>NC_138826.1:13856791-15056791 GCF_965183815.1 Platalea leucorodia
TACCACCAACTACTGTGTGCAGCCTCGGCACCCAATATAGGCATACATTGCTACATTTTAGATCTCTACAGTCAGGCAAAATAAATCATGCCCCTGGTGTTCTTATTCTTCAGCCATCTTCAATCCTTCATGTTTATTCCCATCTGCTATATTTATAACCACCCCTCGCCCCACTTAGGCTCCAGATAAAATCAATATAAGCCATGATTTAGCATGGCCCAGGAATAAACCACAGGATCCTTGCTCTGTTACACAATAAACTAGGTTTCTTCAGCAGCATAGCACATTTAAGCATTGAATGTGTCTCACTCCATTTATCTCTACATTTTCTTTCTCAAAGTAAAACCTGTTCATGAAGCATCTATAACATAAATAAAAAGCAATAGGAAAGTCTGTTCTAGCTAAATCAAGTTTCACGAGCTGTTACTTCCTTTTTGCCACCACAAATCATCACAAGCCCAAAGTTCACTATTTTGCTAAGGACAAAATTCATTGGGCATTTCTGAAGTAGAGCCAGGGCTGCATAATTTAATTTCTCATCTCCTATTAGAACTGTCAGGCTTACCATAATCAGAATGATAAATGCAGAGTCTTACGTCTTCTTTCCGACAGTAATGCCCATCAATACTTCAAATGCAAACAATTGTGACATTTGACTTTATAAAAATTACCTGGTGCACCAATACTACTTAATTAAATCATTTAAAAACTGCTTTTGTTACATTTAATGAATGATATATTATACTGCAATGAAACATGCAGCAATACAAATACTTCACAATGCTAACAATTAACGCTCACTTCACTTACGGCAATTGACAACACAAGTGCTCCTCACTTCATTCAGTTTGTGCATTCCAAATGAACTGGTTAGCGAGAAGGGTGCTTCTTTGCTAATGAGTTTTGTAATCAAGGCATCTATTTTAATTTCAAATTGGCTAGATTGGGGGAAATTGCTGAACTAAATGACTGGTTCTAATTAAGATTATAAAAATATTCATCATGCAGCAGAATTAGAGCAAGGTCTTGATTTCCCTGCATTTGCATATAGCTTTAGTTTAAGACTGGAAAAAAACTCCTGATAAATTGTCTTCCTTTTAATGAATTGAACAAACACTATATCTGTTTTAGTCATCCTTTCATTTAAAGGCACTGATACATATTCATGATTTTTAAATGAAGTTAAGTGATTTCAATTCTTCAGTTCATTACCATATCGAAGAAGAGACTTCTGTAAATTGCCTGTAAATATTCCCAATCTGAAGGGTTTGGTGGTTTTTTTTGTTTGTTTGGGTTTTTTTGTTGGTTTGGTTTGGTTTTTTTTAACTTTACTAACATTTCCATTTGTCTGTTTGATGGAGCCCTGCCTGCCTGGGAGAGCTGCTGGCAGGTGGCTTGTCCAGCAAAGGACACATGATATGTTTGTAGAACCTGATGTTCTCAGAAGAGCATTCAAAAGGCAAAGAGATGAAAGGCTTATTTGTGGTTAAGTCATGGGAACAGGACTCTATCTGCGTTCAGCTTCTGGCTTTGTTATAGTCCTCAGTGGTAGTTAGGCAATGAAACACTTTAATGACCTGTGCCTGAATACACTATGGATACTCCGGGGACAATGCTTTTTCTGTCAGCTTCACATTTAATTGCAAGCTCTCTGGGGCAGGGATTGCTTCTTAATATGAATGTGTAATACAATGGACCAGTCAGTATGGTAGGAATTTCTAAGAGTAGTTACTGTAATATGGCTTGTATTAAACACGAAACATTAAGTGTTCCTTTATAGCTGGGCAACATACACACTTTATTTCATTCCTCAGTATGATAGGCCTTTAGGAGTAAATTTTATTATGGCAGCTTCCTCAATTTCTTTCCCCTTTGGGTGAAGAAAAGAATGCAGTAGGTGTACCTCCAGCTTCACTCTGCAGGGTGTTCAAATGCCAAGTGACTGGTACAAGACAAATTTGAAACCTCAGTATTGTATCCATAGGACTGGAACCACAGTCATCGTGCTCTTCAGATATCAATGAGCCATGATAAGAAATTAGCCCCAGTGTGTTCTCTCACATCATACAATGAAATGGTGATTCTACCATGAGGATCCATGCGAGAGCAGAAAGAGCTTATTTTCCTTGTTAAATATAATGTTCACATCTTGCTAAGAAAAGCTGAGTTTTACCCCAGAGGTGCAGTCTTGAGCTGTTGCTGATAAAAGGAGAAGTTGCTCACACTTCTGACAACTACGGTTACATTTAAATTCCAGACCAGGAGTGCTGCTGATGACCAGGTGACAGCTCTGGGAGCCTGCTGATTTGTATCAGAATGAGATGTGAGGCAGCCACCAACCCACCTCTCCTCATCAGCCCCGTACCTCAGTTCCTAAGGAAAGAAAACCCACAGGACTGGGCTGGAGTCATGTCTCACTTTGGACATGCAGCTGCACACGGTGCTTTCAGCATGGCTGCAGTGTGCAGCCACTAATTTAGAATTGCGCTGTCCAACATTCGGAGTTCCAAATCAAAGTGCAATATCCTCACTCGAACACAACCCTGAAGTCTTCACGTGCCCAAGTTGCCATGAGAGGCACAGAAAAATCTGAGACCAGGGGCTGGGGCACTTGCTGGGAATGAAGGAGAACACAACTCCCCAGTCTCTGTGCTATTGAAGTTGAGCAGAGCAGACAGAGGGGGAGCTAAGCCTGACATCCTGTAGCACTGGCCCCCCTGAGACACAGGGACCAAGGGTCCTTCAGGGAGCTCAGGTCTCTCTTAATGTCCCAGTAATGTCCCAACCTACTATGACAGGAAAAGAGGAGATGAGGAGTTGTCGTCTTCTCCGTGTGTGTATACAGGTCTGACTTAATTTCTTTATATGACTCCTCTTCACAAGGAGCCACATGGAGAGGACAAGAGGCAAGGGGTATAAGTTGCACTGGGAGAGGTTTCATCTTCGTATAAGAAAGACACTTTTTACAGTGAGAACAATCAATCACTGGAACCTCCCCCCTCAGGGACGTAATGGAGTCGCCATCACTGGAGGCTTTCAAGACGTGACTGGACAGGGTGCTAGATAATCACATCTAGGCTCCTTTTCCCACAAAAGCTTGGACCAGATGATCTTTCAAGACCCCTTCCAACCTGGGCTGTTCTATAAGGCTATGAAAATGGCTCATCACAAAGAATCCCAGACAGATGGATGACTGCCTGGAATAAGGTGCCTACATTTTGAGAAGAACATGAACCCAGCCTTGCCCTCCTCTCAGCAAGTGCCACTGCATTTCTTTGGCAGCTCCCTACCCAACTGGACACTGTCAAATAAAAAAAAAAAAAAAAACACCAAAAAAATCTCAACCTTAGCTGCCTAACTGCCCCGTGTCATACTGGGAGCCTGGGCCCAAACGCCGGGAGAGAATTTCACCTGGCACTAGAGAGGCACTGCCTTCACAGCTCTGGCTCTGCGTGTCTAGGCTATTAAAAAAAAAATTAAAAAAAAAAAAAAAAACAAAACTTTCCCACATAGTCCCAGTATTATCTGTGATTCTTTTTGATAAATTCAGCAGTGTCTAGTCAAGATAGTCAGGGCTCTGACATGCACCACATTCAATTTTCAGATCATAACTTGCCACATCTCCAACACTGAAGGAATCTCCCCAGTCAGACCTGATACTGTCTGCCAGGTGCAACTTGGTGATACAGCAGAATGTTATCTTGCACATTTTATTTATCACCTCATTTGAAGAGCTATTAAGATACCCACTTTCTTTTGTTCACCTCCTGCTGAATATTAAGCCCTATGGAGGGAGAAGCCGCTGATTGCCAAACTTCTTGTTTATCCAATGTTCTCAAATCCATAATGGTGTAGCTGGGGAATTTAAGTTGGTCTGTTATTGGATTATTCAGTCTCTCACCTATTCCCAGCGGGTTCCCAATCACAGTTTGGCCTGTGAGGAACAGGTGGAACTGTATCTCATTGCATAGTTTTTTTCTCTTAACAATCGTGATTTGAAATATTTTGACTATCTCTCTCCGTATTTCCCTAATATTTTCTCTCTTTTAAAAAAAATTATCTCTTAAACAAATATTCATGCAAGAGAGTTGTGCATGCTGCTCTGAAAGAAGTTTCAATGCTATTCTGAGAGAAATTCCATGGAGCTGGAAACTCCTCTCTGTGTCCACCTCCAGACTGATCCATTCCCCAGAGGGGTATTGGGGTGTGGAAAGTTAAGCTTATTGAGAATTAGTTGGTTCCTTGCATAAATGAGACAAACGATGAGGTGCTTGAAATATTAGTATCAGAAATGCAAGACCAATTCAAGATCTTCATCCCCAGCCACCATGAGTGGCAGCAACGAAAACTATACCTTATGTATATGCTGGTATACTGAGCTTTCACAGCACTCCTTAAAGCAGTTTCCAATACTTTCCAACAGAGAATATCACACCTTTTTCATATATTCCCCTTCCCATCACACTTTGATACAAGGGTCATTTAAAATGGCTTCCTACATATTTTCTGCAAAAATCTGTGAAAAGTGGAGGACGAAGCCCCGTTTTACCTTTATATTGGCTCATATATCAAAGTGCCAATATGGACACTAGTAGTGATACCCAGCCTGACTTGCAGCAAAATTGGCTGTAACGTTTACACAGTGTCCACCTTCTGTCAAAGGCCACAGGGGTCCATTAACAGAACCAACACGAGCACACATCAGATTGCACTATTTTATCAATAAAGTAGACACGCACAAAGCTATTGGGAAGAGATGCAAGATTTTCAACTCACAAGATGCAATTAATCTCCCAGGGCCTGATAATTGCACAATGCCACATGGCTGCTCAGAGGAGAGTGATACACGCACCCAGCCCTGCAAAGATTCCTCCTGTCTATGCTTTATATGTTGTGAGAAGACATTAGGGTCTACGAACTTGCTACACGTTCATGCCCACACAAACAGATTTCTTGACTCAGCCATGCTGCATTTATTTGATAATATAAGAGAGTTAGCAAGGCAGAGGAGGGTCATCATTGGTTACAAAAATTAAGAACAGGAACGACAAGCAGCATTGACTCATACTGAAGAAGTATCCTCAATAACCCTTCAGATACTCCAAACAGAAAACAAATAGTGGTAGCTGTGATTTATCCTTAAACGAACGAAGTAACTAGCAGCCACACAGCAAAACATCTTTCAGAAAGCCTGCTGAGCTCCATCCCTCTCACTGAATCTTCTCCCTTGCTCCTGGGAATAGCCTCATGCAGGAAAAAGAGGGACAATACCCATGTGGGAGTGGTAATAAAAGATTTGGGGACTGAACTGATGCTGTATTCAGTTATTTCAGTTGATGGAAGAGCTAACGTTGTCAGAAAGCCTTTGGATTTCTCAGCTACGAAGTCATATTTCAAGGAGAAGTTCTGGTGCAAAGAGATGGGCTCCTTCTCTTAAAGAAGGGGAAGGTAATTTTTGGACATAAGATTGCTGTGAGGCTTGGGCTTTAAACTGGAATCACATAAGACTGGTAGCAAAAGTCCACAGGTAGGTATAAAAACAGATCCATGCAAGGGATAAGCTAAGGGAGTGGGGTTATTCAACAACAAGGCTATAGGAGGAGAAGTGAGAAGAACAATAAGTCTACCCGCAGAGCATCCTTCAATGCCTGAACAGCAAGGCTGACAGCAAGAGAGAGACAGCAGAAGAAGCTGGAAGCATAAACTTATGATCAAAATTGCACATAATAGTGGCATAACAGTGTCTGGCTGAGAAAATTCACAACTAGAATATTACCACAGGAAGGCATCACTTGCTCAGGAAAGAGAGGACAAGCCTTTCGTATCACGGATACATGCACTCGGTCTGAGGTCTCATAGCATTCTCCTAAGCAAGCTAAAAGACTGTAGAAAGTGACAATTACCTGGGTAAAAAACTAACTGGGATACCATATTCTGAAAACAGTTATCACTTGGCCACTGTCAAACTGCAGGAGACTGTGGTTCCACAAGGGTGTCACAGAGTTCTACATTATTCCATTTATTCACTACTGTCTTAGAATAGTGAATACACCTTCTAAAACACCAACTTGGAAGAGATAATAATTCTGTTAGAGGACAGAATTAAAAATGTGTTGGGTTCTTTTAGCTGGTTGGTTGGGTTTTTAATCAGCTGGATAAATAGCGTAATATTATTGTCAAATGTGTAGAAGTTAGCTAAAAAGAAGGAGGAATGCTTAGGATAAAAGAATGATTTGAAAAGAGGCTTGAATCACAGCCATGGGACTGTAGGTCAGAAGACCACAGAGGAAAACTTTCTAACAGGAAGATCCAAAACATTGACTATTTTTATTTCACACAAAAACTTTAATATTGTTTTCTATTTTTATACACAAAAAAAATTTAAAATCTTTTGATTTAGGCAGTGACCCAATCAATTATTTGTAGTGCACTAGCTGTTGATATTTCATTTTGCTGTGTGGAACAACATACCAGGAAAAATGGATTTTCAGATTCGTCATTTTCATTAATTTCCAAGTTGACCACAGCTTGCTTACATCACCATATTATTATCATTTTTATTTGAAAGAAAATTAATAAAATAAATATTAATCTGAAAGCTATTTTCTAATCTAAGAAATGAAATGAAATTTGCAAACTTGTTTACACATTCACAGTTATGTGAGGATGGATTAGATCTTCCCTTAATAGTTCCTACTGCTGGGAGTCAAATTGTATGCATTTGATTTGTTTTCAGAGTTATTTGCATTTTTAGATCTTCTTCTAAAGTAGTCATTGCAACTAGACCTTAAAGGTCAAACACACTTTTAAAGCTTAGAGAGGTGGAAGATTATGGTCTCCCACTGTAGAAGCGTCTGCACCACAGAGCATACAGCAAGCCACTGACTTTCATCAGCACCTTCCTTGTCACAGTATCTGCGGATTACCTGCTGGTTACAGACTAATGATAAACTTTCTATTTTATTGTCCTTTCATGCATTTAAATCAAAAGTGTTTCAGAGCAGTTGTATCTCAAAAACCTTGATACATGAAGTGAGAAAGCAAGTACTATTTGATCCAGCACCACCTATTTTGTGCTAGGTGACTTCATGCTGCCTCACAGGAAAAGAGGCACAAAACCAAAGGACAGAGGAGTGCCAGCAGAACCAGGCTGCCGCTGGAGAACTAGCCCTTGACCACAGCATGGAATCTCTTTGGATAGCCTTCTCACAACTGCAGAGCAGTACTGCAGCCTCTCTAGCCACTTATTTTAGGAGATCTTGATATCTCTCTTCTGGTCAGCAGCACAGAGGTCAAATGATCATTGCCACTGGCATGATCCCATGATCACAGCTAGGAGAAAGGGCATGGCATAGCAGGGTGGGAAGGTGTGAGATCTAGAGAACAAGAGAAGAGAACAACCACAACAGTCTTATGAAGATGCACAAGACCTGATGAAGCTACTTAAGAATTTAAGATTTTTAGCCTAAAAGACACTTTCTTCTTGTCATTGGCCTAACCCCCATCTAATAGAAGGTCATGGTTGACCTCTGGTTCCCACTCAGCTGTGGCAGTACTCCTGTTTCCAGACAGGCAGGAATGTATTACACTGGCTTCTCAGATGACTTCATCTGGGGACTTCACACAGCACCACTGTCACAATCTATAGCACTGCCTTTGCACTCTAACAGCACTGCCCATTATCTCAGTATCAACTGTAATTGCAGTGAAGCTGCATGATCCTGAGCCTAAGTGACAATTCTTTTACAGCTCTTACTAAGCCAAGATGTGGCTGAGCACAATCTATACCCGGGTTATATTAAGCAAACACTTAAAAAAAAAAAAACTGGGAAAAGCACTGCCTCCATGGTTCCACTCAAGGATCAACTTTCAAGCAGCACTTGAGGCCATCTTTCTGAACACTGAAGAAAAGATTCATGAGTGGCCTTGAAAGCAAAAGCAGACATAAAGGCAAAATCTGAACCTCATGTTGCTCCATTTCCATTTGACCAACAAGCTGCAGAGCACCTCATCTTTACTCTTACACTGTAGACAAACTTGTTCAGTTCCTGGGATAAAATAGAAGCAGCCTCAGGGTGTTTCTAACTCCCAGTTCATTTTCCTTGGCTCTCTTTTGAGCAGAAGAGAACAGCTGAGGTAGGCACTCAGATGCGTGAATTTGAAGTAGCAGAAGCAAAAATGCTCTGAGCCACTATTGCTGCACTGGACCAGGGGAGCTAATTACAGTCTCACAGTCAAGTGTGTGTGCATACTTTGTATTTTGATTTCTCCTTCCAGTGGCTAACATGTCATAAAAAGACTACAAAGCACTGAAAATAGAAGTACAGTGTTTCAACCCAAGAGCAGATGCTCTGCACTCACTACAGCTGGATGTCTTTGCAAACGCATAATCAGCATGTCATATCTGGCTTCTCACATCCATGAGCACCTCATCAGATGTCTGTTTCTTTCAGGGCTGTCTTTGGACAAACACCGGTACCATTTAAAATCTTTACCTCTGGTTTAAAAGTGGCATCAAACCATTCCATAAATAGGTTGTCTTTCTAGCCTACTTCAAAATCCCTGTTACACTGAACATCTGAGTGCACAAAACTATATGACATTTGACTAATTCCTTCATACAGTTAGGACTTGATACTATGAAAGGAGTGTATTTACAATAACTTTGTGCTTCCAAATGTCACTCAAGCATCATCAGTAGCATACCAGCAAACCACCTGGTGCCTGCCATAGCATTCTGTTAACAAGTGGATGGAAAGGTTACATCAGGAAGTACAGCGGTAGTAGATTATTTGATTAAATTCTCAGTAACTACTTGTTCAAAGATTTGCGCTAGCCTTTCAAAGGAAATTCTGTCAAATACAAGAGGCACAATATTTTGGGTGTATTTTCCTTATAGCAGAGATGTAACACTGACTAGTTTAGAAAACTTAAAAAAATAACTGTAGGAATTGAAAATCCCACACAGAACACACACACACTTGACAAATTAATGCAAAAAACTTAAAGTGGCTATTCAGCATGTTTTTACTTTCCAGACTATGGATGACAGAAATGGAAGAGAAGAAAGATAAAAGCTTGGCAAGTTTTAAGCTTTCTAAAATTTGTAACTTGATCATCCAGTCTATGTCTCACCTTTGGGCTGTAGTGGGGACTGCTGTTCCAGAACTGAAGCACACACTCTATAGCCACAACACTTTACAAGTCACATTGCACCTGCATTGCTCAGCACCTTTCAAGACAGATGAGTAAGAGTGGGCTTGCAAAGGACAAAGTAACAGACTTAAGAGTTGTCTCACTAACAGAAGGCACTGCAAAGTGACTTAAAAGTGGCACAGAGGAGCTTGTCATCTGTTGCTGCTCACCAATTTCCAGGTAACTGAGTACAGTTTGCAAGCAGAAGGAGCACGCCTTCATGCGCAACAACCAGCTGTTAAGGACTAACTCAGCCTGAGTGCTCGATTCTCAAAGACAGCTCAGCAATCACCAAGGCCTACAGATCAATAGGTTTTTAGAACTGCTCCGTATGTCACGTCAAATCTCAGATTCTTTTCATCTTTCGTATCATCACCACTACTGAAGTTTCCATGCCCATCATGATTTCTGTGCAACTCCATTCCTTTTAGCAAGCTTGCTTTGGAGTCACTGGGTGGGTTTTGAGCACATTTAAACTTGCAAGGCGAGAGCAGCAAAGCACACCATAAATTCTTCACCATCTCTGGAAGTGCGTGGTTCTACACACTATCCCCTTCAAAACCTGGCTCAGGAATCATTGAAATATGAAATCAATTGTTCACCTTTTGATCCAGACTGTAGGCCAAGATCCACTCCTCCTGCTTGGGGTGGAAGAGCAAGCTCTGGATATAGAAGTTCAGACGATACTTCTGGTAGGTAGCCCCTTCATCAGAACTGATGAGGATGCTGCTCTCAATCTCTGGATCACTAAGAAGCATGATCTAAATCAAAAAATGGAGGGAAAAGAGTGTTAATAGAAAAGTGAATCTGAATATCATTTAAAAGTGAGGTCACACAGCACTGATTCCTATTAGATGTATTAAGAACATTGCTCAACAGTGTACATAGCCCATAGGATTTCCCAAATAGAGGGCTTTTTTGGGTGTTTCACTTCCATTTTGTTTGGTGATTCATTCAGTGAGTCCTTTATTTCATTTTATTTTTATCCAGATAAATTCAGAAAGCCCAGCAAGAACGAAAAATGCTATGTTGATATTGAAGCTGATTTTGGTTGGGTATAGCAACTTCAGATAGCCACACCAGGCTTACCTGGTCCCTTTCCAGCCTACCACCTCTCTTCCCAAATGTGGAATACTCTCTCCAAAAGTACAAAACAGGGCACTCCTGAGATTTAAGGTTCATTGTTTGGCAGCTTGTAGAGCTATGAATGAGAGCATCACCTCACTGGAAACACTGAATGCCTACCTGGATCAGCTGCTGGCATCTGAAAATAGTCCATGTGCACGTGCATAAAGATTGATACACAATCTCATATATCATGCTTCCAATTTATACAGTAGGAGATATTCATTCACTCAGTGAACACATAATTTTCCCCAAGCGCGGGAAAGTGTATGACCTCAATTTGTACAGGGAGGAAAACACTTCTGAGCCTCTAATTTTAATTAGAAAATTATTACCAATATTTTAAAATGGGTTGATTCCACATTATCAGATGGCATGCTCTACATAAATGTTATCAAGAAAAATGTTGTGGAAACATTAACACCATCTTATTAACATCTGGAGAAAACGACATCACATTAAAGCAAATGCCAGTACCATAAAATAAAGGCAAACAGTGGGAAATAAATTAGAGCTGTGCTAAACACAGCAGGTTATTGATACAGTAGCTGAAACAAATATAGAAACTGCCTTTCAGCAGGAAAACAGATCCAGGAGCTGCCTTTTTTAGCTAGCTGTAGAATGATCAGCTAGCTGAAATCCATTGCAGTTTTGTTATACTCGTGTGTCCACATTAACCTTTCTTATCCAACTTCACAGAGCTCCAACTTCAAGACTATGATAGGGAAACACATTAATTTTGACAGCAAAAATCAGTTACAAGGAATGGTAAGACCCTTGGTATGTTAGACCTTGATCAAGCAAAAAATTTCAGTGCTTGTTTAATCTTAAGCACCTCATTAACTCCACAAAGTTACCAAGGGAAAGTGAATGTAATGTAAATGGTTTCTGATCCTTTCCATTATGAAAAGGGCCTTTAAAACTAGACCTGAATGTTGTCCCAGGGTGAAGCCACCTGTATGAATCCAGCTTGAGCTCAGAGCTCCTTCAACATCCCCCACATATACTGCTTACCAGCCTCATAAAGCAATCTCCACCTGTTCCCACAGAAAGCCACGCCACAAGTCCTGAAGAAGTGCTCTTGCATTGTGCTGTGGCGCACAGCATGGGAAATGAGAAACGTCCCCACCAGCAACTGACACCCTGGGAATTAGTCTTGAGAATAGGTCCCGATGGCCTCCACCTAGAAGGAAGCTTTGGTACATTTCTTCTTTCTAATCAGATCAAAACATGTATTTCATTTTGTTCCATACAAGAAAGGTTCCCCCACTATTTCAAGATATTTTTTTCTGTCACTGGTGACTTAGACTTCAAAGACATTTTGTCCCTCAAGTATACCCCTGTTCATCTAAAGCATATTGCCTGTGCCAGACAGAGAACTGTAACATACGTTAGTAAAAATCGCTTGGATCTGCAGAATGGAAGGAGGATGTAAGATTGCCAATATAACAAGATGTTCCAGAGAGATCTTACATTTCAAAAGGAAGGAACTTCAGGAATAAAAAGATTTTCCACCTGATGTCACAGAAGGTTGCAAAGTTAATAATGCTGTATATTAAAAGGTCACTGTTAGAGTTCTACCCTCAGATAAGGAGCACAAGACAGCTAAAAGTTGCGTAGACCTGATATGGTACACACACAAAACATCCATTCTGCCCTTTCACACACGATCTGCAACACTTTGGTGGATAGTTCGAGAAATGGGTCAGATGAGATGGAAGAGGTGATGTTTCCACCAGATGGTTCACAAAGCCAGGCAATTTGTTCCTCTAGAAGCATAACAGTGGTTGCAAAATCAAATAATAAAACCATCAAGCTAGGAAAATTAACAGCTAGAGGGAAAGCTGGAAGGGTCTAACAACAGTCATATCTTGTTGTAAGTGCTACTACATTAGTCGCCCACCCCCCTTCACCAAGTTCTGATATCAACTCTCCATTCTTCAAGTGGAGAAAGGAACACATCCAACATCTCTGTTGTCATCCATCCTCCCAGGCAAGGCTGATCCTACACAAAGCAGGATGGAAGAAACAGGAGGCTCAATCAGAGCGGAAAGCAAAAGGCTGCCACCAGTCATGCAGCTAGGACTGGTCCACAGTTTTGTTATGTGGCAAGCAGGAAAAGAAAACTGGGAGTCTCGGCTTTATTTTTCTTATTTTTCATCTTTTTTTCTGCTGGAAGCTATGGCGGGGAGAGGACAACTTTTGGCAAGAGAAATAGCAGGACATTTGCCAAAGGCCTGAAACTGCCACTTCTCATTATGGGACCAAGGCGAAGGATCCACCCCAGTAGTGATTTAGATTAATCTCTTTTCATTAAGAGCCAATAAACAAACTCCAGTCAGAATAAGCATTTCTGCCAGCACCCTGTGTTGCCATTTATAATTGCCATAAAGAATAGCAAAGGAGCACCAGAGAGTTGTCAAATGTAATTTATAGGTTTTTAAGATCTAATCATTTTCTATAATATTAAATTAAATGGCAGCCTTTATTAAAAAGGAAATTAATTCCACCTTGCTACATTCAAGAATATACACACACACCCCTATACATAAAATATTATTTTCAGTTGCTGCCTTCTCTAGTTTAAGTGGACAGGGGAAGGGGAAACACAACTGATTACTGCTAAGGGTAAGTCCTTGAAAACATACTTGAGATGAGCTGGTTTATACTACATAGCTTTTCCTCTAGAGGCTATAGCCTGACCTCCAACATTCAGTGGACAATGAATGACAAGCACCAGACAAAGCAAACCAGGCTGAAAATCAGACTGAACTTCAGGTAGCTCCTTAGGAGATGAATGCAGAGGAAGAGAGCTGTCTGGTACATGGTGTATCTCCTTTAAAGCAGGAGCTTTGGGGGCAATGATGACACATACAGAGCTCCAGTTCAGCAGAACACCAGACACCAGAGAGGGAAGCACATAGAAGGGAGATGATTCGGAGAGGCCACCTTGCAAGAACAACACAAACTATGATGTATATAGACTGATATCTTTGGCATGTGGTCAGGAAACACATCCAGCTCTGAATACTTCAAGAGGATTTATCCCAGGAAATAAGAAGCACAGGCTACAGGCAGAAAGAACAAGGAGGGGAGGTGTCATACCTATACCTGCCATGATATATTTGGTACACAAACCACAGAAGTAGCTAAGAGTCACTCAGATTTGTTGGAGAGTGTGTAGGACCCCTAAAGGAGCTCTGAACAAATGCAGAAGTGGGGAGGAAGGAAAGTGACACCACATTACAGCACAAATCCACTAAAACGGCATGCCCTCTGATGGGGCTAATATAATAAAAACTAAGGCAGGATTTGTAACTAAGAATCTGAGTTCCTGCTACCCTGATTAAAATCCCAAGTATGTCACTGGGTTAATGCAAACACCTTTTGGTTTCACATAGGCTATGTCCAGGTGGATGAGTCAAGATGGTGACACACTCCTCTTCCACTGCTCCAGACTAGCCAGGCACAAAGACGACTGTGATCTGGAATATTGAACCACACCAGTAATGAGCTAGCACACTTCTCATGGGCACAACGCTGCAACATGCCCAGACTCTACTGGCTTGGAGCTACAGGTAGCCTGAACTCATATCTGCCTGAATCTCCCCATTGCAGTTATGCCAAAGACTCCCTTGTCGCTTGTCACTCAGTTTTTCTCTCAGTACCCGTCATGGCTCTGCCCTCACTTTAACAGGCCTGCTTAGCACATCACCGCTATCCTTCCTCTTCTGCACCCAAGGCACAAGAACAACCACCCCCACAGCCCCCATCATATTACCTGTATCCATAGCATCAGATTCAAAAGCTTTATCACCACTCTTGCTCCCTGGTTTTGTGTTATCCCAGCACAACAGAGGTCTGTTTTGTACGCAGCTGAATCTTTTAATAAACTATCTTGGGATAAAAAAAAAAAGAAACAATGTGCCACATAAAAGGCATTTTTATTAGTATTAGTTTTCATTTAATCCTTTTATTTTTCTCAGCAAACATAAATTTTCCCTGTAAATTACCAAAGCGCATCTCTTTTAAATCAGCACGGAGAAGTTTTATAGGTACAATATCTGTAGCAGTAGTACCACTGAGCTACATTAGCAGGAAGCATCCCAGTAAATGAATAAAGAAGACAGGTTCAAAATAAATGTCTTTTGTTCCCAGAAATAAGTAGATAGCATTAAACCATTGTGTACTGCCTTCTGATTTTCCTCTTCATTTTAATGCGCTTTTCATAAGCGGTCCTTTTCAGAGGTCCCATTCACATTCCCATTCGCCTATATAAAGTGCTATTCTAAAAAGAAATAAACAAAACAGTTTTAAAAAAAAATCCACCTACAAACACCTAAGCCTCCATAGCTACAAAAGAAAGCCAGCTCCTTAGCAAAGTATTAGCAATTTGCTCTGTAGCACTGCATTGTCCTCTTCTGCAATTGAAAAGGTAGTTCTGCCACAAACACTGCTGCAAAAACAGAAACTTAAGGTTTCATGTTTACAGCTTCATACTGATTTCCATACTGAATGCGCTCAGCTTACATGTGAAAAGGCTTTTTTTTTTTTTTGGCTTCTTCCCACTAGACCCTCAACTCAGAAGCACTTTAGGTCCCTCCTAAAAAAAATTTAGGTCCTCCCTAAAGCCAGGGTACATCTACATCAACAACAGGAAAACACAAATCTGATTTAAAAAAGAAAGAGAGATTATTTTTTTTATTTTATTCGCTGTCACATTTTTATTTAAAACATTTAAAGGATTGTATGGTCCCACAAGACCTCTGGAGCTAAGCCTACTTCCCAACAAAGTTCCATATTAGCTTTGAGTTTAAAAAGCCAAAAAGTTTCAACAATTCATGCTGAAATGTCAATGCAAACAGAGGATTTCTGCTTTGTTTGGACTTATGATGTCCTTTCCTTCTTTGAAACTGAAAAACCAAAATCAAATGACATTTAAAGGCTTAAAGATATAAAAATCATTTTCTTCCTTCAAAACTCAGTTCATCACAAGTATGTTCAATGTGAATAGTTTGGAACTGTTTTATGGGAAAAGTAATTTTTTATTGCTGAAGCATTTTAGATTAAATGTTTGACCATCTGAAATTTCTCACTGGCAAATATTTGGTTATTCATTCCCCGCCATTCTTCCTCTCGTCTACATCATTATTGCAATTTACTTGCCCTGCAGGCAAAAGGATGCCCTCAGAGCATATACACAACCTTAACCTCTTAGAACACAGCTACACAGCATATCTAAAGCCCCTCTATGCCAACCCCATGGAGGACAGATGCAACTCATTGCAGAGAAAATCTTATCCTTTTTTCTTCTTTCCTCACCACGTGTCAGTTCAATTAAAGAACATCAGTTTAATTAAGTCAGCCAAAACCCCTTTGAGAAAAAAATGTACTGGTGTCACAAGTAACTGTCTACTTACCAGCAAAAGTAACACCCATATAAATCAGCATTAAGCTAAAAATATCTTTGCATGATTTGCATTAGTTTAGAAAACACACCTTAACTTTACTCAAACTTTGACAGATGTTCAGAAATTGCTAGGTACCTGCTCACTGCCCTGTAGATATACTGACTCCTGAAATAATCAGGGGAAAAGGAAGCCAACCTCTACTTTCCAGTCACCAAGACCACAGTCTCCATCAGAGAGGAAAAAATGGGAGATGGCAGTGAAAAATCTGAGGGACATCTGCTCTCTGGGAAGCCAAACAAGACAGCCATGAAGAGGGCAACAGCTTCCACAAAATTACTAACTTTGCATCCCTAAAAGAAAACACTCATTGCAATCCCTTGTGTTACAGAGTAGCCCAGATTTGGGGCTCCTTCTTGGTTCACATAGCTCAAAAACTTCCTTAATGTTAAGGATAACCTGTGGGCATCAGTCAAGAAGTAAAGGTGCACTGAGCTTTCATGAGAGATAAATTGTCTGGACCTTCCCCGTTTCCACTTCTTGTAACTTCACTTCTTATTGCTCAAAATTTAACATTAATAACAGATTTAATTAATGAATATAGCGCCAGATCGCCATCTCGCAGAACCATAACGCTGTAATCTTAAAGGATGAAGTGCACTGCACTCACTTTATAAGGGTTTATGAAGCATGTGTTATAAAAGTACCTCAACCATAAGGCTTTTATACCTTGGCACTCACTTCAATACAATCCCATAAAATCCAAGCAATCTTTAAGCGTTAAAGGTGACTTTCACTACTGTATTTATTATTGGATAATGAAAAATGAGTCAGACATCCATAGAAACTGAGCAATGAAATAGAGTTTCCTGAGACTTTTGCATTGGGTCTGCATTATACGTACCGTGACCAAAGAACGAAACAGCTCTCTCAAGACCTTTCAGGCACTTCATGCTAACCTCTCTCCAGAACTTCTTTCCCATCAGGACTTCTCCATAATTACAAACCAACCTCTACTCTGCAGAATTCCATTGCTTGTCACTGAACCACATGTCACCAGCTGTTTTTGTAAGCACCCAACTCCTGTGAAGGACCTCCTCCACAGACTCCCCCAGCTGTGCTGGAGACTGCACCTCTCTCGAGTAGGTTCATTTGAGAAGACAGCATAGGTGTCTGACATTAACATCAGGGGGACTCCACCTGTGGGTTCCCCATCTTTCCAGCATTGAGAGAGAATGATCTGAGCACATCATGCTCTTCAGGTTACATTCAGGTCTTATGCCTTTGTAGAATGTTTTGTCTTTTGTAGAGGGTACATGAAAGAAGAGGACCATTACAAGGTAGAAAGTAATAAACTATAAAATGATTTTTTTTTTTTAACCTAAAACATCAGGGTCTTGTGGTGATACTGCAACACAAAAGAGGACATTACTGGGGTGCTTGTTCTTTTTTACGAATATCAAATCCTCTTCTAATGCAATATGCAATTATTCTGCTGTCCCTTTGTTGTATCTATGTAGACAGCCCACCTTCAAAATTGAGAGAAAGTTTCATCATAAGTTTTGTAAATTGTACCACAACAATGTTCTGCATAGATATCGAGACCATTTTGTCAATAAGAAATGATGCAAGCATAAATCTGCTGTCCAAACAGCACATCCTCCCCACCAGGATCAAGCACCCTAGGTTCACTGTTAACCTGAAAACCCCATCAGCAGAATCCTGGTACTGTCAGAAATAAAACTAAGAATTTTAGCTACAACCAACCCAATTTGTGCCTTGTCTCGACAGAACTCTGAACCAGTAGTTCAAGGGAGCATAAGTCTGGCCTATGAGGATGAATAATCGACATGCATGAGATACTAGTATTACACTCAGACACTAAACATGCAATTGGAATATATAGTCCTAGCATGTGCTACATACAGTTGGCTCAGTCAGGGAAGAGTACACATCAAAGATTACAGCATCTCAGTAATTCTTTCATTTGCTTCTCGTAAAGATTATAAAGGATGGAGATGCCAGAAAGAATCTGGGGAGACTCTGAGATAGAGCAGTTCGGTGGCAAAAGAATGATTATCTATCGTGCTCCTGTCTGAAAATCCATAGGGTAGATATCTTACATGATTAACTCTAAGAAAAGAGATTAGTAAAAGCATGTCAAATGAGGACCAGCACCACCTTGCCTTCTCTAAGGAGATGCACATCAGCCCACCATGCTTGTTTATAGTGAATAACCCTGGTTAATCTTTCTGACCTCTATTGTTTCTCATATCTAATTATATCCAGATTACAATTACAATTAACTGTTCAGATCTGTACAAAATTAAAACAGGTTCTTGGCACTGCAACCATACCTGCCACAAATTGCCATACAAAAACAAACCACTTCACAGAATTCCAAGCTCACACACACCAGCCCCTATGGAGACAGCACTTCATTTAATTACCACCTCTGGCAGCTGTGCAAGAGCACAGATGCACCTTGCAGGATGCCCTGAGGATCAGGAGCAAATCAAGGCTAAATTGGATACAGAGCAAGAGCCCCTCAAGGAAAACCACTCTGCCATGCTCCTTGGCAGGTGGGAAATGAAATATCATGGCTGTAAGGCTTAGGCAAAATCAGAACTGGAAAAAGATACTCTAAGGCTGCTGTCCTAACCTGCCCACAATGCCAAATCCCAGGCTGGATCCAATTTGCATTCAAAGGAGTGGAATAAGCCGTTGCACTAGACCCAACAAAGCAGAACATCTCATCTTTGTTTTACTGCTAAGCAGGTCAGAACAACATGTCTCCCTGCTTTCTCTTGTCTTTTTGGCACTGGACACATGTACTTTTCACTTTTAATTACAAGGCACAGCAAGCATTTGCTTGTTAAATTTCAGGTGCCAGTGGGGATGGAAGCCATCCAAAAAGCATGTGTTTGACCTGGCAAAGAGTGACTGATTGGCAACGGCCACATGCTTCATTGTAAAACCTTTTCATTGTCACAGCAAGGCAGAGTTTACCCAAGGTTACTCCATTATACTCTTGTTACAGCTGCACATTCTCCAGCTCCCCACAGATTGTCAGAGCACAGTCCTCTGCCACAGTAATCCCACCTTCCTGAGGCCACTTTGGTGCTGCATGCTGTTCAGCTATTTTGCCAAAGGCTTTTCCATATCACAGCATGTTCATGCATAGTTCCCCTCTACAAACTGCCAAATGGGTTACAAGCATCACCAGTTATGGCTGGTTTTGTATGTATCCAGTTTGACGAGCACTTCTAAGACTGGGCCTGGACCAGAAGTAGAAGGAAATCTGGCGGTGACCTTAGGCAACAACCAGTGCTTCCACAGGAAAAACAGACACCAAATCAGCAGAAGAGAAATGTAAAACTTCTGATCTATATTATGCTTTGCTCTGGAGTCTGGTATTTCTGCATAGCATAGTTCTGCACGATGCCTTTTTACTCTTCTCGATTCTACATAGGAAATTCCTAACTGTCACAACATCTGACACACTGTTTTGTGGTCACCAGCTTTTTCTAGTGACACAGAACAGCTCTGATCCCAAACTGTGTGCACAGAAAGAGAAAAGCAGCATTCACTGTTCTAATTATATGTTATTTGAGTAAATGCATGGTTGTGCTATTCTCCATAGAACTACAAAGTAATTTTCACTATTATGGTAACTTACCGTGTAAGCAGAAATAGTCACAGAAAATAATGCTATCAGTAAGGAGAGGCTGTGCGCACCACAGCTGCTGGAACTGAGAACACCATTTATATAAAAACACTCCTCTGATTATAGGTCTCACTTGGGAGAACGCTTTACATGTGGGAATAAGTTTACTCACAGTAGTTGCCCCATTACAGAAAACAAAAAGATGTGCATGGATAGTTACTCATGGGGGTAAACTTTAGCAGCCCATATACAGCAGTCTATTTCATTTGAGGACAGTAGAGTGTTTCACGACTCTTTAGAAAAATAAAAATTGTATTATGTATCTCCCTTGAGGCCATTAAACCTGAATACAATTTTAAATGCATCATTGCTTCTCCTCTGCTTACACACTTTATTTTTCTGCTTTTTAGTCAGATTGCAGAGAGAACATAGACAACAGTCAGCTTTATCAATGTTCGCATCCAGATGCTAATGATCTATCTCAATTTACTTACCTGGCATCTATTACTCATGTCTCTCCCTAATGTACTTCTCTTCCTAACATGCCCCTACTGAAGGAAGCCAAGGAGATAGGAGAAGGTCTACCCATTTTCTGGATGGAAGGTTGAGGCACCCAAAAATTAAAGGTTAAAGTTACAAAACATGATGGCATTGCAGTGGTCTGCACAGTAGCACTCAGCTCTAAGCTATCCACTGTAGTTGCAAGCTCCACATGCTAACTCAGGTGCCAGAGATCCTAATATATGGGAAGGTTCAGGACGTAGGAATAGGATTCACAATTACCAGCTCCACTGGCTTTGACTTTTTCCATTACATTTGCAAAATTAGCTTCCAATGATACAGTCCTTGCAGGTTTATGGTAGAAGTCTTGTCCGCGATTACACACCAAGAAGGTGAGTGACTGCCCCAGTGGCTATGAATCACAGCCGCTATGTCCTGTTCCAACAGAGCCACTGATACCTCACAGCCTTGGGAAAAATCACACTTTCCTTTCTGTATCCTTCCATGCACAGACGTGAGCCCTTGTCACTGCACTGTCCTGAAGAACTAGTGTAAGAGGAAAGGGAATTGGAAAAGGCAACAAAGGTTTTATCTGCAACACAACCCTGACACTTTGGTTTAAGAATCAATTGGCAAAAGGATCCACAGTGCAGCTTGGGATAAAGCAATTTACACAGAATTGATCACATCAGAGCTGAAGTCAGAGTTACTGCACTTACACTGTAAGAGGCAGATGTGCATATATGGCAGAAAGTGAGACAGCCTCCTGACCCTTCAACCGCCAGCACGGACCCTGCAGACACTGCTCATGTCTTCTACTAAAAATGAGAATTCACTCAATGAGCAATGCTGAATTTCTTTACTCTTCACTTTAGAAAATAATGAAATAAAAAGACATTTTGCCAAAGATCGTTGGGTTTGAGGGTTGGGGTTGGCAGGGCGGTGACTTTCCTTAAAGAAAAATAACTGTGCTCTGATGAACCAGCTCGTGTCACTGAAGATCAAGGTCAGAGCATTATGCAGTCTTCAAAAGGACCCACCTGCCTGTTTTCCAAGAGCTGCTCTCCACCCATTCTATTATTTTTCCTCCTTTTTAATAACAGGACATGCTGACTCGTTATTATTGATTGATTATCCTGCTGTCTGTGAAGCACCATTCCCCTCCTCGCTAATTCAAAACTACCTCATTTTTCATACTTCATAAATTAATATATTATTGGAGCTGCGGCAGTAAAGGAGAGGGCCTTGTTTCATAGAGAGGTAGGGAGGGTGGAGAAAGGAAGGAAGTCTCAAACCTGCCCTACATCAGGATCTGCAACTGTGCCCACCCTGCTGACAGGCTGGGTGTTAAGTACAGGCAGCCCCTTACAAGCTGATGCATCCTGACAGTCCCTCTTTGTCCCTGTAACCAAGGCAGGGTACTCTGAAAGCTCACATGGGTCCGCTCTGCCCACTTCATAAAAGCAATGGCCATGCTAAGTGGCAAAATTGCAGCTTTATTTTAGTGGATATTATAACTTCTGATCTGTCCTTTAACACTTGCTAGCTAAATTAGAGCAAACTACCTCTTTATTAAATACTGACAGCCAACTCTGGGAAGTCCAGATCTAAAAGTGGATGTGACCTTTCCAGTTTTACCCCATCTCTTCTCTTTATGACCTCGTACCATCCCTAAGGCTCTGTAGGGCCCTGATTTTAGCAATACAAGGTGAAGCAGGCAGAGAGAGCAACAGGAGAGGTGGACTGGCTTCTGGAAGCCAGACAAGACAGCCGTGTCATAGATGTGCAGCAGTACCCTGCCAAGGTGAGTCTTACCTGATAATTGGCCTTTTTTCCCCAAACGTTATTTGCAAGTCCTAGAAAAACAAAGCTGACCTATTGGTTTGGGTTTCTCCCATCTTTCCCCCTCACAATCTGACTCTGCAGCCACTTCAGTAGACAATGAAGTCCAGTGATACCCTCCTCAACCAATCTTAGGGGTTTTTAGGATGATGGGGCTGGGAACTGTATGTTTAAAGTGGTAGATACCTACATTTACCATCATAAACTGTGCAAAACAAACACTGCTCACCCACTCAGTTTTTGCACACAAAGCAACCTCAGGGAATTGTGCATGCTAAATAAGTCAGGTCCAAAGGGTTTGAATGCTGATTTGCCTTTCCCTAAAATCTGTGCCTGCTTTCATTCAAGTGGCCAATTTTTTCCCCAAAGTCCCAGGCAGCATCTAAGCAGGGATTTCAGGATTGCAGTTCCAGTCCTTAGTGGATAAACAACGTATCAGGTGTCTGACTGCTTTTTTTTTTTATTTTACTTATACATCTTGTGTTTACATGCTTACTTTTATCAACCAGACTGGCAATATCTGTGAAGACTAAAATGACATTTATTTAACTAAACATTTTTCGTAAAGCCAACTTAGACAGCCCTCATTTTATTTCCTATCTTTATTAATTAAATCCTGCATTAGGCTTCCATTCACTTTCAATACTTACCTCAGCACTAACCAAACCTGTATTAAAGGAGTTCATAAACCTATGAAAAATGCAATTTAAAGCTCTTGGAATGTGTAAGTACAAAGACATGAAATGCAGATGCATAAAGGCACACACAGGCAATCCTAATTCTGGAATTTCATAATATATTAATTTTTTTTCTTCATGAACACTGAAACGATCACTCTCTATGTAGTATCTTTAAGATAGGTATAAACAGAAACAGATACCCATCTCTCTTCTAACCCTCTCCCCTCCACCCCCATTAAATAATGCCATATGTGAGCATTTTGTTAATTATCTCAATTGTGTTCATTTTTAGAAACAGCTGATGAGCAGTGGGTGAGGTTCACTGGAGTTTGGGTTTTGGTTTTGTTTGGTTTTTTTTTTTAATGCAACTGCTTTTTCAGGGAATTAACTGAAAAAGCCCCAAGAACGTGCAGCTTTCATGTTCTTGCATACCAAGGGACAGCCTTCCCTGGAGTACAATGATCAGATTGTCCCTGTTTAAGAAAGGGAAAACTTACATTGGGGATCTCTCATAAGCTTGGTTCCCAATTCTGTGCTCTCTATGCTGTCAAATGGTCACATCCCGGTCAACAGATGCTATACGACAAGCCAGAAGTAGTAAAATTAAAATCTGCAAATGAACAGATAGTAGTTTGTTCTTTCTTTAAGCACAGGAGGCTGCAGGTCAGGTCAGGTCCCAGTGGGGCATCTGACATGCCAGGCCTCACAGTCCCAGGCTGCAGCAGGGCAGAGTACTCTCTCACAGGAGCCCCTTGACTACAAAGATCCACAAGGAGGCAAAATCCCCAAATACAGTAGTAATAATAATAATTATAAAAAACCAAACAAATAAACAAAAAAACTATTTGGGCATACAGAAAAAGACCCTAGATTTTAAGAGTATTCTAATAACACTCATATTTTGCCTTTACATCTCAACATCTCGCGTTCATTGATCTTGAACTGTGTTTAAAACACTAATAAACTAAGTCATCCAGCATTGGGAAACAGTATTTCTTATGTAGGAAAGGTCAGAGAAACCTACAGAGAAAACGTGACTTTTCTGAATTCAAGAGAGACAATAAAAATCCCTTCAAAAGAAGAAATTCCTACTTCTCCAAGTATTACGACCCATCTGTAACTCAAGAGACCTCTTTCACACAGTCTCAGGTCATGGTTCTGCAAACATTTACAAAAATTCTCTCTTTTCTCAGGTGACAAATTCAAGCTGAATTAATCAGACAAGTAGCGAGAATCCCATGCACGAGAGCTCACAAGACTGCACCATGTAGATAAAACACATCATGTCACGTATCCGCTGACTCTGCCATGGATGTTGTGGGTGACCTTGAGGAAATCATCTTTGCTTCATCAGTAAGTGAAGAAAAATATTACTTCTTTATTCCCATCTTTATTCCCCTATTTAAATTGTCAGTTCTGGAGACTGAGAGTGACTGTCCCTAAAGTGTATTTATGAGACAGAATACACTGCTATGTTAACCAGATCACAGTCACATTTGTACAATGCACTGGTATAACCAGAGCAGACAAATCTGAGCTCAGATAATCCAGATGCTGTGTTTTAGAGCTACAGCCTTTCCTGTACATCAGTAAGCAGGTTCTGCCCACATAGGCTCTGGACTGAGTGGCATGGGTTTTGGAGTGTTGAGAAGCACAGTAACATCATAGGCAGCTCAACAGGTCCAGAGGATGGGTGCACAAAGAAATTACTACAACTCCATTTGCATCTCAGGTAATTTAGGCCCTGTTAATGGCAGCTGCAAAACCAAGAGCTATTTAGTAACTGTATTTCATTGGGCTGAAGGGAAAGATTAGGGATAAAAGCCAGTAGAAACAACTAGTTCTATCACTCCTGCCCTGTGGCTCTAACTCAGCCCCATTGCCTTTGTGTTATAAATACATTCTCTGAGATCACACCAGCAAGTGCCAGTTTGCAGCACATGCTGTTTATCACAGTGTCAGCATAATAAGCAAAAAGGGTCCAAAGAAAGCTTCCATCTGCCAAATGGCTTTAGGATACTCCAGAGCTCAGTTCCTCACCAATGGCTTGGGATGCAATCTTAGGAAAAAGCAGCAGATGACTAATGGGAGCTGGGGCAAGGAATGGCAGCTCAGTTCAGGCTGGGTTAGCAAGCATCAGGTGCATGCTGGAATATCTGCCTCATCAGCCTATCACACATTTGATGAGGAAGGAGAAAACAAGATGCTGGGGAATTCCCTTTGGGATCAAATGAACTAAGAAACGAAGGCAAAAACAAAATTAGTTTGGACCATGGTTCTGCCCTGAGGGTCCAATCACAGCTCAGGAATTCCCTTTGGAGATACATGAGGCCAGGACAGGGTTTGCTCTCAGTTACTCTCCAAGTGAGCAAGAAGAAATAAAGAGGAGGTCAAAGCAATTTGCGCTTATTTAGGATCTCCAACTTCTGTAAGAGGAGGTGTCACTCCATCACTCCCAATGTGCTAGCTAGTCTCCAGGCAGGTAGATGCATTCCTCTGCAATTTCAATATTACAGTCACAATTAACTTTTTCCTTCATTAACCTGAACTGCAACGCAGCTTTGCTCTCTGCCAGCTCATAAACAGTTGCTGCGCTTCATCCCCAAGAAGCTACACAGAAACAAACAAATCTAATTAGATTTAGCTTTCAGAGCTTCTGATTCTCCAAATACGTCTCAACATTTCTCATTCTGATGGGCCAAGTTCAGAGGCATGACTAGGTATGAGAGGTGCAGCATGCTTTTGGCTTTTATAGCTTCAGTGATTTGGACTGCCCCTTCATTTTGACTCTATGACAACTGGGAAACTAGTCTGCAAAACCATTTTCTCAAAGCTCTTTAAATGAGCACCATAACTTTATTTCTGCTTTATGCTGTTTGCAACTCCTGTTCAAATTCCTTCGCTAGAAGGCCTATCTATAAATAAAATCTCTAATGTTTCAGTTCTGGTATAAGGGAAAAATGGTGGGAATCCTCATTTCAGTCACTGCACCTGAGTGATATTTCTGTGCAGAGAGTCAGCATAAAAGACTACAGACCCTTTAATTCTTCAAGTTATCACCTACAACAATGATGGTACCAGTGAGGGAGAAAAGCTAAAGATGACTGCATCCAATTGAATTGCAAAGCAAATTCATGAAGGAAGGCATTTCTAAGACATCAGAACTGTCACCCTGGATCTTAAATGCAATCAGGACCTCTCGTTTATCCACATCTCATCTGAGCAATACTATGTACAGGCAAGTGCTTTTTGGTTTGATTTTGTCAGAGTTGTCATTCTCTTCCTTTTTCCTCTCTTCTTTTTCTTTTAAATGCTTTTTAACTCCATCTTCTCAACCTCCACAGGAATCCCAAGGGTAGAGCTAAAAGTTTCATAGTGAAAACTGGGTTTTCAACTAAACAACACCTTCACCAAGAATATGCACTCTTCACAGAACACTTCATGGGAAAAGTAATACACGAAATCTATGGTTCAACAACAATTCCTTGAGATTCAAAATGGCACCTCAGTGCCTGAAAGGAGCAATGCTTCTGATATACAGGACTTCTGTTCTCATCTTCTTTCTGCACCCTTTGGAAGGACTTTGCATCCCTCTGTGAGGCATCAATTCTAAAGTTAATCCTCTTATTGACAACCAAGAAGAAAGCAAATGTTCTCGGGATAGGGGATCTTACCCAGCATACCAACCAATGCTAGAAAATAGGGACTCTCAGCACTTCAGCTCCTAACAGTGCCATTTTGAAGTGCAGGCAGTTAGTCAAAGAATCGCAGGCTTAATTTTTTTTGTGGAAATTATCCAATTTTCTAAAGGAAAGTTTTCAACAACAAAAAGAAAAAATATTGGGATAGAAATAAAATGGGAATTTAAAGAGTCAAGAGAAATATTCTTATTAAAATAGAAGAGACTTTTTCCCTTAGTGCTTTGGAAGAAATAAACAATTCTAATTCCCAGACTGCTGTGAAAATCTGCCTCTAGTAAAATGTAACTAACACCCAAAATATAGCATTAAATTAAAGGTCAGCAGGGAACAGAGATCTGTGCCCAGCAGAGAGTAAGCAGCCTTTTGTCATATCCCTAAAGACAGACAAGAAGCTATAGGGTAGAAAAGCCAAAGCTATGAGTTTTGTGAGTCTCAGCTTTTAAGAGCACTCAACCATCTGCCCCTTAAATCCCATTCATCTCTAAGGAAGGGGTGCTGCTAAATGGATATGAAAATTTCTCCTTTCTGAAGTTCACCACAGAGTTATCAGGCTTATTGCAACCTATGTGTCAATCAGGCAAAGCAGATGCTTCTCATGTGGTCTCTCAGGCAAACAACCAGGTGGGCAGATGCACTGAAGGGCAAGATGTGTCCTGGAATATGCTCTGCCTATTAGAGCATCTTCATGGTGGTGGAAGTGTCAAAACTGCAGGCACTTGGCTTCTCACCAGGGCTCAAAACAGTAACTCTTAAGAAAGCCATAGCCCCCAGGACTTGACTTGTCTGACTGCTAGGTCTAATGATCACCTGGAATTTCATAGTATTAATGAGAACTCAATGCAGATTTTCCTGATCCAAATACAAGTCCCTAGCGTGCAAGTGAAAGAAGAAACAACCCAAGCATCTGCAGGAGAGCAGGTACAAGTCTGGCAGTTTCAGCTCTCAGCAGCAGAGGCTGTACGCACAGCTGCAAAGTGTTGTGAAGTCCTGAGCTTGTTAGTTCTTAGGAGAAGGGAATTAGCAGTACAAGCAGTATGAGCAGTCCTGGCTCACAGCAGGAAGCATTTCTGCTCCGGTGCAGCCAGAGGCCAAGGATTCACAATGGGCTACAGCCTGCTTGACTGCTTCCTTATGTCAGCACTCCAGGGTGGTCTCATTTCAAACGATGGGTGCTCTCAGATCACCACGCTGGTCCTGATCACTAGGAATGATACTTGACAGGCAAGAGGAATCACAGTTTGGGAGAAGTATTCTCGGTAACTTCCTTTGGTATCTGCGTGTTGTTATATTGATTTAATTATAGCTGCAAACCTCAAATTACACAATGGCAAAGTGCATTTTCCAACTATCTTCTTGCGATTTCTAGGAAATGGGCACCCCCTATCTCAGCTCCAACACCAGCCATCAGCAGGTTGGGTCAGCAGCTGGGAGCAGGCACTCTGGGACCCAGCCCTGCCTCTGCCCAGCACCACGTAGGGACACAGCCAAAGCCACCTCAGCTCAGTCTTGGCTATGCAGCTCTGTGCCTTGGTTAACTCTGTGCATGTGGAGGGTTGATATCTCCCAGTGGCAATGTGTAAAACCAAAGAACACTCATAGACTGAATCTGGCCTCTAAGTGCCAAACACCAGCACAGCTAAGAGGTGCCCAGGGAGAACTGAAGCTGTCCTGGATTTATCACCATGATAACCACAGAGATTGTGTTTCTTCACCCCTTCTCCTCTCAGCTGCCTCTTTCCTCTTCAGGCACAAAGACTGGATCTCTCCACGGTGATTTCACCCACTGATAAACACTAGTGACTGATGTGTTTCACTGAGGAGCAAAGGGCAGGACTGAGGGACCAGCTACTTCCAGGCTGCTCCAGCATTTGCCAGTCTGCTGTGTCAGGAAAGACAATTCAATACTAAGCAGGACACCAAATACAGACAGCGGTAATATTCAACACCCTGCTGGGGCTCTCCAGTTAGGGATGGGAGACACACATGGGAGCAGCTTAGAAGGAAGCCTAAAGAGAACATGAAATGAATAAAATTGACTAAATATATAACCCAAACTGAAACAAGAGTTTTTAGCTTAAAAGAGGAAGGCCGACAATACATGAAGCTAACTGGGAATTTGCTTTTGCCATCAATGTTACATAGCAGATGCTCAGACATTAACTTTGTTGGGGACAGAATAAAAACCAAAGAGAATTAAATATTTTAAGGCCTTAAGAGCCATTAGGTCATCAAGTCTGACCTCCACTTGTAGCACATGTTCCAGAATTTCACCAAATCATTCCTACATTAAGCTCAATTTTTCTTCCAGAAAGGAATCCACTTTGGAAGAAAAGGGTATTGGAGTGCCATAATTCAGGAGAGTAAGGTATGCATCAGGTGTGGCTTTCTTGGGACCAAGAGAGAAGGGGAATGACACAGGCTCCCAGACCATGGGCTGTAGCCATGCCTCACCCAGCTGCTCAGCCTCTGCATTTCAACTCTGGTCTCATCTGATCCCCCATATTGCAATAAGCAGAGATGTTGGTATTGAGAAATCAGTGTCCCACCATGACCTGGCAGCACTGAACAGAGAAATACAGCAGAAACCGCCAAAAATTTACAATATTCCCATCAAAAATTTTCAAAAATGAAATCAGAAAGAAAAAGTTTGTCTTTTAAAAGAAGAAAGAAAAAAGCCATTGTTTAAATCCTCTTGCCTCATAACTGAGCCCAAGGTTATGCCACAATTCAGGTAAATGATGTTTATATAACTGGCATTTGGCTGAATGCATAATTCCTATTTAACAGCTGGAGAGAGGCATTTTGGGTCTTCAAAGAAATCTGACAGGTAATTCCCACTGTAGTTCCGCAGGGTAGCTGAGAGGTAATTATCCTTCTCACTAGTAAATCAATTAGGAATGAATGTATGGAAAGCTTTTCTCCTCCTCCAAGTAACTGCTAATCCTCTAAGCACTAATGAGCAGACAGGGCTAGCAACAGTGTGCAAACCCATCAAAAATCGACAGGAGCTGCAAGGCGTGCAGGGTCCAATCAGTACCTGGAAGCTAATGCCTCAGGAGAAAATATCTTGCCTGGAAAGGGTCTGCACGATTCACTGTGTGCGCACAGGCCCTATGTACATATGTTACTTCTGGTATCTCCCTCCCTGTTTATTGCCTCAAACAAAGACCTATTTTTGAGGCTCACAGGAGATCGCTGCATTGTGTTCAACTAGCCAGCACCTGTGCTGTTAGAGGTGAAACACAAGCGAGCTGGACTTTCTTTAGTGGGGTGCAATGGATTCACCTGCTGCTTTGTGATTCATTATTGGTGGCTGTCCTCAGGAGCTCAGCAAAAATATGCTGCTTACTCTGGAGGCCACTGTAACAATATTCACGCAGACAGACTTTGAGAAGATTATGACTCAAGTGCATTTTTTGCAGTGCACAACCTCATGAATCTGTAAGGGGTGGGTGGACAATAAACCTGATATTGAATTTGACAAATCCCAGATGCTCCAAGCCAATGACACCTTCTTCAGGCTTTTTTCAAATGCTGCATGGACATTTGGAATTGCTTTGACAGTGAACAAAGCAGAGTCAGCTTCGGGTTTAGACAAACCAGCTGTTTAACCATGCACAGGAACAGTACTCATACATTTAGCAGAGGTAGAAAGAATGGAAACAAGTTGTTCCCACAGCAGCCAGCACTGAAGCTAGTTTCCTACAGGTTTTCATGTCTCCGTTTCAAAAGATTTTTCAGAAGGGAGGAGAAGAGGGAAGATAGACAGACAGCTCCAGAAATCATTTCCTTAAGACATAAGACCAAAAAAAAAATTTAAAAAATTGTCATCTGAAATAAGAAAACATCAGGTAAAGATAGGTCTGCATGCCACTATATGATGAAATGCAGATGTTATTAATAAAAAAAGAAAAAGGAGAAAAAAGACTGCTCATCTATAAAGCTCGATAGCTTGAGAAATTGCTAGAAGATAATCGTATATCCTAGTACTCCAATTTGTGAGGGAGACTTTACACCAGCGATGTAGGATTTGTAACTGAGCATATTGCCTCTGATTTTGGGTGGGCAGAGTTGCTCTGGAAACAGAATGAAGAAGAATTAACTCTTCAGTGCCCACAATATTGGATATGGGAGGGGTGTGAAGGCCAGGAGAGATCATTGCAAAACATCTTCATTCCATTTTGCTCAGAAAAAAAGAAGTCAAGGTAGTTGCCACAATAATTCAGCTTCTGCATCAGAAAAAATATAAGCTGACCCCTGCCCACTGCACTCTTCCTCTCCTCTATACATCCAAACACACACGTATTGTTGCCGATAGTTATCAGAGCTATAACTGCCTTAAGGTTGCATACACTGAAATAAACATCAATCCTGAAACCTCCATAGACTGTCCAGTAATGGAAAAGACAATAGTAGTAATAAGAACAGTACAAGTAGCAAAATACTAGTTTGGAAGCCTATCGATGGAGACAGGAGATGGGCAGTTTGGAAGTGATCAAGCTGAAAGGGCTGCACCCCATCCAAACACAACTCCACTGCCAGCAATTAGCTACATGCTGCAGCCCTCCCACGTTGATTTCTGTGGGTAGCTGAAAGCGTCTTTGTCCCACTACCTCCCTTGAATCAACACAGGCAATAATTTTAAACGAAAAAGGCACTGCGTAGTAACTCCTGGGCTGCATTCTGTGAGCCAGCTGCAGCCCTAATTGCATCACGTGGGAAGCGTGAGCAGGGGGTTTGAAAGCTATGACCTCATCTTCTCTCCTACACATTCAAATCAAATCTTAGGTCTCCCACCCACTCTCCCCAGCATATTCTGCTTTCAGCCCCCTTACATGATGTAACCAATGAAAATGTCATTTACATCTTTACCTCCAACTTCTATCTAGGGAAAGCATAAAGGGGAAAAGAGTCAAATGCAGAAATAAATGCCTTTTACTCAGTAGTTCTAATAATGAGATGACAGAGAAGGCAGGGAGAGGTGTACTAGCCAAAGACGGTGTAAGCAAGAGTCCCAGAAACATTTGCGTGAGTTCAGCTTCTTTAAAGGTGTAACAGTCAGAAGCAAATAAAAGTAACCCTTGTATTTCTCTAACACATGCATCAGGAGATTTAGTGCTCCATTCCCCACCACAAGTAAAATAGGCATAGTTCTACTGGATTCCATGGAATTGCACTAGTGCAACTTAGACAGCAAATTCAAGCTCTTGTGAATTACCAACGGATTTCACTTTAGGTTCATAATTCCTCTCAGAATGAACAGAATGCTGTAATTTTGTTTCTATAGCTACCAGCTCGATAGCTCTCCCTTACCTTCCTCTTGTTAGTGGGACTGACATAAAGGTAGCTCAGCACAGTCTTCAGGCCTACTTTGTCATTTAGCTTTTCATAGGTAGTGCCATAGTCTGTTGACCTGGAGAAAAGAGGAGACAAAAAGAGTTTATGTGGTTATTAGAGCTGAGGGGAAGGAAATGACTGTGTGAACAGATGCTCAAAGTTACAGCTTGAGGATTATTACCCTTAATACTCTACCTTTTGTGCTTCATTCAGGGTGGCCACCAGAAAAGAGAAGAAAACTTGAGTCCTTTGGGGCAGGGCCTGTCTCTGCATCAATTGATCCTATGCACCTGGGGAGCTGTGGTGCATCCGTAAAGATGGACTTTGGGGGCAGGCTCTGCTCTCATATGCCAGTGTGGGATTCCAAATGATATGTGCATGAGAGGACTCTGATCTCAGCAGCATCCTTAGCACAAATTCTCTTTTCAGAGAAATCCAACAGAAGAATCCAAATTAAACCCATCAAAAACAATTTTATTTAAGTAGGCTGATTTTTGACTTGGAGATGGGGATCCAAATGTGGCTCAGAATTGTAACAGCTGAACTCATGTCTAGATAAAAATGTGTCTAAACTGGCATCTTGAGTCCTCAGTCACCCCCATCCTACTTGGTGCCAGGCATTTAATTTTTCTGAGTTAGAGAGACAGATTCAGGCCCCTGCACTAGCAAATCCCACCCAGAGGAGCAGATGATCTGGGGGTGGTATTACCCATTCGTGACTGGGGAAAAGGGCTGCTTCGTCACAGAGGGTTTTCTGTAGCTTCCTCCTCCTCATTTGTGGGCATGTTTGAAACCTCACTTTGCCCTGCTTGTTTCTCTGCTGTTTTCGTACTCTGCTTTTCCTAAAAAAACAACATTTTTCCTACCAGAACAAATCAATAGCTACCTAGTACAGGATCCCACACCTGAAGAGTGGTCAGCACCAGCTTGCTTTAGGAGGGGTGTCACAACCTGCATGAAAAGCCCACCCAACCCATCCAAACAGTGGGGAGAGCATGGCTCCTGACCCTACATGGCTTCTATCACATGGACAGAGCACACACAATCCTTATCAGGTGGACAAGGAAAGACGGTCACAAAAAGCCTACCTGGACATACCTGTGATTTTATTAAGATGAGAATTCATGCCCCCTGCCCTCCTCTCTAATCACACTTTTTAATAAACAGATGATTAGAGAACGTGTAGCAATTCAATGCCTTTCCCAGTAACTAGCTCCAGTAATTTTCTTTTCTAAGTTCAGCAAGCCTCCAGCATCTGCAGCTTTGTCATTCTGCCTGAGACCCATCCTCTGCTTCTTGTCCATCTGGCAGAGAAATGGCCCAAGCCACACTTCTGGCATCACACTGAACAGTGCTGCTGCGCCCAGCAGCTCCAGGCTCCCACTCAACTGGCTGCAGAAACTGAGCAGTGCCAGAATCTGCACCCGGCTCCACTGGTTTCCTCACTGCTGAGGTGAGTGGAGTCCAGAATGACACCAAAAAGGCCATGCCACAAAACCAGACGGCTGGTTTCAGGCTTCCAAGTTTTGACCCATGAAGTCAAAAGCTTGTTTTATCACTGATGTGGCTCCAGCACGTTTGCTTCTGTGCATCTTTCAAGAACAATTCCTCAATGATTTGCAAACTGGTTCTTTCCTTAAATGGGTTTAACAAACCTTCCTCCTTTGAACACTCAGCAGTCAGGGGTGCTTGAAGTCTTAAGCAACTTCCTTGTGTTCTGGTTTAGCTCTTTAATACTAAAATAGAGCTAATACTAGCTCTATTTACACTTAATACTCTTTTGTACTAATGCATAGTATTGATACTCACTGGGCTTCACAGAGATGTCCCAAAGGATATTACAATAAGGTACTGTATTTCCATAGCACTTTCCCATGCAAAGAATCTGAAGCTCTTGTCTCGCTAGGTATCAACACCACTCAAAAAACCTAGCAGCTTTCCCCCTCCAGCCAAGCCTGAAACTGAAGCAGCTTGATTAATAAAACTGAATAATCCAGGCCAATTAATTCCACTGCACAAGGCCTCCTATACATGCAAATTCAACAGGTCAGGAATCCTCAGGTAACACTAAGCTCTAAGCAGAGGGTAACACGCAGAGGACAAGCACTGAGGTACTTCCCTGATCTCACCCTTCCAACAGCACTGAAGTTCCGAACAAGCCACATCCAGGACTACACATGTACCAGCCACCAGCCAGGGAAAGAGATCACTGGTTTCAATCAGCATTCAAAGAGAATACAAATAACAGTTTAATATTCTGACAGAGCTACTTTGGTTTTGTTCTCCGAGTCATTTTCAGATCTCCCAAAATGCCTTGCACTTCTAAAGATGCAGACTGGATGCCCTAATGACTCTTTCTCATTAAACCATTATCACTCATTGCATTTGCCCTTTCAAAGAATAGCTAGAAAGGAAGTAGGATCATTATTTTGTTAGCTTCTCTAAGGCTTTCTTTATTATCATGACAGTCACCACTGGCTTCACAGAAACGTCTCAAAGGGTATCACAATAATATACTGTATTTCCATAGCACTTTCCCATTCAAAGAACCTGAAGCTTTTGTCTTGTGTTAATCCATTCGAACTAACAAAGTCCCAAGGGCCATACTGGGAAATATTATCTCTATTCTAGAGATGAAGAAACTGAAAGCTTGCATAGGTAATGGTTCGTTTTTTCAAAAGCAGGCATCTACAATTAGCCATTTCAGCCTCTATAATCATGTAGCGTATGGCTTTATACTCAGACCTGCTAAACTCCTACCACCAAACTGCCTAATTTGAAAACAAGTATTTACAAAAAAAAAAAAAAAAAAAAAAAAAATTGGCAGCCTAATTTTAGCAACCCAAGCCTGAACATTTGAAGAGATGTGACCCACAGGTAGAACAGAACAGTTTTGGCTCAGCTTTTAATCTTAACTTGAACCCTTCTCCTTTACTAATTACTTATCTTTGCAGTCAAAGACTTCTAACTGCAAACTAACTAGCCCACATGTCCTTACAGTTGTTTGACACTACAGGTAGACTGGATACCATGTTTTCTCCCATTCCTCTGGTCAGAACAGGATCCTCTTTGAAGCACATTATTAAAGGAGTGGAGAGGAAGAAAGGTTGTAGTTATACCAAAATGGCAAAAGAGTGATACAAAACACCCTTTCTATGAGGCACACGCCCCAAATGCCTGCTTTAACTTTGGTTGGGCCTTTTATGGCCAACTGATCCTGCCTAGCTGGTTCTCCTCTGGGTTGCTCCACTGAAGCTCCATCACTGGAGTCTCATCATGTTGGTAGGCTCTTATTGCCTTCAGCCTCAACTTGATATTTGCAGATTGCTTCTAACCACATACACACACACGTGCATACATAAAAATGTTATTAACGATGCTTTCATAAAACAAATTGTTGCACCTCATTACACCGCTGGTAGCACAGAGATTGTTACAGTGTGGAATGGACTCTGGCTATATATACAAAGCCTGTAAAAGCTCAGTCCATGCATTTTGTCCCACACGTCCTTATACATTGATCTTACAGCATTTCATTGTCCCCTCTATCCTGCTTTCCATCCTGCAAACCAAGATGCTGGCAGTACCCCAAGAAAGGCTGCATAGTGAAAAGCAATAAAACCTAAGGTGTAGCCCAGCCTCGAATGGACCTTTGTCTACTCCAATTCAGCTTTTTGGTTTTTATAACTAGCAGTTCCTACCAGCCATGAGGAAGAATCTCTTTGCTAGTCTTCATTAACATAAAGAAACACTTGATCCAGTGTAACACAAATGTCATATTCATATAACCAAATAAATGTGGGCTTTCCCTGAAGAGGCTGTGGCACCAAATTCTACATATTCCCTTTGGTAAAGCAAGGTTTATAATGTAATTAATTTATTGGGAGACTGTAAATTCTCCCATAATCGTATTATATTATAAACCATTGGGAAAGAAAATCACCTGCTTGATTCCACTGCACTCCCTGATGAGCTACGACCTGTTTTAATCATTGCTGCAAGTGTTGTCTCACAGTCTGGCAGAGCAGGGCTCAAGAGGCACACCCAGGCAGAGAAGCTTCTCTCTATCAAACCTGGTCATAACTCAGTGCACCGAGAGCTAACAAAATCCATCTTGTTCCTGTAGGTCTGAGCCTGAGCTTCCCTGTGATTCTGACAAACAGGCCTGAGTCAGCAGACTTTAATATTGTGATAAGACTTGCTCATCCCAAGGATATGAAGTAGAGGTGTGGAGAGGCAGAGAGAATGCCATCTGAATAGCTTTTAGAGGAGTCCTCCTCTCGGATGGTTTCCATCTCAGGGCTTTGTCAGGCAGAGAAAGGAGGTTTTGTTTGTTTGCAGTCTCAGCGACTCAGCTATGGAGACAGGTTATAAAATATGTATCAGTCTCTCAGGAGCAAAAGAGCTGCAAATGCTGGCACTGGATGGCTGGGAAGGACAAGTCAACCTCCTGGAGTGTACATGTGCCACCAACTCTCCTGTCAGGGGACTTCTCCTCTGCGTCTGTGACTCTCCCCGACCGTGTGTGGAGAAGGAGCAGGTATGGTCTTGATTTTAGATTCTCAGTCTTTTTCCTAAGATACTAAAGCTTATGCATTCATCTCCAGATCAGAGTCCCGCTACACACACCTGCAGCCCCACATTGAGAACCGCGTGGGGGCACAGCTCCACTTAAATGAGCAGGAGAACATCCTGATTCTCTGTGCACTTCAGAGAGCAACAGGAACACACAGAGCTCAGATTAACATTTGCTTCTCTTCTTGTGTGCCTGCAACTGTCTTCCTGCAGCGTGCCTTTCTCTCCATACCCCCCAGACAACTTCTTGTTTTTACCCATTGGCCAATTTTCTCCCAGTTTGACAGCAAAACAAAAACCCAAGAGGAGCTAAGTTTCTGTAAGTTTCATGAAAACCAGCAGCCAGCAAAAGGAGAGCAAACTTATTAGCACTCAGAGAAAAGCTACAGCATGAAACCAAATCCCATGAGACATAAGAGCAGGCACATCTCTCTGAACATCCAGATGCAGGAAAACATTCAAGTGCAGCTCACATATTAATACACTACAAAGAACCCAACTGCACAACACAAGAAGTCAGGCTGCCAAACTTCCATTGCTTGTGAAACAATTTGTTTCCATCTCTCCCTTCCCCTTCCTCGCCCTCAAATTGTCGTCCCTGAGATAAAGGCCTATCTGAAGCTATGACACACTGAGAAGAGACCCACCCCCTGCAGCAGCCCCAACTGTAAACCCCTTTGGCCAGCTACTCTAATGTTCCTAAGTGGTTCAGGACTCGGACGAAAGCTGGCTCAGCGCTAACCCCACCACAGTGCTTTGCACCAAGTGGCTAAACGGGTTCTTACTGGAGCACAGAGTCCTAAATCAGGAACCAGGCCAACCACACAACAATTACTGCACCATGTGGGAAGCTGGTCCCACTAACTTGCAGGCAGGGCAGAGGGCTGCTCCTCTTCGAAAGGATATCAGTCATTTAGCATGCTCTGGCCCTGCCTCTCTGAACTCTTTGAGATTATTCTTTTTCTTCCTTGTTGAACATTTTAGACTAGTTCCTGGCTTTTGGTACCATGGCTGTTGTTGGCTGAACATCCTCCACTCCCAAAGCATTTTTCATATTTAGATACAAAAGAGAAAAGCAACTTTTCTTCTCTTATGGCTGCTTATGAGCTCAGACAAAGCCAGAGTCTGCCTTGGGCAGCCAAATGCCTGGGATAGAAACACAGAATTGGCCCTGCAGCTAATCCAGCCCCAGCTGGAGCTCTAGAAAGGCAGGGTGACCACTACCACTGCCAAGGCAGGGAATGAGTGCAAGTCTAAAATGCTCCTCCAGAAGCAGTGGATGTGGTGCCACCCATCACCGCTAGCCCAGCTCCCCAGGCTCTCCTTCTCTGCCTCTCCAGGACTATATCATTCCCAACCTCAAGGCAACCAGGGGAGCCCAGGTCCAGCTCCCAGCCTGCAACAGTGGAGCCTAATTTCACTTACAATGAGGCAGTTCCCAGAAAGAGCCACTCTCACCAGTGCAAGCCTGTCTGGTGGATCTGGTCACACAAAAAGACACTTTTTTCTGACACCAAAAAAAAAAAAAAAAAAAAAAAAAAAAAAAAAAAAAAAGGCAAAACCCAACTCAAACAAAAAGCCCAAACATACAAAAAAACAATAGCCATGTTGGACTGTGCCTACTTACTAACCAAGGAAATCCAAGTATCTGTACTCTGTGAATCTTTCACTTAGCAGATGTCCTGGTTTCAGCTGGGATAGAGTTAATTTTCGTCTCGGTAGCCGGTATGGGGCTGTGTTTTGGGTTTAGGATGAGAACAATGTCGATGATACACTGATGCTTTGGTTCTTGCTAAGTAGTGCTAAGCTGTCTCTAAATAGGTGCTAAGTGGCGCTCACACTGGTCGAGGACTTTTCAGCTTCCCCTGCTCCGCCGGGAGCGCAAGAAGCTGGGAGGGGGCACAGCCGGGGGGAGGGCTGACCCAGACTGGCCCAAGGGCTATTCCATACCATATGACGTCATGCTCAGTATATAAGCTGGGGGAAAAAGAAGGAAGGGGGGACATTGGGTATGATGGCGTTTGTCTTCCCAAGTAACCATTACGCGTGATGGAGCCCTGCTTTCCTGGGGAGGGCTGAACACCTGCCTGCCGATGGGAAGCAGTGAATGAATTCCTTGTTTTGCTTTGTTTGCGTGCACGGTTTTTGCTTTGCCTATTTAACTGTTCTAATTTATTTTACTTCAATTATTAAACTGTTTTTGTCTCAACCCACGAGTTTCCTCCCTTTTACCCTTCTGATTCTCTCCCCCATCCCACTGGTGGGGAGTGAGCGAGCGGCTGCGTGGTGCTTAGTTGCTGGCTGGGGTTAAACCACGACAGCAGAGCACAACATTTTCTGTGCTGAGATCTTACTTTTACCCAACCGTGATTCTAGAGTGACTGTAATAAATATAAAGTCAGAATATTTTACAGGTACAAACAGAAACAACTGCCTCCCTTTGTCCCCACCCCACTAAAGAAAACTATGGACAACAATGAAAGTCTGAGGAAGTGAACAGAAACTGAGAAAGCATATGGTACTGCTTCCTGGTGTATTTTCCCAGCCTACAGCAATATCACGGACTTCCTAAATTGAAGATGATGCCTTTGTGTGCAAGAGACATCAGTGGGCTTTTAGTTCTATAAATCTGTCTAACCCCACAGGGTAACTTGGCAACTTCATTATCACGTGTTATTAAACACCACAACTGTGTGCTGTATGAAGAGACGCTCCCTTTTGTTTTAAATTGATAATATATTTCAGAGCCCACTGCTACCACTTAACAAGAATGAAACCATGGAGCCCCATGCTGCCATTTGTGATTGCACTGACTGTTGTCATATTCCCCACAGATTTTTTTCCAGTCTGAAGACTCCTCATTTATTTAGCCATTCCTTGTACAACTTATTCACATCTCTGATCATCCTATGACTACTCTTTCTAGTTCAATTACATCTTTTGTCATGGATGCCTCAGAGACCAATCTTCAACAGGAAGATCTTTCTTGAAAAAATCAACTATCCAAGTATATCAGCAAAAACCCAGAGTAATTAAAAAGACCTGAATAAAACCACTTTCTGCCATCCTACGCAAGGTTTTACATCCTCAGTACTTCTGAAAACATAACGCATCAGTTCTAGGGGACTTTCAGTTCCACAAAGTTTAAAAAGTACCTAAAACCAGAGATCCCACTGGGGAAAATGAAGTTCAAGCAGATCATAGTTTTGATAATTTCTCTTGGAAAATTATTTTTTTCCTTTTAGTTTGCATGTCATCTAAACAGCAGAATACCCACCCCAATTTCTATTATGATACCAGCACCCTTCCTCCACCCCCTTTCTTTTTTGATTAATGACAATTCCCATCACCAAACATCTGAAAGACTTGAAGATGACCTTTGTTGATAAATTTCAATTTACAATGTACAGTGGAGACTGGCAAGGCAAAATGAGCTGCCATGATGCATTAGTCATTGTGATTCACAGTTCAAAATGAAGGAGAGAGGAGTTAACTAGGAACACCGGCTTCATCTTTTTTTCTTGCAGATTCTTCTCTGGTTTTATTTTTTCAGGAAAGGTATCCTCTCTTGTTTATTCAATATGAGCCTTTGGGAGGACTCTGGGTGTCTCAGAGGTTGGACAAAAAGATACAGAATATTCCACCTCTGGATTTATGGGCAACAAAGCACAGGAGATGTGAATATCTGTCACATTTCTAGTGGCTGGTTGCTCATCAGTGTTTCATTTGATCACCCTCCCACAAGGCAGGGGGACTGCTCACACCAGTCATTCCTTAGTAGAGATGACTACTCAGATGGGCATGAACTGTCTCTGGAGATGTAGGGTTTGTATATTTAGCCTACAGGTATGGTGGGGACTAACTTGAAAGCCATACGTTTGCATCATTCTTGTTCTGCTTATTCTGTAGGAACACAGTGGTGCTTTGGATATCCCCAGCAATCACTGACTATCCAGAACAATGTGCCATTGGGTGTCTAAATAGCATTCACCATCAGCAGGCTACAGGTGTAGTAGTTACTAAGCATCACTTTATATTCTTCTGCAGAATAGTCCACAATAAGGAGACATAAAAGTAACAAGATTGATGCCTCCTACTGTGATACTAAAATAACTCTAATTCCCCAGCTATAAGTAAGATTCCCATCTTCTCTATACCATGGCCGTTTATCTCATCTTAAATTTAGCTACCTACAAACTAGGTGTTTAGCTCTGGCTCCCAAGCCTGTCCACATTTTCTCTCTAACTATAGACAGAGAATGTTCACTTCAGAGAATGATTCATTCATCCTAAAATAGGTGAGGATGTGTTGCTCTCTTAAGGTGTCTTCCTCCCTTCAATGTAAAGGGATACCAGAGCAACCAACACACACTCAACTGTCAGATGGCTAGAACAAGGCAAGGTGTATCTCACACTAAATGGATTAGAAAAGTTCATGCACTGAGCTGGCAGTACAAATGAAGGGAAGGACCTCAGTCATCCGCCTGAGATCAAAAGTTCATCATTTGTCGTAATGTGCTGGTGCTTTATGTTTTAAATGTTGTTATTCTGTGTGGATATGTATGACAATTACTACTAGAAGTAGGTGCCAAACGATATCAGGCCTCCACTGTGCCATACACACTATATAGCATTACAAAGTGAAGACAGCAGAGACAAGCAGAAAAATGTGATATGGATTTCCCAATGGTTGCTGGCAGAATCGAGAATACAAACAAAGACCTGAGGAAATGTGAAATGCCATCTCCTCAAAAGCTGGGGTAAGCGCTTCCTTTCATTGCATGCTTGCCCCATTACACCATTGATGACCTGCTGGCAATCCTTATCGTGGCCTGGCAAAGTCGATGCTCACTGGTAGAAACTGTACCTCACAGAAGCACAAACATGAAAGCTATACAGGCATCATGTAATACGCACATCAGCAGCCTCAGCAAGGACATCAGAATCTGAATCATCATCTTACTGCTTCTGACCTGAGACTCGGACACCACATCCCTGCAGACACCACCCAAGACACAGTTCAGTTGCCATGAAACAGGGGCAATCTGGAGCTAAGACAGTCTGGCTTCACAAAGGCCTCTCCTTTTTCTACTCTGGTCATTTCACTACTGTGAAATCTATGTAAAAGCATTACTTTTGCATAGCTTTGAAGAACTACACCTCATCATTACTCACTTCCCATTTGTACTGTCTAAAAGATCTGACATATTTATCGTGTTCTTGATTCTGATGTATTCTAATTTTCCAAAGAGGTGTTTTATGCATCCCTGATAAGGCAGCATACTGATTTGATTCCAAGCACTCGACTGACTCAGCAAAGATGTCCTTATCAAGACACAGTCAAGAAATTTGGTCTAGGGGACACTTTAATAGCCTCAAAGATAAAAGGAGTCTTTGATGACAAAGCCTCATTAATTAACCAGATATTAATTAGATTATTAACTAGAAACAAGGCCCTTCCCAAGCTCTTTTCTACTTTTATTACTACAGCTAAAAATGCTTCTGTAATGATTCTCTTAAGTAGATAATCATTTTAATTTGCATTATTTTGTAGCAAAAGGAAAGCACTTTGAATGTAGGATTTTCTGAAGGAATTGCAGAGGTTCAATTTATCATCCATGCTACTAGGTGCTTTTAAACTGGAACTCCCCTTAAGTGTGTATTGAACAAAATGTCAAGGGAAGACTATGGAACTGCCCCATCACTAGACTCTGTATTTCTGTACTAGATGTGGATGACAAAGAAGTCTTTCTGACCACTCAGAGAATAAGTACACACTGGGCAATACAAACTACCCTGACAGTAAGTCACCTCACCCTTCTAAAAGAGGGGGACAGGTGACTCAAATTTCGGTTTCTCAGCTGGGAATACCAACATCAGTGTCCATTCATGCCCCCTGGGATGGTGGCTGTGGCCAGGGTTTACCTGAAATGCCTTTGACACTGCCTGTTTTGGGATCAGTGGTAAGCAGTACTGTGGGGACATTAGATGAACTTGAGTCATCTCTAATATAACGCAAGGCATGTTAACTTTTTCAAACTATGAGCAAATCTTTGGAAAACTGATGTAGTTAAAAGAGGGCAGTGACAGAGGTAGTTTAGTCTAGTTCCTTAGACACAGACACAGATATTAAAAATTGCAGACAATTCCCAAACCAACTTTTACAGTCAGTCTGCAACATGTTCCATTCCCTACCTCAGCTGACCCATCTCCCACAAGCCTTATGTCTACCTGCAACTCCCCTTCTTGTGGCTTACAAAGATTAATGCCCCCCGCAGCACACCCACACGACCTGAACATAAATACCACAGAAATCCTGCCTGACCCCAAGCAAGGCTCCTCAGCGCTCCAGTTTCCCATTTAGTTAACTTAGCTTCCTGGGAAAAGATTGGCTCTTACTGTTCCCCCCCCCCCCCCAAAAAAAAGCTCATGAGATGCAGCCACCTGAGACCATTGAGGACTGTCAATGCAAGAATTCCCTTCTAGACTTAGGAACATATCTTTACTTTCAGTCACAATATGACTGAAAACCTCTAATGCTACTTTTCTACAACTAATAAGACAGCACCAGATCCCCAATTAGTTCAAGTCAATGTGACCCTATTACATTCAAGTGAATGAATAATATTGGCAGATCTACACAATTTTACACAATAAAGGTCAGGATCCACTATACCTATGGATATCTATAAACATACAGAGTAATAGCAACATTAACAAGAGGATGCTAGCATTTTGCATTTGTGAGAATTCTGCATTTCTAAGAAACTTCAGAACTTTCAACCTGCATGGACAAGACAAAGCAATAGTGCAAGTTTGGTTTTCTTAAGAAGCAAAGAGAATTTGAAGCCATAAAAGAACACAAATAAGTCACAGGTTACTATTGCTCTGAACAGGTTTTTTGTAATGATATTTTTCCACCAGAACAGTCTCCAGTACAAGCTCTCTTTCAATATGATAAATAAATAAATAAATGAAACAAAACATAAAATCAGCCCATTCCTGAATCCTTTGAGGCTTATCCATTCTAGTTACCACTGAAATATCCACGCAAACCCTCCCAGCTTTCTGAACCATACACTAACATTTTTGAGCATCTCATAACACTGACATCATAATTCACAAGACAGAAGGAGCTCTCAGGCTGGATTACACAGCTGACAATGCCTTTATGTAGGCTGCACCGCTTGCTTTGCAGGGTGGCCTGGTTATACAGCTGGGTCCCTGGGCAGTAAGCTAAGGTTGTTCTGAATGGTCCCAAACGACTCTCTTCCGTCCTCATCCAGACAGTCAGGTTATACCACTACATTGTCTCCTAGTTCCTGAGAGCAAAGAATTTTGGTTGAGAAATATAAGGACAGGGATATAAGTGCAAAAATTTAAGAAACCAGTCATCTGTCACCCAGTTTCTTGGCTTCGGCAACAGTCAGATCAGCAACTGGATTAAGCCTCTCATAATACAGTTAAATTCAGTGCTATACTGCATGTAGATATTTCATACTAGCACTGGTTGAGTGTGAGTCTTATTCATTCCCTGAGCACGAGGATTAACAGCCTCGATTCTAGTTAGCATGTCTTCAAAATGCAGACACTGGGGTCTGAGCTTGTGTCTACACAGACTTTCCAAAGAGATAAGCTTGCTGTTTATTATCAAGTTTAATAAATGACTGTGATCCACACGGCAGATGCTCAACATGGGGATCCCGCTCTTCCCCACCAACTGCTTGTGAGTTGTGGGCAGCTGAGAAAGCACACAATTGATCATTCCTGCACTATCATACCCTAAGACCTCACTGCCTCATATCTTTCAAACCACAGTTGGTTCAAGCTTAATTTTACCCCAGAAAAGCCTCCTTTTCCCGTCATCTTTTGCACTTGGCACTCAGAAGCTCTTCTAACACAAAACACTTGGTCTTGGGAAAATAAACCTGTTGAAATTTTTTCAGACAGAAGATCAATAAAGTGGGAACAGCTTGAAAAGTCAATCAGCTTCAGCAAGTCCCCTAGAAGATGTCGGGGCGATTGCCATTTTAATGAAGGAATAGTAAACGGAGCACAAGGAAATGTGCATCCCCTTCAAACTCATGAAGGAGGATATCTTAGGCTGAGAAGCAGGGAAGGAAAAGGAAGCACCGGAAGAGACCAGTCATCTCTCTAGCTTCATAGGCTGTCTCAAGAAGTAGTCAGAAAGAGCTAACTTAAACTTCTTCAAACTGAGAACTAGCTCCAGCACTACACTGCAGAATGATACTTCCTCCAGGTATTAGATAAGGAATATTTTTCTTTAGGCCCTGAAATACAAGGGTAAATATTCCTTATGCCTTTGCTCCTAAGTAGCATGTTGAAAATGTGGTTCTTATTCATGTTAAAGTCATGATTTTTACCTAAACAGAGTTTATGAAGAGCTAAGCACCCTGCATATTATCAAGGCAAATGGAAGGGGAAAGTTGTCTGACATCCAAGATGCTAAAGTCCTTTTACTAGGCACACCATGGATTTTCTTTATGCCTTTGGATTTAATCATCAGCTAACTACTTATGAAAAGGATCAGACACAAACACCCAAGATGCAGACTGTGAGGTTCACTGAAGAAAGAATTCTGTTGCACTAAAGGCATTAGAAGGTATCTTGGGAGACCTGCAAGGTTCCTACTTTGCCACAGACTTCCTATGTGGTTGTGAACTTTTTGCCAGGTACACATGACAACATATTTTGCTGTTGTTCCAGTCACCTAGGTTGGAGTATGGCATCTCCCACAAAGGTTGGCATAGATGCAGACATTTCAAACTGTAAACCGAGATCCACACTTTCTTAGCCATGACAGATAGATTGGACTGGATTGACTGACTGAATTGGATGGATTAAGTTAGGCAAGAGACTAGCATGGCTGACTTGAGACCTGCTGGTCCAACTAAAGGGCAAGAAGGAAGTACACAGGCAGTGGAAGCAGGGACAGGTATCCTGGGAAGAGCATAAGGACACTGCCCAGTTGTATAGGAATGGGGTCAGGAAGGCCAAGGGGCAGCTGGAGCTGAACTTGGCAAGGGATGCAAAGAATAATAAGAAGGGCTTCTACAGGTATGTCAGCCAGAAAAGGAAGGTCAAAGAAAACAGACCCCCCCCAATGAGCAAGACTGGTAAACTGGTAACAAAGGAGGAGGAGAAGTCTGAGGTATTCAACAACATTTTTGCCTCAGTCTTCACTGGCAATCTCTCTTCCTACACCTCTCGAGTGGATGGACCGCAAGACAGCGACTGGGGGAACAAAGTCCCTCCCACTGTAAGAGAAGATCATGTTCGTGATCACCTGAGGAACCTGAACATACATAAGTCTACAGGACCTGATAAGATGCATCCCAGAGCCCTGAAGGAATTGGCTGATGTAGTTGCCAAGCTACTCTCCGTGATATTTGAAAAGTCATGGCAGTCAGGTCAAGTCCCTGGGGACTGGAAAAAGGAAAACATTGTACCCATTTTTTAAAAGGGTGGAAAGGTGAATCCTGGGAACCACCGATCTGTCAGCCTCACCACGGTGCCTGGGAAGATCATGGAACAGATCCTCCTAGAAGCTATGCTAAGGCACATGGAGGACAAGGAGGTGATTTGAGACAGCCAGCATGGCTTCACCAAGGGCAAGTCCTGCCTGACCAACCTAGTGGCCTTCTATGATGGAGTAACTACATCAGTGGACAAGGGAAGAGCTACAGGTGTCATCTATCTGGACTTCTGGAAGGCCTCTGACATGGTCCCCCACAACATCCTTCTCTCTAAAGTGGAGAGATACGGATTTGATGGGTGGACTGTTCAATGGATGAGGAATTGGTTGGATGGTCGAATCCAGAGAGTAGTGGTCAATGGCTCAATGTCCAGATGGAGATCAGTGACGAGTGGTGTCCCTCAGGGGTCCGTACTGGGATCAATGCTGTTTAATGTCTTCATCAATGACATAAACAGTGGGATCAAGTGCACCCTCAGCAAGTTTGCCAATGACACCAAGCTGTGTGGTGCAGTCAACATGCTGGAGGGAAGGGATGCCATCCAGAGGGATCTGGACAAGCTCGAGAAGTGGGCCCATGTGAACCTCATGAGGTTCAACAAGGCCAAGTGAAAGGTCCTGCCCATGGGTCAGGGCAACCCCCGGTATCAATACAGGCTGGGGGATAAAGGGATTGAGAGCAGCCCTGCCGAGAAGGACTTGGGGGTACTGGTGGATGAAAAGCTGGACATGAGCCGACAATGTGCACTCACAGCCTGGAAGGCCAACCATGTCCTGGACTGCATCAAAAGAAGCATGGTCAGCAGGTCGAGGAAGGTGATTCTGCCCCTCTGCTCTCATGTGACCCCACCTGGAGTACTGCATCCAGCTCTGGAGCCCTCAGCACACAAAAGACATGGACCTGTTGGAGTGGGACCAGAGGAGGGCCACAAAAAATAATCAGAGGGATGGAATACCTCTCCTGTGAATAAAGGCTGAGAGAGTGGGGGTTGTTCAGCCCAGAGAAGAGAAGGCTCTGAGGAGCCTTTTAGTACTTAAAGGTGCCTTATGAAAAAGATGGGGACAAACTTTTTAGCAGGACCTGTTGCAACAGGACAAGGGGTAACGGTTTTAAACTAAAAGAGGGTAGATTCAGACTAGATATAAGAAAGAAATTTTTTTACAATGAGGGTAGTGAAACACTGGAACAAGTTGCCCAGAGAGGTGGTAGATGCCCCATCGGTGGAAACATTCAAGGTCAGGTTGGACAAGGCTCTGAGCAGCCTGATCTAGTTGAAGATGTCCCTGCTCATCGCAGGGGGGTTGGACTAGATGACCTTTAAAGGTCCCATCCAACCCAAAGTATTCTGATTCTATGATGACTTACTGTGTGAGGTACTGTGCCCTGTGCTATGTCAGAGCTCAGAGTCCCTCAACGTAATTGTCTATCCTAGTATTCAAGTCTATGACTCAGTATGTTTTGGACCTTTGGCCATGCTTTCTACTTGAACTTGGGCTCCAGGCCCACTCAGGGTATCTGCCTGTTGATGAACCAACTGTTGCTCATGTTTCTGACAGCACTGTCCATGGATCCATGCTTCAAAAAATATTAGAGCAGAACTCATTAAATTGTGCAGTGTATCTTTAATTGTATTCTAACCCAGCATGGTTCACTCACAGCCCCTGGACAGCTTTAAAGCAGTGGCACTTAAGTTCTTTCAGTGACATTATTTAGACCAGGAGAGAAATGGGTTTTTTTCTTCACTCTAGTCAACCTGATGCTTCAAAAGCCAATGAGAAAATGAAGCATGATGAAGCATTCCTGGAGGGCACCATTAAGACCCCCAGGGATGAAGTCAGTATAAAGGGTTGCCCATCTTTTAGCAGGTAGATTGCAATAGCCTGTGATTAATTAGGAAATAGCGGCAGCTCATCATTGCCCATTTCCTTATCCTTTTTAGCTGCCTTACGAGAAGGCACGTGGTTTGTTTGAACATCAGCTTTAACATTCTGGGAATGAATTTTCCTGTGGGCTGAATAGTAACGCTCTGAAAAGAAGCCGCCTGCAGTCAAGAAAGATCTGACCAACCACTCGCTGCAGAGGCAGTTCTGCAGAGCTGTCTGTGCACATGTCTACAGGTTTTACTCTGAGGATGGAGGAGAAAATGAAATATGGGTACAAAAGAGGAAGGTTCGCACAGTGCCACAATTTCTAGCAAAACCATTTAGTCATAACTGAGACATCAGTGAGCAGTGAATGGACATGCTGGGCACAAGAACACGTAGGGAAAGTGGTGCATCTCTGTAGCTTATTGCAAACCATAAGGGCAGTGATGAGTGGCCAATGTCTCGGAGCAGTTGAGCTTTCCTGCCCCACCTCTGTCCTTTCAGAAGGTCCCTGGGAGGGCATCTGGACAGGAGACCTGCTGGATTAGCACCACTGCTTTGAGTATGCTGCTTGATTGCTCATGTTTTTAACATTAGACCTTCAGCTAATATATGTCCAAAAGAAACTACTTATCACATCCAAAACTGGAAGCCACAATGCAGTACAGCATGTTCTTCAGAACATTCACTCCATGCAGCCCCGTGACCCACTTTTAACTAAGTACCACAGTGGACCTGCATCAATTAGCCAGCTGAAAATATAAACAAACCGGTGAGATCTCCTGCTACAGGAAAACAGCCAAGCTTTCACCAAGCTTCCCCCAATTCATTCCTCCCCCTCCCACTCACCCCAATATATCTTTAACCCCCCTGGTGTGTGCTTCTATTAATCACAGTCCATGCAGTCAAAAATGCCTTTTCCCAGGCTCCATTTTAGACACATACATTTATTTGTGCTTGTCTCAGATGTAAGGGAATACTTCCATGTTAATAAGCTACAATCATGGATCAATAAAGTTCACATTGAGACTTAAGTACTGTGATTATTGAAAGAGGGAACACAGAAAGAGATATTACATCATGTACATATGCATTTATTATGGAGCTACTAAGCTTTAAAACAATGTGTTTGTAATAATCAGAGTACCATGGTGAAATAGCAGCTGTCTCTTCAAGTCAACAGTAAATGCATGTTGGGAATGGTATCTGAAGGGGTTATTTCTTTATCCATACTTTACTACATAGCTGATGCTGAAAATGGAGAAAATAAATAACGATGAGTTTTTGCTACAAGTCATTATTCTGCAAAGATTACACTTTAATAACTCTAGTACACAAAATATTTTCATGAATTAATCTTGCTTCCTCACGGATGAGGGCAAACTATAAACATGGGCTTCTTTAACTCCCACCTTCTCTCTTCCTTTCTTTTTTTTTTTTAAATCTCATTCTGCCACCACTTATCAGTGTCCCCACAGCAAAAAAGGGTGGAAAATATTAAATGCATTGCTGGGAATGGGATCTCATCCTTAATGACACCATCAATAATTGCTGTCACAAGCTAATATCAGAGTTGCAACCTTACAAGGAAGATAAAGAGGCCGAGTTTTTCAGATCGTGGTTTCTAGACAGGCTCTAAATGGGATTTTGCTACATGCTTTTAAATGCTGCCTGGATAGCTCACAGGGCAGTGGAAACTAAAAGCAGGTTGAATCCAGACAGGGAGTACTAAACCTCGGACTGTCCTATGAACCTCCCAGAACGGTGTTGGATCCAGAAAGCAGGATGTAAATACAGCAACTGCTGCCCTTACAGCAAGGCTTACACCTTTGATGGCAGTTCCTTGGACACCAGGCATATCCTCAGGCAGCTGCCTCTTCATGTGTCAAACAAATTCCAGTAATTCCCCAACCAGCAGTGCCCAGATGCTCTTCGGTCCCTACACCACTGAAAAGTTACTGTGCAGCTAAGACCTTGTCATCACAATCTAGACACTATTAAGAGTATTTATACTCCAAGATGCATTTAAAAAGAGACTGAATGGCTCCTAGTTGAAACTCATGGCTGGAGAATTGAGACAACTTCTCTTCAAGTATCAGCAGCTTGGGGGCCTTGACACTACCTGCAACCTGCACAGACCTACCCTCACACCAGTAAGCTCCAGATAAGCAACAGTGCTCCCATTTTCTGAGAGCTTCTTGTTAATATGCTGAAGGCCAGACACTGACGATCGTTATGTATTTGTACAACACCAAACCAAGAACAGGCCAGTTGTTTGAGTGCTTCTTTGCACCCTGCTAGTGCAACCAAGCATGTACTTCAGACTTGAACAGAGAAGGAGACAGGCTTAACACAGCCAGCCCCAACTTCAGCTGGGAGGTAGCAACTCCAGAGCCCCGATGTTTGGGATCACTATGACTTCTCAGGTGACTGAATTATTAATTCCCCAATAGAATTAGTATATTAAGCAATATAAAGCAGAGGAGAGGGGAGAAGCATGCTGGGAAATCACCTTTAATTTTGCACTTTAGAACCTCCATGTAATTAATATTCAGCATGGCACACTTGCACTTCCTGTTTCAATCCCTATGAAAACTCCTATCAAGAGCTTTGCAAGATAGTGTTTCACTTCCAGTCTAGGAATCATAGAATTATAGAATCATTTAGGTTGGAAAAGACCTTTAAGATCATCAAGTCCAACCATCAACGTAGCACTGCAAAGTCCACCCCTAAACCATGTCCTCAAGCACCACGTCTACCCATCTTTTAAATACCTCCAGGGACGGAGACAACCACTTCCCTGGGCAGCCTGTTTCAATGCCTGACTACCCTTTCAGGGAAGAAGTTTTTCCTAATATCTGACCTAAACTTCCCCTGGCGCAACTTGAGGCTGTTTCCTCTCATCCTATTACTCGTTACTAGGGAGAAGAGACCAACACCCACCTCGCTACAACCTCCTTTCAGGTAGTTGTAGAGAGCAATAAGGTCTCCCCTCAGCCTCCTCTTCTCCAGACTAAACAACCCCAGCTCCCTCAGCCGCTCCTCATAAGACTTGTGCTCTAGACCCTTCACCAGCTTTGTTGCCCTTCTTTGGACACGCTCCAGCACCTCCATGTCCTTCTTGTAGTGAGGGGCCCAACACTGAACACAGTACTCGAGGTGCGGCCTCACCAGTGCCGAGTACAGGGGCACAATCACTTCCCTGCTCCTGCTGGCCACACTCTTCCTGATACAAGCCAGGATGCCATTGGCCTTATTGGCCACCTGCGCACACTGCTGGCTCATATTGAGCCAGATGTTGACCAACACCCCCAGGTCCTTTTCCACCAGACAGCTCTCCAGCCACTCCTCCCCAAGCCTGTAGTGTTGCATGGGGTCGTTGTGACCCAAGCGCAGGACCCAGCACTGAGCCTTGTTGAACCTCATGCAGTTGGCCCCAGCCCATCGATCCAGCCTGTCCAGATCCCTCTGCAGGGCCTTCCTACCCTCCAGCAGATCAACACTCCCACCTAACTTGGTGTCATCTGCAAACTTACTGAGGGTGCACTCGATCCCCTTGTCCAGATCGTTGATAAAGATACTAAACAGAGCTGGCCCCAATACTGACCCCTGGGGAATACCACTTGTGACCGGTCACCAACTGGATTTAACTCCATTTACCACAACTCTTTGGGCCCAGCCATCCAGCCAGTTTTTAACCCAGTGCAGAGTGCACTTATCCAAGCCATGAGCAGCCGGTTTCTCCAGGAGAATGTTGAGGGAAACCTTGCCAAAAGCCTTACTAAAGTCCAGGTAGACAACATCCACAGCCTTCCCCTCATCCACTAAGCAGGTCACCTTGTCATAGAATGAGACCAGGTTAGTCAAGCGACATTTCTTCTGCTTTCTCTTACTGACTTCCAGTGAACACAGTTCAGACCTTCCTTCCTGAACAGTCTAGCTATGCAGACCCTTTCCCCAATTTCAGTGGAAACCTCACCCTGCTTTCATCTACTCTGTGCTATCAGCCAGAGACACCAGTCAGTAAGAAGAGCCCAGAGATGAGTTATTAGTCATAGACTGTAATGCTCCAGTATCATAAACACACTGTCAGACATAAGAAGTCTCTGAATTTGGCAGGGGTAAAGTGGGGCTGAAATCACATCTTTCCACAAAACGCAATGCTTTAACTCATCTTTTAAAAAAGGTTATGTAGAGGAAAGAAAAGGGCAAAGTAAGATGATAGCAAAGTCTAAACTATGGATCCCCTCAGTTCCACACACTGAACTTGAGAGCACAGTTTCACCAGTGTCAGAGTTTATTATTCTGAAGCTATTTAGACCCCACCACATGGCAGTCTGGTCCAAGTTCATGTCAGGACAGTCAATTCCAAGACTCACAGCCTCTAAGCAAGAGCATCATCGCAGAAACAAGGAGTGACTTGCTGCATGCACATAACTGGGAGATATGGCCTGTTCCCAGCTCTGCCCCAGCACTGATCTACCCTGCAGCCCTTACACAAGCATTGTGACTTCTGTTCATCGACACCAGATAAACATAGTGAACCATGGAACAAGAAAGATTTTGCTGTGCTGCAAATAGTGGTTGTCAGGAGCCACTTCCTTGGAGAACAAAGTCTTTAAATATTTGATGAGCCAGGCAGGTCTCCATTGCTGGTTCCAAGACCATCACACAGCTGTACAATAATTTTTCCAACGTCACTGTCTCACTCTGAGCAGGACAGGCAGAGCAAAACCTATCATTCCAACAAGAAAAGAAGTTGAAAGGTACAGTGTAATAATTTTACCCGTAATAATGATTCCTTTGCTTGTACCTATGCTAGCTAAACTTTTCTGCACTGCATTACTTCTGCCAGACCAGTGCATATGTAATGCAAATCAACCATCGAGCAGTATTTGTACTACAATAATAACTTGGAAGAACTTGTTTAATATCAGAAGACTTAGTGGAGCAGATGAATGGCTCTGACATGATATCCATGGGACAGAAATTCAATTAAAAACTGCAAGTGGCACAGGAATGGTAGTTATTGTTCAACATGTACCATGGGGCCTTTGCTGAAATACAGCTATTAGCTCTACTGGTTGAGAAATTCTGTTTTCCTTTATGGCAATCTGTTAGCTTGTAGAAAGTTAAATTAATAAAAACACATAATCACTCTCACATTACGAGAACACAGCAAAGCCAAGGGCTAGTTGCGTATTTTATAATTATGGATTAAGTACATTATGCCAGGGAAATTAAAGAGATGCCACAATTATAATAAAAATGAAAGACTGTCTGGCTCTAAAGGCTGATGGTGTGACTACTGCATGCAGAGCATGCTGGTTAGCCCATCCTTATCTCCCCCCATCGCAGCTCTCCAGGATGTTAACAATTATCCCTAATGCTAGCAGCTACATTCACCATGTGTTCAGCCCTTGGTGGAGATACACTTGCATGAGAAAGTTACCTCTCCTCCTGTTAGCAGCATCTCAAATTCATCTTGTCTTGGAAAGTTATTTTTGCCCCCAAAGAACATGGAAAAGAAGGATGGAAGGAGAATTTTTTTTTTTTTTTTCCCGACAGATGGAGGACAGAGCTCAGTAGGAATAACTCCCCAAGCCCATCCAACTTTTGGCAAGTCCCAAAGATGGGACAGACAGGGATCTCAGGACAAAAATTTTCTCCCAGGGAGGGAAGAATCAGGCCTGATCAACAAGGAACTGACGCAAATGTTTTGCATTAAATCTACACGGAAGCATGCTCAAATTACTGATTTTCAGACATTTGGCTTCAGGCTCCCTACCCCACAAGTGGAGAAAAAGCTAGGTCTGGATCACCCTGTAACTCTGAGCCCACATCTTTGCAGTTAACGTGGTACCACATCTGAGAGCACTCCACTATTTCGTCTCTTGTAGAATAGAGCTTTCCCCACCAACAGAAGTAACTAATGGGACAACTAAGTAAATAAATAGCCATGACATCTTCTGGATGTGGGTCCTTGACCAGTTTTTGACTTACCTAGAATCATCAGGAAGCCTGTAGCATACAAAGAAACTTCCAATGACATTCGGCTTCCCCAAAAGCATTCCCAAGTGCCCACTCAGACCACCACTGTATTTCCTCAACAGCAATGTCCCTTCCCTTTCATCACTCACCAGCTATCGCTTCCAGATCTTAGCCACCCTCTCAACTGTGCCTACCACACAGTGTCACACAGGAAAGCACTATCAGTAGGCCAAAAATAGGTGATCAAGAGGAAAGTGGCCCAGGCAAGAATATAGTGCCTTCCTCCCTTTGTTCATCTAAGAGGAACTGCCTACTCAGGCTACACTCAAGAGCCATGACTAAGCGAGACTGAACAAACTCAGGAGGACAAGCCATGTCTCTAGGCCCAACAGTTTCGGCAAAACAGCACCACAGTCCTCTTATTCTTTCTAGACTCTCTTAACCAACCCCGGCAACACAGTTTTGCCTTCTCCTGACAGGACCTTCTTCTCTCAGTCCATGCAAGCCTTTAGCCTCTCTCTGCAGAGACTGCCAACACATGGTGTGCCTTGGAGTAGCTCAAAGACTCTCTTAGGTCCCTGCTGCTAATGGTGAAAATCACACTGGTCTTCCCAGAAGATGACAACCAACAAACAAAACCCAAACCAACACTACAATGAAACACCACAAACCAAACAACAAACATGAACAAACACACATACATTTTTTTTAAATCTGACTTTGAAATGTTCCATGCTAATGTGACTATTTCACATCTCTACTGACAGGGTTTCCTGACCTCATTTCTAACAGTGGACAGCTAAATCCATGTTCTCAAAGATGTATCCATCTTACCTCTCCTGAGCAGAAAACATGAATTCTTAATCTCCCTTTTCACTCCTTTCATAGGAACATTGTTGTTGCTGCTGTTTTATGAGCAAGTACAATTACAAATTCCTCTCTGCAAATGGAATATCAACCCTTGTAGGAATAACCTTTCATGGATGGCAAAGTTCACTGGCACAATGCTATTTTTTCCCTGTCAGGAGCTAGATGCATCATGCTGCTCAAAATTAAAACCACCTTAACACTTAACTGTAATAACATGTGACAGCTGCCATGTTTTTAAGACTCCAAATGGAACTAGGGATCTCAAACCAGTCACTTGGATCTACCTGGTTTGACAGGGTACACCTGCCTTGGACTGAACACATCCTGGTTATTGGTAGCAGATATGAGCACTGTGCATGGGGAAGTAGTAAGTGTCATGGGTACTCTGCAAGCAGCTCTTCTGCTTCCAGAGAATTAAGGGGTTATCTTGGTATGCCAGATTGTTTTTTGTTGCCGAGTTGAGAATTTTAGCAACCAGTCTTTGAATAGATATTTCAGTTGCTCCCAAGAGCTGTGTTTATTACCTATGCTGTGTAAACACAATGCCCTTTGCTCTAGGGAATAACCTAGCAGACAATGCCATGTGTCCCTAGTACAAGAACTCTTTAAGTCTAGTACCGTCATAAATGCTGCACAGGTCAGAGGGGAGGGAGTTAGGGAGAATGAAGGGCTCTCTGCTCCCTGTCCTTCTACATAGCTCAGCAGATGGACTGTGCTAAGTGCGGAAGGATAAGCAGGTTAGCACCCAGGCTTTCAAAGGAGAGATCTCTGGATGTACCCAGACATATTGGAGACAATGCACAGCAAAGGGCTACATCATCCTAAGTTTGAGGGGCAACACAAAGAGCTTCCACACATGATTCTGCCAGCAGCCATAAACTATGCTGTGAGTATCTACTCTTTTTTTTCCCCCCATAACAGCTATTACCTCTAGGCTGGAAGCACTCACTAGGATCACGAAAATATTTTGTTCTCAACTCCTCTGCTTCAGGTTCCTCACTGAAGAGAAAAGAGGAGATGAGCATGGAGATACCCAATTCATCTTTGCAGAAAGCATCTTCTGAGCTTATTTACATAAATAAAATAGCTAGTGTGACCAATGGGACCAAATAAGCATAGAAAAAGAAAATAAAGCCACAACTCAATCCATTTCCTAGGTTACATTCAGATCTGTCCAATACAGGCACTTAGCTGAAGAATCATAACTCCCATTTCAAAAGCATGAAGGGCTATTTGACCACCTGCTGTCCAAGACTGGCAGGCCACTGGTCCATGCATAAGACACAAAAAGAAATCATCACACTTCCATTGCAGATGAGTAGCAGCAGTACCATCAGTGTGGCCCTGCGTCACCAGGGGGAGAGTCTCCCACTTTCACTGCAACTCGAGGGCCAGCAATAGCATGAGGGTCTGCACAAGCTGCCTGCTGACAAGTGTCACCTCGGCTGCCTCAATGCGCAGTGTATCTGTGTGCAGAACAAACAAGCCAGCAGCCTCGGCTGTCATAATCTGTGCCCGCCAGCAACCGCCCTCCACTTCTACCATGTCAGCTCAGCAGCATCCTAACAAAGAAAAAGACAAATCCTTCCCTTGCTCCAGCCACATGCTCACCTCACCTTCAATCCCCAAACATTGATAGAAAGGATTAAAGAGAGTGCTGCTTAAAATAAAATGGATATAGGATTCAAAACCAATTACCAAAGCATAATCTTGCTCAGATGGGCATGCTAAGAATAATTACTATCCACAAGATGAATGCTTGTTGGAGACACATTACAGAAGACTGCATAATTAAATATAGCAACCAATCCTCATTTATCTACCAAGCAATTCACATTTAAGAGCTCACCTGCATGTGTTTGGGCAAAAGCCACTTAGGAGTTTTCATGGCAGTTGAAAGTTTGGGGAACAGCAAACACAGGAAAATGAAAAATAGCAGGAAAAGTAATCAGCTTGTCACCAGAAAAAAGGAAGGGACAGTAGAATCCTGCTCTGGGCATTATTTGCCCTTTAAAATAATATCCTTTGAGAGAAGCGAAAACATCTTTGATGTCAGCTTACACTTGGTCGAAACAAAAATTGTTTCTAGAAAGGAACAAAGTGATGCAGAAGCAAGAGGGGGCACTGTGCCAGGTACAGTTTTCTCAAGATGCTGTCTGCAGTGTCTGTGGGCTGGAGGAAAACAGCAAAAACAACCACTGTCACCACACCCCAACAGCTCCCTCACTTTGCACCAGTCTTCCCTTATCCACTCAGCCAAGAGACAACTGACACCAAGCATAGGTGTGCCAGAGTGGTGATCAAATCAAGGATACCTTTAGTCTTCTACACTCATAATTTTCCATTCCCAAGATGAAGCTCTTTGCAGAAAAAAAGCCATTTTTTCTTGGCTGCTCTGCAGTCTGGAAGGAAACATAATGCCTAGCATGGCATGCGACCTGACAGGTGGCCCACAACCATGTGCCAAGGACCACAAGCCTGCCAGCCCAGCTCCTGAAGCACAGCACCAAGCTCTTCTTTTGCCATGTGTCGCCCATAGCCAGTTACGCCCTGGCTCTCCTGCTCCATGGATGCTCTTTCAAAACTTTGCCAAATGGGGTTTTCACAGAAGCATGTTGCCCTGATTCATGATAACTACCATGTTGCAAAACAGGTGAACTAGAATCCAGAGAAGGAGCTCCAGAGGGAAGGATCTCCAGGAGCAAAACAAGATGCAGAAACCTACCTTCTTATTGACTGCAGTTCCAGGCAATGACAGATCATCCTTCTAGAGAAACTGTTAGTCTCCAAAGATAAGAACAACAACTGGCCTCTAAGTCTTATTACTATTTTGCAAACATGCATTCCATCTCCAGCAGTCATTTTTCAGCTGTCTGAAAGATGCGAGTATGAATGCTTGGTTGGGAGATATTGGCATCTATCAAATATTCCCATGCAAAAAATATACTGAGTCCCAATGAGAATATCAGAACAGCAATGTTCATTTTATTAACTGTACATAAATACAATTAGTAGCTGAATAGGACAAATATCTACTCCATCCCATAAATTAAGTATTTATCTACCTTCTTCCTTGGGGGGGGGAAGCTTTAAAATTTGGAGGCCAGATGTATTTTTGTGGATAATATTCTCTGTGCAGAAAAACAGGAATGGATATATGTAAAAGGGAAAGACTTTCAAAGCCACCTACCTAATACAGATTTCCAATTAAACTTAACAAAAGTTGATCTTGAGCTTAAATGTGCAGCTTTGACAATCTCAATCAAAACATCCTAAGTTTTTCTACATCTATCTCCTGAAACATCTTTCTTCTTAAAATCCATTTTACCGTGTCCCTGAGAGATTAATTTTGTCAGCAGCACCCTCCCTCCAGCCATCCAATCTCGCTACAGACACTGTTGCATGTGACCCCCACAAGCAACCACACAACCTGAGCAATAAACACTGAACATCAAATATGCAAAAAGCTCTTACTGTTGACAATCCGTTAAAGAATCAGAGGCTGTTCTTTGAAAGCTGTCAGTTGGGCAATAAAACAGCATTAAATCCTTGCAGAGATTAACCGAAAGAAGAAAGCTTTAATGCACTCAACTTGGGGTTTGGAAGCAGAGGTGAGGCTTTGGGGGGTTTTTACAACAAATGCTATCGATGAGTCCATGTTTAACTTTGTGCTGAGAAAAATACAGGTACAGATCAGCTTTGTCCTTAAGATACCTATGATGCTTATATTAATAATGCAACACTTTCCATTTCCTCAACAGTCTGAATGCAATGACTTACACATTCCTCAATTGAGTCAACACTACCATCTCCGTATTACCAATGAGAAAAGCACAGAAACACCAGATTTTTTCCTGAGTTTTGCCTGTCACCTGAAGAGCCTCCTCAGTCTATACCAACTACATGAGTCCAGGGATGAGGCATTTAGACCCTATTTCCAATGAACTTGCTCCAAACTTGAATATCCAGTGCAAGTAGATGGACACTGAAATGTAAAGTTTTCCACGTTAAAGGTAGATCTTCAAGTGTTGGAAAGCATCCATATCTCCCTCCTGAAGGATTTTGAAAGCTCCTGTACCCCACAGAAGTTGACGTCTCTCTCCAACTGCAAGGCAGGGGAAGATTCACAGGGTCTTAAAGATTGAAACACAGCTCAAGTCTGTTGTAAGAGATTTGTGCTAAGAAAACATAAATGCATATTTGCAATATTTGTTTTCAACAGACAGAAAGAAAAACATCTGCACTATTCAACAAATACTCCATGTGACTTACTTTCACACATGGCCTCTGGTAAAATGACATCATGTGAAGAACATTGTCTACATTTTTTCTACAAAAAAGGCATTTGAAAGCACCTCTATATATTTCTTCTTCTTCTAGATTATCGGTATTTCAACACAAACTAATCCAAAAACATTGAAAGCAAGCTTTGTTTAATGAAAACCATCATCTCCCTGACTGTTGTATAGCCAACGGCTTCTAAGTAGGAAAATATTAAGAGAGAGTTATGTTCCTAAAATCCATCTATATATAGTACCGGGAAAACCATACTTAGACAAACAAATCTGAGTCGGATCTTAGCTACACTGTGTTAGGGACCTCCAATGAATCCAGCAGATCTATTCTCAATTCACTGACCAAAAATCAGTTTTTAATCGCATTGTGTACTGGGGAACAAGAATTTGGGCAAAATTCACAGAAAAAAACTAATTAAGTATTCTAGAGTGAAATGTATTCTTTGCAGGTAAGATTAAAATAATTAGGCATACAATTTGGCAAAGCAAGGACTGGGGGGTTATATAATAATGATCAGACTGTGACAGGTCTAAAAGTTTGATCCAATTCCTGCTGGATTCAGCCAGGAAAAAAAAGTCCTATTTACCTCTTCAAAATGGATGCAAAAATTGGAACTGGAAAAAAAGGAAAATTTAGGCCAAATGTCAGTAAAATCCTGTAACGTGCAGAATCATCCGTAGTGCTGGTTGGAGGTACTTCATCAAGATGTCTAGATGGACAAAGAAATTGAAACATCACTTTCTTGTCAGATAGAAAATTCAAGTTTGGGCCCGTTCTGGCACTTAAGCCATGGAAGTAGCTCCCAAAGAAAGTGACACAAACCTCATTGCTCAAATATAACAAAAGCTAATCAGTCATGTTAGACCTATGCAGCAAAAAGAAAGCACAAACATGCAGGGAAGAGGCTATTATCTGTGAAGTAATTTGTCAAACTGGCCTCTCATTCGGGCCTTCCCTTAGCATACAGTATCAGACACACCAGCCCCCGAGCTTGCTTGCATGCCACAGTAATCAGCTACAGACACTACAGCATCGTTTCTATTATTTCAGCAAAGCAAATGGAAGTGAAGGACATCTCACAATTTGCTTCATAAAAAAAGACTCTAATGGAAGAAAGTCATGTTCGTAGAATGTAAACAGAGATTTCATAGCACCAAGTCTTCATTTTTATCACATCAGATAGTTCTTCCTTTCTAAAGGAAACTCTGAAGAAGGATTACTAAAGGTCGTTAAGACTTGCTGCAGCTTTGGATTTACGATGGCGAACCATTTTTTTTCCTAAACTACTTGCAACAAATGTTGCTAGGCAGAAAAAGCCTATATAAACACTTGTAAATGCTCTACTGAGAGGCAGAAAGGTAGAAGGCAACTAGTGCTGAAATGAGTAGATGAGGGTTTGATTTTAAAACCCTATAAACAACATAACAAGTATTTAATGTCAGGGAATCAAAGACAGCTTTTTCTCCTTAATGCATGGGGATCTGCAATCCAATACAAATATAAAATGTGTCTTTATTTTGTGCAGCGTGCATCCTACCACTGCACCTGAAAATACATTAGAGAAGTAAATAATACAGTTGCAAAGCTAAAATAAAATATCCTAGTCCAGAAAGAGAAATTTAAACATCTGTACAAAGGCCAGAGAGCTATTTTCAGATAACTAATAACATGAGGAAACACAAGCCAGTAGTTCCAAAATGCAGAGCCATTTTTTTTGTGCCAGAACAGTCAGACCAGCCAAGACCATGCATTTGCAAAATAGTATTTCAGTTCCTGCTGTAGAAAAGCTGCATCCTTATCTGTACCCCCCTGATCCTACACCCACAGCAAATAAAATCCTCCAATATGAATCTACTGTTCACCATCTCCTATTTCAGTCCCTAACTGAGGAACAAAGCCATGGAATTTGCACATTTTGATTCTGTTCCCGTTGAGCCAAGATGAATTTTTGCAGGAGAAGCAATCAAAGAAAGAGCTGGGCACCTCACCCAATTTTCATGAGCAGTACTGTGTGTTTAACCTTAGAGCTGCCCTTATACCTGCCAAGGCAGACAGGATCTTCACCTGCAGACACCTTCTTATTGCAATGTTGATGCAATGTCCTGAGCACCTGACATTCAATGTACTAAGCATCTTCATTCCCAGCTGGTGATGATGAGTTGGGGCCACTCAGCACTATTTGCAGTATGATAACAGCTCCCAGGTGATATAAAGCCTGAGGAAGGCTGCACCCAGTTTGTAGATGCATCCACACAGTACAGAGGCCAGCAGGCACCACAATAGTAGCAACAAACAGATGCATCTATACTGATGGGTGCAGGTGAACCTTGGCTCCTCTGTTCACTCTTGTGGTTGGTTTCATCTGAGGTATCTGCAAGATGGAAGCTTAATAAGCTATTTTGCAGCAGCACTGAACTCGAGTAAAGATTCTCCTTTCCCTCAGGCACCAGCCAGCTCCACGCACACCCAGAGAGCTTGAGTCTGTCTGCACCGTCCAGGGAGACACTCAGCAGCCATAGTGCCTTTGACAGAGTTGAAAAGGAAGCAAAACCTTCTCAACCCTCAGTCTTGAGAAGGAAGACTCCCTGCTTTTGAGGGTCCTTTAAAGACCGAAAAAAGCAGCTCAGAAAAAAAAGATATCCATGTGAATGAGCCAGTGCTTTATTTCATCATTGATTTCATTTTTATTTTATGCTCTCAGCTCTTTTTTCAAATAATTATAATGCCATGAAAGGCAAAGTGAGGAACAAAAGAGCTCCAAGGCTTGGTTTTCATCATCAAGGAATCATGGCTGCAATTTGAAATTTCACAGGTGCTGAGGCTCTCAGACATGCAGCAAAGCAGCCCATCTTTCAGCATCACCGAATTTGGCAAACTCAGCCCAGAGTCCATTTGCTGCAGCATCAGAAATGAAATGCAGTTCTAGCAGCAATGCAAATCAGATCACATAACTGAAAAACTATAAGTATTACTAAAGACTGAATATGTTTCCAGCCAACAAGCAATACTTCAAACTACACTGTGGACTCAATGTAGAAATTATCGAGTAAGTTTCTCTGGCCTGCAATACTCGACCAGATTATCATCATTACTTCTTCTCTGCGCTTTAAATCTATGAATCTGAGGACGTGCAGAGCTACACTTCTGTGAAGAGCACCCTCTTGAGACTTCCCTTCCCACATTAGAAAGAGGAACATGAGAATTTTGAGGATGTTGGATTTGGTGCCATGTGAGAAGAGAAGAATCATCCAAACAAGAATCGTTGAAGAGTGGGAAAACCTGCTGCCTTACAAAAAACTTCTGGTGTTTAATCAGGGTGTGAATACCTGCTTGGGGAGGTAGAGGGCCTTTAAAGCCACCCAGTCCACAAAAGCACAAGAAGACCAAAACCTGATAAACTAAGGCTAGACAAGTATGGGTAAGAGGGTATTTTGTTCTATTTTGGGTGTTGTGGGTTTTTTTTTTTTTTCAAACAGGAAGGGCAATTGTTCCAGGCAGACTGTAGTAATGGCTGAAGTAAATTCTTCATCACTGCAATTTTTCAATCAAGATGAGATGTTTTCCCAAGAGTTTTGCTCTTGATCAGGCAGGTATTAGTCTGAGGAATTAATCTCTGCTTGGTATCTGTGACAAGTGATTTTCTTCTCCTTCATCATTTTGCACAGTGTCTGAGCAGAATGCTTCTCCTGCCTTTATAACCTAGAAATTGTTTTAATAGTAACACATCAATGAGTCACCAGTGACACAGCTATTACTTCACAGTTTATCTACATAGCTGCTTCTTTTCTTTGCTTCTGCAATTTTTTTTTAAATTTAGAATTACACCAAAAGTGTAACCCAGTATTTTCAAAACGTATCTGCTCCGAGGAAGACTTTAGTGTCAAAAGACTCCTTCCCTAAAGTTTATCTTACCCTGATACTATCCCACTCTGCCTGCAAGTAATTAATCACTTGAAATTTTTACTGCATGTAGCAGGGTGACTACTGGAAAGCAAAGCAACAGTCTGTTCCAGTCAACGAGGTCATATGAGGACTCTCTTTTTAAAATCACAGAATCATAGAATTGTTTAGGTTGGAAAAGACCTTTCAGATCATCAAGTCCAACCGTTAACCCAGCACTGCCAAGTCCACCACTGAACCATGTTCCTAAGCACCACATCTACCAGTCTTTTAAATACCTCCAGGGATGGGGACTCAACCACTTCCCTGGGCAGCCTGTTCCAGTGCCTGACTACCCTTTCAGTGAAGAAATATTTCCTAATATCCAATCTAAACCTGCCCTGGCAGAACTTGAAACTTTAGCATGATCTCTCCTACCCTAGCACCATGAGCTAAAGAAATCACTGTGAAGGTGTCCTTGCCTGCATTCATCATTTTCCCTAGTATTATGTCTAAAAATCTTCCATTGCCTAGCTTTACAAACACAACAGCACTTTGGTTTAAACACCAATTTTGCCACAGCTTCATGCCTCTTCAAGAAAGAAAAGCTAGATTCAGAGCTGCTCAAGATCATTCACGTTTCACATACATCTTTCTACTCTTCCACCAGCCATTCAGCCAGCACTTTGTCGGATCTAATAGCACTTGCATGTTTCTAGCATTGGTCCAACATCAGCTAGCTGATTTTTGCCCTCCATGGTCTCCAGTGTGTAATTAGTTGGGGAGGAGGTCAAAGAGGTGAGATCACAATTTTTCATGGTCTTGAGCCATCAGACGCATGCAACCTATCAAACTGCACATCTGCAGTGCAATATTTTGCTTGTTGATGTGATCTAAATTGGAACTAATGCACTGCAGAGAGCACAGCCTCAGTCTCAAGTTAACACTTGTTAATGCACATTGTCCAATTTCCGTGCTGTCTTCACTATCCCATTTACATAATATTCTAATGGGGACATTTCAAGACAAGGTAGGATGGGTCACAAGATGCAAAAATGTTCTGAATGCACTCAAGTAAAAATTATTCAATCTCTTGGCTCCTTCCATAGTCAGCTTTTAATATGAAGCCTGTTGTGCTGCTTTTCCCAAGGGATGTGGGTGGGACGCTCTCCTATCACTGGACCACCAAAATAGGATTAAGAAAAACCCTTCAATGTTTTCCCTCCCTCCTAAAGGCAAGACTAACTAGAATGAGACATCTACCTCAGAAGGCTGTCTAGCATATACCTAAAGTATTTTAAAATGGAGACTTCTCACCTTCCCAAGCAATCCACGTTCAGCTTTAAGGAGGTTTTTCCTAAAACCTGCCTCTGCACTGCTGCAAATTACCCAGTAACTGGAGAATAGATATTGGGGGGCTGGGGTGGGGCAGGGGGGAGGAACGGTTGTGCTGTATATATACATTTATATACTTACAGGACTGTTGTAAGAACAAAGTGTTCAACTGTTTTTTCCTTAACTGAGCTACTGTGGCCTGGCACCTGTTTACTAAAATTAGCTCCACTTACAGATGTTACCGTAGTATTTGTTGCCATACCAAGGCATACTTCATAGGTGATGTCATTTACCACCAGAGAAGGCATCATTTGTCATACAGAAGAATGCCAGAGCTATCTACCAGTCCTGAGTCCTGAGTCTTGCACATTTCTTCAAGAGTATCTATCACCTCCAGAGGACCCCACGCTTGGAGGCTTTGGGAGGAAATCCCTGCCTGAGCTCTGTAGCACAGCATCTTCACCCAGAAGTCAGAGATCTGCCTTGGCACCCAGCCCAAGCAGCAGCTCTTACCAACTTCTCCTGAGGCACAGATTTTCACAAGGCTGCTCCAGGGTTTGCTCAAGGGAGTTTCTTGGGCTAAGTACCTGATATATGAAGACATGCTACCCTTCATGACGTTTACAAGGGCTGACCCAAAATCTGGAAAAGTGCCTGGAAATACTCTGACTTCCTTAGAATCATAGAATACTTTGGGTTGGAAGGCACCTCTAAAGGTCATCTCATCCAACTCTCCCCCACCCCCAAATTTGAATCCTACATTAGTGACCCATGTCTAAATAGGTTCCTCTACATATTTCTTCTCTCCAGGTCAAATAATCATTGTACAGTCACAAGCCATACACATATTCTTCGCCTTTCTTCTACCAAGCTTCCTTTACCCTTCAGAGAAGCATTGGCAGCTCAAGTGAACCTTAGCCCTCTGCTTTGTATCATCAACAACAATGAATCATTGAGCACTAATCCTTAAAGTATGTACACATAGCAATAACCTGCAAGCCTTTTCCTGATATGTGGACACTGTTTTACAGATAAATTTAATAGCAGGCAAGGAAATTTTTGGAGTCTGGATGGCTTGTGCTTGTACTCACTTTCTACTACTTCTGGAATCAGATGTACGGGAAAGTAGTTTTTAAACAAAGCCTTTTGCATTGGTCTAATTTTTTGCAAAAGCTGGACCCAGCATTGACCTTTTGACATGTTTTCTCTTGTGCCTACTCCCAAGATCCCTTGCAGATTTTTGCCAAGAGCAAAGGCAAAAGTCCAGACATACAGAAAGAAATCAATGTACTTCTGACTTCAGTCAGCCCTGAAGCATATTCTCAGATTTCTGTTGCACAGGAACAAAAAGGGTTTTGGGAAGCATCCAACCTGTAAGATTCTAACTAGATTTTTTTCCAGATCATTTGCTCACAACAAAAAGTTCCAGAGAATAAGCACAGGGAGAGAGAGGAAGGTTAAAAACGCACTGCAAAATAATCACAACAATACATTTTTTCTTGTCCTAAATAGACAAAGGCCCTGGGCCAAATTCCAAAGGGGAATCAAGTGCAGCTTGTGTTTTTCCTGGCCCTTTCACCCACACAAGTTTCTTTATTCCCACAGCATCCGGAACTCCCCTTACCTCCAATATGTTATCAATGATGTTTCCGTTCTATCCAGGTGTGTGCAATTCCCTGTGAATTTACACGCATTGCACACCGTATCTTAAACAGTCAAAAGACAGAACTATAGAAGTGAAGCAACAAAGGGCAGAGACCAAGGCATTGGCCCTGATCAGCTCTGCTCCACACGTTAACTTTCCATACGGAAACCTGGAAAATCTCCTTCATACACTGGACTGGAGCCACTATCCTTGCTTGTGTGGGCCACACATCATTGCACACCTTCCTGACCACCTACACCTCTGTTTGAAGGTGAGGCTGTACTATCTGATTTCTAATTGAGATCCATCCGTCACAATCAGGTACACAACACTGGTCCCTCAAACCACATGTTCCCAGCAGCCTGACCACCATGGTGTTGTCAAATTTCCTCCCTCCACTCACAAAGGCACCTTATGCTAACTTTAGAGCAGCACTTTCCGAGATCAATGATAATTGACTGATTAAGTATGCCTAATGCTGCCAAAATTTGAGCTGATTGTGTAATGGTGCTAATTAGTAACTGCCAGAGCTCATTCCAATTATTAACCTTTATGAATGTCATTTTTAAAGATAAGAGTTTGCAATACGGCCTGTTGCAGCATTCATAATGGTTTTTGTCACACAGGGTGAGAGGGAACACAGTGACCACTAAAGCTGAGATAAAGGTAGCGCAAGAAAGAAGCCCTAGGAACAAAGGATTTTACCTTTGCTTCCTGCAAGTGATACAAAGACTTTAACAGTAGAAAGGTGGAGCATCTGTGCTGAGGAATTCAAGAACCCACTTTTCCACATGACCACGAGACTCAGCAATGCCACTGTCAAGCATGCCTCGAAAGCTTCCTAGCAGTGCAAGTACCAAATCAATTGCCTGATTTGCCAGGTGGGCATGCTTGCAAAGTGCCATGTCCAGTGACACTCTGGAAGCAGAGAGACACGAGAAAAACAAGTTCACTGTTGCAGTGCTGTTGCACACCAAAAAGCAAAAGCACTATTCCCACATCTGCACAGTCACAACTCTGATTCTTCTGATATGTTATGCAATAGAGGACATTTTGTGATGAACCACAGTCACCAGCATGCATACACCCTGCTTGCATCAGATACAGCTAAACAACTAAGCTAGATCACAGCCTACATCACCCTCATCTGTCCCCCAAACAAACCACCTGCACTGTCACTATACAAAAGAATCACTTCCAAAGAGGAAATAGGGGCTTCTTGCATATCTCCCACCACACAACAGGGCCGTGTCCTGTTACAGAGCCAGACTTGTGCTCATCACCATTAAAATGCCACAGGACAAGATAGGAACTTTTCAGGTGCTGGGACTAATACCCCTCAGTCCCTATGATGAGGTAGCATTGGTGCAGACCACCCTCCAAGTCCTCAGAGAGCCAGATGGTCCACCACAGTCTCCCTTGCCATGTACTCTTCTAGAAAAAAAAACAAACCTTGTCTTGCTTTGTTTCCCGTGGCTTGTACAAAATAGAAAACGCACACTTGTGGGTACAAAGCTAGATGTGCTGTGTTAACTCTGTATTCCTCATAGACATCCCTTTTACCTTTATTGGTTACAGATAATAGAACCAATGGGATTTTAATCTTCCATGGGACATTTATTCTCTACTCTGCTAGAGGCACACTGAATAATGTACCATGGTCCACTGCTTACTCTGTAGCTTTAACTGCTCCATGGCAATACAATGTTATATCTGAAACCTTACGTTTTAACAGATGATCTTACTTTCTTGGTTCTTCTCAGCCACACTTACAGCTGCAAGTAACCCAAAGAAAGGGCAAGCCCTCCCACACACTGGCTTTATAGACACCTGTGTCTGAGGCACCTCAAGGTCAACAGCTTGTCTGTGATCCCTAAAGTAATTACGTGAGACCCATGGATGGGTCATAGTCTGCTAAGGTCCTCAGGAACTCATATATCCCTTGGTGCCAATGGAAGTTGTATGATTCTCCTGTTCCCACACCAGGCCCTGGGACCCATTCCCTGTGTGTGGACTACTCTTCCCCACGCTGTTCCTGACATCTGCTCTGAACCTGCTGCTTGCTCTTCCCAGGACTAATAATCAACAACCAGGCTTCCTTCTTAAAGCAAATCACTATTACAATTTCTAACATTTCAGAGAAAGGGATGCAAGAGAACAGATGCTAAGTGCATTTCTCTTTCCATGGGACTGATTACTCCTTGTGAGCTTCAGACCCCCATAAGGCCTGAATCCACATCCCAGTGATGGGGTGCTCTTCCTTTCTGCATACCTCTCCCCAGGTGGCTTTTGAACCTCCCAGGGCTTCTACAAACTGATAATTACAGATGGTACTAGTCCCAGCCTATTTCTTTCCTGCCCCACTCCCCTGCACAGCATAGTATATGAACTCAGACCCCAAGGTATGCAAGTCCATGCCAAGACCCTGGGGCTGTGACGGTGCACAGCTGAGCTGCACGCATCCATTCAGCCCAGCTAACACTGCTGTGAAGTCCCACACTCCTGGGAGTAGTTACAGATAGCTGGAGACAGTTGAATCGTAAATGCACCAGAACTCACTCAGGAAAGTTCATAGTGCCCCTCTCACCCCTGGGCAAAACTACTGCCTGACTTTGGGGTAAGGCTTGGCAGTAGTGGTTGTATTAACAACCCAGCCATCTTCCTGTAACCAATTTCCTATTATCATCTTCCTCACTGATCCTCTGAGCTAGACTACAAGATCCATAAAAGAAAATGTAGCAGCCCAGTTACAGATGCCATGTGATATTCTTAGATTTATCACGGGGTAATATCCCTCAGGTGTTCCAATACAGCACCACATTTGCATGCCTGACCAGACTTGCAGGATGCTGAATGCCCAGCTCCTGTAGATAGCCTGTTGGATGCCTATTCAGGCATCTGGACAGCGAGCTTCATGGATAACTGGATATAAGTGACTATTAATATTTACGGAGGCAATTGTCTAAAGTAACTGGCCATCAAAGACCAAGAAACAAGCCCCAGTAATCTGATTACAGAATGGCTTCACTAACCTTTTACAGCTTTTATTCAGAGGCAGAAATCCTACAATGTAAAAATGCACTAGTTTCCTATGATCTAGTAATTTACAGGAGCTTTCATTTTTACTTGGTCAGGCATATACTGTAAAAGAACAGGCTGACAGATTTTACAGATGAAGAACATGTGGTAAGTAAATAAATCAAAGGCTACCTTCCAGGCTGGGGGAATGTAGCCCTTTGTAAATATTATTTGGAGAAGTGACCGCTTGATACTGGGTACTTATTGACTTCATTAGAAGCCTAGTGAATGTACCACAGAGATAATGAGAGAGATGGACCAGTCTAAAAGAAAGATGGAAGGATTTCTTGCACGTTTTTATACAATGTTTCTCCATCCTTCAGATTATTTATAGCCATTATAAAATGGCAGTGCATTTGGGGGAAAAAAAAACCAAAAAAACAAAAAAAAAAACCAACCAAACACATACAACATAATAAAACGCCAATATAAACAGACACAACCCATGTTAAAGCACTAAATTCTACCAGCCACTGTACAAAGCATCAAAGATTTATATGACTTGGTCCCAAGCCTAATTGGAAAGAAAAGTTGAGGGAGGATGGAGAGGGGAAGATAAAGGAAAAGAACAGCTCACTTAAAGAGAAACAAATCATGTAAAGTGTAGGTTTAGTGTGGACAGAGGAACTGCATCCCACAGCAAGCCATGAGGTGGCACCAACACAGAAACTGTGCAGTGCAAGAACCTCCTGGCTTCTGATCCAGCCCCGACTGCCTGGAGAGTAAGTGGTAGTGCCTATCTCTAACTGATCAGAGGCCACGAGACATTCTGAGCCACAGATAAAGTCTTTGCGTGTAATATAATCCTTGACAGATTTTTTTTGCTTCTAGGAACTTGTCTAGACTCCCTGTGAACCGATGCGAACTTTACCTACCGAAACATGCTCCAGCAAAGAGATCCACAGATTAAGTACTTGTCCTAAGAACCAAATTCTTCTATTTGTTCTGAACCTTTGTCCAATGCTCCTTTATTCTTCACAGAATCACCGAATGGTTGAGGTTGGAAGGGACCTCTGGCGCGCATCTGGTCCAACCCCCTGCTCAAGCAGAGCCATCTAGAGCTGGTTGCTCAGGACAACGTCCAGATGGCTTTTGAATATCTCCAAGGATAGAGACTCCACAACCTCCCTGGGAAACCCGTGCCAGTGCTCGGTCACCTGCACAGTAAAAAAGCTTTCCCAATATTCAGAGGGAATCTCCTGAGTTTCAGTTTGTGCCCATTCATTGTCTCTTGTCCTGTCACTAGGCACCACTGAAAAGAGCCTGGCTTTGTCATCTTTGCACCCTCCCTTCAGGTATTTGCACACATTGATGAGATTCCCCTCCACACCTTCTCCAAGCTAAACAGTCCCAGCTCTTTCAGCCTTTCCTCATATGAGAGATGCTCCACCCACTTGCTTTAGTAGAGACCCTATCCACACCATGTAATTTTTGTAAGATTTTTATCATATTCTTTTCTGGGCATCTCTTTTCAGGCTTTCCAAGTCCTACTAGATCGGATCTAGTATGGAAGTCCTTATGTAATTTGTTAAGAAAGTTCTTATTTTGCAGTTATCTATTTACATATTTATAGGTGAATTTAATGTGTGGTTTTCATTAATATTGGCACATACCCATGTTGAATGTATCCGCTACAAATCTGTGCCAACAAAGCTCCTCTGCATAGTAAAGAGCAATCAGAAAAAGACATTAGTAATGCCAAAACAAATTCATCTTTAAGTGTGGCTTCCTGCAAAAAGTTTTGCAGTCGGCATTCAAATCTAATTAGAATGTAAGATGAGATAACTCAACAAAAGGAGCAGCTCTCTAATGAGAGCAATGGAATTGCTGCTCCAAATGATAAAGAATAGATGGAATAGCCAATTCCTGTTAACAGATGCAGCTCTGCTGATGCAGCAACAGCCACAACACCCACAGGATCTGCAACAGCAGGTTCTTGGCTACAAACTCCCTCCTGAATGCTGCCTTGCTACTTCTCTAAACAAGTAGGCAAAGCACTACAAACACACTTTACCTGCCATCTCTGACAAGGTGACTTCATGGGGACTGTGATGTTTCAAAAACACATTCCATTTTGGCAAAGCTTCCGCTCACCTTCTCCAACAAAGCCCCAGGACTAAGTGCCTGGGAACATGACCTGAGGTCAAAATTCATTTCTGATGAGATAGGATGTCTCCCTTCTTGAGGAGCTCATAATCAAAGAAATACATTAACAAGGACAGGAAACTATATTACATATAGCATATATAAGCTGCAAAAGCAGGGACAAGCATATTCTTCCAGCTCCCTAAAACACTTTTTTTTTTTTTCCACAACAAATTTCACTAATTCACACTGAGATCCTCATGACTGTATGAACACCAGAAACATCTTTTTGCACCAAATTCCCTAAATTTCCCGTTCCATCATCTACTTTTCTGGAATGGAGAGACTAGAGATCTGGACAGGTTTAAGTTTCCATTGTCGGGATGATCAAAACCAGTTGCATGCCTGAAAGGACTCGCTGAAAAATTAAATTACATAAAAGATAGTCTGGGGTTTTTCATTGTGTGGGTTTTTTTCTTCTTAAACTACAGTTTCAAAGTATACTTTTAGTCTAATAAAATAGCTTTACTAAAAAAATGTGATAGCATCCAAGATAGCCACCAGTTGGCCAATGGATAGAGAACCTACCCGTGGTTCAAAAGACTCAAATCCCTTGGTTGAATACAACAGCCCCAGCAGGTGAGATCAAAAATTTGTATTGCCTGCTAATCTGCCACAGAATAGTCTGGGAAAAGTATAAGGAACAGATAAAAGACAGCATGAATCTTCCCATGGTCTCTCCCCCAGCTCTCTTGACTTGGAGATCTCCATATCCCAAAGCCACTAAAATACTGTGGCATATCACGTCTCCAGTGCAATCCCAGCTATTCCATTAGAACACCTAAAGCAGGAATAGCTCATTGCTGAAGAACAGATAACAAAAAATGGATGACATTTCTGCAACGCTGATCCATAAGCTGTAGACCTGTCTGTTCCTTGAATGTCATATCATAAAATAATTACTGTAAGCCAGAGGCTACAGCCACACTATCAAGTTTAACAGCCACCAGCAGAAATATCCTCCATTAATTCATTGAATCCCCTTTTGAAATCCATTTACGCTTTTATTATTTCTGCCTCACAACATCCTGTAGCAATGAGTTACGCAATTTAATTACTTGTGGAATAAAAAAGCACTTCCCTTTATACTTATTCAGAGCAAGGGCTTGAACTTGGATCTTCCACACATAAGATTAGTATCAGTGTCTCCCTGGAGAGATTCTCAGTCTCTCCTGTTGGAGCTCTTTTGTGGAGTATAAATAATTCAACAGTTACTACGGAGAGAAGAGAGGTGGCTGGTTGGGGCTCTTACCTGAAACATGGAAAATTAAAACAAAACAGAGCTTGCTTTTGGTCTCTCTACATTTTATCTGGAATTCCACCTTTGAAGAACATTCCCTCAAAAAATTTGGAATTTGCCTTTTCTTCTTGCCTCCCTGTCTCCAGCCAGAAAACAAGATGTATCCAAAAATTCCCAGGCCTACTTACTAGAAGGAACATCCAATAACCCAGTTATCTATGAGATCAAAACTGATGTACAACCACATGACCTTTCTAGATCTATTTAACGAACACATTCCTCACACAAACATATCTGCAGCATCCATCATTAGTGACCAGCACAGTCCTCCCACAGCCACATGTTTGGAGGTCAACAACTTCAGCAAAGCAGCCCCGCTTTCAAGCTGTAAAAGATCTGTGGATGAAGCACAGAGCGGGGATGTGTAGTACATGTTGAACAGTGAGTTACATGCACACGTAAATGTGAACCTCTGTGCCGCCAACGTGGACTGACATGCAACACCCTCACCAAACTGAGATTCTGGGGCAGAACATAGTCAAAGCCAAGACTTACCTCTGCCTTCAGAGAATCACAGATATGAATAAAGCACTCTGTATATGGGTAAAAGTTTTTAATTAACAGCCTAGCTAAAGCACCATTACAATCTGCAGTTCTGTTTTTATTAATTCTCTCCGATTCAGCAGGAATTCCACCAAGGAATAGGGATGAGCAGATGCAGGGGGAAGCACGTTAATAAATCATAAGTGTCATTAGAATTTGTAAACTAATATCTTCTGGGAAGTCTTGGCAATTAGTCTCAGAGCTTTCTTGGCAAACAAAAAATTAATAAATCCAAAAGGTCCCCTGTCTGATGATATCCCCACCCTCACAGAAAGGTCATTGATGGAGCAATTAAGAGAGACAACAAATGGACCAGCCAGAAGGCTGGTTCACAAAAGACAAATGAGCTCCATGAAACAAGATGACTAAGGCATCTTAATAGGCAAAGGTGGGACTTCGATCTCCACGCCACTCCAAGACACACACAAAAGCTTTTAGACTCACATTCGCTGGGCTACTACTTTTCACATGATTTTGCATTGCCCTTCTTGGCCTGCTCCATCTCTGAGGCAACATTAATGTGATTGCTTGTTAAAGCAAGGAACCATCAGAAACTAGAGATGTGAACCTTACTATTCCCTTGTGGAAAAATCCTATGGGATATAATAGGGCTAGGGAAGCAACATGAAGGAGACAAATGAAACTTCTCTCCAGAAGTTAGTCATATACTTAAAGAATGAAATAAAGAATTAAAGAATGAGGTCTTAGTTTTATTAGCATTACTGAGTTTACCTAACTGTAAAACATAGCTCTGAATTTAAGATAAGCCTATTAGTTGTCATGATTGGTTCCCAAAACAAACATTTAAAGCAGTTTAAACTCACGTTAGCCATTTGTTGCAATGACAGCATCTCCTTCTGTTCTGAACTGCAAAGAACGTATGCTCTGGACACCACCTGGGACCATCTGGGACATTTGAGGAGGGCTGAACCTAGCATTCATTCTGTTCCACTCCTTGAATTTTCTTTTTTTTTTTTTTTTAATTCCCATGGACCTTCACATCCATCCACACAGTCCAAGCAAATCAAAACAATCCCTTAGGTACATTTCCTGAAGTCCACAATAAAAGATTTATTTACGTCTCTGGACAGCCACAACTGGAAGCATAATGAATCACCTCAAACCAAAAAAGCATTTTAAATCAGGTCATAATTAGTTACTTCAAATGGCTACACTTATACAGTGGGATAAAGTGGTCAGTGGTTTTCGCCATGTAATGACCAGCAACTTCTAACATTCCTGTCACAGATACCTCCCTAAACCACCAAACACAAGGAAGCTAAGTCACCCCCTTATTGCTCTTAATAGTTATGAAAAGAGCACAGAAAAGCCATTGTATGTATAGCCTTTTGTGAACATTTAGCATCCCTACAGAGTAACTTAATGCAACACCCTTTACCCATTAATTTCTCTCCTGCCTGATACTGAACAACTCTTTTCACCTGTAAAGCTTTCTCTCTTGCTCCTCTTTTTTAACTAGGACCCACTTTCTGATGCCTGCTGCAACACTTGTGCAGCTGGACAAATACAGATATCAGGAGCCTCTGCCAAACCTAGTATATCAGCCTGAGAAAGAGAACAAGACCTGTTTCTCCAAAATAAGCAGAAATTTAGCCATGAGAGCAAAGAATAAATTTTCACTTGGCTCAAGAATGCTGCATTTTCTATTCTTCACAGCTAGTGACTACCTAGCTCTTTGGGCCAAGGAACTTGTCTTTATTAAATGGCCACGATCTTCATTTGGCAGCAGCTAGCTCAGGAGCGGGCCAACATGCAGCTACGGTGCATCTCCCAAATAGTTCAAGTGTGGCTCCCATGCCAAGATGGCATCTACGACTGACAGCCACGCTGTGCTGAGCTAGGGTAAACTGAATCACCCACTGTGGGGAAAAGACAAATCAGCAAGAATATTAGAAGTTAAGAACTGCATTATTCTGGGATGCTGCTGAAGGCCCACACTAATTGCAACTCAGGGTGCTCAGAGCCCTGAGAAACAACTCTCATCTCACACTGAGGTCACCTGCTGCAGTTCCCCATTCCCTTAGTTCTTCAGCAAACATAGTCTGCACCTAGCAGCTCTCAACCACAAAGATTTTGACAGGTGGCTCCCTGCTTGGAAAAAAAAAACAAAAACAAAAACAAAACAAAAAACCACTAGCCATCACTGAGCTAGGCTATTTATACACTCTAACAAACTGCAAGAGCGGAGTTGCCACCCTGGGCACCGTGGTTTTCAAATCCAAGAGAGCTCATGGATGTGCTTGCACACCCAGCTGGCTCCTTCCCTTCATGCCCTGATGGCTGATTGCAGATACGAGGAAACCCTCCTCCTCATCAGCACAGGATTTTTGTACTTTGCAGTGTTGCTAAAAAATGCCAAATAAGATGCAATAATGGGAAGCATTACCACTTTGAAAACCAGCTCCATTAATTTTATGCCTGAATACAGTCCCCCAGAAAATAACATGTATCTAAGATGCATGTTGTCAGCATAAAAGTGAAAAACAATAAATATAATCAAATTTGACTATACTGCAAGGAGATGTCAACTGGTTACGGTGGCTGTCCATTTCAATACAGCAAATTCCAGAAAAAGTACAATGCCCCATTGCAAAATGTGTGGAGCCTGACCAGTACTGAGCAAGAGGTTGTGGGACAAGCCAGAAGTTGACATTCTCAGCACCACAGTCTAAATAATGTATTGCCACTGGGATAGAAACACTCTTTTAAGGAAGCTCTGGCTGTGCCATGACCTATTTTAGGTTTAGCTTGTTTCACAAAGGATGATATGAAAATTTGAGTCAGGCTTATTGAATCACCTGATCCCTGCCCTCTTACTCATCTATCTTAGAGGCAGCTACGTTTCAAGCAAGGAGACGGAGCCCTAGTTTGCAAAGGGGAGACATGGCATTTCACACCACATTCACCATTTCACACCTACAGAGCAGCCTTATCTCAAGCCAGCTCTATTTGCAACACAGGAACCTAGGGCACAGAAATCAGTGTAAGCTGCGAAACTCTGGAAAGGAAACAAATGCTAAAGGTACACTGAAACATGCTGATGGTCTCTGGAGACTGTGGGAGGCTTAAGAGGCAACGACATAGGAGGAAACAGCATAAAGCCCTTTGGTAATTCAAAAAGAATTGAATGAAAGAGCAATGCAAGACATAAGGCAGCTTGCACTCAAGCTGAGAGGTTTTACTCCTCTAGCTCCAAGCTAGGATTTGCAGCTGCTGTGTTTTGCAGCTGTCTCTGTTAAAAAACTAAAAGCTTTTTAACTCAGCACAGAGGCTAAGACAACAGACCAACCTCTTCAAGCACAGCAGCCACAAGAGTAAAAAAATGCCTGGGGATTTTTAACTACTGCCATAGAAACATAATTTCTTGGTTAATAAACAAGAAAACAAGAAGGAATATATGTAAAAGTTCCTTCATCAGCATTTTAGCCTCTGAAGCAGTCATGGTTTTGAGTATGGGTTAATGCATGGGCTGCATTATGTACCATCAGATAATTTAGCTGGGACCACAGCCAGAAGAGGGGAACTCCAGGGGACCCATCAAAGGTGGGTAAAATGGTAGCAGGGACTCAGAGCCGACACATGCAAGTGCTTGCACTTTGGAAAAAAACCTGAACTACTCCCCGCTGCCTAATTATCTGATGTGTTGGAGTCATGGCTATCGCATTCATCATAAATACCGCCCTGCTAACTTGCGCTTCTCCTGTCTGCTGTATCACCCTATTGTCTCTGTCTTCATCTGAGATTGAAAGCTCCCTTGGGATGAAGGCTGTCTTTTTAGCTACTGCAATCCAAATAAATAAAACTGTTCCTGGATACTAAAAAAAGCAACAGTGGAAAAAACTTTTATTCCAGTTATTTTAGCAGAAATAACTGCTCAGCCCACACTGGCTGAAACAGTTGAAAACATTTTAAATATTACAGTAGCAACTTTAAATACTTATCCAGAATGTCACGTTCACATAACACTATCTCAAAACTATACAGCTTTAAACAGGAGACAGGATTAGCAACAAGCGAGGAAACGTTCACAAGGCTTTTCCTTTGCTTGTAAAAGGCCCACAGAATACGAAAAGGAGCTCAATAGATTCCTCCTGTTTCTTCACACTCACAACACAAGAAGGAAACAACTGGACAGCAACAGGATTAACTAATGCAAGGGCTTTCTAACTACCATACAACCTACAGAACTCCCCATATAATATACTTGAACACAATATACACCTGAAACCAAAACTTATTTTTCACAATCACGATTTCTATGGTCAGACCTGGAAGGGTTACGAACACATACGTTTAAAGAAATAAGCCACTGAATAGACTTTCCCTTCTCTCCTTCTCCTAATAAAATTTGCCTGAGATTTTCAACAGAAAATAGGCCAAAAAAAAACCCAACCCTTCAACTCTTGGTTGTGAATGGTGCCTTTTAGACACCGTATTTTGCATATCTAACCCTCTCATTCTCCTCTGTTCAACAGATGCCTTCTTGGACTACAATTCCTGTGAAGCAGCCTGGCCCCTACTCTTTACAGAGGGAGTTCATATTTCATGGCAGATCATTCCTGTGTGCTTACAGTTCATCATAAGCAATGAAGTTTGATGCAGGGACCCTGGCCTACAGAGGGTTTGGGAATTAGAGGTGCTCCAACAGTACTTCAGATCAAAACCGTATAAATTTACAGATTAAGAGGGATAACTGTTTTCCTTTTGTTGATGGAGAAGTTTATTGGGGGGGAATTCTACAGAAAGCGTATGTCCAAACCTTAACCCAATTTTTACTTAAAGCAGGCAAGACGTAGCTGGATTCTCAACTACCCAGTTAGATATTTTGCTAGGCAATAAGAACTAATCAAGGGTTTGCATGCCTGAAAAGCTTAAATAATTAAATATTTTTTACAGTTATACTTGCTGACCTACGAAAAGACCTCTCCCCACAAATTCTGATGTCTCACACCATCACAAGTACAACCACAATAAAGTAGCTTCCTTTCATAGGAGGAAAATGATCACCTCCACTCAACATCTTGGTGGGAAAAGCCAAAATCCAGACCACAACTGACAGGTATCTCTTGTGACCAAGAAGAGATTTGGCATTCACAAGGGGGAGGGGTGTGACTCTGTGTGTGTATGTCTTTTCCTTGAAGCTGGCTGCTTCAAGGCTGGCTGCTTCAATAGCAATGGAGGCCTTTTCTGTGATCTTTTAGGCCCCAGAAGCATGGATTTGCTTATTAGAGCAATGCCTGTGTTTCTGCATTCAAATGCTGACTAGCATTTCCTCTGTCTAAACTTGTATCAGCCTGATAGAGGAGCAGCTTCCATCGTAACTTTTAATTCTCCTCTCTCCCTCTTGCTCCCTTTTTTAATTACATCCAGGATGTTTTCGTATTGATTTACTTGTCTTTGTATTTAGATGCAGGGATTAGAAATTTCTCTTATATGGCAATTCAGTTTTCCATTAAAAGAAGCTTCTTATGCTATAACCCAGAGGGAACTGAGAAGAAGCTTTTGATGCATGAAACAGGCAGAGGCAAGATGATATTTGGAGATTGCATTGCACTCTTCTCTATCTTAGCATCCTTTGAAGCACTGCCGTGTGATTCATTGCTCTCTGCCACAAAAGCCACTCCTCCCTTGTGGAAGCAACTGCGTTTGCCAAGCATTCAGAATAGATACCATGCAGCACCACTGCTCAGGTGGGCAGGACTCCTGGTTAGCAGAAAGGATGTATCGTATTCCCAGAAAAAAAGAAGAGAAGAAGAAAAAAAAGACACCTGGAAATGTCCAGACCTCCTTCTGATAATTACTTGATAGTTGCATTCAGTTTGTGACCCACCAGTTCTGGGGGCTCAAAGATGGCTTTGAAGGAGCCTACAAAAAGTAACTAAGGAAATCAAACCTATTGCCAGAAGACTTACATTCACTCTGCAAAGACAGAGCCTCCTTTTGAAATTTTCAGGGTCTCAAATATTAAAAGAAAATTTTGAAAAGTTCTGATTTAAATAATGCAAAGATTCAGAGGCCTTAATGTGCAAACAGAACAGAAAATCCTGAGAAAAGGAGTCTTTCTCTTGGCTTATTGCTTCCACATAGTATCTATTTGCATTTCTACAACATCCTTTCCAAAGAAACTCATAGCTGTTCTCTAAGACTCCACACTCCCCTCTGAAGTACAACATGGCTTAATCCTGAATTTTCCAGGTGGGAAACTAAGATTTAGAGCCCAGAAGCCCTACCTACTAGCTCTTACCCTGAGCTTTCCTCCCAGACCTTGGAAAAGAACTTAGGAGGTTCTGACTTCTCAACCCCTCTGAGTCTCTAGGCCCCACACTGGCCCCTATTTCACTGCTGAAAAGATGCAGAAGGGTCCCAGAACACACTGAAACACACTCACAAATCAGTGTATTTCCCCAGCTGACCGAGTACTGAATGCATTCCGTTGTACTGATGATGAACTACATTTCCATCACTCTGGGAAAACAGCAAAAGGGATGTTGCTATTACCTTTCTGCAGAGCTCAGGTGATGCTGTGAGTTTGGTATTAGGACAGGATTTGACTGCTTGTTACATTATTTATGCAGAGCAGATTGCTTGGCAATTACGTTTAAAGTACAATCACAGTGCCATTTGTACTTGTTAGGTAAAGAGGCAAAAGTTTTTTAAGGCTTTAATACCTTGAAAAGTACCAGGGTAAGTGGAAATGACTGTGTTCTCTCTTATTAGCTGCACAGTTATTTATACTTTTGCAGATTACCATGGCACAGCGCAATTAGGCTTTGGAAGCACTGTGCAGATTGAGAATTTTCAAGAGCTCTACTGAACAATTAACCCTTAAACACATTAACAGGAATAAACATGCAGCCCACACCCAAAGTCTGCTCCAAACAGGGGCTTTTAAATTAGCTGGGAAGAAAGAAGTATGAGAGACCATCTGCCAAGAAGCTGCTGACACCCAGAGCAATGGCTACAATGCATTGACAGTTCCATCAACTACACTTTCAGCATGTTGTGCAATAGCTCCAATACACCAGGTAAATCTGACACGAGGCACTTGGTGTCCCCCAACCCCTGGCTGCCTTTTTTTTTTTTTTTTTTTTTGTCCTTAGGGTAAAAACCACATAATTCTGTTAAAACCATACCCTTTCCACACCACAGGCAGGATGTTAGGAGCAATCTCCAGCAGGTAGAAACTATTGGTGATTTCAGACATCAAGGAACTGGCCTGCTTAGAGGGGTGGATTTGGGGGTCTTGCGGGGGAGGGGATTTTTTTTTTTTTTTCTAAACACGCACACATACTTACAAGCACACACTCTGTCCAGCAGTGTGCTTCCCCAGGCCAGAACACTCCATCTCCCACACCAGACTAGGAGCATGGCAGGTACATAACACGTCTGAGTCTATCCATAGCAGAGAAGACACCAGCACCTCACTGTGATATCTCTAGTCCTTTAGTGGCTACTGTCCTTACAGCCCAAGGCAACACAGAGCCACTGACAAGATGACCATCTCAGCTCACAGGGCCGAAGAACGTGACTAAGACCAGCTAATATCATATCATGCACTGTGCTGTCCACCATCTGGGACACTGTTCCAGCAAGCATGTACCATCTATAGAGACTGTTCTCATTGCCAGCCTCACAGCAGAGACTCTGAGGAATTAAGAGACTTGTCTGAAGACACTCAAAGGCAAGAATGAAACCAAGCTCTTCTGTGTGCCAGGGAAACGCCCATACATCAAGAAACCCTCTTGTTCACAGACTTCATTTCATTAAAGCAATGTGCTCTTAATCATGTGTCCCTTTTCCAGAAGGGAGCTCCAGTTATCTCAGATTCCCTCCCGTCTCCTCCCCTTGCTCAGCCTCCAGTTTTACAAGAGACAGAGTAAAACCCCTCCATGCCAGTTGCTGTGATTTCTATAATCTGCTTACCTCCACAGTGAGCTCTCCGTAACACTCCCCAAGTTGAAGTCGTAGAGTTTTGTCAGAATGAGAATCACCTAGGGAGGGGAAAGGGAGGGAGGAAGAGAAAGGGAAAAGGAAGAGAAAAAAAGAGAGTTTTCCTTTAGACTGTGTAACAATACACAAGGCATCTGAAATCACCCGAAGGAGAGCTTAGCATTTATCCATTAAAGTTGCGGTATTATAGGATCAAGTAAGTTTACAAAAAAAAAGAAAATCATTAGCATCATGTAACCAGTAACATCTATTTTAATCACAAAATGTTTTGTATTTGAAATAAAACATGCCAACAGGAATTAATCAAACACTGAGGCTGCTCTCTCTACAACTATGGTTATTCAAGGTCAGGGATGGAATCAGATGCGCCCTTGTTAACTCAACAGCCCAATCAGAAATTACAGTCGACTTTTCCTGTTTCTCAAGGTGCTACCACAAATTGGTGAGTCTCCATGGAAAGAACTGGCAAGTTTGTTTATGAAGATCCCCATCCAGCAAAACAGTCCATTTTGCCCAGAATGACCTTTGTTGTTCTCTATCTGCTATCACTGCTTCCAGGAACATGGGACTTTCCACATGCTATCACCTTTCCGCAGTGGTAAAATAGAGGGACACAGGGCATGACATTCAGCGTAGACACTGAGCAAGACAAAATTTCAGCTGTATCTTTAGTGCTCAAGGAGAGTCAGAGCCTTCAGGACCCACTGACTAACTTTCTGGTAAGCCACGAACACTCCCGAGTCATGCCTTTGCAAAACCGAGGTAGGAGGACAGGGGAGTTAAGCAGTACCTGGGGGACCACAGGGGAATATAACTTCCCTCTGATATCCTTGGTGCTCTGACCTCAGATTTCACAGGTAAATGTAATCCTCCTAGTCACCAGCTACATTGCCCGGTGCCCTTCTTTCCCAGAAAGGCAGCTATGAATTCTGATAACCTGTGAGCCTCTGTGAAAGCTCCCAGGCTCAGATGGGATGGGAACTTCTGCAGAAAGAATAGAGGTTCCTCAGTGGAAGTTAAGAGCATTTGAGCATCTTCTCCTTGCTTTTTTAGCATAACTAATGTCACACAGTTCATTCCCTCGGATTCTATGGGATCAGCCTCAGGAAGAGCTCTGGGGCATCTCTTCATTTTGGTTTTGCTTCAGTTTAACATTTCAGCATGGTTTCCTCCCTGCAGGATTGAAGAACAGGCTAGTTTCCCTTCCATCTGCTTGGTCTGTGAAAGCATGTAGGGCAATTTTTATTAAGTACTTGGGGGGGTTTGTTTTGTTAAAAGGTACTTCACAGTTTGGCTAAAAGATGGGTCCAAATGAGAGATGTGACCCAAAGGGTTGGGTTCATTAATGTTTTCCTATGCAACAAGGATCTTTACTACAAAAGGCACATCTCCCTCCCTCTTCCTCCTCACGCAGGAGTGGGACCCACCACACCTTTCATTTGGGTTTCCCAGCTGAAATCCTGCTGGGTGAGGAGTTTAAAGCTTTGCAGAAAAATGCCAAAGAATTAATCAATATCACAACGGCTGCAGCAGTCAGTTACTGTCGGCATAATACCGGGAAGAGATCTGTTCAAATTGTAAGGGACCTTGGTACGTGACTATGCAGTCAGTGCCCAACTTAATGGCTTTAGAATAGATGCTCTGAGCATCCCTCTCTCTACTGTATTCGCTTTCCCCATCCCTGATTGCATTTTGTCCCTTTATTTCCCCACGCAGAGACCTTTATGAGGAAGATAAAAGCTGAGCTGCTTCCAGCAGGGTGTGAAAAGAAACCTGCCAGGCAGATTTCAGTCAGCATATGCAAGCCAATGTCAGCCTAAACCGATGCTGTGCAGTGGGGAAATAAGGACAATATCCTTTTTATCGCAACTTAAACTCTGCGCACACCTTTCCATACAAAGGGGCATAAGCCAGCTGCAAGTTGCAGCAACCAAAGGTTGTATACCTCCTCCCCTTACACCAACTGAGGGAAGCAACGCAGCCTGCTCCCAGCTAAAACCTGATGAGAGTGACATTTTTAGGATGCTTCTTACATTCCCACAGACAGGACCCCTCTCGAGAGACTCTAGGAAGTCATGCACCACAACACAAGCCCTGCCCTGCTAGAAATGACACGCTTCTTAATGCTCACAACTATGGTGAGGTTTCACAAAGTTAGTTTTCCAGTTTCAGAGCCTAATCACATTGAAGACAGCAGGATGACTTCTGCTGAGTTCAGTGGATCCTGGATCCAGTCCTAAACATATTAAATAAAATCTCCGTGTCCTGGTCAAATTTCAACAGAATAATTCTACCTTAAGTTGCAATTACAACTCAAGGCAGCATCCATACTCTCCCAGCTCTTTGTGTGCCTCTCCCCAGATCTCCTATGCCCTATATATTTGAAGATGTCACTTATTTATTATCAACACTGCAAACTGCAGGATAACACCAGCTTTGCAGGAGTGGGTTGAATCCTACTCAGCTCCTGGGTATAAATCCAAAGTAAAAACATGTTGTTTAGTACAGCTTTTCTGGATTTTTGCCCATGATGACTAATAAAAATCCAGCTCTGCTTGTTGTTAATGCATGGAAAGCAAAAGCATGAGCATCCTTTTGCAGTTAAGTCTCACAAAGGGTCCCAGGAAATAGCAGGAGTTGCCTGAGGCAGTGGTAATACACAGTACAGTCACCCACAGCAAGCCATCCATAAAATCACTCACCACGTATGCCCAGGCCAGGCAATGCTCTTGCACCACAACCACAGGTGGCCTCTAACCTGTCCTTCCTCGCTTTTGAGACCAAACACTTCAGATTCAATAAAGGTAACTCATGCAATGGTTTGGGAGTTTGAAAGCCAGAGAGGATTGGAGAGGCTGAACACACAACCTTCCTAAGAAAAACTGCAAAAGCACATTCCCCCACAACGCTGCCTCGTGAGACGACGGAGCAAATGTAACTACTAAGGAACTGTCACATGCAGTTAAGACACAAATCAAAGCCTGAAAGGCACAGCTGGTTCACGAGTTGTTTTCATGAGGTGCTTTTGACAGAGCATTGCAGAGACTTCAAAGCGTTTCAAGAGGCTATTCTGAGGCCTCCACTTCATGTTGCCCCAACCGTGCTAAGAAAATAGAAGCAGGGATATCAGGGGCCGATGTGGGCAAGTACCAGATTTTCTAAGATGTTCTGTTATTTGAATGTTTTAGTTGAAAAAGAATGGAACGAAACATAAGGAAAATTGGACATATTTTCCAAAACTGAATTCTGACAGGAAAAAAAACGAAAAAGAAAAAACCCTCATTGATTCAAGCCGAGACATTTGATTCCAATTTCTACTTCGTAGTTGAAGAAGCTTGGCTTGTTTTTGTCAACACTAACAAATAACCATGGCTTTTCTGTGCCAAAGTAATTTTGCATTAAAATCTTGATGGTTTTAGTTTTAAAAGCTGAATTCAAATGAAAATTGGAGATTTCATATTTAATGTACTATTTCAAAACAAAAATAAACATTTTCTTCCCCTGAACTGAGGGAAATCTAGAATTGCTACCCCATAGAAAATACCTACTCTTCAACCTAAATTAAGATGAAAACATTTTGCTCTGGGGAAAAGAAATGAAAGCGAAAAAAGTTCCAAGTGATATTGATTCAGAAACAGCAAAAACTTACACTTTTTTTTTTTGCATTCTTTAAATCAAAATAAAGAAACACCCTTATAGTGCCAAATTAAACTGTTTCTGTTCATCAAACTAATCTCCCCCAAATTAATTTCAAGTCAGCTCAATGCTGAACTGCATTTTTCTCCAGGGTCATACGGCTCACTCCAAGGAATACAGCTCATGTGAAATTTCCCCGTCTCCTGTGGGCCAGGCTCCACACAGCCACACTGAGCTTCCCAGGGCACCCTAGGCACAGGTATCCCTCAGGGCACCAAGCAGCTCAGCTGGTTGAGAATGAAAAAAGGGAAAACCGCCCTGCAGAACAGAGTGGGGAAATAGGCCAGACTGAATTACTACTCCCTTAAGGCAATACAAACCCTCTGGAAAATGCAATTTCAAGCTGAGCTTACACAAAACTAAATGACCTGAAAAATTCAATAAACTGTTTTGGTTTTCTAGACAGAAGTGAGGATGGAGAAAGGATAATCAGAAAAAATATTTTTTCTTTGGAAACAAGTGCAAGTCCTGCAAGAATCTCCTTATGCACTTTATTTTACACACATGCCTCTCCACAGTCCGTATGTTTTTGTTTTGCAGAAACTACACTGCCTGTTAAATACCCTGCTATAAGGCTTGCATGACAAAAATGCCAACACCTGTCAATTATTTATCTTCAATGGCTTATACTATAATACAGGTTAGGAGTCTCTGGCACTGAGAAATCCTGCCATGTCACTGTATAGTATACTGAACCACTAAATCCAGGTTTAATATGATGGACTACTTCTCTAAAACAAGGCCAGCAGGTCTCCAGGACTGCCCAATCCAGCAGCCTTGAGTCTTGACACAACTTGACTGGCATGAAAGCAGAAAAAAATATAACCAGAAATGGTAGCGCAGGTTTCATTCCACGTTGAAAACACATCCCTGAAGGGATCCCTGTTGTTCAGACAATTATTAGGAATCTCTAAGCCCATAAATCACAAAAGTGCTCAGAAGCTCTTCAGAGTATTCAGTGGTGTAACAATTTTCATGCCCATAAAATTTTACTATGAAGAAAATTACTTTCGCTCATTAAACCCTCCTCCAGATCCTGCCAATTCTAAACTGGCAAAGTGCTTTGCATATACCCCACAGTGGAATATATAACACGGTTTCCCACAAATTAGAGTGTAAAGGCATTGCAGTTCCTTCAGCAGGTTGTCAATGAACTTCAGGACAACCAAAGAGTGCTACATCAAAGGCAGTCATGTTCCTGCATCAGGCGATGCTGGTACTAGAGACAGAAGAGAGAAGAGCATAGCAACCAGAGAGAATAGGTGGTCATTTCAGGTAGACATCTGAAAGGCCAGCGCCAATCCATTTCATGAGATTCATCTCCTCTGTAAGTGATCCTGCTATATCAGCACAGAGATTAATACAGCTCATCAGTAGCCCTGTTCACATATTTACAGAGTGTAATTAATAATGAGCAAAGGAATGAGCACTGGGCAGCGCATAGCACAAAGAGATAGCAGACAGATTTACATGTGAAAAATGAGAGCATTCCGCCCACTTGCTCTGGCATACCAGGGTCTCCATTTCCCGCCTACAGACCTATTTCCACAATGTTTGCAACCTTTTCTCCCCCCCCACACCAGCCACAGGAAGATTGTCTGCAATTTTCATCTGCCTTTCCCCAATTCATATGACAGCAACAGCACCCAACAAGTAAATTTAAAATGTGAACAACCACAGGCTGCTGGGAACCACTATCAGTAAATTGTTCACAGCTGAAGGCAAATTGGCTTAAAATGTTCTGGGACCTAAAAAGCCAACAGCACTGCTCTATGGAGGTCACTAGCTGTTTCTTTCTTTTTGTTTTGAGGGGGTTTTTTTGGTGGTGGTGGTGATGGGTTTTTTTAAGGCACAAAATTAATAATTAAAGATTAACTGATCCACAAACTCATGGAATTCTTCAGGGTGACAAATTTGCTAAGCAAGGTGGTCTTTCATATAATTTCTGCATTCAAAGCTAACTCAGGTAAAAGTCACCAACATCAGCCTAATTTTTCCCACATAAATGCTTAGAAGATGGGAAGAGGATCATTTACATGCTCAACATACATTTGCACCGAAGTGTGTGGTAGGTTGACCCCAGCCAGCAACTAGGCACCCACCCAGGCACTCGCTATCTCCCCACACCAGGGGGATGGAGGAGAACCAGAAGAGCAAAAGTGAGAAAAACTTGTAATTGCAGACAAAGACAGTTTAATAAGTAAATGAAGGGGCGGGGGGGAACGACAAGAAGGCAGTCACTGAAAGATAGCTACTTTGGAAAGACTACTCCACAGTTGTTATTGCTAAGCATGATATTATATGGGACAGAATACCTCTGGCCAATTTGGGTCAGCTGTTCTAGCAGTGCCCCTTCCCAAGCTCTTGACTGCCCCTAGCCTACTTCTATAGCGGGCAGAGTGAGAAACACAGAAAACCTTGACACTGTGCAAGCATTGTTCAGCTATACCTAAAACATTGGTGTGTTATCAACACTGGTTTAGCCAAAAATTCAAAACACAGCATGACACAGGCTGCCATGAAGGAAATTAACTCCATTCCAGTACAAGTATTTTCCTAGATCAAGGTACAGTGGTTCTCAAAAACAGTCACTACATAGCCTGGGTCCCACCAAAATCACTTCACATAAATACACCCTCAAAAACATACACATACATGTGTGTGATCACACTACACAACATCATCATCCTCATTTACCCTGGAGGTCTAAGTGCAGTTGCCAATACCCAAGAGTGCCATCTCCAGTTGCAAGAAGCATATAGCATTATTACAAAGCTCCCAGGTGAGGAATTTACATTCCACAGGTGTCAACAGATTCTGCAAGCATCACCACTGTGAAACAAGGCAAGTACGGTCATCTTTGTTTTACTGATGAAGAACCAGAGGCAGAGAGAGATTAAGTGTTTCTCTACATGGGAACACTCAGGAAGAAGAATCCAAATCAACTTTTAGGAGTTTGGTTCAATTCACTTTGCAAATACATCAGGAAAATCAAATTAAAGACCACTTTATTCTGAAAAAGAGTCTCCATCCAGGAATTTAACATAGCTGAAATAATCTACTTCAACACATTTAGTTAATTTAAGCTAAAAAGCATCACCTGGAAGATAAAGCACCAATCCAAGTTCACCCACAGTAACAGAACAATTAACAAAGACAGGAACACATACACCTTAAATACCAATCTACCTTCTTTTCCCCTGCCTGGTGAGCATAGCTGAAGAAAACATGTCTCTAGATACTAGCAGTTAAGGAATAGCATATCCTAAGACAGGAGAAGAAAACAACAGAGGTACTAACAACAAACACAGGCCAAATCCTGCCCGCTGGAAATCAGAGCAATGCTTTTGCAAGAGTAAAGTGATGCCAAACTAAGCAGCAGCAAAGGACTTTTTTTTTTTTTTTTAATCTCTAGAGAGAGAAAAATGATCTGTGGGTGGCTTCAGGCAGTGTAGGCAAAAGAACCCTCTGAAATTGAAAGAGACAAGTCCCAAGATCACAACACAAAAGCAAAACATGTTCCAGTGAACTTGTGATCTCTGAACAGCTGAGACTGTCAAATTTGTCCTCAAAACAAGAACCAGTAACTAAAAGAAAGATATTTTCCTTTAATCCGCCTTTGCCTGTGTTGCTTTTCACTTTTCAGTATGAAAACTGCCACCATATGCTCCTTCTGTCCCCTGTCCTCTTCCCTTTCAATGTAAATCAGGCAGCAGAATAAGCAGGAGCCAGAGCGCAAGAAGCCTTCCAATGGATTCCCCTGGGACGCTGGAGACAGATCACATTATCTTCACAAAAGAGCCCTTGGGATGTAAGCAGCAGTTTGAAATTCCCATTTACAGGGCTTCCAGTGAATGAACAGAATCTGATGGGGGAAAAAAACCAAAACCACTACTGTGCTTTGCAGAAGGAACCAGCTCTGGAAAGCCCAACTCCCTCCTTCTGTGTGATTACCAGCAGGAGCAGGGCAGGATTCTTGTATATTGGTTCTCTGCTTTGGCAGTTCAAGGGTAAGCCCAGCCTGTCAGAGAAAAAGCACCGGTTGGCATCAACACTGAGACAGACACCTCTTCCAGAGTCATGGATTTACCTTTCTGGGCTCACACAAATCTAGAAAGGACTTTAAATTGAACCTGACAGGGTCTCTCATGCTTTTGGTTTTAAACATTTTGGTACAGGGACTGTAATTTAGGATACATTCAGAGGTGCCTTGCACATAGAAGTTCATGCCATGGTTGTGAATGCAGCTGAATACCACCACCACCACAGCAATGACTAATGCTTCCAGGACTCAGAAGTGGAATCTAACTGTAAAGGTTCCCAATAACATGGGAAAAGAAGCCAGATTCTCCTCCTCCCAAACCACAGATTCCAATTATCAACGAAATGAGGGGTATTCATAGCCACTAGCTGTATAGCGTCTGCAGGTCAGCCACATTCCATCTCCACTACAGATTAAAAATTGGACAATATCTCTCACGTAACATTTTTTCCAAGGAATCAGAAAAAACAAAAACATTGGTAAATCCTGTCTCAGTTTCAGCAAATATACCTCCTGCATACCTACATGCTTACCTTTACTGCACACATACACATACAAAAAAATTACAATCACATTCTTAGCACCTCGTTCCTAAAGAAATAAAAGAAAGGCCTCCAGCAAGGTTATCAGGCCTCAGAGAGCAGCTGGATTCTGTCACAGAGGCTGCAGTAGAGCCCTAAACATAGCTACCAAGTCAGATCATAAACCCTTTGTCCTCTTTTTGGGGCGGAGAGGGGGGGAGGAAATCACTCCATAAAAGCTGAGTATTATTAGAATTATTAGCCACACAGCATCAAGAGAGAGAGTCTGGAAAAGGCATGGTGAATTAGTCACCTTTTTAAGGACAGCAATAAAACACAGGAAACATTTAAGTAGAATTCCAGACCATTATGAATAAACTCACTGGAGGGGAGGGTGGACACACCAATGCTATCAGCAGCTTTCGAGTAGCGCTAGTTGGAGAAGTCAGAGACAGAAAAGACCCCCCAGGTTATCTGGCCCACCCCCCTGACAAGGTAGTTGTGCTCCACACAATCTTTCCCAGCTCTTCATGATGGCCTTGCAGCACATAAACACACATTCCCACCAGAAAAGACATCTAGATTGCTTAAAATAACAGAAGCCTGAGCTTTATCTCTGTGTAACTCAGTTAAACATAAATACAATCTCTCCTGGCAGGTAGTGATATGATTTAAGGGTCCCCTATCATACATTATAAGAGGTGATAGCAAAGAACTCATAATTTATTTTTATTGATTCAGCAACCCATGCTGGATCATATCTCCCGATTCTTACCCTTTGCTAAGAAGCCTCCACCAAAGCCTTGGGAAATTTAATTTTATCTTTTTTTTCTCTTCTCCATCTTCCTTCTAAAGCTGCTGCATGCACATCTCTATCTAAGTTCAAGAAGAAAATGAAAAAAGGCCCCACTTACTTTGCTGGCTCTGTTCTTGTTCCAATTATCTCCTGATACCATCTGCGAACCAGCAGATTTTGTGAAGCAATTTAACTCTGTGGAGTCACACACCTGCTGAAGGGCCATTTAAAGCTTTTGACATGGGGACCTGAAAAAAAGGAATAACTTGAACTCCAAGTGTGGGTACACTACCTTCACAGGACAGTTTCCAATTTTTAAAAAAAAAAAAAAGTTGACAGAAGGTAAGACGGCACAGTCCTTTGAGATGTTATAAACTGCCAGGACAGGTGAGGGTTTTTCTTGAGGACTGAAGGCAAGACTGACTTGTTCCACAAAGGAAACTAAACAATGTGGGGAATTTTGTGTCTAAGCCACTTCTAAAAGGAAGAGAGAAAAAAGCTCCCACAGAGCTGATTTTTCAAGATAATTCAGGCTGCTTATTGTTCTTCCATTTCAGATTCCAGGCTTTACTCAGGAACTCTCACTCCTCACACGCACGCACTCGCTCTCTCTCCCCTCCCCCGCATATTTACATATGCATATATAAATTTTACTGATCATCTTCAGATTCCAATAAGCAACTCAAATAATTGGCATTGAACAGAGCATGGGCAAGAGATTCCCTCTCTCCCAAGGACAGCAGATGGGCTAGATAACCTGCTGAAGTCCTTTCCAGCCTCGTGTCTGTGACCCAAAGATTTACTTGTTCATGTGAAAATGCCTCACTGCTAGCTCAGGAGAACAGCAGCAGGGAACTAGGTGCCATGCCACAGAAACACATGCCTTTGTGCTCCCTAAAACATGGAGCCGTGCCTTCAACATGACAGCAGGAGACGGGTGCTGGAGAAGCCACCATGTCAGTAGTGCAGTCTGGTCACTGGCTTGGCACTCAGGTGGGGAAGGGCATCAGAGCCTCCCCACCCTATTCCCAGCTTTGATGCCAGCTTACCCACCTGCAGAGAGATAATTTGTGATGGCAATGTTATTCTGAGTCAATATTACTCAATTTTAAACAATATTACTCTGAGAAAACATCCTTCTCCCTCCAGAGGAACCAGTCCAAAAGTTGGAGTTTCTCAGATGTTACCATGAAAGGTAAGGATGTATTTGTTGGGAGACAAGCCCTTGCATCTCCTTTTAATGGCCAGTTAAAAGACCTTCCACTCCTGGAACTAGATCTGTATTATCAACAAATCCAAATACCTTAGACTTTGGCTTATTCCCTTCCTCGCAATAGCCCAGGGAAGTAAGGACTGTTGCAATTTGCCAGGTGACAAGTGTAGGCACAGAGGGGAAAAAAGGCAAAATGCACAAATTGTTCTGTTATGGTTACCGAAGGTACCAAAATCCAATACTTATATTTTCCCCCACATTTACTACCCGACCTTGAATGATTGTAATATCATTAGTATAAACCCATGATTTAATCATAATTCTTTAAATACACCTAGGTAGAGTATTTATAAATATAATTAAATAGTAGGGAAAGTGAAATACGAGAATCATCACAGAAAGAATAAGATGAAAATATAAGTGATAGTTTAGAATATATGAGTAACTATCACAGGCAACTTGGGTCAGTCAGGCTGAGCAGGACACAGGATCGGAAAGTGCTGGAGGTGAGACAAACATGAGTCAGGGCTCTCCACAGACAAAAGGTCAGAAGCAGTAGTTTGAGTACTAACTAGCCAATTAACATATTTTTTACACTATTATAGATTCAACAAAGATGAAATGATCTGATTATCTTATATATTAAGGTAATAAAAACGTGGTCTATCCAATTGATTGCACTCTTCTGACCTTGAACCTACATTTATGCAGCAGTTGCTATCTGCAGATGCCCAAACCTACTTTGAAACTTAGTGGCTTCAACAGTGGTAAGGTTAAACTCTGCCCCAGCAGCTCCTATTCCTACTGGTATTCCTTTGAACTAATCTTTACTCTTGATTTCAATAATCTTTATTATCTTTATTTTCATTTTTATTCTGTATTCATCATGTGCATACATTTCATGATCACTATAGTGCCTGAACTCATTGTGCCATAGCTACATAGCTTATTTTTTTTATTATTCTTTGTGTTGTATCATTAAGTAGTTAAGCAAAATTATTTTCTTCTGTTGCTGTGAAAACACACTCTCTCTGGGTAATTTCCTTTCTTTGTTCTTGTGCAGAGCAGCTCTTTGCTCATGCCAAACACCCCTGAAGCCCTGACGTTATCTTCTTTGAAGGGCCTAATCAAGCAGACTTTCATGAAATCTGTCTCACCAAGTATTTCCAGAAACTGGGCTGGGAACGATTCCTCTGTGTACATCCACCACATTGAGCCAGCCAGATGTAACATCCTCCGAAGCACACTAAAACAACTTCTGTTCTTCCTATGGAGTCCAGAGGAACAGGTACGCTAACAGCAAACTGGCCTATGCAAGACACTAGCAACAGCTTCCATGATACGCAATAGAACGGAGGCTATAGAATTCTTAAGTTCAAGATTCAGCTTCTCCCTTCTTTATGAGGCATCCAGGCTTGCACACCATCCCCTCCTGAGAGCAGCCCTAAGCACCATGGGGCCAGAGCTGTTTGGATTCCGCCTGATAACCCACAGAATTATATGAGCCAGTTGATGGACATTCACAATAGGCAGGTGCCATGGAGTTCAGCTCTGCCTCCAACTGACATTTAACTATTTCAGATTGCAGCTACATCAGCAAGAAAGGAGAAATACGATCTGTACCAAAATAGCCTGTAAATAGCCTCACCCAGAGATAAAGTGGCCTCCTAGCAAGTGGAACAGGAAAGTGAGCAGGTGCTCTACTGCCTGCCTAAGAGAAGGAACACACCGTGGTTTCTCCTCCTTCATGCTTGGCCACATAAAGACTTCAAAACTGTGAATTCAGGGGACTGATGGGATGCCTCCCTCCACGTCAGCTGAAAGCACAGGCCCCTAAGATGCCCTAGCATAGAAACCTAACTTAGGGCTAAGGATTCCTCCAGGCAGCAAGAGGCTACAACAGCCACACTCCATGGACATAGCCCTGGGATATACCCAGGACCTAAGAGGGACAGTAAAGGCAGAAGAAGGACCTGAACCCCCAGTTCAGAGCTTTGGTTTGTCACTCAAGCCAGACAACCCATTTTCCTAAGCAGCCAGTTACCAGTTCTGTGCCTGCCAAGGGAATAAAGCTTTGGAAGAAAGATACAGATAATACAGAGTGAACATTTTTCCCCATCTGAGTATTTCCTAAAGACAGGTAAAATATATTTGCTTAAAATCTGACCCTGTAGGAAGGGAAAAAAACAAAACAAAACAAAACAAAACACTTCCCCCCCCCCCCAAAAAAAAAAAAATTGTCCTCTTAAGGACTGGCACCAGCTTCAGGGCAGTGGGGGGGAGCATGAAGGAATGTGTCAGGAACCACAATAAAATCGTAACTTTTGGTGTCGGCCCAATATTGCAATTTTGGGGGGCAAATTAAGAAAAAAATTCATTCATCTGTTTTTGAGCTCTGTAAGAAAGAAAATATATTTTTCCCACTTCAGAAATTCCTTGTGCTAATGTCTACATGGGGATATGTGGAACAGCGCAGTTAAAGCTGTCAAGGGCAATTTTTCTTACAGACTTAAGTGTTCCGTTACTTAAAAAAAAGAAGCTGAGAAAAATAGAGGAACTTGAATTCAAATCTCCTTTAATGCAACATTATGGCTGAGAATTTCAAAGCTATAAAAGTAAGAAACTCAGAAGTATAGATTCTACATTATGCATATGGATTGTATAAAAGAAAAGAGGCAAATCACCACTGCAGAAATCCAAAGCATTATTGACTTTTGCAATTCTTTTAGGGTTGGTTGGGGCCCAGGGGCAGTTGGTCAGATGAAAATACCTACTCACTCCATACTGCAACCCTCACTGCAGTAGAAAACTGTCAGGTTTGACCTTGTGAGATCACTCTCTTTCTCTTACCTAGGGACCTAAAAAATTCTTTGTTTGGAAAAAATTCTTGCCCTCTAGCCAACAGAGAAATTGAAGCACAGTCTTCATTTCAAGCCACTGTCTATATCCTTCCTCATAAGAATCATGGTTATGACAGCTGGGATTGCTGACTGACATTTAAACTGGGACTGCTTTTAAGATCAAGATTTGGGATGCTATAACCCAGGAGATAGATCCCTTTCACTCTTGCGTGACTAAGGATCGATTTAAATGGAATGCTCAGTGCTTTGCTCTGCCAGCCCCTGCATTGGCTCTCTTCACCATCACAAGAACATCTGGGACCCAAAACCTGGATGTAGAAAAGGGAGAAGAGACAGAGCCTTATATTTTAGGAAAATACTCTGTAGCCCTGCAGAGTCTCCAGAGGACCTTCAGGGAATTTCACATACACGGGCTATAGGGTTGTCTTGCACATTGCACTGAGATATCAAAAACTGCCCAGCCCTGCAGAAGGGCTCTAAACAATATGAATAGTCCCACTGACTATTCCTGCATTGGCATGTTCTCAGTTGAGCTCCAGAAGTTTCTCAAAACTTCCAAAAATCCTTATGCCCCTTGAGGAGTGCAACAGGGAATGGCTGTGCAGTGAGAAAAAGGAAGAATGCAAATTGACTAAACAAGATCTGTAATGGTCATTATGCAATGTCTGCAATAGCTTTGTTCTCCTCTTTACTGTCTCAAGAGCCTTGGATTTCTATTGGAATAATCTCTTCTCCTCTCCTTCATCAGTCACACCACAAGGTCCTGTCTTCATGAATGCCAGGAATTCACAGGAGCAGGACTTCAGACACTCCCCACCCCCTTGTCACTCCTTGCCATACAGTCTCTCTAGCATCTGTTATGACTATGCAATAAAACCCAAGACTGGCACCTGCTCTGAAATGAAAACATGGGCTGGAGATGGGCCAGGCACACCAGCTTGTCCTGTTTTATTAAAGCCTAGACTAGAAAGGAGCAATAGTCTCTAGTTGTCTCTGGATGGCAGTAAGGACAGAGAGAGGTGACAAGGCTTATCTGAAGGTGAAATTCAATCCCATTCTCACATGACATGAGAACAAAATCTTAAATAAGGCACTAGGGAATAAATATGCCAATTCCTCTTCAGGTAAAGCTAGGTCATCTCCACAAGTTCCAGTGTGAGTTCTCTCTCTGTGCTGTGACCCTTCAGTAAACAAATCTACGCCCTGCTCCAAATTTCATGATGCGATGGCTGCAAACCCACCATTAAGAATAATTCTAATAACCACAACAGTCTCCAAAACAGAGGACTATAACATAAGCTAGATCCAAAAGTCTTCTGTTCTGCCTTTGTGACTGTGCAGAAGTTCATCACAACAAGTACCTGCTCCAAAGGGGAAATAAAGTTCAAAGACAAAGAGCAGCATGCTTTTCATGAGTAAATCTTGAGCTGGCGAAGGATTAGAGCTCCACATGTTACCAGAGGCTGAAGCACGGTGTGGACCAGAGGTGTGATTCAAGCTGACGGTGTCAGGGTGTCAGCTCTGTGCAGGTTCTTTGTCTTGCCTGGCAAGATGCACAGGTGGGAAGAGGTGAGCAGCAAGTCTTTTAAATAGCTGCGACAGACCAAAGAACAAATCCAAAGGCCCGTTTTGCCTTTGCTGTTTTATGATTGTCCTTTCACACCGGTGACCATCTACAAACTACTTCTTATAAAGCACCTCCCAAAACAGAAATATTTCTCTGGGCCCTTTTACAGCAGGACTGACAGCAAGTGCTCCAAAGATAATCTTCAGCAAACCTAGTTATTGGAACAGTGTAACCTGTTGCAAATTCACATATACAACACAGCAGAAGGAAGGTACTTTCCACTACGGCCTTTCAAAAGACAATTGATACAGGTCTCTCCAGTAACTACACCAGCACAAGACTGATTCCAACAGCTCCACAGACCCCCACGAGACTACTGCAGTCAGAGCAGCTCTCATGAGAAAATTGATGCTACAACAAACAGGCATCAGGGGCTCAGCCTTGAATCAAGCTGTCAGAGCACCACAGAGTCCTCCACTGTATAAAAGAGCTCAAGTAATCTCTCATGGATTGTTGCATTTTGTTTTTCTTAAAGCCCTAGGTCTTGGAGGCCAGTGATGACTTAAAACAAAGCAACAAAACAAACAAAACAAGAAAACCCCCAACCTCAGTTCCTACTTTTCTGAATTCAGAGGATGACTTTTAAAATGCACTCAGAACTCTTTTTAAAGTCTTTGACTTCTACTTCCCAAAACAGTGCACGTCATATACTTTTTTTTTTCCTTTACACACATGCAGAGGCAACTGTTTAGCTACATATCTGTTTTTAACCATAGATGCAGCTACATAATGGTTTTAAACTCCATTGCACTATTTTTTTTCTCTGCCCAAGAAAGACAGCAAATTGACTCGAGATGTTTTAGATGCCTCAAATTAGCAATGCTACGGTCAGAATGGCACAGAACATTCTTGAACAGTTACTGCTAGTACTTGCAGGTGCCATGAGCCCTCCACATTCAAGAATACTGGATTTACAGTCAAACATAAAGGAAAAATAAAACCAACTTGATTCACACACTCTTACATCAAGAGAACAAGGGGTATTTTTAGAGCAACAGCTTAGCATTCGCAGCACGTGTGGCATTCTTGATTAAACAAGAGATCCGCACGAACATCATAAACCTGTAATTTTATTGGCCAAGCGCTATGGAAACAATTTAGAATACACGGATTGCAATGTTAAGCAAACTGCAGCCCATGTATAACACCCATGAATTATAGCAGTTTGGCAATGAGCTGACCAGTTGCTTCTCACGGCCTTTAATAACAATCATCCACATCTTCACAGCACAATAGAAATTAGAGATGCAAGAGGCCTATTAGCTCATCCAGAAAATACAGGATTGTTCCCCATGGGATAATTGCTAATATTCTGTCCAAAGTAGATTTAAAGCTGTAAAGCAAGGTAGCCTCTTTAGCAAGATTACTCAGAGTGGCTGAGAACTCAGTTTCATAAAGCTTTTTCTAGACATTAAATTCAAATGTTTCCTCTCTTTAAAAACGTTAAAGCTAGTCCAAGGAGCCTGGTCTCCTTTGGATTCCCCCCTAGTCAGTCAAGAGAGGGGAGAGTTGGTCCCTTTTTGCCATAAAGCAGCAGCATATAAAGACTGACCTTCTTTGGCTAACAGCCTTCACAAACAGTTCTCTGCTCCACCCGGATAGTCCTTGCTAGCTCTTGTCCATAACAGTGCCCTCAGCACCACTTCTTCCCTTTGCTCCTACACAGGTGTGTAGACTTACGCCCTACTTTCCACCTCAGAAGTCCTTTGGCCATATATGCATGCATGATTTTCAATCTAAATATTCATTCAGTAAATCAGATCCTCCAACTCACTGAACACTCCCATCACATGTCTGTGTACTACATTCACTTCAGCCATACCTCTACAACAACATGTGGCAACACTGCCAGCCCAAGGACTGGCAGCTCCAGTGCAAGGGACAGTACCTACCTTACTGTGTCCTGTACTAGGGCAGGGGCTCTGGCACAAGGCTGTGCCTAGTTAAATGGCCTTGCTACAAACAGTGTCAGTCATGGCTCCAAATACCAAGTGTATTTCCACTGCTCAGTAAATCTCCATGCACTGCATCAGCCCCTTGGAGAGTCATAGAATTAACAGAGAACTAATAAATGTACAAGAAGAACTCGGATGTGTCTGAGAGGGAGGAAAAAAGGGTATTAGGAGACTTGCAGACATAGGAAATATAACAAGTATACGACAACCGAGGCTAAATCCAAAGCCTTACACGTGTCACAGTCCAGCACCCAACACAATGGCATCTTGCTTCACGCCCAGGAAAGCCGGTAATGCCATCATGAGAAATTGCATGCAAGAGTGAAAACAGCAATGTTTAACACTAATTAGAATTTCAACAGATCCAAAGTGATGAAACAAAAAGTCTTCAGCCTGTACATGTTAGGTCAGTAAATATTATCACCTGCTTTTTAAAAAACAAGAAATGAGAAGGTGAAATGATTTTCTAAATGACAAGACAGAGCTGGAAGCCAGGAGAAGGTGCCCCTTAACCCCATGCATTCCATGAAAAGCCCTTTCAAACTATAACAACAGTTACTAGCACAGGGGTAATGACCCCAGTAACAATTTTGACAAGTTTTTCAAGCCAGGGACAAAGGAAAAGATCATGTACAAATCAAGCTTCTCAGCTTTTACATCTCTGACTTTATTTCCCTGAGAGAAGTTTCTTCTGCACTTACTTCTACCACTTTTCAAAAACTTTTAGTAAAAACTAACATGCCCATGGCTGAGAAACCCTCCAGGATTGCCAGCCACTTGATCCCAACTCTTACACACACCACAAAATTCCCTGCTATTAACTGAATTTTTGCTAATGTTAGTCATATTCTTCTTGCTTAACGTAAGCATTCAATGAGTGCCCCAACCACTTTTCTAAAATAAGACCTGATCCCGACTATCTTTGATATTTGGCAAATCAGGATTTCAACCAGTCACCTGCATACACTCACTCCATGAGCTCGTTACACTACCATAGGAAGGCAGGACTAGCAGGGACAACATTTTGTCTAGAGCAGTCCACAGAACCTCATTTGTCCCCGCCCTGCAAATCCCAAGATACTTCTCAACTCTGAACAAGTTTCAGAGCTTCACTGCAAAAGCCAAAACAAAACAAGCAAAATTCCACAAAAAAATCTTGTAATGTACCATAGGAAGACAGAAAAGTCAAGGGCACTGCCACTGTCCTCCATTTGTGAGATCATGAAGAATCTGAGAAATGCCAAGATGATTGTCTGAAGTGGACCACAGAGAGCAATAAATCACGGCATCTCTCTGCTCCCTAGCTGAACGACGAGACGCTTTTTAAACATTCTGCTATTTTAACACACTTTCCATAATGCATTTTCACAATAAGAATTGTCAAGTGTTTGGCTTGTATTAGCTTTTTCAGGTAGAGATCAGGGAACCCGAAGAAATAAGATGTATAGAGAACAAGAGCAGAACTAACAGTTCTCTATTATAGAGCTCCCCTGTTCCACTCAGAAAGTGACCATGTTACAGTGAAGAGTGATGCTTATATATCTAACATGGTACTATAAAATCTTTCAGGATGAAAATCACAAAGAAACAGTGATTTATTATTTCTGCCACAAGAAAAAAAAATATAGTTTGAGGATGTAAGAGAAAGTTCTTTTCAACCTGAAGAATTACCTTCCTTTTGGGAAAGACGAACCACCCATAATGACAGAGGAAAATCTTTGGAAGTAGTAGCAGAAAAAGACATTAGAAGTGGCAATCACCATGTCAGACACACTACACTGCAGGGAAAGGGAAGAATAGCCAGATAATGAAATTACAGAGCATTGAAAATGTCAAAGAGCGACAGTGCTCTACCATCATTCACGGGTTATATGAGGCATTAACATGCTGATATCCCATTCCAATGACAAAGATGGCAACAAGAACAGTAAATAGTCCAAAATGAATCTGTTGCTGAGACCAGGAATTTAATGAAACAGGGAGACGGGCAGAAAATGAATCTTACTTTCACTGTGCAGCCTTCAAACTGGAAGCTGCTGGCCCTGTTCAGAAATAGTAATAGCTCAGGGACGTGTTATTTGACTTCCCTTATCTATGATCCCCCTGTACTTATGAGTCATCATCACAAAAAGGGGCGTCAAGTCTCACTAACAAGCACCAACCTTGTTGGCAGGCAATGACACACAAGCTGCACCAAGGGAATTTCCAGTGAGGTATAAAGGAGGGGGAAAAAGTCCTTCACAGTTAAGGTGATCAACTGCTACATCAGGCTCCCAGGGAGGCTGGAGGATCTCTGTTCTTGGAAGTATTCAGAACTCGACTGGATAAGGCTCTGAGCAACTTGACCTAACATCACAGCTTGATCCAGCTTTGAAGCTGATCTGAGCAGGAGCTGGTCCAGAAGACCTGCAGAGCTCCCCTTCCCCCCCCATCTAAATCACTCTATGATTTAGTGAGTTCTGCTCCCTTCAAATAGAAACACCATTGATCAATATGAGTAGCACAAGCAATCATGCAGCAGTAAAGCCAGAGGACCCCATGTCTATCACTTTTCTAACTTGCTTAAGATAGTTGATCACTATAAAAAAAAAAAAAATCCTCTACCACCATTCCTTCTATAAAAAGGAAAAAAAAAAAAAAAAAAAAGACAAGTGAAGGTGAGTCAAAATGTACTGTTTATGGAAACCCACTTTTGGAGACAGTCTAGTGGGTTGTAACACAACTTGGGACAAATGCAAATGAACTGTCAGATCCCAGACAGCTCCATGTGGAGCCAACATGTATACCTCTACACAACCTCTTCAGATACGGCAACCCAGAAGGGCAGGGCAGCACCACGCCAGCAGTACCACACAAAGCAGCCAAGGTTGTGCTAGGACCATTTCCTCTGCAGTGTCAGACTGCAGGAGAAATTCTGCACTGTACCCCAAAACTACAAATTCTGAGGTTCTTCCTAGGTCTGGTACAAAAATGGTCCTATTGTCAGCCCAACCTAATAAACTCTCCTATTGGACAGCTGGGAGCAAGACGGCTTCAAAAGGTCTGATAAGGTCAGAGCTAAAGAGCAGTTGATAAGGCTATCTGGCCTCCACACTGGTTTCTTACAGAGCTTGGATCTTCTGTTTCAAAATTGTATTTCAGAACAAAGTTCACCTAAATTTAATCAGGAACATGTCTTTGAAATATAAAAAGCAAAATTAACAAAAAACCCATTCACTTAATTTAATCTGGAAAACATAAATAAAGTGGTTTCCTCATTCTATCATGCAGATGCAAATTTAATTTCAGATCATTCAATTTTCTTTCCATAAACAAACAAGCAAAAAAATTAAGCATGGGAAAAGAAACCCTTGGAAACACTACCTCTTATCACAGATAGTACGTGCCTCCCTCTCCCTGCTGGCACATATTACATTTAATACTATAGTTTTCAAAGGCTGCTGGAATTCAGTCTGCTAAAGGTGTGCAGTAAATGAGGCTTTGCAAAGTGCATATGTTCAGTAAGCGCGAGTATCTGGACATCTGTACACAGGGGTGATTCATTGAGAGATGTGTGTAGGACAAAAGACCCATCCCTACCAATTTCAGGAAAGCCAAATTTTCACCACGGCTTATTGGCAGCCAACCTGCCAGACAACAAACTTAACCAGCCTATAAATCAAAAATCTTTCCACCCACAAGACCATCATTCCTTCCCTGCTACACAAGTGGATTTTGCATCATGCCCAGAAAGTAAAGTTCACCTGTTGCCTGATTGGTGTGGATAAGATCTGTCACCTCAGGGCATTCTTAAATACGCCCATCTCGTTCATTACAAGGGTATAATGTTCTTCTCTCTCCACTGAGCAGCAGCCATGGATCATGTGGCAAGAGGCAGCCTTGGAGGTAGGTAGATGGATGTCCAACCATTGCAAGCTTCATGGTCATATAACCAATGCCTTATGGAGATCTATGGACAGACAGTACAGACCTTGGCAATGTCTTTGTGACTCAAAGCCCACCTGCCACAGCAGCAGAACAAATGAACAACAGACAGCTTTGAACTGCCTACATTCCTAGCGATACCTGAAGTGTCTTCCAGCAACATCCAGGACTGGCTGAGATAGCACTTACCTGTCGAAACACATTGGAAACAGCAAACCACACCTTTTGAACCTAGAAGAAGTTTCACATTCCACCTATTGCGACACTGCCCCCTCTACAGGAGTCACTCCTGAGATTTGAACAACACACGGATTTGTCTGTGTGCCTTGCATTTATAGAGCTCATGAAGCGACTGCCCAACATGGGCACTATGTCAGAAGAGGAATCTCTGTTGTGATTGAATAAGGTGAGTTTGCTTTAAAATCAGATCACACCTGCTTTTCCACTGTGTACTTAAAGTCATCAAGATGCTGCACAACTCAAGATTACTCTGGAGCTACCCTATAAGGAATGTAGCACCTAGAGATGCAGAGTCCAGACACTTCAAACATAGACAACACAACACATTGACAATTTCAAGTCATTTCTAAAAGTTGTCATTAGAAGGGGAATGTGAAGCCCCCTCTGTCTTGCCCATATTTGATTTCTTACACAGATATTCTCAATCATCTTCCAAATAAACATCTGACATGCAGCATCAGCCTCCTGCTTGTTAGAAGTATTGCTATCCTGCACAAAGCTGTTGGATGCCCAGCCCACTGGGGCTGTAGTGGCTGGCTGACTTTGCAGGAACATCAGAGAGCAATAACACAACCTGGACGGTGTGCAACTACAGCCTTAGATCGAAAGGACGTGGCAGAGAATGCCAAAAATAAGTAGAAGTCACAAAGAACGGGGGATTTCACAGTGCACTGCCACTGTTCCAGCTTCATTACATTACTCTCCTCCCCAGCTGGAAATTCAGTCTCCTGTCTCTGCCCCCGGTCCCCACAGGCCTTGTTGCCACTTATTACCACACAAGAGCAGTCACCGTTTCTCCCCTTGCCATATGTAGCTTAATCCAGTCCTTACTGCAGCTTTTCCTGCACAGCCTACTTAAGCTTGTTTTTCTTATCATTTCTCCTGCAGTCTGAAGTAAAGATGTAATCACCATAGCTGCAGCGTTATCCTCCAGAAATTACTTTGTCACAGGGAAAAGTGCAAAAATACAATTACTTGCTTTAGCTACAGTGGCTTAGAGGGACCCAGTTTTGAAGTGCTTCCTATTTAACAGGAAAAGACTGAAAACTTGTACCTATATGTATAGCAATCAGAAAGTACTTGTACGTTTCCTTAAAGAAAACCCATGAAAATGGTACCAGGTCTTATCTGCCAGAATTATATAGGACTTCTGTCTCAAAAGCCTCCATGTAGTCATATTGGAAAAAACGTGACAAGCCACCCCAAAGGTTCTTGTTATTTAACAAGCCTGAATGAAAGGCCAAGCTACACACCAATTCTTGCAAATCAGGATGTCGTTGACACTGATAGAGATGCAACTGGAACCAAAACCTGCTGCCACTACCGCAACAAGTAACAAACCTGGAGAATCATTCAGGTTTGGAAGCATAGAATAATTGAACTAGTGAGATCTGGAGAGGCCATCTAACTAATCTCCATTCCCCAGGCAGGATCTACTTTCTCTGAATCACTCCCAAGAGATATTTGCCTAGCCTGTTTTCAAAGATCTCTGATGCCAGAAACACTACAACCTCCAAAAGATCTATACCAGGCTTTACTCACTTTACCATTATAAACCTTTTCATATGAACTACCCTTCTCTTTCTTGCTGCATTTTAAGCATATGATTTCTCATCCAATCCTTCACAGATATAGGGAAAAGTTTATTACTTTCAACAACTGCCTTTTACATTCATTTTATCATCCCTCTTCAGTTTCCTCTTCTTTAGCTAAACAACTCCCATCCATTCAAGATTTCGTTATAAACCAGGTTACCCTGTGCTTGAGCATCTTCATTCCTCTCTTTCAGGTTCTCTCAAAATGATCTTTAACTTTCTTTAAGTGAACTTAGACTGGCCACAGAGCTAATGCTCAGGCCTTACTTGCACTGAGTGCACAGAAAGGATTACTTTGTGCGTCTTGCAGGCTATATATAATCCTGCTCATTGAAGCAGCAGGGGATTTGCTTCCTGGAAACACCCTCCCACCTGAAAGACCTGTCCTCAGTGCACTGTGGAGTTTAGCTGCTAAAGGAGTGACTGACAAGAGTGAGAGCAAGCTAGGGGAAGGGAAAAGTTGGAGTAAATGTTTGTGTATTTGCTGGCAGGCCAAAGAAGGTAACATTGTCAGGACTGTTGTGCAGGGGGAGAGAGATTTTCAGGAGCTAATAACTTCTCTTCGAACAAAAGATGAACACACTTCTGGGATAGGACAAAGAAAAGAACCAGCTTAGTAAGAGGCAGAAGGGTGAAGCAAGGCAATAGTAGTCTAATAGTATGGGTGAGAATCAAAGCCAATCTGGCTTTGTGTGTTAAGTACACAGGAGGAACAAGTCTTCCAAGACTACATGCCATGAGACGGTGCACTAAGGAAAATCAAGTACATCACACACACAATGCAAAAGGGCCTGACCCACAACATTCAAAGCAGGAAGCCCACTTCCTCGCATTCAGGGTATTAAACAGGGTTCTGTTACTGACCCCTTTCTAATACAATGAGGCTGGATTAGCGTCTGACCTGCTTTGTTTCAGAAGTAAAAATGACACAGTGAAGTCTGCTGGTCTAAGCAGCCCAAAAGAAAAGCCAGAAGACACAGCAGAGAAGCTTATAGGTTCACATGCAAGCAACTGAGAGCCCAGTCTAGACTTATCTTCCTCTTCTCCCTCCTCCAGCCCAATCCAACTCCTTTTCAGGCCTCAACAAATATTTTAGTGAACAAATTCAGTGCCACATAGTTGTACAGATATTTCAGCAATGGGATTAAAAGAATCCCTGTCAAATATGGCACTGTCATATCACTGTCACCCTGTCTTCACATAGAAAGGAAGCAAGAAGGCAGGAAGTAACATGAAAACACAGCCACTGGGCAAAAACCAATCAAAGACAAGATGCCAATGCTAGAGAAAGAGCAGAGAAGTAGCTGGATTATGCTCCCATATGCCAAGCTCTGGAAAGGCCAAAGCAAGTTTGTCATTAGCAGAGAAGACAGTGCTTCCTGATATACAGCCCTAACAAATCTGTGTGGTATAAATGCAATTTATGTGGACTATAATGTAGTTAATTTATCCCCATAAAGGAAGGCAACATTGTAACTCACTAGACAGGTTCTAGTTCTTACCGTCACTTGTGGTGATAAATTTAGCACAAGTTTCTGTACATGACTTTTCATTTCTGGGTAGCTTAAGCTATTCAGACACTAACCTTAATGTGACAGTCTCCATGGCAATCCAGAAATGACACATATCCAGCCGCTTTTTTTAATTGTGGTTCTCCTTTTTTTTTTTTTTTTTCTTCTTCTCTCTCTGGTGCTCATGAAAAGCATCAGACTGACAAGACTAGAGAACAAGCCATTTATTTGCTGTCACAACAGATATGCAGCACAGGGCAAGTTGCCTATGCATCATTCCCTGCCAGTGCGCATCAGCCTTGGCTCAGGGGGACCCATCTCCAAGAGTAAGAGCACAAATCAATTTTTCATGACCGTTCAGAGTTGGCCTCTCTGTTGACACCAACCATTTCTACCAACTGCGCTGGTAGGTTCTGTCACATGGATGTCTATCCACTAGGAAATGGAGCCAAACTACTCATATCAGGCAATCTAAGACACTCCCTTATTTCCATTTCCACAAAAACCTTGTTTTCATCAGCAAAACATCTGAAGCTGGTATTTTTTTTTTTTTCTTTCCACATGGATGTTCTGTTCATTCTTTGACCCTCCAGGCTGCAATTACCCAGGGCACACAAGACAGGCACACAGAGAGAAGATGTAATCTTTCAGTATTGGAGGTAGACAAGAACTCTTATCTTATGCTTTAATTTCCATGTACACATCAGGGCTTTTTTAAGTATTTGATTACAACAAGAATATTTCTGTTATAGCTTTACAAATACACATCCATCTAGGGGAAGAACCTGGGGTACATACAACTGCATAACAGTATCTGGTTTTGTTTTAAACATGTATTTACTTATGTATCTGCCAAATAAGGCTGTTCAGAAGAAAAAAAGCCATGTTAGTAGACTTCGAAAAGAGGATAAAGGAAAGTAATGCAAGAAAGGAATCCGAAGGAATGCTTCATAGTTATCTTTTTCCAGGCTTTATGAAGTATTAAAGTTCTAATGCCAGTATTTCTTTTTCTTGACAAAAAATATAGTGAAACTAGAAAATGGTATCACATAAATCCACAATGGTAACAACCCTGAAAAATGGTATCATTGTAACTGATTCTCATTACATATTTAAGAGTGTACTTCCATGGGATACTTCTTGCGCTCTCCTTTTCTTCCTGTGCTGCAACTTTCCCAGAGACATATAATAGCATATCTGATGGTTTAGCAAAAGCCTCTGCTTTAGCAGCTAGCTGAATTTTAACCTGCAGAGAGGGCAATCACATCTAAAAGCATGTGGGATAAACTCCAATTTAAACCATGTGAATGTATGTAGCTTCAAGCAAAAGGAAATTGCGATCTCTGAGAAGCAAAGGGCCATTGTAAATAGAGGACCCGTAACAGTTACTAAAGGTCTCATTTTTAACATCCGACTTTGTGTAGAGGAACGTGCAGAAGAGATTTACTAATAGATCAAGCTGCTCAAAACCCTGAGGTTGGCGACTCCACAGGTATGCATTAAATTCAGCGTATATGTGGCATTTTTTTGCTGTCCTTGCTGGTAAGAAATGGCTTATAATAGAGGGAGTTCATCTGAAACATTCCTGCTTCTTTACATACTACTTTGCTTCACATTATGGAAAGAGATAAATCATACCACGTTTAGCAGTCCAAGCTCCCCTAAAAGCTCTTGCTGCTGTGAGCGAGAGCATGTTTTTGGAATGACAACAGGCTGGTGGGCAACAGGCAGCAATACAACAGGTACTTTGGAACAGCAGTGCGAAGAAGTTTTGCAGTTTCCCTGTGGGGCACTCTGAACTGTTTTGCCCTCCATTCCTGTTATTGGACCTTCTCTACTTTGCCAACAGTACCTGTTTTCCCTTATTTTCACCCTCTGCTGCTTTCACTCATGTGCTCCCTTCACTTCTGGAGGAAAGTCCTGGAGGACTTATATCCTCCGTCTCTCTCCCCTCTCTCTTTGCAACTGTTTAAACTAAGCGTCTGGACTCTTCCTCCTAAAAGCCTCCAAACCCTGAAATCCTAGCTGTCTTTTCACAACTATTTTTAGTTACTCTTCAGTTCCTTCAATTTCTCCCTGACTATTTCTTCCTAAATTACATCACTAACATGAAGCACTTCCTTCTTTCTTTCATTCTTCTTGACTTTTCTGTCACTTGTCCTTGATCACCTGCCAGCCTCCTCTGCATACACATTAGATGCAGGAGCCCTTCCCCCCAGTACCCTTCCCTTGCACTTTGAAAGAACCCCCTGTGAGCTTCTGTACAATATATTCTTTTAAATTTCTTCTAAACCCCTCCTTTACCATGATGTCTCCAAAATACCTGTGCCATTCTTTTCCTTGTATTTTCCTAGCTGACGCTGTTTCTATTATACCTAGGCTACAAGCCCCTTGAGAAAACAACCAACTTCTCAGTCTCCCTTTGTACCATCTCTTGAGCAACTGTTCAAGCAAAAATTAATATCCCATACATGACTTCCAAAGTAAATAAGAAGATGGAAAGAGAAAACTAAGAGGAACACTGCACTGCCATAAATCTAGATGGTAACACATCAGATATTTTTGTGCAAGTATTTTTTGCTAATGGCACATGACAGGCAATGGAAGCTGCTGCTGTTGCATGAGTTCCTGAACTAATTCCTTCCCAGGCACCAGCGGGTGGCTGAGGCTGTGCAGCTACCACTGAACAGAAGGTGCAGCCATGACAATGCAGCTTGTTATACTGAGTAAGGGGCAAGCCCACCTCCTGCACCACAGGAGTGCCAGATGTTACACGATCCTATTTCACATATGCATATACAACCTCTGCCTTCCAATAGGCCAAAGACAGAATTAATTGCTGAACCAATTGCTCTGGCTCCTTCCAGAGAATTTAATTTTACATTGATGGTAATTAATTAATTCCAGCAGCAATGGGTCTTCTTCAAACAAAGCTGACTCTGGCCTGTGATATACTTAGTGCATGAGCTTCGTTAGTCAAGTTTCTAGTGGCAATTAAAGGACAAGTATTGCTTAGTTGCCTAATGTGGGTGCGAAAACAAGTTCCTCAGCCCTTCACACTACCATTTGGTGTCCTCCTGTCCCACTGAGAAGGACAACAAAATTCTGACTGCAAGGGGCCAGGAATGCAAGTGGCATTGTCTTTGGCCACCCTTGCTCATCTGGAAGTGTTTGCAATAGAAGAGATAAACTGGATCTTTCCAGGCTTATGATTCTCTTTACTGTTTATCTCTGCCCAGAAAATAAAGCAAACACTTTAAGAACTGGGTTCCCAGTTCCTTTGATAGCAGACATATCTGCTCCAAGATAGGTGAGGGAACAAACAAAAATACAAGAATACCTGCAGTCAAGCAATGCTACACAATCCATTGGGAAAATGAATAAAGGCAGCTTTGCAACACATTTAGGATTTAGCCAACACTCAACTCATCCAATCATGAAACTGAGGAAGGCCAATGGTCCAGAAAGTTACACATCCCATTCATTCTGCAGTCTCTAGACTGAAAATCTCCAGGGAGCTGCTAGCCAGCCTGAGTTTTGACATTAAGCCTGGATTCAGCATTTTCTCCTGAAGTGCTTTCTCCCAGCCCTTTTGACATAACGGACTACTAGCTCTTGAATAATAGGTGTGTCAATCTTCATTTAAATGTCCTGTTCCCTTTTGCTTCCAAACACAGAAAGGAAAAAGAAAACTCCTTTTTCAAATAGCTACTCATAGCACTCCACCAGAGTAAATTCTTTCCATCCCTGTACAAAAGGATAAACACATTCCACCATAACAAGTTTAGAGAGTTACTTCCCTGACTAAAATGTTCAGCTGTGTCCAAGATATCTGATGTCTTGGGTCAGTAGTTTAAAAACACACCTAGAATAAGGAGGGGATTGCCAGCAAATCTGACTCACAGCCACTGAGTTCCTGGTTGTTTCTGCCCTCCCTAACTCACATGATCTGCACCAGACTCCTTCTACCTCTTAGTTTAGGCCTCCCTTTCAATTTTGTTAGACTCAGAGCTATACTTTCTTTCTGGCCATTAAAATAATCTTGCTGGGAGGAAGCAGAAAGCAGGATGGTCTTCCTCTTCCATTCTCAGTATCAAGTTATACTTTCCAATCCCACAAAACACTAATTTGCCAGGCCTTACCCTAATGTGGGCCTTGGGGAGTATCAGTAGAGCATCTCTGACTAGCCTTGGATGGTACCATGGGGCTGTCATAAGGCAGATGAGAGTTTACCATCTCCATGTGAGGTGGTGCTCACCCACCTAACACTTTGCTTTGTATATACACATAAGCTTCAATCAACAGACCACAACTCAGCAAATCTTTCTAGAGCAGCCAGGACAGAGTTAGACACTTATTGTTGCCATAGATAGCTCTGGTCCAGTGTTAATTATAACAGAGGTCAGGGACAGGGACTGTGACAAGGCTTGCTCACCCTCAAATGACCACATTCATGTAACCAAGGCAAGTCTATCCACAGATGGACAATTCAGAGCCGAGGTTTCCGTGCAATACATTATTTCATATCCTAGAGACAGATAGACCAATACTAGGTGACAAAAACCTTGGACTCTTTCACACATTATCTAATTAATTCAGATCCCATCTATCTAGGTAAATTAAGACCACAAATGATCATCGCTATTTGCATTCATAGCATGTTCTGCACGGGCTTTATTTTTCCCTAAATATTCTATTTTCACTGTACCAAATATGCATGTAAAGATGAGGAAGAAGTAGCCAAAGACTTTTGCGCTGTGCTACGCAGGGCTTCCAACAGGATGAGTTCATGACTAGACAAATTAGCTGGGTGTTTTTGCTAAAACCATTACTTGTGAATCATTATGGGTGCTTAATTGGTCATCTGCAAATTCCAGGGTTAATACCTTCCTTAATGAACAACCTTGTTCAAACCTCTGAAAATTATTCTTTCTGGCTGTCTGAACTCCTGGGGAGACAGCTAATGCTTCAGTTCACATTCTGACATTTTCTGCATAACCGTAAAGGCTAGGAAGATGTATATTTGTGTACGTGGGCAAGTGAATAAAAATGCATACAAAAGGAGAGAGAGCTCAAGCACACACTCAGATTCAGGAACACAAGCTTTGTGGCAAGTGATGGATACATAGGACCTTGGCTATTAAGTGAATGCTGCATCTAAGGTAATGCATTTATTGTCAGGCTTTCTCCCACAAGAGTATCACTCAGGTATGAACTTTTAGAAGCATCTGCCACAGGCACAGTTACCTAAATTCCAGCCAGTGCAATATCAGCATCCTCAAATTAATAGCAAGAGTAGCTGTTGCCAGTGTAGCTGATGTAATAACCTTAATATTTGCCTTCAGTAAGCATGATATGGGCTGGTTTCTCACTTAATCCAGGCTTGTAGCACTGCCTCCTGACTTCTGCCACTGCCATGCTCAAAAATGGATTTCTGCCCCCCGCCCTTTTTTTCCTTTTTCCTTCCATAGGGTATTTTACTCCCCTTTGTATAACTCACTTCTTAGGAAAGCCAGCTCTCTTCCTACACTCTTCTTTTAGAAAAGGTCACCATTTGGAGAATAAAAAGCTTCAAATAATGAATAAGGAGCTGACAGGTAGATTGAAAACCCAAAAGGAATTAATAGACCAGGCACTGGAAATAACATCCAACAGAAAGCTCGCCAGCAAATTCCTAACCTGCTCTAATTACAGCAGCACAATCCCCCTTAACACAGACAGGACTGGTCCAGCTATTAACACACTAAGGGCCATGAGGGGGGGTGGTGAAAGAAAAGTCAAATTCCCAGCTGTTCTTCAAACACGTTACCAAGGATTACTTTAAAGATGCATCTCAGGTCCTGCTGGATATCCCAAAGGAACCTGGATCTACCTGCAGCACTAGATGCCTTCCTCTCTTCCGTTTGCTAGTACCTCAACCCGTGAAAAGGATCTAGGGGTCAAACTCCATCCTGTGTGTAAAGGAACACAAGACATTATGGCCAGAAAACTAACCACGGTTAGTTGCATGTGTTCATGACAAGTGAACACATGCATCACAAGTGGCATGCAACTGTTATGGAAAGACTGCTGGTTCCTAATCCTTCTACACAATAGCAAGGACAGATGTCACCCTGAACTGGAGTGCATGAAGAATCTTCATGCATGGAAGAGTCCACACTAGATCTGTTAGATGCCCTTCTATTATTGCCAGGTGCTACTATGGACACTCATCCCCTTGAAAACCAGATCTTTTAGCATACACTTGACTCTCTCCCAAACAAAATCATAGGTACCTACAGAGTAATACAGCTAAATCACACTGCAAACCTACCTGGAGCTATAATGATTTGGCACAAGAAGAGAATGTAACCTTGGTTACCGATAATGGCAAAGAAGATGGAAAGAGTTGTTCCCTTGATCATACTCTTTTCTTTCTTCTTCTAGATCTCAGAGTGACCTTTGCAATTCAAGCCATGCCATGGTCATTAAAATAATAAAAGTACATTTTATTACTTCTACTCCTACTTGTAAGAAACTCAGCCTGAACTCCACCTTAATGTCCATTTCTCCTTAATATTTCATATCTTACTGAGTTTCTGAGGCATTTCATCCTGCTATATGAAGCTGACCAACCCCCATCCATTCTATAAGCAAACAGTAGCTTGAATCAGGTTAATATACCTGTCAAACTCCACTGTGATGAATGATATGTTAATGATGTGCATGGAGTTAAATAATTCACTATCCTAACAATAAGGTGATTCAGTTCTTGCGCCATTCATTTTTGCTTTTCATGAAAGGAACTTGCTGTTCCTGAACACACTCTTGTCTAGGTCAAGAGTGGGCATGTGCACCCAGAGAAGAGGTAGAAGTAGAAGAATGTAGATTTTCCAAGCAAACACTTCAAGTGCAAGGAGAGCCATGTAAACGCAAGACCCGCTCATGAGGGGATCAGATTAGGCGTCTCGAGCATTTTACTCCTCAAGGGTGATAATACTGACATTTCACACACACATGTAAATGCAACAGCTGTTCTGGCAAACCTTGCATCCCATATACAGTCAGCTGTCAACTCATACAAGCCATTGTTACTTCAGCAAAATAAAACTAAAGAGACTTACAGCTAGCTACCAGAGATCTGTGCCAGCCAATCTTTTAAAGTTTGCTGGCCTGAAGGAACAAGCAATTGGTAATCCCACATTACCAGTAGAATTGCCAGTCCAAGGTGACTGTGACTATGGAAGTGATGCTTCTCTCTGCAACCTCAAAACAGGGCCTGGGGCAGCAGACTGCCCAATTTGCCTGTGCTGCAAGAGGGGACATAAAACACACAGCCAGAATAGAGGATCCTGGCTTCACAGCTCTCCCTGCTGGCAACCAAGAGAGGGGCTAATATTAGCCAAGACAGGAGCTTCTTTTCCTTAAAAGTCTCCGTGAACAAAACCTCAACCCAAAGAAAGGCTGTAAAGCAGGGTCTGCTTCCTCTCACAAAGTGCCATGCCACACCACACTTCAATATCCTAAATTAGGTGGTACTACCCAGGGCCAGATCCCTTTCTCTACAATAAGGAGGCGGCAGTGTAGCTCGGTGGCTGCCTGCCGCAGTCATTTGTTTCACCCACATATTTCTAGTAAAACCTACCAGCACAGCATCTGTGCACCCAGCCCCAGAGGAAAGACTGCTGGAAGACCAATGTCATAGGAGTCACTTGTCCAAAACTGACTTCCAAAACTCAAAAACAGTTTCCATGCGGATCACGCTTAGTGTCTTTAGTTAGAAGACAGGAGGGGGTTTACTTCCATGCTCCTTTAAGAATGAGGTAGCATCTTTCACACCTAGACACAATTAAGCCATGCATTCTCATCCCATTCCCACTTGGGAAAAAACAAATGGAGCTTATTAATATCAGAAAGCCAGCCCAAGAAGTAGTCCAACTCTGCATTATTCGCTAGCATCAGGAGACATGAAAAATTTACATCCTTTGAAACTGGGTCACACATTGCTCTGCCACAACAAAAATTAGCTCATCTGTCCAAAAGGCATATAATGCTCATGAGGTCTGAAGTTGTTTACTTCTGCTCCAAGGGAGAATTAGGGCCTTGATTCTGCTGTGATGAAGGCTATAAAGTGGTCTCCAGCATGGCTTTAATACATGGACTATTATAGCACAGGGTTTATGATTGTTTACATTTTTGCCTTCCAGTGACCACAGTAAAGCAAAGCGTCTGGTGCCCAGGGAACAGCACTACTGATTCAACATGGCAGTGGGTCAGCAGAGGTGAGACAGAACAGCACTGAAAACTACTCTCTTTGCATGACCCTTTGCAAAAAACGTCTCAGATATCCACAGCCCTCAGTAAGCATCCCTTTGTTGGTCCCCAACATCAGCTTTATCCCATTTACTGGAACAATAAATCCTCCCAGAAGAGGACACCAGCTACCCTCAGAGAGAGCTTCAGCATAGTCTTTAGATACCTTTGCCCTTCCAGTTCATGGAGGAGAACTGAGTTACAAAGTCCCTGGAGTCTGTAGTCAAAGATAGCAAACGACGCTGTTTGACTCCGTGGCTAGTGTCCCCATCCTCAAAATGGGAAATTTCACTAAACCTAACCAAAATGCAAACAGCTAATCTCCACAGTTTTCCTGGGCTCTCCAGACCCTACGGATGGCTGTTCAGTTGTGATGGTGGTGCATAATAGTCACTGCTTTCCAATCCAGAGACAGCCGTTTCCCCAGCTGGGCAGAATAAATTGTTATTCCTCACAACACAGAAGGAACACAAACTTAGCCACCTTGGAGAGATGGTCTCCAAAAAGGTCAAAGTAAATTACTCTATGAGAATAATTACTTCATCAATAATTAAAAGTGATAATAATCACATCTGGGATGAGCCAAAGGAATACTTTAAACACCACCAGTGCATCAGGCACAAGGAGAGGGATTATACAAAGCAGACAAAATGCAGACCTAAATTTCTTATCCCAGCCTAAATTCCTCTTTGGCACAGAGGAAAGACAACAGAAAAAGAAATGTCTGTCCTTTTGTTGTTGTTGTTGTAGAGGGAGCTCTTCTCTAAGTCACCAGCTCACCAAAAGAAACTCTCATCTGAATCCTTCGAGGACAGCAGATCTTTAGGACACTTGTTCTGTAGCACGAAGGTGAACAATATCTTTCTCGAATGTGGAGCCACCAGACAAATTATATAGGTCATACTAAACCAAAAAGAGCAGGAGTGTGGGGTTCCCCACCCACACTTTTTTTAGAAGGCTTTAATATGTCACTTAAAGGGCCAATCTAAAAATTTCTCCAGCCTGGGGTCATCACTCTCCACCCACAAAGTACTTCATGCCATGTCTCAGTACAGGTGATTCTGCACAGGTTTGTCAATGGAGGGGCAGTGGTGGGGTGCTGGTAGGCAAAATGTGAGACAATGTGCAGGGCTGAAAGGAGGAAAACGTTTTCAAGTCTTATTATTGTTATTTTAAGTGATTGCAAACCGTTAAAATGAAAGAGATGACAATGTGAAAAGCACCAAATGCTAACACAATGTCCCACAAATCTGATCCATTCCAGCTGATGAGACAAACATTCAAAGCCCAGAAAAAAAGATAACCAGGTGTTGCCTTCTTTAGTCACATAATGAGTTTATTAGCTTGAAACTAGACCCACTTGTGCAGATAAATAACCACTCAGGCTAGGTCTGTTTACACATACGTATGCAGTTTCACATCTGCCTTCTGGGACGATGGTATCTAATATTTGAAACACTGTAGTTATTTCTACTCTGACTGAAGGAGGAATGCCTGATCTGTCCGAGAACACTGATTTGGGCATTTCATGACCTTTCATCACCATAATATCTGGATTCCTTCTATATATTAATACACTCGTTCTCAATTGTTCAGGTGTCCTGAAAAGTATGTTCATTCCTGTTTTACTAGTGAGGAGCTAAGTATTTAAAGACCACAGGATAGAACCTGAGAGGACTGGAATTGCTACCCACTACTCTGTTCTGTAAATGCGAAGTCCCTTTTGAACACTTGCCCTAAAGTCACATAGGAAGTCTGCAGCCAAGTAAGGACCTGAACTCACATCTCCTGAATCCCACAGGATAACATAACTTCTGAACACCACTCAAGTACAGTTACCAGGTTTTGGACTAACTGGGTTTTGCCTTACATCCCTCAGTACCTCTTCAACACACATCTCCAAATCATCAAGCCCTTCACCTTCCCAGACGCATCCGTTGCAGCTAATACTACTGACTCTTGCTGGTGCCAGCCACCAGCACAGACTGTGCCAGCCCTCCTGACTAAGGTGAAGGGAGTATTTCTGTGCCATGACTTGTCAAATCATCTTTTTTCTTTATTAACAGGGAGAATGTTTTCCGGGCAGAGCCCCCTCTGAATCCAGGATCCAGCTCTGGAAGCTGCCAGGTAGGTGCTGAGTGTTTCCCAGTTCTCTGCAGAAGCAAAACCAGCAAAACGCATTTATGCACTCCTTTCCTCAAGAACTTTGCCCATTAATAATGCACAGCTCGCAGGCTTTTGGCACAATGCCACAAATATGGCCTCAAGCACTCTGCTAGCAGAGTAAGCATCTACTAACAGCCAATATATCAGCTGCAGCTCAGAACTGTCCAGCAGCTTTACATCTTCACTTTGCATTTTAATGTTGTACAGCTCAAACAATAACTCTGCTTCTGAAGACAGAGGACAGTTCAGAATCCAAGACTTGCAAACCTCAGCTGCTCTTCACTCTCCAGCGCCAGCTTTAATAGAGTCCAGTAAGCCATCCCCCCAGAGAACCTCATGCAAGGAAAAATACTTGCTGGTATCGGTGGTTCAATCTGCAGCATTTTTGCTAAAGAGTAAAAGATCTAGAAAGTTAGCTACAAGGGGTTTTCAGAAACTTTGCCTTTCAATTCCCTTTTGGATATTAAGTTTAAAGACTCTCGCAGGATCTAGATAATTTCATTTACTACTTCTGAGTTCTGGATTTGGCTAAACCAAGCGTACAGACTGATGCTCCAGAACACAGTAAGAGGGGCTGGAGGAAAGTATTTTGGAGCAATTGGTTCCCCTTGTGTGATCAGAGCTAAGCAGCTCAGCACAAGAGGACAGATTCCGTATCTTTGGGAGTAATTGCTCACACAGAAATAGCAATTTGAGGTCCAAACACGATCAAACAGATGGATTGTGAGGTCTTTTGCAAGAACATTGCCAAACTCTGCCCCCAGAAGATTTTATAACCTGAGAAAAATGTTGGACAATATTATCTCTATTCTACAAGTGGAGAAGTAAGCTGCATAGAGACCACGGGCTGTCTGTAAAGGGAAACAGATTGGAGCAAGAAATGCATCTTAAATAAGTGTAGCAAAACCCCACAGGAATAAGCTTATTCTGGAATCATTGTGTCCAGTAAAGGTGTTACACTACCTCTGCTTTATACTGAGCAACTTTCCTAGGGCCTGAGATACCAGGTTTACACAGCTCCAACTCCTATTCAAGGACTTGGCAGCCACTGAAATTATGCTGGTATCAGGCACCTAAATCCCCTTGAGGATTTGAGCCTCGTGTTTTGCTCTGTGACACAAAGGAATTCTTGGCAAAACCAGGATTTAGAGTAAAATCTTCTTTATCTCCCCTTAATGAAACCAGTCCTACAACCCAATAAAAAGTTGATCCCTCCTCTTTATCACTTGTATTGCAGTTCCTTTCCAAATAGTAGCACTCATACTGAGCAGTTCTTACCATTTCTAGCAACCCTGGGCAGAGAAGCAGGTCCTTCTGATACCTGGTACTACTATTATACTCCTAAAACACCTCAACAACCCTCAGCACTTCACAACCCTCAGCAAACTCAAACTGACCCACTCTCTGGACAATTTGAAACTATATTCAAACTCATACACCAACTTGTAAGGTTAGGAATCTCTTAGTCTCCTGTTTCTCCTTCTCTTGAGGTGGAGAGATGCAGTTTTACAAAGCTTTGGCACTCTAAGAGCTTGATAGAGCAAAGATGACTATACCATCCAACTGAAGTTTGCTTCTTTGATTTTATATGGTACAAAAAATTGTCCATGTTGAAGTCTGACCAGTACCAAGAGCCCATGGCTAACAACCATGGCACATTTCATGTCTGCTGATGTGACATTAAGGCCAGCCAAGTAACAACAGATAGCCCTCTTAGTCATTTGGAGTTTAAAAGGATACCTAATGGTACATAAGTGCCACAAGATACACACAGTGAGCACAGGGTTCACCATAATACACAGGATTTCAGCTACATCTGTTTGCGTGTTAAGACCACAGCCAAGACACAGGAGCTAAACCACAGTCTAGACATCAGATCCAAAAGAGGATATCTTCAGCATCAAAACTCACTGCTGACTTCAAAATGGAAGTCTCCCCCTCCTAATTGCCACCACTTTCTCCTGCTTTTATCTAGCATTTCCTCACCACCCTCTTTGAAAATAATTAGCCAGAACCCAGCTTAAAACACAGAATCAAAGCAGGAACTTCTCAACTTTGATATCAGTACTTCTACGCTAAACTGGAGGGGGCTGATTTTACAAAGCAACTTTACCACCTGTGAGCATGTCGTTATCACAACAACACACAGCATGCCAAGTGCACCAGCAAATGCTGACTCGGTGTCTGATGGTTTTCTCTCATATGCAGTCAGCCACTTTTGCTCGCAGCAAGCATACACAAAAATTCAATGCCCAACTGCACTGGGTATTTGGGAAATCATGTGTGTGTGAAGATTCCAGCAGAAATCCAACCCTCTACCCACTTCTGATGCTGCTGCCTCATGCATCAGTGAAAGGTGACCCCATTAAATGGCTGGTATATTCAGAACAAGTCTAGGCTTTAAAAAGAGCTGGTTAATTTTACTGTCAATAACTGCAGCAGCTAAGATAACAGTAATCAAATCTCACGCTTCAGAATGCGAATTAACTGCCTTCAGGGTCAGAAAGATACCTACTTCTTTGCCTCTAGATATCACTGAAGAACTAATGTAGAGGATTATGTGACTCAAACATAACACCCATTTATTGCTCAGTGCCATAAGGAGGATACTGCATTTAACAGGTAAAATGATCCAGTACAGCCAAATCTCTGCCACAACTTAACAACATCAACTTTTACTTCCTACTCTCTCACTGTCTACATCCTTCTCCATAACACGATTTTGTTCTGCAGAAGGTCAAATTTTGTTTTCCTAGCTGCTCTCCAACAAATGCACACAGAATTACCTAAGGGCACTTCAAACACGCTTTGATAATTTTTTGTTTTAATTGGGCCAACTATCTATTATCAACATTAACACTGAGAGAATATTGAAAACTACAGCTAAAACGCTGATTAGCTGCTGTTCGGGTCCTTAATTCCCTAGAAATAGCCAATAGAGCAGGCATTTTCTCCACACAGCCTCCCTGCTGTGCCCCAATGCAACAGAAGAGCCAGGCAAAGGGAAATTAAGCAATTAATTGGTTCTTTAACATAAAAAAAAAAAAAAACAAAACAAAGGTAGTTGAGTAAATCATTTAGTACATGGTAAAATTAATAGCAGTAGTCAAAAGACAGGCACAAGGGAAGAAGCATCCACTCTCTCCTGAAGCTGTCTGTTGCCCTCTGCTGTTCTCTGGGTCGGCTCCCTAAGCAGCTCAGCCAATGCTCCTCATTCAAGATCATCTGTCCTCACCCATTGCCAGCCTTAAGCTCCACAGAAGTTCAGCCAGGACTGTATGTATCCCTCTCCCATGCACCTGGAGAAGAGATGCAGCCTGGCACAGTTTTCCTAGTTTTATTGGCCAAGCTATTGGTAAACTGTGAAAGGCCTGTCCTGCCTTGCAAGACTCCTAAGGATTGTTAGTTTGGGGAGTGCTTGCACACTGCAGCAAGGAAGCCAAGCAACTATTGCTAATAAACACAAGTGCAGCCTACTTCATGGGCACAAATACGAGATTCGGTCAGCTCAGACTACACTAGATAGATGTCATGCATTATCAGCTGGTTTTCTTCGGGGGGGGGGGGGAAGGGGGGGACGGGACAGGACACAGACACGACACTATGCTGTCCTAGTATCATGTTAATTAGTGACAACATATGCTATTGGGAAAAATCTGCTTCTAGCCGCAGAAAGAGCAAAGGACAGGTAGCAAGATAGCTAAGAGGACAAGCCCAAGGATGCTCTCCTGTTGTCTCCTCAATCTTAAAGCAGTAACCAAGGTAAGACAGTCAATGCCGAACCCCACGTCAGACATGAAAATGTCAGGATGTGCAGTGCTGGTGAAGTACTGACACAATTTAGCCTAGAGCAAAACACACACCCATGCAAGAGTCCAAGAGAATGTTAGAGAGGTTTATCTGGGAGAGTTTGGAGGAAATTGAGCACACCTCAACAGATCAGCTCCCCAAATGTTCTTTTCTGTAGTTTCAGATCAGGAAATCTGGCAGTTTGCCCCATTTCTGATCTTTCACTGATCTGTGCATATAGCAGTAAAACATTTAATCTTTCTGTCACAGAGTCTCCTCATCTGTAACATAACAATCGTGACACATACCAGCTGTTTGTGGACACCTGTAGAGAGACAGAAAGCACAAGGCAGGAGCCAGGCTACACCACTTTTACTGCTACTGGGGTAACAGAGACATTGGCAGCTATTTTCAAGCAAGTTTAGACATGAAAATGAAGACAATAATGAATGTTTCACAGCTCTCTCTTTTGAGACCAGTTTTCAGTTCCAGCCCAAAATCTCAGTCTAACCACAAACAAGTCACTAAATATGACCTGGTGCCTAGTGAAATGGAGATATCCATTGCTGAACCCAGTGCTATACTGGAAGGGTGAAAGCCCACTGTGCAACCACAAAGCCACAAAAAAAACAAAAACAAAAACAAAAAAACCACAAAAAAACAGGATACAGCAAAAGCATCCCCCAACCTAGGCCAGCCTAAGCGCATGGAGGGGTCCTGATCAACAAGCTTCTAGATTTGTATAACGCTTACTCAAGGGGAATAACTGCTCGCACTGTCCCACTTTCACCATGACCATGCTGCTGGGGGATATGGGTGCTGCGCAGCTCATTTCCCTGCTAACAATGTGAGAAACACAAAGTTTGGAAAGGTGGAGAGAAGAGACCACTGCAGTTAAATGAGCTGTCACAAGTGACTACAAAAAATGGCAGCATGAGATTGCTCTCACCTTAATAAAGCCCTCCTGATCCTGTTTGCTGTCATTAAAACAGCCATACTCCCACACTGCGCAACTTCCTCCCCTCTCCCGTCTTCACCACACACAACCTGCTAATATTCACACAGAAATTGCCATGCATTCATAGGTCAGACACTGTTGCAAGTCAGTAATAATGCAGAGCACTTCCAATTATGCAAAGAAAACAGACACTGAAACTTCTCTTACAAGACATCAGAGCATGAGTCTGAATTAAGATTATTTCCATTGCTTAATAACAATGACAAATCCATCCTGCCCCTAGAAACATATTTAGATGCATACAAAAAGGGATGGAAGGAGGGGATGATGAGTCTTCAGTATTAGCTCATCAGCCACATAAAAATTGTTCACAGGGCTTTCTTGGAGCACTTACCTTCAGTGATAAGACAACATAGATAGAAATCAGCGAGTGGAAAAGTTCTCAGTACCACCAGCAGTGCTACATGGCCCTTTATAAACAGACCAAAACTGAACCAACTAGGAGGATTAGACACAAAAAAGGTTTCTTTTACTGGAAGGACCCGCTTCTTGTACCAGAAGTGTGTGCAAGTGGCACCTCTTCTCAGGACAGGTCAGGCTGTCCTAAGCTTGGAGTCCAGCTCTCCTACCACCTTCCTGTGATAACAGCTGTCAACAGCAAGGTATTAAAGTGTATCTGCACCTATAAATTCTTAGCTTACAAAAGCCCTAAAACTCAGCAGTTCCCATTGAAAGCATTCTTTGTGCTGTTTGACACACAGACACCTTTCAGGTGCTGGACAAGTTCCCCCATCCACAGATCTGCCAGCGGCCCACCTTGGCCTGTATGCTAAAGACAGTAAAAACTGTAGACCATGAGTGATGAAGTGAGCAGGTCATCCCTCTCCATCTACCATCCAGCAGTGCAGTGAGAGGGCAGAAAGCGGGTCCCTCCATGATTTTCCATGAGAACTCCAAAGGGAGTGGCAGGAAGGCAGGACACCAAGGCATGACAGCAGGAGCCAGCTCACCCACCCTCCACTGCTTGCAGGTCTGGGATAAGCCCAAGTCCAAGGGTCCTTTTGTGATCTGTTAAGAGCACAGCTTTGGGTGCTTCCTATCTCCTGTTCCACCTTTAAATAAGTCTCATCAGATCATTCAAAGAAAAAAAAAAGTGGAAGCAACTTAGTCCAACAGCTTTGGATAGGATGAGTTCAGTACCTCATTCTCACACTTTATAGTTAGTTACCATCAGTCTGACAGTTTATTGCTGTGCTCCCTCCTATACAGTGCACTGCAGCTTATTGGCTGTTACTCAGCATCCATTCCTCCTGGTACTTTTCACCAAGGAGAATGGCAGCAGGGATTTGGCACAACACTTCACCATACTTCAGTACACCCAAGTATCCTGATGAATTGAGCCCAATACTGTTCACACCAAATACTTACAAAATGAAATTTTTCTTCTCTCACATTCAGTGTTGATATCAAAATTAATAAGCAGAAGTATTTTGCTTTTTTGGTGGTAAATCAGAGAACAAACTGCATAGGTCAAATGATTGCCATACTGTCAGAGGATTATTCATATAGCTGGACAATCACATGTTGCAGGAATAAAATGCTCGTGATAGAACTGCAATTTCTACCAAGTTCTGGTGCCAGCAGACATGATATTCTATTTTTTTTCCATTGTTGCTAGAATGAAACCACCCATGAAATTAGGGAAAACAACCAGAACTTAAAGCTGGGAGGCATTCACCTCAGCTAAACTACGCCACCTCTACTACTCCTTCTTCAAACTACACAAAATTCCAGGCTCCAGAACAAATCCTAACTGTATGAACAAAACCACAGAAGAACTAGTCTGCATAAAGATCAGCAAGAGAAACAGCAAGCTTCATTTTAGTGGGTTCAAAAGCTATAGGGAGCAAAGTCCACTGGGATTCCAGTCCTGAAATCCTGTACTGGAACGGCAGCTGGAAGGCTCTTGCCAGTACTATCAGCCAAAACTTTCAAACTCCTTTAGCTCAGTGAGAGGGGAGGAGGAAAAACAAAAATATCTTTAATGAAATTAATCTTCAATTTCACTACAAAAATATTTTCCATTAACTTTTCATAGCCTATTAATTTTTTTTGCTTTTGAGAAGCAAAAGCAAGCTAAAGTATTTCCTAATTGCTTCATACTCCACTCACTTTTTAAATGGATTTATTTTCTAAATACTTTTCAGAAATGGAAGCTGTTTTCAAAACTGAAACTGCTTTCACAAAACATTTGCATTTTGATAAAAATGCATCTTCCCCCCCAGCTGAAACACTTCATTCAACTTTCTGGTTTGAATATTGTAGGATACAGATGGAAAAAAAATTGATTGCCATTTAGAAACTGCCTTCTGTTCACCCACATTATTCATAACACTGTTGGTTTCTCATTGCTTCAGCTTCCACATGTTACAAATACTCTACAGATTCATTCCTCTCTTTGGGTTTATCCTTTATCAGTGCTCAAAAAATCCTTCTGAGGCCAAGCTTCCTGAGCAGGCTGTAACAGTAGCATTTAGGTGCTGAGATCCACTCTCAACAAAGCAGACTGGCCTTTCCAAGCTGCTGGATTGCTGACACTTTGCAAATGTCATCTCCAGTGTTGTGCAGCACCGGATGGCGGGGCAGGCGTGATGGAGCGTTACTAGAGAGCATGCACATGCACACAAGAAGAAGAAAGAAAAAAGAAAAAAAAAAAAAATCAATCACTTGCAGCAGAGATTAATAAGGGAGGTCGGATTATAAAATGCCAGAACTGCTGACAGCTGAAGTGCTGAGGAATATCTGCAAACCTCTGCAACTCCTTGCTATGATAATTTCCTTGGCCACCAGCATCAGCTCAGCTACTGATGCCAGTCACCGTCACTGGTCTGTTTTCCAGCACAGGAAAAACACAAGCCACACCATCACACATAGGAAAGTTTCACAGCTATAGAGTGTTTTTGTATCATTGCTCCTCTCTTGCCACTTCTCTCTCATGTTGCACTGACTGGACATACTGTCTGACCACCTGCTCTTCTTCTATTCATTCTGTTCTCACTCCACCCTTAATTTTACCTCCAAATACTAAATTTTCATGATTACTGGTCTCCTTTAACCCCACAGGAGCATGGAAAAGGGTAGGTGGGTGGTTGAATCCTTTAGAGAGCATTACTAATGTCAAGACAGGGAGGTACCAAGAACTGGACAGTCAGCTTTATCTCTGCGGATATATTATCCAAAGAACAACTTGGTGTTAAATTCTCCAAACTAACTAACAACTAATGACAGTCTGTGAAAGTAAAAATATGTAGGAGAAATTCAGACTTCAGCACTAAGTGCAGATACTCTCTGGTTGAGAACTCAACTTCCTGAAAGCCAATGTGTTTATTATTTTTAAGTAAACCAATATTAACATCTATGCAACCATACCTTTAACCATTACAGTCAGTCATAGCTGGATGCTAATGCTGGTGAAACAACAGGCCATTGATGCTGGTCCCTGAATTAATTTAATTACATCAGTCCCAAAGTTCTGCTGCGTTTCCCTGACATCCTGGAAAAGGGACCCCTCTCCTACAAGCCAAAACAGGTCACAGTTCTGGGAATTCTCCTGATCCAAGTCAAGGCAGGCTCTCAGTAACACTACCAAGGTTTGTACTATGCTCTGCCCATTCTGCATGTAGAGAACGAGTCGTAGGGCTGTTAGTTTGCTACCTTCGTAGCTAAAGGTTTTTTCAAGCAGGTAGAAGAAACATGTATAGCTGCCTGCTGCAAGAACTGCTTCAGATGACCAGGGCTGTAAATCATCACTATTTTGATGACATGGTAGGTGAAGAAGGAAAGAATTTACTGCTCCAATCTGGGGCACAAATCTCTCTCCATCCATGGCAAGGGCAGCAGGGCAGCACTGAGGAGCAGCAGGACACAAGGTCCTTTGAGAGGCAAGCACCCACCATCAGAGCTGCATGATCTCACATGCCTGCTCTTCACATTTAGCCAGTCAATTACAGCTGACTAGGAACAGTAGGATCTTGAATTAATTCCAGTCAAGGGCTAGAACAGAGAAAGGCCTGAAGGGAAAACAGCAGGGAGGTATATGGACACTTTTGTTGCCTTCTGAGTTACCAGAAACCCCTGTAAGACACAAGCATTGCCCTTAGAGTAAATGGGTACATAGCAACTGTGGGGCAAGCTGGGCATTCCTCCTGCTTACAGATCTACAGCATTATACTGAAAGGTAGAGTTTCCTCTTGGGTATAACCAGTTGTAAAAGTTCTGCTGTTGCAGTGTCTGTTTTCTTCTGTTCATTTACAGAGAAACGCTTCTAGTTGTGGTCCTTCTATAAACTGGGGGAGGAAAGGAAGCACAAGGGAAATGTTTTCCTTCAAAAGCTTATTTTGCCTTCAAACAAGGGGAGTGGGTGTAGAGGAGAGAGGTTAGAGATCTAGAGGGAAGTCTGCTCCACACAAAGACACTGAATCCCAGGTGTGGAAACGAGATCTCTTTTTTCAATTGAGATAAAAGGAAAAAAAAAAAAAAAACCCAAACAAAAAAACCCAACCTTATTTATCACTCCAAGAAAGGTCAGCATTAGCCCTTCAGGCAAAGCTGCAGGTGCTGTTTCCATATGCTTCATGTACTCTGAACTCCGGCTCTGGAAGCTTTCAACCTTTTGTATGAGAGCAAAGACAAAGCATGAATATTTCATGTGTTGCCTTCGCTTACTTGCAAGTTCCTTGGAAACTATTAAAGTACAAGCGTAATAATGTCATCATTTACTTGTCATCTTCCACCTGCTCTTTGCAAAGGAAAGAAGAAAAGAATACCTGGGCTCCCATCCAAAGCCAGTGCAAACACTGTGCCCTATTCCTTAAAAGACAAATGGAAAGTTCTTCCGCATAGAGGTGGGCTATAATGCAAATGTCCCAGATCACCTTCTAGATGTCCAAGAAAGTTTTTACAATGATCATTCTATTCTGAAGGGAAGATAGTTTTATGCTATCAACAAGTAGAGCTATTTTGATCTTCATCACGATCTCCTGAAGCAAGTACCTGTTCCCTATGTTTTCAGGAACACTGTTCACGCCAAAACACCTCGAAAGTAGTCAAGGTTGACATGCAGAATTATGTGGAGGTACCACTTACACCTTTCACAGGTTAAAATACAACCTGTCCTGGAGTGAAATGTAGCAGCTGTTTACACACGAGTTGCACATGCACACAGTAACAGTATGGTCAGATGAAAACTCTTGGAGGACTGGACCATTGCAATTTACATTCATCCTAGAAAAATATGGTGACCAAAAATCTACAAAAAGTGCCCCACAACTTTTTTCTAGGAATGCACAAATGGCAGGGACCTCCTGTGTGCCAAAGTCTTCCAAAAGTATCATCAGCAACTACCTTCCATTAATAAAATGCTCCATTTCCTTCATGGTACCTCTGAGGCCATTACACAGCCTCCCTGCTCTGCACAGAAGCCTTTTTCCCATTTTACCTTCAGCTCATTCACTAACAGTTAACAGCTGATTGTTCCTGAACCAACACTGCCCTCTGTTTTCAATAGCTCTTCTCCCTCCCTAGTATTTGTGACCTTAATGCATTTATGGAGAACAAGCACTTCCCATCTCTGTCATCCTTTCCACCAGTTTTACAAGCTTTTAGTCTCCTCTCAGGAGAGGGGATCTCTTTCCCCCAGTCATCTTAGTAGCCCATCTCTGCCCATCTTGTTCTATTTTCAATTCTTCTTCCCTGAACATGGCTGACAAGAATTATACATCATTTTCTAGATGAGATCTTCCTAGTGCTTATAAATTATTGACAGGGGTTAGTTTTGCAAAAGGCACAAATGGGAACAGACTTGCTCAAGCATTCAACACCAGCAAAGATACTCCCTTGCCTGTGCTGGGGATTACATGTAGCTATGAGGATGCTTGAATGGAGCTGGTAAGCAGACACTGACAGCAACACAGGACTGGCCAAGGCATAAAAGTGCTTACATTAGTCTGGCTACAGACCACTAAATAGGAAAACAAATCATCAAAACCAGTGATGGTAAGATAAGTTATCTCCTTCCCTGTGCATACACACACTAAATATCAGAAACGGCATTCAGTCACCAGGCAGGATCTTTGAAAAACAAAAATACCTGACCAGAGGAAGGGACTGGACCAGACCTGAAACGAAGTCACATGCCTGTATCCCTGGGTTTCATGTGGAAGCAAGTCTTGCCAAATTGATTACTACAGTTTGCTACAGCGCCTCAATCACATCTGCACCCTGAGTCACTTGGGATGTATCTCTGTATCTGGGAGATGCTGAACACCCTGACCTCCAGCAGAACTGTAGCATTGCTTTGCCCCAGTGTCAGAACAGACCATGTCAGCTTCCCATCTTGTACACTCTGGTTCCAACAACCTGTTATTAAGGAGAGAAAAACGTGTTTGTCTGAGTGCTGTCATGGCTTTACAACTCAAATTCAGGTTCTTTAGCTGCTTCAGGAACAAATGAAATACAGCCCCAACTAAGAAGATGTAATAAAGAACTAATGTAACTCCTAAGCTCAAATCTCTCCCTGTAACCCAGACAACAGTATCAATATTCAGCAAGGAGAATTCAATAGACGGAAAGCTCAGATGCACTCCAGAGATTTGTCCCAAGAGTCAGACTTCTATGAGAGTAAATGATTGCAATGACTTTCCACCAACATATTTTAAGATAGGGGAAATCTCTTTAGAAATCAGTGATTTAAAACAAAATATGCCTTGCAGCCCTGTCCCTCCCACTTGCTCTCCCTTTCCAGACACTCCCCAAAGTAAAAGGATGAGAAGAAAATTTTATTCTGAAACAGAAGATATCCAACATGTATAAACTGTACTCTTACATATATGCACACACAAACTTGGCTAGAAATAAAGGTTCAAATTCCAGATCAGAAAAAAAGTCTCAAAAAAAAAAAAAAAAGATTAAAAGAAAGAAAAAACAACTCTAAAACAAAAAGGGGGAAAGGAGCTCATTTCTAAAGAAAACTAAGTATTTGACAAGGGACCTGCAGAATTTGAGGTGCAATAGTCAAATTGCCCCAGGCCCATCACAGAGTCCACTAAAGCAAAACTTTTTGCTCTCTGCTGATGTTTCAAAGTTCAGTAGGCCCTGGCAACTCACTATTTTCTTGCAAATGAGTTGACTATCACAGCAACTGCAGCCAGCTGGCTGGGAATACAGAGACTCAGTTTTATTGGTTTGTTTTTTTTAAGTTTTAAAAATTCACTATCCCAGTGGAGTAAATGAATATAGGCTTTGCCAGGTGGCTGATGGCTTCACTCGATTTGACAATTTTCCCTATTTTCCGTAATGCATCACAGGTTCTTTCCTAGCCCTCAATAACACAAAATGGGACCATCTTACCCCCCTCTAACACAGTCTTTCCTATAGCACTAGGAGAAACTTGGAAATGCCACCATACCCTCTTCACAAACACAAGCACTGCAAGTATCTGCCAAGGAGGCATCTCACTGTCCAGCAGTACGCACTGCCTTAAGCTAAGCATCCTTGGGTTTGTACAAACTTCACAGATAGGGCCAAAAGGGGTTATCAAACGGAGCCACAAAAACCAGAACACAGACTTGGGGTCTAAGGTAGCAACTTCTGCACTTAGGTTGTGTTTCCTCGGCGTAGATTCCTAAAGGCATTTCCACATCCCTACAAAAGACAAAGCAAGGGGAAGACTTGGACTTGGTGCACCTTCGCATTCGCACTGGGCTTAATTTGACACAAGGAAAGCCAGCAGGAGCTGACATTGCTGCGGAAGGAAGCCATTCTTTGGGCGATTTTTCATGAGCTGCAACTTGCCTTTTACCAATACTGCTGCGTGAGTGACTACACAGAAAAATAGACTGGGAAATTGCCCCAGATGAATAATAAACTTTGTTCAGTGCCATCAGTCCTGTTCATCTCAGGACTGCACAGAGACTTGTGTAGGAACAAGGCAGGGGATGGGCTGGGGATTGCAAGGAAGAAGCCAGGAGACGGAGGAAGAACAGGACCACCTGCTTTGGATGCTAGAGCAACTTACACATTTTCCGTCACCAGTTCCTCCCCTCCTGCCAACTCAATTGCTGCCATTTGGTCTCCATCTCCTCCAATGCACCCCCAGTGACTTTATCCTTCTCCTTCTGACTCCTTGCACTCTACCAGCTCCTATACCCTTGCATCCATCTCCTTACACAACATTCACACCCACACCGTTGTCTCCTCACCTCCTTTTTCCCAGGCTGCTGACATACCTCATCCCAGCTCCCTTCCATATCTGGTAGCACTCACAGCTCCTGATCCAGTACAGTTTATAAACCTGGTCTCAGTACATGTATCTATCCTCTCTAATACCAGTGATCCAGGGTTAGACAGGTCTTTGATCTGGATCAGTGGGGCTACTATACGGCATTGTTAGACTCTAGTAGACAGTCTCTCTTTACTCAACACATATCCTTTAGCAGTGGGTTGCCCATCCTTAGCCTCACAGAGGAAATCAAGACACTCTTTATCCTTGTGATAGCTAAAAGACTTACAGGGGAAGAGGACAGAAAAAGCTCTAAGTATAATGTTTGTGAAAAATGACCACATGTATAAAATAACCTGGGTTACTGGTAGTTTTAAGGATAGGACAGCCTAGTGGCTAGAGGCCGCATTTTGAATGAAGGCTCTGAAAGAAAGGTTGTGGCTATCCAGTGAGCAAGATGGGCTTTATGGGCACACACTGAGATAGTGCCCAGTCACAGAGCAGGGCCTCTCTTGGACAAGCCTCCCTATAAAAACAGGCCAAGAGACAGCACCTACCCCCACCACCTCAACAGCTTTTAATTGGGGGGGAACTGCCCCTCAGTTTTTCCCCTCAATGGTGTAATTTGACTTTGCGGATTTTTGGTGGCCAGATTCCCACTGTCTTTCCAACTGCTGAGAACAACAAAGCAAACAACGCCTCAGCCCAACAGGCTCCAAGATCCTGACCCCCCAGAGCAGAGAACAGAGCTTAGCCCACATCCTACATGGGCTATCTACTGGCACAGCACATCCCCAGAAAGCTACACAAACCTTCCATTAAAATGCCACTGCCATGTTACAGCATTACATACAGATCTAAAGCGTTATACTCCTGGGCCTGTACCAATCTAGGACAAAGAAGAAACTTCCCTACAGCGTGTATTATCACACAGATGCCAAACGTTTTTCTGAAGCATCTGGTATTTGTCACAAGATATGGGGCTGCACACTTCATTCTTCTGACCCCCCACCACTGTCCCCATCTTGATGCCTTTTACTCTCCAAGCCATGAATCACTAAGAGGTGACAGGGCATGCTCTTATGAGCATTAGCAGAGCAGGGCTTTGCCTCCAGGAGAGGGCACCAGCGCTATATCCTCACTAGCCAGGAAACTGCATTCTCCCATCCATTCCTGCAATAAAGGGCTCAGCAACAGAAACGTACCCCAGTGACAATGCTGCTGATGATAGATGAGGTGAGCAGAATACATCTTCTTCCTACAGCTACATTAGCTCTGCAGAGCTTGCGGGAGCAAATAGTGCATTTTCACAGCAAAGGAAAGAGGCTCAAGGACACTACTGGAAAAGTGTGTCTATTGAATAAGAGGGTGCTGTGTGCACTTAAGTGTTCTACCATAGACAAGCTATGCTAAAGGCAGATCTAAACCAAAATTTAACATATAACAAAGGAAAGGGCATCTGGGAACCAGGCTGCTTGGATTTAATAGCCGCTGGTCCCATCGCTGCATTTCCTGTACATCTATTACCCTTTCCTTCCCTACACTGTGCTTGTTTTTACTATACAGGTCACAGGTCTTTCGAACAGGAATGGACGCCAACAAAAAATTAAATACAAGGATGGCCAAAAGCCAACTAAAGAATCCAATGTGCCCCACTCCTTTCACTTCTCTCCTACTTATCCATCACCCCTGGAGCCAGGATGCTAAGTTAGACAGCCTTTAGGTTAGTCCCAAATGGCCATTGTCACATTCAGCCCTGGTCACTCATGGCATTGTGAAAAACTCCTTGGCTTCAGTCTCTTGGCATGACAAGAAGAAAACATGGAAGAAACTCTTAGAACCAAACTCACTGGTCCCTTAAAAACAAATTACCTGGTCCCCTCCCAACAAGACAGAAAAGAGAAGCATGTTCTCTCCAAGTCATTTCTCTCAAGCAGCCTGACATTCAGGCTAGATTTGTCAATAAGGTATGTCCAGGCAGTGCGTCTAATTGGAACTAGCCCAACTGACAGCACTGCAGAGAGCTACCTTTGCACAGTGGTTAATTACTACAGAGAGTTTAATGAAGTTTCAAAAGACCTAAACCTTTCTTCTTATCAATGAGGAACTGGGTTTGTTACACACCACCGTTATTCAATTAGAAGATGTTCTCACAAGGCTGGCTTCAGTCTCACCTTTGCATGCTAATGACCAGTGTATCAATCTGCATCTTTGCCCCTGTTAAAGAGAAAGGAGATACTGTCACCATGACCACATCTCTACTTTGCTCTCCACAATGTAATCTGTTTGCAACAAGAAGTCTTAGTGTTATGCATGGATCTCTTTCCCCCTTTTCCAAAGAAACCAAATGACTAACAAAATTTAAGTCAAGCTGGTGCTAAAGGAGACAGACTGACAGCCTCAGAGACCAGCAGCCACCAAGTAGCTCCATCTTAACAAACTCAGCTGCTCCAGCCACGTCCTGTCTGCATGTCCAACGCCAGGCCTAGAGAAGCAATCCATAAAGGTTAGAGAGCTGTTCAGTGCTGAACTTCATTTTCTCTTTCCCTCACTGAACACATTTGCAGTTGATTCTGGGTCTCCTTTTCTCCTTTCCCTCTTGAAGTCTTTTCTCTTTCTTTGGACTATTGGGATAAAATATTCAAATCAATGCATCATTTGCTCACCCTGGCAGGTCCCACCATCTAGAATGATAACAGCACCCATTAGGACTGTCACAGATAAGGATCCCTTCCTGCTGTTCCCACTGCAAAGCCCCATTGTCACCCCTGCCAAGGGTTTACAATTTGGTGGAAAAAAAATTAGCTTTTGCCAAAACACAGCATGCAAGCTTCCAGAACAGCAATGAAATGGGTTGTTTGGTGGAGTTTTTTTAAGCTGATTTATTTCCATTCAGTCCCATTACAGAAGTTGCAGAAGTAGGAAAAGCAAAGATGCAGGTTCTGATTGCTCCATTTACATTTCTATATCTCATACTCAGCTCTCATTACAAGAAAGAACCCTGCAGCTAGCTCACAATGTGGACTGATGCTTTTGATAACTGATGAAAATCACAAAGCAAGGGAGAGTCTGCATTTTTAAGTTCTCTTCACTACATAGCACTTGCTTATTTAGATCATATAAGGCATTGTTTGCTAAATACAAAATTTCAGATCACACTGCAGGGTATTTTTCTTTTACCTATAGTCCAGCTTATTAAAGATGCACAGGAGTTGATGCACTGACATTTTCTAGGATCCAGGAGTTTCCGGTACATTTTCATTTTGAAAGGAAAATATTATATTCGCTTACAGTTCCTTTCAGTTAGTCACAATTTTCCTACAGTTAGTCACAATTTATTTCCTATGCAGCCACCTCGGGGTAGAACAATGAAGTGGTTAAATTGCCCACAGAAACTATACATGAGACCTGACAAAAGGGTGAAGGAAAGAAAAAAGAAAGAAAGAAAAAAAAAGAGAGAGAGAGAAAAATCCCCGCTGTCTTTTGTGAGATAGAATAGGACAAAAAATTAGTGGGGAAAGAAATTTAATTCAAGAACCTCTAGGGTATATTGCAAAGAACAAGAGAGAAATTAAAAGCAATAAATAAATAGTTGACAATGTCCATTTTAAACCACAAAAAACAGGGCTCTGATGTTCGGTGTGAACATTAACTACTGCTGTGTTGTCTGGGTGGCTATAAAAACAGCCAGCCTTTGTGAACCCGGATCTCACATCACCAGCCTTCCCTCCTCCCTGCCCCCCACCCCAAGCCATCTTCTGAACTAGTTACCCACCATGGCCGTAGAAGAATCTGGCTGAAGCAGATCACAGCATCATACTTTCAAGTTCCCTACTGGTCAATTATGAATCACTCAACATGCTATTATTATTTCCAAGATTAAAACTAAAAGGCAAAAGCTACTCTTTAACAGGACAGCGAGTCATCAGTTAGATAAAGCACACAGCTGGCTGTAAGTTGGTCTGTGCTGTTCTTCAGAGCACAGAGTGTTCCTACTTCACCATTGTGTCCTGTATTTCAAACTGTATGTAACCCAGCCATGGGCACTTCCCGGGGTTGCAGCCAGCGCTTCCACACTCTGCTGTGTAACTCTCCCTCCCAGACAGCAGAACTTCTTTCACTGCAGACACCCCAGTTTTACAGCCTCCATCACAGACTTACCACACAACGCAAAGCAAGCGTGTTCAGAGCCATCGCACCCCACTCCTTGGAAAATCCCTTCTTTGGGATGCTCACCACCCACTTTCTGCCCTGTGCCAGTTACTCCCTGAGCACAAAGCCGTGTTTTGCCTGCTTTCCACACACAACCTTGAGTCCTTTTCTATTCAGTCTTGTGAAATAGTCCCTGTAGATGAGGTGGTGGTGATCTGCAAGCTCCATGCACCCAGCATAACCAGCTCCCACCATCCAGTTGTAAGGGTGGGGACTTGACACCAAGGTGTTAAGAAAGCAGACAAGGGTAGGGCAAACATCTGGTCCCTACTGTCCGGTGTTTCCCAGCTGCTCAGCACAGAGTGCCTCCCTAGTTACTGGGGTCCGCATGTGGATTCCCTCATGTCTGATACAGGGTGACAGTAGCTGCCGCCCCAGTCCTGAGGTATCTATCCCTTCTCCAGCCATCTTCTAGCCTGAGGCTTATAAAGGCTTTTAGCATCGATGCTTCTGACTTTTTGCGAAATTTGGCTGAAATCAGCTAATGAGTTTAAAAATAAAAAAAATAATTCAAAAAAAGCAAAGGAGATTGGTATACCCTATAAGCATAAATATAATGGCCATCTCCTGGGGAGAGTGCCAAACCCAGGCTAATGCTCAAACAACAGCAGATCCTTCCCTGGCTTCTGTAGAACTCAGAGGCTGTGGACAATATGAGTCTATGGTCACACTGAGGACAACAGAGAAGCCCAAGATGTTCACGCGCTGACCCAGCCATTTACCATTTGGAAACACAAACACACACCTTGCCAGCTAAATCAGTTGAGCCTCTGTCTGAGTCAAAACCTCAGGCACCAGAACACAGGCCTCAAAAAATCATAGCATCATAGAATCATAGAATGCTTTGGGATGGAAGGGACCTTTGAAGGTCATCTAGTCCATCCCCCCTGCAACTGGCAGGGACATCTACAACTAGATCAGGCTGCTCAGAGCCCCATCCAGCCTGGCCTTGAATGTTTCCAGCAATGGGGCATCTACCACCTCTCTGGGCGTTCCAGTGTTTCACTACCCTCATAGTAAAAAATTTCTTCCATATATCTAGTCTGAATCTACGCTCTTTTAGTTTAAAATTATTACCCCTTGTCCTATCGCAACAGGCCCTGCTAAAACGTCAGTCCCCATCTTTCTTATAAGCCCCCTTTAAGTACTGAAAGGCCGCAATAAGGTCTCCCCACAGCCTTCTCTTCTCCAGGCTGAACAACCCCAGCTCTTTCAGCCTTTCCTCATAGAAGAGGTGTTCCATCCCTCTGATCATTTTTGTGGCCCTAATGGACCAAAATGGACAGATTCATCCATTTACACATGTCTAACCACCACAGCAGCAACCACAGTTGTTGAGGCAGCTTAATGCAGCAAGGGAGCAGCGCATACTAGTAACCACCTCTTAGCTCCCAGCATGTTATATTACTATTAATATATTATAATATATTAAAGGCCTATACCCAAAAAATCCCCCAAAGCCAGCAGATTTACCACTGCTTAACCATGGCTTATGGGCAGTGTCCCCAGTAGACTGGGAGAAATTGGTTCAAGGGTCCTGGATTGAGTGACCTCTGTTTTCCCCTGGAAACTGAACAGGCCAAGAAAGCATCTTTCCTGGGATGCTGAAGGGAAGTAATGGATAACAAGCAGACAAAAGTTATTTGGGAAAGTGCTGTTTTGCAACAGCATCATGCAGTCATTATCAAACGGATTTCCTGTGCATTGACTTTTCCTACATGAGCTATTAGTAGCTGATGTCTGGAAGGCTGGCCATTGTAAACAAATACCTTCCAAAACTAGGACAGTCATTAAGTTCAGAAAGCCATGATGCTGGCCAACAAACTGACTATTTACACTGTCCCAGAAGCAAAATGTATTCCCAACAAGCTGCCCCCCAGCAAAACCAAAGATCTCACACTATGTGACCAAAAATCTCACAGTATGTGACCAAAACAGAGACAGGGACATGCTGTCATGTAATCAAGAACAGTAGTCTCTGATGAAACCACATGCTGTCACTGCTTTTAGACTACAAAAAAACCCTAACCATGCTGCAGTAAAGGCAGAAATCAGTGTAAGCCTCTGGCCTCCATCATAGAGGATATTAGGTTAGACAATCCTGAAGAATGTTTCTACTTTTGAAATCTGTAGAGACAGGCTAGTTCAAACATTTCTTCTCCAAACACGTCTCCCTTTTCCTCTCAACAGGCTGTAGAGAAGATGAAGAGCACTTTGGGAACCCCACCTAATACCAATCACCAGGATCTTGGGCTAATTAAACTGCAGGGTGGGATTCATAGGCCCTTTACCCAGGATACAGCCACTGGAATTTTCATAGGGCTTCTCTCAACTTGCTTATTACTTTGCCATCATTCTTGAAGGGTTATAGTCTATTGATGAAAACAAACAGGCATGTGAGAGAAACTCCACCCTTTTTCAGAGATGTCTTTCAATCATCCTTCAGACAGAAGAACTAGGTAGAAAAAAAACCAGGCACATGCTTACACATATTTTCTGTAGAGTTGCACAGAGATTGGGACAGCTTTTATGGGGGGGAGGAGCAGAACAAGGACAGGCCAGGTCATTACATTTGGGACATTGGCAGCATCGTCTGAAGGGGTACAGCAGAGAAACCCCACAGCTGGCTTCCAGCTGGCCAGTCCACACACGCGCACAGCACTTTGCAGAGACACAAGCTCATGTACCAAAAGCACTGTCTACAGTGGGTCAGGGGTGTATCTGTGCCAAAAAATCCTTTCTGTACCTCTCTACAATAGCATCAACATAGCTGGGCAGCTACCAGCTCCTTCCAGAGCTAGGTCTCTACACAGGACATGCACACCCAGAAATACAGAATCGGTCTTCGTAGAAACCAGGAGAACTTAATGAAGAAACAAGACAGAAAGGTCAAAGCTCTACCAGTTAAATAGCAGGGAACCACAGCTATACCACAATCCTACTTTTGCATAGCAGACATGGCTCTCTAATATCCAGTCTCTTTAATCTCTTTAATTTCTGGTATCATAGCTGTTCTTTGTCCATGGAACAAAGCCTGATCTACTTATAGACTATATACTTATATAACATTGCTGAAGTGGTGGTGAGCTTTATCAGTGTATTTATTATTAACCAAGTGGACTAGAACAACCTCCACCATGAATGCAGTTTACCAGGATGAGGATGCATCAGCAGAACCGAATCTATGTAGGCAGTAGGGGCTGGCAGAGAGGAGGAGGGATGTAGTGAGTCACCCACAGCACTTGTCTGAGGTAAGTTTCTGCTAGACCTCTATATCAGCTTTTTGTTTTTTCCACTGCCTAATCCCTAGGGTTAACCAAGACCAGACAGGCTACAGAGGGGATGAAGCAACCCTTTTTGGAACTTGCAGAAGACATAGTTAACATCATACTCCAAGCAGATTGCCAGGAACAGCAAACAAGCCAGGAAGTCCTGGGTCCTCCTACAGCCTGCTGGCCAAGCCCTAGCTTTGTTTGCCACATCTGTGGCAGGCTCACATATCTCTTTTCCTGGACCAGCAGCCACTGGAGAACACCAGTTGGATGAGAGCAAACAAGGTTTCTAACACAAGCAACACAAAGTCTGGGTAAGGAATTACTGGGATACCAGAGCAGGACACTGTCACTTCCAGTAGGATACTCCAGCCAACACCTCTGCTAGACACAGCCTAAGCTTCAAACAGACTTTTCAGCCTCCTCTTGCCCTGCTACATGAGATTACACCATTATGGCTGTGTACTGCCAGGACAGACCCTAATGCTATATATTACCAGGGGAGGACATCATCCTCTAGGGCTCTTTGGAACACAAGGCCCTGCTAGGTGGTACACTCTCAATAGCTTCTCACTTCAGCCCCACACTGACCCTATAAATCAGAGACAACAGACTGAGCAGATGACAGAGGCAGAGAGTATCGTAGAGGAGTAGAAAAGCTTCTACACTGCAAACTTTTCAGATCCAAACCGAAAGCCTTAATCAGGAGGAAGAAAGGTAGTAGCGGAGGAGTCACCCGGGCAAGTCAGAGGGTGGCAAAGGCTCCATATGCACCCTTATTTGGTAACAACACTCAAACACATCCCCCTATGTCTTCCCCCCTTATCAACCAGCAACATTTTGATTGTCTCATTTTAAAGTTGAACTTTTTAAACAAATTGTAACAAAGCTTATGTGAGGTTAATCACTCACCGTTTCCTCTGGCATTCATTGTAATAGCACTAATTACAATAAACACATTTAAAATTAATGTGCATGTCATATGCATATATCAATTGCATTCTAATTTACCATTGATTAACATCCACAGACTGAACGTGCTTGCAATAATAAAAAGCTCTGACATAGCTTAACCCACCCCTGCCTGCCAGACTGCTCCCACAGCCAGGCAGGAGGCCATGACAGATGAGACCGATGGAGGGGAAAACGTGCAAGCCACCAGCAGCAAGTTACAGATCCAGGCAAGCTCTGAGCCTACAACACGTGGTAAGGATGAGCCTTCTGTCTATGCTAAGCCATCTCCAGTGCCTGCCACTTTGGAAATGGGCTCGCTCTCACAATTCCAGAGCACTGCACTGCTACAGTATTTTAGATTTGCTTGCAAGCAGGCAGGATTTCATTTTCACTAACATGGTCGGGTTTTGCAAATAGCCACTATTACCCACCTCCTTCTTCACAAGACAATTTCTCCAAGCATCCATCAGCACTGTTCTGCTAGACAGGGCCATGATGAGGCACAACCCCAGCAAGACTGGCAGGAACCTTCAGTGGGGTCAGAGGCCAAGCTACATTTTTGCCAATACCAGACGCAAACAGAATCAAGCGTATTGACTAAAGACTGTTTAAGCTGGGCTGCTATAATTGCTAAGGTATGGGTGACCTGTCCCACAGTCAGTTTATGCATCAGTTAAAGAGATCACAAATGAGTAAAGGGGTACTGAGAGAAAAGCTCGAACAATTTCTGCAGCTCTAACATGTTCTCTTCCCTGAGCTGCTTGTTATGCCCCTCTGCCAGAGGACACACTCATTACAGCAAAAATAAAGAGTGCTCCTGAGCCACACAGACCTACTTACAGATGGAAAGAATTTTTAAGTTAATATGCCAAGATGTGAAACACAACTAATGCTAGATTTGCAGATGGTAGCATACATGCCACATCTCTTTCAGAGCACATTACCAGCCTAACCAGAGTGAGGACCAGTTGAGAAGATGACACGCTTTCGCTTCTGCCCTCTCCGCTACAGGCATAATCCCACACTGAAGGAAGGATGAGACAGAAGTTACTGGCTTCAGCTAACACTGGTGCTTGCCTCTCCAGAGTTCAGCAGTAGCATAGAAAAAGGATGCACATCATTCAGTGCTGAAGACTCAGATGAGAGGTAGCAAGTGATTACAGCAGCGTAACTTGATGGCATCCTACCCCGTGCATGTGCCTACAGCCAGATTTGCTCAGGCAGCGAAAGGGGAAGGTTGAATAAGCTATTGCTGAAGAACAGTTTTTACGAATCTTGATGTAGCCATCAGAAAACTTACCACAACAAACTGCTAAAAATTTAGTCCAGCAGTATTATCATATCTCCCCAGACAACGTACAGATCTGGCCCTGATCTTACTCCAGCATCTTTTGATGTAATCTTTCTTAAAATAATTTCAATGAACACATTTCTGTTTAAAAGTTCACAGAAAGAGCAAATTTATATGAATATTGGAGCACAGGTATGTATAAATTGATCCGAACTCTTCTTAAGGACCCTGAACCTAACATTTGGACTTGTCCAATCTGATACCAAACCAATGCCAAATGACCTGTGAAGCTAATTCAAATTAACCAACACATCAAATGCTTGTATGAAGGAGTTCATGAGTCAGCCATGGACAAAGAATGAGTCATAGGAGATACATAGGAGATAATTTTGAAGAATGAGTAAACCTGAGAAAAATCCCAAATTACCAATGAACAATATGCAAGTAGAAAAACATGTTCAATTTACAAAATAAGTTAATTGCTATGAATTAGTCAGATGGCTCTAGCCACATCAACATATCTATTGTGGGCTGTTGTTGCAGTCTATATGTCACAGTTGAGCAATCTGAATCTCTATTAAAGGTGTCTCTGACTTTAATGAGAGTTACTGCAATGTATATCAACAACACACTCTGGACATATGCCCCAGAAGAAAATCTAGTGTCACAAAAATAAAGTTGCCTTAGCTTCTCCAATGGAGGACACTTCCCTGAGCATTCCTAGCTCACAGACCCACTGCAGGCCTATTGGGGAGACCATGAACTGATCCATATCTCTCCCAGGGCTCCCCACCAGCACAAAAACAGAACTGCTGATTCCTATTGGCCACTGTCCACAAACTCATCGTTAATTAAAGAAAGGAGATGGGAAAAAACAAGGCCTTGGCCAGCTCAGAGAACACAGCCACTCCTTCCTTTGCCCCTGCAACTGCTGAAATACCCCATACCCCCAGTCCCTTCCTAATAATCAGGACAGATCACCCACAACTCCTTTCCACTGAAAAAAGAAAAAAAAAAAAAAAAAAGAAAAAAAAAAAAAACCACAGTTCTTCTCATGCCCATTTAAGAAAATCCTTTGTTCATATGCATTGCTCGGCCACCAAGTCACACCACCAGTTCTGTTTCTTAAACCCACACCCCTCCATTTGCCGCACCACAGGAGAGTACCCAGATAGTCCCAGCAGCATAAGCAAAGGCAGAGACTCCGGAAGCCCTCTCATATCAAAACCTGTAACCTCCTGCCTACCTGAAACCAAAACTTCCCCAAACACCAAAGTCCCTCAGAGCAAGATGCAGTATTTCTGAAGGTTCAAACACAACATATTGCTTCAACAAAGAGCGGCATCTTCTAACATTTGGTACACATTTGCTATTTCTCTTTTCCCGCTTCTAGACCACACAACAAAACCTAGCACTGACAGATGCACAACTCTGCAGCACTAACTTTTTGGGGATGCATAAGGGCACAGTTCCACCTTACAACCTCTCTGGCTGCAAATCCCACTTAAGAGGTTCCCACTGTGTTCACTCCCACCCTCTCTACAGCGACTTACCATCCCCACAAACATTCCTGGGACTAGGTTTAGATTTAGGTTCCACTCATCCTCCCCTCAAGTTTTGATTTTGGTGTGATTGTCAGCAATTCATGACAAGTACAGTCCCACAAACAGCGGCATCAACACAACTGAGAGGAACAACACCCAGAGATGGGGATTTCGGGAAGGGCATGAATCTCCTAAGCCAGCTTTGCCACTCAAAGCGTTATAACGTCATACCCCCAGTTCCATGTTTCTGAGCCCTTTTATATCTAACCCTCCGCAACCCAAGTCTTCTTTGAAGAAACCCAAGCCCAAATCATGCAATAGGTTATTACAACGGGTTTTGTTTACACAACTGAACAAAATTTAGCCTGACTTCCAAATGTGCCTTTACTACCTTTATTTTCCTTCATGGTTTTTGCCAACCTGTGTGTATGGGCATGGATGTGTGTGTAGGATTGTACAGCTTTTTTCTTTAATTTGTAGTCATGTTTAGTGCTACATAGCTCATTGACAGCAGACTGACCACCAGCCAAAGAACAATTGCCCTAATTAATTAACTTCTTAAAGCCACCAGTCACTGAACCCAGTTCTGCCAAGCATGTTATCTGTCTCAGGATAAAGCACATAGGTTTTATGACTACCTGCAGTCACATCAGAGCCAGGGGAACATCTCCCTGCAGGATGAAAGTAAAATAAAGCCTCTCAAGTAATCCCTCTCTGCATGCCAGCACTGGCACCCATCTCCCATGAGACTCACCCATCCATCTAGTATTGGACCCCATATGTATAACCAGCTCTTAAATCCCAAATGATTAAACAAAGCAGCTAGCTAAAGGCTCACATGATTCACTGGTAGGAAATGTACTCAGCATTCAATATCCTACATCTGCTAACAGACCAACTAATGCATAATGACAAATAGATCAGTTTTCACAGCACTGCTTGAAATGCAAGACATTTAGTCAGTCTGGAAAGGACTTTATAGTTACCAACATACAGGAGGGAAGAGTGTTCATACCTTTTTGGATCAGATGCTCAAACTCTGACTAGGACTCAGTTCTCATTCCCACTAAAACAATAGTAGTCCTATACCACTCCTGCCCAAGCAAGGTCTGGAGGTAGATCCTGATGAGATTGGGAAGGCTGAAAAATTGAAATTTCAGGTATTGAAAAATACCTGAAAAGCCACAGAAAACCAAAGGAAACTCACCACCCCCATCACACACCCACTAAAAAAGTAGAAGCAGATCCACAACCACCAAGCATTCATATAAGCACAGAGCAACACTTAATGAAATCAAAAGAGCCCAGCGCTTTTAACCAGCTCTGAGCCAGGCTGCAAATGAAGCATAGCTGCTAAATTGTTACCCTTAAACTCCCAAGCTCTCTGCTAGTTTTCCTTACAGTCTCTGCTGGGCCATGACAGGCAGGCTGCATAACACAAAAAGTACCTGTTGTGGCCAGCACTTCAAGTAATGACCATCAAATGACTTGTAAACAATTTTCAGGAGTGCTCAAAGCTTCAAATAAGCACATATCACAACGCAGGAGCATCATTTTGGCCTGAAAGAACCCAATCTTTCCAGCCACTGACGAAACCTAGATGAATGGAGACAGCAGGAAATATTTCTTTTTTTTTTTTTTTGCCTCCATTCCCATCAGCTTTTCGCTACCTACCACTAAGAAAGTGCTACCTTTTGAGACATAGCATACCCCCAATCAGTGGGGAACACCAGGGCAATCTCATCCAGAGATGCTTCGGTTGAAAAAGCATCAGTGGAAGATCTATAAAGGCAGACAGGGAGGATAAGCTTTGAAATATAAGTACAACATAACTAAAGAGCACAAATGGCTAGTCAGTGCAGAAATAAACCAAGTGCTTGGTTATGCAGCCACTTTGATGCAGCACAAACCCAGGTTGCCACCAGAAGTGGTAGTCATACACCCCCTGACCACCCCCAGCTATTCATTCCCACTGCAAACCTTGTGCCAGTCCTGATACGATGGGTGATAAATTAAGGGGGAGGAAAATATAGCTGAAAACTACACAGACAGGTTTGGGGTTTCTGAGTCCCCCACCTGATGGATCCGCTCCCTAACCTGGCTGATGCTGCACCAACTGTGGTGCTGGCCCAAGTGAGGCCATGGGACAGGCTGTAGCAGAGCCAAACAGAAGAGTGTCTGCTTGCAGCAGATAGTGTCAGATGGAAACACAGTGTAGCCACAATCTTAAACTTTTCCATTTAAGAAATGTTCCTGTCATGAAGCCTGCTACTAAATTGTTCATAACATTCCTGAATGCACTGTTCTGCAAGATGAAAAATGCTATTACTGTCATGTTACCACCATGTAACCAACAGGACCAACCAATCCAGTCCATGCTAAAAAACTCCCAGATAAACACCGGATTCGAATAACCTGTGTTTTGCTGAAGCTTAGTAAATACATGGCTTGGAGTCATGGCCAAATATAATAGAGTGACAATGGGACAGCACTATTCATTCTGCTTTCAGGGCCTTCGCTGTAATGCTTTATGAATATATTTGCCCAAACCTAAGATGTTTTATGAGAGGGATTTCTAAAAGGGATACAACATGTAATGTACTGCCGTACAAGCTGCTGGAAGGACTAAGGTTAGAGAAAGCTCAAGTGATCAATAAATGTGAGGAGTTATAAAGCACAGAAAGCACTTAGAAACACTTCAGTACCTAAATATTAGAGCTTGTCAATAATTTTCTTTCCAAACATTTTTCTGATAGCATATCCCTTTGACCAAGAGCAAACATTTCTCAGCCCTTTTGATCTAAACATTTTGTCCTTTTTCCAGCCATGAAAAACTAAAGTGATGCCCCCCAACTGAACCCAAAAGAACACTTCTGCTAAGTATTATTAAAAAAAAAAAAAAAAAAACCACACTAAAAAACCCACAGCATTTCAAACAAGTTTTCACTTTCTCACACTTTCTTCTCCAAAATAACTTAAGTAGAACCAGTCAAAGAAGTTAAGAAAGAGAAGGAAGAAGCAGCAAATAACTCAAACCCATGGGAATAATGAATGATTGGTGGAATGAGTGTATATTTACCAATCCAGCCTTCTAAAGTTCCTTCTGCCCTGCAGAAGAATAGCTTCTTTTTAATTTAAAAAAAAAAAAAAAAAAAAAAGGCAGCAAAGAACTCAAAGGAATTCCCCCCTACCTAGCTTAAAAATAAACTGCAGGACAACACAACCAGTCAAAAAGCTATAATCTCAAAGAGTAAGGAGGATTGCAAACCATAAAGCTTCCCATAGGGGTCTTTGTGTATCTTGGAATGATACATCTTAAAAATCAGAAGTCCCAGGATCATACATGGCTGATGCCTAATCACCAAAACATACAGCTTCCCAGAGCAGCAATGTGACAATCCATTTGCTTTTCTTCTTTTTCTTTCCAAAAGGGGAAGCTGAATAGGAGGCAGCAAGACCTGCTCCTGACTGCACGACAGGACAACAGCAACACGCAAGAGAAACAAATACTCACAAACCTTCACAAACTAGCTTGGGTCCCTGGCTGCTCCCATTCCAGGTTCAGTGCATAAGGCATCATACAATGCTACCTGCACTGGTGGGAGCATCCATTCCTTCAAAGTTTCGGATACTAGGTGGAGAGTCAGAGCCTGCAAGACCTTACAAAATTTTCTGGGAGAAACAACCTCCTCATCTGGCAGGAAACTAATCACTTTCCCTCATGTCTCACCATCTTCCTAAGGTTTGTGGTGTGCAATGGGGAGCGTGCACAAAGGGCTGTGGAAGAATGGAAAAGGGCAGGTAATCATTGTCTTCTCTAACAGGCACTCATCAAGAACAGCAAGTAAAGTGTGCTTGCAGTGATCTTATTTTCTGCCATCACTCCATCAGACAGGAATGATTTAGCCCCACAGCCCTAAAGAATATAGCCCCACACCCTAAAGAATATAACTCAACTCGGTAAATGAAGAGCCAGGTAATGAATGACCATCAGTTCTAGCCTCCAGCCAGCACATGCCCAGGAACATGTTCCTAAGCACCAGCTGCTTCAGGAACCCAGAGTAGGAACCCAGCTCTTCCTTTTAAGCCCCCTTCCTCAACCACCAGCAAAGGAGAGAATCAATAAAGCACGGGTTTAGGTGCTGGTCAATGGGTGCCCATATCTACCTTTTCACTTGGACTTTGGCATCTGAACCCATCACTCCAGGCAGAGGGCTCTGGGTTCCAAGGACTGCACATATGTGTGTGCATGCCCACACATGTGTCTTATACCTGGTTTTAAAAAAAAAAAAAAAAAAACAAAAAAAACCACAACTAAAAACAAACAAACAAACTAAAAAACTCTGAAAGCAATATAAACAACAGCTTCAGTCACTCTAAATTTGTCCATCTCTCCTTAGGAAGGATTTTGATACATCTCTAAAGAGCTCTTTGCAGACCTGTTTCCTTAAATATGGATATAGAAGCCTAGCTTTCAACAGCTAATTGACCCCAATGCGTTCTGTCTCTGGGGCCAAGAATCTCATGCTAGTCTCGAGGATTCAAGCCTTCCTCCACAGTTCACCCTGAAGACAGGTCATTGCTACCTTTCTCCATGTAGCAAAAGGTGTCTGAGTACATGCTGTCATTTCTGTGCAATCAAGATCAACAGCAAGATCACAAGGGAATTGCTAAGAGCTCCCTGAAAACATTTTATTTTCATTTCTGTTTTCCATCTCTGGTTGCTAGTAACCATCTTTACATCAGTGATATCTCTTCTGACAGCTCATCAGAATCAAACGTCCGTAGTTTATTACAGCTGGAATAATTGTGAACTTTAGGGAATAAGGACAAGATGGGTAACCTTAAGGAAACAAAAAGGCCATAGGGTGACAACCTTAACTTGTAATGCTGAGCAAAGCACATGCAAAATTCAACGTGTAACCATATCAGAAAATATCATTTACTCCTAAGAGCATTGGTGCAAGCAAAGGGGAATCAGCATGCTTGGGCACAATAGCCAAGTGGGAATCTGCTGGCTGTAGCAGGACACAGTCAGTAGAATCACTGCAATCTCAAGCAATCTATATGGGTCACCCAGAATAATCATCTCATTATGTTTCTACAAATCACTAGTTCTACCAAGTGCTGAGGTTAACAAGGCTCCTGTCGATATCAGTGGTTTGGCACACAGGAATTCAATGCTTGAAGAATCAACCTCCATCAGTATTATCAAAACACGCGAGAAAAAAAGATGTGAATGCCTCCTTTTCCCCCCAGCCCTGCCACCAGGTGATCCCTACCCTTTGAATGCTGCAACTACAGCTGCTCAGAAGTTTCCGACAGCCCTCCAGAAAAAAACATGAACTGAACATGTTTTGCAGAAGCACTTTCATTTCAGTGAGCCTTCTGCTGAAATGTAAGGCATCCTCCCAGTCCTCGGCCAACTGCCAGGAGAAATCAACTGTCACATAGCACAATGCAAAGTGCATGATGTAGCCAAGTCTTCAGAGCTTGAACTATTTAGGCTTCCAACATGCACAGCTCCCAGGCAGCTCTCTCCATCATGCACTTTGCAAAACCCACACATGTTAAAGCCTTGACAGAGTCAGCTGGCCCCTAACTCTGTACAACCTGGGGAATGAAGACACTGCAGGTCTTCATAGAACTGCATGGCAGGGCTTCCCCAGAGCTCAAACTTTCACACGGTAACGCAGAGATACTCCTTCTGCAAGATTAGCATCAACAGCACCATAAAGGATTTCAGAGCTGTCCCTGGAAAGCTTTTTTAAATGTCATGTTTATCCCCTCTTTATTAATCATCTTTATTCTCCCAAAGCCCGAAGAATCAAGTCTTCAGGCTCTTTACTTCAGAGATTATGCTGGCCATAGTTGGAGAAAGTAGGTAAGACTTGTAAGCAAGATATCCCATTCTGATGCAGACATCTTCACAAACAAAAGAAGATGAAATACAGAACACTCCTAAGATGGCAACAGAATGGTTCCTAAACCGGCAAGTTTTTCTAACTTCCCTCAAAGCATCAGTTAGTTTAACAGCAATACAAGCAGACAATAAAATCCAGCTTTTAGGATTCCCAGCCACCAAACTCCCCAAATAAAACTAATTCCTTCTTTGCTTACTTTAACTGCAAACATGCTTTAGGTTGGTAGCCCCTACGAAGAGAATGTTCAGCACACTACTGCACTAGCTGTCACACCCCAGAGCGGAAAGGAGTCTCATTTTTTGCTAAGGACAACATTTTCCCCCACATGTGCATGGCCAGTTAATAAACCAGTTTCCAAACTTGGAGCCAAAGGAGCATTCTCAGCTCTGCCACCTCCAGTTACCACGAAGTAGCTACATCACACTGACAAACTTTTATTTTGCTGATCAGTAGGGTTCCACGAGCAGTTACTGTGCCTTGGAGACCACCATTGTTTGGAAGACCAGACAAAGGAAATTTGGCTAAACATTACACCAATGTTAATTAGCGTATACAAGATCTTGTTTGACTTCACACTGAGTTAAGGCAAGGTTTCTTCGGCAAAGATCATTTACCTTGTCTCTGCTGAGGGACAGTAGCTCTTTAAATCATTCAAATCTCATTGCAAGACCATACCTTATAACCCCTAAAACCTCAATGTTCAATAACCAAATCCTTTGCTAAATCAAAGATCAGGAAAAATTGTCTTCCTCTGGGGAACTATTACAATGAATCAGCAAGAACATAACTATACCACCATCTTCTAGAGTAGAAGAAATAAGAACTATTTGACTAGTGTCCCTGAGACACTTTTATGCTAAGTGTCTTCTCTTCTTGCAGTTGCTTGATCCCTGTGGGCACAGTGGAATCCAAATGGTCACAGAGAATTGCAAGATAATGACAATCGTAGGCAGTCACCAATTTGTGACAGCATTAATGTCACAAGCCCCTTGTTACTAGCAAAAAGAGAAAAAGAAAGCAGTGTTCAGTACTTCATAAAAGTTGCCTGGTTTGGAATTTTGTTTTAGTTTTTAATTGAATCAGAGTGCTATGTTGCTGCAGCCACCACTATTTAGGAGAGTAATAGAGCCTGGCTCACCAGAAACACCTTAAACAGAGCAATTAAGGAACATTTTGAAAAAAACAAAGAAATAAGATGCCTCCAGGACTCAGTCTTCAAACTTGCAGCAAGACAGATACATCAGAATAATGAACCAACATCACAGCCCTGTATATCAAAGTTATCTTGGGCACTAAGAACATCACACATGCAAGCAGGCCTTAGATCATTCCCATGCATAAAGCAGCTGGCAAGAGTCTAGGGACTTGTGGGTGGGCAGGACAGAAGAAACAAGTGGACACAGATAATGTGAACTACAGAAAAATTCTGGTTTGGAAGAAGGGGAGAGAGGTTCCTCTGACTCACTCTCTGGAATGCATCTCAATGCATGGGATGTATCTGGATGAGTGTCCTCATTGCTCTCAGACAAGGCGAAGATACAGACCAAGGAGTTTTGGGAGGAAAAGAAAGAGAAAGTAGCAGGCTGCAAGATGTCATTTAGCTCACAGACCCTGAAGCATACAATTCTGTTACCCAGAATGCAGATATTTATCAAGTGTTACACTGCCGCTCATTATCTCAGAATCTCATTTTTTTTATATCTTTTCCCTTTAGCTCGTCAGAGCAAACAGTGACCTCTTGAACAAAAGAAACTGAGTCAGTTTTACAGAAGCCTAGCTATCTTCCAACAGGAAATAACCTTCTCCAGCTATGGTTGTGAAATTTTAGTCCCACAAAGGTACACTCCCATATGTCCAACATGGGTGATACTCCCTGAGCATGTGAAGAATCCCTTTGTGTCAGCATGCTGCAAAAGCAGCCCAGGCAGCAAGAGTTCTGCCAAAAACAGAATCCAGGCACAAAAGACAACCAGTAACTTGCACCACAACAGGCACGAACATTTAGAGAACTAGCCTAAATTCACCAATAGCATTCCTAGTGTAAAGTCCCATCAAGTTGTTCACCTTTATCTCACTCCCAAACCCTCGCTCCTCAGGGCTGATCCTAGCTGATTTCACCAAGCTTCTCTCCCCCCCCCTTCCCAGCCTCTTCCTTTGCACAAAGACAGACTCCCCTTCCTTTCGCATCCCTGTGCCTGCATGGGGAACCAAGATGCAGGTGGCCAGGGTAGAACCCCCTCATGTCTTTTGGTTAGCTCTTTTCCATGGCTTGCTACTGGGAAATCAACATGTGTGCAAACTGCAGCATGAATCTGAAGCCACTCCACTCACCAACACCAACTCTGCATGGAGTTAAAAAATGGCTTTGACTTTGTCCCATTTGTCAAACAGCACTTCACCTCACCTTAAAAAACATTAGAAGTGGCAAAAAAATTTAGCTGCTCTTTGCCAGGGTAATTAAGATGGTTTGCCATAGTGCTTTTCAGTAACAGTCCAGCTTGAGATGGACAACACAGCAGAACACACACAGCTGGGCAAAGGTAAGCAAAGTTCATGCAATAAGCTTAAGGAGATGGAAGCTCTTGGGTCCTCCTTCCAAAAGGAGCAGTTTAAGATGCAACTTTAACACTCCACCTCTAGGAAATCTCCTAGGTACAGAGCAAACACTAAGTCAGGAGGACCATATTCCTCCGTCTGTACTCCACAACACCTCCAAAGCTATATCCTCTTCCCCCTTATCCCTCAAACTGAATCCTTCAAGGCATTAAGGTGACATCAGTCTAACCCCAGAAGGGTCTGTTGCTCTGCTCACTAGCATTACGGCTTCTCAAGAGAGATGAGGCACTGTCATACCACAGGCTGGAATGGCAATGACAGCTTACCAAATACAGGGCTCTACATTGCTCCATACAACAACCATTCTTAGCTGGAAGTTACGTTTAAACCAGAAGTTGACTGACAAAATGTTCACCCCAGCTGCTAGACCTTGGTGCTGCCCCAAGAGCCAGACAAAGGAGAGCTATCAGTTATGAGACTTCTCCAGCCTGCCTGCATCCTCTTCTGAGACCCTCTATCACCCATGTTCTCAGAAAGGCCTTCCCTGGCATCCCAGCAGTCTCTCACCAAGCATAGTAATCAGGCCAGCCAGCAAGCCACCATCCTACAAAAAGCAGATGCTACTGTCCAATGTGCCTCCTTGGTCTTGGCCCACTACCCCCTTCAGATCCTTTGATAGGCAAGTCCAGATCCTGCTCAGAGTAAGGAGGATTCCACTGAGCTAAAAGATTTGGCTGAGAATAGATCATGAGCCTCTTGTAAGAATACCTGTTTAAAGGAAAGAAGCTGATTCACTGAATGTCAGCTGTTTTAAAATATCTCACTAGTCCCACAGAAACATAAGGAAGGCCATGCTGAGTCAGAGCAAGGGTCCATTTAACTCACTATCCTGCTTTGCAACAGCGGCCACTAGTAGATACCTAAGGAAGAATGAGGTCAGGCTAAGTATATGTAGCATTAACCCTAACAATCTCACAGTATCTGGCTATGTTCAACTAAAGGGATTCTTTGAGTTCTTTCTGGTGGCCAAGGCTACAACAGACCAGCATGACAATTTACTACAGCTGAACAAAAAAAAAAAAAAAAAAACCAAAACAAAAAAAAAAAAAACAACACCACAGAGCTTCTACCTGCTGTGACTTTGTTTCTGAGAGTGGAAATGCCACGAGATTTCCTTTGCTCTTTGCACAGGCCCTAAAGCACAGACAGCTGGATTATTGCATCATGTCTCCAGCACATAAAGTGGTCTTGCAGCCTTACAAAAGTTGGTGCTCTATGTCCCCATCCTGTCCAAACATAATAGATAGATATTATGTTTGGACATAATATCTATCTAAACATAATCATAAAACATTTTACATCTGCATAGATCTGGCATACCATCTATCTGTAAAAACACCCTGCTGGCTGTCTGGATCACATCTGTTTAAAGATCCATTTGAGCTTTTCCACCTATCTGGTGCTTTGAAATCACAGGGTACAGACAGGCCAATTATAAACAATTAAGTTACCACACGTAAGAAATTACTGTTTCTCAGATGAACAAAGGTAATTGGCCATATGCACACTCACAGACTAGTCCCAATGGCCAAGCAAATTGGTTTAACTTGTATTTTGTGGTAACACATTTTGCTACCTATTTGCAAAGGAGTAAAAGAACAAGCATCATCAGCTACCACAGCTCAAGGTAAGTTATCTGTGGCTTAAGAAGATATCCACAAGTTATCAGTCCATCCCCACAACGAAACCTTCAGAGTTTGTCAGTGTTACTTAGCCCCACCTCAGCAAACACCTCACACTTCAGAAACAAAACCAGTTTAATTCTAAACAGAAGCAAAGACCTTGTTATTTATTTAAAGACATATAGAAGAAATGCAGCAGGGAAAAAACAAACAAACAAACAGAATTACTTACTAATTGTTCCTCCTCCAGATAATTAACCCAGAAGCATACCTGAAACTATGCATTTTCTTTTCAAAGACACAGAAATTAAGCATAAGAATACCTTTAGTTTTATGTCAAAATAGACTTACAGCCTCCCTTGCTTGCAGTATATTACCTGGAAAAAAAATTCACATTTTTGAGGAAAATGACCATAAAACAACTGCACAATACTTGGCTACAAGATGAGAGCAACTAGATGGGAGCAAGGGGAAACATCCCCAGAAATACTGGATTTGCATTATTTTAGGGTCACCTCTAATCCCAAGAGGGTAAATGGGTCACAGCAATACATGACAAGAACCAACTCTACGAAATTCATCATTCAGTAAAATCCCGCCTTTGGCACACTTCAATCAGGCTGTGATGAGAGATGGGGAAGAGGCAGAGATGCACATGTGGTTGCTATGGAGTTAAAGACTTGAAGGAGATACAGGGAATCAGCACAACTGCCTAGAATACAGTTAACTCTTAAAGTGCCTCTCTCTAAACACCTCCCTGGCCAGCCAAATTCATGAATGCCCATACTACGAGAATTCTTTTAAATACCCAAGAGTTTCCATCAAAAGTCAGAGTCCAAGGACCAAAATCCGCCAAAGAAGTGTAGATGCTCCACGTTAAAAAACAGCTGACTGGCAAACAACAGCCAGCTGCTACAGAAGCCGAGGAAAGGGTGAGGGATTAGAGGCTGGAGGTGGGCATGGATGGAGAACCATGCTTTGCAGCATATCATCTCTGCCAACTGCCCTTGTAGCTCAATACTTTGCCAGGCACAAGGGAGCAAAAGTAATTGCTAGAGATACACGAAGAGAATGATTTACCCCAAGATGACAAGCAGGGGAGCTACCAAAAAATTTAAAACTTCCGCAGTGTAGGTGTCAATGTGAAATGTCTGAAGTGCACTGAAGTCCTAAGAAGCCCAGGCACATCCCTTGCTCAAGAACACACATCTTGAAATTTTTGGACTTTCTCTGCCCCATGGCATAATTCAGCACTATATGAAAAAAACACCACACTCACTGATATGAGCATGCAAGACTCACATATAGGCAAGGACTGGGATGAGGCTGGCACAGGACATGCTACTTGCACAGCTTGGTTCCAAGACTAAACAAGGAAGAACTTCTTGGAAGACGATCTCCTGAAGCAAAGATTTTAGGTGTGGGAAAAGGGTTCTGGCAGACCAGGCAGATGAGGAAAAGCAGCCTGAAGACAGTGCCAGACATGCTGGAGCTGATGACTGAAGTCATAAAGCACATTTTATGGATAATCTGACCAGCTGCTTCCAGATGACAGAGGCTGCTGCATTTCCAACTCCCTGCAGAGTTTCCTAGCGGGGGGCGGGGGGGGGGGGGGGGGGGGGGGCCAGTATGTGTGTGTGTATATAGATAGATAGATAGATAGATAGATAGATAGATAGATAATCAGCAAAGTTTCTATTTTCTCCTGCCTACTTAAGGCAGTCTTTCAGCCTGTATCCTCCTACACTGCTATTTTTACCTGCTCCTAATCAGTGTGTTCTCAAACATCAAGAGACTCAGAGAAGAGCAGTTCAACTCCTTCAGTGCACAGCCCACGACACACTGAGTAATACCTGAATGGCAGCTCTTCTCCCAGCACCCAGGACATCGTGGCTTGTAGAGCACTGGGGAGAGCTGGTGGGCAAGGCCTGGGGGATCTCTTCTCATTCACAGGATGCTGAGCTTAAACTGAAGGCTCTTTGGGCAGAGATCATTAGCACCATAGGGAGTCAAGCAGAGGGGACTGGATCCAAAGTCGGAGCTTTAAACTACTAACATAGTAAATAATAATACCGACAATAACCAGAAAAGCTGGGTAAACTTTTTTACTGCATTGTTTTCTTGTCTTCTTTTTTCCTCCTTTCACCATAGAGCTTTCAGCTTTCACTTTCAATGAATCACATTTCATTGCCAAACCCAAACATGCATGTTCTATCCTAAGATCTCAGCCTCACAGCGGACGTTAACCCATGGACAAAATCCCCAAAGGACCAGGGTGCCTCAGTCCTTGCAAGGAGCCCCTGAGATTTACAATAACAAGGAGCCTGAAAACACCAAGTAGATGGCACCAAATCCTGACGCCAGATGACAACTCACTGATCAGCAGGCTGCTCTCTCAGCTCCTGTAAAGGCCTTTATCAGCTGACCAGTAAAGATGCTTATTAAAGCAGAGCCATTTTCAAGTGCGCGACCCCGCAGAAATGATGTGTTTGTATGGGCTACAGTGACATCCTCTGTACTAGCACAACCCCTGATCACACTTTGCAGGACAGACACTACTGTCCTCAAGGCTCAAAGCATTCACGTTCTGTGGGGAAGCCTGCCTCCTGCAGTGGGGACCTTCAACACGGATCACCTTCCAGCCTGAGATAAGGAAGGACTTGATATACATACTTTTTACAGCCACTGGCTAACAAGCATCCTTAAAATAAAACAGCCAAGGAAAAAAAAACAAACAAACAAACAAGAAAAACACAACAAAAACCCACAGATGCCAAACCAAACTCACCAAGGGCTGACAGGCTGGAGATGAGTTTGGCTTATGTAATACAGAAGACTTGTACCACAAGTCAAGGAACTGTGGTTCCTTGGCTATGGCTAAGAGTAATATTCCACAACTTGCCTCAAAAACACTGAAATGATCCAATTTTTGGGGAACCATTTGAAAGAGAACAAATTTCCTGTTTCAGACATCAAGCCTGTCTTCAGGAAATCAGAATAAGAAAGGACAGGCTGAGGTGGGATGTTATCTTGCCTGTGTCTCCCTCAGAGTCCTGGCTAGCATTGCAAACAGATTTGTTGCGGAGTCCGGAGCGAGGTGTCCCTTAGCTGGGCACTTCTCTCATCACTGTCAGCTGCATCAATCTGAGCCCCAGATACCACAGGCCTTAAGAAAAATTCCTGTTGCAGTCTGGGCACATTAAGTGGTGGATACAGAGAAATCAGCACAGCAGCAGTTTGCTTTTAAATTCAAGATTAGAGGCAGGTGAGCTACTGTGAAGCTTGCCATTCACAGGTTTTCACCGTTGTTTTCCCTGAACAGTTAGGTATTCTATCATGCCATTTTCACTGAAGGTCAGATTTTCATATATATTTTCTCCAGAAGCCAGAATAACCGATAGCATTTTAACTTCTCTCCAAGTGAATGGCTCCAACAGGAAGAACGGGGAAAGAAAAGGGATAGGTACATTGCAGTTATCTTACTGGATCACAAGTCAACTCTGAAGCCCAGTGTTGTGGTGGTTTACTTACATTATGATAGCACAGAAATTCCAACTGTGATCAGGTTCTCATTATTCCAGACACTGCTTTTCCAAAGAGCAAGGGACGTTCCCTACCCCAAACCATGTCAGCCCTGTTCCTAATCATGTCCCTGCATCCTCATGTCTGTCACCCATCATACCTTGCTCCCATCAACTCTCACTAACCCCACTCATTACACCTACAGCCATGGTGCTCATATCCCTGATCCAAGCTCTAACAGGTGGAAGAAAGGAAGCATTTCCACATTTCCAGAGGCAGTGGAAGTGGTAGCATAAACAACATGCTAATATTTGAAGTCTAAATAAATCCAAATCTCCCAATTCACCATTAATGTCTTAGGCTTTCTTTTCTCCTTTCTTCATTGCTCAACTGCTACACAAATAGGCAAAACCCCCTTTGTCTCTCCTCATCCTTTGTGCAGCCTTGCTCTGAAAGCACATGTTAAATTCTTTTCTGATTTTCAAGAACAGACAGATCTTCCCTTAAAATAGTCCTTAATTCACCTGATTTTGCAAGCCATTTCCTCTTTGCAGCAGCATTTTAAAAAGAAAAAAAAAAAAAAAAAGAAAAAAAAAAAGAAAGAATTCCACTAAGGCCAAAAATACCAAGGGCCAAACCTCTTAGTGATACGTTAGTAACAGAGAACCAGCTCCGGTGCCCCAAACGCAACCACACCAAAAATCTAAAGATAGCTCCAATAACTTAAGAAATGTTGCCAGCAAGGTAACTGATCAGCCATGAGTATCACATTTGAGAAACACGGCATCTTGGTCTGCATATGAGTGCTCTAGGCAAATCTCAACTTCCTGTCAACACATACTATTTAAACCTCTGACATTTTAAAAGTTGACCCTATGGATTGATTGTAGGCAGTTCAATATAAACATTCAGCACATGATATTTAAACTTCCTAGCTCAGATTATAAATGTTGACAGATTTATCTATGACTGGAGCTGATTGGAAAGTATCTGTGCTCCCATTTAAAGTTACAACATTTTCCCCATTTTTGTAAACATTTATCATACAATTTTTCAAATTCCTCAAAATACTGAACAATGAAAAATCAAAGCAATTTCCTAAAAAAAAAAATTCATAGAGTTCTCCATCATAAAGTCCTTTGATTGAAACAGAAAATTTTCAAGAAATTTTCAGTTTTCTTGGCGAACTGCTTACACCAAAAAACACATAAATAGTAATCTTGTAATCACTCTCCTCTCCCATGAGTTTTATGGACACTCATGGTATTGATTTTATTCTCATTTTAAAACTAGAACTACATGCGGTTGAAATCTTTAAGTAAAAATTCTTACTCAATTTAACATTTGCCATAAAACTAGTAAACAGCAATATGAAATATTAAAAATAAATCTTCAGTAGGACTAATATTTTTCAATGACACCATCTAAACATGAAAAAATATTCTTTTGAAAGAAAAGTCACTTTAGATAATATATTAATAAAGCACTTCAATAGCTTTTCATTGTGCCTTCCTCCTTTTTTCTTTCTTCTTCCAGCTGCAAAAAGAACACAAGCAATTTTGGGGAAAATACTTCAGCATAAATTTTTAATGTGTAGTTTCCTCACAAAATATTCATGCTCCTTACTGCAGCTTACTTCCCTATGAACGTCAACACCAGCAGTCAATAGGACATGCCCAGGTTCAACCCAGACAAATTCATTCTGCTTTACTTTGCCCAAAATCCAGTTTGCATTTCTTAGCTCAGAGATCGACACTAGACTCTCCCAAGGAAGCTCAAGCTCTCCCAGTGCTCTCTTGCCTGAACAAAAACAAAGAGACAGTAGGCTGTATACTTCAAACGTTCTACAGATTGCACCCAATTAGTATTTATTTAAGTGATAGCAGGATAACACCACTGAAAGAGGATGCTTAACTTACAGAGGAATAGCTCTATTGATCTAATACATCTATTGATCAGAAGTAGCATGGGTCACACTACAATCCTCAGTCACCTTTCCATACTCTGCATTCAGGGCTTGCTGCCCCTCTAACACAGATGAAGGGAACGGCACAGGGACAGATCCATCCCCCAGCACCTGATCCAGATCAGACCCAGCTGGCTACATGCAAAGTAGTGGCTGCTCCTTCCCCCTATTCCCAAGCAATTCATGCCTGCAAGCAGACCATTTTCCATCTGTGTTCACACCCTTACAGTCTAAGTAGGGAAAACTAGCAAGCAAGAATCAGTTTATTCCATCACTTTCCCAGTAACGGGCACATAAATACATAAAACAAACAAGCCATCACCTGGAAATTCAGAAAAGATGGGTGATATCTTCGCTGAGACAATCACCACATAAATGCGTTTCACAGCCAATGAAACTGAAAGCTAAAGAAAGATGAGTCAACCCCCATTTATTTTTACAGGAAGCAAGGCTTCCGACCAAGCCTTCAGTGGTCACAATTACATCACAGTCTCTTGCAATGATGAGCAAAATCTGTCTTCTAGCAAGTGGCTGCCAATGTCTGGTGGCAAAACATAAGCAACAAGCACCAGAAACAAGTGTGCAAATAAACAAGACTGAAGTGTTTGCTACCTGAAGCAGTCAGAGGGATCAAGGATGGTGTGTTCACTCAGCACATCATCTACTTAGATCCCTTTATTTATAGTCCAGATAGGTTATATACAACTTCTATGCTTTAAGTCCAATTAATCTATTTATTACCATCAGTTCTCTCTGACAAACCCCTGCACAGAAGTGAAAGTTCGTTTACTACAAAGTTTTGTCTTTTTGAGCTAAGGTGGTTTTCTTCTTCACAATAGATTATTACACTCTGCAAAGCAAATGAGACAAATCCAAATATCTGCGTAGTCCCTCTGTGCAGTCACTGTAGCAGACGTTTGCTGTCATCAGAGAAACATCTCTGAGGTTCAACAGAGGCATAAGCTTCAAGATTTCTCTCATGATAATTTTTAGTGAAAGAAGCTCTGTACTCCAGCTCCTCAGTGGATTTTGATGCCTCACTGCCAATGTAATTAGTGGGAGCCTGGCACCTAGCAAGCTTAGAGGACCATGGCCTCACCATGGAGGAACATTTAGCCATGCTGACCAAAGGTAGGTCACAGGACCACGTTCCTCCCTCAAACATGAAAACTCTTGGGGAAAGACAGCGGCCCAGAGATTGCCTAACATGGCCTAAAGATAGCATGGTTGACCAGTCTGCCAGATTGCCTATGGCCAGCAAGTCCTGATCTGGGCACCACTTTCTGTAGCTCTACTAGACTCAGACCTCACTGTCACTTGGCCTCCCTATTCCCATCTTCCCGCTTGGTTCCCAAGTGTTTCACGTCCCTGAACCACCCAACCACCACTAAGACCCCAGTTTCCTTTCCCTTCCCCTTTCCAATTACATCTCCCCTTGTCTCAGCAGAAGCTGGCGGATAATTGCCAGAGGTCATTAGTATAGGCAGGAAATAAATGGGCTTTTCCTCTTCCCATTGTATTTTCAAAGGAGCTTGAAGTCAGCCCTAGCCCCCTGAGGCTTTCCTTCCCTGTGTGTGGTTCTGAGGTAGAACTGTTCAAAGCCAACTGAATCATCAGCTAGCCCCCTAAAGCACCAGCCTCCTCTCACCCCTGCAGCATTCTACCAGCCTCACTCAAATCCCCCAGTGATGCAGGGCACCCACTCACCAGCAGCCAGGGAGCCCAGCTGAGAGCATTGATTCTTCCCTAGACACTGCTTTGAGGCTGATCAACTAATCAGGCAGTGGAAAGCCCTGGGGAAGCTAAGAGCCATCCTTGGAGAAAAGCCTGCCATTTTCCCTCACCGCCAGCTCCCCAGGCCATGGCTACAGACAATACAGCAGAGACAGAGTAGAGGCCTGGATTAAAGAGGGTGTGTGGATGGACAGGAGCTATTGGATGCAATTGCCTAGTTCACAGGGTAACGCCATCAGCTTCAGGGGACCTATGCTTGCATTGCTGCAGAGACCACAGACCCCGCTCCTTCTGCAATAACGTCGTATGGATACACAGTGGATTCAAAAGACAAGCCTGAACTGAAATTCAAACCCCTCTCTGCAAGGTGCAGGAGTCCAGCTCCTCTCCAGAGACCCATACCATTTCAATACACTGAACGGAGCAGTATGGCTACACCTCTGCCACCCGCAGAAATGCCCAGCACTTGTTACAGAGGCCACCATTCTGGGGTTGAAAAAGATTCAGTCCCTCCAGCTTACAGCAGAGACATCCCACAAACACTCCCAAGGTGCTTGCAGAAGCAGGGTCTTTCTACTCACACACTGCTATTCATGCCATCCTTAAGAGTGCCTAACTACATATAGTCACCCCCAAAAGGTGGGAATGTCCCCTGAATCAACTTGCTTTCTATTTCCACACTGTCACAGGCAAGACAAAGTAAACCACTACTACTACCTGCCTGCTACTATTACCCTTTCCATCAGGTCCCTCTTGCAGATGCAATCCCTCTGCTTTCTGCTGACCATACTGGCCCCTCACTGAAGCGCCTGTCTGGCCCAAATCTCTCAAGTATGTTAAACTTCAGAGAAGGAAGAGCCAGTCCCATGCAGACTTGATTCTTGCCAGCTCCAAGGCAAGTTTGGATGTCTTCTCCCTATTCCTGTCATTTCATTGCCATTATAGTAGACAGAGACAGGGGACTGACAGCACAACCGTGGAGGCTGTGTCCCGGTTTCAGCTGGGATAGAGTTAATTTTCTTCTTGGTAGCTGGTATGGGGCTGTGTTTTGGGTTTAGGATGAGAACAATGTTGATGATACACTGATGTTTTTGTTCTTGCTAAGTAGTTGCTAAGTGGCATTCACACTGGTCAAGGACTTTTCAGCTTCCCATGCTCTGCCGGGTGCACAAGAAGCTGGGAGGGGGCACAGCCAGGACAGCTGACCCAGACTGGCCAAAGGGCTATTCCATACCACATGATGTCATGCTCAGTATATGAGCGGGGGGGTGGAGTTGGCTGGGGGGGGGCAACAATCGCTGCTTGGGGGATGTGCTAGGCATCAATCGGTAGGTGGTGAGCAATTGTACAGTGTACCACTTGCTTTGTATTATTATTGTACTATTATTACTTGTTTTTATTATTGTTACTATTACTATTACTACTGTTCTATTTTTATTTTACTTTAGTTATTATACTGTTCTTATCCCAACCCATGAGTTTTCCCCTTTTGCCCTTCCGATTCTCTCCCCAATCCCACTGGTGGGGGAGTGAGCGAGCGGCTGTGTGGTGCTTAGTTGCTAGCTGGCGTTAAACCACAACAGGCTGACACAAACTCTGCCTAGGACTAGCCCTCAATTCCTCCACAGACTCAGCCATGTTTCCTTGGTGTTTTCTCTGTAACTGAGGAGCATTCTAAGCAAAGACCCCAAAGGTTAATAAAGGATTGGATTTCACTGAGCAGATTTTCTTCAGTGACACAGCAAGGATGAGTTTCAATTGTGCTTGTTTCCATTAATTCCGGCTCTCCTTCCCCTTTGTCCAGGATACTTAGGAACAGAGAAAAACCAACCTCCCAAGCACTGTCACTTCCACACTCTTCTTCTATGATGAACAATATACCAGTGCCCAGGAGTCCCTCTGCACCACAGACTGCTTTCAAATACATTAATATAAACAAGGGTAACAGCACCTATATCAGCAGGGTCACTGCAGAGCAAAGTTGGTGACCAAGACTGCAGATGATGATGCACAGCATGCTGAGGCCAGCACATGGCTCAAAATTGGCTGGGATGTCAAGAGCTGGCAGAGGGAAAAATGCATCTTGGTCAAGAATGCGAAAGGTAATGCAAATCACGGATTTGGGTCCTGGCTACCTGGGCTGTTGAAGATACACAGAGAGAAACCCTCTGGAATACTTCCACTCTAAAACGTCTTTCTCTCACAAGAGTCCCATTTTTCTTTCTCTGCTAAGCCTGATGCTTCCACCACAATTAGATGCACCTTCTCCATATTTGAACAAGCTCCTGTCCCATGAGCAAGCTAATGTACATTCTTGTCTAAAATAGAAATAGCCTTGAATTCACAAGCCTTCCCTAGAGACTGTGTCCTTGAATTGGAAAAATCACCCTAGAAAGCACCACAGGCTATAGACATTCTTAGGTGTCACAATTTGAAAATGTTCACCTTCACCCTGCTGTCAGAGGCTACCTGCAGTACACGAATCAACAACTAGTCACCCTGATATGTTGTACTGTGCTCCTGATCAGCTCACAAACGATGAAAAGTGAGCTCAGACTGGTGCCATTCAGAGTCCTGCTTGACTGTGCCTTTTATTGATGTCTTCCAAAAGTTCCTCTTTAAAGACAAATTGCAATCCCACAGATCACAGCAAGCACAGAGAAAACCTCTCTGGTACAGAATGTAAAAGAAAGATAGAATCATAGATAATTAAATGGTCCAAGAATGAACTATTCCATCCTTCAGGAACAAAATATGAATGCAGCTGCATCCGTCTTAATGCAAAACTTCTTTTCCAGACTTAGCCGTTAGATTACTACTTCTTCCTCCCCTGTGGACGAGCAAGGGGAAACTTGTCTGTAGGATTTTAGAAACAAGACTGGACTAATGCCTTCTTTTCCAGTAGATTACTTACAAATAAAGGGCTGTCTGAAAAAGAGCATGGAGACTAACATCCCTCTTAACAAGGTTAAGGTGGTATATTTATTCATTTTAATATTACTACCACTTAATACATTTTTATAACAGTTTAATGCTAGATGCTATTTTAAGACTGGTTCTTCAGTTTGCATAAACATAGCTCTGCTGAAAGACTCAACTGTGTTCTCTAAAAGCCAAAGAGTAGGAGCAGCATTATCAAATATGAGATGAAAGAAAATAGCTAATAAAGTAAAAGTTCTAACAATCTTCATGGGATTCGTATGTAACCCTCAGCTTATTTTGCCCTTGCTCCCACTGGTTTTGCCTGATCCTCCTCAGAATTACTCTCTTGACTTCACGAACTCTCAGAGCTGCACACAAAGTCTAACCTCATCCCATGGCGGGGCCTGCAAAAAACAATGTAATTGCCTGTCTTCAGATGAAGTCTAGAGCTCCCTCTACCATCAGTTCTCTGCAGTCCATATCCTCTGGTTCCTGAACACAGATTCAGACATTTGGCTCCTAAAGTTAACAAAGTTGGTCATCCTAATCCAGATGACTTTGGACACATCCAAGTTGTTTATCGCAACCTGTTGGATCACTTTAAAGATTTCTATTTTAAGACATGCAGCTAAGAGTTTATCCTCAAGATCCATACTCCATAAAGCCCAGAATGCTAATAGCACTTCACCTTCTTCCTACTTGAATCTCTTTCTCAAAGAGTTTCTAATTTATTATCAAATAAGGTCTGTATGTGTATTATGTACATCTGTGGTGGGTTGCCCTCGGTTGGCCACCTGGTGCCCACCAAGCTGCTCTATCACTCCCCTCCTCAGTAGAACAGGGGGAAGAAAATAAGATGAGAAAAAACTTGTAGGTCAAGATAAAGGCAGTTTAATAAAAAAAAAAAAGCAAAGGCCACACAAGGAAGCAAAGGAAAACAAAAAGAAGTATTCTCTACTTCCCATCAGCAGGTGAGGTCGAACCACTTCCCAGGAAGTAGGGCCTCAGTATGCATAGTGGTTACTCTGGAAGACAAATGCCCCCTCCTCCTTTCTCTTAAGTTTTATTGCTAAGCATCACATCATATGATACGGAATATCTCTCTGGTCAGTCTGGGTCAGTTGTTCTGGCTATATCCCCTCTCAACCTCTTGCCCATACCCAGCCTACTGGCCTGTGGGGGGTGGAGGGAGGCAACCTTGATGCTGTGCACTGCTTAGCAGTAACAAAAACATTGGTGTGTTATCAACATCTTTCCAGCTACATATACAAAGCACAGTACTATGAGGACTGCTATGGGGAAAGTTAACTCCATCCCAGCCAAACCCAATACAACATCTCCAGGTGCAGACTCATGAATTAGATCTTTCAAAGAGTGTCAGGATACACTCAAATATCCTGAAAATTATATATAATAGGAAAGATGCTGGGAGGAGGAGGAAAACACAGTGGTTGCCTGTAATTAACAAGTATGCCTTGCAGGCTTTTCCCAGTTGGTTGGCAACCCAGAAAGTCACACCAGAGAGCAAGGGGTAATTGGACAAGTGGCCAGAGCAGTAGTTTTAGGTGGATAAGGGAAATATTTCGTGTATTCCCACACTTTCACCATCCTGTACTGGTATTACAGGCCCCAAATAAAGTCCAGGGAGACTTCAGACAACTTCTATTCCATTCGACAGGAACAGTAGAAAAACAGTTGATGAAATGAAGAGAGGCTACCTTCATATCACTTTTGCTCTTCATTTGCTATGCCCATATTAGAAAATAAAACAGGTCAGGGCCCATTTGTTGGTCCAGAGATCACTTGACACATCAGGGTCTGTCTCCATCTGGCTTCACTTCCCTCCTCCCCAAGACAAGGAGACAAAAGGAAACGTACTTGGGCTACCCTGTCCCCTAAACCAGGCCTGAGTTTGTCTGAAAGTGTTCATTGGCATGGGACACAACCATGCTGGGGGGACACCCACAGCAAAACCATCACACTCCCACATCAGGCCAAGCATGGGCCAGTCAATATCCAGGAGCTCCCTGGGCACCACGTGGAATTAAATGGGTAAGGAGCGTCCCTCCTGAGGTGGGCACTGGGGCCCAAGAGGCAGAACTGGCCATCGTTCAGAGGGCCACAGCCACAAATTGAACTGAGCAGAGTCACTGGCTGGAAGCCAAACCTTCGACAGATTAGCATCTGTCCTAGTGGAAGAAAATCCAGTCCACAGAGATTAAAAGTGCTCTGCCCGGCTTTCTTTGACAATAACCACCAAGGGATGGATGAAGTGGACAAGTAAGCCAGCTGGCAGTAGTGAAGGTAGCAGTAAGACAAGGGCCTTTTGCTAAAGCAGCAGCAGTCTCAGTCAGCCCCATGCCTGGCTGTGTGGCCCACACACCTTTCCCTTTAACTGCAATCTTTCCTCTACAAGAAATCTGTCTTTGCAAAAAGACCTGGCTCTGGCAGAGAGAAATAATCTTCATCACGTTTCCTGGGGGTGCTTTGATAATGAGCAGTGTTAAACAGTGGCAACACCTGACTGTCTTTCCTGCTTTCATTTTGTCCTTTTAATTAACAAAAAAAATTTGTTTGAAAAACTATCCAAAAAAGCAAAACAATGCTCACATATAATTCTTTGGATAAAAACAATTTTGAAAATTGACACTTATATAGTTCTGTAGGCACAATGGATATTAATAATTCAACAAAATATTACAGTCATTACTATATTTTGCAATATCATAACTGAGTTTCAGCAGAACTCCTCTCCAAATCTCATTGCAACAGCCATTAATAAATAAAACACAATTCACTGTATTAAATGTGTTGTTTAAAGGCTAAATATTTCATCAGAACTAATTCATTTTAAATAATCAGACTAGGACTCTCCTCCTAGCACCAGAACAAATCTCCAGCTGCATACACTTTCCACATTTAGAAATGAAATTATGTTTCAAAAAGCATACCATAAATTGAATTCAACTGGAACATGTATGCAGCAGCTCTTAGACAACAGCCCCCTGCAGACTGATGGGATCACAACCAAACAGGCCACAAGTCTCACAACTTTGTTATGCTGTGAACCCAGGACAATTAAGATTGGAAAAATACAATAGAATGGTTCACATTTATTGCCTGCCTTGAACAGTGGCCAATGCCTGATTCTCTTCAGGAAGAAGAAAGAAAAAGCATCCCTAGTCCAAACATCAGCTGCCAATACCTATAGGTAACAGTGCTTGTTCAGTGCTTTTCATCAGTCAGTCTCAAAGGTTGTTGCAAAAGAAGTCAGTTTCTTCTCACAGGTGGGGAAACTGAGGCACAGAGGGAAACAGCTTGTCAGTGGTTAATGTAAAGGCTAAAGGATGAGCTCATATGTATTTATCCATCATGCACGAGTAATATGCATGTGAGCTCTACTCCATTGCCTCCAAAGGCACTCATGACTCCATTTCAATTGCAACTTAACTTTAGGGTAAAAAAAAACCAACAAAACAGCCCTTTAAGAAAAATCAAAGCATTTGCCAAAATATTTTCTTGGATCTCAGAAATGGTACCAAGTGATCTAGATCTGAAGTGCAACTCTCCCTCCACTCTCAAACACACCAACCTCCCAACCTACCCAGCCATAAACTGGTGAGTTTCTAACCAGGACAAAGATGAGGGAGTTTGATTTTAGCTTTTGTCAACTGCTATTATTAGCAAAAAATATTACCAAACCCACTGTAAAAAAAAAAAAAAAAAAAAAACAAAAAAAAACCCCACACACACACACCCCCCCAACCAAACACCAAAACCACACACACACACACTTTTCAGTTTGAATTTTTCAATTTAAAAACTTCTTCCTCAAAAAAAAACACTCTCAAAAGTAACTGTTACTTTCTGGCCACCTCCAGAACAGCATGTAAGCATCCACCCTGCTGACTGACAAACTGACGTCAGCAAGGTAATTTCTGTAATTAAAACAAAGCAACATGATCTTACTAACAGGGCCTGCATCAGACACTATAATCTCTATTTTTATCCACGGAGCTTACTGCTTTCCTCCAACAAGAGCACATAAACACTGCAACCTTCTTTTCACCAACTTTATAGCAAGACACAGCGTAGCGCAGAAAATCAGAGGGGGTACTATCTTCAAGAGTGACATTTTACAGTAAAATAGCAACTTAATAAGGCTAGCATATTTTATATCTCCTAAATTGTGCTGAATTTGCTTTCATAAGTGTATATAATTATAAATGTTTCGTTTTAACCTTTTAAAATAAAAATCTCAGCTTTTCTATAAAAAAAAAAATATCCTTTAAACAATTCCTTAAATGTAGGGGGATGTGGGTTTTTTATTTGTTTGTTTGTTTATTTTAAATCAGAATGAGAGTCTATGCTTGGTTAGAGTCAGAATCTGGGGAGACCTGTCAGGATGGAGATGGGGGTCAGGGATTAAGCCCAAATTATTTCCCTTTTGTCAACATCCCACACACACTCAAAAACACCAAGCTGAGCAGTAAATTATTTGCAGAGCTCTGTGTACTACGTATGCTTGATTCCAGATAGATGCTAGATACACCAGATACAACTCAATGCCAGTTACAGCTGTGCTACTGAGCAATGTCATATATGTGACATTGGGAATAGATGGACTTTTGGTCTCATCCAGCACATCTGATCTAATGTTCCTGGGCACATGTCCAAAACCCATTAAACTCAATAGAAATGCAAAGAATTCACTGGCTTTGAGTCAGATCTTGTATGACAACAGACAGGAACAGCTAGAGATATTTAACCTGTCAAGGAGAAGGGCTAATGGGAACTTGCTCTAATAAATACACCACCTTTACTGCACTGTCTATTTGTGCTTTAAGTCATTCAGGCTCAAGAGCTAAGGAACCTTAGCTCCTGAGCCAAAGCCCAGATGATTTCCCTAGGCTTTCACCAAGATCCTATAAAGCACTGGCTGCATTCCTCAGATGAGTTAGGAAGACTTGAGCTAGTGGGGAACTTAAACCCAGGACCAGGGAAGGACCAGCACTGCACAGTAAGAGATGGTCACTGCCAACATGGGAACTCAGAAAAGCGATTCAGAGCTCAGTCAATGAGCAAAGGAGCAAGGGAACGTGCCATACCACAAACCAGGATGGTCTCCACCAAGGCAGTAAAGACGACTCATATTTGCTTGACGCGCTGTTTGGACACTGCTTGGTGGAACTTTGCAATTGAAGCCCTCATCATCATTAAAAGCTGCTTCTAAATGACTGTATTCCTGGATTGCTCAACCCCTTCAAGAGACAACCCTCTGCTTCACCGCGTAGCTCAATGGCTTGTGACACTTGGTAATTTATCATAGCATTAATGCTTTTCCGGTTGCTGTCTGTTATGAAACATAGGTTGAAGCACAGCCATGCAGATGGAAGAGGCTTTCAAATTCCATCCTTTCCAAGCCCACCAGCAGCCAGAGAAGGGGAAGGCATGTGGGTCTAATTCTCATCTTACTGACACTCCATCACTCTATCACCACCAACTCTGAAGGTATTATTGTTGCCCTACTCTAGCATCAGGAAGATGAAAATAAGCCCTTGAAATAAAACACACTGCTCTGACAGAAGCCATTGCTTCATCAAGCTAGAGTCCTTATCAAGGGAAGTGGTTTTTTGCAATACGAAGGATTTAAACCAAGCACAGCAGTTTCATTAAAGAGATAGCAAAAGAGAGACCAAAGGGTTCCAGTGACAAGTTACTTCAAGCAGAAGTGCAGGGATCCAGGAGAGCATTTACCAATCTGGCAAAGGGATCACTCACAGCACTTGGGCTGTCTGGCCAAGTCTGTGTACTATTTACCTACTCAGTCAAAAAAAACAAAAACAAAAAAAAATTTCCTCATAGCAGCTGTTTCTCCAGCAAGTGCAGAAGAGTGCAATCCAAGCTCAAGGCTACAGCATAGCACAATTTTTAAAAGTCTGTTTTGCTAGTTCGTTACAAATATTCCCTCCCTCCAACTTCCATTCAGGAATGTCGTTGTGACCTTTTGAAACAACAGCCTCTCATGATCAGTGAAGATCTTTAGCAAAGCAGTGAATTGAGAGCACACAGTTGCCTGAAAGACTTTGAGAGATACCATGTGCACTAGGAATGGACACCTCTCTTTTCCCAGAACCAGCACACAGCATTTAGAACGTATTTTCACACTGAGGTTTTCATTAGCAATATTCCAAAAGAACAGAGACTTGGCAAGTCCAACTCAGCAGTTCTCACCCTAAAGTGTCCAAATCACTGGTAGCCAATGAACATCAATGCCTTGCTAATGCCAGCAACATAGGCACATGCTAGTGCACTCCAGCTAATTTGCACTTGAACATCCAAGCTTCCCACCAGTGCAAGACAGGGAGAGAGATACTTGCCCACACTGTGGCAATACCTCAATCTTCCTCCCTCGAGTTGCAGACTTAGTTATGTTTCCCACAATCAGGCAACTCATTTCCACTGTCCCAAGCTCAGGACAATGAAAAAGAAAACCCAAGAAGAATGGGGGGCGGGGGGGGGAGGGAAATCAAGGGCACAAAGCAAAGGAGATACATGAAGACCCACACTAGCAAAACTAAGGCTGCACACGGAAATATTCACATTAGGGTCCTGTTCACGCCAGTATAAATCAAGCTCTATTGGAGCAACACCAGCATAAAATCGCCATAAACCAGAGTGGATTTTGGACCGTGAACACCAGCTGAACACTATCCCTTGAAAGGGCAATATGTATTTACTGACATCCTTCCTCTCCCTTCAGTTAATGGCAGGACAGACCATTTAACCAGTGGTCTAAAGCTTTAGCTTGCATGACAGCAATTTATGCACCCTGGCAGGTAAGAATGACCCATTCAACTTTATCAACCTAAATAACTAGGAGAAAAGCCTCCTGACAGCATTCCTCTGCCCAGTTCTTGTCTGAGACAACTCCAAACATCATTCAGCCATGGCACGTCTAACCTGAACTGACCATGTCCCAGACACTTGCACACTGACTCCAGATAATCACTTTCTTCCCTTCTCTCCCAGTGGAGTTAGACTTAGCCACAAAGCAGCACGGCATCAAAATACTGCTTAAGTTCCCCGTAGTTGTACTTGCTTTGCTCAGGGGACTTTTTTTTTTTTCTTCCAGTGTTAATTCCTTCCATTAAGTTAGTTCCCTGTCCCTGCCCTGGGCAGGAGCTGCCACAGCAGAAGGATGCACAAGGAAAATGCATCAGTACAAGTCAGGCACAAGGCTGCCTCTGGAGGGAGAGCATTTAAATAAAGAATGAACCTGAAATAGCTACCAGCTTCCCTGTAGCCAGCACTGCCTGTCAGCATGAATTCACCACAGGGGACCATCATGCAGGAGCAAAACATCTTCTGGCCCCACATTCAGGAGGGAGAAAGTGAGCAAAAACTGACCTGCGTGCCAGAGACTAGCACAGGCCAGGGTCAAAAAGACATAAACAACAGAAAAGGCCACATCTTCCCCATCAGAACTGATCATCTGTGGTCCATAGGAACAGGCTGGCAGGGAATGCCCACACAGCCTCCTCTTCAGGGAGTTCAAATTTCATATATGCAGGCAAAAACAAACAGCAAGGTTACGCCATCCCTATTATATACAGCAACCTTTAAAGATTTGTGCAAGGTACTATATATACACCTGGGTAAAAAAAAAAAAGTCATTCTTGCTCCCAAATGTTTACCATTAAGCACAGTTTTCTGCTTATTTTTCAAAACGCTAAAACTCCACAGTCATTTTCTGAAGGGAAAAAAAAAAAATGCTTTTAGCTCAGGACAGAAAACGTTGCAAGGACAGACCCCAACTAATTGCCAGTTCTTCTCCACTTTGCTACCATTCCCTCCCATCTCCTGAACAGTTAGATCTGCAGATGAGAGCAGAGCAGAACTGAACCCAGGGAGGACACGTGCTTTATGAGAGCTCCAAATTCAGCACATGAACAACCATGTTCAACCCAAGGAGCATGGTCTATAACTGAGGGCTGCCAAGATCCAACCATGCCAGGCACAGAAAAAACCTTCAGTCCTGACTCATACCAGAGGCCCACTGCCACTGTCCAAAGGCCTTAGCAAGGGAAGGAGAAGGAAGGGACCTGCAATCCTATATAAAGGGATCAGAGCACACGACTTACAGCAGGAGGGTGTAGAGAGGAAACACAGGAAAAGCAGACAGAAGCAGACTACAGCCCCAAATCATCTCTGGTTACCTAGTACTTACATTTTATCTAGTTAAATAGTTACATACCTAGTTCTAGAGCTGTCAGGTCACACGTGTAAACATAGGCATAGTATCTTCTACATTTCTAAAATGCATTTTTTTATAAGCACACAGTGATTGAAATGAGATTTTAAAAGATGTAAAAAGCCCAGGAATCTCCACTCTGTCCCGTCCCGTCCCGTCCCTTCCCATCCTCCTCTCAGGTGCTCACATGCAGCTCATTTTGATAAACACAGGTATAGCAAGTTTTGTACTGATAAACCTGTTAGATACCAAGGTCAATAAATGTTACAGACAACTCTCACAGGTAAGAATGCAGTGTCAGACAAGGTGTTTCCCCACGAGCTGTGAAATAGAAACAACAGCATTGCATGCTTTCACACACGTATCAATTCATTCCTGCATCCTCACATGTTCCAGGGATCACCTCTTGCCTCTCACCCTTGTCTCCACTAAGACAAGCACACGAAGAAATCTCTGCAGCTCATACAGCTCCCAGTCTGAGAACAGCCTCCACTACTCAGTGACTTTCATAGAATCATAGAATCGTTTAGGTTGGAAAAAGACCTTTAAGATCATCAAGTCCAGCTGTTCACCTAGCACTGCCAAGTCCACCCCTAAACCATGTCCCTAAGCACCACATCCACACGTTTTTTTGAATGCTTCCAGGGATGGAGACTCAACCACTCCCCTGGGCAGCCTGTTCCGGTGCCTGACAACCCTTTTGGTGAAGAAGTTTTTCCTAATATCTGACCTAAACTTCCCCTGGCACAGCTTGAGGCCATTTCCTCTCGTCCTATCACTCGTTACTAGGGAGAAGAGACCAACACCCACCTCACTACAACCTCCTTTCAGGCAGTTGTAGAGAGCGATAAGGTCTCCCCTCAGCCTCCTCTTCTCCAGGCTAAACAACCCCAATTCCCTCAGCTGCTCCTCATAAGACTTGTGCTCCAGACCCTTCACCAACTTCGTTGCCCTTCTTTGGACATGCTCCAGCACCTTAACCTTTGTCTTTGGGGAAGATGAGAATCTCCCTTTTTACAGGGGACATAGCATTCTCAAATGATCCAATATTTTATTTACCATCTAACATTAGATCTCATTCTTGAATGCTGGAGTTAGACCTGCCTCTTTCCCCTTTCTGTGAGTTTTCACTAAGACACCTTCTCCCCAATCCAGTATATTGCCTGTTTCTAGTAGCACTACAGGAAGCACAAATTTAAAAAAAAAAAAAAAAAAAAAAAAAAAATTAAAAAAGCACACAGAAAGCTAAGAGCCACCAGAACAAAACCTCAGTGCAACTTAGAAAGGCAGGCTTTGTTACTTGTAGCATGTGAGGTAGGAACAAGTAATGAAGATAATCTTGAATTAATTAAAAGCAAGAGAGAGTAGAATTGAGCCTGCAACAAAGAGATGCAGTACAAGCAAACTGAGAATGCTATGCTGCCAGTGATGTTGCTTTTTGATTAAAGGAACAGAGTTCCCAGGCAGCCTGGCAAAAAACAACAGTGAACAATATTAATTAAGTAAATTAAGGCCTTCTCAGTGCTGATGCTGTAGCTGTGTTTTAAGTTGCCTTCAAAAAGAAAAAAAATTTCAGCTTTGGAGGAAACAGACCATGCTGTCTGTGAGGTCGCATGGGAGGGATAACTTTGGAATCTCTTGACCAATTGGAACTGAATTCAACAGGAAAAAAAAGGTCACAGAGATATCAAGTTCCTCTAAGTTCAGCAGGTCCCAAAATAGTAGCTGACAGGGCTCCAGCTGATCAATGTATTAACCACAGCCAGCCCTCCAGCACACCTGTAATGCTCAGCCGAGTACACCATGTGCCACTATTTACTCCTCCAAATGGGCAGCAGAATGAGGGATCACGACAGAGATGAAAGAAAACACTGAAAGACAGAGGAGCCCCGGAAGGGCAAGCAGTTAAAGGATAAATGATGGCTAACTTCTGTTGCTTAGCAAAATGACCAGACATTTTACTCATTTTCTGATTCTTCAGAGAGCAGACAGCTCTCACAGGCCAGATAACTAGGTGTTCAGTGTGGCTTCTGGGGCAGAGCCTCAAAAACACCCAGCAGAAATCGTAATCTGGTGGGGTGCCCTGGCCAGATCTTTCTCTGCCGTATTCCATATCCCATGTTTTTCTGAGAGCACTTCTGCTTAAGGCTCAGCTACCCAGAAAAGTCTGGCCAATGATAGTCAAACCACCTCTATTTTATCTCCGTAACACCTGATATGGGCACTGTGACTGCATGGGATTTTCTTCTGGTGTTGTTCTAACAGTTGCCAAAACACACCTGGATAAAGATCCTCTCTCTTCTAAAATAACTGTTCTCTCAAGTAGCATGGCTATCATGTTGGTTTGCAATCTCACCATCCCATAGGCAAGCCTTTTTTCAGGCCAGATGACAAATGTGGTTTTCAGAGACCTCCTGCCTGATACGCAGGTCTGCCTGCCTGCCTGCCTATCCCACCACACACTGTGAGCAAGGCTTCCCGTACACAAGGTCACCATGCTCCTTTACATGCAGGCTCACCTGCCTTGTGTCTTGCACCAGCCTTTCGATACCCAAAAAGAACCAAAACCCAGTTCCACTCCAAACACAGAGTTCATGCTCGTTCAGGTAGTAGGTCTGTCTCAGAGTGCAGGGCCTCAGCACCAGATACCCTTCTGCACCTCGATCCGCACTCCCACTACAGTGTCACGTGCTACCAACATTCTGCTGATTGGGAACAAAGCTAGAAAGACACTGTGGGTGGCAGAACAAAGATATTACTCTTCACATACTGCCCCAGCCCTCTACCTTGCAGAAGACTGACATGGGGAGACCCAGCCCAGGCCCCACTCAAGAAGGAAGAAGGAAGATTTCACTGCCCCGGCTCACTCAGAAGTCCTTCACCTGTACCTGGTGCAGGGCAGAGACTTTCCCCCTTGCATTGTGAAGTGTAACATAAAGGGTGAGAAAGCCACCTTAACGATTCTAAAAGCTAACAAGACACTTGAAATTTGCATCCTACTACATTATCCCATGACAAGATTGCACAAACAGGCACACAGACTTACATGTGCCCTGCTATGACTATCATCCTAGATTATTCCAACTCATTACAAACAAGCCACATAATTCAGAGCCAGCACCCAACCCCCTCAGCAGATAGATGTGACCCCTCTCCTGTCTCTGTATTTCCACTAGAAGCCCAAATTCATGGCTCCCACCATGACAATTCTCATCCAGCTCAAAAGGAGCTGCGATTTGAAATAACTCAATCTGGGAAGCCATGCTGGTAAACAGATTAGAACAGCAGACAAAGATGCTCTTAAACCACTTTCAGCCAGAACTTTGCAGCGCTTTAACTTGATCAATCTGTTAATGATTTTAGCTGAGCACGTTCCACTTTTCTATTATTAATGAGAGTTCTGTTCTTTCCCCCTCTTAGCTCCTCTTCTCACCTATTTTTCCTTTCTTTCATGCAATCTCTTCTAAAAGAAAATACACCCAACACCTGAGCTGCGGCAGATGAAGTAAAATAAGTCCTTTGTCATTAAGGAGCCATATCAATAAGGGACAGGAGCAGAAAACTTGCCTTCCCACTTTAGTTCTGATCAGCAGCACAACCCAGAAAGATCCCTCCTCTCTCGCATCCCTCAGTTTCTCAAAAAAATAAAAAAAGTTACTAATACAACTGACCTTCCTTTTAGTGACCTTTGAAATACACAGCTGAAGTAGGCAGCATAAGAGCTTTTTAAGTACAGTCATGCCTGTCACCCTGTAAGCACAAAATTGGCAGGGTTTGGTGGTAAAGGACAGGAAGCCCAGAACAGAGAAATACCCACAAATACACAGTCATCCACCCCATCACCCCCCACACACTTTGTGCAGTAAAAATTCCCCCCCCCCAGTATTCTGACAGAGGCAAGTAAGGACTGCGGACAGGCAGCCCTGTTTGCCTGCACCTGATGGTATTGATCACAGCTGCAGGGGATTTTCCAATCAGGCACAAACTGCAGGGAAAGGCTAACAACCAATTAGAGCTCCCACTCCTTCCTCCCTGCACCCATGAGGTCCTAAAGCACTTTTGGCAAGAGCTAAATAATCATGTTTTATACGTTCTCTTCCACCCAACAGCTTTTACAAATATCCATCCATTTGAAGCCTTAGCAACAGCCCTGCATGTGAGTTCACTCTTCCTTGTAGATGGGGAAGCCAAGGCATGGGGCAATGCGTGCTACCATTAGGCACAATGGCAAGTCATGTGCCTATCGTGAAGACAACCCACCTATCATGCCAATCATGAAGACAACCTGCATGCACAGCCTGCTCTCCTCTGGCACCCCAAGAAAGCACATGTGAACTCAACCCATGCTTTCGTCTCTGCCTTGAAAGTCAGCCAGAGCTCTGGGCTCAAGCCCTCAGCTCCATTAACCTGGAGTCCTCTACCAAATGCCCACAAGGGGCTCAACGCATTTCTGAAGCGTATAAGCAGCAACACTGTCCACTGATAATGTATCAGCAGTACCTGCTTGTTACAGACTGGCGGAGTGTCTGAAGCAGTGCCAAAGCAGTTGCTTTTAGGATCCCAAGGCCTTTGGCCCATCATTGACCTAAGTGATTTGCTGTGGCTCAGTCCCAGTTCTTCCAAGTCCCAAACATCCATTTTAGTCCCAAGGACACCAGTAAATGCAACCACTTTTCCCAGGAAGAAATGTTATTTTGTCCCACTGTGCAGTGGCCAGGATGAATTCCAGTCCCGTCTGTCCCCGCACACTCACAAGAAAGAAAAGGAGAGAGGAACAAAACCACTACGATTTGTGCAACCTCCTCAAGTTGGTCAAAATATTGTGGAGTCCCAAGTGGCAGGGACCTGTCAGGACAAGCGTATCCCTCTGCAGATCAGGCAATGGGGAAAGAGGCAATGAAGCATAACTCCTCTGCCCTCACCTACCAGCTGTAACTGGTGTAGGAGAGGGAGAAGATCAGCAGCAAAGGGGGTCTGTCCACAGCTATTCTCAGGGGCTAGTCCTGGTGACCAAATGGGGCACGTCAGTTGAGGAGGTGGGGAGCACACGCTGCTTCGGTCAGGAGCAGCCAGGGCTCTGATTGCTGCTTCCTGGCACTGTGAAGGTTAACATCATCCCTTCTCCCAACCCAGCAGCACTGCTGGCAGTTGCTGGGGGGATGCTGGTGGTTTTACAGGCACATGGCTCAGGCTGGAGGGGACCGGAGCAGATGAGAGACCCCAGCATTGGGACTCCCATCTTCAGGAAAAAGCCTGGCAGCAATTAGAGTTGGCACAAAAGGGAGATAGTATCAGCTGCAAGGGGGGATGAAATGTTTTACCACGGCCGAGTACACGCTAAGATTATTTTCCTCTCTCGCAGAGGGAACCCCAGACAGCAGGAGTTTCACAGAGTCAATGACTCCAAGCGGGTTTTCATATCAATACTTCAGCAGCGTCTGTCTTCCCAGCTTGCGTTTCCCAGGCCCCAGCTCCCCCTCCCCACCCGTTGCAGTATTTCCCTTCCTTTAGCAAATGCCCACGCTCCCTCTAGCGCCCAGCTCTGCTTTTCACACACCAGCAACCCGGCACCCTTTCCTACAGCCTGCACCCCAGGGTGTCCAAATCACGATGGAGCTAATTAAAAGTGAAGCTATTCTGGGCACAGAGGCTCTGTAGCGCTCTGCAGATCTGCCTGGCTAGCGTTTGTGTCGCATATCTGAATACGAAGGGGAGAAAACAGAGTGACAGCTTCAGTGCCAGGGACCCTCCTTGAACAAGAGAGCTTTGCCACTCATTTCAGTGGCAGAGCAATCAGGTCTCCTTCAGGACTGAGAGGGAGGAAAAAATAGAGAGGTTTAATTATTCAGCATCAATCTTTTCTGATTTTTATTGTATGCTGGGACTCTGCTGGCCACAAGGGCTGAGAATTAACCCTAAAATTTCCATAGCAGCTTATTCTCTCTGCCTTGAAAGAACATGAGCCAGCGGTGTGCCCTGGCAGCCAAGAGGGCCAACTGTGTCCTGGGGTGCATCAAGCTAGATAGTCGAGAGAGGTGATTGTCTCGCTCTACTCTGCACTGGTGCAGAGTGCTGTGTGCAGTTTGGGGCACCCCAGTATAAAAAGCTACTAGAGAGTATCCAGAGAAGAGCCACAAAGATGGTGAAGGGTTTAGAGGGGAAGCCGTATGAGGAGCAGCTGAAGTCACTTGGTCTGTTCAGCCTGGAGAAGAGGAGACTGAGGGGAGACCTCATTGCGGTCTACAGCTTCCTCACAAGGGGAAGAGGAGGGGCAGGCGCTGCTCTCTTCTCCCTGGCAACAAATGATAGAACCCGAGGGAATGACAGGAAGATATGCCAGGGGAGATTTAGGTTGGACATTAGGAAAAGGTTCTTCACCCAGAGGGTGGTGGAGCACCGGAACAGGCTCCCCCGGGAGGTAGTCACGGCGCCAAGCCTGACAATATTTAAGAAGCATTTGGACAACACCCTCAGAGATATGGTGTGAATTTTGGGGTTGTCCTATGCAGGGACAGGAGTTGGACTCGATGATCTTTGTGGGTCCCTTCCAACTCAGGACATTCTATGATTCTGTGATGTATCAAAAATGTTTAACACCCATACAGCCACGCTGTTCAAACATGCAGCAAACTTTATTCAACTCTCTCAGTCTCACAACACCCCACAAAGGCAGGAAAGGAAATACTGCCATGCCCTTCTCTTTGCATGGAGGAAATGTTAAGAATCACGCTGCAGTTTTCCCTGGACATTAAACAGAAGTTAGGATTTGGGAATTTGTTTGCCTTGGATTCCTGCAGGGAGTTTAAACAAACCAAGCAACTTGCATGCAAAGGTGTGGCTTCAGCAAAGCAGTATTTTCCAACTAACGGTTATTTCAGCTTAAAATCCCTGTTGGGCTCTGCCAAGTACCATCACCAGATCAGTCTCCAGCATGGCTTACAGTGTAGGTCAAACTCCCACCTCCCAGAGCCAAGCAAGAGAGAGGGAAGGGCTGTGCAGAAGAGAGAAGGAAGCTCATCCACCCACAGCCCTGTGGCTGTAATTCAAAGAATGTAAAGGGCCCCCAGGCCTCCTTGCTGTAGTGCCCCATGTTTCCTTGCCTCTGTACTCATTTTTCATTCTCACCTTGCACTTTTCACTGCTGTAGAATACTGCAGGTTGAATTCTCAACTACAGTAAACTGGCCTAGATCAGTCCTAATTACACTAAGGATCCAACCAAATACCTTGCTGCTTTGGCGACTTTCTGCATTTACAGCATTCAATGCTTCACCAGGAACATGTCATTTAATTTACTGCCTTGATTAGAGGCAGGTTGGACTCCACACCTTCAAACACAGATTCTCACTGGAAGCTAAACTTGACCAGATCCCAGTCAAACACAGGCCTTAACTCCATAACTCAAAGGTTTCCTTGCAATTGTCCTGGAACCAATCCTAACCATGAACTCAGACTTGTCCTTCAATCCTGAAATGAATCTGCATTTGTAAGAGAGTACTGACTCAGGTAAGCATGTACTGCTCTCCTCCATTCTATCTACAGACATCCAATGAGCTCAAGAAGCACGACGTTATGGTATCACTTCAGTAAATTCTTGACTGCTTGCAAGACTGGCTTCCAGAATCCTTTAGTACAACCAACGTTAAATATCTTTACTCCTTAACCTGTGCTTTGCCCATTAGACAACACTGCTTTCATATTTTTTCTAAAATCTCTACTATGAAGAATCTAGCTACAAATTTGGAAACTCTCAGAAAGTTTTGTCTTCCCACAGTCTTGCATTTAAGAAAGTATTTGTCTCATCTCACCTCCCTTTTGGGAAAAATTTCTGCTGCCTAACATCAATTATCTGCTCAAACCCATTTTCAAAATACTTTGTCATCTAATTGGATGAATGTTTTCCATAAAAAAATTAATTAAAGAATCACATAGCTGTTTCTGTTTGCATTTAAATCACTGTGAAAGCTTAACCACAAATCCTAGGCCTCATCCCTGAGCATGAAAAAGTCTGAGTATTGAGGCCTGAGAGTAAACTGCTGACAGGCACCTAGAACAGGAGCAGTTCTGTTACTGAGCTCTGGGATACAAGAACCTTGACAGCTTGCTGTGCTAGGCAGGGTAATGGCCCGGGGAATCTGCCAGCTTCACAGGATCCACAAGCAACATCAATACCCATCCACTGGGCATCAATCTGACTTTGCAATGAAACCAGTCTGGAGAGAAATAACCTGAAAAATATTTTCCAGACGCCTTCTTCCTGCTCTACTGACTCAACACAACCATAAAAGCAATTGCCACGCAAAAGTTTTGTTTTTATTTCCCCATCTTCTATTTGAATATTAATTAAATATGGATTGGCAAAGTCCTGGAGAAGGACTTCAGTGGCAAACTTCATTACTAAAGGTAGTGGAAAAGTGGAAATGCATCAAGACATTGTGACACAGCCGGCCTATATTCAATAGCAATGAGACCACAACCTAGCCAAAAGCCATTTGAGAAAGAAGCAGTCTAGAATAGCAATTAAAATATCTACCAAATGCAGTGCAATTAATATGATTGCTTTGTCACCATCTTGCACTGGTTAACATTTTAAACTGAAATCCAACTGGACTGTTAGAGCAGTTACCCATGGCTGACAACTAAATGCAGCATTGCCTGCCTAAAGATTCATTTTTTCCTCTTCCTCCCTTCCAAGCATAGCAGTCTATTTGGAATTGCAAATATTGCCCACCTCGTTCTGCCCATTGCACACTGCATTGCTAGGCATCTTAATGAAAAACTACCTGGCACACAGCAAGCCCATCAGCCTCCCCAGCTTGTAATTCGCCACGGGAGTGAGTAATGTCTCAGCATCAAACCACCAGTACATTAGCAGATCACACCAGAACACTGCCAACAGCATTCAGAAGAATCATTCCCGGAAGAGACAGGCTTCACTGCAAGAACTTGTACAACCTGCTTTTCACTGCCAGCCCTCAGAGCTTGCACAGGGTAAAGGAAAAGGATCAGTGGTAGCAGGAGGAAAAGAATCGCAGAAGCCCATTCAGAGCAGGGTTGTCACCAGCAGATGATGTCTACATGAGTCTTGAAAATCTCCAGAGATTCCCAAAACTTTCTGGAGCCTTGCTGCACCACTTTCTTTGAGAAGAAACTCTTCCTAATGTCCAATCTGACATATGTTGTGGCTGTTGCCACATGTTATATCCTCTTCAACCAATAAGATAAGCTGCATCATCTTTCTAACTCTACTTCAGGTGGCTGTAGGCTACTGTAGCACTATTAGCCTCCTCTTTACCAGAGTCTTCTCCCAAAGACATCTCATGTTCCCAGTCCTGGAGTGAATCCTGCAACCATGTTAACTCTAGAGATGACAGCCACAGGCTGACCAGACCTCTGGGCAAAACAGTGTAGCACAGCTGACAAGATAAAACAAGGTGCCAGTCCAGTCTCTCACCAGCTCTCATCCTGCCTTCCCCAGCTTTCAGAGCCTGGATCATACTATAAGCATCAATGCGGTTGAGTGGTCTGCACAAGTAGCAGCTGCATCACTTGTACACTATGCTTCTCCAGGTTTATGTTCTGTACTGCAACACTGCACTGACATAAAAATATGCACTGCTGATATTTTTCCTATAGCATTAAAAATCCAACCCCTAGGATCATATAGGAACTTGGCCTGGCTGAAACAAGCTGCACTATTGCACATGCGTTAAACAAATACCCTCTCCTGCTCTTACTGTGGCATTATAGTGCATTTCCTCAACTTTATGTCTGAAGCTTACCTCTGGTTACTAGAAAGGCAAGGGCATGTATACGTGGGGTAGCTATGATTGTAAGCTGAGGCCTCTCCCTAGATAATGGATTGAAAATGTCTTCTAGAGGTTAAAAGAAAGATAAAACTGGGCATCTGTGTTTCTTATATTGAAAAAAAACACTCACAACACCACAGAATTTGTAGCACTTCCATCATGGAAAAAGCATGGACATTATTAAGTACTTCCTATAAACAGCTACATTCATCAGAGTGACAACTCTGAAACCTAATGACAACAGTTCCCGTTTGCCATTCCACTAGCGATCATATCAGGAGAGCAATCTGAGTAAGTGTGTTTTATCCACTGTTGCTTGTTGAAATCTCTTGAAAAAACTATTGTCAAGAAACAAGATAGTGAGGTTTAAAGCTGTAACAGCATTAAAGGTGCTGCTACTTATTGTTGCAGGTCCCTATCCTAGCAATCAGGGAGAGAGGAAGGAAGAAAAGATAATCTGAGGAATCAGATCATCTTCACAGGAAGGCTGAAGAGAGCATCTGGTGAGCAGAATGAGGAAAAATTTCATGCAACAGCATAACCATCTAGAAAGAAGGGAAACACGCGTAGAGCATACAACTGCTCACTGAACGGCACATTTGTACACAGTGTGTGTTCAGAGAGGAATGGCTTTGAAAAAAGAATGGCTTGCAGATCTTCTGGGAATAATAGTAGTTTTCACTAAAAATTCTCCATCTTTCAGAAAGGCATTAGGAAGAAAACATTTTGTCTGATCTCTACCAGGTCCCTCAAGAGTTTCAGTGACCTCTCTCAATAAATGCTTCTATTAGGGCAGACCAATACTTCAAGCCCAAGTGCAAGTCTCCTTTTTCTAATGTCAGACCCACTGAATTAAGCCAAATCCCCTTCCCAAGAACACAGAGAGCACAAACCTCATTTCTACACAGAATAGTATCTTTGCCTTTTCCTAACAATTTCCACTTGAAGATCTTCAGGTATTGTACAAAGCAGAAATAAATTCTGCTCCACACCACCACTTTGTGGTAGCTAAATAGTACTATCCTCGTTTAACATGGAAGAGGAGATCCAGGGAGGTTAATTGTCTTTCCTAAGGTCACAGAAAAAGCCTCTGGGCAGGACAAAGCAGAGAACTCAAATTCCCTGATCCCACCAGCCTTCTGCCTCTGTCCTAATCCTGACCTCACTATCTGCAAATGGAGAAAACAAAAGTTTGTTGCCTGGAAGGGATTATTTTTTAATAAGTTAAATTGAGATTTAAGGGACGTGGGAGAAAAGGGGGATAGGAGATGGAGGAGGAGTTGCTCTTAACTAAAAAAAAACACATGAGGTTTTTAACATTCTAGGTAACAGGACATGCAGCAGCTGCAAAGATCTCCCTTTTGTGAAGTGTCTGTAGGTCTATACGTCCCAGTAAAAACACAATATTTTTATTACCATGCTTTCCTCTTCTTTGCAAATCCATCCAGTTGTTAGGAATCCCCCATCACTAATGCCTGATTTTAAATATACTGCTTCATTGCATGAAATTTGATTGATCATGTTTTTAATAAATCATAAGAGACAAAAGCTTGAGTTTTGAAGTCTGTTCAAGTAACAGAGAATTGGTAAAAGCAAACTGGACGCGTCTTTACTGCTTTGGTAGCCTGAAAACAATAGCATACAGACATGTCCTACCTGCTCTCCTAGGTCATCTGGCATAATCATGACACATGAGTTAATACCTTTTGTCCATTTTCGATACACCTTCCTGCTGCTGTACGCCTACTGCGACCTAAGAAAATCTATGCTTTGAAGTGAGAGACTGGGCACAAATGTGGCTGGCAAAAGAAGCCACACTGTTTCCCTGAGTGACCTTGGGCAAATTGCTTGACATTCCTGTGCCACAGCCACCCCAACAGTAAAATTAGGTAAAAACTGAACTGCAGTAGAAAAATAGGCATTGGATTCAGCCTTCTCTGCTAATAAATGAAAGGACACAGGTTTAAGCATTTAACTTTCCCTCTACACTGTTTAAAAAAAATCCAATTCATCCCTAAATGCAGTGAGTTTTCTCCAAGAGGCAGGAGAGAAAAAGTCTCCAGATGCTAAACCTCATATTAGAAAAATCACGAAAAGATAACACTAGTATTTATTAGCATGCTTGCTTTTCCTTCCTACAAACACCACACTGGCAACAAACACCAGGCTTTTGCTTTTGCTTGTGCTTTTGAGTTGGAAGCTTTCAATGCATGGTTATCTTGAGGTGCAAAATCTTAATAGAAAGTCGTGAACAATCAAGACATTTTCCTTTATTACCCTTCGCAGTCATCTAGAGTTGAAGAATAAAGGAAACTAGCTATTTAAATAGCATATTTCTATTAAAAAAACAAGCAAGAAGGGAGAATTTTGCGAAAATTGCTTTCTGACTTGCACTTTAGAAAAAACAACCTTTCTTTCCCCTGCAAATGCCTATAGAATGAGTTTTCTCTGCTACTTTAACCAGAAATACTCAAAACTATTGGAAATCCATGCTGGGAAGGGATGGGGGGGATTTTAGCTTCTTTTGCTCAACACCTCTTGATTCAGCACCAAAATGAAACAAAAGAGAGGGCATATAGATTGTTTTCTTCATTGCATGCCATGTTATATTAAAAATAAATAATCCTAGAGACAAGTGTAGTGCTAAAATATACCATGCAGCTGTTTTCTCTTGAATGTTTGCTTTCATCTTTAATGAGAGTGGAATTCATGTCTGGCAAACACAACTGCCTTTAAAAATTGGTTAAATCAAAGTAATATCTACATTGCTGTCAGAATTATTGCCTAAGTAATAATAAATAGAGAAAAAAAATTCCAGTCAAAAAAAATAAAGAGGTGCTTGAATTGCACATTATGAAGCCATAGCTAGTACATAGATAGATAGACAGACAGACAGATAGATAGACAATTTGCTTTTTAATGACTAATCAGTTTCACGAAGAATGTATCTGAAAATCCAGCCAATCTGTTTTATGCTGTTAATTGCTTTATACCCATCTCCAATAGCGGCAAAACAATAAAAGAGGCATTTTCAAGGCAGCGACAAGCTATAATAATCAGAATAATGGGAATATTGTCACCAGGCATAAAGGTTTCCTAGAGTCCTTTAAATTATGCCTGTTCTCAGACTTTACATCAGAGGGGAAATCGTATTTCTAGTATCAAGTTAAAAGAAAATTGAAGTTCTGTCCACAGCCATCTGCCGGGCGTTGCAAAGCAGGGTGCGAGGGAGGGCCCTGCACTCCCATGGCACGATGGCGTGTGGGCTTTTGGGACACCCCCCACACGCACACACAGTCCCACAGACTTTCAGGGACACCTCAGCTACTCGTTGTTATTGACTTCAGAGAAAAGGCTTGAGATGCCATCGATTTTTTAGAAACTTTTCACTGTGCTTGCACTACCTGCCTGCTCTCAGAGCCCCTGAACGTGCTAGGGGGGCTTTCCACCCCTTAATGAATTAATAGGATCTCTCTCATCGCCAGCATACAGAGCAGGGAACAGGAGGGCTTTTCCACCGCTACTGTACATCACTCATCCCCTGGCACAGAGGCAGCGAAGCGTGCCAGGGTGTATATTACATGTGAAGAGACAGAGAAAGGGGACCCAGCGGTGCTGGCACATGGGACAAGGCTGGAGCCGGGAGCCGGGGGTCTTCCCTGCGCAAGGCAGAAGGCTCCGGCCAGCCCGGCCCCTTTCGCGGCGCTCCCAATGCGCTACCCCGCAGATCGCAGCTCTGCCTTCGGGGGCGGGGGGAGAAAGGTGTTCCCCTTCTCCTTCCTCTTCTCCCAGAAAAACTTTTCTCTTTTTCTGCGGCCATCGCCCCGTCTCCCCCTGGCAATAAGAGCAACGTGCCCGCCAAGCGCCCCTCTTCTCCCCGCATCCCCGGCCGCAGCGGCAAGCGCGGCACTACCCCGCCGGGCGGGTGGGCACACGGCTCCCTCCCCGCCGAGCCAAGCCGAGCCGAGCCGGGTCGGGTCGATGGGGCGATACTCACGCTGCTGTTGTGCCCGGACCAGTGCACCATGGCTTGGTTGTGCGCCGCATCCCCGGTGAGCGCGAAGGTGGTGGTGCTCAGCCGCAGCTCCTCTGCCCCTCGCAGCCGCGCCGCTCTCCCCTCCTCCAGGGGCCCGCGGGGCTGAGCCCGGCCGCCGCGCTGCCCCTCCGCCGCGGGCACCCCCCGGCCGCCGCCCGCCGCCAGCGCCCGGCGCCCCTCGCTGCTCCGCCGGCTCCGCGGAGCCGCCGAGCCCCGGCCCCCGGGCGCGCCGCCGCCCGCCCCCGCCGAGCGGAGCGCCGCTCCCCGCGGCCCCGCTCGGCGCCCCGGCTCCCCGCCCGGCAGCGGCTCCGCGGCGGCCGCCGCCCCGGCCGAGCCCCGCGCTCGGCCGCCCGGCCAGCTCCGTAATCCTCGCGGCGGCGGCGGCGGCTGTCGCTGCTCCTGCCTAAGGCGAGACGAGGAGGACGGCCAGGAGGGCGATGGAGACGAGCAGGATCTGCAAGTTATTTCGGCGCCGGTGCAACACCAAGAGAGAAGTAAGAGCCATGTCCAGGCGAGAAAAACGGTGTGGCAGGTCGGAAAGCAGTTAGTCCCCTTCTCCATGCCGTTGCGGAGCGAGTCGGGGGGCTTGGAGAGGGAGGGGGGACGAGGCGCTGCGTTTAGGGCTCTTTTTTTTTTTTTTTTATGGAGAAAGGGGCCGGATTCTAATTATAATAATTATTATTTGCAAAAGGCTCCTCTTTCTCTCGCTCTTCTTCTTTCTCTTCCCCCTTCCTCAGCCTCTGAGACGATGACCAGGAAAAAAAAAAAAAAAGAAAAAAAAGGAAAGAAGGAAAAAAGAAAAAAAAAAGCACTCCCTCCCCGGTAGTTGGATTCTGTTCCTTACTGTTGGTGGATTTTTTTTTTTTTTTTTTGAAAAGTGCTTTTCAGTGAAACTGTTCACGTTCAAGGATTTGATCAAGTGAGAGGGTAACACCACACGGGGGGAGGAGCCCCGAGCCTTGCCAAGCCGCCGCCGCCGCTGAAATACGCGGCCGAGCCACCAGCCGCGCCGCGCCGCGCCGCCGGGGGCCGGGAGCGGGGCCGGGGGCGGGAGCGGGACACCGCGCCGCACCGAATCAGCTGGAGCATCACCCAGCCTTTTCTCCTGATTTGGTATGTGTGCCTCTGCCCGAGACAAAGCAGCCGTCATTCACAGTTTCTCCCGATGTATATTTACATATACTCGTATTTACAGCAGCGTAGGTATTCCTCGCCCCGTCTATATGCATGCGTATGTACGCACAAAGGCTGGATATGGGTAAGGGGCGTAAGGCAGCGCAGCTGGGATGAGTAGCTCCTGGGTGACTCCCCGTGTGTACCAGCGTACCCACAGCCTCAGCCATCCAGCAGCACCCGCTCCAGAGCCGGCTCCGGGCACGTGAATGTGCCTGTCCCGAGCGGAGCCTCCCGGCCGTGGGAACCCGCCCGTGTGCGTGGGAATCCCAGCAACCTTGCCGCCATCAAGGAAGGGAGACTAGCAGGATTTATCTGGGGGGCGAAAAAACAAGAAAGGGCAATATCTGCAGGCAGCTCACTGCAGCAGCATCTCGGGACTGTGTCGGGAGAAGGAGCGAGGCAGATGTATTTCTTTAGGTCGTGGCAGTGCAGCGCTCCCGCTCCCATCGCAGGGATGCAACGCTTCCCCCGGCCAGGACACCCGCTTTCTGCTGGCAAAGCCCAAGGAGCCTTTGCAGCTTCAGCCCCCGGACAAGGTGTGAGTACTCGCACGGTGCGAAGGGGAGAGGGCAGGCTGCCGCCTCCCGCGGCTGCGGGGCGTCCCCCAGCCTCTCGGGGGTCACCCTTGTCACAGCCATCCCTGCCTGTGCCGCGTCCCTCCGGAGCGATTCATTGCAGCAACACGTCGGCACTTTCTCTTCAGATCAAACCCACGGTCGACCTTCCCCCGTTCTCCTCCTCCCTTTCAAAAGTGTCAATAATTAGCGTTATGTTAATCGTCCCACCCTCCCACTTCCCACATCAGCCATTCTTTGCCGTCCAAGGACGGATCCACCAACTACACGGCTCTCCCCGCGGTGTCTCCCCCCGCCACCGCCAGTCCCACAGCGGGGATGGCTCAACAGTTCCTCCCGCCTCACGAGGAGCGGAGGGAGAGAGGGACAGAGAAAGGACCGGTGATGGATCGCCCTGGGAGAGCCGTGGGGTTTCCTCGCTGGCCGATGCCCCGCACTGAGCCACCTCCCTGCAAAGCGCCCGGCTCGGGCTGGGGAGGTCTGTGCAGCCCGGCTGCCGCTGGGGAGAGCGAGAAGCGAGTTGGAGGAGGGAAGAGAGGACTGCAAACACCGCTGGCTGTTGCAAACGGTGGGAGCTGTGGCTAAATGGCTGTCCTGCAGGCGTGAAAAGAGGGTCCGGGGTGTCAGCCGGTTTGCAGAGAAAAGCAATAACAGCTCCGGGCGCGGAGGGGGGGCTGAGAGAGCCGGTGCGCGGTGGGGGCCCCTGCAAACGGCCACGGCCCTGCCCGTGAGCCGCTAATCCCCACGCAGAGAGAGAAAGTGGGAGGTGGGGGCAGGGGAAGCAAATCACCCGCCCCCAACCCAACGGATGTTATTTCTGGCTTGGAATCGGCTCCTTTTCAAACTACGCTGCCAAAATGTTTAGGAGATGACATTTCATTTGTGTGGGAGCAGTGACGTGGGCCTCAGCCAGAGCTGATCCATAAAACCACAAGCGAGGGGATTGCACAAGTTACACACACCTGTGGCAGGCACTGCTCTGCATGCGCAGAGCCAGGCCAGCCCCGAGACTGCACCCTCCTGCTGCTTGTAAAAGAAAAACATGGTACAGGGAACGAGAAGGACCTCAGCTGTCTCCCTAGATCGATTTGCTGCAAGAACAGTGTCCCCACATACGTGGCATCAGTGGCACGCATGCCACCCCTGGATCTTGCCATTGCTATGCGCTGTGAAGGGATGCACTGCCCACCTAATGTCATCCTCCTACAGTGAGTCTGCAGCTGTGAGACGCAGAACTTGTCTTTACGTTATGATTAAAATTTCTCCAGTTCCTCTGGGCCCAGCAGCAGCTCACTGCTGGACCTGAAAATCTCTGCATGTCCAGAACCCCTGTCACCAAAAGCAAAACCAACCATGGGACTAGCAATTGCCACTGCTCAGCCATTGTGCACTCCACCCAGTCCCATTTATCTTCTCAGCCTTCCTGGACACTGTTTAAGGCATAGTCCTTGTTCACACCTGGATCAGCCACTCATTTGTGCAGCACCACCTCTGACTTCATGACCAAAGCCTACCCACACCAAGACAGGACTTGTGGACACATCTCCTTTCCCAAATCCTGCCAGCACAAGGCATTGCTTTGTGTCCACAGCATTGCTCTTTGTCACCACAAGATCCCAGCTGTGCTGGACATGGCACAGAATGTGATGGGCTTCACGCACAGTTGTGTTCACCAATACTTTCTTTAGGGCAGTACTTTCACCATCCCAACAGCAGGTCTCTCCTACCGTGCAGACTGAAGAGCTGTTAGTTGCAACTAAAATCACCCTCTGTGAATGCCATCCCCACCTGCCACACTCAGGGACAATCCCAGACATTCAGTTCATACTACGTCAGCAAGATTACCCCAGGCTTTCATTTCTCAGACAGATACCCACAGGAAGGGCTGGTGTTTCTAAAGAAAATCCTAAAAACTTTTCATCAGTGCCTGCTTATTACTGTTAAATAATAGGACGTACAGCTGAAGTCCCACTGATGATGTGGGACTGTCTATTAAAATCTCCCCACTCCGGATCTCCCAGCCCTTAGCAGGGGCCTCAGTGCCAAAGCGAGAAGCAGCAGTGCTCTCTAATCCCTTTCCTTCTCTAGAAGACAAAGGTAACGTGAGCAACACCCCCATCTCCTGCACGATTCGCGAACTGCGTGCCCATCACCAGCATGCAGAAAAGGTGCTTTTCCAGTTCGCAGCATCCCTTTTGCAAGAATATCAGATTTACTTCAAAACCCGGCCTCTTGCGTGACATGGTGACAGTGAGGGTGTCGTTTGACAACCCTAGATTTGCACAGTTTGTATCCAAGAATAGAAATGGAATAGTCCAACACAGTATCCATTACAGGCTGCTTTAATCTCTGGTCTAATCCATTACAATCTGCTTTAATCCCTACCCAGCTGCAAACATCCATTCAAAGAAGCAGGGGTTGGTGTTATATTCTGTTGGACCATGTTGATTTTTAATTGATGTAAGGCAACCATATGCCATAACACCAGGCAATGCAGTAGATTTCTAAGTAAGCAAGTAAGTAAATGTTCTGGAAGGCAAATTGTGGCACAAATACAAAGCAGCAGAACGTGCCTATAACCAAGGGGGAGCTGGGTTCAATTAAGGAGAGAAAGACAATTGGGGGTGTTATGTTTGTTTGGAGGAGATGATTTGGATGGAAGAAGTCTAATGACACTATCTAAAGAAAGAAACAAATAGAGCCTGGCAATCATTTCATGCCAAAGCCTTCTAAAGCAGCATTGATCATCTGAGGTTTTGGTTTTTTGTTTTTTGTTTTTTGTTTGTTTTTTTTTTTCCCCCCTATTCTGTGACTTTCATTTGGAAAGAAAATAATTATGAAACCAAAGAGTTAACTCCTATCACACACATCAATAACTTCACCATAACTACCTCCACAGCTAGTTGTAGACCTGCTCCCCACTACCCCCTGTCCCTTCTGTTTTGCCCAGCTCTGCCCATCTTTGCTCCATGCCCCTCTCCTTCTGCAGGACTGCACACACTCAGGCCTCCCTGGAGGCCCAGAGTCTGTCTCCCAGTCACTATCACCCCAGGAAATTTCTGAGTGGGTGCTGGAACCTTACTTGCTGGAACTTGAAAGAAAGGAAGGGGGAAGTTAGGGAAGAGATCATAAGAGGAAAATTTTATGTGGGGAAAAAAAAGTAATGACCTGGCTACACGGTACTCTCTTCACACACATACATCCTCCCCTGAAGGTCTCCTGCACTACTCAAGCCCTCCCAAGGGAGGAAATCCCACATGCACTAAGAGAAAAATCAATGCTTGCTTCGGTTAACTTTAACCTATTTATTATGTGTGAGACCAGTCATTGGAAAACAAAGCAGCTCTGTGATAATGCTGTCTTGTTTACTAAGGAAAGGCCTGAATCTACCTAAACAAAAATCATTACAAGCTAAAGTGTCCCTTTATCCTCAGACTAAATATCACCTGCAGGCAGGGCCTTCACCATTTCTGCTGGTACAGTACTCCCCCCGTTATGAGACAGATTTTCTCCTAGCACAGCCAGTCAGGGTGTGCAGCAGACAGTCTGCCTCTGAAGCACAGCAGGCCCATGGCAGGGAGCCTTTAGCATTGCCAGACTTGCTGCAAAGCTCCTAAACAGGGGCTGCAAAAACCGACTACGCAGATGCTGCAAGAGGGAATCTAGCTCCTGCACCAAACGATGAAGTGGGAGTCCAGCAGCCCAGCACACAAGCATGCAACAAGGGTACCACATACCAGCATCCCAGGGGAAGTGTTTTACGCATCCCAGGTCATGGAACAGTTGTGGGACAATTTGATCACAGCTGATCTTGGAGCAGGGTTTTCACAAAGTAGTGGTTCCCCTCACCGCATCAAAGCACCACTATCCTCTTGCTCTACACCGTCCACACAATGCCCCAGAGCAGGAGAGGGTGCCACAGGCCACACTGGAACTGCAGCAGGTAGAGGCTTAGCAGATTGAAGAACCACTTCTGTGGATCTCACCCTCAGGCTCAGAACTTCACCAGCATTAGCAGATGCAATGCCAGGTTTGGTGACCAGCATGTCTGCATCTGCCCTTTTGATTTTTTCTATCCTGTGTCTGTGAGAGGCAGAGGAGCCCCTTTCATTCAGGAATGCTCAGACAGCTCCACTATCTTCACCCACTGCTAAGGCTGCCCAAGAAGTGCACAACCTGCACAGTATAGGTGAAGGACTTGGCAACTCATAGAGAAGGCAGAGGTGTTTTGAATACTCTGGGGAGATTCTGCAGGTTTTAGATCATGCTCCTAGTTAATGTTGGGTTCTGAGGTTGGTCCTAAAGCCAAGATAAGAAAATCCCCTTCTGCTGATCATCAGCATCATCAGGAATGCTGATTCAGAATGGAATGAGTGCATAGATTTGCAGCATGTACAAAGATAAGTTGTGCATCACATGAGTTCACTGTGTTGAATTCACTGTATACTACAGGTTGCATATATTTCTATCTTGGAGACCCCAGTCAGAAATACAGGATCCTCTGTCTCCCAGATTTCAAATCATCCAGGACCACAGTAAGATCCTAGATTTTCAGAAGCATTTACTTAGTTTTTGAAAGCATGCTCCTTAGCATCAGTTACAAAGCTCTGGGTCAGGACATTCAAACCTGCAGCCCCTCTTTGTCTTCTGAATTCAAGGGGCTCATCTAAAAAGCTGGGTCCAACTGTGCCATGTATAATGAAGAGAGGCATAATCATGGCTTAAGATGTTATAATGTGCAAGAACATGCTATGAGTACTAAGATACCCCATTTGGAGAAAATCTGATTAAAACCAGGGAATGTGACTAATATTCACATGGTCATTGACTCAGAAAGAGTAAATGACCCTCATCTCCCTTTCCTGTCCCAAGGTATGCCTCAGTCTTGCAGGTTCCACGGAGAAAAGGAATCCTCCTTACTGTTAGAAATTTTGTGCACCTTGCATCAGCTTTTCATTTCTGGTTGTTAATGAAGCCTCATGTTTATGATTGTCTGGGAATGGCTTTTGCCGCTAAGAAGCAGAGCACACATACTGCCTTGCTGTGCAAAGAGAGTCTTTGTGAACATGAAACTTCCCCTCTGCTTGTTCCACTCCTTCCCTAGGGCATAGTGGGATCTGGAAGGGTTCAGATCTCCTCTTCAAGACACTCACAACAGGAGAACAGTAGCTACAGCTACTGTGATTTCAGGGGCATGAAGCTGTTTCAACAGGGCAAGGTTTAGCACAAACAAATTTTTGGTAGAAGGAAAGCACAGTGCTAAATCTTGCCACCTCTTGCTGCTGGGTAAACACCCTTCAAACACGCTTCCTCTTGTGCCAAGAGAAGAGGCATCCAGCCTTAGCCGCTGTGCCTGCTGGAAGCAACCAGTCACATCCAGTTCAGCCCTGCTTTCTGAGCTGTTCAGATGACCCACATTAACAGTCATCAGCCAGTTAAAGCATTTCAGCTATTCCTTATTTTGACTGAAACAGGTTTGGGATAATGGAGGAGCTCAGCTGGCATATCTGAAGGTGCAGTAAAAAAGTAGTTGATGACTGTACTGTCAGAGCAGGACTTGTCCCCGTGACACAAGCATACTTCGTATTTAAGCACAGGCTTTGAATTAGGATTTAAAACCCACCAAATTTCACGAGTCACCAAGGTGAGACCATTTCAGAAGTGACTAGCATTTATACAGTCCTCAAAAACAGGGATCTTGAGAGGTCACATAATTCATTTACCTTTCTCTAAAACAGACTCAACTGCATTTGAACCAAAGCACAGTATAATGTGCAAATCACAGCTAAAATAATAGGATGAGACTCAGTTAAAAGGAAGAGATTTTTGGAAGATGTGAAATCAGCCAATGAAAGACAAATTGTGCTCTACCAGACTCAAGCAGTCCCTCCTCATCATGCATTGTGGTGAAAAGTCTATTGCCACAGCCCATCTCTCCATCCTCTCAACAATCCCACTAAAAAAATATCAACAGCTAGTGGCTCTAGGTGAGAGAAAGAAATGGAAAATATCCCATATTCATCCTGTATCCTGATGGGACTCTCAAGAGCCTTTACCCTCTCCTGCCCTGAATATCTCCTTAGGCTCCAAATTTCCAAGGCTTCACATGGCTTGTAGGCTCAACAAAATCAGCTGCTCCCACTTCAGTTCAAAAAGATTAAACTTCCATGATTCCCAAGCATCTTCTGGTTGGGATCCTGCTTACATACCAATCATTGGAGAAATACCAAATATTATCAGCTGTAACTAAAGTTGTGTGGGGTGTGCAATATGACTTGTATTTCCCTGATCCCCACCAAGGGATGCTACCATCTGAGACCCACTGATTTTTTTTTTTGTGACACATATTTCCCTTCTAGAGGAGTCCTAGGCCTGTTTTATTGCAGAGATCACTGTTATGATCCAAAGATTGTAACAGTGACATCCCTAAAGTCCATTAAGGAGTAATTGGCCCTTCAGGGCTGTATTACTGGCTGTAACCAAAGTCCCCATAAGGCCACAAGTCATAAAATGCAAATCACAACTGAGGGGATAGCTTAGGAATGTGTCACTGACTGGAGATGACCACAGCTTCTGCAAGCATTCCCATGCAGCACAGTGCTAACTCCCAGGGCAACCAGATAATGTTGTCCTCAGCAATCCCAGCGGACTGACTTCCTCCCCTAGTCTGGGGGGAGAAGCCCCCAGGGAAGAAATTCAAAGGACTTAGTAGCCTCAGCTAAGGAGGGATGCCAAACATCAGCCACATTCAGGTCCCCATAGGCTACCGGCAAAAGAAACAGCAACAACTCACAAATCCACAAGGATGGAAAACTTCCTTGATAGCCTCCAGCCAACCAGATACTGCACAGGAGATGTTTTAGAAAACTCTCCTGTAGAAAACAGAAACAAGACAGAAAAATGACGCAAACTGCCTTTTCCCACCACGCAGAGAGCCTACTAGAAGAATGAAGCTGCTGTGGTCAGTGACACAGAAACAGGTCTCTACAATTAAGGCTTTGCTCTCACCCCACGTACTTTTCCCACTTTGTATCTTCTTCCAGACAAATCTTTCCCTCTTCCACTCTCCACTGCCCCCTCACCCAAGCTTGAGACAGACCTAGGAGGGGAAGGAGCTGTTTTTGTTTCTTCTCTACCCAAGCTAAATCCAAAGCAATTTGTGTGTGTGTGTGTAAAGGCAGAATTTTCTTAGCAAGCTAGAGACAAACAAGTCTGGCAGGGACCCCAGCTTTGATGGTGGAACTTCACAGGAGGATGTTCAACCTGCCACAGCTTGGTGCTGTTTTCTCTCCCACAACAAACACCACCTTTTAAGATTCTCACCTATGGCTATTTCCTTCCCTTCTTTTAAGAACAACCCCAAACAAGAGAGAAATTGAACTACAGCATTGAGGAAAGACTTTATACTAGTCAACATGAATGGAAGAGTGTATATTTAGTGGGGAAGAACAAAACAAAAAGGAAGTATTAATATAAAGAAAAATAACCCAGAACTACAGCAGCAAGCAGCTGGCCGTAGGCAGGTGTTTCTCACCAAGCCAGCCCTGGGAGCCCCCCAAATCTCCTGTGCACTGATTCAGCAACAACTTACTCCTAAAAGGAGACAGGTTGAATCAAATCTCATGTCAATAAAGTTTGAAACGTTCTGAAAGAGGGAGTCTCAGGCAAGTTTATGCTCCCAACACCTCTAAGACAAAACTAAATGGCAGCTATTACAGCCTTTGCTAGACTGTCTGGCCTGATAGCTTCAACTCACAGGGGACTAGCTGAAGTTTCACACAACCACAGGAAATTAGAAAAAATAATACTGGCCCCATGAGGAGAAAAACATGTAACCCACGCACAGTGTCATGCATGCTCACTAGTGGGCTGGCAAAGGCCAGGCATCACTGCTGTATGCAATTCCATGATGAAATGGCAATTACTAGTTAATAATCATTTAAACTCTAGCAATGCCTAGAGTTCCTATCAGGTTCCAGGAAAAGGCCTGCAAATGTAGCAAAGAGACAAGCCCCACTCTGAAGTCTAGATTATGACTTGCAGGCAACACGCAAGTTCACTGCCTTCAGAGTACAAATAAGAACAGCTAAGGATGCTGATTGTCACAAAATAAAAATGCTGGGGCGTTTGTTGGGGCAAGTCAGGGAGTTCATCTGGGGAGGGAGGAAGAACAACCTGCACAGGCATTTTGTGCAATGCAAAAGCATGCAGCAGGCCAATGGGTGCACAGGCAGAGGGGCCAAACCCCTTCACTCCCCCTTCCCATAAAAGAGCACCTGACCACAACATTTGTCACTCCAAACACAGAGAGTATTTATTCGGTGTTCTACTAAGTGATTTAACAGCTGCCTTCTTGTGGTGGTGGCTTAAATCTGTTCCTCAGCTTTGTTAGAGATGTCCAGGTTCCAGTGCAGCACTGCAGAGACCACTCTTGTCAGTCTCCCTTTTCTGAAACTATCCAACACCTGGCAATTTTGGTGGTACACAGGAGCTGAAGAGCAATCTCGAAAGGGTTAAAATTCAGGGACACAAATGAAAGTGCAATTAATAAGCCTGTTACATAAAAGATCCTCATGCTCATAATGCAATCGGCAAGGGTTGAACATTTTTCCTTGGGCTTACTCTACTCCATTACTGCAATAATGCATGGTAATATAGTTAACATTGATTTGCCGCAAGGTACATGTACTACATCTGCAAGCTAACAGGGAAAAAGAAGGGAGTCTCTCTCCTTGAAAGGCTGGAATTACTTAATTATCTAAGGAAAACGACATGCAGATTTAACAGCACAGGGAAGGGCTAGGACTGACTTCCCCCATTCCTGAAGAATACAGAACAACACTTCTCTGCTACGTGATCTCCATGCAAAGCAAACATTCCTGGTTTGTTATTATTAATTACCCCAGCTCCTATCACTGGAATTCAGAGGTGTTGGTACTTCGCATCACCCCCAGCTATGCTTGCTATTCATAAATCATACTGAAAGGAGTTGCTGGGAGAGGAGAAGAAATACTAAAGGAAACTTGTAAGCATCTCTAAATAGGCAGCTGCTGTTCGAAGAGGCTGCAGTCCTCTGCACAGAGTCAGATGTAAACCAGTATTAGTGTTATGAGACAGCAGGAGACATACGCCAAAAGTGGGCAGGCATGACAAGGAAACAATGCATTCAGACAGAAAAGGTAAAGGAAAGCAGATAGCCCGGGGGGTTAACCTTTCATCTTCACATCCACAGGTTAGATCAGATCAGATGATCTGATAAAACCTGAAAGGCACTGTTATGATTATTAATCTGTAAGGGGTTGACTGTAGTCCAAACAGAGATAGAGGTGATAGTTCTAGTGGTCAAACCAGCACTGATTTTCCCTTCAGAGCCTAGAGCTAATAATTTAAAACCTCTTTCCCAGTTTTCCATCTGTAAAATGGAGGTGAAATTGCTTCACCACTTTGAAGATGAAGTTCTGAACAGGTTTTTGGCCATCCCACGCTTTCTACCCCTTTATACGATTATACGTTCCACAAAAAGCATTCACTCTCCTGCTCCTCACAATAGCTGTGCTTAAACTATTTCTCCTTTTTAGAGGAGTGTCCTGAGTAAGAAATTGAGAAACATAAGCTTGAGACTGAGGGATTTATCTCAGCCCAGTTACTAGACTGATGACCACACTTTGTGACTGACATCACTCACTTGCCTTCTGGCTGGCAAGAGGACAACCCTGAATCAGATCTGCATGAAAAAAAAGAGGTTGGGGTCACCTGGACCCCACTTTATCCCAAGATAGAACACATTCACAGTTTTTTGTTGACTCTTTTTTAAGATCATTTCAAAGTTACAAACAGTTGAGAACTGAAAGCAAGGTTTGTTGGAAAGGAATCGTAGCTTCTCATAGATCACTCAAGGTACCTTGAGAAAAAGAGGAGCTTAAAGGCACACAAACCCTTCATTTGGCCACACATCATTGCCAGTTCAATGATCTTATTTTGAGGAATGGAAAGGTTCTTCCACTCTTTCCTCCTTTCTACCTTTTGCCGTTTAACCCAGAGAAACTAAAGATTTCAGGGGGTTTTGTTCTTTTTCCATTGTAGAGTGTGTGTGTTTTCCCTTTCCTCACGTTACACCTTTTAAATACTTCTTCATCCCTGGAAGCCTGACAGTGTGGCAAAAGAAACAATGAAAGTAACACAGAAACAGAACAAGAAATCAGCTGGAAGTTATTCATTCCAGTCTTCTATCATATACTGAAGAAAAAAGGGAAAAAAATGGGGTTAGACTATGATCTTCAAACATCACTGATCTGAAATTCTGAAATACTGAGATTTCTGGTCTCAGTGAAAATCAGAGGGAGGAGAGATGGAAAAAGAGTCACAAAGGCCTTAACAGAGACAGTCTTTTCTTTAAATCTTTAAATTTTTCTTTAAAGAATTTTTAAACTGAAGTTTTTTATTAAATAAAACAGATTAGAATTAGTGGATTGTTGTGTAAATTTTACAAAGAGCAGCTTCAGCCTGACACTGTGCTTTCCACAAGTGGATTTCTCATTAATACCATAATAGCATTTTTATGTTGCATTTAACTTTCCCCAGCCCAGACAGAACAGAATATTTCTTATTCCTCTCTCTAGACTTTCCCCTATACTGCCGTCATCACTGCATTACCAGCACAAGAGAGTCAGAAGTACTTTAAACTGGCAACTAAAGAGTCTCCTCTTGCAAGGTCTCTCATTGAGGTCCACCTTTATCACACAAGTAGACACAGGAGGGAGCTCACACACCCCCATTCACACTGAGGTTACATCTCAGCAGCAACCAAAGTGATTTAACATCTCTAATTCTCAATTGAGGGTTCCTTTAGGTCTTGGACTTAGATTTCCACACCTGCTAGAATAGCGGTCTCCCTTTTTAGGTAGCAGAGCAACTGATATGTGTTCCCCTCCATACCAGAAACAGAAAGTCCGTAGCAGTGTTGGCTGAGCTGAGGCCACAGGGATGGAATCTTTGCTCACCAGATCTGGCAGTCGCAGATGAGGCTGCACATGCACCTGTAATGTAACACTGCTCTTAGTAGTCCTGGCTGAACTTTCAGCTGCCTTTTATGTTTGCTGCTCGTCCTCTACTTCCTTCTCCATGCCAGACCTCACAAAGCAAGCCCTAGGTGTTTCTCTTCTTTAGCCTCCTCCTGTTCTGCCTAAGTTGGATGTCCATGAGTCCAGGAAAAGCCATCTCATGGGGAAGAGGGAGCAGGACTTCCTTCTATTCAGAGGCTTTTTTTATTTGTGCAGCCACCTAGGCAAAGCTCTTGAAGGTAATGCCCACTGACTCTTTATATTCCTTTCTATAACAGGTTTTATTCCCCTTATTTTGGCTCTCTTTCCCATTGCCCTTCATAGCTATATTTCATAGAATCATAGAATGGTTTGGGTTGGAAAGGACCTTAAAGATTATCTAGTCAACCCCCCTGCCATGAGCAGGGACATCTTTCAACTAGATCAGGTTGCCCAAAGCCTCGTCCAACCTGATCTTGAACACTTCCAATGATGAGGTATCCACAACTTCTCTGGGCAACCTGTTCCTGTGTCTCACCACCCTCATCATAAAAACTTTCTTCCTTATGTTCAATATAAACCTACTCTCTTTCAGTTTAAAACCATTGCCCTTTGTCCTGTCACTACAGGCCCTGGTAAAAAGTCTCTCTCCAACCTTCTTATAAACCCTCTTTATATACTGAAAGGCTGCAATAAGGTCTCCCCAGAGCCTTCTCTTCTCCAGGCTGAACAACCCCCAACTCTCTCAGCCTTTCCTCATAGGAGAGGTGTTCCATCCCTCCGATCATTTTTGTGGCCCTCCTCTGGACTGGCTCCAACAGGTCTATGTCTTTCTTATGCTGGCGCCCCCAGAGCTGGATGCAGTACTCCAGGTGGGGTCCCATGAGAGTGGAGTAGAGGGGGAGAATCACCTCCCTTGACCTGCTGGCCATGTTTCTTTTTATGCAGGCCAGGATATGATTGGCTTTCTGGGCTGCAAGCGCACATTGCCAGATAATGTCCAGTTTTTCATCCACCAAAATAAAAATATTTGAATCTGGTACTTTAACTCATGTTCACTTTCCTCATTAAAAAATGAAGCAGGACATGAGAATCCAAAATAAATTTTTACAGGCACCCAAAATGAGTACACTAAAGGGAGAATCTACAGACATAGCCCTCACCAGCTGTCGTCACCTGTATCCACATCACACACATGAGGTCAGGGAGCCCTAAACGCTGCTTGCCATACAATTAAATAAAGCTTTTGATCAAATCATCTTGCAGTCAAGCAACTGTGAGCAGACACTAAGATTAAGGGCTTGCTCTTTTGCCAGACTATGGCCAAAAAGAGCACATCATTTTATTTCAGCAGATATTTCTGTAAAGAATGGAGTAGGCACTGACAGTATAGCCTATTATTCTAGCTTTTCCTTCTTTCTTTAACATCAGCAGTGTCAGGTAGATTTTGGAGAGAAAGCTAGTTTTGTTCTAACTTCTTCAGAAGAGGTTTTTGAGGATGTGATTATTTACTGCATTTCTTTACAGTCCTCACACTATGAAACCCAACTTAGGCACTGTCTTTGAGCACCAGAGCAATAACAGTCTGTAACAGCCACAGCAGCAAGAATGAATCTGGATGTATTAGAAGATCCCAGCAGAAAGTGCATGTTGAAGAGGACATCATTAGATGTAAGGAAGATTGCTGACTTTTAACTTCTTCCTTCTTTTCCTAATTTCTGCTGCTCACGATTGACATAGGGATGTGATTATTAGCAACCTCCTGGCAAACCAGTGCTGGGATGCTGCTGCTAGTTGTCCTCTTTCCAGTTAAATCCATGCAGAAGCCCCTAACTGGTGCATTATCTTGCAGGCTTCTCATCATTTGCAACATGAGATCTGTCCTCATTTGAGGAAAAAAAGCCTGGCTTCATTTAATTTTTCATTTCTCCATTTTCCTTGTATCTACAGGCACAATTTTTCTAAGAGGCCTGTTTTTCTGCATTTTGATGGTGTACTTTACACCCCTGGAGAGAACAGACATTCTACATTACCGTCTCAGCAGACTCAGCAGGGTATCAGAGAGCGCAGATTTCTCAGGGTCTGCTCCTCTGCCTCATTCATTACTGAAAAAATACCTCCAGAATGAAAGCGTGAGTTAGCAACCCCAACTGCTCTGAATATACCCTGCCACAAGAGGAGCCAACAGAACACGTGTGACATTCTTATCCCCTTCTTCCACTGGATCCCAGAGGGTTTTGCAAACTATATCACTCTTGAAGGGGAATGCAGGTCATACATTGATTTTTTTAATGATTTAAAGGATATAAAGTTAGAACAGGCTCAGCTGGGCAACTGAGGTATTATCAATAGCAAAGGGAACTAAAAAGTCGAGAATCCTTGGTGCTGCTCTGCCTTCTGACACAGGCATGGCCAGGTTTTCTGTACCTTTAATTCATTTCACTCAATGCCCTGAGCAGAGGTCTAAAACTTACTTATTTCTGACAGGGACTGCACTTCGTCTCAAAGGGGAGTTTCTCCTTATTTATATGCACCTTTTCCCAACTCTGCTGCCTCAGAAGAGAAGTCTTGTTCATTCTTAGGCCTGCAAATTGGCTTTCCACATATTCTACAACCCTCCTCATCTTGCTTGGTGCATTGATCTATTCTTGCCAAGAACGAAGGACATAGGTGCCTGCAGGACTAGCATTAATTCTGTTTTGCATAGCAACCAATTATAAAGGTGTATTCAGAGAAAGTATGATCAGCAGTTCCTTGCCAGTATCTCCCAACAGATGCAATATTAAAGCCTGGATTTGTTACAATATTCTTGCTAGCAAAAGGATCTCATACTGGAAGTTGCCAAGTTGTTTAAATATCTGAGCACTACTATTTGAATACAAGCTCCAACCCAAGCCTTGAGACACTGAAGACTCAAACACCCAGGGTACAATGTGAAAATCAAGGCATTTCATGACCATTTATTAACATTGCATGCATGGCTGTGGCAGTATAAACTTTCTCTACCACACAATTCCCTGCCGCACAAACCCATCTCCAGCCCCTTGCCCACCCTTGTTCACAGGGAGAAACTCTGAAGTACTTTTCCAGAGACAACACATTCAGACACACAAGCTACCTTGAATCCTAGGTGTGCAAACCCCTGACAAACCCAGCAAAGACTGAAGCAGTCCATTTCCTTGTAGAATACTCATTGCATTTACGCCCCACACCAGTTAGGATTGTCACCACAACAGTTGCATCGTAAGAGCAGTTATCTCACAGCTACAGCAGTAGGGATATATCTGCTGTTTGATTTTGCCTGTTTTCCTTCTTATAGGGAAGAGATAATGCAAGGAAACCTGAGGATGGTGAAGAGGAGAGACAACATTCTTACTAGCTAGTCTGTCTTGCCATCTTGCATTGGAGAAGGTGCAAAGAGGAGGTATGTTTTAAACATACTGGTGATTAGAACCGTAACCATAAAACTGTTTATCTGGTGCTCCTTTTCCCCTCCCCAAGATTTTCTTTTAAACACAGCAATAGATTTTATTCCCAGATGTCATCTGCTTTTTCCTAGCTATTTCTTGTTTGTCTGTGTTTTGTTTCTCTAGAAAGGAAATAAAGCTGAATATTTTCAGCTAAACTACATTTGTTGTGTGGTGTTTTGCACTGTTTTTAGCAGGCAGGCTAAATGTTTGTTAGAAAACATATTTTGACAAAGGAGAAAACTAATTTCCAGATAGTTCTAGCTGTAAGAAAGGTGAGAGCTCTACATGGCTCACTGAGTCTGTAACTGTATCAGAGATTTAAAAGGTGCCAATTTAAGATCTAATCCCAAATCCCTTGCATGAGTGGTCCCATTAAAGGGAGAACAAATTTACTCTTTGCCCTCATAGATTTATACTGGTTGTCAATATAAGCAAATGAGAACAGAAGAAACTCGGAACCAAAGCCTGTTCTAAATTGCACCACTTCAGAGAAACTCTCCAAGAGTCAAAGGATGGGCTTTTAATTAATGTTGGCAACACATGGAATCGAGTCAGGCAGATATGGGTTTTATGTTAACAAAGGTGGTATCACTTTATACACTCTAATATCTCTGAATAATACAATACATTTCAAAGACAAAAGTTAGGATGTCTCCTTCATAACGCACTCATAGTAACTGCTAAGTGTGGATTCACCCTTCATTAGTTGCCAAGGTTTAATCAAACCACTTCTCTAAGCAACTCTACCTGAACGTTGCATTTTGTAATCATCCCTTCATCTCAGTGACGTCAGTGTGTAAGCATCAAGGCAATGATTGATCGATTCTCAATATTCCATCACTTATATTTCCAAAGTAAACAACTCCTCCTCCATTGGGAAATAATACCTAGGCTAAATCAAATTGTGAAGTATAAAAGAAAGCTAGCCTCCTTCATATTAATCTTAAACCATTTATGATAGATCAAGGCATTGAATTTCTAGATCTAATGAGACCTGTGTGCTCTGAAGCAACTCTTTAATTGATAAGTGAGGAGATGAACGACCTGGTTTGTATCATGGAGAAAAAAATATGTACAACAGCTTGTTTCCAACCCAATTAGAGTGTGGAGGAATTCTTGACTCACACTTTGAGTGTCAAGAGGTGCATTGCCTGAATGGGTTTCACCACTTCTTGGGCACCTGGCTCAGAAAATCCTCTGCATATTGTGTATTTGGAAAAATTGAAGCCAAATTATCAGTTTGTCTGGTTCTCCCATATGCTAAAGCTTCTTAAATCCACTGTAAAGCCTCCTTAATACGGACATAAATTACAGTCACACTATGACACCCTAAACGATGCACAGGAAACTGGTCTATGTGAAAATGAGACCTGCTGAGTGACTATCTCTTGTGAAAATCTTGCTATTGGTGACAAGAGGAGATAGGAACAGGATGGAAATTGCCTCTGAATCTTAGAAAATGTACTGCTGTGGGCAGAGCAATGTGCTGACAATATTTTATTTAGATGTAATGTAAACCTAGCTTCCACATAATACAATCCTGATCTAAAGGCTGTCATGTTAGAGTGCATATTGTATCCATATCTCCAGTCAAGTTTGTTCCTTACTCATAAATAACAATATTGAGGAAAGACTGGTGAATCCCAGAGGAGTAAGCACAGAGTTATGCTTTAAATAGACCAACAAATCCACTAGAGAATAAGATCCCACTGCCCATCTACTTAGTCGATGAGTACAAAAGTGAATTAAGCTCAGGATCAATCTGCCTGTTAGTCCTTGTACTTATTCCAGCCAACATACACCTTGGTCTTGCAAACCATCCCACCGCTCAGTTTAGCAGCACTCAGTCCGATGGACCGAAAACAGAGCTTCTTCCCTCTGCAATCACTCCCCCAACCTCACTATCCATTAACTACTCTGAGCATTTCCAGATTTCCTCTTATTTCCTATTTCCTCATTGGTTTCAATCCTGCATCACAAATGGCAAAGCTTCTTTTGAGTTAACCTCAGAAAAGGGAGCTTAGCCCATGATGGGGTTTTCAACAACTCTTGGCAGTGGTCTAAATTCAATTTCTTTGAGCAACAGTAAAAATTTTCACCCACAGCACCAAGAGCAAAATTAGGTGCTTCAGATAACCCCACTTCAACTCTGTAACAGCATTTTTCTCTGCACTGTACTTTGCAGTCCTTTTTGCACTACACAAGACATGTATATTACAAATCATAGGCAGACAGAAATCCTACAGCATTTCTTTGAACGCTTTTTCTCCATCCGCCAAAATACAAAGACAGCTGAAGAGCACAAAGATATTTATTCTCCCAGAAAGAGCAGCAGTGCTTTTTTTGACTAACACTGGCTTGGCACATGAACTCTGATTAACTCCTGTCATGTTAAGTCATGTTGTTTGCAAACTACCCCCATTTCCCTCCCTCAGCCGCTCCACCAAACAACAACAAAAAACCCTACATATTCAAGGGAAAAAAGTAGGATCAGAAAAGGAAAAAATAAGAGGAGTTTCATTCTCACTTTCTGAAAGGCACATGTTTCTTCAGAGGCAAAGATGACAAGAGTTTCATAATGTTTGCTGACCTATGTAAGAAAAATTGTATTTCCAGAAGTGCAAAGGAAATCTGTTCCATTAATTCATTTGCATTTTATCCCCCGTAACACTAGAAACATAACCCTTTCTGTCTCCCCTGTCAGATGACATTCCACATCATATCTGGGCTGAGGCCATTCTCATGCCCCATTAAGCATTAGTGGACTTTTCTCAGCCAATACAAGTATTTAAAAATTCCCTAGAAAACACATTAATCAAACAGATCCGCAGTTGTGTAAAATCAAAGTTTTTAAATGTACCATATTTAATAAGAAATGGACTGTCAAGCATCTTCAACATGCCAAATTGGCATAGCTCATTGAATCTCCTGACTTATGAATAACACGCAGAAGCACAGCCCCTTTGATATGCCTAATTTTTCCTTATTTTTGTCTCCTTAAAAAAAATTCAAAGCTAAAATCTAAATATAGAAGCAACAGGCAAAATGTAATACAGAATGTAACCTGAGCAGGGTCATAAAGCCCATGTCAGGTCAGAATATGACTGAATCACCTATGTGAGAAAACTAATATATATATATTTACATGCCCTGTAAAATTTATGACTCCCATTTTAAAACAAAGGTGACAAATACTTGGGCAATTTAGAAAATGGACCACTTTTCATGATCTAGCAAAGACACATGCAGCATGCTGTGTTCCAATTACAAACTAAATGGCATGCATTCACTGGCAAATGGGAAACGGAAAATGATTTGCTTTGAATGCCCTGCATCATGAGAGAGAATTTCAAGTGGCACAGTACAGAAAACATCTTCAGCGTGCATTTAATCCACATAGATCAATGCTTGAGGCTTCACACATGAATTAGTGACCAGCACAACATCAAATACCCCTGTCCCGTACCACAATAATAGCATTACCCAGGCCCACAATAAATCATTCATTCATTCATAAGCTTCTAGGTGCTCTGTGTTTTCTGTTGCTGGAAGCTCCCAGGAAGACCTGTCACTTCTGAACTCACGTGTGTGTAACATGCAGGGTATGGGCTCACCTCTAATGTGACTGGCTGTGACCAAATTAAGTCACATTAGAAACATGGGTAAAAGACTCCAAGTTCAACACTGGAGAGAACTGCAGTGTTTTTCCAGGGTATGTCTGTCTTTCCTCCTTTTACCCTCCTGTGGCATTGGAAGAGCCCTAGGTAAGAGGCAGCAGAGAGAGTCAGGCTGATCCCTGCAGTATGAAGAGGGTAAAAGAGAGCAACTTTAAGCCAATAGCACAGGAAAGGCAATGGGGCCAGCATCTGTTCCTGGGAGGTCAAGAGCTACTAGAACACTGTTCCCTGATTCATTTCTGGCTTACATCACTCTAACTCCAAGAGCTGCAAGAGAGTTGTCCCCCAAAAACAGCTCTACTAAAATCAAGGTTGTTACTCAAAATTTACACCAGGACCTGAATCTATCAAGGCACATCTAACGTGTATGGAGGTAAGAAGAACATATGTAATTACAGGAAAGGCAAACAAGGAAAAACAAGGGCTTAACTGGTGAATAATCAAGAGAAAGCAACACTCAAGTCACATTCATACTCTCTTACTGCCATGCAAATGAAACAAACCTGAATGTTTGCCTGAATGTGAGGGGGGGGGAATGCCATTCGTCACATTTACCCCACATCCAGCACCAGCTACACAGCTCATCTTCCTGCAGTATCATTATCAAAGTTGGTGAAACAAATAGAATATGTATCCTGCAGCTTGTGTTTCAAACACAAAAAGGTGTGCCCACCAGCAAGGGAACTGGTTTAGTAAATCCAAACCCCTGCAAACAGGAAAGGCATGCACAGAGGCTTCTAGGAGAAAAAGAAAAACAGTAGAGCTTTAAAAATCCCTGCAGAGTCAGGTTGGCCCCGAGACAAAAGGAAGGTGCTGGAATAACTCCACTGTCCTTTCTTGTCATCATTTGAACAGAGTACAGCAAGGGCCTGAGGCAGAGCTACCAGCCAGGAGCACATGCTTGCCAGCATGAACCAAAGAGAGAGCCTGCAGAGGTGGACGGCTTGTGCAGAGATGTGGGGACCTCACCACAGCAGCAGTTCAATACAACCCTTAGGTGTGAGGGAGAGAGATTGCTCACTGGACTGATGAATATGGGCACAGACAAAAGATAATTTGGGGGTATTATCTGGTTCCATGTCTCCTTTCACTGACATCACTGGAGTAGGGAGTCTGCCAAATGAGATCAAGCCACCAGGACTTCTACTCACTATTTTGCCCCTAAATAAAGGCCAGTATCAGCTACATCATAAGGAAATATATTCCTTCCCTCACCAAAGCTCCAAAGTAAGTTGTGCATCACTCTTAAGTGGAAGAATGGAGTGTCACAGAGGTGAGAATCAATACCTGATGCTAAATGTTGAAAAATTCAGCTTTGTATTATTGCGTACATTAAGGGTGATGGTATGTATTTCTTCAGAGCCCAGTCTCTCTCAGGTTCTGAAAGCAAAGTCCCAGACTCCCCTACCTGCTTTCACAGAAATGGCAAATCTCAGAAAAAAAACCCAAAGATATCAAGGAGGCAACATCAGTGTGAACCCAAGAAAGCCTCACTCTTTTCCCTAGACTGTGTTTTTCATCCATTTTGCCTTACAGCAGCACAGTACAAAATGCAGAGCTAAAGAAATTCCTGATTCCAAACATAAAAGCCCAGAGTAACACGGCCGTGGTCTGAAGGATCACTGCTTTGCCTTTCTCATACTCGGACAATCCTTGCTCTGTTCTGCGCAGAGAAGGAAACTGTCCACCCTGCTCAGACCACATCCTCCTGGACAGATGAGCACCCAACATATCAAAGTGGCTTCCCCCAACACACTCCCTGAATTTTTAGTTATTTAAAAAGAACAACAGCAAACACAAGCTCCTATTGTGAGCGCATCCTGAACTCGCAATCGTCTAGAAAAGACCTTCCTTCATTCACTGCTGTAGCTTTTTTTATTGCTGCCAGCTACACCGCAGTGCTCCAGGGTAAGTCACAAAATTCTCCGTTCTTTTGAGACAGGAATAGTTCAGCTTAGAGAAGGAACCATTATATATGTGACTAGATACATGTACCTGATGTCAGCATTGGCTTTGGGAAATAAGAAACCAAGTTAAGAGAGAAGAAGAGAGAGAAGTTCCTTGTAATATAAACACACCCATATCCACAGGATTTGGTTTAGTAGTTCTGGCAAGAACTCATTAACAGAGGTACTGCAGCAGCCCTTAAAGATTGCAACCACATCTGGGACTCTGTCATATTGGATGTGCTACAGAAATTGTCACTGCCAAAAACTGTTTTCGTGCTAAGCACACAATACAAAGTGTAGAAAGAGAAATGAATAATTCACAGCCACCAAACCAGGACTGTCTTAACAGAGGTAGAGGGCAAAAGCAGCTTTATATTGCATGCAGAGCGGTAGTAGCAGGTATTAGATGCAATGCACATCTTGAGGGCCTAATTCTGCGCATCCATGCTTAAAGAGCTTCATATTAGCATGGCACATGAACCAGCACGTCAGGGGGGAATAAGCGTCGCACACCACAGTCTTCATCTTACCCTGCTTTCCACTAGGCCATGTGTCTCATACCAGACCACACAGAACAAGAGTTAAACTCTTTTGTCAGACCAGAAAGAGATACAAATTCCCTGCCATTCAAATACAAAACCCCACTCTTTAATAGTAAGGTCTTGTAGACCGCTTTCTGAGCCATCTTCAATACTGTCAGGAAGGTTTGCGGTGGGAGGATCATACTTGGCGGGTTGACCCCTTTGATTGTGACCCCTGGAGCACAATCAGAGCAATCGGGCAAACTAAGAAGCACACACTGTAAAGGCAGGGGATGTGAGGAGCTTTGCATCTCCGTGTCAGGTCTACATCTGCAGCTCCCAGTGCCTGTGGTAGCAGGGGAGGCAGATTCTAGCAGCAGCAGGGTGGGGATGCTGGGCAAAGTGGTTTTCTACCATAGCAACTGTTTCTGTAACAGCATTTTCAGAAACTGTGTATCTTAGGAGGATGTTATACCTCCCCAGTAAGGAGGTACAGGGACTATAACAGGAACCAAATAAGCCTACTCACATGTTCAAAGGCAGAGAATTACAGCCTATACCTCTGACACAAAATGGTAACTCTAAGCCTCCAGCTGCTTTCCCTTCCCAGATGTTAGCAGTCATCTGCTATAAGCATGCACCACCATGGCTTGCCATCAGGCATCAGCAAAAGCTGGAGAGGTGGTGGATCTATAAAGAAGGCAAAGATGTTAGGACCAGGACTTATGTCATTTCCCACCCTTTCCTGAGGTCAAGGACCAGCATTATAATCTACTGGGAAGTCCAAAGGGGGGAAATAAATAATTAATGTAATTAATAATAATTTGAATTAATTTTACTATTAGATTTGTTGATAATTGCTTGCCCTACAGTTTAAAACTGGTTGTGGATCAAGCCAAGGGTAAGTGCATACAATTGCCTCTGCACCAGCCTGCCTGCTGCAGCCAGTGACACGCTCCAGCTCTGAAGCTCCCCGTGCTACAAGCATGTCCCAGTCACAGCTGCCACAAAACTGTGGCGTTCCAGCCAGAGCTGCAACAGTGATAGAAGACAGGAGACTCTGCAAGAACCATTTTCCTTACCCCATCTCAGACACTGCTCAGATTTCAGGCTCTACCATGGCTTTCCATCTTCCAGAGCAGGCTCCCCTAGCTGCTGCTCAGGGCTCCCTGCACTTCAGGCTCCTTAGTAACTCATAGTGTGCTACTTGGAGATGCTATATTGCCACATTTTCTCCTTTTTATGTGAAATTTTGGTAAAAAAATAGAGCAGGTTTGGGAAAAATGTATTTTCAAAATTTAAAATAAAATGCATATTTTCACTTCAAATTTGTAACCATTGGCAGTTTGTTTTTCCCATAAAGAAGATTCAAAACTAAGCCATGCATGTTTAAAAATGGCAATAATTTTACAACAAGTTTTTCTGATTGCTTCCATTTTTTTCCACTTCTTGCAGTCTGTTCATATTTACACAAAGAACAGGGAAACATGGAAGTTGCTGACTCCTCCCACTCTTCTCAGAAGGTTTAAAAAAAAATATTTTGCAGAATATAATGAGAACTTACTTAAAAACTTTTATGAAAAACAGCATTTTATTTATGTTTGTTAGAAGCAACTAAAAATTTCACAAGCGAATTTGAAGAAAACAACTATTCAGCAAAAAGTCTTCCATCAGAGAATTTTGACTAGCAGCCACTGAAGTCTGACAGTCAGGATGCTGTGTGGACATGAACTTATCTTAAGTTAAATCAAAAGCACCTGAGTTCCTCCTCCAGACATGTCTTTACTGCTATGCTATATGTAGCTTGAAGCTCAATAAGTTTGGCGTTAAGGCAATTTGACCACACACATGCATATCTTTTGAAGTTTTTTGAATCTACAAGACATAGTAGGGGCTACATATTATTACACTGCGATGTCAATCTGCCTCAGCAATTGTCAGGATAACTATTTTGCTCTTTTTTTTTTTTGCATTCTGAGAAATGACTCATTGCCTTGTTATTGGCTTCCTTACAATAAAGGCCTTGTCTTTAGAAATAAGTGATACAGAGTGAGGTGCTGGCAGACAATGGTGGGAAGATTATATTTAATTTAACTGCTTGAGTCCTAAGATGGATTTTCATGACTGTGTGGAGCAAGATTTACAACTAAGACACTTTATGATTGGAGATAACATGCAAAAATACAGCCAGATCTCCTGTGTAATTTCCAGCAACCAGAGTAGCTATGTGCAGAGGTCATCTGCTTTCCAAATCTTGTGTTTACATATTTGATATTCTACACTGTCTCACGTTAGGTAGCAACGTGTTTTCTTCCATGCTGAGGTCAGGCATCTTCATCATTCTCCTGGTTTCAGCTACGATAGAATTAATTTCTTCTTAGTAGCTGGTGTAGTGCTGCGTTTTGGATTTAGGATGAGAACAATGTTGATAACATACTGATGTTTTGGTTCTTGCTAGGTAGTGCTAAGTAGGTGCTAAGTAGTGCTTACATTAGTCAAGGACTTTTTCAGCTTCCCATGCTCTGCCAGGTGCACAAGAAGCTGGGAGGGGGCACAGCCAGGACAGCTGACCCAGACTAGCAAAAGGATCATAGAATTGTTAAGGTTAGAGAAGACCCTTAAGATCATTCAGTCCAACCATTAACCTAACACTGCCAAGTCCACCACTAAACCATGTCCTCAAGTACCATGTCTACCTGTCCTTTAAATACCTCCAGGGATGGAGACTCAACCACTTCCCTGGGCAGCTTGTTCCAATGCTTGACCACCCTTTCAGGGAAGAAGTTTTTCCTAATATCCAACCTAAACTTCCCCTGGCGCAGCTTGAGGCCATTTCCTCTTGTCCTATCGCCTGTTACTTGGGAGAAGAGACCGATACCCATCTCGCTACAACCTCCTTTCAGGTAGTTGTAGAGAGCAATAAGGTCTCCCCTCAGCCTCCTCTTCTCCAGGCTAAACAACACCAGCTCCCTCAGCTGCTCCTCATAAGACCTGTGCTCCAGACCCTTCACCAGCTTCATTGTCCTTCTTTGGACACGCTCCAGCACCTCGACGTCCTTTTTGTAGTGAGGGGCCCAAAACTGAACACAGTACTCAAGGTGCGGCCTCACCAATGCCGAGTACAGGGGCACGATCACCTCCCTGCTCCTGCTGGCCACACTGTTCCTGATACAAGCCAGGATGCCATTGGCCCTCTTGGCCACCTGAGCACACTGCTGGCTCATGTTCAGGCGGCTGTCAACCAACACCCCCAGGTCCTTTTCTGCCAGGCAGCTCTCCAGCCACTCCTCCCCCAGCCTGTAGCATTGCATGGGGTTGTTGTGACCCAAGTGCAGGACCTGGCACTTAGCCTTGTTGAATCTCATACAGTTGGCCTTGGCCCAATGATCCAGCCTGTCCAGGTCCCTCTGTAGGGCCTTCCTACCCTCCAGCAGATCGACACTTCCACCCAACTTGGTGTCATCTGCAAACTTACTGAGGGTGCACTCGATCCCCTCATCCAGATCATCAATGAAGATATTGAACAGGACCGGCCCCAGCACTGAGCCCTGGGGAACATACCATATGATGTCATGCTCAATATATAAGCTGAGGGAAGAAGAAGGAAGGGGGGGACGTTACGAGTGATGGTGTTTGTCTTCCCAAGTAACGGTTGCACGTGATGGAGCCCTGCTTTCCTGGAGATGGCTGAACACCTGCCTGTGAATGGGAAGGAAGGAATGAATTCCTTGCTTTGCTTTGCTTGTGTGCGCAGCTTTTGCTTTACCTATGAAACTGTCTTTATCTCAACCCACGAGTTTTCTCACTTTTACCCTTCTGATTCTCTCCCCCATCCCACCAGGGGGGAGTGAGCGAGCGGCTGTGTGGTGCTTAGTTGCTGCCTGGGGTGAAACCACGACAATCATTCCTTCTCAATCTCTCAATCTTTACTTTCACCTCACACCTCCAGGAGCCTTCTCTCTTTTTACCTTATGCTGCCTTCCCTTCTTCAAACAGCCAAGACATGCACATGTCCCTTATCTCCTAAGAACTAGGGCTTGTATCCCAGGAGGCATGCAAGCACTTAACCCCTACTTAAATTCATGGGAGCGTGGCACCTGCTTAGGTTGATGACTAAAGCCTCCCTCCATCTTTGGAACCTTCATTGCTAAGCACACATTGTATACCCAGAGTTTGTATGCCTTTTGTCTCTGAATACGCCTGTTTAGACCAGACTGTAAACTCTTGAAGCCATAGAGCCTGCTAAGTGCATTGGGAATCACAGTGCCCCACAGCTACGTAATGTGTCGAAGGCTTATGTTGTCCTTAGGCAGGATGTAGTCAGTAAGTTGTAGTCTGGTGGTGGCTGTTCTGTATGCAAAGCCATTTCTATTCTGAACATATCAAGAGTCCTACCACTAGTGTTTATTGGATGCTTCCATCTCCCTCATGTGAGTTTTGCTATAAGCTAACAGTAGTCATTGTGATGAAAAAAAGCCCTACTCAGTTTTGCCAGCACAAGGGACAGACATAGAAGAATGATAAATTTGCTGCCACCTATGGCTTCACTGAAAGACTCTGGTGGGCAACATACGCTAAGCAAATAACCATGACACACAAAGATGACAGTAAATAGCAGTTTTCATCAGTAAACCTCAAAGCATGTTTCAAAGGAAAACACTTTTCAGTGTTATTAGCTCAATTTTGTAGAAGGGAAGCGGGGGTGAGATGCTTTACACGAGGCCATCCATCAGGCTAGTGGGAAACCTGGGCAAAAAATCAGAAATAGCTCAGATCTTCCCAGTCTCCGTCCAGTGACCAAGCTGCTAGGCTGCAACTTTTCACGTACACAGGAAGGCAATGAAGGTAGATTTGATCCACTGTGAAATTCTGCACAGCATATTAGCGTAGACAAGCCTAAGGATCCCTGCTGGCCCTTTCTTTTAGTTTACCCTCAATATGGTAGTGTTCATCAGGAAGTACAAGGACTGCAAAGGCTGCAAGTAGAGACATGCCAGAGGGCGTAACCTAGAGCAAAATAGGACAGAAGTGAGCTAGGGAAAACTGCTGTCTTGGAGGCTCTCCCAGAAAGAGCAGTAGACCCATGTAATTTGAAGGATCAGAGAACAGATGCAATGAAACATTTCCTGAATAGCAATCATTTAGCAGAGAGGCTGAGATAACTCCTGTCAGTAGGGGCACAGTAGAGAGACAGGTTGTCCCCAAGAATAGCTGTGCTAAGTATGGAGTGCAGGAACATATGGTAGGACTCCACCAAAACCAGAGTTCTTCCTTAGTATGAGCAATCATTTCTTGTCCCATTAACGGGGCTACTGGTCATCAATTTTGTTGTTGTCCTGGATCATCCTTCATTTTGAGGAACCTCACCCTCCCCAGACAGACTTGAATTGCAGCCCTGGGGCAGCACAAAAACCACACATTATGAGTCTCCTTCTGAAGGCAAATGGCACCCTGAGTGGAGCAAGAAGGTAGCTGAAAGAGGCTTTCTTCCCTGCTGAAAATCCTTTCTTCCATCGATGCCAAGCCAACAGTATGGTTTTCACCTACGTGAGCTGCTAGTGAACTGTGAAGCCCCAAGCTTCCTGGTCAGTGCCCATTTCCCATCTGGCGTTTATCATGTGTGCTGTGATCAATGTATCCAGGTGGGAACTCTTCCACAAGCGAGCCACTCTTAGTGAGTGACAAACACATAAATAAATTAGGAGGATGAGTAGTCTTACAGATTAAAGCAGTCAAATTAGTAACATTGCAACTCCCAATTTTTCTTTCCAGGTGTCTACAACTGATTCTGTTGAGTTAAGCTGATGGGCATTTACAAAATTACAGCCATTTAATTTCTGAATCTACTTGCCAAGGGGAGTGAAGGAGACAAGAGTGTGATGTGATGGCTATGGAAGCCAGTTATCGTATGTAGATTTATCATACAGCGGTTACTCTGTTGCTGCTGCCTGTCTACCTGCTTTTACCTTGTGGTAAGTATGAGGTAGTTTATCCCACAGTGAAAGTAGAGTTGATGTTCTATAAATCCACATCTTATTTAACCTCAGTGTGACTTGCTTACACTGAGGGAAGGGGAAGTGGACAGAGGGAGGGAACTACCAGCACTGCAGCCAATCATTTCTAGTCTTTCTCTTTCTAAATCAAAATCAAATAATAACCTGTGCTAGCTCAGGGTCCACAGAAGCATCTTTATCAACCACAGCAGTACTCAGTAGGACTATGCGCATTGTCATAATTTGCAACCCAAGGACAGCATTTCAGCAGCTATGACAAATTTTGAAGTGAAACTGTCCTGCCAGAAAAAATGAAATTATATACACTGCGGCCACAACTCCCCATCTTAGGCTGCGAGAATTCCCTGTATCAATCTACGTAATATAATATTTCATTTCTGTTTTTCCATGCTTGCTTGAGCAATGAGGCAGTTGTCATTGCATGTAGACTGTCTAGGCACTGTACAGACATAGAGCAATAAGGTACCCTTACAATCTAAAACAAAAGACAACAAATGAACATGGATAGGTTATAGGGAAAATACCCTAAACATGACAGCAGTGGGGAATAACTGATGACATGAATATTTCACGTCAACTTTCTTCGCAAATGCACCTTTGTTTAAATAATCTGGCTGGTCAGCAATAAAGGTTGCAAATGGAAATACTGAGTGTCTGCCTGCCTTTTCAATTCATAGGGAATTCTAGTCTGCTACAGCTTTTCCCTATGAGGATGATTTTTTACTCTGTATCTGTACTCTTTTGCTGTGGAATGCCCCAGTCTGAGCCCTCTTAATTTGGCAAATATGACTTCATCATCCAACATGATCAAGTCAAAAGGACTTTCCAAACAAAATAAGCATTGGCCCAATATTTGTTTGGACCACCCCTGGAACATGGATAGAGGTGAATACATCCATTTCTGTTATACCCATGAGTATAAATCAGCACAAGTCCCTTGACTTCAGCAAACATCTCCCAATTTATGCCAGCTGAGGATCCAGGTCACAGTCTGCTACCATGGCATCAGGAGCAACCAAACAGAATTCTTGCATGCAGAAAAGAATGAACTGGTGTTCCTCCTTGTCTGGTCCCACTCTGTCAGACTAGTGCACGGATTGATGTGACAAGAGGACAAGGACTCTCACATTTCACTTTCAAAGAAAAACACAACAGAAAAAACTTCCCAAAACAACCGGGCTGGCAGTGGAATCTTACCAGACATAAAGGTTTTAAGGCAATTCTGCTGCACTGCTGCTGGGACGCCTGCAGGGAAACTCAGTACATTTTGCTATATGCTCATCCTGTTGGACAGCTCATGTCTCTCAAATATTTACCTCCATCTCTACCTCTTTTAGCACACAGAAGGCTTCTTTGGTTGTATTCAATTTGGCGTTTTGTATGAAATGGTCTCCCCTGTCACTGGATTTCACATAAGTATGAGGCTGTATTCTTCTTCCATAAGTAGGCTATTTTATTTAGGTACAAAATATTCCAGGCTCACGTAAGCTTCTACTGGGTCAGTACATATTTCCCTTCCAACCAACCACATTTCTTCGTCTTACTTGGAAAAATAAATAGAATGAGCAAAGTTACCAGGGCCAGAGAACTCAGGAACTTGACTCCATAGCAGATTTGGTAACTACTTTTTAAACTGAAGGTGAAAGGATTACCTGGATCATGTAACCCCAAAAGGAGAGAAAGGCTCATAGGGAAGGTTCTGGATACAGTTGGATGAACAGGTACTTCACAAGAAGAAATGGTGAGCCCCAGGATCGGGTAGTACAGAAACAAAACAAGAACTGTCCAAAATCAAACTGGATTAGATTTGGCAAAGGAAATGGAAACCAAGTTTTCACAGAAAGGGTTTTTTCATGTTTGAAAGGAAAGCAAGAAAAGAAGAAATGGGTCCACAACAAACTTGAGGTAAAGATTTATAGTAATTGAGATAGGACCACAAAACAGAATTAGTAGCCTATTTCAGTTTTTCTTAATGATGATAATAGTGAAAACAGGGTCAAAATGGTGTTTAGAAGTACACACACAGAAGAGAAAATTACCGGTTTCATGAAAAAGAAGTTAAACTCCACCTGTTCTCCTTGTGCCAGTCAGATAGATCAGGCAATCCACATGTGAATCCACAGACCTGACTTCAAGGACTTTTAATTGGTTTCTTGATTATCTAACTGCTAGAAGAAGATTTTAAAAATTGTATTTAGGTAGCTACAGGCCAGTTATTTTAGCCTCACCCATATGCAGGATTTTACAATCTTTTCTGAAGAAAAAAAAATCCAAGACACAGATAAATTGAAGGCAGACTTTCCCAAAGCTAGATCTAGAATACTACAATAACTGTGTTTGATAAGGCACTTCCTCTGCAAAGGAACTGGAGTAAATCTCATCTACCTGAACTCCAAGTAAAGCAGCTGCTAAGGTGCTAAATTGGAAGTTGTTAGTCAAGACAGAAAAAAAAGGGAGTTAGGTCAGGAATGGCAAGAACTGCTGACAGGGGACACGGGAATAGGTAGTACTGAACAGGGAAATATGAAGATGGAGGGAATTTACTAATAGATTCCCACAAGGACCAGTCTTGCTCTGTGTTTCCACTTACGAAATTACACTTAAAAAGTAATGGAAATTGGCCAATGGCAGGAATGGAGGAATCACTATGAGTACACTGGAGGATCACAGTCAAAGCAAGTAGTTAAAGACTAGTAAGAATTGTGGCTTTAAGCCAGGAGATAACCAAAAGAAAAGACATAGCATGTTGTATTAGTTGCTCAGCAGATAACACCAACAAAATACAGGAATGGGCAAAAACTATCTTTGTAACACATGAGGTGCCTTCTTTCCAGTAAGAGAGAAAGCTGTTAGACCATTACAAGAACTCTTTCCTAGGATAAAGCAAACAGTTCCTGTCACCAATACTCACAAAGATCTACTAAGATCAGAAGCAGTGCGAAATAGGTCTAACAGTATGATCAGAAAGAGAAAAATCTATCCCACAAAGTGAACCTAGTTTAGAAAAGCAAAAGGGAAAAGGGATATGATTGTTCTCCCTAGAAATCTTAGGTGATTAACACTAAGGAAAGAACTAACATGCATTGACATTTAAGCTGGGCAATAAAGAAAGATTTCTAACCACAAGTGCTGGACTATGGAACAACTTTTTGGTAGCAGTGATCCCTAGCTTGTTTTAAAGTGAGTTTAATCAGTTAATGAAACAGTTAATGCCTTTGACAGCACAGACTTGGGCTTCTTAACACAGAAGATTCATTCCACACCTTTGCTTTCATGTTTCTGGACTCCTAAACACTAACTGAATCCATGTTTCCACCTGCTGGCTTGAAACATTTGTTCAATAATGATATTCTTCGAACATTTATCATTGTCATCTGTTCATTAAGCACTGAATATGGCATTACAGCTCTACCAAAGAAAGAACATATTTCCCATCTAAACAGAGTGCTCTTTCATCCTTTGATGAAAGTTTCCTTATCCCAAAAGGAAACTCAAAATACTTAAATGTCACACACTGCTTTACTGTAAAAAAAAGATTTACCAATCGTAGCATGCAGCTCCTCTATGGCGAAATGTGTCAGCTGTTTTAACAGCACACAATAGACATGCATAACAGACGAGCATATCCTACTAAACATGCAAAGGAGAATTTCTGGTAGACAGGCTGGGACTACACTAAACTTGGACTCTGGCCAGGACTTCATGTCTAACACCAACGAATGGTCCCATAATGTCTCTGAAGCATCAGGGAACTTTGTTTTAGGCTATATCCACATGAGGTTCTCTAGTGTCCCAGACAGCAGAACAGCACATAAATGGTCCTTAAAAAAAATGAGCATTAGGACCTAGTACAAGCGTGAGGCAGGATGATATTTTTCCCAGTTTACAAATAAACCAAGGCTCACTGTGTCTAAGTGATTTACCCACAGTAGCAAAGCAAGTCTGTGATGGATTGAACCCCAGTTTATACCCTAGTTGTTCCTCCTTAACTGTTCACCAAGATGCCCTTTGCTACGAAGAATAAATATGAGGTTTACCCATGGGAGTGAAAACCTCCCATACTTATGAAACGTCTCTATACAAAAACCCAGACTAACTGCTTGGGGTTCATCAACATCTATTTCACCATCGCTAGTATCTGAAGCACTTAAATAGCCTGCACTTTCAAAAAAAAGCTGCCTCCATGCAAACCTTGAGACTCATTTGTCTATGTACCGTCTAAACACAATAGACTTACTTATAGTCCAAACTATGCCACCACAAATAGCGAATGTATTTTGTCCTCCGGAATAGCTAAAATAAAATTTTGCACTTTCATGGCTTTACCCATCAAAAGAACTCCTAATGCTTCACAAACAGTGATGCATCAGGGAGGTCCATCAATCACATTTACTCCATGACAACAACGTATATAGACTGTGACTGAAATCTGCCCATGGTCTCATGAGGGGAACACTATTTTCAACCTTGTTTTAGAGCTGGGGTAAGAGAGATCCAAGAAATGTACTGCAGTCCAGGGAGCTGAACTTAGATTACTCAAGTAATATGCAAAACCTCTAACTACTGGACCAGCCTTCCCTTCACTTTAAAATAAAAGAATAGAATAGATTGCACCATGCGCAGGTGACAGTGTTATGCTTACTTCTCTAAATTGCATATTTCTTTAAATAAAAGCTTCAGATTATTAGAAACATGGATGTTCCCAATGTCCTTTCATAGTCCAACTCCTCCTCTCCCCTCTACTCCACTTCCAAATCCCACTGCATTTGAAAATGTCATCGTTCACTTGGTGACACATCCCAGCCATGTGGGGTGGCAGCTGAGTCATCTCCCTGCTGTGAACGAGGTGTGATGGTGACAAGCACCTTACAACTGCACAATCCTTTTTTGGGCACATTGTGTTGGAGGCTGCTCGCCCAGTTCTATACAAAGGGATGGGTGGGAGGAACAAAACGGGGTAGAACTCCACACATATAAAGCAGAATTAAGGGATTGGAGGTGGCCCTAGCAATCAAATTACATCTTCAAGCACAGTCAAAAACTAAAGGGCACCTAGAGAACCAGGCACAAAGACTAAAAAAACTAGGAATGAGTCAGAAACTCATTCGGGTTGACATTCTGCTGATGTCTACCGTAGGCACTGAATTAAGGCGCTCTACATCATCTCTTGAAGCATCTATGTTTCTCCACAGACTCTGGGGAGATACTGGGATGTAGCATCACATCCTCGGCACTGATGCAGGCTTAAAATGTTCCCCTCTTTCCCCCAACAACTCTACCTCTTCCAGTTTTTGAGGAAGTTCACCTTCTTATGAGGTATGCTAATAAGGCTGTTGATGGGGCTCTCCTGGAAACTGGAAAGGTAAATTATCCTAAATAAAAATGCCCCTTTTGTGAGGGAAAAGGGGACAGAAATCCCACCAGCCAGCTTCACTATTCAAAACAATGGACCAGTACCTCAGATCCAAATTTCGCAGATTACCTACAATTCCCAAAAAAGTTTCCATTTGACTATGCCCTCGTACCCATATCAGAGAATGTTTTACAAGGCAGATGATCAGACAGCATCCAGGATAATTACTACTGCCTAAAGAGCAATGGAGAAGTAGTGAAGAATCAGACTGTTCAGTCTAAGCTAGACTTTGATGGGTAGGTGGGAAAAAAGATCTTCCAAACAGGTGACAGCAGGTTATCCCCCAAGTACCCTACTTACACATGACATGCATGATTTTGCCTTGACTCCTTGAAGCCCTAAGCCCTGTGTGCTGTTGTGTATGAGGGAACCTGAATCTATGGTGCAAGCTCTGGTGCTGAACATCTGTCAGCATGCTCATCTCCTGCATTGCTGCCCTGCATGATGTTCCAGTCCACGTGGAACAGGGAAACCTTGCAACGTGTCTCTGCTCATTAGCTGCTTCTTCTTAAGAGCCTGTCAATTACCTCTTCCATCAATTGGCAGAAAAGCTCATTGAGGGAGCATTAAATCTACACTCCAGTAAACCCGGACCTGCAAGAGCAGTTTCAAGACATGTAGCCAAAAGCAGACTTGATTTCATCTCCTCAGGAATGACTGCTTCTACCCAAGTGTGTAGTACTTAGATCTTCATGATATTATTATACTCTGCCACCTTCCTTGTTCAGGTGTGCTCTGCATTCACATTGCACCCACACACCACGGGGAAAAATGTTAAATACATTGTCCATTGCCTATACTTTTGTATTGGGTTTGCATGGAAAGGTTTTGGTAGCAGGGGGGGCTACAGGGGTGGTTTCTGTGAGAAGCTGTTAGAAGCTTCGCCTATGTCTGATAGAGCCAATACCAGACGGCTCCAAGATGGACCTGCTGCTGGGCAAGACCAAGCCCATCAGCAATGGTGGTAACACCTCTAGAATAACATATTTAAGAAGTGGGGCCAGAAACTGTACAACTGCAGCTGGAGAGAGGAGTGAGAATATGAGAGGGGAACAACACTGCAGACACCAAGATCAGTGAAAAAGGAAGGGGAGGAGGTGCTCCATGCGCCAGAGCAGAGATGCAGCCCATAGTGAAGACCATGGTGAGGCAGGCTGTTCCTCTGCAGCCCATAGAGCTTAACGGCAGAGCAGATATCCAGCTGCAGCCTGTGGAGGAGCCCATGCCAGAGCAGGGGGATGCTTGAAGGAGGCTATGACCCCATAGGAAGCCCACACTGGAGCAGGTTTGCTGGCAGGACTTGTGACCCCATAGGAGACCCACGCTGGAGCAGTCTGTTCCTGAAGGCCTGCACCCCGTGGAAAGGGCCCACACTGGAGCAGTTCGTGAAGAACTGCAGCTCATGGGAAGGACCCACTTTGGAGAAGTTCGTGGAGGACTGTCTTCCATGGAAGGGATCCCATGGTGGAGCAGGGAAAGAGTGTGATGAGTCCTCCCCCTGAGGAGGAAGGAGTGGCAGAAACAACATGTGATGAACAGACAAAACCCCCATTCCCCATCCCCCTTGCAACCAGCGGGGAGGAAGTAGAGAAAATCAGGAGTAAAGTTAAGCCTGGAAAGACAGGAGGGGTGAGAGGAAGGTGTTTTTAAGATTTAGTTTTTATTTCTCATTACCTTACTCTGATTTGATTGGTAATAAATTAAGCTAATTTCCCAAAGTAGAGTCTGTTTTGCCCATGACAGTAATTGGTGAATGATCTCTCCCTGTCCTTATCTCAACCCACAAGTCTTTTGTTTTATTTTCTCTCCCCTGTCCAGTTAAGGAGGGAGAGTGATAGAGCAGTTTTGGTGGGCACCTGGCAGCCAGCCAGGGTCAACCCACCACAACTTTCCAGAAAGCTCTTTTAATAAAGGCCTTCCATTGCTAGTATGTCTCTATTTGCTGCAGGCTGAAGACAGAGGCTGGTGAACCTTACCTTGAGAAGCAGAATTATATTTTCTGCTCAGGCAGTAGCAGTCTGTGCTTTGAAACCAAACACGTGGGGCAGTCCATGTAGCTATGCACTACAGGAAATGCACTCGCTGAAGAGCCATGTCGTGACTAGATTTGACGTGTACCTACAGCACACCTGTAGCTTGGCTGTAAACATGTTCCATTTGTGCTACACAGAGAGCAGGTAATAACAGTGCACATTGACATGATTTCATGCATCTCTGAAAACCACCTGTCAGCTGCCCAAAGACTTGTCACTGGGTTCAGGGACCTTCCTCTATCCCACAGTTGCACCTCTCAATTGGTTATGAGGTCTTCTTTATTAGTAGGAAAATGTGGAGCCACCTATTCCACCAAAAACCAGAAACCTAACATGTCTAGATCCTTCCCTCTCAAGGATAGATTTGCTTATGAAGGTTGACCTGAGCAGGATGGCAGATCAGCTATGTACATCCACTTTGTAATCCCCTAATTGCTGCTTTATAATGCTCAGAAGTCTGGCAGTTGTGTCTCCTAGATTTGAAATTATGGTTTTATGCAAAATATCATCCAGTGTGGTACCTCATTAACGAAAGAAATAAACCTGAAACTTAACACTGAATGGTAACCTTCTTGCACATTTATTTGTACCTGCTTTCTCTGAATTAGGAAGTAGGTAAGGATAATAGTTCCAGATGACTTACTGATGTCCCAGAAAAAAATATTTCCTGAAAACTTCTGGAAAAACTTTAATTTTCTCTTCAGCCTGCACCATGAGAGATGTATTTCCTCCCATCAATTGGTCCACCACGTTACTGGACCTTTTATCAGCCCAAGTTATGATTACCTAAGGAAGAAACAGGGTAACTATAAGCAATGCTAGAGCATCACTGAGGACTAAGGACAGGAGGCTTTCTCTGTTCCGTTAGTGTTCACCAGTAAATTACATGCCCATTTACTATGTCATGATGACCTGAAGACCCTTATCAGATGAAGCTAAACATCAGTTGTTCTCCTCTTATATGCTCTACTTCAAGTCAGCTCAGAATCAATTTCAAATGCTTTTAAAGTAAACCCTGTACAGGAATCATTTATCATCACTTTCTTGCAGCTTGAGTTGAGCAATTCTTACTGAGGAGGCCATACTAAACACTTGCAATGGATTTGACCTCACAGGATACATCCCTTATGTAGTCTTTGTCCAGTTCACCTGCCAGGGGGGGAATAAAGAAAGTATAAGAGCAAAAAGGCGAATTCAGGGCATTGAAGAGTGTTCTCCCTGGAGTAATTGTCTTGGCTGCACAAAAGCAGAGATATCCTATTTCTGGGGCTTCTGTAAGAATCCCAGCTTAACAACTGACCCTTTCATACAGCCTAGTTACCAAAAAAAAAAGCTGCTCCATCATTCACACATCACTTCCTCACCTTTGGCTGAAGTAACTGGAAAGGGATCAATGAAAAAGATAAAACCTGAAAAATCAGACATGTATTCCCAGAAGGCCCAGGAGTTACATTTTACTTCTATTTAAAAAGCCTTGAGAAATGTTAACTAGAAGTCAATACAGACAGTGAAAGAAATATAGCTGGACTGCCCCTTGCTCCCAGAAGCAGGCAGACAAGACAAGGGCACAACACTCATGCAGTAAAAAGACATCCACAGCACAGTTAATGCCTCTCTCAAGCTTGCAGCAGGCCACAATGTAATTGTGAACCTGGCATGCTGCGTGAACTGCTGTAATCTGGCTAAAATCAGTCACTTAATTCTGCGTGCATCAGTGCATTTGGCACCACTGAAGACAGAACGTGGTAGTAATAAGCAAAGGAGCAACCGTTCCAGCACCAGCTTCTTTAAAGCTAGAGTCACAGTCCTGGAGAAACGCCCATGTGCAGGTCTCATGCAATCAAGTCAGCAGACACGGCAGCAAACCTGCAGACTGCATGAGAGATTGCACAGCAGGAGAGGGACATGCTGGATTCCCGGTCTTCCACCATCCCAGCCAAACCAGAGGGCCCAACTCAAGCCTATAAGCTTGATAGTGGGCTGTTATTGACAACAGCAACAGTATTGCTGCCCTGATGCAACTGCATTGTTATAGGCACCCACATACTGCCTCCTGGTCAAGGAACTGCAACTATAAGCTTTCAAACCAGAAGAACAGACACAAGCCTAAAGAATTCCAAGGAGAATTGCATTGGCTGCAGGCAATGGGACTGCAATGCGTCCTCACTAACCATGCTGTTTTGACACAGTCCTCATAACACCCCCTTTAATGGGAGCATGGACTGTGGGGCTGAACCTGAAACACAGGAGTTTAATTTAAAAGATGCAGACTGTTGCTCACAGATACACAAGCTGAGGGTTACACGTGTGGTACTGTTCACCAGGGACCCTTCCTACTCTCTCCTCCCAGCTAGAAACAGTGTCAGCACAATACAGAGCTGCAGCAGTGTGCTGCAGCTCCCGAGAAAGCAAGGCTCTCCTGGAGCCTTGTGAGGATGAGTGCAGCATTCCTCATGCAGCCTGGATGCTGACTTGTGTACATAACAAGAGCTGTTCTTCCAGGAGCCCTGCAATATAAGATCGCTAAGCTCCTCCAGAGTGACCAGCTGCTAGGAGACAAATAGCAGACAACTGCATACTCACCCCCAAGAGCTGTGCACAGTGCTGCCTCCATCCCAAAGCCCCCCTGTCCGTGGCTGAAGCAGCTGAAGGTCAAAACACCCTGCCATAACGCATAGTGGAGCTTGCTGGCCACTTCACACACAGGATCCGTGTTGGGAGAAGATGACATTAAGCCCTGTGGCACCTTTATATGGACAAAGATTACTGAAGAATCACCAGATTCCCAACAGCACCTGCTAGAGGACCCATATACATTGCATTTCAAACCTCTATGTAATGTCATTCCCAGTCCTCAGGAATTAGTCTTCAAGTGTTTACAGCCCTATAGGCACCCCTCTTAAAAGGGCTTCTTAATTTTCTGCTCTTTTTGCACCACATACCTAATCAAATCTGCTAAGTTTATTCTATAGTCCCTTCTGCACCCCTCCTCCCTCTTCAGGATAATTTTTAAATGAATTTTTTCCAGCATCTGCTCCTTCCTGTTTCTGTATCACTGCTGTAAATGGGATTTTTCTTCCTGACATCAAGAGAAGCAAAATAGGGCTTCCCAAGATAGTTTTCTGGCTGATTACACAGAAGTAGTGCAGTAGTCATAAGCAACAGATAAGTAGCTTTAGCACATCACAGTTTCGCTTCTTTGGGCTGTAGAACAACATAAATATGTTAATACACCCAGCTCTGCACTGCTCGTTGCCCTGCAGAGCTCCACAGCAGCCTTGACTCTCAGCTGCAAAGGCGTACACACACCTTGGTGGAAAGGGTTCCTGCTCTGCCTTCCCCAGGGACCACAACTGCGCACCTGGCACCAATGCAACAGCCACACGGCACTCTTAACGCACCCTGGGCCACCACTAAACCGCATGAGGCCAATGGAGGTGGCGGCAGCTGCAGAGATGTCCCTCCAGGGTGCTGCAGCCATTGGGGGTGGGGGCAGTAATGTGGCCCAGGTCACTGGGATCTGAAGAGGACTGAATAGTCTTTAACTGTTTGCCTCAGCCACACTTCCCATCCAGATCGTGCCTTCTTCGAGGCATATTCCATCCCTGAATGCACTCACTCACTGATATTTTTTTTGTTTTTCATTCCCCTTAAAAAAAAAAAAAAAGACACTCTGGTGCTCCCTTGTGTTCATATTTAGGTAGCAAGCAAGAAGGTAGAAAAACGGAAAAAACCCAGTCAGGTCAAAAAGAAGCTTTTGCAAAGGGGTTCAGGCAGGCAGTACTTAGAGAATAATTTCTTGAACACAAAATGTCTTCATTTTCTGGCAGCACAGGACTATAATTTTACACATCACAAAAGCACACAAACTACAGTCCTGGCCAAAGGGGCAGAGATGGATGGAAGAATGAAGAAAGAAACAGGAGGACAGAATGGCAAAGAGACATTCAGTGGAAGCAGAGACCTGGTCTGGCTTTGGCAGGTGCAGAACTCTTCTGTAGAATATTTCATATGATAATGTTATATATGTGTGTATAGAGATATGTATTTCTTTCCTTTCTTTCCTATGTGACCATTATGGAATTGTCATAAAATAAAGTGTTTGTCAGTAAGTAATTCTTCTGGAGAATAATTTACAGTTACGTACATGAGTCATCTACTAAACTGCAGTTGCTTCTAGACTTCCACTTCTGTGTTAGTTCATAAGATTTTCATGCAGTAGCACAATTTTGCTTGCATTCCTATGACTGCAGGCAAATGTTTAAATATTTTACAAATAGAAATCCATTTTGAACGAGTTTTTTAAATCAAGGTGTCGTGTTCCCATTCCTATTTGCTTTGAAGAGTTTCATACAGTTAAAGAATGCCCTGGCTTGGGCTTGAACTGAGAAAGCAATGGCTCTTTCAGCTGTTACAGATACAGACAAATTCTGCACTGAATGCATGTGATCACTTTTGAGATTCCAGTTACACTGGAAACACTTAATTACAAACATATTTCCATTTTATATTCTCTTACTAGCTGCTTTTCAGCTTCACAGAATTCCCAACCTGCCTTCACACAAATCTGAGCAATTCAGAGGTGCAGGCCATATCTGTATGAGAACCAGAGGCTTAATGAGGTGCATGAAAGGAAGGAGCCAGCTGGCAGACATTAAGCTATTTTCTATATAGATTTTGCATCCATGTCCTTTACCTGATGAGTGGCTACACAAGTCTGAATTAGGAGTTTACTTGAAAACACAATCCAAAACTAAGAAATTTAGAGGTAGTTTAAGAATAAGAAATATATCCTGGAAAATGGATCAAGTTGCATGTTGCATGCAAACTGCACAAGGCAACAAAGCAGGAGAAGAACGGCTAAGCCAGGCCAAGTCCTGCACAATATTTGAGATAATCCACGTAGAAAATTCTTCGTATCTGCTGAAGTAAACAGAAGGGAAGCCTTTGAGATTTACAGACTTCAGCCCTTGCATTTTCCATTCTTTCCTCAGTCCCTTGCCAGAAAGAATTCCCACTAAATAAGAGGTTGTCCTCATCCTGAAGTCCTTTGAGCACTTTCAATTCCTGGCTTTTGCAGGGACATAGAATTTTAGCAAAGCCCTTGAGGTCTCCTGTGTTCTGTAGTACTTTGCCATTCAAAAAAGTTGGGTATTTAGTACCAAAAGCGTGTGACAATGAACTGGACTGGAGTCTTTGTGAACTGGACTGGAGTCTTTGTGGAGATGCAGTGGGAAGGAAGAGTGTGTCTTCCATCATCCTTGAAGAGCACACAGCTATAACATGTTTGCCATGACTAGAAGCAACTGAATTTGACGATCATTCAGCCACATGTTCCTAAGTTAGCATTAAGATTCACAGTATGAGAAAAGGATACTCAAGCCTGCCAGTTTGCTACAGAATTCCCCTCTTGTGTCCAAAACATTTTTACTTTCAAGAACCAGCTTTCACAGAATAATTTATATTCTTTCTTATGTGCTTCCTTGCAAACACTGAAATCAATCATGTCTAGAAACCATCAGATCCAAATAGAAGAGGATTATGCAACAGCACGTCATTAGTGAATCAATATTGGCTGAGCAGGCCATGTGCTTGTCAAGGTTGCATTGGATTTCTTTAATACCCTATTGTTGCAGCTGGCCTGCCTAGCAGAACCCTCCGTGTTGCAGTGTCTATAACTGAGGAGGAGATGGTTTTCCAGTCCCATAGACTGACTTAATAGTAACAACAAAAACCTGTAGAGCAAACAGTATGTTATTGAGCAAAGAGGGCATTTCTGGGATTCTCCTTTACTCTTTGTACAAGTGCACTGTTGCCCATACAGCTACATTCACTCTAGGAGCACTCTACCAGCACATAGTATTATTAAGGAGCTCCTACACAGGTACAGGCTCACCTCATTGCTTGCTAGGCTGCAGGATGCTGAGTAGCTTTTTCCCCCATTACAAATTTCCACTCCTTATCTGAACCACCATTGCCCTCCATGTGTTGTGCCCAACTTCAACAAACCCCACTGCTACAGTAGCTCCTGCTTCCTCTGGCTGGACACACACAGCTGCTGAGATACTTCATAAAATCCTCTATTCTGAAAACACAAGAAGCTACATGCACTTGGCACACAATAACCGCATCGTTCTTAACAGGAAACTAAAGAGTAGCATGTCTCTAGGGTATGATCATAAAACTTTCAGCTTTGGCCATCAAGAAGTGGTGTTTATTATCCATTGGGTACACAGTGGGAAGTAAAATAAGACCAATTTAATAGAGCCAGGATTGTTCACCACTGGGAGTATCACCTTTTACTTTTAAGCCAGGGAGTGATTAAAACTTGTCCTCCTAATTTTTTATGGCATGCCATTTATGAGATGTGCTGAAGAAAAACAGTTGAGAAGATAATTATATGAAGGACAATAAGCAGAAAGTTCTATATTTATTAACAGATCTTAGTGGTGAGTTGCAGAATACAAGCACATAACCTAGCAGCAAAGACCAGGCCCAGCAAGAGCTTGGAATAAAAGCCATTTCACACAGGAGTGTTATATCCCAGGCTCAAGAGTGGTGTCAGATATTCCAGTAGTATCTTACCAAATAGAGCCACAGAGCCAAATCAGGGTGTGACATGGGAGCAAGATTGTTATTTCTAGGCAGATTACAGGCTGGTGGCAGGCAGAAGGACTGCATGTGCCAAGCAAAACTAGTTAGCCAACTGTCTCTGCTCTTTGAGTGTGAACATGTTGCTTTTTATTCTGCTTGGATGATTTTTTTTTTTTTTTTTTAATAAATGCTGTCCCTAACCTAGGGTAAAGCAGCCCAATTGTCAGTGCTGCTAATAAAAGGACTCCCATTAAACACAAAATTTAATTTAAAAAAAAAAAAAAGCAGTCACATGGGTAAAAAACACAGCAAAAATTGGCTGAGAGAGAAGCCTGCTGTAGGAAATTTGGAGCAATCAGAGAACACAAACCAGGTTGATTATCCTGCCAACATAAAGATACAGGAGGAAAATGATGAACTAGTTCCCCTGGTTAACACCTGATTAACAGTTGTATCACTATAAAGCAATGATGAACAATTGAAATGAAGAGACAGAGTCATTAAAATAACACAGATGAGGAGGAAAAGATTAAAAAAATTATGACTAGTTAACACAAGCTTATTCCATTCCCCAATCAAATGAGTAGAGAATGGAAAAGCACTCTGAGAAGAGAGTTTGGAGAAACAGTTCTCAGAAGACGACAAGTGAGAAGACCCTTTTTGGTCTATATGAGAACCCCAAGAACCAAACATTGACTGTTTCGGGTTTTTTAACAACTCTTTTCAAACCCCATGAGTTGATTATGTGCACAGCCTAGTCCATCTTGGGTGTCAGTTGTAAACTGAATATATAGGGATGAATAAAATTCTTATAGTGACACCCACTCATGAAACACAAGCACCTCTTAAAAGATTAGCAAGGCCAAATTTTTGGAAGAGGTTGGGCCTCACTTTCATTGCATCCATTGAACATTGGGAGCAGTCTATAAATACCACCAAAGACAGTGCTCCTGTTATCTATGTAATGCCTTAGTTGAATTAACCAAGTAACTACTTAGACCATAACCAAACCCCTATCTTTAAGGGGGAGGTTTAGCCGTGTGTGTAACATATTTCCACTAAGTCCTTCCTGTCTCCTAGCTTCCCACCATTCCCAGCAATACTATTCACAAAAGCAAACTCATCACTTTCTAGTGCATTACTCCAAGGGTAGAAAAGTCAGTCTAACAGTCTGGTGAGGACCCTTCTGGGGCAAGGCGCCAGAGCAGCACAGTAAAAGACTGCTCTGGCAGAGAAGGGACCTCTCAATTAATCAGTGTTGAGAGCTAGCCTGTTTATTATCTCTTAAGTCAAAGCAGTGCTGCAACATATTATGCTTTTAGCAAAATGAACTGAATTCTAGTGCTTGATTCAAAGTAAACCAGTAAAGGCGTACAGACAAACCTGCTCCCACATACATCTCCTGGGACAACAGCCACGGTTGACTTTCATGTCATCCCAGCAAGCAGAGGCTCTCAGGAATTCAGTTTAATTTATTGTAACAGCTCTGCAGCAAATGCGGTGCAGCAACCTAAGCATCAAGCAAAGGTAGCCAGAGTAAACTCCAATATCTTCACTCTAAGTGCACAGTCCAATACCAATGTATCTGGAGAAGAAAATTCCCTCATTCTGAAAGTAATCTCTGCATACAAATCTTACTCTGGGCAGTACAAGTAATGGTATTAACTCACCCACCCATGTGCCCTCTGACATGCTCATTACAATTTGGAAATCCCTTAGGGAGTGCCTGGCCAGCTGTCCCTCCCACCCACCCTATTGATTTTGAATTAACTGGTCATTTTCAAACCAGTTTCATGAACCAGTGGAGGCTTCAGAGATATGAACTCCCTCAAGAGCATTTCAGTACAAGTAATAGGACAGAGAAGAGATCCCTAAATTAACATCTGCTTCTGGCAAGGGTTTTCTATTAGACAGCAGAAAATTCAGCCCTTCCTCTCCCTAGCCCCAGTCATATGGATGGAAACGGCAGAAAGAGAAAGTCACAGCCACACTGGAAAGCAGTCTTCATACCTCCTGCTGCTCCCGGCACAACTTCATGAAAGTTAAGACACCTTCTGTGAGAATGATTTCAAAGGTGCAACTTCAGCCTGGGGTTTGGGTACACAGAAGAATGAGCGCACGCACAAACACGCCTGGGCTTCTCACAGCAAGCGACTCGGTTTATAAGTCTGGAAGACAGGCGGGCAGGTATCATATCCCTCCACTATTGTTTCCAAGGGCTTTGCAGGCATGAATTTACAAGCTGCCTTTTTTTTTTTTTTTTTAAAAAAACCATCATCCTCCAAATAGAGGACCTTTTGGGAGAGGTCAGACTGACAATTTATATAGCAGTTACAGTGGAAAGCTGCACATAATGGAGACAAAAGAGAAAGGTGCACTAAGCTCATAGCAGTTTAAACTGTACATGTTTAAAAACAGCAAGGCGACATCTTGCATCAAAAGCTCTCTGTGGCTGGCAGCTGGTGCCAGCTCTGCCATTGACATCTTAAGTGTTTTGGGGCAATGACTTCTCCTTTGTGAACCTCCCTTTTTCCTATCTGTAAGGTAGGAAACAGGAACCAAAGCTGGTTGTTGACACAAACACGTCCAAGTTCCCAGTTATTAGCCCATCAGTCAAGGACTTGGGAGGTCAAGTTTCACCTCCTTGTTGTAACATGGGCTTCTTGTAAGTAGGTCACACAGGCCCCTGTTCATGCTACCTCCTCTGGCACCAAAGAAATTCTTGGAGTTCTACTGTGGTGTCTAAAATTCAATGATCAACGAGAAGCTACAGCAGGGCTTAATTTAGGTATCATGCCTGTCTCTTTCCACTGACTGGTAGCTAGGAGTTTTCCAAGCTAATCCCTCTGCCGTATTGCAAGATGCTGATGAGTACGTTAATGATTGAAAGTAGCAGGAGTACAGAGAGAGAAATAACTCTGTGAGAAACATAAAATTCATTAAGATTACATGGTATTTGTTAATGTTCCATATGTAATTTATTATAACAACCCTTAGTTCTCAGCTAATGCTTTCTTTATAAAGGGTTTATTAATATGATTGTCTCTGAAATGAAGATGGGGAAAATTATGGCATAGACAGGAGGCCAGCAATAGGTTAGGGAACAGAATCCAGATTTTATCTGGTGTCTTTGCTGTGGGCTTTAACCACTAGCAAACCATAGCTGAGCCATGGACAGCACAAGCCTATTATGAACGTGAACATTGTGTGTTACAGCTGGCTACACACACCTCTGGAGAAGGTCCTATTGATCTGCTGGAGAGGAAGATAATATTTTAATAACCATTTAATTGAAATAAATTGTTTATGAACTGTTTACAAATGGAAATTTAAAGTGTGACTAAAAATAATTGAAAGAAAACATCTTTCTGTCCAATTTTAGAGCAGAGACACATCTGTAATAAGTGCTATCAGCTAGCAAAATATGAAATTAAAAATCCAAATACGATTCTCTCTTCTATTAAAGTTGGTAGGAATTGATGGTGTTTTATTTGCACAGAACTTTATTGGTTTAATATCTGTTAAATTGCCTGGGAAGTTATGTAAAATAGATCAAACAAGAAATCCAGCAGATGATTTCTGCAGCCTTCTAGAAGTAGCACAGGGTGTACTCACTTGCAAAATGCTGTCTCTCTGTTGATCACAGATGAACAACATTAACCAGTCCAAAACTGGTCTTCCACAAATGGCTGTTTTCAAACTATTTGAGGTATTTCTCCTAAGCACAACAGAAACAGTTATGCATCTCAGAGAGCAGAGTTAATTCATGTTGGTAAAAATATTCCAAGATCCCCAGAAAATCAAACCAATTAAACCCATCAGGCCATGCATAAAATCAGCTCTGTGGCTTTGCTGCAGGTGCAGTAAGTAGCCAACCAGAGGCCTAGGAAGCCAGTTTTTTAACTGAAAGGTGTTTTACCCAGATCTGTTTTACTTGGCATTGTGGAGAATTAAGAGCAAGCAGAATCTCAGCTGCACAAACAACCGCAAACTGAAGGGTGCTGAAGCCTTCAGCTAAGAGAGAAATTTTTAACCACTCTAAACTGATGGAAAGAGTTCACCATAGCAGCACCTGAGGACTACTTCCACTAGACCTTACAGAATGCTCCAGAACAGAGACCTTCATTTCTACAGCATAAGCTGCCTGATTCTGTAGGTCAAGCATCAGCACAGCCCACTGCAGTCAAAGGCAAATCAGAGAAGGTAATTTATTGCCTTGTCATGGTTTAACCCCAGCTGGCAACTAAGCACCACAGAGACACTCACTCACTTCCCCACAGTGAGGGGGGAAAGAATCGGAAGGGTAAAAGCGAGAAAACTCGTGGGTTGAGATAAAGACAGTTTCATAGGTAAAGCAAAAGCCATGTGCGCAAGCAAAGCAAAACAAGGAATTCATTCCCTACTTCCCATTCACAGGCAGGTGTTCAGCCGTCTCCAGGAAAGCAGGGCTCCATCACGCATAACGGTTACTTGGGAAGACAAAACTCCATCACTCCAAATGTCATCCCTCTTCTTTCTTCTTCCCCCAGCTTTATATGCTGAGCATGACGTCATATGGTGTGGAATATCCCTTTGGTCAGTTGGGGTCAGCTGTCCCAGCTGTGTCCCCTCCCAGCTTCTTGTGCACCCCCAGCCTACTCGCTGGTGGCGTGGTGTGAGAAGCAGAAAAGGCCTTGACTCTGTGTAAGCACTGCTCAGCAATAACTAAAGCATCCCTGTGTTATTGACACTGTTTCCAGCACAAATCTAAAACACAGACCCATACTAGCTAGTATGAAGAAAATTAGCTCTATCCCAGCCAAAACCAACACATACCAGAATGAAAACTCTCTTGCTGTGGAGGAGACATGCAGAGATTTGACCAGTACCCTTTATCATTTACTAACTTCACTCAGTCTTATGACCTATTTCTGTCATTCCAGACAGAACATACAGCCAGATGTAACCTTCCCATCAATCAGTGTCAAACAAGTGGGAAAAATATTAGTCCTCTGTATCCACACCTCTTTTTTATCATAGATCTATTGAGCTAGAGGAAATACCACACTACAAATACACAGAATATTCATCAAAATTCCCACCTTTGTCATGAGTTTTTACACTGCTGTTAAGGAAAAAGAAAATAAGTGTTGAAAAATTTATACTGGAAGAATTTAGCATTGGAGGAAAACAGCCATGTCAGCTCACAACAGCATAAAGCCTATTCAAGAATGGGAGAATTTCTTACATTGTACCCTCTCTTCACTCCAGAACTACCTGATTTAACAGCTTCCAAAAGCAGCAGGGAATTTGCTGCTTTAAATTGCTTTCCATGTGCTCCTGTGGATCACTCCTACACATGCTCAGCTGAGCAAAGGTGAAACCTGTCCCAAGGGAAGGTAGCTCTAGCCTTGAAATAGGGCAATTATGCTGCAGAGTGAATGAATAGTCGCCTTTAGCAGAAGATTGAGTGAAGCTTCCCAAAAGCATCAGGGTCATTGTGTTATATCAGGTCTGCCACTTAAAGAGGGGACAGTTTTGTTTTTAGAACATGACTTGCTCTGGTGAAGCAGTTCATGGGCTTCTGTATGAATTTGCCATGTTCTGAACATTCACCAGGAATAGATATGTCCTCAGATGACAGAGCGGGCTGGATCCTCATGTCATAAGTTAGATAGACCCCAGTGACTCTCAAAAAGTTACAGCAGTTTAGGATATGGCCTAAGATGCCTGAGGCCACTTTAATCCTGCACATGGACCATAGTCCTGCTATAAGCACCCCAGCAGTGGCAGGTATAGGATTTCATCCCTTCTACTTTGAACTGATAACTGCTGGTATTCAAAATCACAAGGGAACCCCCTTGAGCAGTGGGATGTGCAGAACAAGGGAAACCCAGCCAAGCAGCTCTGCCACTATTAGGTGGACATCGGGGGCAAGTATCTACCTCATACACTGAACACCTTCTGTCGAGGACTGTTATGGAACCTGAATTGTCTCGACGTTGCCGTTCTACCACCATCTTCTGGTTTTGACATCCAGCCCCCGACAAAACCACCACAGGATGCCCATGCAGACACCAGGGCGCGAAAAGCGGAGGTCAGGACGTGAAAGGTGGGGCCATGAACTGCACGCACACCTGCACAGACACCAGGGCACAAAAAGCAGAAGCGCAAACTGCATGTACGCAGACCTGTTCTGCACACATGCATGGCCCTATAAAAGGGCCACGTGCGCCTTTTGAGGTCCTCTTTCTCTTCTCGTCCTACATGTGCACCTCCTTGGAAGCTGCTCCTGCAGACACAGAGACTGGACCAACTGGACCTTTGATCAACGGGACAACGCCAGACTTGGAGTGGCGGTAGCTAGTTCCTCTACGTGGCTCTTTTCTCACCCACCTGAGCACGCTCTTTCTCTTTTTCTCTCTCTCTTCCCCCGCCCCCCCCCCCCCCCCCCCCATCTCCCTACCCGGTCCTCACCCCTTCGTTCGCCAAAATAAAGTCAAAAGGTTGTACGGCATTTGACCTCGTTTGCGTCTTAATCTCGTCCTTGGGATCGTATCGAAACCTCTCCCGACATTGGATCGGGACATCTTCATTTCACAGTTCTGTCTTTCAGTACTCATAAGGGGACTACCCTTTCAAAGAGAACAGAGAGGGAAGGTAGGAATGAAGAGTTTAAATACATCTCGATAAATTTATTCCTTTCCTGAGCAAGCTGTCAGAAATCAATCAGCAGTCAGCAACAGCTCTAACTGTATAATTTAATCTCAGGGCTCCTTCACAGCTCGTATGACAACAGAACTCTGTCCTGTGTTCTGCTGGGGACCACATATTATTCAGCACATTGAGACAAAAAGCAGGGGCACAGTAAAAATGGATGAGACATTGTATATTCTGAGTGGGAAGAAAAAGAATATTTTTGATATGCTGCCTAAACAAAGCCTTAGAAATAAATTCATTTTCTACAAGCCAAGGTCCAAATATGGTTATATTTGAGATCCTCTGTCCCACTGCTATCTTGTTTTGATCTATAGGTGCTCACATCACTTTCCAAGACACTGATTTGGTAGCTTTCTTTCATTTGGGTGGAATGAGGCAACCACAAAACGTCCCTTTGTTTAGTGAGAGTGAAAGACAGGGAAGTCATGACTTAGGAACTAGACTGACTGTATATCCACACATGGGAGGTTCTACAAGTGAGAACGTATGCCAAAAAAAGAGGGAGCTTTGGGCAGACTGCTAACTGAAAGAAAGGCTTGCATACATCCACTGTGGATAAATGTAATTATATCAGGAAAGTGCTTGGTCCCACCAGCATTTTCTTCACCTAACCTAAACAATCTTTAAGACCTCAAATACTGACTAAACACTGAGCAAATCAGGAACTAGCAATCCAGGTATAGACCAACCTGAAATAAGTAAACATCTCGTGAGACCTACAGACCTCAAACTGGACTAGCTAAGTTCCCCCAACACCTGTATTTTTGTGCCGTGTTTAACAAAGTCTTACTAAATTTAAAAGTGGAATTTTTGTTCCTCTCTTTCAAGGAAAATGTTTAAATCACTGATCATGTCGTCTCTGTCAAGAAACTGGATAGTTCATTTCTGATGAGCATCAGCCTAGTTTATTTTTAAAAATTAGAGCAGAAGGGCAGGTAAAACAACGTAAAATAAATGGAAGCTACCCAGCAGGTCACTGAGGCTGAGATTTTCAAAGATGCCCACGAACAGATATTTAAATTCTACTGGAATTTGGCACTTTAACCTTGAGGCAAAATTTGCTTAGCAAGTCACATAGACTTTTAACTACACAGGGCCGGTCCTATTGAGTTAAGCCAAGCTGACAAGTGTCAGCATGGTTTCTTACAGCCAGCAATATCACAGTCCTCATATTGCTAAGAACTGTATTAGGTTCTGCTTTGGTCTGATAGAGAGCCTGCCATTTCAGAGCAGAAACAATCCAGGCTCCATTCCTCCACTAATGCGGGTTTCCAAGTGAGCAACCTATACAGCAAGGAAACATAGGAAACAGGGAAAAGTGAGTGACCAACACTTTTTATAGCTTCTTTAAATGTTTTGCCCATTCCAGTTTGAAACCATATTAATCCTATGAAACATCAAGCTCTGGGCAATGAAAATGAAACAGAGGAGCCCAGAAAGCTCCTCTGGAATCTGGCTGAAAAACTGGCAAATTGCAGCCCAAATTTACAAGAGAAAACAGAGGCACAAAGTGATAGTATGATAGAGTCAATATGGCAGTGCAATCAGTAAGTCAGCAAGCAGGCTAGACCTCAGTCTCTGGCTTGCAGTTGGCGGAATGGGAAAACACAGCAACACACAGCACAAATGTTTGATTATTCTTCTTAAAATGTTCAGTTCAAACTCCAACCTTGTTCCATAGACACATTTCAGGAACACATCCTGCCATTACCACGAGCAAAGGAAACAGAGCTTTGAAGGTGACCAAAAATAAACTGCCTGTTAGAACAGGAGAGATCATTATATCTTTTCAAAAAAAACGAGACATTAGGGGGGCTTTGTTTCACTTCATTTGATGTATTTGATGTCAACACTTCAGAAAAAAAAGCAACAAAAGTTATTGTGGGTTTTTGTTGGTTTTTTTTTTTCTTTCTCTATATAATTCATTATTTTCCTTGCAGCTAGTGGCATTATACAGGTCTCATCAATTATAGGAAACAAAGTATGTTTCTGTCACCATAAATACTTTGCAAAGATGGGAAGGGTGGGGTGCTTTGTAGAAGCTGTATTTGGTGCAAAAAGACCTAGGGTTCTCTATACCAAAGACTGGCTTAAACAGTGTGTGTGTTTCATGTGCATTGTTCAACCCTTTAAATGTCAAAGGTCCCACACTGTTTTGTTAAAAACAGAAACATGCCATGCACTACTAATTGAGTAAATCAATACACAGAGAAGGCCATGAAGGGAATGAGTTGTTTTTGACACATACAAGGAGTTGTTTTCAATGTGCATAAGAGGAAAAAAAAACTGCTTGCCCTTTGTGCTTTAATTAAGACAACCTCAGGAACACAGGGTGAAAGACCTTTCCTCTGCACCCTCCTCACCATTCTGCTCTTAACTTCCTGCTGCCTGACCATTACTAGCCATCAAAAGCCTGCGAACACAAAGCAAATCACTGCAGTCTCTCAGAAGGGATTCAACCACCAGGTGGGTTCCCACCAAGCTCCAGAGACAGCCTCAGAAATTCATGAGAAGAATTATGTGATGGATTGTTGCCATAACAGGGGGCTGTTATAAAGTGTATTTATAGGGTCCAATCACATGCGCTACCTGAAGTCTTTGGTAATTTTTTCATTTACAAATTTTTACATTTTCTTGGAGATTTTAAAGCCTCCTTTGTCCCCAGAAAAGCCTTCCAAGGAGATTCTTGCAAGACTTTTGCAGCTGAAGGACTAACAAAGGCAGCAATTTAGGCAGAAATCTTTCTCCAGAACCTTTCTCTGGGCTGATAAGCACCCATGAAATAGCTTAAGACAACTTGTTTTGAAAGCACTGTAAGGAGTTCCATGGAAGCATGCTTTTGAAGCCACTGAGACTTGCTCTTTCCCAGAGCTTTTCTTGTAATGCAAATCTCACTCTGCTGCAATGCGAAGATGAGCAATGTCCCCCAGCAGCTGGAGCTTTGGGCCTCTCTTGAGTAGCTCTTGGTGCAGTGCTTTTCTGTCCTGTTTATGCCTCTCTGGAGGTCAGGCAGTGAAGGGCCATCCCTGGGAACTGCTGTGTTAGCAAACAGCAGAGTGCACGTATGATGCATTACGTGATCTGCAACTAGTTTCTCAGTCCCCAGTAGAACCATTTGCAGATAGTCATATTCCCTAAGCATGGTACTGGCTTAGATTAATCTAATACCTTGGAAGTCTCAGCCTGCTTTCCTCATGCAACCTAATTTTTAAAGGCAGCCTCACATGGACTGATGAGAAGCCATTTCAGTCTTGCGAGGTCTTTCATCCTCACCTGTAATCTTTTGCTTACTGCCAGCTCCGAGATCCCCAGGCTGGGATCAAAAGGGAAAGTAGTCTTAAGGCAAAATTACAGCAACCATAGGCTGAGCCCAACTAAGGCTTACCTGACTGTCCCTACAGCTAGACAGATAAGGGAATGAGGAACAAAATAATAATACGGGATCTTCTTCCAGCCAGAAAATTAGTTTAAGAAACCTGAAGCCTGGGAAATGGTGTACGCCCAAACCAACAAGATACACTGTGGAAGTCAGGGGAGCTAGCTGTGGCACAAAGCTAGAGTGAGAGAAGATCAAGATGAAACTTTCTCTTCCTCTCACCCTTCATAATTTGGGGTCTATAGGATGCCAGATGTTTAGAGCCCAGTCCTGCTCTCACTGCTGATTTAAGTATTACTTGATCTACAAAAACCTGTAGAGTATTACCTACAAAAGAAGAGACTCTGACCCCATCAACTTCTGGAGTCCCGTTGTTGGCATCTCTGCACATATAATACTCAGTAGTGCCCTGACGCTTGTCTATAAGCTGTTCGCACTCCCATTCAGAGTGCCTGTAGCTGCCAAGCATTCTTGAATCTGTTCAGGAGGGACATCAGACTCTTGCAATTATTTACGCCTGTCGTGGTTTAACCCCAGCCAGCAACTAAGCACCACGCAGCCGCTCGCTCACTCCCCCCCAGTGGGATGGGGGAGAGAATCAGAAGGGTAAAAGGGAGAAAACTCGTGGGTTGAGATAAGAACAGTTTAATAATTGAAGTAAAATAAATTAGAACAGTTAAATAGGCAAAGCAAAAACCGCGCATGCAAACAAAACAGAAAAAGGAATTCTTTCACTACTTCCCATCGGCAGGCAGGTGTTCAGCCCTCCCCAGGAAAGCAGGGCTCCATCACGCGTAATGGTTACTTGGGAAGACAAACGCCATCATGCCCAATGTCCCCCCTTCCTTCTTTTTCCCCCAGCTTATATACTGAGCATGACGTCATATGGTATGGAATAGCCCTTGGGCCAGTCTGGGTCAGCCCCCCCCCGGCTGTGCCCCCTCCCAGCTTCTTGCGCTCCCGGCGGAGCAGGGGAAGCTGAAAAGTCCTCGACCAGTGTGAGCGCCACTTAGCACCTATTTAGAGACAGCTTAGCACTACTTAGCAAGAACCAAAGCATCAGTGTATCATCGACATTGTTCTCATCCTAAACCCAAAACACAGCTCCATACCGGCTACCGAGACGAAAATTAACTCTATCCCAGCTGAAACCAGGACAACGCCTTTCCCTAAGTCAAACTCGGAAGTGCTTCTTTTTAAGGACAGAATCAATGCATTACTCAATACACGCAGCTAACACCAAAACTTCCATATCCTTTTCTCTTTACTGCCCAGGCAATCCTATTGCTTGCTACAATTCAGCTAGAGTATGACTCTGTAGCTGAAAGCAGCAAAGTTTGTTATTGTTCTGAATGAAATTTGATCCTGAAGAGACCAGAACTGACAGAGCTTGTTTTGTGGTAATTTTCTGGCCACCATTTTGAAGAAGGAAGGTAATCTAGCAACAGCTGAAACCTCTTTACTTCAAGAGAATTACATAGGAAGCAGTATGGAACATTCATTAATGTGGTCAAGATCTGAACCCAAAGCTCTGTTTTCTAGCCAAAGATCCGAGGGTGATTTCAATTCTTCACATGCTAGGAGATAACAGACAGAAAGCTTAAATGACTAGTCAAGCATTACATAGAAAAACAGCAACAAAAGCATTTACACTCATTCTCACTTCTGCATGACACCAAAGAAGAAACAATCCTGTTGACCTGATGCAGCTCATGGTATCCATCAAGCAGCTGGTTGTCCTGCCACTTCATTTATGCAATGATTTGGTGTCATGATCTTGGAGTGAAATCCTAAAAGGCCCCTTAAGCTTTTCATTTTTATGACTTCGGAGAATAACACAGCTTCACTTTTAACTCCCTAACTTTTCGTGACTATGAGTAACATCAGAAAATCTCATACACTCCATGATCTTAGGAGCCTTGGGTTGAGAATGCTGGCCTGGAATTCGTTAAGGCAAGGGTAAATCAAACTGGGCGATTTTCTTAAACAGAACTTTTGTAAGCATGAAGTCTTCCCTCTCTCTACATACATATTTCAGAACTGTGCTAAGCTCTTCTCAATAAGAAAAGACTCAGGAAGTGAATCCACAACAGTTTTCCAGTATAGTCAAAGCTTCTAGGAAGAGAGTACTAGCTGACAGAAAAGATCAAACTGCCATGAAAAGTATGGTGACTTAACCCAGCTGCTCTTTAAATACTTAAGCACTTTCATCTCTGCCTGTGTAATTAAAAATTAGTATTTAATGTCTCTTTAGATCACTCTAAAATTAAGACTTAATAAATCAGACAAATTAAAAAGTTAGGCATAACTTCAACAGTGTAATGTAACACCTATCGTGTTTTCTGCAGAGGTCAGCTGATTAACATCTCAATGTAACATGTTCCAGCAACATGCCTCTTAGTACTAACCTTGCCATAACACGAATGAGCAAAAAAAAAAAAATCACTGAGGAGAAGATCTAAGTATTCAATATTTTTACATCCTGGGAGACAGTAAGAAATTAGAGGTAATCAAAGAATTACAGAAGATACAGCTAGCAAAAGACCTTGTTTAGTCTATTTCCATACAGTAAGGAATGACCACTTTGATCTAAACCAATCCCATTAGATATTAATTTTTCTTAAGGGTGTTAAAAATCACATCCTTCAAATTGTTTAGAAACAGGTCTTCTTCCAAAGCTTTTAGAAGTGAAAAGCTAGATCAGAGCCCTCTAAAGAACTGTCCCTCCTGTAAGGTTTCCAACATTTTATACTTCCAGTGAAGACTGGCACCTTGAACTAAGAGCTTTCTTCACAGATAAGAGTCAGAACTTAGTGCATTCAGTTCATGACCTTGGAGAAATCCCTTACTCCACCCTCTTTCTTTTAGAGAATAGTTTCAGTGGTTCTTAAAGACTCAGAGGTTCCATCAATATTGGAAACTTCATATGGAAGAGTGTAAGAGTGAATGATTCCTCTGTTCATGACAAACATTTCTTCTTGTTTTTTTCAGTGAGGTTCATTGGAAACTTCCCTTGTACCATCCCAAACTTCCCCATATAAACAGAGACATTTAGCACTGAACTGAATGCCTAAGAGTAACAGACAGGAAAGTAACAGACAGCCAATTCTCACTGCAGTGCTGTGGATACAAAGTGGACAATGCCATTTTGTACCATCCAAGAACACAATCCTTAATTTGTAAAATTATTTGGTGTACTACAGTCTTATTTCTATTCTCCTTACTCTCTTGGACCCAAACGGCTTCTTCCATACTGAATGCTAGCATAGAGGAAAAATTAATTTAGATACTTTTGAGTAAGACAAAGTATTCTCCATCCTAATTGGGCACAGTTCAAAAAGTTGCAAAAGGCTTCACCATAAAGCTTTCTCCTATTACCTCCTCTCTGGTCCCAGTGAATTCAATGCTTGGATTTCCCCCCTTCTTTTTATTTTACTTGATAATGGAAGTGAGAAGTAGGAGAAGCCCAGGCTAAAATTTTAAGGTGTCTCTTATCAAACACTGCTGTGCAGTCCCTCTGAAGGTCTCTAGAATTTAGGAGCCAGCACCCTGAGGATAAGAAATGACTATGAATAATATTGTGTTTTACATACTAAAGTGTTCCAGGAAGCCTACTGAGAAGAAATATAATTTTATTTCCCTTTCTTTTGTACACTTTAAGGTTTGCCACAGAGTATATTGTGCTTGCAGCCATGTCAGTACATACTGTGATCAAATTGGATCTCACAAGCCAAGCAGGGTTAAAACTAGAGCAAGGCAGGATTTTTTGAGTCAAAAACCTGTATTTCACAAGAAATTGTCAATTCAAACTTTTTTTCTTTTCAGAAGAAACTTATCTTGACAAAGCTGGGATTTCTGGTCAGTATCTATACATGGATGCACATGCAACCTAACACACCTCATAGCCTACCAGTAGTGGAACATGTGGGAAATCTGTGCTGAGATCTCTTCTGTGTCCATTTCAGACCTGGACCTTTGTCACCTTTGTTGCAGGTAAATACTTCAACTACAGGCCTGTGGAATCAGCACAGGGATTGCCTAATTCTTCATACAAAGAAAAGCATCTGAGAAGCGAAGACATGGAAACTACGTCCTCACAAGCACATCATACATGGGGGACACTGAAGCTGAGGTCCTTGTGGCAGCTGAAGCCTTTGACCTGAAGCCTTACAGGCTCTGGTCACACACTCTGCAATGCTTTGCAGGGGAGAGCTTTCTTGCTTGCCCATTACACACTCCTCCTTCCACCAGGTTACACTGGTCATTCCATCACCAGTATATCCAGAAAGTTCTCAAAGCAGAAAGCTTCTGAATTTTCTAAAAATGTAGTGGGATGAAGAAACTACCTAGTCAACTCCAACCGGAAACTACCCACCAGCTTCAATCATAGCTGCTTCTAGCAACACTGGAGATTCTGAAGATAATTTAATGGCTTCTAAACCAACTATTTGGTAGGAGAAATGAATTGCACTGGAGACATTGCCCTTTGATTGAGAGCTAAAAGTCAAGATCATTAATCCTGATAATCAAAACAGCAGTGCACTGATTGAACGAAGCAGGGCATAAGCCTTCCTCTCCCAAACAGACTTTAACCCTGTGAACCACAGCTCTCCTAATTTTCCTCCAATTTTAACTTGTTATTTCATAGCCTTGACTCCCAGAGTTAAATCTGTGTGGTGGAGTCACTCACTGTTCAGCTACTGCCATGTTCAACACTATCAGATTTACATTAGCTCATGTTGGGTGTATTTGGGGGGGGCAGGTGGAAAAAAAATTCGAACATAGAGTCTCAAAAAATTTTTGTAGAAAAAAAAAAAACAAACAAAAAACCAAACCACAAAACCTATTTTTGGTGGGAATAGTTTTATGCAAACCAGAGACAGGAAAATAAAAAATCCACTTTATTTTAAAACACTTGCTGGACCAATCCTTCAGGTTTTTCAAAATCTGCAAAGTTTTCTGAAATTTAGCACTTCTCAGGTTGCATTTTAATGATTAATTTTTCATTGGCTCTAGTTACTACATCCATCTGCAAAATGCTGTGGGGTTATTTGAGAGGAAAAGCGTATGCATATGAAATAATTTTTATGTACTCACTTACTCAAGAGGCAAATTCTAAAGTCACTCCCAGCATGTCAATGCTATTTCTTCTAGAGCATAAATTAATCTAATGTTAAAAAACATCTCTGCTGTTCTATGATTATGAATCACTTTCTGTGTGGTCAAACTTCAGAAATACATACATGCTTTACTTGAAGTCTTATATTTAGACTTAATTGTAAGCTTCAAAATTCAAAAAAGCTGTTTTAGGAAGAAATGGGTGAACTGATTTGGAAACTATAAGCATCACTACCCACTCTTGTTAGCTGCCATGGTATATGGAATTAGAGATTTTCCTCAAAAAACATTTAAAGCCACCCATTAAAGGTAATAGAAAGAGGCTTCAGCAAAACTTATGTTCTAACTTTCTTTTTCTTGTTAACCATGGAGTGCCCTTTCCAAACTGTTTTCAGCAGCACGAGACATCTAAAGGCTGAGTAACACACTGCAAGCAAACATGTAATTTCATTCAACAGCCCACTCCTTGAACACAATAAGTATGCTTCAGATTATTAGGCACAGAGTTATATTACTAAACCTGCTGAGGTTTGGAAGTACTCAGGACAATCAATACCTTTCTATCTACATTCTTTGATTTGAAAATTCCTAAATTGGAGAGTTAGTAGGAAGAAAATCTGATTTCAGTTCCTTGTGTCTGATTCTACTTGCTTCATTTCCATTTTTGCCAGATCTGGAAACATTGACGTGTCTAGAGGGGAAACTATTTTTAGAGATGCAGTAATTATGAAGATAGGAGAGGCTCGTACAGGCATCTAATTGATGACATATCTGAGGTACTCTAAACATCCATGGAAACACTCTTACCTCACAGAAAGGGTGAGATTATCTAGCACAGTTTAGACTGTAATGAAAGGAGATTAAAATTAATTGCATTATTTTTCTTTTGACCCAGCAGTCAGGGACAGTTACTGCAGCTCAGCTGATGTGCAGTAACTCAGCACAGTAACCTGAGTGAGGATCCGTACCTCACAGCCACATGACAGCTGGTGTAAATCAGCACATTGGACCAATCCTCACATCATCAGCACTGTGCCAGCACAAGGCAACTGAAAATCCAACCTCCATCCTGCAGACCTGGACCTGATCTCCAGTCCTGCAAACACCCCCAGGTAGCGACTGCCAGGTAGCTCAGCTGCAGCTTCTGTTTCAGATCCCTCAGACTGCCTGTGTGCAAACACAGCCCACATGAAATAACTGGTTACAACCACCATCCATCTCTAAGCTATATAAGTCTCACCAGCAGTTCATAACACTGCAAATTCTGGGGCCAGCTGTGAAATGCTGTCTCCCAGTTCAGCTAGTCATTGTGACATTTAACATCAAATAACCAACTTTTCACTAAAATGAGCAATTTACATAGCACTGTTCCCTGCAAGAAGAGAGAGAGGTGGTGAACAGCATCCCTCCACTCCTCTGGCTTTTGCTGCTGGATAATTATTCCTTTGCAGTTTATCAACTAATTATATATGTGCCTTGGGATTTGAAGACGTAGGAGCATACTTTATTTAATGGCTAGTAATTACACAGGCCTCCTCTGATCCCTCTGCTCTAACAGGAAGGCTTTTCTGTTTTCATCCTCATGCTGTCAACTCTAGAGGTTAAAGATCCATGGACGGCTGGTTGTTATCTTGTTGCACACAGAAGGCAGGCTTATACTTCATGTGATGATACAGGCCTCCCTAATAATTCTCTGTTAATGCTACAAATTATTTCCTTCAGAGCTGAATGCTGACCTCGGTTTGTTCAGAGTGTGTGTGAAAGCAGCTTTTGTTTTCATGTCTAGATTAAAAATTACCAGGTGTGCAAAAGGCAATACGAAGACCAATTCACTGTTAATTTTTCCCTGGGAACAAGCCAATACATGGGCCTTGCACTTCAGTTCAGCATCTATGCAACCTGCTGCCTCAGTTCTTAGCCTAGATGTGCAGCACCACCGGGATGTTCCTCTGAGAAAGGGCGTGAGGCTCAAAATATCTCAATGTGGCAGAGAGACATACAGATTTGGTGAGATGCAAAGAATTCTTCTTAACTTAGCACAGATGGTTGAATAGCACAGCTGGAGGGAAGGAGACTTCAGGCAGGAGTGCTGCCAGAGAGGGGAAATATTGACAACAGTTACAGTTGCAGAGAACAGGTTTTGAATTTGTTGCCAGTGTTTGCAAAGGAAACCTAAGCCTTAGGATTATGCTCAGATAATTGAGTATGAGACTTAACTGTGGCCCATTTCATCATGGGAATGCTCAGAAAAGATGAGGTGAATCAGCAAGTGGCATGGAGGCAGCACATATAAATTAAGGTTTTTTTAAACTCCCAAATGGACATCGTTGTTCTGGAAGTTTTTCAAGCCCTGCCACTCGTTCCTCTAATCTAAGGCCACTTTATTTCTGAATGAGGGCATGCACGTGACATTAGGCGGCTAATTTATTCCATTAGTTGATATCCTGTACCTCCCCTGAGTTTACTTCTGTAGACAAGCTCTGTCCCAGCTACTTATTACTAAAGAACCTTTAAAGTTTCCAGCCTCCAAACACTAGAGTTATTTACATACGCCTTTAATAAGTGAGGACTTCAGAGACTGTGACATCCAAATCAAACACTTGCATCTCTAACCCCTCTTCAGAGTTATGCTGCTGAACACCTCTGATTTTGGTAACGGATTAACTCTAGACCAGAGTAGAAACTTGAACCTACCACTCTTATCCCAGCTGGTAGTCAAATCATTTGCCCATCTGTGATCTGCGCTAGCTGAATCAATCAACCTACATGAATGGCAAATGATTTGCTAAGCTTTTTATGATGGAAGCATTTATTTCTCACTTGAGGCAAACAACATTTTGGAAACCATCCTAAGTCAGCAAGACTGCAGCAGCCTCTAATACAACGAGTTAATACTTACAGTTTAAGAACTCAATAAAAAGTAGCTTTCAAAAGTAATGGGATTAAAAATAGAAGATAATGCACTCCAACTTTCTAGTTACTCTTTTAAACCTGTTAGAATTCCTAATTTCAAGCTTCTCTGCACATATGTGATTCCCCCCCCCCAAATGAAACAAAAGCCAAAACACATATAAGAAACCCATTCTGGGTGCTTTATGACTCACAGTTACATAGTAAGAGATGATAGCACACAACCTATGAAAGAGGATTCTTTTTGAAATTCTCCAAAATGAGCAAAACATTGAATTAAATATTATGCTGTTTTAAAGTCGCTGTAATAAACAGCACTGGAACAATGTGTGTTTATGGCTTTACATTGTGGTTAAGCTTACAAAATATGCAAAATGTTTAAATACCTAGAAATATAATTTTTTACTACCAGGGCAGATCTGTAAATTCTGGAAAGACTTTTTCCCTTCTCACTTTCTGGCAAATGACTTACAAGTTGAAGCAAGGGGAACCAGAAAAAAGGAAAGTCAGAACGTAAACCTTCCAGACCTGAGTCTGAACTGTGTTGAATCCCTTCCTATCACTAGAGACATTTTGAAATTTGAGTCACTGAAAAATGAAGTACAACACCAGCATTCAGCCCTAAGCACAGGGCAACAGGAGGCTTTTTTAAGCATCTCATCTTTCCTATTTTAATACGTTTGCCCTCATTAGTAAGGTGTGCACCATGCCACCCTTTGTCACTGGTCCAGAATAATCACTTATTGTTGCTACCAAAGATGGGAACAGCAGATGTTTCTGCTCTAGTGGTAAAAATTCCAGATGTTACATGAACACTCTTGGGTCTTATAGGTGTAAATACCTAGCTAATGTGTCCTATGCTGGTGGATAGCACTTATGGATATATCAAATAGTGCAGGGGTTGTAGGTCCAATAAAAATTATTATTGCTCTGCATCTGTATTGTTTCCTTCATTTATCTGTGCATCAGTTCTACTGAAAATGCTCGCCTCCTTCCACATCCACCTTTATCTGTTCCTGCTGCTAAACCAGTGGCACCAGTCTTCACCTGAGACCAGACAAACTTGCAAATACACCTTCTTTGGGAAAGAGACTGACTCTATTTTCACAGAAAGCCAGGAGAGGCCCGACTGTAGACACTGTGAGGGGAAGAGACAAATGAGAATTGATGTCGTCTCTTGATTCCCAGAGTTATCTGACCAGGTAGCTCTGCTCTGGAGAAACAAGTAGAATCATAGGATCATTTACATTGGAAAAGACCCTTAAGATCATCGAGTCCAACCATTAACCTAACACTGCCAAGTCCACCACTGAACCGTGTCCCTAAGCACCATGTCTACAAGTCTTTTAAACACCTCCAGGGATGGCGACTCAGCCACTTCCCTGGGCAGCCTGTTCCAACACCTGACTACCCTTTCAGTGAAGAAATTTTTCCTAATATCCAACCTAAACCTCCCCTGGCACAGCTTGAGGCCATTTCCTCTCGCCCTATCACTTGTTAGTAGTATCAGAGGCCTCAAATTGCATAGTAAATACATCCTTTGATACAGCATGCTTAAGGACAGGGGAAGACAGGACTCAAAGCAAAGCTGTAATAGGCCAGCATTAGTTTACAAGCTTTTGTATTGGATCCCAATGAGTAGAGATGTTTCACAGTAGCTCAAAGCTCACTGCGAAGGAAAAAGCAATTTCTGGAATAGATTATAAAGGATCCTATTCTGCTTTCACTTACTTGGTCTGTAACTTCAGGGCTTTTCCATACTTAAAATGATGTTATCATAAATAAGGCCACAGAGAAGAAAAATATAGGGAAAGCTATATATACATATATTCAAGGGAATAACAACATAGAAAAAGGGAAGGGGTGCTGCACTTCATGGCAGCAGTGCTTGCTTGAAGCTCAGGAACAAGAGAAACATCAGGCCCTATTCCAGATCTCTTGCTCCAGAGAAAGTGGGGAGGAGAGGATGATCCAAAGAGAAGCGAGTAGATGAGTCTTTTATGAGCAAATAACAGAAATATTACATTTCCTGGAGGATTTTGGTTACTCGAAACAGTACAGTAGGACACAGAGAGTCTAAGTTCTTTGTGACAGTTACAAGTCTGTTTTAAAAGGTGAAGAAAACTATAGGAAGTAGGTGGGCATTTAGATTTGATTCCAACAATGAGAAACTGTTAAGGACTGAAAGGTGGAAGGCAACGCAGGTGGAAGTGATGACAAGCAGAGAAAGGAAAAGGAGACCAGGAGAATGAGGAAGATGGACTTCAAAAAAAAGAAGAAAAAAAACCCAGACGACTTCAACACATTCAGAACTGTGAGGCATGGTCTCTTGGGAAGATAACCTAAGGTAGAGAGGAATGCAGGAGATCTGGTAGTGCTGAAGGGGACTGTATCAAAAGCACAATAGCAGTCTATCCCAGTACAGAGGAAAGATAGTGAACATAGCTTGAAATCAATATTGTTACATTAGGAGCATTTTAAAGACCGAACAATCAAAAAGCAACTTTATAGAAAGTGGGAACAAGGACAGGCAACTGAGAAAAAGTATAAAGGAACATCATAAGCATGCAGGGATAAATTAGAAAGGCTATGGCATAAGATGAATTACAACTAACAAGGACATAAAGGCAACAAAGAAGGCTCTATAAATACATTAAGAGGAGAGCAAAGAAAAGCATAGGCCCATCAGTTAATGGAGAAGAACAAATCTGATGATGCTGAGAATGCAATATCATCTCCGCCACAGCCTCCAGAAAGAAAGTTAGTTGTGACCCAATACTTAACACAATTAATTCTAATAAGGAGATGAGACAGCTGGCCAGAATAGGGAACAAATTGAAGACTGTTTAGATGAGTTAGGGCTTGTTTGCCCAGGGATAGAAAAATTAAGTAAATTCAGGTGTGAATTTACCCCTGTGACCCTGCACCAGCCAGCACCTGTTTTAAAAGTGATGCACATCTGTATCCGCAGAATAAGTGGGCAGGGGTGTTGTATTGTTCCAGAAGCTGGTTGGTGCCTGACCTTGACAAGGAGGTGGTTGTGAGAGACCCAGGATATTTCTAGAGATAAGAGAAGGAATATATTCACACAGGCAAGTTTCAGCACTCTTAAGAGATAATTTCTTTTTTCTTTTTGGCTAATTCCTTGAATTTTTTCAGCTGAGAACTATGCAAAGAACCCAGGTCAGGCCCCCACAGATACCAGCTCTGTGCAAATGGGCAATGCCAGCTTTGCTCTGCCATCTTCCATGGAGGCTGGCCATGCAAAAAAAAAAATTACAAGCAAGAATTCCTACAGTCAGAAACATGACCCCTTGGTGTTACGGGATGTGTTACCCAACAGTTTCCACTGCTCAGTCAAGATACAGACAACCTCTTATGCTCCAAGATCTTGTCATTGCTCTCCTGGCTGACCAGGATGTGTTCCTACCTATGAGCCTCCATATGGTACAGACCAGATGAAGTGTGTGCTCTCAGGACTCCAAGTTTTAACTGTCCTCTATTAATAACACAGATTATTCTTTCTGCAACACAAAGTGACTCTGCAGCATTTTCTGGTAAGGGAAATTATAGCTTGGCATCTGTTCTTTTCACTGCCAGAACCAGATTGCTCATCTTATTATATCTTACAAAATTGCTCAAGACCTGCAAGGAGAAAATTGATTTTCAATATGGCCTTTTTTTTGTTTTAATAAGCACACTTAAGATCATGAAAAGCACTGTGCCAGTTCCAAACACACCACGGCTCTTTTGCAGGGACAGCCATCATAAGGGCATTAGGAAATAAAACTGATGAGCTTCAGAACATAACATCCCAAGACATACCAAGAAGATCTGCTTGATCAAGAAGCTCTGCACAATGCTGTCCCATTTCAGCTCAGCTGGGAACAAGCCTACCACTTAACCCTGGGTGGTGAGTGAGCAAAGCAGAGAACACCCTCATACCACAAAGAGGAAGACATCTTGTAGCTATTCCCTTCTCCTGCAATCTCTCCATTTACAGGTGGACTAACTCCCAAAGGCGGGATTTCCAACTGAGCCAACACAGTACCAGAGACACTAAAGAACACCCTTCATGCTTTTTAAAACATGGCACAATAGCACAGGTTCAAAAGAGGAAGCACCCTGACAGCTAGGATTGATATTCCTATTCACTATCACCCATGTTAAGGGGTGGTAGGACCACACAGCCAAGAAGAGCTGTATATCTCCATTTAACTGTGCTCTCTGCTGAACAGAAGTTATGTTAAATCAATAGAGATCATTCCCAATTTCTATCCTGTTGCCACACCTTGCCAGCAAGATAAAGGCGGCAACCACCTGCTGGGTTACATACAGCTTTCCTAAGCCTCACACTATGAATCAACAATAGAAATAAAGCTGTAAGAGGTAAGGATCTGTGAAAAATAGCATACCCTTGCAGGTAATGTGCCTTTTACAAAAACTTCACAGAACAAGTGAATGTCTCCATTCCTAGAAATCATTTGAATTTCTTTATAGGGCAAGTCCAGCTGTTGTGTTTGCCAAATGGCAGCCAGAGAATAGGTATTATTAATAAATAGCCATTATCCATATGGTACTCATACCATTTACTTGCATCTCATGTACTATTGCCCCTGCACCACAAACCTACACAGCTTGAAGACAGAGCCTATAGCTGGCCATGCCCCAGAATGCCCCCATTTCCAAGAGGCAGCACTTGCACACAGACCCAGAAGCTGTACACAAGCTCAGAACAGAGTCCAGCTCCAGCATACAATGATCAGCCTTTGGCTGCTGCTGAGAGCACCAAAATACAAAAGCCAAGAGAAGGAAAATGATCTGACTTCCAAGTCAAACTGTCCCACCCCTCTTAGGCTTACAGTTCTGATTTAGTCTCTCCATGTCCCCTTTTCCCATCCCCACTCAGTCAGGCCTTAGCAGAATTTAGAAGGGAGAACCACAAACCTGCTATGAGGTTCCAAAAGAAAATATTGACCCCCAAAATTGATATACGCACATCATTGAGGAACTCTGCAACAAACTGACTAGAGATCCTTTCTGTTACCTCCCTGCATGCCCCAGTTCAGCAAGTACATTCAGCTCAGTAACACCCATTATTAATAATGTTTCATCCTAGTTGTTGTACAGCAGCTGAACACAGAGTTTTCCTCCCTGTGCTTGCACATCACAGCAGCAACACAGAGGATGCTTTCACCTCCAAAGGTGGGTGGAGGAACAGCTAGAACCACCTCAGTGAAGCAGATGGGTCAAGATGAGAAGTGCTTTAGCCTATGGAGATGCAGTCTCTATTCAACAGGTGTGCTGCGCAGCTTAGCTAGTTAGTGTTACTGTGCTGGTTTGATACATAAATCATGCATTAGCATTTTTGTTCTCTGTCCACAGGGCACACATAACTAACCGACATGGTGCAGAATTTGCTTTGGCTCAATAGCGGAGCCACTGTTCTAAGGGCATTCATTAAGTGGAAGTGGCCAAGGGAAGCAGACACAGCACAGTCGATATTTCCCTTCTAATTGCCAATGAATATCTGTTTAAAGCCTTCCTACTTTTTTCCCCCTCAGTTTCAGCAGCTAGAGAAAGGACTGCACATGGACACTGAATAACTGGGTGTTCAGAACCTTTCCAGATTTATTAAAGTAACTTTTCTCATTCCTCACCAGGACCTCTTTCCTCAATTTCTCTCCCAGTTACTTGGAGATAATAAAGACTGGGATTACTGATGACAGCCAGCACTATGTACCATTCCCCTCCAAGTGACTAGTCCTTTTTTTTTTTTTTTTTTTTTTTTTTTTTTTTTTTTTTTTACAGAAAACATTGTTATTTTTCTCATCTTCCAGCATTTAATATCAACAGGTTGCCCATTCACCAGTTTCATCTCCCTCCATCACTGGTGTTCACTGACTAAAAACCCCACTACTACTTCTCTCAAAGGACTCCAAAGCCTGCACTAGTCTTCACATGTGCAATCACATCCCTTCCCATACATGCATAAATCCTGTGTTGCGCTGAACAAGCTAGGGATACAGTCTGCAGAAATCTCCTTTCAGCTTAAAGTTTGTGATTTATATGACAATGAACTTAAGTTTAGCCTGAACTACAGACAGAAGATCAGCGGACCTGCTCCACTGCCGTTTCCTTCTGGTAATTTTGCAACTGGGTAATACTGAACAGAACACATAAGCACTGAAATAATGAGAGGTAAAACATAAGGGGAGTCATAGAAGCTGCAGCTTCAAGCGGCATTTGCCAAGGTTGTGCTGGCCAAGTTAAAAGCAGTAAATGCAACCTGCTAAGAAGCTCCAAGGGAACAGACACCTGTAAGCAGTTTGAGAAAAGAAGCCATTGAAAATAAGAAAAACACTAGGGCTGAGCTGAGTTCAGACACACAGAAAATACTGGGACCAGTTCCAACCAAGACTCAGCCTAGGTAACCCCACCCAAGGTTAGAGGGACTGATGATGCTCAGAAGTTCACATGGACTAGATCTGAAGACTCCGAAAAGAAATCATGAAACCCAGAGATCACCTCTATCAGTTGAGGAAGTTTTAATTCAATGCCTTGGGAACTCTACCATTTAAACCTAAAAAAAAAAAAAAACAAAACCAAAAAAACCCCAAAAAACCCCCACCACAAACAAACAAAAAACCACAAAGAACAAAACCCCTACAGCAATTAAAATTGTTTTAAAAAGTCAAATTTTGATTGCAGGAAGGTAATCTGGAAACAGTCTACAAGTCTGAATTAGGATGAGTCATGCATATTTTATTTCCTTCTTCAAATGCAAATGCATGTCTAATGTATTTAAAGTTTTGTCTATTGCCAGGCTGCTTTACCAGCAGATGTACAAAGGGAAAGGGATGACAAAGAAACTACAGCAAGACACTTGAAATCCTGAGTATAGCAGCACAGTAGATGTGGCTATGATCCACATATCCTGAATGGTACAGAAAGAAGCAAAGGGAAGGGTAAACAGTCAAGGAGAATGGGAAGAAAAAAGGATACCCTTCATCATTATTGGGATGAAATGAAATAGGTGCAAGACCCAGATGTATCTGTGTCTTGCTGTGTTTACCTCCAACCACCTTGATGTTGTCTCAGTGAGGGGCAGGTTCTGGTTTCTTGAGTATCTTGAGCATCCTGAAGTTTCCTCCAATGCATAGAAAGTATTTTCCAGGCACCAAGAATACCAAAACACAGCCATCGTGCCCTTCCTCTTTCCCTGATCACATGCCCGATTACTAGGTAGGACATTTGGGAATTTAAGCAGCACAGGAAACACGGTAGATGGAAGATATGTGAGGAAGGGGAAGGACATTCACAAAGCTTCCCATCTATTTTGCATCACCAGATAGCCCAAAACCAGGAGATCTGATGTGAAAACAATCCATTTGCCTATTTGTGCCTTGAAAAAGCCCCAGGGAGCATGCAGAAAGAGTAGGTTGGCATGACCCAGCCAACAGATGTAGGAGTGACAATGAACTACCATAGCTTTGTAAGAATAGGTTGCTTTGGGCCAGGTTTCAGAAGAATACCCTGCCTGAGAGACCGAAACAACTCAAGGCATTATAGGGAAAGCAGAAAACAAGTTTCAGTTTGGGAATCTCTGAGCCCCATACCCATTCCATCTCCTACAGCACCAAAGCTTTCTTATGGCCAAGAGGTGTGGAAGAAGACCAAATCACTGAAAGTGAATGAGTATTTCCACTAACACTACTCCTTTCACCTAGTCTTATTCCTAATGACTAGAAGCTGCTGCTCACAGAACAGTAGGCATGAGAGATGGAAGGAAACCAAAGGACCAATTAGGTCATTAATCCATCAAGTTGACAGAAGATTAGTCCTTAGAGCATATTTTTTACTGTTTCATCCAGTTTACTTTTTAAACAACCCCAGCAATGGAGAGTCTATTACTTCCCTTGAGGAAGTTACCCACAGCTTGTTAAAGATCTCTCACCAGGACAATTTCAATTCTTTCCAGCCTACAGTTTCCCCTTTTCTTAATTTTATGTTACGGCTCTCTGAAACCTTTTGTGGCCTGCTTTGTAGGCCATTCCCCAGCACGCATTCTGCATGTGCGCATGCATCCTTCCTTACCCTCTAGCCATGTTAAACTATATTCAGCATTTTCATCCTTTCCAAGCACATCTTCTTGCAGCCCTTTAGATTTGGGGAAAAGCGGTAGCTTCTTTTGGGATGTTTTTTTTCCCTGAACTTCCCTCCCACTTGTTTCTATGTTCTGCTGTCCCGCTGTATTGAAAAGCTCAGACTGGCACACTAATCTGCTCAAAGAAATAGGACAAAAAGACACAGCAGACTATGGAATGATATCAATTGCACCAAATTCCTTCCAGGAGGGAAAATAAAACACAGATATTTTTCTTCTCTGGTGAAGCAATGAGATGGGAGATTGGCTGGTTTTTCACTCCTCTATCGGTAAGAGCTGTCCTTTGAATGCCCCTTTACCTGCCTAGCAGAAGGATCAGGCTAACCTCTGGTACAGAGAAAAAAGGCAAGCATGACCACAGAAAAAACACTTCCAGGCAAGCATGTTCCATATTGACACCGTTACTACATCCAGCCACAGCAGAGGTTTGGATCTCAAAGCACCACTCCTGTCTCTGGGTCAAGTCTCAACCACCCCATGTGCTGAAATGGAGAGCAGCTGCAGTAATTATTTGTGGGACAGCTGACAGCAGTCAGCACCTGGGCTGCCCTTTGCTAGATGCCAAAAAGCACAGCCAAAGACCAGCTACACACTGGAGGAATCAATGGAGACAGAGTCCCTTCCACTCTGAGGGCTGGAAATCAGAGAGGAACTGAAGCGAGGGATCACACACCACAGAGCCCCAAAATGGAATAAACGGTTCTTACAAGATGTTTTTGCTTAAGTGGGATATAAAGAATAATTTCTTAGCGCGGCATCTAATGGAGTTGCAGCCTGTAATTACAAGCAGAGGAGCACCACAGACAGCACAGCACAGCCACTGGATATCCCCAGGTGGAGGTTCCTAAGGTAGCCAATTCTTCTTAAGGCAATTGCCTGCTGACTTGCCCAAGTAGGAACACTGCAAAACACACTACAAATTACTCCAGCCTCACTGAAGCCAGAACCTTGTGCAGATTTACATCTGATGAAGGTCTGGCCAGAAGAGCACAGTCACACAGGTCATTCCCACAGCCCCACTGACTTCAGAGGGACTAGCATGCACCAGTCAGAGCACATCTGGGCAAGGATGAGCAGGGTAATGGACTCATGCTGCTGTGTCTGTCCACTGCAGGCCACTTCATTCAAGTGGAGAGGGAAAGAAGACAAACGGAGACACATTTCATGCGACTAGAGAGCCACAGGCTACTACAAAAGTTCAGAGGTGGTTCAGCCTCAGGCAGTGACTGAGTTTTCTACAGAGGGTAAATTACAGCTGCCGCCTTCTCTGCTCCTTGCTGAACAGGAGTTTGGGACCATGAGCAACAGAAACCTGCTCCTGACTACACCAGCTCTGTCTCTTCCTCCACCACACGGAAGAGATCTCATTAATGCATTTTTACACCACACCATCATAATCTCTCTTGACTTTCAATGGCTTTGAGCTACAGCCACACACCTTGAAGAGCTGAGCTTTTTGCATGCCTGATAAACTCAACTTTAAACTGATTATTGAAATATCCAAGCTGTTAACGCAATGACTGCCAGCTGAAGCTTCACACTCTTCACTGCTTAATCTTCACTTACAGTGTCAGAATTCATTTGTTCTTTCCCACTGCACTCCCTGTTCCCAATTGCGCATTCCCAAGTGCTCACACACACCCTTCTTCCCACCTCCACTGAGCACACTGCTTATAAGATTTCTGGAAATGGATCATTCAAGGGAGAGGTTATTTGTTTCAAGCAATAAACCAAAGCAAGCAAAAGTAAAAACTCAATTACTGTTTACTTGAGGACAAAACTAGAGCATCTTGGATACCTTTGTGTGCAGCAGAAGGCAAATTTCCTATTTAATTCTTCGCTTTCTTTTCTGGATTCCTAAGCAATAGTAAGTAGCAATCAGCTCTCTACTCTGCCAGAAGCAATGGCATTTTAGTAGTAAGCTGTCCCAACAAAAGTTGAAGTAGAAACCATAAACATCAAGATGCAACTACCATGCCCAGCAAGGGGGATAGAGCTGTTTTCCACCTCATCACCAGCTATGGCTTCAAGCAATGCATGAACTTACCTGAGCTGTGAGCCCAGCATCCAAGTGAGAAATCCCCCCACCTCTGCCATGCCAGACAAGCCTTTCCTCCAAGCTGCCGCCAGCTTCTTTCGTTCACAGCCCAACCAAGAGGAGGAAGAAAAAGGAACCTGGAACTCTCAAGCAAGAAGCATCCTCCACATTGCTAGCCCTTTGCTCCTCCTCCACATTGCAAATTTGAAGAATCTTTTCCTTTGCAGCTGTTTCCACTCTCTCCTGAGGGCCAGGAAAGCAAGGGCAGACAGCTGCAGCCTTTCTGCAGAAAAGGGCATTTGCTTGCCAATAGAGGGACAATGTCCAGCCCCCTGAGGATGGCAGATATCATCTCCTCTGCGTGACATTTGCGCAGTGCTTTGGAACACAGCTATGTAAATGCAAGACAATCGGGGATATCATTTAAATCCTGTAAACCCATCTGAAGCCAAGAGGGTAATGCCAGTTTACACCAAGTATCTAGGTCTGTGTAATTAACAATTAGAGGTGAAGCACAGGGACTGTAGGCAATAAGGCCAGGTTTACTCAGGTCTATGGCCAGCACTTAAGCATAGTTTTACCGAAAAGCAAAATTTTCTCGGAAGAAAGCAAAATTCAAACCAGCTGAAGGGATCATCTGACACCGCATTTGTCATTGCAATAGATGGAAAATTATCCAACCCGTTGAACAGCATGTACCATCTTTGCAGGTGGGTCAGAAAAAGCCTAAGGCACACAACAGCAGGTACAGTAGAGGTCAAACAGCACTATGGCGTGAGCAGTGCGGCCAGCAGAAGCTGCTAACAGACGTGGATTTGAGGACACCGCTTGGCAAAATGGCATTTTCTACTTTCCTTCCACTGAAGCCATGGGAACACTAACACTAAATATTCCCCTGCTCCCCCACCCCAGTTAAGTCCTAGTTAAAAGAGTTGGCAGAGGTGATTTACCCAACCCCCATGTGGATCCCAATCAGATGGTTAGAAAAACCCCAAGTTCTGAATTCCAACTATTGTATCTTCTTATGCTTTTGCCTGACAGATCAAAGAGCTTCTTTCACACATTTCCTCTTATGCAACACGATCCACTGGCCTAAGACATTTTCCTTTATTAACAAATACTGCAATAATACCCTGAAAGTCACAGGTAAAAAGTGCTGGCACTCCACAGGGCAATGTGTGTGAAATACTCCAGTACTTTTGTCCAGGGCTTTCCATGCAGCTCCCTGTTTAATGAGTCCATCACCAGGTTTAATGACCTGCCAGAGCTTTAGAAACACTCTGCCCTCCTCATCAATGATTCACACACAGTCTTAAAACTGTGCACAGATTAAAGAGGCTGCTGCTCCCCCACCTCGCTTCAACCCAAAGCGGTTTTAAATATTTCATCTCACCACAGAACTCTTCTGTACACATCCCAAAGGCGCTCTGAGAAGCTCTCACTGGGAGTTCGGCTTTACCTGGCAGAGGGCCTGCTGGCACCAGGAGAAAGCTGTCGCTGCCAGGCCTGCCCACATCCTTTATTTACTTTCTTTAATGAGTCCTGCATGACCCCAGCTGTCAGGAGTGGGGACAGGGGTTTCTGAGGTGGTTGGTGCTTTCTATTTATAGAAAATCAGATGGAAGCCCTGATTGCAGGGACAGAACAAAGAAGTACCTGATCCACAATTACCGGGGTCAGCAGGAGCCTTCCTTCAGCTTCAAGGGAAATACAGTCATGATCTTCCTTTCCTGTCAGCTCCAGTGGTATTTAAAGGGGACCAACAAATGCAGAAACATGGGCAGGATCTTGTACTTCCCAGATAAGCACATTGGGGATGACCAGTCTTCTAGAATACCCAGAACACCTTATAGCTCTTACTGCAAAGCCACCCTGATGTGAGAGATCTCATGGTGCAGACAGCCATAGAGATTTCCCTCCCTGCACAAAGCAAGACTGTGCCCTGTGACATATTCCTCATGAACACATTTTTGGTCCCTGGGGAAGGAGAGCAAAGTAGTCCAGGGGAGAGGGAAAAAGACCTAGAGCCACTCCTCAGCTTTGCCACCAATGACAGGATGCTGCTCATACTAGTCTCAGCCACCGCTTCGCCATCTCCCACATGGGAATACTACCAGCAGATATCACTGTCCAAGGCATTTTGGGATTTACAGATCCCTTGTACAGTACAAGCTATTACATTACTAGGAACAGCCATATTTACGTGATACTGTGGCCATGCATGCCACACACTTCTAGCAAGCAGAGCTCTGCCCAACATGCTGGATTTTGTTAGAGATGCAACTTCTCCACAGTTTCTCTAGGCAGACTCCTGCAGCTTAATATTGTTTTTCCAATTATTCATTTATGTACATCTGGTACCTTAGGATTATATGCTAAATAAACAAAGAAATCATTATAAAGATCAGGAAACATAATAGTGAGAGAATTACTTATTAAGCACATCATCATACACCCTCTCATCTGTTTTTTTACTTTGCTCTTACCTTCCTTTCACCAGCCGTGCACAACAGCTTGCCTGCTGGCACTCACGGGTAATATCGCCCTGGCATTTAGACTGTTGATATGTCAATAATTTCATGGGGAATCCATTTTCCAGCAATTTGGCTAGCTCCACAAAGAGAAAAATAACATTCTGTAGATAAATAATTCGTAATTTTTGATTGGAAAATCATTTATGCACTTTTTTTTTAAAAGTTAGTCAACCAGCTCTGAACACAGAAAAAGAAGGACAAATCCAGGGAAACAGACATGCAGAGAGATAAACGCACACACACACACAGACACACAATTTCCTTTGTAGCAGCTTCAGCAGCTCTGGATTTCTGCCCTCCTTCTGGTGTGTTTCTCACCCAGAGGCCTTGGAAGAGGCAGGGAGCAGGTTGCAGACATCTGAACACCTGTGCCCATATCTTTGCTTTCCTTTACAGAGGAATCAGTTTGATTTCATAGCCTGCAGGAAGTGGCAACCAGCCTGCATTTCTCCAGTGTTTTACAAAGGGAATTTATTGGCAGTGGAAGGTGCCTGCTGAAAGCATGAGGAATCAGACCCTGTCCTCACAACAGGGGTAGAGGACAACCTTAGTCCGTGCTATCCATCCACCCTGACCAACAGGGACAACCTCAATTTCCATGTCGATTCAACCCCAGGAGTGTTTGGAAAGGAGACCTGCATCACAAGGAGTTGAGCTGGGACCACATAGGTTGCAGAAGAGCTTTAAACCACAGTGACTTTTCCTCCTGAATGCATGAGATCCAGCAACATAGGGACAAAAGATCTACCTGCTCATCACAACCAGACAGTTCATTTTCTCTATTTTCAGATAAATTTTGATGAGAACAGGGAAGATCTCAAAAACTTTCTAGTTTTCATCCACCTGAGCATTAAATGAGGGGTTAAAAACCTAAGAGCCCAAATTCCCCAGTCCCTCTGTCAGCTCATCTCCCCTGGTTTCTGGATCTCCAGCAATCCAGCCTCTGCCAGCTGGGTGGTCCATGGCTAACAAACAGTCACATTCAGTCTCCACATGCCTGTGGTTGCTCATGGCATAGGAAAAGTTCCTCAAGAGATCATGCTGGGGTCCTCCAGAGAATTCTTGTCCTTTGGATTTTCATTTAAACCAACTTAAACATTTAGGGTTTCCATGGCACAGAACAGCTTGCACCCTCACAGCTCCTTTTACAGTGCCCACCCATGATCAGAACTGTGTGTGAGGGACAAGATGATCCCCCTACACCGCCAGGGACAGTACAGCTGGTAGCACTTGGTCACATCATTTCCTTGCCCTCATTTCTTCTCTCACCCCCTAATGGGAAATGAGGCCAAAAATCCTCCACAGGTGAAGGGAGTCACATCAGTCCACAGCAGATATGGCCAAATCATGAAAATTTTTGTTTGTTGGCATACTCAGAAAAAGAAGCCTTGCGTTCTCCTTCTTTTTTCAGGCTTTCCTATATGAGGAAAGAGTGATGAGCTCTGTGGGCCTGCAAAGGGTAGACCTGCCTGAGAGAGAAGACAAAGATCCCTTTACTTAGTGCAAAACCAAAAAGTGAGCAATAAAGCACTGCAGAAAATGAGCAGGTAAGTACTTGCATTTTATCTTCAGTCAATATCTTTTCAGCATGGCTGATCTCTGAAATCTGATTTTGTGTTGTACTGCAAATCCATACCCCCTGGGAAGCTTGCATCCCTCTTGCTGAGCATTAGCTCTCACTTCATTTGTCCACACAATCTCTACACAGCTGTCATCTCGACATCCAAACAAGCTTAAACAAAAACATAATCTCTCCATAAAGCACACCTCTGTACTCAAATAGCTGTTGTTCTCAGGTGTCCCATTCCATGAAATCCATCACCAAACCACTTTGCCTTCCTCAGTGAAGGGAGGATGTTCAGAGAAGAGAACTCTGTAGTGCATCACAGGCTCAATTTACTGAGGCTCATTGCCTCTCCCTGGCTCACTCCAATCTTTTCTGGGGTGAGAGGGCTGTGGCATGGGTCCTTGGCCAGAGCCACTGCAGCAGCCATGGAAGGATTCGTTGTACATCCTCACTGTACAACAAAGCCATCATGCTAGGATGTGGCAAGAGAGAGCTTTTGGTTAAAGGGCTGTGTGATGAACAACCAGACCTTGAGGAGGATGCAGGAACAAGATGATGGGGCAATAAAATATCTACTGCAATAACATCAATTCACTCCCTCTTTCTTTTATATCCTTTCCTGTCTAGTGACTCAAGACATTAAAGAAAAGTGAACTGATCGATGCAGTTCAGCTGCTGTTCAAGCTGCATCCAGAAAACATTGTGTTTGCCCATTACCCTCTGTTAGCTCCAGCTGTCTTACTATGATCGGTGCAGGGTGAATGAAAACATTCCTGTATAACCCCTGTCCAGAAATCCCTGCAGTTTAACCACAGCAGCAAAGTGTTACACCAAAAGAAAAGATGCAGGTGCTGAGGCTGTTTCCAAACTGCCTTCTACCTAGCTGTCTCCAGTACAGCTCAGCCAGAGAGCCATCACCACAGCCCTCCCTAGGGATTCTCACTGGAGTAACGGTGCTAAAGCCTGGGCACCACACTAAACTACCAGTGGCATCAGGGCTCCCAAAGCAAAGAGATGTCAGGTACCCACTGTGCTATTAGAAACCTTATGCACTTGGTCAGTTTGAGGCATACGAAAATCATGCTTGACAAATCATAAAGATCAAAGGAGCATCTCCATCCCTAACGGAAGCAGGGTGACCTTTAAGAAGTTTTATCAGGGTTGAATTTATCCCAGGTTATATAAAATCGTCGCAGCAGTCTTAAAGATGTGAAACATGGATATGAGAGGGCAATTGTGTTAGTTAATTACATTGAGGAGTTAAGGTTAGTAGAACCAAACCCAAGCTGGTGTGAATCATTACAGTTCCACTGGAGGGAACAGTTACATTATTTACTCCAGATGAAAATCTGTTTCGGTAAGTTGAACAGAACAAGAAAGGGCTATAAACAGAATCAGACTTATAAAAGAGTAAAACACAATTTTCTGTCCTTAAAGTAAATCTCTCTCCCACACTGGATTTCAAATCTGAGGTCCAAGGCAGGTGAAAAGCAAGATCCCCTATTTGCTGACTTACACAAAAAAAAGGACGTAGCCTGATGAGGCCTATCAGATATAACCCACTTAGCGCATCAGGAAGCATGGCTCATAGATCGATGGGCCAAGCCCCCCCAGTCACCTCAGCCCATCATTTAGGTCCTTTCTCCAGGTGCAAAGCTGACTCCAAGGACTGCAGCACAGGTATGGGATTTCGGAGACCTTGGCTCCATCCTTGCTTCTACTACTGCTACTCCTCAGCAAGGCTTTTAGGATGTGTCTTAACCAGTCAGCTTCAGGACTACCTTGCACTCACCCCAATGAATATCTGCAGAAATCACATCCTTAGTTGAGGTCCAGGGACTGGGCCCCATGACATTGGGTGCTTCCCTCCTGGCCATCCCTCTCTCATCTTCCTGCTCTGCCTCTCTGCATTGCATCGCTGGAAACCCCCTGCCCTGAGGTCTCTGGGTTCCCTCTGCTCTGAGGGAACCACAGTCAAGACCAGACCTGCAACTCCTTATTCTTGATGCCTGGCTCTGCCATATCCTGCTTCCTCCCACAGCCCAGGAGGAGGAATCTTCTGGGAACATTGCTTTCTGAGCAAGCAACATGCTGCAGGCAGCTTGGTGCACTGCAAGGTGCTGTACAGATGGGGCAACACTAGCAGAGAGAGGTAATCTCTCACATTAAAACATCTGGAATGTAGGATGGGGGGGAACAGACAAGCTTTTGAGGACATTAAGCGTTGTTACATCACTCCACCTACAAAAGGCGTACACTGTTCCAGCCACCAGAGCATTGCTGCTACAACACAGCTCAGGGAGAACTACAAAACACTTTGACTTTACAGTGCCCTGTAATGCCAGCAATTTACATGGCCCTGAAGTGGTGACCCACAACAACTGATCTGAATCTGAATTCTCTCAGTGCCAGGAGGCACACAAGGCGCGAACATCGTTCTTCCACTTCGATCGGTCTGCGGCTGTGTGCTCTGGAGTCCCAAGGGCCACAGCACAGTCTTCTGTTGTTTTTTTCTTCAAGACATGACCGATCCAGTTCCATCTCCTCCTCTTCACTTCATTACTGATTTTCTCCATCTCCGAGTTGACGCTCATCGTTTCTGCAACTTTTTTTTTTTTTTTTTTTTTCCGGGAGGAGGTAGTTGGCCTCCTGCCCAACCCCCATGACTTGGAGGGCCAGTGGTTTTTCTGTCAGGGTGGCCTTCCCTTAGGCTGCATTTGTTCATGGCACCTTCTTCAATTTTATCCGGTGCACCCTCCAGAGAGGGATCCCCTATCCACCACCCAGGGGACGCGCCTTCTAGCTGTGCAGCCCCAGCTGAAGGGACCCACAACAACAATCAGCATTAATTCCGTAGACCAGGTAAACCACAGCTCGGCTCCACCCTCCATCCCCTACAACAGAGGCAGGCTTTGCACATTGGGGCGTTAAATCAGCAATCTGCTACTTCTCTGATGCTGTCATGGGACTCTGCTGCTCAGGTTTCCCTGCCACAGGAGTCTGATTCACAGTACTTGGCTCTTCAGCTATGGCTGTTGAGCTGATCTGCATATTAATCCAATAACTCTTTGCAATTCAATAAAATGGGGGGGTAAAAAGAGAAAGAAAAGATGAAACCCTCTGCAGATGTTGTCCTCACATATGGAGTCCCATATGGCTGTGTGTCACTGCTGCTTTGCTTTATAAGACCTCTCTCTTCAGAGAATAACTCCAGTCACTTCCATACTACAATCAAGAGATTAAGAAACAGGTAACACTGCCGGCCACTTTGTCATTGCTGATAGAAGTGCTGAACAACCACTGCTAAATTACAGCTATCAATCTCCCAGGCTGTACATGGTTACATTAATTATTTCTTCCATTCCCCACAGAGACAGATGTTTCCCATTTTCTTGACATAAGCTGTGTAGATCACTTGCCCATCTGGCTTCTCTATGTTGTTATCTTTCCCTCAGATGTCATCTTTCAATTTCTAATAGCCTCCACAGGGAGACAATATTATTACTTAGTATTCCTAAAGGATATGTCTCTAATCCTCCAAAATTTGTTAATTCACCCTGAAATTACTGTTTTGTATTGGGATGCACTATTAGTCCAGATTTATAGGGTGTGTGTAAGGCCAAGAGTCTGGTAGCAATGACATGACTTGTCAAACATGACAGTGATGACAGGTGACAAAGTAGACACACAAGCAGAAGCCACAACCACACTAGCAGGACCACCAGCAGAAACTTGCAAGACTTCACAAGGTCTGACAAGTCCCCTGCAGACACAAAAAGCTCCAGGGTTTCTGCAGGGGGAGAAAGTCCCTCAGCATGAATTTCATCAACAAAACCGGAGCACCCTCTGACTAGCAGACAAAGAAAGGAGATGGTTCAGGGGATTTCCATTTCAAGTTCACACCTAGTCCATAATACTCGAGGGGAAGATAGCCGTAGATGTGACAGCAGAGCAATTCTACAAACAATCTCTCCTAAGCATCAGTTTCTCCAGGCAAAGAGGAACGGGCAGTTTTTATAGCAGCTCCTTTTTTATGACTCACTTCCATGTCATTATACCAATAAGATCCTGTCTCTCCAGGGTGTTTTTCTCCGGTGATTAAAGCTGTGAGCCTTCAACCTTGTGCCTTATCAACGCTACACAACACACACAATAACCACCTAGAAACTTGCTGCCTTTCATCCCTTATTGCTTAATAAACTTGCTAGCAGACCTATTGCAACAGAATAATGAAGGTAAGCAATCACATTCAGCTCAGTAAATCTGGGAGCAGAGCCTGTTAAAAATAAATAAAATTAAATTAAAAAAAAAAAATCTAATTGCAGAAATGTTGAGTGTTATGAAGAGATCCCGTCAGTTCAGCCAGAGTTCACAAACCACTCACACCTGCTATTTCAGCTGCTGAGAGGAGCAGCAGTGTGAGAGGAGATGAGGGCAGGGAGTTGCATAAACCTAGAAGAGGAGCAAGAGGAGGTGTCAAGACAGATCCACATACAGTCTGCACCTTAGGGAGCTGCCGCAGGGGTTGCAGACAGCATGGCCTTTGGCACAAGGTGCTTGAGGAGGGAAGAGATGGTGCTCAGAAACAGGTGCTTTGGCAGAGTGATGTGAAGAAAGCAGCCCAGCACCTGGCTCCTGAAATTTCAAAGTTGGTGAAATTGCAGCCAGCTGACCTTAATAACCTGCAGTTTATGTTGTGTTAGTGCTGTAACTGGGCATTTACTGGCATGAAGCAGAAGACAGGTCCTCTTCCAAGGCAAGGCATGGGCAGGACATAACAGTAAGGCACAGGGTAAGCACTGCATTTGCAGGAACATCCAACACACTGCTACACTGAGCAGTCATATGATGGCTATTCAGGTCCAGATGCCTGACCAAGGTGCTGAAGGTATGCCCCTTTCCCACATTGCCTATGTATGGAGCCTGTGGTCACCACATTTCCACCTCTGGGTGCCTTGTTTGGGTCTCACAGACAGGCCCACAGAACATCTAGTCTGCAAGATCACACACAGACATCCCACAGGGTCCGTGACACTGCCCGTCACATGCTGGGCAGCCTGAGACTGTTAGCATGAAAGACTAAAAGCCACAGAAATGTATTCAGCCCCCAGAACACAGTAGGAAAAAGCAAGAGCCATGCTCACTCTCATATCCAATTCCCTCCAACAGCAAGGAGCTCATTAGGGAAAAATGCCCGAATCATCCCAGGATTACTTACAACTACACTAAACCTCTTCTGCCTGTACAGCTCACTGGTCCACTGTTTTACCAGCATATATCCCTCCCTTTATCCTTCCTTAGGCAATAGCATCACACTGCAAGGCCTCCTTATTGCTTCATTTCTGCACCGTGCAAGGGGGATCAGAATGGGAAGCACTAACTTTACTGCTCATGGAGGGGCCTTCTTGACTAGAGAGTTTGTCAGGACCATGAGGAAGCATGAATGCAACAAGGAGATCACATTGTTTTTCATGCAATGCTAGGGGCAGGTCCAGAGGGTTGACTCATCCCAATAAAAAGATGAGTGGTCTCCAGGATCCAGGGCCATCACAAGGCTCCAGTGGTTCCCACCACCACCATCACCCCAAAGTACTTTCCCCAGCTACCGAGTCACTTGTAACTGAAGCTAGAGCTGTGTCTGGCTTCCCGGGAGAAATTTCTGCTGCAGGTGTAAGCTGCTGCTGGGCCTTTCCACCAAGCTATGCAATATATCTCCCAGATAGACAGGGAACGAGAAAAGGGAGTTCCATCACCACAGTGCACTTCACAGTAAGCACTACAATTTATAGCACATAAATACTGTATATATACTGCAGCTTTTTGCAGACAACATTATCATCTCAAAGGGTAGGTAGGAGGTGGGAATAACAGCTTGTAACAACTGTAGCATAGACAGCTGCTTGCTTTGCCATGTCTAATGCTGTTTGGGGAGGTAAAATAGGTATACCAGCAGTGCCTCTGCTTTTGCTAGCATACGCTGCAGCTCCACGTGGGGCTCCTGCTGAATAATTAGGTTAAAGAAGGCACAATAATGTAAACAATCTTGTAGAGGCTTTCTGGGAGAAATTTCAGACAAAATCATTCGTAACTCCAAGCACATCCATTCCCCAGCAAGCAGAGATGTTGCCCTTATGCTGGGCTTTTGCACCGCATTTAACACAGACTGTCTGACCCAATCACTGTGGCTGAAAATCTGTGGACAGGATTAATCTCTGCTAATGCTAGGTGTCACAGCTAATGGCATGTTTCAGCTGCACACAAGATTATTTAAAAGTTTTCTGCCACCAGAAAAGTCAGTCCTAGTCTTCCTTCTCCTCCTCCTCCCTTTCCCCAACCTGATTATCAGCTACATGGTCCTACTCCCTCCCTTGTCCTTGCGTGAGACCCTTCATAGAGCCAGTTCAGCTCACTAATCTGACAAAGTGCTTCCTTTAGTCTATCCTGGAGGAAACTTTTGGCCAAGTTTATTTTTCTGCCAACGTAGTGAGTTTAATCATCTCACCAGGAGCTGACTAGCAAAACCAAAATGAAAGCTGACAATAGCTGTACCACCAAAGACATACAAACAGAAAGTAAAAATGTTAAGGATCAGGAAGACATTGGATCAGCTCAGCTGCACTACTGAACTGCACCCTCCACTAAACGTGCAGCATCTCATTTTAGACTTCCTTGTACTAGACAAATAGGTGATTTCTCTCCTATAGCCCACAGGATGTAAGAAATTATATTTTCACTGGTCTAGTTTATTCTAGTTGCTGGATAGCTTGGCTCTACTGGCCAAAAAAGTAGCTTTTTCTCATTTGTGTTTGGAGTTTGCCCTGAGGAAGTTTGGCAGGATGCAGCTATGACATCTGTAATAGTAGCAGCACGGGAAAGGACTGCCAATGTGATCCTGTTTTAGTAAGTGGAATCACACTGGACTTACACAGCATTAAAGAAACTGTAACTTGGCCATAGATATAGATAAATGGAGGCTTGAAGCATTTGTCAAAGCTTTTGCAAACTGGCTGTAGCTGGAATGGGACTTAGCCCATATCGTAGGGCTATTGCACACAGAGGCACCACATCTGGTTCTGGAAGCCTCTGAGATCACCAGAAGCACAGCATGGAGGTGAGGAGAACAGATCACTCTTTGCTTGCCCTCTTCTTGCACAGGTGTTTGCTGCTGGTCACTGCTGGTAACAGCACGGAGTTATCACAGATCTCTGCTCTGACCCACCAGGGCTTTCTTCACATCTAGCCTAGACACTCTGCAGCCACAGCCAAACAGTGGCCAGAAGCCTTTCTTGACTCCTTCCTTCTCTTCTGCTTTGAGCTCTCAGAGCAAAGAAAGGTTGGCTTTTCCCTTTAAGGATGTCAGACCGAGAGTCTTCCACATCATTGATTGTTTGTCTGAGCAGCAATAGAATTGCCATGGTTACAGCCTCTTTCGTGGACTTAGGGAGAACAGCAGGATTCACGGAGCCAAACTCAAAAGCTCACTTGTACATCAGACAGCCGCAACTGGAGACGAGTCAACATCAGAAGGAAAAGAAATTGCTTCTCCCACCACAGAAAATGCCAAAAGGGACAGGCAGGAAACCCAGCATCACATCAGGGCTTTGAGAAAGGTGAGCACAATTTCTCTTATTAAAAGGCTTAGGGAAATATCTAGCCATCATCAGAGCAGGCAGGCAGTTGCAATCCAGTGAACTTCCTCCTTGAGGGCAAAGTCTGATTATTATTCTTTTAGAAGTGAAAACTCCCTCAAGCAGTTCTCTTTGCTCCTTATTTTGCTTCAGCCAGAAGTTGTGAGGTTGTAAAGGCCCCACATGCCTGCTGGCATCTTTGCTTGCAGCAGCACTGAAGGAGGCTGCAAGAGGAGCTCAATGTAGAGCTCAGCCTGGAATACACAGCTCACCTGCGTCAGCCTCCAACTCACAAGTGTGACATGACACAGTCACAGCACAACCCTGCATGTGCTGCATGACCAGGTACAAGGTGCAGCAGCTGAGAAGGGCAGTCATGTCCTGGCTGCCCCTTGGGTAGCGCTTCCCACTCAACAGCAGCCAGCGGCTCTGTTCATCTTTGCAAGGTCACTGCCATCAGCCCAGGCTGATATACCTGCAGGGCTAGATACAGGCTGTTCCCCTGAGGCTGGAGTCTGTAGATGTGCTCCCTCCACACGTAGCAGTATGAGCAGCTACCACAAGGTCCCCAGCCATGGAACACCCTTGGGTTTGGTGGTTTACTCCCAGTATGATGCGCTTTGTCTGCAAAGCAGCCAGACATGCACCCATGCTCCAGCTGTACAGCACCGCCAAAGCTCCTCAGCACCAAATATCCCAACAGCAAAGCTTTTCCAGGGGCCCCGTTGCTGGAGAGGTGGCCACATTCTTGGGGGCAGAGCAAAATGTTACTGTAATGACATTGCAATTCAGGGCCTGCAATTCAGGGCCTGGGGGGATGCTTCCCGCCAGGTGCAGACATACAGCAGGATGCGGCTGGTGTTGCCCTGTGCGGCCATGAGCCAAGTTCAGGAAGCACTCTGCAAGCTTCTCTGTTTGCATTGGGATGGAAACTCCCTCCAACACCAGAACACAAACTGATTTCATCAGTCAGAGCCCTTGGAAAGCATCTACAAAACATCAGGAATCCAGCACACTCACTTCTAGGGGTTGCTGTCCACACGGACTCCTTTTCCAGGCTTCTTCCAGCACAAGATGATGAAATAAGCAGTCTGAGCATGCAGAAGAGCAAGGGAAGACCCTTCCCTGGTGCAATCTGCCTGACCTCTGCCATGCTGCAGATGTGCCTGTGTGATCAGCACTGACCCTTTGAAACCTGCTTCCCCCCCACACCAAGGCAGCAGCAGTATAACAGCTTCCAAGCTCAGAGAGAGCACTTCTCTGGTGTAAATCCCCCTGCTTCCCAGGAAATCAATGTATTTACAGCCCCAATTTAAATTGTTACGAGCACTACCTTTACTAAAAGCATATTTGTGTTATTATCATTGCACTGCGCAGTTAATTGCTATACAAATATTTGTGTTGCCCACATTCATCACAAGGCTGCTGCTGCCTCAGGGTGAACTTACTTACTCAAAATCTGATGTGTTTTCCCAAGACTGGAAATCTTAAAGGGGATGTGTCTGTTTTACATGCTCAGAGAAACACTGCACCCTGATCCAAAATTCCCTTCCAGTGAAGTCCCATATGAAATCCAGAGCAACAGGGAACATTTGCTTCAGAGGAAAAGCATGTTGGGGCAAGATGAAATCCAGACTCCCCAGGCTATATTTTTGGACCAAGAAGCAAGGCTGCATTTACCTTTCCTCGTCAGCTCATTGTGATTTGTTTAGATTTATCACCGGTCTTTCCTGCTCCCCCCCTCTCTCTCCTTTCTTTTTTAATTAGGCCATTGAGGCCTTGTTTTCAAAAACTGTCTGGATCCCAAAAGAAGCTTTTAAGTCTCAGACATCAAATGGCAGGCAGTTTACTACAGTTAATTATGGTAATTTTTGCTTAGTGGTAGCTTCCCTCTGAAGACTCAAAACTACTTAGAAAAAGCCCCAGCCTCAGGCATGAATTTCTAAGAACATATTTTTTGCCATTTATTATTTTACAAAGTTAGGTACCAGCAGAAAGTTAAAACCCAGAGGGAAAAAAAGAACTGACAAAAAGCATAAGCTTTCAGGGGCTATACACCATCATGGGATACACGACCAGACCACGTCTTCCTTTCACAGGTATCAGGCACCGCTCTGCTGAGCTGCGGTACAGGTCTGGGTCTCCTCTAGTGGGCCAGGCTCCTACCACAGCCGTGCTCTGCTATCAAAGTTGCTCTGAATTGCACAGAAGGGCAGACAGCCTGCCAGCTGGCCCCAGGGCAGAGAAGGCACAAAGGTATCCTGAAACCACAAACGGTCTGAGCATGGGGACTAGGCAGGTTGTCAAGCACAGAGTGTAGGTATCTGGCTGTCCCAAGCAGCAAGCCCCACAGGGATGCTGGCCCCTCTGGATGCAGAGCATTATGTGACCCACTGCATTCAACCCCTGCTGCAAGCAGCCAGGGCATCCCATGCAGCTAGAGACCAGCAAGATCATAAAAATAACAGAAGACCACTCCCAAACACTTCTATAGGAAGATCATATGCAGCAACAGGACTTTCAAAATGCCCTAAAGCAGACCCTGCCTCTTAGCAAGGATTAAACCAAACCTGTGGGTGAGATCATATTGCATGTTAAAAATGACAGGTCCTGTGACACAAATGCCAGCTTACACATCCCCTCTTGGTTACTCCAAATAAATCCCCCGCACAGCCCAGGCTTTGCCCCAGCCCCTTGGCAGCAGTGCTCTTACATGCTCTTGGGACTCCCATATATGCAGCTGCATTACCTAAACTTTCAACCCAAGCTTGTAGCCTACTATGAACCAAAATGAACACAACCGTGGTGCTCACAACAATGATTCATTACAAAGAGGATGGAGTTAATTTATGCAGGGAGGCAAGCCTCTTGTACAAGGAAAAGAGACTCGTGTCCCCTCCCAAATCAGCAAGCCAAACAGTGAGGAATTAAGAGTTGCTTTCCCAATGTCTGGGCAAACCATCACCCTGTTGCCTGCAGACTACTCAGCCTTGCATGAGTTAAATATCTTGCTTTCTGCCCCCACTTTTTCTGTTACAAATCAAGGATATTAACCTCTATCTGTTTTCCAGGATTTCCTTCTAGGTTCCCATATAAAAATTTTTCCTTTTGAAGAGAAGTTCACCACCTGGAAAGGAGAGGGAAACAGGGAGAACTGACAGTTTGGCTTTGATTTCTAAGGCTACAGAGTCTGCCCAGATAATCTGGGGCTTAAATACACAGATTCTTTCTTTTATGAAGGGTCTGAAAAGGTGGCACTTTTATCATTTACTGAAATATGTAATCTTTAGGTCTGCTTTGCTACTGAAGAGTTTGTTTCATCTCCAGGCTCCTCTTTCAGGCAATTTAATGTTTCATCTGGGAATCTAGAAACCATTTGGAGCAGTTTAAGTCAAACTTTCAATTATTTATTACAAGATGGGTTCAGAGGTAGGCACAAGAATGTAAAATACCAGTTCAGAGCCTCCTGCATAACCCATGTCAGAACTGGAGGAAAGGAGGGGAAAAAAAAAATCTGTATTTCTAATTTAATCAAAAGCAAGTATCTAAGCAATCACTATGGTCCTTTCCAGAAGTTCTCATTCTCTGGATGTTGCAGCTGTTTGTTTGCCAAGTGGTTTGAACAGCTTAATCATTGTTTAGTGTAAAAGAAAGTAATTGATTTTTGAAGTTACACTAACTGAGACATTGTACAGCATTGAGAAAATTGCCTAAATTTTCAAGAACATCTTTTTAAATACAGTTTGCTTTTTTCAGCAAAGTAGATCTGGGTCTCTGCCTACTTTCAGACAATGAAATTCTGGCTTTCAGCAAGCTTCTTTATATGCAAACGTGACTTGGTTTCAGTTCAGATATAGCTGGTGCTTTAGGTCAAACTGATCCTGCACAAGAAAAGTTAGATGACCCTCAAGGCCCCTTCCAGCCCTACTCTGTACAATTCTGGAATAAACACCGGGCTTGTTTCTCCTCTCACCACCCCCTCCTTGAATGCTACAGTCAATCTAGAAAGCCACCAAGCAGCGGACAAGAATTTGGCATTTGGAACTCACAGCTCCTTCAGTGCACATGTGGCTTCACACCCTCAAGTCACACCAGGCTACGTGCACCACTTTAAGCATGCATGCCAGTCATTAGAAGCTATAGGACAACAGACAGGCTGGCGTGCTTTGTGGATTTGGAGCACTAAAGAGAAAAGGAGCAGTGAAAAAGATGCCAACTGGCAGGGATAAAGCCAAAGAGCTCCATTTCCCAGGCCACACAACTCCGCTGCCTGAGCTGAGACCTTTTCTTTCAGCAGTCATGGGCTGTGCCATTTCCCTCCTGTGCCAATTAGAGAGACCAGTCAGCCCCTTCAAGAAAATGTAAGGACAACTCCTGCAACAGTGTCAGTGGTTGGATCAGCTGAGGTAGAGAGAAAACAGCCATTTCTCCCTGCCAGACTGCAAAACCCATCTAATTCCCAGGAACAATGCCCAAGGATCGCACGTCCATGACCCCTTATGCCTCAGAGCCAGCTTTGCTTTCCCAGCACAGGGCCTGTCTCCTGTCACACTCCTTTACCACAGGTTTTTGGAGTCTTACTCCCACCCCACCCCAAACCTCTCAGGGAAGCACAATGATCGAAACTGCAAGAAAAGACTCACCTTCACTGCATTAACCATGCAGTGAACAAGGGAGTCCAACAAGGGAGTGGTGGGAAAACCTCAAATAGCCTAAAAGTCCCCCTTGGAGAAGCCCATAGGGCTCAGCTGTTCAGATACGCTCTCTTCTGCAAATCCAGATGTGTTGAGAGTAATTCTTTCAGTACCACTTCTCATGTCACACTTCAAATCTTCCACTTCAGGACTAGAAGATTACAGCACATTAAAAAAAAAACCCACATCATGCTAATACCTAGCTCTTAAATAGTGCTTCTTAGCCATAGATCAAGGTACTTTACACAGAATAGCTCAAAGAGAGTTATAACAAGGTCCAGGGCTGTGCTAATAGTCAATGGAGAAATCTCAAAATCCTGTGTAGAGATGCTTATGCTATGGGCTCAGCATGCACACTGGGGAATTTCAGTTCCTTTTCCCAGTTCTTGTTTCCCAGATTCCGCAGTGTGAATTCAAGAGCAGCTTGTGCAACATCCAATGGAAACTCTCTTCCCAGATGTTCACCCCCCTCACAATCTGCCCCACTGCCGCATGTGGCTTTAATAACCAAAACACAAAAGATTATATGAGTCGGCAGTTGCCTTCTGGGTTGCCATCAAAAAGCCTTCCTCTGTCATTAACTAGGCCTCTCCTCCATGCCACCACCAACCAGGGCAAAAACAGTACAGTGAAGAGGCACAGAGCATGACTTTCTTCTCATGGGTTAGCCCAGACTAAAAGGACTGCCTCATGTCCCTCACAGCTGAAACAACATCGTATGGCAAGTCAGGGCAAGATTTCCCTTTCTCCATCCTTTCAGCAATGTTCTTCTTCACCAAAACATTCCCCTTGGGTCCAGGGAAAAGGCTTTCCATGTGTCCCAGCTCATAACACTCATTGGGGCTGGTGACATAAAGGTACAGGGAAAATCACTGTACTGGTGAAATCAGTGGCTTGGTTGGGTTTGTTTGCCTGTCCCCACATCCCGCAGTTCAGAAAGGCCTTGGCAATGGCCACCTGAAAGTCCCTGGGTTTGTGTCCAGCTGAAGCAAGATGAAAGTCTTGCTGTCTCCACAGAGCAAGGGAGAGTCCTCCTCTTCTGCAAAAAAACAGAACAAGGAAAGGGAAATGGGTTTAAAGGCATGGAAAAGCAAACAACGTACTTCAGCTCTCCCTGCTCAGGATCTGTTCAATCTGAGCCTCCAGACCACCCTCACAGGTACAAAGGGGTCTCCTGCTCCTCTGCCCAACAGCAGCCAAAATCTTGCCCAGAGCTGGGCCTCAGCACGACACCCTTGGATGAGCCAGCAGCTAACACCATCACACAGCTCTGTTGCAAGAGACGAGTCTGTGATGGGAAACTCTATTCACTTGCCAAACATCAGTGAACTATAGCTACCGATTTCACTGTCTGTTTTAGTATTGCTGCTTTTTTGTCAACCGCCTTAGCTTTGTTCGGGGTTGGGCTTCCCCCCACCCCATCCCCTGGTCACAGGGCTGCTTTTATGGCCAGACCTGAATGATTGCTGTTCATATAGCAACCCCAAGGATAGTTTGCTCAATCAACAGCACTTACCTGATGCCGTACTCTCCTTTGGCTTGTTAAGAACTTGAGTTCAAAAGTGTTTCCATCTGCCAAGAAATCAATTGCAGTGGTTATAGGAGATAAGGAGGGGAAAGATACAGGTACTCTCTGCAGGCAGATGTGCTGATTAAAAAGGTTCCCATCCTGTGATCGTGTTGCTGCCTGCCAGCTCTCCCACCTGTGCAATACTGCCAGCGGAGGCGTCTCTGCAGTTTTCCTTAGTCCAATTGATGGAAAATCAGCCTGAGGAGTTTCAAGCCCATTTTGTGGCTGTGTTTGCTCAGGCTGGTAGACTTTCCATGCACCAGATAAGTGAGAGCTCAGGTGAGCCCTTCCATCAGCAGGGCAGTCACATCCCTCTGAAGGGCAGACAACAGTGTGGGTAGCATCTGCCACCCAGACTAGTAGATGTAAAGGAAAGCATTTCCCTATCCAGAGGGCACTCTGAACTCTTCAGCCTGTTTGGAAAATAGTTACTCAGGCCCTCCTCAGACTACTGGTTGTGATGATATCCCTTCAGTCTCCACTAACTGTGACTGTGGCACCAAGCCTCCCCCATGGCCACATCCCCATGTAGACCCACATCAGCAACTACATTCCCCACCTCCAACACCAGCAACTACCACCTGAGAACACCTCTTATGCCACCTGGTGCCATCCTCCAGCTTCTGATGACAACTGGGCCCAGAGCATGGTGGACAGCATGGCATCGGCTGGGTATTCCCTTTGGGAACACCAGTTTTGTGCCAGCCCCTAACGCCTCAAAACACACCATTGCAGAGGCCAGGCAAGCAAAGCAGTCAGCCCATCTGCCTGCTCTCCTCAGCATTGCCTGCGAGGATCTCCCCTCTCCTACTCAGTTTCTCAGCTGCCACAGCACCACCTGGCCACAAGAAGAGCCCATCTGCAAAAGGTTCACATTACTCTTTCATTTTTTTCTGCTCCAAAAGCACAGAAAGATGCTGTGGGATGGCAGCTGTCTCAATATCACACTGCAGCTCTGAACTCAAGTCTGCTGCAAAAGCAAGTCAACATTGGTCAAATCACGAACTCTCCATGTCTCATTCAATGATCTGTCAAATGAGGTTGATAATATCTCACTAGGTTGCAGAGAGGCTTAGTTCATTATTTTAATGCACTTGAAGATTTCTAGATATTTGTTATATGCACACACATAGGCAAAACATGAGCAATTCTGTGAGTGCCAGCCCTTGCTTGAGTATTTTGAGAAGTCTCTAGCAACAGGCAGGTGATTAGCAAGTAGGAAAGTACCAAAAGCATCTGTGGACAGATGGCAAAACCTCCCCATCCTCACAGGTACCTGTCCTGTGTTTGGGAAGTTCCCTGTCCACCTCTAATCAGTGACTGTCCAGCCTACAAAGCAAGAGCTTCCTCATTCAATGCAGCAATATGATGCTCCTGCATAATCGAAATTAACCAATTATGTTGTGCAACAGTTTATTCACTTTGATGTGCATATCTAAATAATTATTGCAGGTGTCTACAAAAAAGATTCTAGCTTAATGGGCTCCCTATTTTGTTTGTTTTTGGCCAGAATGATTGCCTATGAAGAAAAATCAGAGAGCTTTAGGCAGTTGTTATTGTTAAAAACAGAGTTTGCGGGGAGGAAGGAATTTGCAGTGGGAAAAGAAGTCTCATTTGAATAACAAAACAATTTTTGTTGATGTTGTTGTTGTTTATGAGCTATTTAAGCCCTGGGGTGGATAGAAAAGGGGAAATAAGAGGAATTTATCTGTCAAACATATTTTAAACAGATAGTACCAATGATAAAAATCCCATTTTGAGTTTGAGCAATGAGTTGCACATCATACAGTTTCTAGGAAAGAAATTAAAATAAAAGAGGACTTAATGAGCCGTGAAAATATTGTAAAAAGTGGTATGTGTTTTTAAAAATAAACACAAGTAACATTTCATCCCCCTTTAAGCTCTCAAATCTTTTAATTTATTCAGCCAAACTCACCATCATCACTGTTAGAAAGGTTTGGAAAACAAGATGGCATTTAGTTTCCTCCCTTCAAGTCACAGGGAGCAACGTTTCCACTGCAGAGCTTGAAGCACGAGACACGTCTCTGACCCCAGCAAACCTCATCCTCTCTTGCTTGGTTTAGTTTGCAGAGGGTGGGAGTTATACCTACGACTCGGTCCTTGCTCTGACTGGCTCTGCAGCCCACGAAGAAAATGAGAAATAGTAACCTGCTGCCACAAGCAGACGGGTTGAGGATGCGCAGAAAAAAGGAGGCAGCTTGGACTGGCAGTGGCCACAGCACAGTGGCTGCCCTCACACCACGCTGACTTGCAGGGCAAAGACCTCTGTGATTAGGACATTTGTAATATAACTGAGATATCTGAGAATAAATAAGGCTCAGACACTGTGCACACAACATCTCAGTTTTCAGCTCTACTATGAATCTCTGTTGCTTAAAATCTCTCTTGGTCCCTCACTTCAACCATTGCTTTCTGCTTCACCGTAAGAGTTCACTGAAGTAATTTCTACTCACTGCACACAAAATAGTTTTGACACCAGCTTTATTTCCATCTTTTGGCTCTGTATAAAACACCTATATTTTAACAGCTCAACATTCATAGCAGGCAACAAGCTGGGCACCCAAAGGTCGCAGGTATCACACCAGAGCAGCTCCTCTGTTAAACCTGTTTCTCATAACCAAGCAAGGAAGAGACCAGAGTCACCCCCATCACTTGCACATGCAGCCAGTCAGGGAAGTCAACAGCAAAAAAGAATGAGGCAAAAATCCATGAGTATTGTGGTATTTACATGGAAGTATATGTGCACAGAGGCCTTCAGAGTTTAGAAGTTTGTCACTGTTTCAGAAAAATGAAATGCCCCTTTTATACTCTGAGGAGTTAGTCGTGCTTGCTTTTGTGGTTTGTTTCATTTTTAATTTTTTTTTATTTAAACTAGTAAAACCAAGACTTACTGCAGACATTTCACAGCATACAACATTTAAATTACAAAGACCAATCATTCTTGATAGGCATCTTTGACATATTTGGATTTAAAAATTAAAACAAGTTATTTCTTTTTACATAGATGAGGAAAAACATATTTCAGGTAACTGCTTTACAAGTGGTGGCTTGTTATAAAAGGATCAGTATTTTCTTCCAAAGAAATACCCAAAGATATTCCTAATTAGTAGTAAGCTAATTACCACAAAGCCTCCCGCGTTCAGCAGTGACATGCTAAATCACCCCCGCTTGCAATTTCTAGAGCTTCACAAAAGCCAGAAGCGGGAAGGAGGAGCAGAGAGAGGAGTCACCACCTGTTTGCCTGGGAAGGAGCTGCAGCTCCCACCGTTGCGGAGAGGTGAGTCCCAGCAGGCCCCTCGCACCCTCTCTCCCATCCCAGCCTTCCCTCTGGCCCAGCTCCATCCCCTCATCCTCCCTGTCTGTGCCCATCACAGCTCTTTTCTCCCACTTATCCACCACTGTTTTCACTGTCTTGGTTTGATCCAGTATGAGCCTGGGTATTCCCAACAGCACAAGTTAGCCAGAGCCTTTCTTTAAAAGCTTTTCCAGCCTGCCCATCAGTGCGCACAAGCTCTCTGCAACTAGACAAGGGCATTGATTCTTGCACACAAGGTATGCATTACAGCCAGGGAAAAACAAGAAACAAAGCATTTAGTGTGCAATATTTGGAAGGTTGTTGTGGTTTTTTTTTTCCTAAAGACTAACAGAATTTCCCAAAGAAGCAAGCAAACAAACAAAACAAAAACTCAGTTTGTTTCCATTTTCAAAATTTGAGATATTTCAGGAGACCCCCATCAAACCCTATCCTAATCTTCACATCCTGGAAGAGAGAAAATGAGGTGAAGAAAAAGGCAGGAAATGAACCTGAAAAAATTGGAAAAGTCAAAATCCTTTAATTTCAACCTGTGCAATGTGATTTTGTTATTTAAATAGAAACAAACTGGGTTTGACTTTGTTAAAAAACAGCAGGAAGTTTCTGCAGAGACGAGAGCTGCATCATGAAAGTTTCCCTTCTCTGCTCTCGGATCAGGTTCAGCATTTCTCCCTCTTGGCATTGTTTGGCTCTTGAACTGCTAAGCTCAGGGGAGTGAAGACCACACAGCTGGCTCTGCAGGGGCTTCCCAACTCATAACTACTCTTGGATATAAAACAGGATTATCGGAAGGTTCCCCAAATCACAGATTATCTAGGGAATCCCAGATTCCTCAAATCACCAGCATGCAACACGGACAACAGCAGTGGAGAGACCTTCCCCCTTGGAGGGCAGGCACCTCCCTGGGGCTGCTCCGGGCCCAGCCCCATGGAGCTGGAGCACCCCAAAACCCGTTTTTCGCATCCATCTCTGGCCAGCTCTAGGCTTTGAGCTCTGGCCCAGCTGTAGCGCTCAAGGCTGTTGTAGAGATGGGAGCTGCAAAGTGAGTTCCCCAGGAGGCTGATTCAGAGAAAAGAACTTAATTTAGCCTCTCTGAATCACCCTGCAGAGGAGATGGCTGCTCTCTGACTACAGACAGAACTGGAAAGATTAGTGGAAGGTTTGCTTTTGTGAATCCCCATCCCCAGTGTCACACAAAGTCTGCTTCAGGGCCTAATCCACATGGCCCAAATCTTAGACTGTTGCCGCAAGCACTGTCAAGCAAACAAAACAAAAATAGCTGGGACAGAGCAGAGAGCAGCAGGAACCACTTTCATTACAATGCTACGCACCATCTGAGTTAAAACATCATTAAAAGCAGCTCTCCATGCCCCTGAGAGCCGCCTGCCCTCCCTGCCCAGGGGGAAGGGCGAGACAGGACTGCATCTGAAGTTCAGGGACAAGCTCAGCAGTGGCACCAACACGCAGCAGCACCAAGGCTTTCAGAGGCAGGGAGCAACCCAGCAACCAGCCAGTCAGCTCTGCGCCCACTTAAAAACCAATAGAAAGTCAGGGCTCATTTGTCTTGCTGCTATATAAAGGATCCTGAGCTATTATTAAATCACAGAGAGAAACTTAGAGGGGAAAAAAGCTTCCCAGACCCCAGCTCTCAGGTCAGCCTCTCACATCCAGAACGTTTCCTTGCCAAAGAGATAAAGCTTGATAAAGGGGTTAATGGCTGGGTCACAGACTCAGGAAAGCTCTCTGTGTTTCCATTTTTTTTTCTGGAAACCTGCCAAGAGGTTTTCTTGGGCTGATAAACTTCAGGAATGAGGTTTGCATGCTCACACTGTCTGTGGGTCAGTTTGTCTGCACCCCCCCTTCCTTCGTATCCTCCTCCGTCATGACCTTTTAAGCCTAGCAGTCAGTTTTGAACAAAACTGGTGAAGGAAATCTTCTCTCTGCCCTTACCAGCACCATGAAGTTAAGACTGCTGCTATCCCTGTCAAACAAAGCCTGTGCTTGGCTACGAGAGGCACATCCAGAGGGAAAGGGACTTCATTCCTTAGTGATGGGCAGGTTGGTCCTCTCAGCCCATCTGTATGTCTATGGGCCAAGAAACTGCCACAGGGCTGCTCAGGGCTCACGTGGGCATCCCAGCCTTGTCCTCTGCCCAGGGGCACAGGCATGAGCAGGGAGAAACATGGGGGCTAATGTCAGCGCTCTGCAGGGAGCCAGCTTTCTCCACCCATAACGGCATTTGCCCACTCATAGCACCAAGAGCTGGATCGGGGCTCTGCTGTTCGATGTGCAGTGAAAGCACAAGGCAGACTCTGATGCCGCATTATCTCTGACAGGGTTAGTCCAGATTTTCAATTGATCTGAGCTGCATTTGTGGGGTCTGATCCAGAGCTTCAAATCCAGGCCCAGGAATTAACGTAACGCTAAATTTCATTTCTGGGAACCCCCTCGACACCTTGTGCCTGTGTGTGCTCTTTGTTGTGCCACGCTAAGGCAGGATGGGCAGCTGGTGCCATCACAATAATGTCACTGAACTAAAACTCCATTCAGAAGCTATTCCACATGCTCCACCTCATTACCTGAAAGAATCCTGTGCATCAAATCCTCTTGTTTTTACCAGCTTTGCTTCTTGCAAATGATTGGAAGTGTAATGATTGGAAGTGTAAAGCAATCTGAAAAAGTGAATGTTTTGCAGATCAGACACTGCTCATCCCAGAATGTTACAGCTCCTAAATTATTAATAGTAAAAAATGAGGTGTCCCAGAGCTGTTCATTTCTGGGTGAGGGAGAGTAAGAGGGGGGGTAAGAAGAAAGGATTGTGCTATTACAGGTTATTTTTATCCAACATTTCTATGCTGCTGTCATTAGCTAATTGATGACACAGCCTGTTTAATATTATGTCTGCCTTTGGTATTTATAGCTCACCAATTACTGTAGTATCTAGGTGCTACTAACAAGCTGCTCTCAGATGAATTTGGATGCTCGTGGCTGGATTCTTTGGTGCAAGGAAGTGCAACTCCCTTGAAGTCAGCTGTTTTACACTAGCCAAGGATTTATTGACTAGCCCGCTTAATCATGCATGGTTATGCTGAATCCCAGTTCATCCAGTACTGGGACACAGCAACAGTAGGAGCAAGACACTGTATTGCACAGCACAACAGCAGCTGCCCTTAGACACCTCCGACATGTCTCCCACATGCCACCAGAGGATCCAGGGCCAGTTCTGCAGTGGGACACCTCAGAGTGTCATCATTGCCTTCAGCACGGCCGGGAGCAACTCAAACCAAACTTTCAGATATTTCATCCAAGCAAATACCAATGGTCTCTTTGTAGCTGAATTCACAGCGCTGAGCAGTGACATCATAAGTTGGGGCTGAGGTCTTGCACTCGTGGAGGATGGAACTGACCTTTGGGCAATGCTGCTCAGTGAGAGAAGCGGTACTATCCACATGCAGAGCAACCTCTCAATGTCAAAACTGCTCTCAGCTGTGACAGACAGACACCAAACAGCTCAGTTAGACCTTTGCCCAGAACCTCTCATTCCTATGGTACATTACCAGGAAAAAAAATATGCCTCAGAACATATTAATTTCTCTTTCTGCCGCCTACCCTACAGCTTCCATCTGACGATGACAAATGCACAGTCCCAAGGACACCGTGTTCACAAAGAGCTTGTTTTTTTCAGATGCAGGTCCCTTGGACTGCCAGCCATCAGCAGGTCCTGTTGGTCTGTGGGACTCAGCAGAGCGGGATTTAGCGATTCAAGACCCATGAAGAAGAGGCCTGTCTGCGTCCAAGTGCGATAGGTGGCATGCACAGGAGTGGTTAGCTACAGTAAAATGGCAATTTTCTGCTAATTGTAAACAACGGTGGAGCCCATGTATTTCATTCCTGCCTTTACTGAGTAAACCCGAGAAATAATGAAACCTGGGGAGAACATTTGAACTTTTATTGTACAGGGTAAATGCTCTATAACATTAACAAATCAAAAGACATTACTTCCTGAATAGGAAAATGCCAGGCCATTTAGATTAGCCATGCTCAGATTCCTGCTGCGATCGGTGTGTAATTGTCCACCAGCAAAGAACAATCTCTCAAAATTAGTGCTTGTCACAGAGCTCCAGACTGCCTAGAGCTGCACTTAAGGAGGCTTATAGCCGAAATGCACAGAAATCTGCTTTTAACCCCAAATCAAATAACAGCCTTTCCGGTGGCATTCTCTCTGCAGCTGCCCCCTGCCTCCTTTTCATCCCTCCTTCATGAGGGAATCTACTTTGGCCTTAAAAAGCATTTTTGTTTTACAGAAACTGGCACATTGCAATGCAGCTGCACATGACCCATGGATTGCTCGCCCCCACAAGACCCATGGGGACTCCAGGGACCGATGTATCCTGGTTCAGCATTACATTACAACGGACGCTGTGCAGAAGAGACAAGTCATGAGACAGGACTTGAGGCTCAATGACAGCTGAAGGCGACATTCTTCTCCCACCACCAAGCCAGTTCCTCAAGGCACCCAGAGTTACAGTGGTTGATCTGGCTGGAGCACCCCCCCATCAGAAGCAAACACCCCAGCACCAGAGCATTAGCAGCTGCCCCAGCTCCTTCTCCTCCATTTCTAGCCAGAAATTTTGTCATGGAGCTGAGGGCACCTTGCCATTGCAAGTTTTGTTAAAATAAGCACATGTATTTGAGGAGTTTCAGTTTCAACAAGTTTGCATATTCAGCTAAAAAGCATTTAGTTAAAAAACTCCCAGACAGCTGTAATAACGTTCAACATTTCTATGAAATTTCTTTTTCATTCATAAAGACTGTCCGTATTTTTAAGTTAGAAAGTGATGGAGAAAAGTTTATGTGCCTCCAAGATTGCATTCTTTAGTGGCAGCTCCTCAACAGGAAAAACAATAGCCTTAATTTTAAAAGAGAAGGGGAAGGCTGCAGAAACATCAATGGAGAAGATTAGGTGGGCCGGGGAGAAAAACAGCACAATTAGCTCCTGTCTGCACCCGAACGTTTTCTGTGGGCTCTTCCAGCTAAGTCAGTAATGAAGCAACACAGCCAGGCTGCTCGGAGGAAGCAGCTTTGTCCTTCCTCATACCCCAGCACACAGCTTAGTGGCAGAGCCTCCTCTCCAGAGTTTACCCACACTTGCGGGTTGCTCTGATTCACACTCCGTTTTCCCTCGCCTCCGTTTCACTTTAAGCTTCCCCAGTCTCTGCGAGTGCACAGACATTTGGGGGACTGTCCAGAACCTTACAAGCCCCCCATGAGTACCCAGAATAAAGTCATCTCTAGCAATTAGGTGGAGGCATTTTGCTTCCTTCAGTCAGTTGCAGAGGGAAGGAGAGGAGCGGTTCTGATTTCTCTCTGCAGTCTTATCACAGAAACAACAGGTATCAGCAGAGGCATTTGCACAACAGACCAAAACAGTGGTTCAAACAGGTGAATAGCCTCTCCCCAGACAAACATTTCAGGTGGGGGAAATCAAAATAAAGAGCAAGGTCCTGTAGAAGTTATGAAATTGTCTGCTTTAGTAGCTCAGTCTTAATCTGCTAACAGCTCCCCCCACAATGCACATAAGAGAATAAAGTTAGAAGAAGATGGGAGCCTTCGTGGAGTTTTCTCTCCCCCCAGCCAGTCCAAGAAGGGCTCAGCCTTCTCTGCACTTAGGGCTGAGCACAGCACAAGGAGCTCAGAGCACGTCCACCACACTACGTGGCAACGGGGAGCAGCTCCCGAGCCAGACAGTGAAGGGAAAAGCAGCTGCTGCACAGAGAGCAGCTGTTTTCTTCCCCAGCACGTGCCCTTCCTCAGCCATTCCTCACCTGCCATGCTCGCAGCACCCAGGCTCCCCATGATGAGTCCTGTCACATCTTTAACATCAAAGGCAGAACCACGTGCTCTGATCCTGCTGGAGCAGTGGGATCAGCACCTGCCTTGAGCCTGGGGACAGGCAGACCTGCCACAGCATCAGTCCCCTCTGCTTGTGCATGGTGTCACCAGAGGGAAAAAAACAACAACAACAACAACAACAACAAAAAACGGGAGCATCTGGGGACAACACGAGTTGTGCCTGTCTGCCTCTCACTCCTACAGCAGCCTCAGGGTTCGGAATGCTCCAGCAACCCTTCATGAGCCACTCTCCTGGATGGGCCACCTCCACAGAAGTCATAGCAAGGGACTGAGCATCTCCGCTGTTGCAGCCTTTCTGCCACACTTGGCAAAGAAGGATCGTGCCAGGGCTCCAGTGACCGGTTCAGCCAGCATGTGCACAGCAGCTTGAGGAGAGCTCATGATCTGCCTGGGCTCAGGGTGCCTTGTTTAGAAAGTGCTGTCCATCACCTCTGTCTGAATGCTGCTTTCAGGGAGATGCACAGGGCAGGACATGAGAAAGGACAGACCAGTTGCACCAAGTCAGGAGAAAAAGGGGGAAAAAAGAGGACAGAAGGGAGAGCTACAGGCTTTACTTCAGTCTGGTAGGGGTTAAATAAGTCCCTTGAGCTAAATCAGGCATTTGGAAGAGCTGGGCAGTGATGTGCTGACACACCTTGCCATGGTTTGATAGAGGATGGCAAAAAGTTCCCCCCAGGCTGTACAAAGGCTGCTCCCCATTATTTGCCCCAGCTCCTGGGCTTGGACTTGATCTGACTCAGGCAGGACATTGGGCACACTGCCCACCCCTTGCACTGCAACACCCTCGTTCCCTGCTCTCTGGCCAGCACCCTTCTGCTCTCGAGCTTACGCCGGTGCAAGTCAGCAGAGCTGTGCTGACATCAGCACCAAGAACCCTGCCCTGCCTACAGTCCCATTGCACTACATTTTGCACACCCCAGACAAACCAATACAGCAACTGGAACCTGAGCTAGCTAAATGGCCCGGCTATTTCTCTGGATTAATCATCCTTAGATATGTCATGTTAGACTGCCACAGCCTCCACGGTTGGCGAGGTGTTCGCTGTCTCACCTCATTGGGAGTCAGGAAAATAAAGCAGCTGTGTGAGGCATCCCGTTACTTAAAACGGTTTGTACTGAACCTAAAGTACTTCACAGGGAGGCAGCCAAGAATTCATCCTTCTGTTTCAATAGTCCTGCGCCTAATCATAGTGTAAGAGTCTGAAGCATTACAAAAAAAAAAAAAAAAAAAAAAAAGAAAAAAAATCATCTACAAAGACAGGAAAGTGTCCATTACTGCCCTATGCAAATTCCCCATTTCCAGTGGAGAAGCCCTGAATACATACATAAAAAGTTTTTAAAGATGCCCTTTGGCTATAAAACAGATTTTGCCCAGGGTTATGTCAGCAGCAGGAGACATGTTCAATTCTTTGCAAAGATCTTCCATTCAGACAACGCTTAGGGCTGGGGCAGAGGCAGGGGAGGTTAACTCCCTGCTAAATTCATCACACCACAGAAGCTGGAGGAGAGAGGGCTGTAGCAGACAAAGCTCAGAGGACATTCAGTGCAGTGGCTGCATGTCCAGTACAGGGAGACAAATCTGGGTTATAGGAGGGGAGGGCCAGCAAAGCCACAGGAATGCAGCTCTCTGAAGAGGTAAGCCCCTTCCCTGCACCAGGGCTCTCTGGGGATGCCAGAGCAGCAGGCAGCAGAGGCTGGGAGATGCTGAGCTGAGTGCAGTCACCCAAACCTTTCCAATTTACCTCCGTGCAGTTTGCCCCACTCCGAGCTGGTGAGCTTGGGAGGGGAGTGTGGGGCCGGAAAGGAGCCTGCACTTGAGGTTTCCAGACCAAAGAGGCTTGATGCAAACTTCAAACAAACACATCACCAGCACATCTGTCACCCGGTCTGCATTTCATCCACCAGGAGGGAAGGAAAAAAAAAAATAATAAAAAAAAAATAATCTCGACTTAAGAGAGGCTTCCAGAAACCTCACAAGAAACAACTTCAGTAGGGACCAAATGACAGAGCATTGAGCCCTTCCCTGGCCAGGGGCCACCCGATACAGGGAAACCCTTCAGAGCTGGTCCACAGCCAGCTCCCAGCCACAGTGGTGGCACAACCCTGCCCTGCAAGGGGCAGCAATATTCAGCCCCCTACAGCAGAGCTGTCAGAGGGCTAGTCTCCTTCACCATCTCTCCAGTCCAACTACAAAGGCACAGAGCAGCCTTCCTGCTTGCTTAAATACATCTTCATCCCCTTCTCTTTCCCCGCCACTCCTCCCTGCTCTTCTACCCCCTGCCCCCTCCTCCCCTACCTCACACCATTTCTTTTCCTATCCTCCTCCTGAACCCTTCTTTGTGGTAGGTTCCACACAGCTAACTATATTTTGTTGTACATTAAGGACAGAAGAGCCAGAAAAGAAGTATGTGGGTCCTGCTCCAAAAGGAAGAAATAAAACCAGCCTTCTTGCCCTTACAGGGAGAGCAGAGGAGTGCGCATGGCCACTGGCAGCAGGGCTTCCCCAAGTTAAGTCGTGGGAGAGCACAAAAGTTATACTATTGACTGAAACCTGTGTTTACTTTTAGCACAAATGATAACTGCTGCCAACAACATTTATCTCCCCACAAATCAGGTGTTAATGAAGACACACTGAAGCATCCATCAGGGTGATGGCACTTGAATGTCCAGCATAACCCCAGTGTCTGGCCCCTATTTAATGACCTTACAGCCACACCCTCAGGGCTCCACCCAAAGAAAACCTTTCAGCTGAGCAGGGGGAGGAGAGACCAGCAGGAAGATGCTACCACAACTGCACCCAGGTTTTTCTGCATCAGAGAAATGGCACAGGACTGATGGTGACAGGCGAAGGTGGACTCTAGGCACAAGGCAGGGCAACAGCAGCAGGACTGCAGCAGAGCCCTACGGCATAACCCGGTTATGCCTTCACTGCAAATCAGAAAACTGAAGGGAGGCTGAATAATCTGTTGCTACAAGGATCAGGTCCTGCCTGATGCTGTTCAGATAATGTGTGCTGGAGAGAAGCATGGCAAAAAGCCTCAGCCCACCTCATACAGGAGCATCTCCTTTGGTCAGCTCCTCCTGCACCCTCAGACCCACCCAGGCTTTGACACTTCTGTGTTTCACAGAGGTCCAGGCTACCCAGCCCAGAGGTACCCTGTGCCATGGCTGGCAGGAAAGCAGGGGTCATAACCCATTGCACTTGCAAAGCACATCAGAGGCACAACTGCCTGGGGCTGGAAGAGGGCACAGGAGCCTTGGAGGAGGCTGTGGAGGTAGTTATCATGCAGCAAGAACCACATGCATGGCCATGGGGATGAATCAGTTGGAAAGGCTCCTGAGCCAAACCACAGTTGTCCAGCCAGACTTACTGCTTCTTTTTGGACTTCAGGATTTGGTTTCTGAACACTTCTAGCTAGGCTTCAGCAAGCCTTCCTACTACCTGTTCGGTTGTCCTCATTGGTTTTGATGCCTAGATAAAGACTCCTCTCCCTAGGTCAAATTCCAGTTATGTATTAGAGGAGGAACATGCTGAGCTCCCAGTGCTGAAATACATCACATTTGTACAGGCAGCTCGCAGAGAGCCTGGCACGAAGAGGCCACGTTCCCACACATAGCCTGGGAACAGGTGGGGACCCCTCATAAGCATACAGCATCCCTGGGACAGCCTTGTTGCATGAGAGGTGGCACAGTAGTAACAGAGGGGAAGGGGGGCAATGGAGGAGGACACACGGGACCAAGCCCAGGACCCCTCCGTACATGTTTTATGGTTGGTCCTGTGGCCCTGCTGCTGCCACAGACCCTGAATGTTTACCACTACTCCTCTGTGCTCCTGCAGCTCTGTCCTTACCATCTCTTCCCCTAAATCCTCCACATCTGGGCCTGAGCTGAACCCTTCTAGCCACCTACACAATCCATTACTGAGACAGGATCCAAATACTTTGCACATCTGCTTTAAACCTGGTGCCAGGCTGACCCTGTGTCAAGCACCCAAATCAAGGCTGGAAGATCACGACCCTCCCAGGCTGAAGGAGTTACCACTATACCCTGTATACACCAGGAAATCTCTGCTGCACAACAATACTAGCCTTGCCATCCTGTCTTTTAAATATGTGCTGTGCGTACACTACCCATACGTCCATCACCAACACAATTATCTTTTAAGCATTTATGCCATTTGCTGCAGTCCTTCAAAATAAATCAAGCTGCAGTATCAACGTCAAATCATAAGGGAAGATCATTTTATATAGTGAAGCAGTGCTTTAAAATTGCTTATGGCTGCTACATTAAAAAAAAATAATAAAAATAAAACCTACCCATAGTTCCAAAACAGTAATGACTTTGCCTTTAAAAATGAATTAGATATTAAACAAAAATTATAGCCCCAGAGGGGATAATTGCAAAAATGTAACAAAATAAAATAAAATTAGGAGGAAGCAGGGGAAATATACCTTCGGCTCTGTAAGTCAGAGCAGCTTTCCCATCCTGAACATGCAGCAGTGCTGAGGAGCAGCATGTTGGCACAGCTGTGCTATTTTTCTTGTGTTCATAGCACCACTTTTGGTTAAATTAAGAAAACTGACATTAAGAGCAAGAATGCGCTGTGCCCCTGCCTGAGCAGCCGGAGAGGAAGAATCCTGCCAGTGGCAACAGGGTGCAGCCATTTCTCATCTGTGAGCGTACGGTGGTCCTGGGTGCCTTGAAGTCCCCAGTTGCCACCACTCACCTGCATGGAAGAACCAGGGAGATGAGCACCCCAGGGCTAGGAAAAAGACTGCCCTGGCACAGCATCTCTCATGTGAGGTAATTTAGGACTCTTACTCATGCTGTTTCTCTAATGATAAGGAATGATGCTGTTTGCTTCAAGGATCAACTTCTCTGTTATTTCCCATCCCCATAATATCTGGTTACATGTAGGGACACTCTTGAATGAAGGATGGGGAGAGGACCCTCTAGGAGAGGTTCACAGCATTTGTGTATCAGTAATAAAGACAAGTGATGTTAAAAAGCCAACTTGTTCCTACCTGCAGAGGTGTCCAAAGCAGTGAATCCTTTTGTACCACTGCCCCAAGATGGCAGAGCAGAGCCAGGAGGACGCTCCAGAACTCAAAGTTCAACCACCCACACAGCTCCTCTGCAGGACCAGAGGCCTCCTGGCACAGAAAGGGAGCCAGTACACAGTGACAAAAGGCCATATGGGATGGAGGTATCCAATTCCCACAGAAATTCTGCAAGTCAGAGCCCTCACCAGAGCCTGGTGCTCTCGGAGAGAAGGGCAATGATCCTCTTCTCATCCAACTCAAAAAGCAGAGTCCTTGCAGCTCATCTGGACACTTCAGACTTGCTTGTGGCCAGGGAAAGTCTGTCCTGGCCTGGTGGCTCAGTCACTGCCCATGACCCTTTGTTCATTCTCTTTAGCCTGTGCTCTCCCAAGCATCATTTTAAATCTTTGAGACTGTAAGGTCCTCGCGAGTGAGACTACCTCCTGGCTGTACATTTGGCCGGTACATTGCAAGTGGGATAAGGCTTTGCAGCCCCAGCACAGAAGAAAGATGCTCCGCTCTCTGCACTAGACCTGCTGCTGCACACCTCTTTCCTCCTTCCCCTTCTCCCCCAACAAAGTTCACTGATTAATTCTCCCGTGCAGGATACAATCATTACACTCACACATTGCACCATAAAAGAGGAACCCAGTTTTGTACTGGAAACACTCTTCACCAATTCCTCAGGGACTGGCACCTTGCACCAGACCTTTAATAATAGCCCCGTAAGAGCTATTACAAGAAAATACAGGGAGGGGAGGAGCGTGGTGTTACAGCAGCATCCAGAGGAACAGTTTGTGAAGTTCCCAGGAAGGAGACGTTGGGGATTTGGGCCAAAGGAAGATGTGAAGATTATGTAAACGTTCCTTGTGGGTCTCCCAGGAGTCCCTGGCTTTGCATCCCAAATTCTTCCTGCTCCTCATTAGTTTCTCTCTATCCCCTGCTCACCAAGCAAGCCAAAATGTCATCTTGTTGTCAAAAGCTACCACATATCACAGAGGAAACATGTTTGCTCCCTCATGCTCACTCTCTGTGCCAGAAAGACTGACCACACCTGTCCTTCTCATTCATTATTTTAATTCCCCCAGTTGACACCATTTGGATTTGGGGGCTTGTTTGTTCCCCATTGTTGCTTTGGCACAGCAGAAGGCTGTCAAAACCCTCTGGCAGACACACCAGCCTGGAGGCACTGGGGTGAAGTCCTTTTGGAGGACGGGCAGCTTCTGTCACCCCTGAACTCTGCAAGCAGAACAGGGAAGCCTGGGCAGCTGGGGGCAAAGGGGCTTTGGTGCCTGATCTACACAGTAATTTAAGTTTAAAGGAGGGAGATGGCATAAAAGGGCTGTAAATGCACCACAGCGACTTATGCACAGCCCCAACCCCGAGCCGTGGTTACAACCCTGTGATCCAGCCAACTGCGTTTATCACCATGGCTCTCACTAAACTCTGTTCCAGTTCTGGGAGCAGTTTACCTGGAAAACGGCTCATGCTTCTGGGATCACCACGTCTTTCACTTTTAGGTTTCTTCTCTCTCTGCCTTTGTTTTTTTAATAAGTGTCAAACTCTTAGGAAGTCCTAACATTTGCTCAGGCTCCCAGCCCTTCACACCTTCCATGCTGCCCTCCTCCTCAAGGGGCCTTCAGTCTGTCCCACTCTAAAAATAATTCAAGAGAAATTACAGAGGAGTTATACTCCATCTCTCTCTGGAAATGGTCTTTGTGCTCATATTACTTGCCAGTGACACTCCATCACCACAATTACCACTGCTATTTTATCTCTCTCTGCCTGTAATGCTGACGAGGGAGCAGCAGACAGTGCTGGTGTTTAAGCTGAGTAAGTCACTTAAATACATTTATACCCCCAGATCACAACATACAGCATAAATCTAACAATCTATCATGCACTGACTTGATACGAATACTCACTACGATATCAGGCAAAGCAATCACAAGAAAAATGCAGGATGATTTGAGCTGCAGCTGCCTGGAAGTCTTTGACAACAGTATTAGATGAAAAAATTCAAAAAAAGGGATGAAGCATCTCACCTAGACATGGCTTTTGCTGTGCTGACTCCACGAGGAAAGCAGCAACTTGAAAAACTTCTTGGTAGATTTGCAGCTACGCTTGTAATATCCTAATCCAGCAAGGGATTGCCTGAGGCTCAGCATTGGAACTGGGTTCTTTTCATGAGCAAATCAAAGAGGAAAAATGCCTGGGGCCAGGACGCTCAGTATGGGGGACCTGGCTCAGGTCCTGGCTGCGAAGCATCTCTGAGCTGCTCTCCCCAGCTCTGCTCCACTGCCCCATCTGGGCACCAGGGCTGGGAGGCCTGTCCCCATCGCTGCTGTGCCAGGCAATGGTTAAAAATTGGGAGATGCAGGATCCTGACGCAAAGATCCTGCACACCTTAAACACTTCTCTGAGGGACTCTGCCATAGATGTGACAGGGAAAAAATCACCTTGTGCTTCCAGCTGCCTGTCTGAGAGGTGATGCAGGTATCTCTCCCGAGCAGGGTTGTTATGATGTGGTTAGTGTTGGCCCCGTTTCTTGTAGTCTTCACCTGGAATGTGATAGAGAAAGGTGAAATACTGTTACAGACCTCACCATGTCTGGAGCCAGATGTTCTCTGTTAAATCCACTGTCTATTGCAGCACCATTGAACCAGAGGACAGTGGGGTGAGCAAGTTTCCCTGGGCACCCCGAGGGGCAGATAAAGCTCAGGAGAGCTCAAGTGCTTCGCAATGACCAGGTGAACAATTGGTGGCGATAGCATGTTGTGATCCTAGGCAAGAGCTATTCTCTGAGCAGGCAAATAACCTGACACCTTATTCCCAATTCCCTTCTCCTTCAGCCTCAGCATGAGCCCATGGCAAGACCAGGGAAGATGTGAGCCATGGTCTGGAAGCCTTACATGGTAACACACTTTTGCCTTTCTTTGCCTTGCAGGAGCTGGGAGAGTAGAGGCACCACACACTCAAATTAGGGATAACACTTCAGCCACTCATCCACCCTGAGGATCTCTTCTCCCAACACTCACCTGCTCCCTGAGCAACATTTTGCCCACAGGTTATCGCTATATGGACTATGCTTTAAATGGCAGTATTTCTTAGTGGAAACGTTGTTCAGCAAACCCAGTCTCATTGTTTTTCCGAGTCCAGTAAACTCCATGGAAGGGTTGATTTTTTCCCCCCTAGGATTTCCAATTGCGGGCTGTCCTGTCAGGCAGCTGCCAAAGGCAGTTTCCCAAAGCCAGACCGCCTGTGCTATGGCAGCTCTGGGGAAGCCTTTCCCAGCACTCCACTTCATGGCGTTTAGTTAAACCCCACTGGCTGCTGAATGCACCCAGCCTCTCCCAGTGACCTGGGGGAAGAGAGGAGGAGAGGGGCACTCTGCAAAGTGGGCCGGCAGCCCTGGCTGGCTCACCTGGGGGCCTTTGCCCACGCATGCACCAGGCTGCAGGTGGAGGTGACGGGACGGAATCAGGCAGGTTACAGTGCCACAAGAGCAGGAGAAAGCTGTTTTGTCTGATGCCAGGAGGCAGGGCTGTAACACATATACCAATACTCCTCTGTGCTGTGCCCAGGTGAAATTTAGCTCAAGATTTGACGCTAAAAGTCTCAGGCTCCTATCCTCAAATCCAGCAAAAAAAAACCTCCATGACCCATCTTGCCCGTGGTGCCCGCAGAGCGCCAAAGGCAGCACATGACCACCGCCTCCTGCTTCTCTTCTTTCACCAAATTCGGCTTCAACCCAGGTGGTGCAGGTGACTGGATGAAAGCAGAGCCAGGCCTCATGGTACAGCAGCAAGCACCACCACTTTTCCCCCAGGCAGACCCCAGGCTGTTTGGATGCACCAGCTTAGGGGCTGGAGGCAACCAAGGGCAAAGCAGACAGTCCTGGGACGTGTGATGGTGATGGGGAAACCACAGTTGCCAGCACATGAAATGCAAGACAGTGAAGAAAGCAGGGCCCCATCTGCAAACCTTGATCAAAGCCCAGCAGAAATCCATATGCTGCCACCAAAGGAAACATGCAGGGGAGACACACCTGGGGTGGCAGAGGGCTTGGGTAGTTTGCTGCCCGCTTGCACTAAAGCAGATAGGGGGGAAAAAAAAAAAAAAAAAATCAGTTATCCCTCAGCCTGAAGTAAATTACAAGACGCATCCCTCAAGAGCACAAGGTGAAGCTCTTGATCAGACAAGCGATGCTGGTATGTAATTCCCCTTGATATAGTCTGATTTGAATTTTAGTGCTTGTGAAGGGTGCATGACTGACAGCTCTGGAAACAGCAGGCATCTGTTTCAGTGAAGCAGGAGTGGAGTGCACAGCCTTGGGCACGAGCATCCCTGCACTGGCTCTGCTGCTGGCCAGAGCCACAGGAGGAGGCTGCACATCTGGGAAAGGAGGACAGAGCTCATCCCCTGCTCTGTCCAGCCCTTGCACACCCCACAGGATCTGGGCACATGGGGGCCAGCTGGTGCCTTGTGGGGACAGCCCTGTATTAGACAGGCAAAAATCAGCTTTGCCACAAGAAATATAAGATCTCCCAGGGTTACGAATCACATCCTTCTGACACCTCTCCACACCACGAGAGCTGGGTGGGAGCTGCAGAGGCAGAGGGGAGCACGTATTCAAACTTTGGCCCAGTAGCAAAGTAGTCGTCTCTTGGACATCCATCCTCCCTTAGTAACTCCTCACTGCAGGATCCACCATGGGGTCTACCAACAGCTAAACCCACCAGAAACCCAACCATGACGAGAACCCCCATGTTCTTGTAAGAAAGAAGCACCTCTTTTCTGAGGATGACCCCCAATGTATCCATCCAGAGCATCAGGCTGTTTATCCTGCATTACTGACGGTGACACAGCAATTGGCCTGGCAATGTTTTGCATGCTATCAACATTCAATATCAACGGTAAAAGTCAGATTAAAAAAAAATAAAATAAAAACAGACTTGGATCCAGTAAGCACACGTGATATTAAAAGCAAAGAAGGAATTGTGCCTGATTAGATGCAAATGGAAATACGCTAAACCCTCAGCTAATGTACTCAAGCAGAGATCTGTTGACTTCTGTAACCAAAGTTCACTTGATTGCTCACTTCTTCCAGTTAATACACATAGCTCTAACTCATCTGATGTGCCGCATACCAATTGAAATACATTTCTGCAACAAGGATAACAGGATCCACTCCAAAACCAAACTGCAACAGAGGTTGCTTTAAGGAATTTTGAAGGTAGCTTTGGCAAGGAAAGCTGACTATTGAAGCTGCTCCAAATTCAGGACTGGTGCAAGCATCGGGACTTAGCAAATAGTTCACCACTAAGCAAACAAAGCAATGCAGGGCTGTAACAGAAGGCTGGTCTGAGACATTTCAGGTCTGCCTGTCTTTTTCCTCTACAGCATCTGAATCAGCAAGGGACCTGGTAATTTCTGGAAGACTTGTGTACACTCAGTTAAAATAAAACTCCAGTGATGAGTTTTCCTAACCTGCCAAGAGGGAATACATCTGAACAATAACATAGAAATTGCAGGGGGTGAGGCAGCTCAAACAGTGACTTCAAAGCGAGAGCATTTATTACCCAGCCAGCCCCCAGAGTTTGCCCTGCCGTTCAGCCACGCCACAGGCCTCCATGCATCCATCATCAAAGGGGGCTGCAAAGAGGCACAGCTTTTGCAGAGCAAAACCAAGGAATTCTGGGGATGTTCACAAATTTGTGAGTTACCACTCTTCAGGTGAGAAGCGGTAATGGAACATGTGTTTGCTCATAGCCTGCCCCAATGGCAAAATAAAACAGGCTTCTTTAAACTGCTGCTTCAGGCACCTTTTCATTTGAAGTGACAAAGATGGTTTAAGCAAACACATTTTACTCTGCAACTGGGGCCAGCTAAGAACGTACCTGTGGCTGATTCCTGCAGCTCAGCTGCCACGGGGTAGCTTCTGGCATGATCACTTGTGATCACATGAATGTCAAAGGAGTCCTAGAAAATTGTGCTTTCCCACAGGAGCTGGGCACAGCACTTGAAATTTTTTATTTATTATTTGTTTTATTTTTTTAAACAAAATGTGTTTTTCCTCCAGAAATACTCTGTGCTCAGGATAAAATTTCACAGTCTTCCTGGGGAGGGGAGACAGGAGCACACGTTGACCAGTTTCTTTGGGGAGGAGTGGCTGGAGAGCTGCCAGGCAGAAAAGAACCTGGGGGTGTTGGTTGACAGCCACCTGAACATGAGCCAGCAGTGTGCCCAGGTGGCCAAGAGGGCCAATGGCATCCTGGCTTGTGTCAGGAACAGTGTGGCCAGCAGGAGCAGGGAGGTGATAGTGCCCCTGTACTCGGCATTGGTGAGGCCGCACCTCGAGTACTGTGTTCAGTTTTGGGCCCCTCACTACAAGAAGGACATGGAGGTGCTGGAGCGTGTCCAAAGAAGGGCAACGAAGTTGGTGAAGGGTCTAGAGCACAAGTCTTATGAGGAGCGGCTGAGGGAGCTGGGGTTGTTTAGTCTGGAGAAGAGGAGGCTGAGGGGAGACCTTATTGCTCTCTACAACTACCTGAAAGGAGGCTGTAGCGAGGTGGGGGTCGGTCTCTTCTCCCAAGCAGCAAGCGATAGGATGAGAGGAAATGGCCTCAAGCTGCACCAGGGGAAGTTTAGGTTGGATATTAGGAAAAACTTCTTCCCTGAAAGGGCGGTCAAGCATTGGAACAAGCTGCCCAGGGAAGTGGTTGAGTCTCCATCCCTGGAGTTATTTAAAAGAAGGGTAGACATGGTGCTCAAGGACATGGTTTAGTGGTGGACTTGGCAGTGTTAGGTAAACGGTTGGACTCGATGATCTTAAGGGTCTTTTCCAACCTTAATGATTTTATGATTCTCTAGGGAAGAATGGTTAATCACCTGCATTCCAATGCTGATCCCAAATACACCACTCCTTTACTATTTTTGTTTTTATCACCCTACAGCTCTCAATGAGGCTGAGCTATCAGTGTGTTTTGCCACTACATAAACACACCTTGTTTCTACAGGGACACTCAGAAAATTAAGAGGGATCAACACAAGTTGCAAATACATACTTCACTTAAAGTGTGTTCAAACCTCATGTAGAGATGCTCATTTCAGATTAAAATGGCTTTAAATTACTGCTTAGTCTTCCGTCAAGAAAGCCCTGAGAAATGGTTCTTGCTGTGAAGAACTGTGAAGTTTACATAGTCAGGACTGGCTGAAAGCTAGTTGTTATATCCACTTCACACCTGGGCAGATTAAAGCGCCCACCATCAGAAAGGAAGGGTCCTGGCCACCTTAGAGGGAAACTCAGATCTGCCAAGATCCAGCCTGCAAAAATAACATCCTTCAAAACAACCTTTGCACCCTTTTTTCTCTCTGGATGTTGGGGAAGCTGAAGAGCTCAGAGAGAGAGGGAGAGAATACTGACAATATCGGCAAAATAAAAAAGAAAAAGCCAGCATAGGATGTGCAACCAGGAAATTCACTGTTAGGAGAAAGCTCTGACCAGCCATGACAAGGTCAGACTGGCCAGCCTTTCATCATCCCTGGAGGATGCAGTACCTCCTTGAAAACCACGGAGTATCCCTCAGGCTATAAGCCAAGAAGGATCCCAAACAGAAAATTCACAAATACAACCCGGTTAAGAAACAGTTCCACAATTTGCCCATGACTTACAGATTTGGGGTCATCGTTGCCCTCTCAGAGGAGGCACTGCAGGAGAGATGAGCACTGTACAAGCCAGCAAGGCAGCAGAGAAACTAGGAACCCCAGCAGCAAGTAGAGCAAGGGCTATTGGATGCACAAAGGCACCGAGAATACCAGTTCCTCTTGAAAACCAAGTTAAAACCATCTCTGTGGAAGTGCCCCCCATACTGCCAAAGCCTTGGCCGACAGCAGCCAACCTGCAGAAGGCCAACACAAATGGTGTGCATCCCAGCCCTGTGATTAGATGCAACAGCCTAAGAAACATGCAGCTTCTAGCCAAGGTAGACCACAAGAGCAAAGCTTACCTTCACCTTTGTTTCAGAGCAGTCTGCAGAGTTTAGCACTCGATTCCTTCCTTCCAGTGACACCCCCTTTACCCTAAAAATCAATGCCTCTTCCACTCCTGGGCATCCTGCTTGTGGTCACTCACCACCCAGTTAGCGCCCAGCGGGGACACCCACCTCCCAAGCTGCATCATGAGACAGCCACAGTGTAGCACCTACCCTGGGGGTGGCCACATTACAGCAGTTGCTCAAAATTTGGAGACCCCTACTCAGCCTCTTCACATCAGGGTGAACTGAGGGCAAGACTGCAGCTTCACCTCCAAACCACCTTGCTCCTGCAGCTGCCTGCAAGGACCCAGTTGCTGAAGGCAGAGCAGGCCCCAAGACAGCGTTCAGCACCCTGCGCTCACCAGCGGAGAGGCAGCAAAGGGCAGAGGAGGATCTCAGCAGGTTTGGAGCCTCTTCCAGCCCCAGAGCTGCATTCCCACAGCCTTGCTCACACTGACCTGTCTGGGTGACTCTATACACCTGGGATAAGGTATATAAACCCACTGAGGTCAGCAGGGGGATTAAAAAGTGTATGGGTTCAATAAACCTACATAGGTACTCCAGGGAGAAAGCAAGCTGAAGAGTAAGGCTGAGCAGAGAGCAGGCAGCTGCTTTGACCACAGCCACGCGCAGCATGTCCTACGGATCCTGCCCTGCTCCCTCACACCCCTGCATGCCACAGGCACGGCCTCACCTCCCCCTTGGAAAATGAGCCTCCTCAAGCAAGCCCATGGGATGAGATACTGACATCTTTCTGTATGCTGAACAGTGTAAGTAGCTGATCTGTGTGGGGCTGCTTAAAAAGTGCCCAAGTAGGGAACAGAAAGAGCATCAAAATCAAGCTCCTGCTTTTAGAAACACACTAAAAATACACTCTGCTAGAGAAGATGGCACAACAGCTAAACCACCTGCTAGGAAAATAATACTCAATTGCTAAAGTGCCTAAATACAAATGTACATGATTTAGAGACTCTAATTTGGATAAAGATAGTTGGGATGGGCTAACTTTGAGGAAGAGCCATTAATGCTTCAGAGATGGCAGGTGCTGGTTTTGCTGCCCAACATCTCTTTTTTACTCTCCTGCTAAATTTACCCTCTGGTAACTTCACATGGGTGATAGGAAATAAGTAAAGGATCTATTTCTCTCTGCTCTTTCTTGCAACTTCTTTAGGGTGCAACAGTTTCACCCTAACACAAGGATATGAAACAGCAGCCTGAGACCTGGCACTGTGGACTCACACAGTTGCTGGCAACCCACCTGCAGGTAGTGCTCTGGGACACTAACTGAACCCTTCCGTAGCAGTTCCTTGTCCACAAGATCTGGGAGGGAAACCTTTCCTCTGGTTCACCTGGGCTTTCAACACCCACAGCCCCCTTTCCTCTGCAATCCATTCCTCACCATCCTGTGGCAGATTGCTCTTTGGAAGTGCTTAGAAGATAGCACTAAAGCTGTTCTTATGTTCTGCTGTCAGGGTGCAGCAAGAGCCAGCTGCTCCCAAAAGGACAAGAGACCACAAGAAACTCACCTGCAGGGCTGAGCTTGTTCAGTGGTGCCCACTGGGCCCAGGTGGAGCTGATGAGGGCCCTTAAGGCCCGTTAGTGCCCCAGGGCCCGGCACCTGCTGCTGCACGCACAGCAAAGCCTCTGCTCTGGGGTGCTGGTAAAAGTCTGTGGGTGCCAAGTACTCAGCCTTTCCTTCTGCCTCCCCAGCCTGCCCTGGAGTTTGCAGCTCTCAACACAACAAAGCCAGTGCTGTGACCTGTTTTTCACTGCTACGGACTCAAAGGGTTCCCAGATTTACAGCAGCAGGACATTTTACCAGGTGTGTAGTACGTGCTCCTGCTGCTCTCAATTCACAAAGCGAGTGTAAATTAAGGACTGGATTCTTGTGCCGTGTCTTTGGTAGCTGGCAGGTGATCCCAGAAGGGTCATGCTCCTGCCTTTGAACTTGATAGTTCAGTGTACAGTGTCTCATTTGTGTCCTGCTTGTACAATACACTGAATACAGACCTGCCAGACAAGATCAGAGCTTAAGTTAGATGGAAAGTTACTTAAAATGCTATCTACATATTACAAGAGCTCTGAAAATGAACACTACTACATACTTTGCTCATTGAAGAAGACCCCAGGATAGATTTACTGTGCAAGCCACTACAACTCCAATCTGAACCAATTAAAGTGAAGAAAGATTTCTTCTAACTTAAGTGCCATAGATCACAGCCCTTCACCTCCATTTGTTCACGTATCTTTACAGGAAGAAGAAGTTAAAGATATGCTTGCTACTTCTAGGCTTACATCTTGCATAGACTGGAATTCAATTAACATTATTCTGCAACAACACTTGGAGAAGCACTTCAGAGCTGCTGCTCACAATGCAGAAGCAACTGAACAAATGATACCCTCATTAACGCTCTGCCTTCCCCTGCTGTGCAAGCCAAATCCTTGAACACTAAAAGCACCTCAGCATCAGCTGGGTTCACAGACATCCAGAGCGATTTTTCAAGCTCCCTGACTTTTATAGACTGGGGGGGAAGGGATTTGGTGTGCTTTAATCCATTCTATTATATGAACTCCGAAATGGTTTTGACTCTCTGGCACTATAAATTAAGCTGGCTGCAGTTATTCTATTCCTGATTATGCTGAAAGTTACTGGCAATAATTTGATGACTGTATTTTCTTGCCTTTTTTTTTTTCTTCTTTTCCAAATTAAACTGTGAATTTAGTTTCCCAGGTAGTAAGTAAATAATGCAATAAAACTGGAGATAGTAGCCAACACATTCACATCTGGATGCCTGAAACTGTGGATGAACACAGTAAAGGCTCGTGTACTTTGTAGGTAGAATTTACTGTATTCACTTCTCAGCCCTTCAGGCTGGAAGAACACGTATGAGAAAATCACAATTTTCTGCACTCCGCTATGCTTTTTTAATCTAGAAGGCTAATCACTTTTTAGACATAAATGAATTCACCTTTGCAAGTCATTAGACCAATACTATTCCACCCATTTTAGAAACTGGAAAACTCAGTTCAAGAATCATTTAGGGATGGAGATTCTTGCCCTAAAAATAGTCCAATCTGTGCAATGCAAGCTACTATTAAGTACATCTAAAGATGGAAAAGAATCTGTTTTGTTAGTGTATTCATAAATACATACGCAATTAGGGAACAGACTGCACCTGCTTGGCTCCCCTTCCTTAGCTCTGACCACTGCAGCACCTTGTCTCCTAAACCCGGATAACAAACAGAGGGGAAGATGTACACCGACTTCGGTTACCGCTGGGTGAGTTAGGGGGTACGCTGTACAGTTCAGAGTGTCATAAGTAAGTTGCTTCTCTACAGTGTGATGGTATTCTGGGAGTCTAACTGTGCCTGCCTCATTCGTGTGAATTAATAAATGGGACTTTGATGATTTATTTCAGTACAAATTACTTCCCAGTATCAGCAAGCATAGCAGAGTCCAGCTCCAGGCTGGATACTCAGGACCTTAACAAATATCAGCATTTAAAATCTTCAGTAAAACCTGCTTGGGATCCCATCAAACTCAGGTGCCCATATCAGTTATTCTCAATTATTCTAACTATAAGGACATGTCAGGTACACAAAAGACATGATTCAGACAGCATGACTGTCCTAAAATGATAATTTTAGCATAATGCACTTGACAGTGAAAAAGCAATAACAGCTATTTTGGGAACAAAAGAAAAATACAATGGATCTGATGACTAAGTGTTCTGGTCCCCAATGTAAAAGCAAAGTAGATCCCTGTCGTATTTAACTTGATTCCTTTGAATTAAACACTTCCATTAAAAGTTTCCCACAGTAGCTTTAATATTTAATTATGTATTCCACCAAAGGAAAGAACAAAATCTTTGCAAAGGGTTCTTTTGTGCATGTGAAATATTTATCAGCATATCTCTTTGGACAAGTATTTTCATCCCCCGGGCTGGGAAAAAGCTTCCGTGTACAAATCAGTTTCAAAACATTTTATTTTACAGCTTGAAAGTTTTCTATACTTCAGCACCTCATGCCGTGACTTTGTTATTTCACTTGTTAATGAATGGTAATTAAATCTCTTTTGGCTGAAAAGGTTGGAGGGCTCCTGCTGTATTACAAAAACAATTTCTGAAAGTTACAAAAATGCCCAAGTGTCTAGAAATTAAAGAGTAAAGTTTGCCATGTTTTGAGTCCAAGTTTGAATCGCTTGGAAGGACTTATGTGGAAGAACAGCATGTCCCAGCCAGTGTGTACAGTCTCCCCAGCTGAACAGACATAATTATGTCACTTTGTGTCTACCTGAGTAAACAGAATCACATTCTTTATAATGTACATTGTGGCCACAAACTTCCTTGATCTTACTAACAACTGTAGCAAACACTGCATAAACCCTATTATATACTACCTGCACAAAGAACTGCTACATGTGTACATCTAAGTAAAGACTTGTTAATTTTGCATTTGCTCAGTAGGGCTTGAAACATCAGCCTATTAATTTTTCTTCTTTTCTGTTTGCTCATTTCTTTCAGGTGCTTTGAGTCAGAAGATAAATGGAACGAGTGCTTACAACAGAGGTAGATAAAGGGGAAATAACTACATATAAAGGCATTTTGTGGCGTTACAGTGCTAAATAGAGACACAGTATTGAAGAAGAAATATCTGCATGGTCTCTGCTATTCAGTTACACCAGTGCAGGTTTCTGCTGGCATCATACGGGCAGATTTGGTCCAGAGTTTGTAAACCAAAATGACATTAATTTGACTATAAAATGCCTTTTCCTGAAGGCAATACAGTGATTTCAGAGGGAAAAGTTGATTCTGAATATCTTTTAAAATTACAGTTTCTCAAACAACACAGCACAAATAGAGTTTAGCAAGAAACTGGGAACAGGAATGTGATGAGATGAGTCCACTCCTAAGCTGTAACTTTAGGAAGGGGTCTGCTGAGAGCAAAGCCCCCTCCGGTGAAGCGAGGCACGTCAGACCTGTGGCGTGGAAACTCAGGTTCCTTGTCAGTCAAGAATCGCTCCTTCTCCCTTTAAATAGAAACAAAGAAAAGGAAAATACATATTTCATTCTGCAGCCCAGTGATGTTTACAAACTAAGGAAATCTGTGTCCTCCAAAGTTTCTTTGATGCAACCACGTATCAAGAGATCATTAAAAAACTGTTGATTAAAGCCTGTTAGGCTAAACCGCCAAGACTACATGTCTGTTTGGATCTAATTACAAGCCTACTGATGGTTTTTTGAATTATTAAAAATTAGAAATAAATGAGCTCTCTTCGTGCTACTCCCCAAAATGGTCAGAGCACCTCATTAGGGCAAGTTTGTACATGAGCTCCGTGACTTCAGATTTCTAATCACCATCCCATTCTAGCAAGCATATGCCTGTTTTCAAACAAACAACTACATTCATCAAAGGCGCAATGGGGAGAGATTTTTTTCTTTGTTGAATTTTAATGAATAAATAGTGTTATGTGTCTTCACATTTTAACAAAGTTCTAGTGATAATTACCCTGCCCGTGACATTTGCAGAAAACTAACAGTGTGCTGGGGGTGCACTGATAGCCCCAGGAAGTTGCTCCATCTGAGGATCCAGAAGGGCTTGAATTTGATGGCCTTAAAAGGAGGGAACAAGGCTTAGCTGGTTCCACTCAGGAGGTTGGGGAGGTAAGCACAGCAGAACAACTATGAAGGGCAGCATTTCAAACTCACTGTGATATACCTGGAGGTTTCAGAGATATTTAAAATTAATCAAATGGAGCTTTATGAAGTATTAGTTTATCTATCATAACAGCAGAGGTCTCAAGGCTTTACAAAGAAGGTCAGTGCCATTACTTTTATTTTACAGTCATTGAGACTGAGACACAAACATGAGTGCAACCATGCTTTTGCAAAATCTAGCCTTGTCATATTAGTACCCTGTCTCAGTCCCCAGTAAGAGAAAAGAAAACATTTCCTGGAATTAATACTTGTCTCTCTGTCCCTAAATAACTATGTCAGGAGAGGAGGAAGTTCAGAGAAACCCTGTAGGACGACTAGTTATGCTTCCTTTTCCAACTTTAACCCATATAGAGGTGGGAGAATAGGCAAAAGATGGCACAGATGAACTTACCCATGAAAACCATTTATAACTGTTTTTAATTTTATCAATGTAGCACTAATGGATGTGCCAGCTGACAGCACTAAAAACTAACATGCTATATTTAGGTGGCTCATCCTATCTCACTGTTAGGTTTCCAACTTTGGGGAGTGAAAATGATCCAGAGTCCATGCTCATTCTTTCTTCATGCTCCCATGGAGACAGCCAACAGATGTGCTCATTAGTATGGAAAATTCTATGCGGCCGAATACTGTAATATATTATGCAGAATTAATGTGTAAGCAGCCACGTGCAAAAGCTCCCAGTTACTACTGACATCCCTCAGTGCAGTTATTTACATATATAGGACTGCAGGATCAGGTCTCTGGTGTGGCTTTAAGCATCATATTTTCTCACCGATCCTTATCAAGAACAAATTGGAACCCTGGTGCTAGAAGCAACTAGGAAAAGTGGTGAAGCAGAAAGGGTGCAAGAAGCACAAGGAGAGAATGGGAAGAGTGAGAAAAAGAAAGCCTAAGACATCTGGGAAAGACAACATTCAGAATCAGAGAGCAGAGAAAGAGTATTTCAAATTCACAACCAAAATCTTAAACATTGGATTTTCAGCTTGAACACAAAACATAGCTAAATTCCTGTTGTCACTCATTATGTTCCTTCAGCATCCCACGGAAAGCAGCATTAGTTCAGTATCAAGACTTTAAATCACAAAACCAGAACTGTCTTGTGCAAATCAATAAAAGCTTTAGATGATAACTCTGTGTGAGGTTATCTGAGAGTATTAATTCTCTTTCATACCAAAGTAGTCAATAATGCTATTAATGCTATTGTCCTCACCAGATCCTCTTTTTATTAGCAAAACCAGCCACATTTATTTCAGACACGATGTTAACATTAGCCAGCATGATAGAGATCAAGTCAGTGGTTTTGTGTCAGCTGGGATTTAGAGCAACCTGAGATTGTGCGAATCAAATGACCCTGGCTCTTTGGCTAGCATCTACGCACCAGGCAGTGCCTGTACAGCCCAGTCGGAGGCAGGAACGACGTGGAATGGCTGTATGTCAGGGGTGAAGGACTCCTTGGGGAAGGATCTGGCTGCATAACAGGCTCTCTATTGCAAAAGACATCACGCACAGTTGGCAGTTTGGAGAAGGAAGTCTGCACATCAAGATTGTTTCCTTTGCACTGCTGCTGGGCAACACAAAGTGCAGTCTAGAGATTACAGAAGCTGCAGTTATCCAGGACTGATATGCCCAGTTATGCCCTGCGGTGTGCATATCCTTCAAAGCGGGGTGTAGTCCAACAGGTTTGACTGGGGAGCAAAACAATGAGGGACAGAGGAAAGCAAAGCTCAGCACCTGGCCACCTCTCAGCTGCCACAAAGACAAGAGAAGTGCAAGTCAGGGATGGCAGCACAGTGCTGGTAGCTTCCGAGCCTGAGGTGGGAGCAGTGAGATGCTGTCATCCTGCAGAAGCACTGCTAACAGCATCTGAATGTACTCCCGAAACACAGATGTCACAAAGACACTATGCTTATCGGACTACAGCCATGCTGGCCCACACGAACAGCAACGTGACAAGCTGTACTAATGGTACATATCTACCCTGAACCTATAAACAGTGTAATGAGTCCAGCACTGACTTGCAACACGAAATTCCTTTCACTGTGTATGATTAACAGACCCAAGTTCAGTCATCATCACCTCACACAATATTTTTGTTTTACAAGCAGTTATGCCCCTGACAATTTGGGTTTTTTCAATAGTTATAACAGGAATTAATTCTAGGTACGATATAACCACAAAACATGGGTGAATTTCTTCTCATCTGATGAACAGAAAGAAACATGATGCCAAGGTCCAAAATGGAAACATTAAAACTATTGTGAAGAGGATACTTAGCTGCTGGAAATGGATTATCAGGCATTATGGTAGCCTCATATATTGATCCTAAAGCTCCAGGAAGGCCATTAGCACTGCACAATTATTGCTAATTCCAAACATTAAGGTAACATTATGCAATTTGCAGATGGACAAAAGTCACTGTTTATCACTGACTATTTTGCTAATTTAGTCATCAAAACTGTTTGCTGGCTGAAATATGATTAAGGAAGAAATAGATAGAGGCAGCTTTGAATTATATTCAGCAACATAGAGAACTGTTGGCTTTGGTGTATGAGGAAGTGACCAGTTGAAGATGGAAAGGAGTGGAAAGACAAAAGGCATACACAGAAAAACTTGGTAACAGATCATGTCATCTGACTGCAGAAATCTAAGAAACTTGTCTTTAAAAGGAAAGTCCAATACTTCCATTTTCAGAAGTGACTAATAGTTTTGGTGTTCCAGCTTGGAGATTCATTATTAGAATAGTCTCTCATCTCAGCCTCTGCAAATTAGGTCACTTTAATGGGCCAGAAATTGGGCAACTAAGATCCTAGTAATTTTCTTTTCATCAAGAGGAGCAGCTGAATGCTCAGTTGTGGACTGAGAGTAGCAGGGAGGTGTCATCAAACTGGTATTCGCTAAGGAGAGACAACAACTACCTACAGGAAAGTTCTTAGGCTCTACCGTCAAAAGGGTAAGACATCTGACAAAGCCAGACTTTGAGAATTGCTCACTTTGCTCCATCTGGATGTAGGAAGGGAACAAGAAGCAGATGGGGAATGTTCTTCTCCGCAACCATCGGCAATGATATCTGCTGCCAGAAGGGGATAGTCATCAGTCACAACTACCACATTTTGGAAACAACGACATTGTTCTTACACCAGGATTATGTAGTTGCCACCTGAAGAAAGGTTGTCTCCCATATAAGATGCTGTTTCATTATAATTATAACTTGTAAAATGCATTGATGTCCTCATAATGCTTGAGGATCTCTCGTTCAGCATGGGAGACCAGACACTAATCTGTGTCCTCTGGGCACCATCTCATTGGTATCAATAATTTAACTGGACTGCAGAACATGTCAGCAACATCTCTGCTGGATGTTCTTGTCCTGGCCATAGATCATGGTAAATCTAGACCAGACTGAAGTAATATGAAGGGTAACATTCAGGAAAACTAGGCAACAATATTATATCACCTCAGTCAAATTTGGCCACGTTCTGATCAAAAGGCTAAAGCAGGGTCTAAAAAAAATCTAGTTTATGCAGAAAGTTGTATAGATAAAACTGTTATTTTCTCATACTTGGCCTGTTGTTCCTTGCGTTTCTGAGCCAGATATTTCTTTTTCACATTCAGAAGCTCATTGGCAAGCCGTTCAATTTCGTATTTGTATTCTTGGCTCTGTGATTCATACATATTCAATTCTGAGGACAAAACCTAACAAACAAAAGGCAAAAAGCAGAAACAGGAGACGTTAGTTTGTCTTACACATAAGTTAGTACTTTTACAAGCACTTTTTCCTTTCACATTTGACAACATAAGACATCATAATTTTCCACCATATCTCGTTTTCTATAATGATGTTTCATTTGATCACCCCTGCTCACCTAAGGACAATTTACAAAATTAAGGCTATGCCATTTAACCACAATAAAACATGTAAAATATGCCCCAAGCATTATGGGAATGGTATTAATACATGCATTAGCTCTTAATGTTCTGGGACTCAAATCTGGGTGAAAACCCAAAATTAAGGTCTTAAAAAATAATAAAGCAGGGATTTATTTAATAATAATGGGGTTTATTCACAGGGATCCACTTTGTTAGATGAAGTAATTAAATCCACACAGGCAAAGTAGTACCAGGTAGTGTAAATATGAATACAATGCTGCTTTCATGTGAATCAGTAAACTTTAAAAAAAGTAGGAGCATGCATAGTGTGTTTTCCTTCTTTAAGGAGAATAGCTTGACCTGGCACCACAAAATAGCATGCAAGCCAGTACACTACAGCACACTGTGCCTGAAATACACAGTAGCAATTGACTGCATTAAGGACAAATGGGAACCGTATGGAAAACTTCAAATCACATTCAGTTTAGCTAAACTTTGGCTTCTATTTTACATTTTCTACATTGTTTTTCTTCTCCATGGAAAGCTGAGATTTGCATAACAGCCTCTTTGTTTCCTAAGGGCCCATCTGCTCCTGCATTTTTTTCCTCATGGTTAGTATGGACGTGATTATGATGCAGTGAACAGGAGATGATGACTTCAACAGAGAGAGGAGCTGTAGAAGTAGATGAACTCCTGGGGAGACTGATCTTTCATGCAGGCAAGAACAAGGGAAGATCAGCTTATTCTATCAAAGAATCACTTTTTAATATCATGCTTTCAAAGCTTCTCACAAGATTCCTTCAGAACCAGGAAATCCTCCCTTCTAGTGACAAGGGTTTAGGACAGGTTACTCCTGTCTTATAGGGATGACTATAAGAGTTGCAAGTCTAATATACATGTACGCATTGCAAGAGAAATAACAAGAATTTCAGACTGGATTCTCAATATATTCCCGCTAGCTTGTTAAAAAGAAAATGAAATGGCTTTGATTAGCTTATTACAGATCTTAATAGTTCAGGAAAAGGGAAGGAGAATAAGCTTAACGGAAAACTGATGGTGTCCCAGAATGCCCACGCACAAAAAGCATTTACAGCATTGTGCTGCAAACTCATATTCTAATAAGACTTTTCCTCTATTTTAATGAAACAAACTAGCATAATGTGAAAAAAAGCTCTTCTACTACTATTGGTTCTCCCTTGGAAAGATGCAGTATTAATCTTATTTTCCTGATCTAATATACTAAGGCATGCATACTGAGCATCAAAAATCTTCCTGAAGCCTTGCTCCCCAGGATCACTGGTGAAGCCATTCTGCAATCCTGGCAGCCCCTCAGCCAGAGATAAAGGGCATCTCTTTCTTACTTTCAGCTGTTTTGTCTTCTCTCGGAGAGTGTGCCGGTAGAGCTGCAACTGTTCTGCAGCTTCAGGCCCAGGCTGCCGGGCCAAGACATACTTCAACTCCACATACAGTTTCTCCTTTTCCTAAGAAAAAGACAAGAGGAAGAGCTCTTATACAACTAATATAGCAGCAGCATAACCTGTGATGAAATCAACCTCACTGAAAAATGCAACTCAATCAGGAAGATATTTGCAGAAACAAATCTGCCTGTGTGTCAGTCTTTCCTCACTAGCCATAAGGTATTTAAAGTTGTTGTGATAGCAGTGGGAGAGCTCATTAAGAGAAACATCCAGCTACTTCGAACCACGAATGAAATACTCTTAAACACTGTCATCAGTGAGCATGCTCTACCACAGAGAACATAAAACAGTCACTGGAAAGGTATCCAGGGGTGGGAAATTAATTACTAGTAACTGTGCTTATTGCCATCTTTCTTTTTATAAGCCACATTGCCTTACATTAAGCATCATAGCTTCATCCAACAGGATGTGAGCAGGCTATAGAAATGTCAGGGAAGGACTGTACAAAAGAATAACGTCTTCTTCCAAAGAAAATCCTGCAAAGCACATGTACACACACACATACATATATACATATCATCTTTCAGTTTAACTGCAGGGGCACTGGGAAAGGAAAAGAGAGTATAAATAGCAATAACTATGACTAGTACAATTACCACCAAGTAATTTTTGTTTGTCATGTGTCTCCTCTTCCTTCATGTTGGAACAGTACACTTGTGGGAATTGGATATAGCCATGCCCAAACAGAAACCACGCCATGGACCCACTTAAAGCTTTCTGTACTGAAAGGCTGCTTTTTACTGTGTTTTGAGGATGTACTTGGTTCTAGTCAGAGGAATAAAGCACTTAACAATGCCACCTTCATAGCTGTGCACATTACAATATTTTTAGTATCTATCTACCCTGTCAGATTAAAAGATTGTTATTATTTAACATTATTTAGCAAGATCCCATCCTTGTCTGGTACCTGGAGAGCTGGAATTAAAAAGGAGGGTTATTTGACTGGAAGTCAGACTAGCAGACAAAAGATTTAACTGAAGAAGACGAAAATGCCAAGTAGGAGGTAGGGTAGCTGGCTATTTACAATGGCTTTGACAAAACCCCTTTCTGCTGTCTTTTTTATAAGCTCTGTCTACAACTCTTACCACAGAATTCTTCCATCGATGTGGGAAATGGTGCCATTACATCACCTAGAATTGCTACATTTGGCCTTGCTCAGTGGTTGAGCCAGCATTTTCAAAAAAGTGGCTTGTTATTTTGAAGATGTAAAATTCTAGGTGTCCAGTCTTCAAGAGCATAAGGAGTCCAGAGTTTTCAGACCTCAGCATTTTCTGAAAACCTTGCACTATAATGGTCACAAGTTGGGACCCAAAACCAGAAGCACTTCAAATCATAAATTACTTTTGCAAGCATTGCCCTTAAACTCTGAATATTACTGAGGAAGAGTTCCTTATAAATGAAGTTGTTCACAGTTTATCTCTGGAAAAATCAAAACCTCCTGAGACTCACACTGAAGTTTGCATAATGGCAAAAATTAAATTGAGAATTCATTCTCAGTAGAGAGTTGTTATGTCACTACAAGTGGTTTTCACTACCACCTTTTCTTCCTGAGGAAGCAAGATTTTACTGCAAGTTAAAAACAACAGCAAAAGAAAAATCTGCCTTGTCAAAATCTGGCCAGTCAGTATTAACATTCCACCCCTGAATGTATCACAGATTTGTATTTTGGAAGAGTGTAACGGTAATTTGGATAAATATGGAGCAGCTGATGGATTGAAGGTCTTATGTGCAATTGTTTTCCAATTTATTTCTCTCCTAACCCTCTACAAGGGCCAACCAAGCTCTTCAAACATTGTGCAATGGTGTGTATAATAACCCCATTTAGAGACAAAGCGTGCAATTCTATTATAAGGAGAATCTATCTTATGCAACAGAGACTCGTTAGCTGTCCGATGTATATTGTCTCCATAATCCAACAGAGGCAGAACCAGCTGTCTTATAATGTATATCCTGTCCTTCCTTGTGAAGCGCTGTCCATCTCTTTTACGTCTAGTCAATTAATTTGTCACTGGGTTAGAAGCACCATATGTCAGCAAAATGTTAAGAGAAAATCCTGGATACTTCTTTCCTGATCAGCAAAAGTTTATATTCACAGGTTGGCATTTCTATAATTTCTGACATTTTACCCCAGCATGCAAAAAAAAAAAAAAAAAAAAAAAACAACAAACCCACAATTAAATTCAATTAATTTTAAAACAGCAACCACCAGAGTAAATCTAAGTCAGTCACAAGGTACATGTCATACTACCACCAAAAATGCACTGCTTACAGCAGGTCCTTTTATCTCTACACATAAGAAATCAGGAATGCCCAGGAAAAAAACAATCAGCACAAAACAATAAAGAAAAATTTTGGCTTCTACAATACTGTAGCTATATTCAAAGGACAGACAAGCTGTGCAATGTGTATTACATGCAGATATCTTATAAATAGCCAGCTATCAATCAGATACAGCATAGAACACGTAGAAAGACCTGTAGGGTTGTCTGATGTGTGAGTTGTATTCAAAGTAGCTTTCAGTTGTAGTGCTTAAATTAATACCCCCAGAAGATGGATCTCTGTTGCTTTTTTGTTTTGGAAACAAGTAAAATGCATGTGCATTCCTTTTAAAATGTCTGACAACCCAATGGGGCCAGATGGAGAGAAGGTATCCTGACACTGACAAGAAAATCATAAGTCAGCAATGATGATCAGCAGTGCAGCAGTAATTCAAAAACAAGAGGGTAAGTTGATCTATTTGGTGCCTATTGGAAGTCAGTTAACACTATTTTGTCCAAAGTAGAAGTCAAACTCCATTTATTTCTGTTGGTGGCTGCACAGATTATGTTGGAGAAAAAATCCTGAAATCCTACACCCATTGGGCAAGAATAAGTATAGCATGTGCAAGATGGGTTTCTTTGGCTTGTCCCAAACTGCCTCCCCTCATGCTCCCTCCGTCCTCATGCCAGGCTGCAAACACAACATACATCTTGCCAGAGTTACACGTTCTTGAGATGAAAAGAACTTAAAGTCACAAACACACTGAGAGGCACTACTTTTCTTCTTGGGTAGATGAAGGAAGATCCACTGGATCTCTCTGTAACTCCATGCTGTTAAGCCTTCACCAGTAAGAGTAATGTACATGTCTTCACATCAGGTCTAGGCCAGTACCAAAGCTTTTTATGTGATCCTTCCCATGGCAAAATTCTCATGGAATTCAGCAGGTGTTTGACTGTAGGACTGAGACCATAATGTCAACCAGCTTTATTGGTTTATGGCATAAACTAAGCCAAGCCAATGGTTGAGAGATGAGGGCACATTCATTTTGTGTATGTAGGGCACACTGGGAGACTCAGATTGAGGGCTAGAGTCAAATTTCAGGCATTCCAAAGAGAATTTCAGCACCTCTGTGAATATCTGCTGTAAAAATTGTATAAATAAAACTCCACATTATTTTTAGAACAGCCCTTCCTTTCTTAGATTTGTTTTCCAGGGGAGCTCTGAGGAGCCCACAGATCTGCCTTTAGGCTCGGCCATGGCAATATGTTTCTGAATCCCTAAGTCTCTCGCGTATTAATGGGGGGGGGGGGGGGGGGGGCGGGATTGTTGCTTTCCCCTAAATTTGAATAGCTGCTGTCTCAGCCAGAATCCAGAGTTCTCCTGGCCTGCTTGCTCTACAGCAAACTGGGAAAAAATACTTTTTTTCTGCAGAGGACTGGTGGGTGTTTGGCAAATTTCAGTTGATTCTTCAGGACTCGGTGGTCACGAGTTTGCTGGGTCTACAGGAAGAAGAATCACTTTTGCCAGCACAATCCTACTTCAAAAGAAGCTATTGCTGCTGACCAGCACAGCCCAATTTGCTCATTGTTCCCTGTCACAGGGACCATCAGCCCCATCAGACACATTCGCAAAATGACACCAAGGCATTTCACTGCTTTGACAAGGAGTGGGAGGCAGTCAGCAATGCTGGGATAGACCAATGCACCTGGTATTAGCTCTAAAGATGAGACTCCATTTTATATAATCTTCTCCCTCACCATGACACTAGGAAACTCCTGAAATGACCCATCTTGTTAGTTAGCCCAGGGTATCATTCTGAGCAGAGATGATGGATGACCGCACATTTAATGAAGATATATTCACAGCAGAAATAGGCCGCTAAGTCCCAGCTTCCTTGTTTTTATCAGCTTGTCTTTCCAAGTAGATAATTCAACAAATTTACCTGGCATAGCAGCACACCAACAGCCTTCTCCACCAGACCCACAAAAATCCTACTGTGCACCAAAAGCTTTCTATCACAGAAATTATTAAAAAACCCAACACACAAAAAATGCCAAACCCTTTGACTCAGAGTAAATTTCATTTATGTTAGCTCCTGTCTCCAGCAATTGAGCTAAAGAAAAAAACCCAACCAGATAACAATGTAGAGCAAAAGTGTGCAGTGTAGCGTATGGTGGCAAACCCAAAAACATTTAACCTAGCTAAAAATCCTTATTGTAATTAATAAGGTGGAGAAAGCAACACAGTAACTCTGTAAGCACACTATGGTTCCTCATGGTTTTGCTGAGGAAAACAAGTCAGTCAACATGCCATGGGGGGTTTCTTGTTTAGTGGCATTATAACCAAAATGTCAGCACTATGCTGAACTCCAGAGCCATTTTGTTTACGATGCCATGCAGCAGCAGAGCATCCTTAAGGGGCTGTGATCTGTTTTCAGAAGTGTTACACAGGACACTGAAATCTGAATTAAATACATACATAGACATACGTATCTAGTCATAGACATTTTACCTGTATGAGCTAGACACTTATTTGTGTGTATGTGTATACCTAATAGAGTAGCTGTTGGCTCACGATGTCTATGATTAAAAGTTTTATGAAGTGTAGAAAAAATTAGCATACAGTAACCTTCACAAATTTTATAACGATAGAAGAAAGTTGCCTCCAGCACTGTGAGAAATGTGCAGTATAAGCTTTCTCAATAAACACTTTTCAAAAGCTCCTGCTCTTTCTTGTCTATTCCACATCCATCAGCAAACACCTTTGCAAGCATGCAGTTCCCTAGAACAGCTTTCATGTTCATCATCATCTAGACCCCCCCTTAACTGTCCAATGTGAGGTTTTTTTATTGGACAAATTAATTCAGGTTTGAAACAGGGCACTGAAGTCCTTTCACAATGTGGCAACACTAACATTTATCTTGTTAAATCGCTACCACTGACTTGAAGGAAAGGCTGGGATCATTTCCCTGTCTTTGGTGAAATTTGCACTGCTCTAGATGGAGTTGAATTAAACCTGTCTTATGATTTATGCCTCCAGTTGATAATAATGCTTCTCAAGAGCAAATCTGTTTCCTTTGGCACAGAGCAGACTGCACCAAATTGACTGGCATTTTCAAAACAGCTTAATGAGAGAGGAAAAAACACCTTGGAGCATCTTCTAAGGTCTTCACCCTTGATTCTTTTTTGTAACAGTAAGAGCTGAATGCTGCATTATTACCATCTTCCAGGAACAACAAAGTACAAACATTTCCAGCTAAAGTGCAATTGCAACTTATTATTATTTTTATTATTATTGCTAGGTACTGGTACTACTGTATCTTTCTTAGGAAGTGTGTGGGAAAACAGGTTTTTTTTTCCAATGGACAAACAAATAGATTATGTATCCCCCTCTCCTTTCAGCTTCTGAACTCTGAGACAAAAGGATAACAATCTGTCAGAAGAAAATGGCATGGATGCCTCTTGCTGAAATAACAGCTGCAATTCCCTTTTTACTATTGACATTACACAAGAGTTTATAAAATCATTAATCAGAGTAGCTCATTTAATCATAGTGTTTATACTTTACATCATTGCAGAAGATGATCAATTAATCAATCCTGTTCTTCTATATGTGCGAACAGGAACACACATGCACATATATCCACACAGTAGAAAAGTGAGCTGTTCCTTGAAGCTGAGAATTACCCTTGTCACGGCATGGAGTGATGTAAATATTCCAACTATTTCCACAGTGCCTGCAGCTTGACAGTTGGACTGAAGAGAGCTCTAAACAAATCTTTGTTTCGCACTCTAGTAGCAGCTTGTCTTAAAGTGTTCCAGAGGAGATTCAGAGGTTGATACAAATCTTACGAACAAGGAACCTAAATATTCTAAGTGAATAAGTCTACAAAGCAAACAATGGGGAACCTTTTACTGGGTAATAATTACTATATACAGGGTGATACACAAGCCAAAAAAAAAAAAAAATTCCTCTTCTTCAAATATAGACTATTTGGCTTAAAACCTCTGTATTTTAATGTCAGTGTAACAGCCTGTATTTTAGCTATTCAATAGCCATTTAGATTTTTAAAATACCAGATGAATCAAAGGTGAATTATCACAGCTCTGCTGTTAATGATTAGCTGTTCCTGCAGGTGGAGGCTTGGGATGGGGATTCCCAGCAGACCTAGCTTCTGCTCTCACTTCTGAGTGAACTGACAGATGACCTCGAAGGGTCAGAGAAACTGCGGAGCTGCTTCTAGAAATACGTATCTTTAAGTTAGGCACCTACAGCTCTTTAATCACCTGCTTGACTTAGATCCTTAGATTTCCCTGAAAGATGAGAGCACTTAGCTTCAAGTCCTTTGGTGTTCTTGAATTGCTACCTCTGAACAGCTGTCTCAAAGTCAAGCCACCACTTAAACCTACAAATACCTGTCTAACTAGGCAGTAAAGCCTACATACATCTTTCTGACAGGATAGCAGAGTTTCCCTGCATATGCCAAGTACCTCAGGGAAGACAGAGTGGTCTCCTGTTATGCTTTGGAACCTATTAAGAAATAACAGTGCATCTAAGAAACACACATGGCAATTCCGAAATCATGAATGTTTTAATATATGGCTTCCTTCAGACTCACTGTAATTAGAGCTGACTCTCTGCAACCCTTCGAGGAGTTCTGCTTCAGCTCCCCCTGCCTGCTTCTTAAAAGCGAAAGAAACAGAAACAGGACTAAAGGAAGGGGAAAGAGAGTGAATCCTAATGTTCACGTAAAAAGAACTGCTGTGCCCAAGTGTGCCATCCCCTGTTTAAGATTACAGCTATATCTACTAAGACAGATACAGGAAGACTTGAGCTTGAGCCTAGAGGATGTGGAGCAACTGGCTGACTGACGCACCCTACTTGGCAGAGTCTCCCTACGTGGGGTTCATGGCTCCTGTGCACTCGGCAGCTCGTGTCTGGCTGTCTCAGAGTGAGGAATGAGGAAGAGGGTTCTTTGTACATCTGTTTGTGTCCTCATGTGTCCAATTTTAAGCTGCCCTTTTTTTTACAAAAAAAAAAAACACCACCACAGTGATGATGTGTTTAACTGCCTGCCCCTAACTGCCCTAAAACAGCCTTAGCGCTGCTCCATCTTTCTGCATCTGTTTTCTCAACAACAGCACCATCCACACTCCTATAAGAATGAAAATAAGTGATCTGAAATAGATAAAGTCTAGTCTGTCCCTGTGGAATGTCTTTTTTTGTTGAGTTTTGTTGCTGTTGCAACTATCATACAAAACAACAATCCATTACTGAATGGGATGCTGTAGATTGTCCGTATCTTGCTGCTGAGGGAGAAGCAGAATACCCTAGCCTCAATGGAAGAACGCTTGCCAAAGGGTACACCTGAATAATAAAGATTTGCAGCTGGCTCTGGGCCACACTATATAATATGGACTTGTGAATGGATTGCAACACTGCTGTTGCAGTCCTCCAGTATTTTAACTTCTCTAGCAGCTTCTGGATGGCTGACAATCAGTAGCGGAATGCTAACAAACAGCACTGCAAACTTTGTGCATTGCAATGCATTCAGTGAGCACAGAGAGTCATTTACTTTCCCTTAACAAGATAACTGGTTGATTAATATACTTTACCCTGGGGTGCACAGCAGATTTATTTCTTTCCCAGATACATGCTGAATACAAGAATAAGGAGTAAACAAGTTTGTTTTCAGTTATTTGTTATTTACTGGAACAACTCCTGAACTTTTTACTCGAGCTTTATTCTAGTGAACTATCGTTGAAGGTAATGGCAATTTTGACTGAATAAGAACTTTAGGAATGGGTCATTTTACAAAATATTTTAAGTTTAATGACACAAGGTATCCATGCTCAGGATTTCTGGGTTCAAACCAGATGTAACACATTTGAATAAAATACTTTGGTGATCACTGTTTCTGCTTTTCTGATGCAGATTACAAATAACAGTGAGGTACCTTAGGTACTTATATGGCCTCCTCCTTCCAGTATCTGGGTGTTGTTAAATCTTTAATGTACTTACGCTGAAGTACTGCTTCCAGCCAGGGCGAAGACCCTCTTCTCATTCTACAAACAGGTCTGGACACAAAGAGATGCTACATGAATTGCCAAAAATCACTATAACTCCTGGAAGATACACAGAAGTGAAACTCCCAAGCTCCCAGGACTACCATGCTGAGTAAGCCAATACATCTCCTCCTTGCTTTTCAGAAACACCAGGGCTAGACTACAGCAGCAGGTTAGAAGCATGGGAGAAAAAGTCACAACTATAAACCACAGTATACTTCAAGCCAACAATCTCTCTTATGCATGCTAAAATTCATGGACTGGGAGTGCATGCATTACAATGCAGAAAACAAATCTATACTTGACATTCATCTATCAAGGATTGTATTTGTGTAATTAAATCAATCTTGCATGATGTGGAGGGATAGCATCTGATGACCCACTAGAGTTCTCTTTCAAGCTCAAACTCAAGTAAATATATCAATCCCCCTAAAAAACTTTAAAAGCAGATTATGCATTCATGTACATTTGCTACTTATAAACCCTAAGAGATCTTTACTCCACCTGCAACTTTCTCATCTTTGTAAATGACATCTGAATATTTCTGACTAAAACAGCATTAGAGCAGCTAAAAATGGTGCAGATCCCCGGAAGTTATTTTGATCTGTTTTCTTCTAATTTCTCAAATAAATTTGCACCTTGCTTCTGTCCAAAACCATATATTGTGGGAAAACTGTTTTGTTTATGAGAGCACAAGTTCCACAAAGATTCAGTAAAAATTAAACTCTTCCACTAAGAAAATTATTCACCAAAAATGTTTTGTTTGATCACTAAGTAATCTGCTTTGCTTCCCATTTCCCAGTGCCAGAAATATTTGCACTATTTTTATTGGAAAATTATTTTATTACTCTAAAGTGCAGCTGATTGATTGATTATCTTCACCTGATGAAATTAAAGTAATCACCACCTTTCCTGCCTGTTTTTTCAAAATCCTGTTCAAATAAACAGGCCCTAAACAAAAAAAAAAAACCAAAAGGCTATTTTCCTGGGAAGACTTTATTCTCTTCCATTTGAATTAAGACATATGTGGGAGGAGGGAAAGAATGTAAATGTCAGCATGTTTTTAAGAGCAGTTTATCATGCTGTAAGTTTCTATAGCATAGAACATCTTCTAATTCTAGATGGACTGAGATTAGAAGGGCTAAAATAAACTAATGCACCAAGAAGCGTATTCAAAATACACAGAAATAGAAATTAACTCCTTTCTGAGGGGAGCTGGGGCAAGAACTGAACATCCCTCAAATCTCTATTGAATTCTTAAGGCTAACACAAAACTTTCAGGTAGATATGTAGACCCTCAATAGACCTTCACACAGGTGGCTCTTATCCTTCCTGTTTATGAGGTGTGATTACTTATTACATCGTCACAGGATTGCATACAAGACCAGGTAAGTTGCACAGAGAATTAACACAATGATTCTACAATTTGCTCAGTGTGAGTGGTTCCACCCTACTCACAGAACCCTACTGGATACACAATCAGTTCTTTTAAAAATAAATCATTAAATTAATTGGAAAAATTATATCAGTGGCAGAACAAAAGGTGCTACAGAAATTCTAATTGTATGGAGAAATCCTCATGCCGGGCATAGAATCACTAAAAGACATTAATCCTTCAACTTAATACCAATACTAAAACACAAAACATTTTCATTTACAGTCAAAGTTAAAATCCCCATCAAAGCTGTAGTTCAGCAATGAACATTTTAAGCACAACAAAAGGAAAATAAAAGGATGGCACAAGTAGGAACCAACCTGAAAAAGTAGTCCTGAAGGATGACTGAATGCATTAAGTATCTCCATGTGTCACTTCATAGTGCATTGGAGACTCCCGTTCAAATCAGATCCAAGGCACTGGACTGAAATTAATTTGATGGCACTAACTCAGTAGACTGTTGTGCATCAAAATATTGTGCTGATAATTAGATATTTTTTGTTCATCACTAGTTAGAACTGGGTTACAGCCAGAGTTCATGGGAATACATTATTTTTTCATTTGAAAAAAGAACAGAGATTCTCTTCAGAGTCCAATTCTAAATCAAGGCAATTTTTACAGTGTGACTTTGACACACAAGTGCCTAATTCTGCATGGCACTGGGGAAGTAAATTTTTTTTTAAATTATTCATGCCCAGCTGAAAGCCAAAAAGTAAATGTTGGGCCTGAGTCCTTGCTGTATTTCTCATTTCTATATTCTAATAGAAATCCCACTAAATTCTAGCCACCAACTTAGAACTGGAGTCATAAACTCAAAAACGACACTCCACCAGGTAGTGTTTTCTCTCTCTACTCTTCCTTAAGGTACATAACAATGCTTAGGTTTTTATAAGGACAGAAAAGCATTTTTTCTGCTTTTTTTCCCGATGTCAGACAGCATTTGATCAATGGTTAGAAGTTTTGCCAGCTTAGCTTTCTCAGTTAGTGGTGCAATTTCTTTGTGCTGACATGGCTATGCCAGCTACTGGCGATGCAATTAGATGCAATTATACTGGCAAGAAAGTCTTCTGTCATTCAAGAGCTGGTATAAGCTAAATCAGAAAAGTGACTTTTTTGCCAGTAGGAGCAGTACTTTTAAGCATAGAAAAGGCCTAAAGCTCAATATACTCACCCCTTTAATTGAGGGCTGAGAGAACCGCCAGCTTCAGCCACAAGATAGGACATTAATCCAGTGCTTCCAGAGGAAATCAAATCCTCCAGGAAATAGAGACAGAAAAGAGCCAAGTCCTAGTAAAGTATAAAAAGCCAAAAAGAAAATTTCCCTTTTCATTTTCAGATGGAAAAATCCCTTCAAAAGGCAGACTTTATATATAAATGATAAAGGAGCAGTAAAGAAAGGATTGTATTTTGGCAGTGGATTTTGCAGTTCACCTGTAAGTTTCAGTGCAGACAAAGCACTCTCCCAAACTATTTCTGCTAAAATCTCTCTAAAGGCAAGATGATAGAGAGACAATAATGGGCAGGTCAAAAGTGACTCTTAGGGATTCTACAGTCATTAGTTTCCTGAAGTGAATTCCAGTTATTTTTATGAAAATAGACAATTCTGCAAAAAAAAATCCCAACTCAGACTATCTATCTACCCTACATGTAACATATAAGTAGGTTATACTCTCAAATCCAAGTAGAATCTATACTCAGCACCAAAAATATATAAATGACAAATTTGAGAGGGTAAAGTAAATTTCAGCCATTTTGAAGATGTATGGATAATACCTAAAATAAAACTGAACTGGGCCTTAAGAATACCAAAATAAAGGCAGGTAAAAGGACTGTATTCTCTTATTTTCCCTAGCAGGCTGTCTGATGAGAAAATCTCTTACTCGGCATTTGCGCACTCTTCTCTGCATTACATGCTGTATAATGGAAGCTGCATGAGCACTGAGAGAGCAATGAAGAACCTAGCAGAAGCATGCTTCATGAAACTGCCAAGCTAGGGAAAGAAATTATTTTCAAGAGGACTAGGCTCTCATGAATGGGGCTGAAACAAATGATACAAGGTTGAAAAAAAACAGTATTTTAGATAATAAATGGGCAGAAAATTTTTGTATAACAAATACATGGAAGCAAATCCCAAAGCTCCTCCATTATCTGGGAGAAAACTTTGATTTCAGTAGCTGCCAGCCTGCATAAACCCACATGGTAACACACTGTTCTAAAGCAGATTTCTTTATAAAACTATAGTACCAGCTCTGAGAAATAAAGACGGTTACGTATATGTTCAGACACTATAGCAACAAGAACCTCAAATTGGATAGAGCAGCTCTACTACCAAGTTAGCACAAATGAAATAAAACATCTGCCTATTTTGAGTGTTTAGCTAGCTATTGTTACTACTGAATTGAGTCATGTCTCTAATATATTCATTCACACACCACTGTAAGAGTGGAAACTATTTTATTCCCTTTTTACTTGATGTGAGGCATGCAAAAGCTAAGTATCCTGCCCAAGGTCACAGAGAGAGTCCCTTTCGCTTTCTCCTCCCTGTATATTACAATACCTGAAATGAAACTCTGATGATTTATACTGGAGACAGCAGCATCCCCTCTGCTCCTCCTACTCTCTGTCAGTGGGACCATCAGTTCTTTGGGGGGATTGAAACTTAGCTCAAAACTTGGCTCAATACAAGGACATGTGGGTGTTATCTGGCTGTAATCTCCAAGTCAGATATATGAGCTAATCATGCATTTTGCCCTTGCACTCTCTGAAACTATGAGCTCAAGATGCTGACAGCCTGGAAGCATCACATTCTGATTGCCCAGTCCTGGTCTTTGATTGTTGACAACTTAAAATAATAGTGATTAAAAATATATATATATACAGAAGAACAATACTTTCACTACTATATGCAAGGCTTAAATGAGACATATTTGCCTTTGCCTCCCTCCACAAATAATCTTGGTTGCACATCTCTCTCTTACATATGAACAATCTTTTATAAACAATCATCTGAGATGACTGACAATGGAGGTAACTGACATATAATGTGAATCTTCCCACTGTTATCCATTCCGAGACGTGCAGACGAATAAAATTCCGCTCAGTCAGATATAAAATCATATTAGGGGAGTTCACTCTGAAGAGAAAGAACTAAATCTGAAACAAATAAAGCAGTGCATAATTCACTTTTAATGGGATAAGTTCCTAAAACCACACTAATCATAATCCTAACAAGGTAATACATTACATCATGAGTTTACCACATCACTGTTCAGTATGCAGCAGAGCAGTAGAGCTTCAGTCACGTGCGGGATTTGCCCCACATACAAAGTGAGCAAGTATTTTTTTTGCAGTCGGGATTTGTTCAGCAGAGCACTTCTGTTTATTAATAATTATACCTTATGGCTATACAACACATTTTGCTCATACCACATGCGTTCACAAAGACCTTCACCCATCATTGAAATCCCTTGGTTAACACACAACGTATTTCTCCACAAAGCCCTGCAGTATTACTCAATGGTCTAGAAAAGAACCAAAAAATACTGTATCTTTCAACTGTGCAAATTCAGAAGGAAGGTAATGACTCAAACATGGAAGCAGGCTAACCCTGAAGTAACATCTCCTATGTCTGGCAAAAATGCCATTGGATTTTTATTGACTGTAAGTATTCAAGACCTTGGGTTTGGATCTGATTTTTAAGACGGCATTTTTCATCAGCACAGCAGCTCACAACTGTGAGAATGTCTGAGTTAAAGGAGAAAGTACGACCGCCTGCTTTGCAGCTACTCTTCAAAGTCTCAGGATGTCCACGTTTATTTGGTGCATGAGAGCTGATAGGTTATAACCCAAGATGCTGTGGCTACAGGGCACAGATAAATCAGAAACAATAAAAGAGTTTAATAACTTCTATAACATAGGACATCTTTCTACACCTTTATTAGTGTTCAACTCTGAAAAGACATTCTAAAAAAACAGCATTCATCATGTTGCATATTCAATACCTCTCAGTGAATGTCTGATACAAAAAACGTGCACTGCTGACAGGTTAAGAAAGATATTTTTGTATGGGATTTTAGAGTCAAGCTGGGTTCTTCCTGTACTGTCAGCAATCAAAATCTTCTGACTGAAACGTAGCAAATCATTCTTTTATCACATAGCATGGATTGTAGCATGCTTTTACTGCTGCATCATTTTTAAAGAAGTAACAGGTGAGAAATAGTGAAAAAGCTAATAAAAAGGATATGATCAAATACACATCAGGAGCAGGTAAAGTAAGCAGATGCTTTTCTACGTGAACCTATACACTGTGATCCTTACTTAGCAAAAATTTCCATTTATATATCCAGCTCATCCTGAAACATTGTTCCCTGCATAAACCCACTTTTATTTAAAAGACCATTTGCAAAAAAAAAAAAAAAAAAAAAAAAGTAATAGTCAGAAGACAGAACTACAGTGCATACAATACAAATGGAATTATTTTTTCCTTATACAAACATTATGGCTCTGCATGAGGATGCAGCAAGGTGAATACCCTACAAATCAAACTACAAATCAGGTTGCTGACACTGGGCTCAACCATTTCCAGATGCAGGTTATTTCTGAATTCCAAAGGTGTTTTTAACACTCAATATTCAATCCACATAGTATTTTGCATTCCATTTTATTACTCCACTTTGATGTGAGGGAATTTAAGTTACATAATATGCACACACAGAAGTTATAGACACAGACACTCGCAAGCTTCACCTTCAACAAATATCCTATTTGGCAGCATGATGGCCACACACACATAAAAACAGTTATGTATGGCAAGCAAGAGATTAACATCGTTTTAAAGCAGATACACACCATGGCTGTGCCCTTGTCACAGGGCAAGATGTGGATGAGGACAACTGGGAGTGAGGAGGTGTGGCTTATTCAAGCAAACACAACATGGGGAAAACGAATGAGTTTGTATCCCTCAGCTCCTGCAGTGTCTGACTGAATACAGGGGACGTTACACCAACTAGGTGCAGGCTAAGTCGTCAGCAATTCCCCCGATCCTGTAAATGAGCAGAGACTGACTGAACTGAACTGAGCCGACTTCCAGGAGAGACCCATAAAAAAAAAGGATGTTGAATGCCTTTAAGCATGAGGGGATTTACCAGGATTTAAAAAAAAAATAAAAAAAATTAAAAAAAAAAGGAAAAGGAATGATCAGACCTTATGGGGGGAGCAGTGCCTTACACACTGGCTGTTATATTGACCAGACAGCAAACTCACTGAGCAAGACAAATTATGTTGAGGGGACAAAAATTAGAAAATCCAGAAATGGGAGCTAAATTGCTGCTGTTTCTCATAATGGTAAATTTCAGTCAGGATCAAACCCTATACTGTCTATTGAATAAGGATACACTGCCCAGAAGGGGGCCTGATGAAGCAACCCTCCTGGCGCGTACAGCTCAGCTCCCTCCAGAAAGTTAACTTTCCTGCTCTCCGTTCATTTCCTTCTGCTGGAGGTGCTCCTCAGGCTCGCTCCTTCACCAGAGGAATTTGGAACATGATAGCGTCGGTTCCATAAGTCATTAGTGACCACTTTGCTTTAGCGAGTATCAGAGCACTTCACAAAACAGATATTATCATCATACCATGTTACATGTATCTAGGAAAACCAGTCCAAAGAACAATAAAAAAATGACTGGTACAAGGTTATCCAGACACTCAGAAGCAGCATCTCTGCTAGTACACTTAGCTTGCCAGCCCTACGCCAATGACCAGTTGGAAATAGAGCCCTTTGACAAAATGAGCTGGGGGATGCCCTCCATCTCTGGTTACCTCTCCTTACCCATGCCCTGCTATGAAACAGCCCTATTTCAGCCATTGTAGGGGACTTAAAATTACTGTGGCAAACCAGAGAAGAGCTCAGAAATGTTGATGGTGAAGCCCTGAACAGAACGTGGAGTGCCGTATTTTTGGCCTTATCTTTACCATCAATCTCACTGAGGGAGACCTTCATCTCAGCATTGTTGCATATGAAATTGGTGCCTGAATTAAGGACGCAAAGGATCACATTAACAATTCCAGACACAATAATTAAATTTCGTATAGCCAAACTCTGACTTAAATCTAGGAAAATAATTTAAAAAACGTAGAGTTGCCACAGAAGGACTGCTGCATAGGCAGAAAGATTGTGCTAATGGCTAGTATAGTAACATAAGCTCAAATACCTATTATTTCAAAGATTTTCTTAGACAGGCAACTTAGTACCTCTATATCTCAGTTCTTCACTTCTAAATAAGAATAATAGATAAATAGGAACACAGTAAGGATAAGGCAAGATATGCAATAGAGACTATGTCAAAATCTAACAGAGTTGGGTTCGTGCATGGGTAAAGCACAGCAAATTTGAAGCTATTTTTGCTACATTTTGTGTAAGCTAACAAACTATTTCACTGACAGCATTTCAGTGCTATGCAACAAAGATTACATTTTTCCAAGCAAAGGCATAATACACCATACATTACTTTCAAATGAAATTGAAGATCTATTTTTTCCCATGAAACAATAAAGAAAGAGAGACAAACCCTGCCTTGATAACATCTGCTGAGCTTCTTCTGAAGTCAGAAGGAGCTTCAGGTCACATTCTACTCTCCATTGAGTGATACTCAACATAGGCATCAAGACTATTAGGGTATTTAAGACCAAGATGTTAAAATCATACCTAGAGCTGGCAAACTGTAGCTATCCCTACAGTCACCAGAGAGCAGGAGACAACTTTCCCAGTTCTACACCTATGGTTGAAGCCCAAGGACAGTCCTTTTTTGTAATATTTGATAGCAATGTTTGCACTACAGGAATATAGTCTCTCCTTGATTCTACAATATAAATCTTGTTGGTATCACTGGGGTTAAGGGACATCTGATACAGTTAAAAAAAGATAAGCTATCACAAAAATTACTTTTTGGCAAAGTTCAGCACAAAGACCTTGAAGTCAAACATGGCCAGACAGCAACATATCTAAATCACACAAACTCTGTAGGATTCCTTCTGCCAAAAGCCAAGCTAAGCACAAATGGAATCAAACAAGGATTTTCCTTCATGTCCTGGTCATAACAGGCATGTTTAAAAGGACAAAAAAGCCTTTCCAAAAGTCTAACACTGACTTGAAGACTAATCTATGACATGAATAAAATAAAGCAAACCTTTAATTTTATCTTCCGGAGTTGTCCAAGTATCAGTAACCAGGATATAAAAATCAACTAATCAGATGCTATTTGTTCTCTTTCAGTGAGTCAGTGCTGCCATCTAAAGCTATCTAAGCGGCATGCAAAAGAAATTCAGAGTCATGCATCTAAATAACATTCAGGAAGCATATCTGAGCAGACAGAGAATGCAGGGTAAGGCAAATATGTTAATAAGACACAACAAAATAATGATGCTGCAGTACCTGAAGGAGCAATTCTTTCTCTATCACTTCACCTGTCTTGCTGATAAGCTGCTTCTGTAGTCTTTGTATTTTCTGAATCAGCTCATAGGTACTTGGGTCACTGGCCTAGACAAGAGCAAAGCAGTCTCAAAAATTATACATTACAACAAGTTAGTGTTTCTTGCTTGCAAATGAAAACCATAATATCTAAGTGTCCAAAAGTGACAAATATAAAATGGGGGGCAGGAGAATTGTTGGGTTTTTTTTAAATGGCATTTACACAAGCAGTCCTGAAACTGGAATCTCTGCCTCTTGAAGATCAGTTGGAGCATGTTCATGTTTAACACTATTGCCTTCATCAATCCTCCTCAAAACAACTAATATAAATAGGAGTCCTTCAGAGCTTAACCCCCAAAACCAACAAAGATTGGTAGAACCATGTGGCAGGGAAGGAAAAGGTTTATATACCATTTTTAGCAGAAACTGAAACTGCCCACTGACATACGAAGAGCAGTGCAAGTACTTCCCACTGTTTTAAGAACTTCAAACAGTGCCAATTGAGTTTTAAGGAAAGGAAGATGTTTCTCTTGAACAAAAGAAAGAGTAACTGCAATATAGTCTTTTGAAACAGGTTGAGAAGTTAAGACCAGGAGCTAGTAGATGTCTCCCCTTTTCATTCTTTCGTCACGGATTGCATCTAGAGGAAGCTCTAAGGAGCAAACAAATAATTCTGTCAGGAGCAGCCAGCAAAGCTTACTTTCCCACCACTTTGTATCTTCTTGTCGGATCCTTTAATGAGGAGCAAACTCTGACTGAAGCTTTCCCCCGCTCAGGGATTCACAACAGGGTTTCTCTCTGCCATGTGGTTTCTCCTCTCTTGTGGTGTCTTTGATGGCTCGTAAGGATTAAACTCATGATGCATTAAAGGCTCCAATAAAGTCCCGCTCTATGCATATTTGCTTGAGCTTATAAGGAACTTGGTATCTCATGGCTCTTAATCCTTTCATTTTATCTAAATTGACTAATCAGTTCAAGTGTAACTCGAACACTAACACAGATACGCATGCAGTGCTCACAACACAACATCATTTCCTGAGAAAGCAGGCTAAAAAGTAGTTCAGTCCCCATGACCCACTCAGTCCTTGATCTTTTTATAGCACTGGCCAAACACGGTGCCAATTTGTGACAAGTCTAGTGATATGAGGGTGTTCGTTCATTAGGAATTGAACCAAAACCCCATCAGGATTATTCCATATGGATCTTGCCATCTGCTGGCCTTTCTGTGTTCCAAATACAAACCAGTGACCTAGAATGAAAAGACGCCGTTTCCCATTATCAGTCTATTCATACATTCATTTTCCCAACACTGGATGTTTTGACTGGCCTGATTTTCCTTTGTTACAAGATGCTGCTGGAGATTGCACCTAGATGTATTTAACCTAGTTCAGCATCCTGTGTTTTATCTCCCTTCTATGAGAAAAGCTAAGCACACCATTCAGCTTTAAGCTCAGCATGGAAAGATCAGAAATTAACTATCACACTAGTAGGCACAGCCAAAATATTCAGCTCTGTTTCTGTAGGGACTAGCATATTACCACTCATTATTAGAGCAGCTAAGCAACCTAGGCTGGCATCAGATCAGAGATCCATGCAACAGAGAAATCTCAGCTGGCTCTGACTTACTTCAAAAATATTCAGTGATGCCAATTGATGTTCATATATTTGGTCTGTGCTTGACAGATTTTTTAGTTTTCCCCTTCATTTTGTGGGTTTGAATAGTGTGAAAATTTAGATTTGCTGTTTACGTAACACTTGAACTCAGATTACCTGGAATGGCTATCTTTGGGAGCCCACCACTGCTCATGTGGAGGCCTCTTCCTTTTCTCACAGACGTAATTTACTTTCTGACTTCACACCTGTCCATTCCCCAGTCTACCTGTTCCATGACCCTTTCTAATTCTGGCTTTCTCCCCATATACATGTCTCTAATTGGTGAGGATAGGATTGTATCTTTCCCATGTCATCCTCTTTCTCATCATCCATGTTAAGGAATCACCTCCTTCTAAAATCACCTTATGCATTCTTATTCCCTTTAGCATTTGACCGGCTCTTTACAAATCCCTCTGCAATTTTTCATTGAGAAAGTGACACAAAAATAACACTGGTGATTGCATTGTGCAAGGAAACGATTCAGCAGTTAACCATTCCACTGGTACTATGGAAATTTCAGTCTGCCTGCTCGTCCACGTAATTTGCATAACAGTAAACTAAATAGGCTTTGTGCTGTGTCACTGATTTGGTAATATGGGCTTTGGGAACTTGAAATGCTGAGACATCACCTCTAATTTTCTCCATCTGTGAACATTCAAGGGATTCTCCAGTTCTTCTTCCAAAACTTTGCACCGAGTCTGTTCCCTTAATAGTTCCTTCCGCATGTGATGAACCTCCTGTCTTAAGACCAGCATAAAACAAAAAGAAAAAAAAAACTCACACCAAAAACACAACAATGTGACCAAGGCACTAATAAACATTAACATACCATTCTCCCATGCACTATGGCACTGGCAAAGTGACTCCTGTGATTAGCAGTCGACACCAATATTACTATACAGGTAGAACCAGAAGATAACACCGTTAGACCTCTTCACTCACTTTAGTAAGAATGGCTCAAAAAAGGGACTTTTCATCAGTTCCTGGGGCATCTACTCCACAGCTTACTGGATCTCACTGCCCACATCTCCCCATGTACATTAAGGCCAGAAGGGCAGTTAATTCATGTAGAGTAACCTACAAATCTGTTATGGAGTCATACGTAGTTACTCCTGTATTGAATCTGACAGCTTGTGTTTGAAAGAAGGTTTTAAATCTACATGGCTCACACAATCCAGTAAATAAAACACACTCTAGAACCTAAGTATGAAGGACAGTGTTCTTCAGAGAACCCAAGTTTGATTTCTTTTACTCTTACTACCTCTCTGCAAGGAATTTCAGGGGTGATTTGTTGCTGAATTTAAAATTAATTGAGCACTCCCAAGATGCTTTGACAATTACGCTCCTACGATGGGTATGGGGGGATTGAGGGGCAGGAAAATAAAGGCACATTCTGCAATGGTCCAACCCTTATCACTTTGGTGGGCGGATCCTGTAAGTTCTGCAAGGAGAGAGGGGGTGGAGGGTCACCATGTGCTTACTCCCCCACTGAATCTTTTCCCACTAAGCTCAGAGTTGCATTTAGCTCACTGGAGAGAAAAAGGCCTTTTTTTACTGTGAGGTTGGACAAGGTTACAGACGAGGAAAAAAGCCCACATCTCCAATTGGCAAATGAAGAAAGCTAATTAGCAGCACAAGTGATAAATGGAGTCTTTCGACAGGCAGTTTTCATGATGGTTTTGGACTTCATTAAAGTATGTGATTGCTGCTGCAGTTAGCAAGAATTGATCCGCCTATCATGGCATGCATCGCACTATACTTCAATACCGTCACTGAGCTTCAATACAGTAACAGACTTTCAGCTGAATGCATTTGGGCAGCAAGTTCAAATCCTATTGCTGGCTGCAGTCAGTCGATGAAAACTGCAATTGCTAATGTTTCGTGCCCAGTTCTCTTTTCTGTTACACCAAATTAAAGTGGCATAATTCCACTGGAGTCAATGGGACTGACCATGGATTGAAGTTAATTTGCTCCAGTGAAAGCCATGGATACAGTTAAGAAAGCTGATACAGTTAAGCTAAAGTTCTCACCCAAAACTGTGGTAGCTACATAGAATTACTATGATGGTTATCTGCTAAAAACATAGCTGCCTGTCCTTACAAACCAAGACTGATTCCATAGAAAATGACAGTTTCCCATCAGCAAAGAATACACCTCAAATACTGGAGGGTTAAAAAAAGAAGGGAAGCATTAAGCCACAGAAGGAGGAGATAAATCAGGCTGGGGCTATTAAACTTCTGTTTTAAAGAAACACAACCTTCAATGAAAATTTAAGTAAATCTTTCTCAGAGAGCAAGTCTACATATAAATCTGGAAGGAGAGAGCTCTGAAAATGTGCAGGGGTTTGTTATAAATATGTCAAATGTTCCCCATCCTCTGTGGATTGCCTAATAAAAAGCAGTTCCGCTAATTTGGGCCTTGGGTACCACTAAGTAGCTCACTGAACTATGAACACCTTTTCTGCTGCTGTCTGTCAAGTTTATTCTGTAGGCAGTAAATCACACTACAAAGGGAAATATGGAAACTATTTCAACTTTGGCCAAGATGTCTTTTTTCCTCTTTTCCTCCATCTTAATTTTCGTAATTTCTGTTGTCGTTTTGTGAATTTAATCCAGTCTGTGTTTGAGGTCAAACCAAACAATCCCCTTCTCCAAGGTATAATGTTTGTTGCTACAGATCTTTACCATGCATAAAACATATTTTCTGTCTCAAACACAGAATCACGAATGCAGTCACTATGGAAATGTATTAAATCAGTTTTTCTACCTGAGCTCCTCCACATTAGCCACACTCTTGCCAAGTATTCCCTTCTCGCGCCGAAGTTTTTTGATCTCCAGCTTGAGAAGTCGGATGTCTTCCATTCTCTGTCGGTATTGGGTTTCACCCTTGTTTAAGATGGACTGCTGGATTTTTATCTTTTCATAGAGCAGAGCCACTTCATCATTGCGCCGAACAAGCTGGGACCCTAGGGTATCTCTCTCATTGACAACCTAAGGATGCAGGGCAAAGCAATAATCTCAGTTACAGTTTCTCAATACAACCCCAAAGTATCATGACTATATTTGCATCAGTCACAATCATGCGCATTAAGAGGTTTCACTATTATTAGTGAAAAAAATATGGCAAGTGCCTAATAGTTTCCCCTATAAGGGTTCAGTCACCTGAGTAGTATAAAGTATGTATTCCGTTCACTTCAGTATTTTAACGTTTTTGTTTCAACAGCACTATAAAGCTTTAGTAGTACCACATTTACAGTAGCTGAGAATCTTGATCTTAAAAATACACTGTACAAATGAGGGAACAGAATGCAGTGTGTTTGAAAAGCAAAATTAGAGATTCCTACCTGGGCAAATTCCTTTTCCTGCTTCAGCCTCTCAGCATCAGCGTCAGCAATGATTTTCAGGAGTTTTTTCTCTTCTGCCTCCTGATTTTCTATAAAATGTTTGGTTTCCAGAGCCTGTTTTTTCATCTTAAGCAGTTCAGCCTGATGAAGTCAAAGAATATAGGTAAACTGTGCTTCCCGTTACACAAACTTGGGATTAAGAGTTAGGGTTTTAATAAAATCTCATACATCCTTTGAGTTTTCTCAGAGGTACATATTTGTTAGTTTTTGAGAACAAATCACTAAGACAAGCAAGCACGAAGACCCATAAAGAAATGTTGCAAAGAGTATTTTAATATTGTTGTGTTATACACAACAGACATTTGGATGGATTTTTACCTATGACAATGGTTCAAATTGTAATTCAGAGGCACCTCATTTAATAAAAATTTAAAAAAAAAATAGGTCATATTTGGAAAGCTTTTCAATTGAGTTGTTATGTTATGATAATCTAGCAGACATAAGTTCAGAGCCAGGCTGGGATGTGAGAAAGGATAGCTCACCTTGCTGGAAAGGGCAACATTCTATGTAATACAAATTAGCATCAACTCGAGACAGACAGAATTCATGGAAAAGATGGCAACCAGGCATGGAAGAGCAAAATTAAAGAGCTTTAGCACTTTTTTAGTGGATGTGTACATGAGGAAGACTGGGAAAAGAGGGGCTGTCCCTAAGCACAGGAGAAGTAATGCACTGTTACAGTGATTGCACACAAGTAACACACTAACACTGGAATCTGCCCAATAATTCTATCCCATTGTCATGAACTCTATAATTCCAGGCATGCATGTAGATAAAAACTAATAAGGTCTTCTTGGATTATTAGAAAGTTCTATCATTGCTAGGCAATTACTTAGAGCCAAGATGGAACTAGCTGACTACAGTCCATTTTCACAGATATGAAAACTTTCAAGCCTTGACTCAAAGACTTTGCCACAACTCTGACCCTTATAAAGGATGATGTTCAAGCTGCCTTTTCAGAAAGAGCATCATCCAATGCTGAAAGAATGAGGCTGTGATGAAGGCTGCACCTGTAAAAATATTGATTTAAGACAGAAAGAATTCCATCGTCATAATAAAATAGCTTGTTCCATTCTTATTTTCTTTAATAAAATTCTCATTTTCCCATATGTGCAACACTCATATCTCTCTTACTTAGTGTTGGATGTTCATCAGAATCCATCAGCCGAATAAAAATGCAAGCCACTTCATATTGAAATGCAATCAACACGGTGCAAAAGCTGTCTACAAATGTAAAACCGCTCATGTGTTTGGCATTGCTGGATAATATTTTTTTAATATATCAAAATTCTATGTTCTCCTTATGTCAGAAAAAATATGACTTGTAAACAAGAAGTGGTATTAGATGTTGGCAGCAAGCATTCATACAAACAAATCTCCTCACTAGAATGCACTAAGTTAAAATAAATCTGAACTGCCTTGTACAGTAAAGAACATAAATACTTTAAGCCACACAAAGGCCCCACAAGCTAACAGGACTTTCAATGAGATTAAATATGCTAAAAACTACAGTATGACAGTCTGCGTACATTAGGTAAGAGAAAAGGAAAGGAATAAACACAGTCACTGTGCAAGCAGGAAAATGGTCAGGTCTGAAACTGCTGTAAATCAGCACAGCTCATTTCAAGTTGGTTCAGAGAGTTTGTAAGAACTGAAAAACAGTCAGCAAGAAAGAAGAACTTATATGGGACCTATGCCAATATCTCAAACCAAATTCAAACCAAATTCTTGTTTAGATTCTGAGATATTAGCATAAGTGAAAAGTTTTTTGTATTTATTTAGAGGTGGGAGGAAAATATGAATTTTATAAAAGGTATAACTAGGGCTGGACACAGAATGCTGAAATAACAAGTCAGAGGTTTTACATTCATTTTTCCAGAAAATGCTGGGGGGGGAAGACAAGACAGGCATGAACATCTACAAAAATATACAAAAACACTTGACAGCAGCTCAAACCTGGAAGGCCATAGTTCTCAAAGCTTTCAGATACATATTTTTCAACATTTTCAAACCAGTCTGATCCACAAGCCTGTATGAAGGCCAACTGAAACCAAAAGATGGCATTGTACTGGCTTTAATGGAGCTTGGATCAGGCATCCTCTGTTTCATTTACCATGATTACACGTTTTTAAGACCTTTATGCCAGCTGAGGCAGGCATAAATCCAATGTCTCTATAATCTCATTCCTATGACTCCCAGTCCATGATTTAGCGCGTTCTTTAAACTGATTTCCCAGGAACAGCTTGCTTGCTTCCTTCACATCAGCGCAAACAGGACAAACTGAAGCCTGCTTGCTACACAAATAATTGGGTTCTTTTGTGCCTGTGTCAACCAGCTCCCCCTTTGAATTCTCTTCTGCTTTAGTATTCAGCAGAGACACTCAGGTAGAAGACCACAATACCCTGAAGCTAGTCAGTAATGTGATGTCAGTGTATGGACATACTTGCTAGTGAATAATTGAGTGGGTAAACCATGTAGCAATCATATGTTTGTCAAATGGATGGCAGACAGTTCTGAGGTGATGAGACAGAATTGGGGACTAGTTAAGGCAGAAAGTTGCACACAGGAAATGAGATGCTGTTTGACTTCTCCATCACGGACAGAACAACTCTGAGACAGATCAGGTACAAGAACACAAATTCATCACCTTTTTAAAAAGCTCTATTGGCATCTTGTCATAACTCTAATGTGCTGAGAGGAGCTGAAAACTCAAGGAGTCATTGCAGCATAGCAATAAACTGACGAAAGAAAACATTGTGGAAAGTGGTAGGGGACTTTTGGGTTTGGGGGGTGTTGTTTGTTTCCTGGTTTTGTTTTTTTCCTAGTGCTTAGTGAAGAGAAAAAATAAGCTGCTGTGGACACTAACTCTTTAAATCTTCCGAGAGCGCAGCAAATTGGGTTGAGATATCACCACAAATCTAATATAGCTTATCTAAGGATGGGCTGCAGCCAGTGCTAAGAAGAAAAACCAGAGCTTCAAGCCCAGATTTCCTTTGATTTAAAACAGATTTTTGCTGCTTTATGCCATGATATTAAAATAACTTTCTGCACAGAGGGACCTACTAAAAGGCACTGCCTAACTCCCAGAAGAATAATGCTTGCTAGTCACATAGAAATACAAGATTGTGAAGTGTAATATAATGGGGTTTGCACTTGAGAACAGGAGAAAAAAGTTTTTAAAAAGAAAAACTTGAATTATAAGGGTCTACATTAAAAAGTTTGCTAGAACCAGGCTATCCCCAAAATCCACATTTCTGCAAGCAAAATGGAACTTTTTAGTAAAAATGTTCAGTCACCGAGAGATTTAAAGCTTCCAATAGACAATGCAGGACCTTTCTGATTATAATTATAGGCAGAGATTAAATTTGTCAGATACAGGGAAGATTTGTGTAACTAATACCTCTAAAGGGTACTGAGATCTTGTGCTTCAATTACAGAATAGTTCATTAAAATACAGCAAAACAACTACCACAGACCAGGAACATAATGTAGTCTGTGAAATTATGGAAACCATCCATTGTAAGAAGGCGTATGTGTAAATGCTCTTACTTTCAATGATTCCTTCTCCTTCTCTGTTCGCTGATGTTCTAGATGTGCTTTCACAAGGGCTGCTTCTTTGCTTGTGATCTCCTCTTTCAGTTGATCCACCTGATGTGTCACAGTTTTCAGTTTCTTCTTCACTTCTGCTATCTCATCCTAATAGGACAGGAAGCATGATCACAAAGCGGGATCAAATAAGAGCAAGTTTGTGATTGGGAGTTCAGGCTATTTTGATGGAAAATGTAACCACAGTGCTTGAGAGGAGATCTGTTGTATGCACCACAAGACATTACTTTTTAATCCGACAGAACAAAACAGTTTCATTAAATGACAATTTTTTGTTTATGCCAGCATGACATTGCAGTAAAAAAGCCTTTAAAAGATACATTGACAAAAATAATGACCATCAATTATGAGTATAATAAGTCATTTAATTTAAAGTGCTGGACACACAATAAGAACTAGCTGTCAATCCAAATTAATAAGATTCTGATCCTATCCATCTGTTTTCATGCTTCTAGTAATACGTTTTTCAATAAGGTTGTATGCAGTTGGGCACAAATGTTTGGAGAGAAGCTGTTTTTGTGCAAACAAACATACATACCCATAAGTAGGATACCCATATGCCTGCAAGGGAATATAGGAAGTGCTTATCTCCATTTTGCCTATGTGCTAGCTTGCACATAGGTGCAAGGTGGAAAAGACTGTGCTCAGAGATTGAGAAGTCCCTGGTATGGGAATATTTAGCGTATATTTTAAGCTCAGAACACAGAGCAAAAAGCCTGGTAGCACTGCAGAGAGATCAGGTCACTAGGGATACTTCTACTCACAGCACAGAGGTGCCTGCCCATACAAAATTAAGAAACTGTTTCAACTCATTGCAGGGACGGCACATGTTGTTACATGAAATGGAAGCTAATAAATTCAATGCTTAGACAGACATGCTCTTCTGGATCTAATGAAAGTAGCTTTAGAAGCTATTACTCCTCTGCCAGAGGCTGCCACCTCACAGAGAAAACATCATAACCTTTCATGTGAATACATTCTGCTTCGGTACAAAACCAGGGTAGCTTAGAGCTCTTTCAGCACTGTCCACCATAGGTGTGGATTTACTTGACAAATGAGTGATGTTTTCTTGCATGAAATGCTTAACATAGTTAAGCAAGATCTTGAGTCATGGCAGTCTTCACAAACAGTACTGAGAAAGTACTGATTAGTAGTCTGACAGCCCTCAAAAACAAAATCCGTGGATTCCACACTTATTTGGCAAATTAAATGAACCAGAAATAAATGTAGCAACTTGCCATTAGGCCCACCTGTTTGCATGTTCAGTCTCTCCTGTGAATGCAAAAGTCATATTAAAAGCTGTCTTTGCTAAATAGCCTATAAATCTCTTCAATATTGTAAAAGATGAGAGAGATTTAAAATATAGTGCCCCAACATATACCCAAATACATTCCTAATTCTGTATTTAAAGAAGAACAGTAAGAACACACAATTTTTGCAAACAGGTCTCCTAATCAACTTGCTTAAACAAATGAGCTCCTAACACCAAAATAAACCCCAAGGATGAAAGCATCATATATTTTTCTCATCTTAACAGCCTGCCAGCATGTCTTTTCCAAGAGATTTTACTGAGCTGAACATTATGGTACTCTAGAGACCATTAGCAAGGTGGGCAACAGGGGATCTTTCCACATTAAGCAATCCAAAAATACTTACATCTAGCTTTATCTAAACAAGCTTGTGCAAATTTGTTTTACTTCCCAAAAGGAAAAAGAATTTACCATAATTTTTAACACAACCCTCTTTCATTTTTTTTTTTCTTTCATGGTTGGCTGACCTGTTACTGAACTATGATTGGCTATTTTTTCACTGCTACACATAATATTGCCTTGGCCAAAGGATCTTTTGGGGTCAGCTATCTTCTCACACAGGACTTGCTAAAAAAGTTTTAAGGTAAGACAAGTAAGCTATTAAAATCTAAACACCAGCCTCTAACAACTGGAACCGTGAACAGCATTGTGTATACCATCACATCATAACATTCAAAACTTGAAAAGGCTGATGAGATCATTGCTTCATTTTGTAACTCAGCACATAGATGCCAGTTCTTTATGACTGAGCAAATTTATGTTGTATATTTAAAAAAAAAGAAAAAAATAAATCATCAGCGTTGTAATTTTTCACCCTTATTTCTCCCGAGAGATTGTTTGGGAGCAGTGAGAATTCCAACAACACGTCCACTGATGAGAGGCAAAGGTCAAGCAAAGCGTCCCACATAAATGACAAAATGGTTCATTCCTAATCAAATTCAGCACACAGTTGGACAGGAACTTGGGCAGTTTATTCCCATCTGCTTCTCAAGCAAAATATCTACCTATTCAAACCGAAGTATAAATTTGTAATCTACTATACATGTTTATGTTATAAATCCTTATTCTGAAATAACTCAAGGCTGTAAATCACAGCTATCCAAGGTCCGAATCTCTGCCAATTGCAATAGGATTTCTGTAGTATTTTAGATCTTTACATCAGAATAACAGAACGCATCCTGAAGTGATCTATTCTCTTCCTCTAGTACTGTTAGTGAGATCCCCAAGGAAGGTATATGAACGGAGAGAATCGTTATCTGGGGAAAATGACACGCCCTGAAAGAAACAAGTGAGGTGGAAGCGTTAAGTTCTGCCAGAATGTTTCACTTCAGCTGGAAAAGTGTTCCCTCTGCTTTCTAAATCATGATTCACAGTAATGCGCATATGCATTCAGGGCTAAGGAGGCAATCTTGTTCCCCTTATACCCTATTTCCCATACATACAGACAACTCCTAAAGGGATAAAACAGAGTGGAGTCAGGATGGAAAGGAAAAAGTTTCTTCTCTGATAGGGTTTTATGATTCCATAGCTCCAGTGTACTGTGATTTTATGTGAGGTTTGAAGCAGGGATATTGCCACATGATGACTGTGGACTCCTATTTCCAGTACAAATACAAACTGTCCAGATAAAATGTCAGGGACCTAAAACATTCATTTCCTAAAAACACACAGGTATGAAGAAGCCACTTCTGCCATTTATCCAGTAAGCTTTCCTTTTAACAAATTAAAATTAGATCAGGGAAAAAAACAACAAGAACAGAGAGAGAAACACAAGGAAAAACATATCCTTCTACCTTAGCTTCAATCAGATTTTTACTGTACAGGTTCCTCTCTGTTCTCACAGCTTCACAGCGGTTTTGTTGCTGTTTTAACTTAATCGCAGACTCTTCTATTTTCTTCTCATAGTCACAGATCTGCATTTCCCGTATTTCAATATCTTTCAAGTGCTGGAGGACCTGGAGTGGAAAGAAGGAAGTGAACATGATTAAATCATCGTCACAAGATTATAAGGATGGGGCAGAGTTTGTGATTTTCTTCTAAGATGACAAGTTCAAATTCCTGTGATAAGAAGTTATAGCTACAGCTAAAAATCACTTCACTCCAAGTACAAGTTTAACCTTTCTGGATTGGTTATGTGGGACAACATTTTATTTTAACCTGATACCTAGGTTTTGTTCAATACTAAAACTTAGAGATGTGCATATATTTAATTTAAAAACAAGCTACTGAAAATATTGCCACTGAGTGGGTTCAATAAAATCAACATAAACAGCTTTCATCAAGAATACCCTTAGGTTATTTATGGAGCAAAGCTAGACTTTGTATGTTGTTTTAGATGTCAGCTGTATGATATGATGAATAAAAACACATATGTTTTTCCAAGAAGCCCTGCATGTATTCCTATATTCTAACAACCACCCAACTATTTTTTTAACACATGATCACAAACTGTTGATATATAATTATAATAATAAGAAAGTCAGTTAATGTAACATACACTTGATCTAAATAAGCAGGTAATCACCATTAGTTGCTTCTATGAAGGATCAGAAATAATGATGTGAAGATTACCTAAAGAGAATGGAGTATTGTAGACTGTAGAAAGAAGATGATCACATGCCATATCAATAAACAAAACCACAAAGTTTTATAGACACCTTTATTAAACAGTTACCACCATAACAATCCTAAGAATTACTACATTAAAGGAGCAAAAACACACATAGTTGCTAATCATTATGATGGGCTTCCTAATTATTTTTTTTAAATGCAAGAACCTTCCTCCTGCTGTACAAAGTTGAAAAAATCGAGGAGCACAAACAAGCAGCATTCAAACGGAATCCAAAGAAAGAAGATTAAAAGAAATTAAAAAAAAAAACCAAGGAGTACACACATCAAGAACATAACTTTTCAGGTTCACTGCCCGGGGAGAAAACAATGCCACACTTAAAGCTGGAAAAAGATCAAGCATTAAAGAAAAAGCTGAGGAATCACATGGGCAAAATCCAGGAGACAAGTCCATTTACAACTGCATTTCATACTCAGTTCTCCTGACTCTGTTTTTGAAGGTAGCAGTTTGAGCTAAGATTTATGTTCATATGTCAAGGCAGAATAATAAAAAAAAAAAAGTTTACATCAAATAGTCAATAACTGCAAAGTTTGCAGTCAACAATGTTGTCCCTTGCTTAGCAGAAAAGCCTTGTGAAGTTTAACTATGGGGCAGGAGCTTAATTAATTGATCATTCCACCATGTACCTCCAACGAACTTTGAAGACAGGGGATAGCTAAATATAGAAAATTTTATTACAGCAGCAGGAATACAATTCCAGCACATTTGTAGCTGACTGCAAGGATCTCGGGAACTGCTTACAGTGCAATACAAAAACACAGTCTCAGTTTATAACCTACTCCTGCCTTTTCCTTTTCTGTTAAAACAACCTGCCAATAGTAATAGCAGGGAGGAAAAAAAAAAAAAAAAAAATCAATAAGGCATGTTTTCTATCTGCACTATGGTCATCACAGGCTGGAGCAAGATTTGAAAGTAGGTCACTGCATTTGTAAGTCTTTTATTTGGTTTTGATATATATAAGTGCAATAAGCTTGTGGACTAAGTTTTCTGAGTTGTGCTCACAGGCTGGATGCTGACTTTGCTTTTTCAGGAATGATTAAACCCAAATAATTCTCCCTTATAAATACAGCAAAGACACATGCAATGTTTCCCAGCAGAGCCCTATGGGAGGCTAAGCATCCTCAATTCTGATTTAGTTGATAGCACACTACGCCTCTCAGATTTGCCAATGAGAGGCCAAAGCTAAGAAGAAAGTATTAGATATTCATAGTTTTCTTCTGCAGCCTCACAGATTTGTTTTTTTTTTTTTTTTATCTGTACACTTAACTATCATCTACTGTTGGTCACCTGTTTAGTTCAGTGAACCTACTCAAGATCTCAGTAATGGTGCCGTCCTTATTTGCTTACCTTCATTTAACCACTCCGAGAAGTACTGCCATGGTCTTAATGATATGCCTGTTGAGCATTAGGTTTTCCAAAAGATTATGTGAATTTAAAAAAGGAAATATCTTTTTTAATTTTCCTGGATATGTTGTTAAACTGTAAACTTAATATTGTAAATGGCTTTTTTTGAAAAAACAACATATTAGAGACTGTTTTTGTGACCTCTCATAACGCACAGTCCAGGAACACTTCAGGTGAAACTGAAGGGTATACTTCCCTGGTTCCTTTTCAGCAGCCTAAGCCTTCCACAAGGAAACCAAGATTTCATAATCTAAGAATTGAAATTCAAAAAAGAAATATTCTACTAACATTTGTAGCTCAGTAATACAGGCTACACAACAAAGAGCAAAGAGCCAGATTTTTTTCTAATTTGTGCTGGCTAATCTAAAAGTAAGACTATTCAACAAGTGACACTGACTTAAAAATGGTACAAACGAGCAGTCAGCCAGACCCATAATTAGAAGAGCAAGTCTAGCATGAATTCTCAGCACTAAAATCTTTTACTGTTGTGGATATAACTTTGCTGACTCTGTTCATCAGTTGCTCAGTAGCAAATGATGATTTTGAAAGAGAAATTCTGCAGCTCTATAGATCCTGTCCTGCTGTAAATAACCAGACAGCTTTCAGAGCCAGCATGGCTCTGTCTGCCTTGCAGGAGTTCCAAGAAGTCTTTGGACTTAGATGGGTTTGGCTCTTTACCAGCTCTTACACAATTCAGACGGTGTGCAGCGAGCTTCTTCAGAGCCAGCTTGATGGTAAAATGTGACAGAAGAGCGTTGACTGGCCATATGATCACTGCCCATCAGTAGCTCATTCCCCACCGGTTACGAAATGGTTCCTGCAGCTTCGCCACAGATTCTCAAGTTACCCATCTGCATAGGTCAATCAGTGAACCTAAATATTACCTAATGGGTATAATAATCCTGATCCTATGTCCTTCTTCCACCCTGTGTTTTGCCCTGTCTTATCCTTCCAAACAACGAGTAATCTCAGGGAACCTCTGCAGGGCAAAGACTATTGTCTCACATACTCCTGTGCTCAGAACAGCTCCTGCTGCTCTTCACCTGCAAGCTGAGTCAGGAATTGCCCATTTAGTGAACCACAGAAGAGTGCATGTCCTTTGGAAACGTGCAGTCACAACACAGGCATCATTATACAAACAGCTCAAGTGTCATAGCCCATTTACTGAGGCTCTGCCTTATAAGGAGTGACAGAAAATTTGCACCGGAAGTGGCAGGGGAAAAAAAGAAAAAGTAAACAAGCAAACATTTGTCATTTTCACCCTCAAAATCTTGTGAGCAGCCCTAATCAGAATTGAAAGCAAGAGCCTTGTAGTTCTGAGTGTTATGAATTACTCCCTGGACCTAGTTTACAATGTTCTTAACTCATATCTATACTGTTAGAAATGCACTATGAGGGAAAGATGCAAAATATGACTTTGCAACAAAGACAAATCTCACTTTCATGGACTATTATTCCAAGGAAATGACAAAAGGTAGTCCAGACAAGGGAGCATATACCATTCAAAAAATGATTTAAAAGCCCCTGGTCACACGAAGTTGGAAAGGATAATTTTAAAGTGAAAAGATAGCAAATAACTTGTGGGTTGAAACGGCTTGAAAGCTAATCCCAGTAAATCAATGAGCACCTTGGAGAGCCCTTCAATGTGATCTTCAGCAATTAATGGAACATGTTACAACCATGTTCCTGAGCATACGTCAGGAATAAAGTTGTACATAATATTGGGCAGCAGGCAACGCAAATTTTATACAGTGTTTCTCTGCAGCTGTTCCTGGAGAACTTCTGTTTTGCAGACTAGCTTGTTCAGATGTTTTCACATACTGGGAGTAATCCTTCAAAATGCTAAGTCTCTTACAAAGATGTCAAGCACCGTCAGCTCTCACTGGCCTCAATTTGAGGACAACAGTAGGATGCAAGATAAGGTCCTTTGCAGATAAGACAGAACAATCAAAGAGTAATTTCCAACTTCATACAAGAATTTCAACTGTGGGACTCAGGTACAAGAAGTCGGAGGCCCTGGTTTGAATTTCAGCCCTAGTTTCATTTCCCAAATGATCGCTGAATAAGAGAAATACATGGCTGTACTCCAAGTCTCTCACAGAATACACACCCATTGATGAGGTTCCTCCAGAGAGACCTGAAACAGTAGCGGGAAATATGCACTGACAAGAAGAAATTTTTGTAAACTCTGTGAAGACCACTGATCTAAGCTTCCTCCCACTGGCATGTTAGGAAATGAATATATCATCTTTACAGTTTTGAGAGTAAGACAGGAAAGAACCACTTGCACAAAAAGCTGTTCCTACCTTCTGTTTGAGCTCACTAGTTTCATTGATGAAACAATCTCTCTCTTTCTCCAATTGGTAAATAATCTTCCTTTGTTTCTGAGCTTCATTCTTATAATTTTGGATTTCTTCTTCCAAGTTCTTCTTTGACTGTCCATGGAGCTTCACCAAATTTATCTGCTTCTGAGTGGCACTGGCAGCCTTGACCAAGTTCTACAGGGAACACAAAATAATGACTCTTGAGCTGAAAAGGCAACACCGCCACCACTATGACAAAAACATGCCATTGTCTAAGTGCATTATGGACTTCCCAATGTTATTACCCTATATCTAATTTGTTCAGTTTAAATACTTGAGCCTCAAATCTGATTTTAAAAAAAAAACAACCCCTAACACAGCTGCTAAATAGTGCTTTTTCTGATTTGAAGTTAAAACACCAGTGCCTGTGTTACGAAAAAATGGATAGGATTGTTTAGAAGTGGATGTAACTAATGACTGGAAAAATCTTACCAGCTTTAAGGCATTTAGATTGTAAAGCATGCCAATAGCCAGTAAAATAAATCATAAAGCCAAATACCCTTCCTTCTCATGTCTTAAATAGCACGTTCAAACTGTAAATTAACCAAGCTTGGTTTAAAATTATGCATAAGGATTAAACAGAAAACACCAAGATACCATCTTTACCAAATCAGCCTTCTGGTCCCAGTTTGAAATTTCATTCCCTATACAAAACAGGTATTTGTTACCTACCAAATCTGAGCCTCCGCTAGAGTCAAGACACAGGACAGCAAATCTATAGCAAGTAAAGCACCTCAGAAATCATCTTTTAGCATTGCATTCACTAGATTACACTTCAGGAATGCCCATAAACATGAGATGCTATCCTGCAGTACAAGAACCTTGGGCTGATGGAAAATGATCAGTATGAGAAATGGACCTAAAAGCAAGGATTAGTATTAACACAGCCTGACAAGCTGCTACGTGGTGTGTCAACAGTTTGGTTTGTTCTTTTACTAGCAAAGACTTAGTTTGCCTACATTAATATTAAACTTCATGTGCTACAGAGTGTAAAAGCACAGATGTAATGAACTCTGGATATCAAATAACAGGTCTGCAATAAAGGTGAACACATGTAGCATTTTTTAACTCCCTGACAGTTTATACGTTAAGAGTTGGAAATCTTTTGTGTGTTTATGGGTACTAACGCTATTTCAATGCACAGAAAAGAAGCAGTGTAAGCATCTGCTTAGGGAAATCTGAATGTTTTACTTAACTATTTATTCTACAACAGTGCTGTGTCGTTGTGAGTGTTTAAACTACAGACATTTCATTCTCAAGCTGTGAGATTTGCTTATCAGTATTACCAATGCAAGCTCACCTTGCTTAGCATATCCCTTTCCCTCACAAGCTCATCTATAGCTTTCTTGTCAATCTCCACCTGCTTTTTGGCAGCCTCCAACTCTAGAGAAAAGGAGGAAAGAGAATAAATCCTGGGTTCAAACTGTACAGCTGCTAAAAATGCGGAAACAACTTAGAGGACTTTTTAAAAAGCCTTAACATTACATGAACAGTTTTATTAGCTGTGACTAGGTTTTGCAACCTCAGGTATCAGCTAATGATGTTAATACTTATTTGGGTACTTAGAAGAACTTAGAACAACTCAGGCACAGTAATTAATGGTATGAGAACTTATTGTATTTGGGTGTTCAAACCAAGATACCACAAAGAAGTCATATTTTCAGAAATCATGGAGCACACTCAAAATCAGAGGCTTTTAAGAAGCTTCAATGTGAGCATCCAAAAACTGAGGCACTTTCAAAAACAGTTACCTTCAGAATTATTCTAATCTGTCTATATGAAACCCAGTTCTCCTTTGAAGCAGTGAGATTCTGCTGGCTTCAGTGGAGTTAAAACTACTCACTATGGGTCAAGATTAACACTGGACATATACTATTCAAAACTGAAGAGACATGTTTTCGCTATATTTTAAAAAGTTAATTAAAACCTGCTACACTAACACCGCAACTCAGGAAACGCAGTACACTGGAGTGCTAAGATATGTAAAATATTGCAAAAAGAAGTGTTATTAGTAGCCATTCCAGTACAGATCTGAATTTCCTAAGTTCGTCTATCCTTTCTAGTACAGAGCATGACCTTAAGCAGTACTAGCAAAATGCTTGTGGGAAAGCTCTTCCACCCTGACAGAGATGCATGAATAACAAACATGACTTTCCATAAATACAGCTGTATGGAAGGATTCATATCTCATACATGCAGTCTCTTCAGGACACAAGCTAGAAACAAGGGAGAGCAAGGAGAAGCATTTATGCCAGTATATATCAACTTGAAGTAGATAAAGTTTATAGCAAAGATTTTTTTTTCTGCCCCAAAAAGTGAAGTCCCATCAACTCAAATGTTTGCCAATTTCATAATATTATTTTAGCAAAAAAAAAAAAAAACATAAAACTTTTTTTTCTGAAAATCACTTTGAAAATGTGTCTATTTTTACTTCAAAGCATACTTTATTTTGAAATTTATTTGCATTTTAAAGTAAAAAAAAAATGCTCAAAAGTACCCCAAAGTTGTTTTTTAAAGTTAAACAAAATATTTTATTAGACTCAAGGCATTTTCTTCCAAAATTTCCATTTGGCAAAAAAGTTGAAAGCTCCTTCTTCAAAAGTTTTCCAGATCTACTAGCAAGTCAAAGTCAATACTTGGACAGCTCTAGTATCCACACTGACCACTGAAATCCTAAACATACCAGAACTAAGTTTATCAGCTCACTTGCACATATTCATTTCCAGGCTGTAACTACTCAGCAGAATCAAAGCAGGAAAAAAAGTGTGTCCTAACCACACCTGATTTCAATAAGCTCTGAAATTGCTTCTGTCTCACAAGTCAGCTCAGGAGCAATGCAGGTACATTGGGGATGACCGTATGACGTGGCATAAATTGGCACACCACAAAGTTCAGTTATGTCTGTTGTATTTTCACCCCACATATGCTACATTATGAGAATTCTGTAACCCTACAAGGTTTTTGAAATGCTGCCGTAGATTCCAACTGTCATTTATACAGTCTCATACTAGACACTAAAGGAGAATGATCCTAACGGGAGAATGCACCCTGAATGAATACATTACGAATCAGAAGACAGATCCATCCATCAGTTATGTACCTACCTCTCTCCAGTCCAGATATTTGATTTTTTAGGGTGTTTCTCTCATGTCCTGCATCAACTTTTTGCTCCTCTGCAACACGCAGCTTATTCTGGAGAACATCTCTTACTTTGTTCAGCTTTGAAATTTCAAGGCGCATCTGAGTCACTTCATCATCTCTGGCCTACAGAACAGCAACAAGGAAAGGAGAGAGAAAGTATCCACAGAAAGAAAATGCCTCTGTACTTGGTGTATACTTATTCCATGAAATTCAGGAAGCAAAGGTATAAGTGCTGTGGGTCACCTGAGAGAAGATAATTAGCTAATTGAACAATATTAAAAATAATTTCAACAAAACCAGCTAGGGCGAGGAAAATGATAATCAAATCTTATGCTTTAGGGCTGAAGATGATCAATAAAGAATCCCCAGCTGCAAACTTCACACAGCACTACCCAATTAGGCCTGCAGATCAAACACAGGCAGCTCTAATTTCCTTTGAAGTATTAGGGACAGTGACTGCGATGAGAAAGATATCTGTAGTGTGGTCTGGTTGCATGTCCTTAACAGCAGGTATCTATCTGTTATCCCCATCTGTTTTATAACCTATGGCTGTAAAGAAAAAGCAAAATGTAGAGTTCGCCTCATTTGCTATGCAATCAGAGGAGAAAATAATCAATCAAAACACTGCATAAAAGTTAAGGAACTGGTTACCAGGAAACACAACCAATAATCACAACAGAAATTTGTCTCTTTCCTTTTAAGAAGTAAATATAATTCCCTCATATAATTCAGTGCCACTGTTAGGTTTTACAGCCATCACAGAGTACAGTGTTCCACTTACAGCCTCAGATACTGACTCTGTAAGATGGTGAATCCTGCTATGTGAGTATCCTCTGGAAGGATGTGAATCTCCTCAATTCTTAGTGACAATAACCTTCAAGAGATTTATGGATACTTTCACAGTTTGGGTTGCCCAACACCATAGTGGAGGCACTCAGCACACTGCAGGATGAAACTGCAAGCACAGTGCTTACAAAAAGGGCATCTCAGATCATGACTGGGGCTCTTAGAAGCTTTAGCAATTCGCTTAATTACTAACTGGGCAGTATCTTGGTTTTTTTTTGTTCCCTGAAGTCCGTGTGCATGACTCTACAAGTTCCATCAACTTTTCTTGAAGTTAGGATAAGATCATAGAATCAAAATCCTCCTTTTCACACTCTAGAGCCCCAAATGCAAGTCACATTTGAACATATTTTTTGTAAAGTTTTAAACAATGATGGTATTGCTAGAAGTAATGATAAAAGCAGATAGATAACCTGGAAAAGACAGTAATTTGTTTCTCAAATAGGTAAGAAAAATATCTTCCAGTCTGCCTAACAAAATATAACAGAAAACAAGCTCCTACCATACAGCCCATTAAGGATCCAAATCAGAATCTTCTGTGTTATATTAGTTATGATCTGTCAGTGGTTAGTTTTTATCATTCTGCCTAACAGTTCCCATTAAAAAAAAAAAAGCTCCCTATTGGCAAACAACCTTTTTATATAGGTGAATTGGTTATACTTGACTAAACCTTGATAAGATAATGATTTTCTACCCAAATTTTCTAATGTTTAGTGTTTTAACCCCAATGATGATAGAAAATGCAAGATATGGTAGACAGAGTAATAACATCTAACACTTACACATTACCCTTTATCACAAATGCTCTCAAAGTTCCCTAAAAAGCATATGCAGGAATCATCTCATCCTTCCCCAACTGAAACTCACCTGCTTCTGAGTGGTACAAAACAACTGTTAAATAATGAAAAGTCAGGCAAGAAAACCATTTAGATCAGAAAGTAAACACCATCTTGGTTACTTATATTTAACTTTCCCAACCAATACTGTGGGGGCAAAATTTTAGTGTTGGAAGCAAGTCCCTTTAGTGGAAGCTATCCAGGACACTGTCGTTATAATTCATTAACATTTTTCAATGGGTTTTGGCAACACTCTGATTATGTTAATCACTGTAAGTAAGTAGTTGCTCTTATCTGAAGATCTCACAATCAAAAAAAGACCTTATGCTTGTCAAAAATACCATGCATCTTTTATGAACAAAATATGTTGAGCATTTTGATTTCTGTGATTTATGAAATACAGCTCCTCCAGCAGGACAGGTGCTACACTGTCAGGTGATAGGGTTGGAGACTGCACCATGGTACTGCCACAGAAAGAATGGCATCCAGTGACAGCCAGATCTATTCCTAAAAACTCAGATTTCCCCCAAAACTACCCATAAGAAACTATCAGTACAAGAACTGAGGTCATCGCTGTCCCAAGTGGTAAGGCTGCCGTCAGAGTGATATGGCTGATAGGATGCATGCACCTTCTGGTACTTACTTTCAGTTCTGCTGTCTTCTGCTGGATGTCCTGCATCACCTCTTCAAACATCACACTGTGCTGCTCACTTTCTTGCATGAGCTTATTATTTCTCATCTGAAATTGCTCAAGTTCCTTACCAGCTCTTTCATTCAAGATCTGTTAGATTAAAGAACAATCCTATTAATTCTTTTTAATCTCATTACAATATCTACATATACATGAAGACAGAACCTTCCATCTCCCCAGGAGATAAAAGCTGCTACAGATTGTTGTCTGCTTAAAAACCAATCTTCATTGCTGATGAAATTACTGATGTGAAATATGATAAATGTTCATATTGACTAGGGGAAATGATAATTCTAATGAATAACACAGCCAGTGTCAGGTTTTTTCTGGGAGCTTAGCAGGTCTCTCTTGCAGGTGGTAGATAAATATTTTACTACGTGTTAAGCATTTGGCAAGCATCACGTAACAAAACAACTTGCTACATACAATTACTGAAAATGAGTATGAGATTCAAATTACTTCAATCAGCAGAGGGCAAGAGAGCTCTGTTTCATAGCAAGCAAATCCTACATTAATACACAGATAACATTTCTCTGCGTACTTGGTTTGCTGAGACCAGGACACAACCATTTTCCTCTCTAATTTGTCTTCAGTCAAAAGCCCGGAACAGCAGTTTCATGGTTTCTATGGAGAACATATACTTCAATACGGGAGCTGCCAGTCTTTTCTTCCGCTTGATGGGACTTCCCCTAACAGGTATTACTCCATAAGCGAGGAAAGAACAATCATCTTATTTTTCACTTCAACCATTGTGTGATAAACTGATGAAGTCAATATGTACCATGCCCTTTAAACATTAAAGGAAAAGAAGTGGAATCTCCCTCTTCTGAATGCATGTAGAAGCAAAGACAAGGTAAAAACAAGGAATACTGTTTCTTGTGTTGCAAATGTCAGGATAACACTGTGTTTCAGGTGATTTTTTACTGAGACTTGGACATAGGTGGTATGAAGCCTATAGTAGCTGTATCAAACCATTTTCATTGTCATGCAAGCAAGGATATTTTATTAGAAATTTCAGTGGAATAAGAGCAAGCATCACAGCCAACTACAATTCAGTTGAGAAACAATAACCCAATGACATTGCAATAGCTGAGTCACCTTCTCTTGCAGATCTCTGCTCTGACTCTTGCACAGTTGGATAGCCTGTGTTTTGGATGGACTTTTTGCAAAAGACAATGCAGGGCCTCCACAGACACCTTCAAGCCAGCACAGGCAACAAAGACAGTGCAGTAGTCTGAATAATTAGCCTAGGTACAGCACTTCATGTGAACTACTGGTTTCCAGGATAGTTTGGACAATTGAATGCCCCTAAAATCTGCACTTAGAAATGTTGAAAGGGGCTACAGAAAGGAGGAGGAAGAATGGAACCAAACAAGGAACTGTAGATATCCTATTTAAAAACAATGTGATTGTCCTGGCAGATCATGGAGCTGCCCTCAAAAGCTGCATAAAATCAGTGATATTCAGAGAAATAATCAAGTCTTCTCTGTATCCCTTTATGTGAAGAATTTTACTAAGACTCTATGTTGACAAAAAATTGTCACAGACCTCTACCTTCACAAATTCAGGGACCTGATGGGAAGAAAAAGCCATAAAAGTCATAAATTTACAAGATACACACAACTCCCAAAGAAGTTTCCCTTGAGGTAGGACTGTTTTACAGTGATGAGATCTCCCCTGCCATTTACTGAAATTGCTTCTCTGAGAGTTTCTCAAAGTCAGGGGAAATGGACTGAAAACCTGAAAATTCAAACACTTGCAGAACACTATATTAGGACATTTCCAGATAAAGTTTTCAGAAACAGAATGGGAAAAATCAATCAAAAAGGTTTACGGAGACAGTTCTCTGCCCTTTCACAGAAACTCTTCCACAATCTTGAGAGGTAGATAAAAATTATTGTGACAGAGAAAAAGAAGGAGTCAGAGGTAAAATGACTTTACCAATGCCACTATAGTGAATCAGTGGCAAAACTGGCAATACATGTCAGAAGTCCAACCTGGCAGTCTCCTGTTAATATCATTAGATCATCCATGCTCTTCACAGACTTTGTCTCACTTGCTGTGATCTTTTCAAGATGATGTCTGACAGTATCATTGAGATCCACTACTGATTTCTGTGAGGAAATCTATCTGAAATCTGTCAGCAAGGTTTACATATTTATTTATTAGTAAAGTAATATTTATATAAAAATAAATATTCATTAAAATTTTTTGACTTAAAATAATCTCCCACCCTCTCCCTTCAGGAAAATCCATTTTCTTCTTATTTTGACATCTGACCCTAATCTTCGACCTGATGAATAAGTGTGCCATGTACCCTACCTTCTGATCTTTTAGTTGCTGTTCCATTTTCAGTTGTTCTTCTTTGTTCCTCTGTATATGTTGCTGTAAATTCGTGATCTCAGCTTGCTTGTTATCCATTTCAGCTAGAAGATTTTTCAGCTCCTTCTCCATTTTTTCCTTCTTTCGAGCCTCTCGTGATGCCTCATTCTGATGGAGCTGGATTTCTTGCTGAAGCTATAATAATAGAGAAGACAATAGTTTAAGTAAGTTCTGCTGCCTTATATTCAGGAAAACAAGACCTCTCACCTCTCCTTCTACTATGCTTGATTTTAAAAACAACAGCTTCTATACTACGGTACCCACTACTACATGGAATATGCCAGATTTTCTCAGAAGTAAATATGTTCTCTAGTGGCTGAACAAAAAGTCCTGCATGAGGGAACATATTGATGACAAGAATTTGTTGAGCACCAGTCAGTTCACCCACACAGAAGGGTCTGATACAGTTCAGATATAAAAGCATTCCTCTGGAGATGCAGTGGCACAAATGTATTTTCAGTTGTAAGTTACTTGTAAAGTGGTACTTTTTGAATGCAGCATTAAAACTAATTTGGCCTTGATGTTGTATTGCAAGGATTTTTATTTTGATTTTTCTCTCTCACCAGCAAAAACACTTGTTACATTGATAGTAAAGGAAAGAGAGAAACGTCAGACCAGTGTTCATTTTCACAACTGCTCTCAATCTTTCTGCTCTCAAAGTTCCTCTGCAGGAACTTTGAAAGAGGAGCTTTCTCTCATATTTAATAGATTGCCTTGTGACTTGTGTTCTCTCCCTCCCCAAAAATGTGATAGAGCAGAATCAGCAGAGAGGAGACACGGGGGGGTGATCCACATGGAAATATTCAATTCTGCCAGGGACCAGCAATTGAAAGATGTTCTTTGCTTAAAGATTCCTCTCCCTCTGAGCCCACAGATGAAAAGTTGCCAGAACTGACTGGGTCTTCAACAGGATCTTCAGAAAGACATTGTCATTTAAGCAGTCTGAAGTGGAGAATAATTTCATACTGGGAGAACGGGAGGTGGTTACAAACACTGTAACAATCCCATACATTTAAGGGATGGTGAAGTGAGTATCGTAAGATTAAGGCTGGCAAGATTCAGTGAGTTTTGACGGGAGTCTCAATCCTCTCTCTTTTCTCCCATGCCCACAATGCTGTCAGAAAAGCAAAGATTTATATTCTCTTGTAATACCTTCCCAACCATCTGCTTTAGAAACAGAAATGAGTTCTCTGCATGAAACCTAGGCTGATCATTACTTTCCTATTTGTGATTAATAAAAAATTGTAAGCTAAATTCTGCTTCCATCTCTTCTCTGTTCTTTAAGTGTTCCTTTCTACTTTTCCTTTTTGCTGTTGTCTTGCTCCAGGCCCTATTTATATTCTGCTTTAAATTCTTTTCTTCCTCATTATTATGTTTTTATACTTTGATGTATCAGAGTTCTGTATCCCATCTTCCATCCTTTTCTACTTTCTCTCCATTCAGTGGGTAACCTATAGATCCTCAGTATTCTGTATCTCTAGCTGCTATACACATTTAAAGGAAGCGGTATATTTTGCTTAGTAAAGAACTGTCTACTCAGATGGTCAGAAAAACAGGGAACTTGAAAGAGGAGACAAAAAAAGGAAAGCTGAGATGGAATATGACTGCTTTCTACAGACACTGGTGAGGTGAAAAATTATTTAAGCTGAAAAACTGTGGGCAGGAGTAAGTGTGAAGAAGAAAGTAGGAGGTCTCTAACCATTAGAAAAGTGAAGTTCTGGAAAAACTTCCCATAAGCAGTAGGGGAGAAAATAGCCTAATTAGCTTTTAAGTCAGAATTTGATACAATCTTAAAAATGATGGTATGGCATCATATGACAACCACTGCCAACAGCAAGGGACCTAGGATCTCCATTCCAGGTCAATCTTCTAAGTGGTTCTTTGGAGGCATATGGATTTACAATGCAGAAAAAGAAACACATCTGCAGTATGAAAGATAACTATGATTCAGGCAAAGAAACCTTGGCCTCATTCAGGGTATTGGGAAGGTATGGAAGCAGGTGGTACATGACAATACACTTTGCAAAGGCCTTAGCCTAGAAGTAGAGAAAAATATGGAAGTCATTCACAACAGACTCCTTTCTGAGCAATCCTGAAAATGTTTGAGACGTGAAAGAACAGGTAGTGGCATACTAGTCAATGGAGATCAGTTGCAAGAGTGGAGAATGGTTCAGGACAAAGCCTAAAATCACCACCTGGTGATCTGTACAGACCTGCATAACGGCTTGATCTGCCTCATTTTTTGCCCTCTCTGTATCCTGCTGCTGCTCTGTGGCTTGAGTTAGACTTTGACGTAACTTCACGACCTCTGACAAGAGTTCGTCTCGCTCCTTTGTTATCTCTTCTTTGAGTTTTAGCAAATCCTGGATACTGGAAGCAAGGAAATAACAGTCAAGCAGTGTCACAGGCCCTTTCTGTTCTTCCTCCTATGCCAGAGCAAGATCTTTTGTGAGAAAGAGGAGCTTAAAAGTAATTTGTTTCATTTTAAACTCCTCTTGGATTAAGGCTCTGCTGGTCAATTGAATTATAGGCTCTATCTACCGTGATTGTAGTCACCGTCAACATAGGCGGCTTTAAAAGCTAATGTAGTCCAATAAATCACTCTTTCCTGTTACACCACATCCTCGTGGGTCTGAAGAAACCTTCAGTTTCCCAAAAAGCTAACTAAGAACAAAATTCCTTCTTCTCCGCCCATTGCAAAATTACTCGGGGACCAAAAATGTTGCATTGTTGTAACCAGTCTCTCTGCCGCTTAACTGACTGGGCCCTAACTGGGTTATGTCTTACAGTCATCTAATGTAAGAATAAAAACAGACTCCCTGTTTGGACACATTTACAATCTGAAAGAAAGTCCAGGCAGTGTGGGTTCAAGCTCAACCTTAAAAACCAGCCTTATAGTTCTAAAAGCCTACAGGGTTTTCAGCCCTATAGGGCTGAAAACGTGCAAAGGAGTTGTCTAGTCCTATGGCCTTGTTACTGGACAGAGTATTTAAGCATGGAACTGGAGGGCAATACACAGGGAAATTTAAGAGAGCTGCCTTTAGGGAGAGTTATACTAGGGGAAGGCTTAATGACTGAGTTTTTAGATCTAAGGAAATCTGTTACACAGGTCCAGAACATTTCAGGGCCAAAAGGTGAAGGAGTGAATTTCTCATGCATGCAGGTGGTTTATGTGCTGGCACATTCCTTGGAGGGGAAATGTTTGAGCACACTGAAGGCCCTGCTCACAGACGCAAGTCCACAAGTCTTGTTTATGCAGCCTGGATACACAGTGCATGGGGAGATGAGCATGCCCCATACATATCCTGAATGCATAATACAAATAAATACCTTACACAGTGTGAAAATTTCAAGCCAGAATCAGCTGGGCCAACAATCAGCAATCAAATGCAGCAATCTCAATAGAAAGTCCACAGGTCATAGGGTCAATATACTTAATCTTATCTTTGAGTTTACACTTAATCTTACAGCATAAACACAGTCTGAGGACCTGATACTACAAACACTAGCTTTTGGAGGGCTTCTGAGCAGCTCCTGAGGATCAGTACTATTCGCACACTGCAGCAGCTAGAGGCTCCACCTGAGACTAGGTCCCTTTACGCTAGTGGGGTCCCTTTACGCTAGTGGGGTCCCTTTACGCTAGTGGCTGCATAAGCGTTCAGTAAAAAAACCCTATAGTCTTGAAACTGTATAAATATGAAATACAAACAAGAATACAGTGATAATGCCTTATAACAAAGCTGGGAACAGAAGAGAAATCAAGTGTCCTGCTTTCTTATCTACTTGACCGTGCTGCCATCATATGTAAAAATGTTGACAGGATCCTATTCTCAAAGACAGAATATGTTGAAATGCTAGTCAGATAAAACAATATGACAGATACTGAGAAAGTGCATAATATTGATTTTCATGTGATCTTTCAGCTTAATCCAATGCTGAATGGACTCACTCAGAGCCCAATTCTGTACTTGCTCACTGCATAAACACATAGACCAATAAATGTGCACTCATGAGAAAAGTAAAAGGCAGAAAAGACCTCTCTCTCTGTTTTCCAGTGTCTTTGTAGTGTCTAAATGGCTAAACAACGTGTAGAATGATAGAAAATCAGATCAGGCTTTTGCCGCTCCCTAGGCAAAACTTACTTGCATTCCTGTCCCAGGGACAGTCCAGATCCTTGCTCCGCTAGGTTAGTTAGGCGCACAATTTCCTCTTGCAGTGAATTAATCGTTTCCTTCGCTTTCTGTTCCTTTTCATAGGCTGTATCCACCATTTTCCAGGCCTTTTCAATCTCCTAGGAACAAAATAGAAAACTATTACATAAACTGAATTGGGTTGAAAATGAACAACAAATTAAAAATTAATTGCCTTGCATTTTGGTTAATTAAGGAAATAGATTTTCATGCCTTTTCATGCTTAGATTCACAACAGTTTTCTTCAACAACTGTCTTTTCTTTTGGACAAGGGCATAGCAAACATTTTGAGCCATCCAGGCTATGTCAATTTACACCACAAAAAGCTCTAATAATACATTTTCTTTAACACACAGATCTGAATGTTATCAAATCTCACTTTATGAGGTTTTGGTTGTGTGAGTCCCACTAATATCTCAGTGCCCACAAAGGTGCCATCTACTTAAATAGCTGACTTATGTCTATAAAAATCTTATTAGCTATTACGACAATAAACATCCATTTTGATTTGGATGAGAAAAAGATGTTACTCTGGGCTTTTCTCCCTCTTTGTTCATTTTCATCTGCGAGGACCTAGTGTATTTTGATTTTAACTATAGACAAGCCACAATTCTCATGCCAAATTTCAGCACATGGAATTACTTGAATGACAGATTCGTTTGCCTCTCACAAGCCCAGGATTTGATATCCGCAAAGAGGATAAGGGAGGAGGGTTCACTTGATTCACTTGATTCACTCCCTTGAATCAGATCCTTAAGAATCACACAGCAGGCTTATTTCTTGCCAGGTTCAAACCAAGTTCCTACCAGTCCTGGAATCCTGTGCTAAAAAAATGCATAGATTCAGAAAGTGACTGGACTGGAAGAAAGGTTCCCAAAGACTCAGTAAATAATGAAGACACTACTTTTGACGCTAGAAGTCCCTGAGCTGCAAATCACAGCATGATGTCCTCTCTCTTATGCTCTTTTCTCAGCTGGCTCCTGGTGGAGTTCTGGACTTGATGGACTTCTACAGATTTAGACTTCAAGTGTGGCTGTGCAACTCTACATTAGCTCTAGGGGCTCTCCAAGCAAAGCCAGATAGAAGCTTCCTTACATCAGGCCATAATATCCCTGTCAGCTCCTACTTGCATCATATGAAAATGGGGCAGCGAAAAAATAATTAAAAAACACTCCACAAGGAAGAGTATCAAATAGCTTAATTTATATCAAATTGTGTACAGCAGTTCTTTATTGAAATTAACATCTCTGGTTCTAAAAAAACCCTATTTAACACTAAACTCAAAGTGATGACAGCTATATTATGGTACATTGTTAATATATTTATTGAGCTCTTTTATATCAAATAAATGTAGTACTTAGCTGTTTACTGCCTAAACAAAAAATTCAAGCTATTGAACTAGCAGAAGTAACAGGCTTCCAGAATTTGCTGAAAAGCTAACACAAAATATAACATCTGTAGCCTCTTCAAACTGGAGAGGGAATAAATTTTCATTTTATTTATTCAACTAGTTCAGCATATCCAAGTTTGAGAAACCATCTGGAGCTTAAAGATCAGGAATGTTTGCTCTTCTTTTTCTCCAGCCTATTAATAAAGAGTTAAATGGTGGGCTTTACTTGCTCAGAAATTCTGAAGGAGATTATAGTCAATTAAATTCACTACCTACAAACAGTATTTTCATTACTTAATAAATTACTTAGTTCAAAATTTAGTTTGAAAAATGTGCTTTTCATTTGTGTATCATCAAGCATATTTAAACAGTTCTAAATATTAAAGTCAATTGTTACATTTTATACATTTTGAGTTCTAAATTCCATTCAAATGCAGCAATGATCACACATAAAGTATTAAGTATAATCTAGTAAATAATAAATTTTTCATTCATTATCCTCTTACATAAAAATGTTCAATTATGAAATTTAAACAAATGCATGCTAAGCTGAAATAATGGTATGAAGACATGATGTATCATCTCAAGTGGCAGAAAAGCATAAAATACAGCTGTAAATAAACATGTTTCAAATTTGCCAACCAATAAGAGGCAACTAACGTTTCTCTAGAAAAATGCAAATGGAAAATAAGAGTAAAGCTGATTACTTAAATCAAAGCTTCCTGCTGGCTGATTAGACTGTGATTAAAATTGGTGAATTAAATCATTATGATTGGAGTTTCGGGGGAAAAAACTAGTGAGTAAAATCAATATGCCCTCTGAGAGGTCTTACTGGCTTCAGTGAGTATTTTGTTCTGGTGAGTATTCGCAAAATGATCCCCTGAAGTCAATGAGGCCATTCGGAAAAGCAGTGATTTCAGGTCACCCTAAGCTGTGCTTTTTGAACTTTGTCTTGCTTTCAATGTGCAAAAACAATATTATTGAACTTGTATTGATAAGACCAATTTTCATCAATAGGGTTAGCAGGCACAGATGATGGCCCCAGTAATAAGCAAAATCTAAATAAGAATTTGCTGCAGACTCCAGCATCAGCAGATCTGGGCTTCATTGTACTTGTTTCTTGGTTGTGTCTTTTACTTTGAATAGCAGATCAACAGATTGCTTCCTTTAAATTCAAAAGTAAAGACGAGGAAATTTTTGATGGTGGAAGCCTTCATTGAAAAAATATTCACATTAATACTCAGAGGAGATGGGATCTGAAATAATGCAGAGTATGTCAGCATCACTGGGTGACTGCAGTACATGGTTAGGTAGGTAACATGCATTGCAGTCTGTTGTATAATTAAAGATGGAAGTACACAGGATGCTTGCAGTTAGAATCATTCAAAAATTTTTGGAGAAGTACTGGAACTCTGGAAATTGTGAAGCAGAAGTCATAAAGTGTGACTGCCTTACTTTATTTTCTTGAAATAACCCAAAAGATCACATCAGTTTCATTGCTCAGAAACTGAGAATTACTGAAATGCTTTCTTAGTATATTGGACTGATATCTCTGGAAATTGAAAACTTGGTAATTCCAAGCAGGGCAGTACAAGCTCCTATAAATTCCCCTTCTAGGGTTCTTCCAGTGCAGCCTTGTGGATGAGTATCCCTATCAATAATAAACAGAATTGTATTCCCTTGTGTTCAGCTTGGCACTTTGCTCCTTTGACATGACTGGAAACAGCAGACTATTATGTCCGGTTTATTAAAACTACAAAACAGAGCCCTGAACAACCATCAGACAGTTAACAGCTATTGATTATTATTGACCTGGGTCCTACTAGCCACTGATCTGTGTAGTTAACCCCTGCCCCTAAACAAATCCTACTGATTACAATGAGGCTTCACACAGAGAAAAATTTTGCTTCTGCAACTTTTATTTGTATATGAGAAAATGACCTAGGAGAGGAAAGCTGTACACCTGTTACCCTGATGACCCATCAAGTCACCGAGATTTAGGGCCTTAATTTGAAGCAACTACACCATTTTTACAGGAACAGCCCCACCGGGATTCTCCTATCTTTTGTAAATAATGAAACAGTAGAACAGATGATTGTTTCTTTAATTTAGCGCTGAAGAATATAATCTTTGCTATTTTAGCACTTGAACTTTCCTCAACACTTGCCTTGGGCACTTGCAAAACACATTTTTTGAATGTTAGCAAAATTGTAGTGAAACACTACAGCTGCAATGGAACTTCCCTTCAGAAAGGAGAATAACATGAAATATGAAGGGTATATCAAACAAAACCCCAAAACATGACATGAACATTTTAAACAATAGCCAAATAATTCCTGAACAATTAAGAGAAATACTGATTCTCATAACCAAACTGAAAAAGTATCAGTGCTGTTTATTTGGCCCACAGCACACCACTAGAATTGAAACGTCACCTGTTGTGCATTGCACATCATTTCTAATAGCATCATATTGTCAAGCAGCTTTTTCACTACAAAATCTCTTAGCTGGTTCAATAGTAGGTGGTATTGTTAAGCCACACCTTGCCTAAGCTTCAAACTAGCTGCTGAAAAGGCTCTTATTTTTCCTACACTTACGCTCCTCAGTTTTATGACATTACGAAGGCAATGTCTCCTCAGCTTGGGAACATCTTGAAGGATTGCTGCTGCTGCTGTTCACACTCAGAGTATTGCCATGTAACGGCAGAAAGAAAATGATAAGGATCTTCGTGGTTCCTGACACCCACCTACCAGGTTTTGATTAGCAGCAGTGAAAATCAACAAGATTTTCTACACAGTTTTCCTCCTCCTTGAGGATGCTTTGAGCAGTACCATGGGCTTGTAAGCTGCAGCCATAGGATGACAGCACTGCTATTTATATTTACTCTGAGCGTATTTTCTTCCTAATTCTAAGGACAAGAAACTTCATTTCAAAGAACTTCTCTTTCTGTAGTCCTCATAGATCACTCTGGATTGTTACACTGAATTTATTTTACTGGAACAAAACACTTTATTGTAAAGCATGGAGGTTTCTCAACTAAATGCTAAATTAAAGCCTATCTAGGTTCCACAGCCTAAGCTTTTAAACCATCAGAAGGAAAAAAGTTCAAAATACAGTCTTCTGATCATTTGGCAGCTTTAGGTTTCTGGTAGTCAAACCTCACCGTAAGGCTAAAAACATCGACTGTTTTTAGCGAGTCAAGCACTTTGATTTGACAGAGTTCAAATCAGTAATAACAAAGAACACATCAGAGTAAATTGGTAAAATCACATTGAAATGCTATATAGGATTCCTTTTCAAAAACACCATGAAACATTTATTTATGAGAGTTGATGACACTTCCCTGGTCTACAATCTATATTTCAGCAAGTAAGTAGATTTTTTACGTTCTGGCAATAGTTAACATCCAAGCAACACTTCAAAAATATTAATGAATCCAGTCTCAAAAACTGTATATTGAGTTGGAAATGCTCTATTTCACAGAGGGGAAGCTTAAACAAGAACTATTAGTGAGTACTTGAAAGCCAATGGAGGTGGCTTAGTGCAAATAAACACAGAATTTGACTGGGACTAGTAAAAATATCAATCTAAAGAAATACAGAGATTGGTAGCAAAGCAAAGGTTAAAGAACTGGAGATGCCAGCGCTATAGTTAGTCCTCTGGCTAGTTCTCTACATAAAATAAAGTGTTCTTGTAGATGCTTTTCTTATTACCATGTTTTTCATTAACAATTTGCACATCATATTTCATTCTATTCAAAACTTTACCGTCTTCATTGATGATATAGTTCCCCGATCATCTTTAGAGAGCTTTGTGAGTGCAGCTACTTTAGATGAATTCACCACAAGCTCAGCATTCAGCTCCCTGCATTTCTCCATGAGACGCTTTTCATTTTCATGAGACTTCTTCATAACAGCATGAAGCTTCTCATATTCTATTCGAAATTTTTCCAGAGTTTTATCTCCCTTAAGTAGATCGATGACTTCTTGGAAGTCTTTTTCCAGTGCTTCAAATGCACTTTCTTCTAGATATGGTTTGCCAGACTTTTCCTGAATGAAATGAGATACATAATCAACAAACAGGAGGAATTCAACATCTCACTTATGACCCCAGAATATAAAAAAGCAATATACTGAGTGTGTAACAACTACTAAGAAATCATGACAAAATCTTCTGAAATAACCATTCTCTTGCTAGCATATGATATGCACATTGCAGGCTATTTTTCAAACAGATCTCCCCCAATTTTACTGAAATAACTTGTGCTTTAACAGTCAGACTTCCTGTAATTGAGTACCACAACTACTTTAAAGATAGGTCTATAAAATATCATCATTGTGATAGTGTTTACATAACACATCAACTATTCAGGAAGCCCAGTATTTTAGCCTCAATTCTTCCCAGTTCTCTACACTCTAAAGTCTGATTAGTTTATGCTTTCTATGCAGATAGCGCCAGCAAATCACTTGCAGATAAGCGTGTGTGAAAGCTCCAGTAATGCCAATGCAAGCCAATCCTTCCTCTGCAGGAAATGCTACTGTTAAACCTTTCACAGGGGACATTTTTGATCTAGCTCAGTTCTGATGCCAGATTTTGCCAGCTCGGTTGCTGGACTCCAAATTCCACCAATATTTTTCGAAACAGCTTAAAATAAGCCTCCATTATAGCCTTCAACAGAACACAGTCAGTAATACCAAGTGGAGGCAGTACGGCCACTTCTCGGGAGTTAGCTTGATCTGCTAAGCAGCAAGGTAAATCAGCCCATGGGATGCTTCGTGCTGTCACAGATACATTGCTTCATTACTCAACCTTGCTCAAAACTGACTGACTGGAACATCTCTATGCTGCAATCTGAAGTACAGTTATATCCCTATAATCGCATCTCCGAGGTGGACTCACTTGGCTAGGAAACCAGCTCTCCTGTTAGCACCGGCCATGGACATATGGCGAGCCCCCCTCACAGAGGAGAGGCAATGAGATGCACAGCTCCAACAGCCTTAAAAATCTGCCCTCATATCTCCCCTGCAAACTAATGGATTGCTATTTGAAAAATGGTTCAGGCCCCTACTCACCATTTGAACACAAACCGTTCAAAGGTGAGAGTTTTCAAAATTCTAAAAAAAAAACAAATTCTGAGAGCAAAACTACACATTTCATTTGTTTCATTGTTTTTTTGGGGTGGGGAGAGTACATAAGTTCACGCTACCTGGAAAACATTAAATTAAAGGGTTAAAAACAGACCCTTATGACTTCAAGTGCGTCGAGGGAGAGGCACTGGCTCCAAATTCCCCCTCCTTGCCAAGGCTCTGATTTGAGGGGGCTTTTGTCAGAAACTTCAATGGGAAAACAGCAAAGGCAACTTAAATATTAAAACCCAGGCTGCTGTTGGGTGGAAGGGCGGCCTGCGTGGCACGGCCGAAGTCCGGTGCGTCGCCCCTTCAAACCCGCTCTGGTGCTCACAGCAACGATTTTGGGGTTCTTCTTATTTCTTCCTCCTCTCCAACGTCAAACCTTCAGTTTTGACCTCGTTTACATTTGTGATCATAAATAGAGTTAAAAGAAGAGCAGTAACAGCACACGGGAGGGGAAAAAAAATCACCCCCACGATCTTAAAAGTAGCAGGTGTTCCTAAAATGTGTTATTACTGCCTATGTACAAGTAGCGTAATTGCTCCTACTTTCTACACAGGATCTAACTGAGCTCTGCTCACAGAAGTAACTCAACGCATAAATACGGTATATAGATGATATAGAAGATGTAGTTGGGCTTATTCTGAGGCACAGCGTTCGCCCCGTCCAAAAATCAGGTGGGGGATGGAGGGTGAGGGAGGGCTCACCTCAGCCATGCTGCCGGCGGGATGGGGGCGGGAGGGCCCGGGGGGGGTCGGTGCCGGTGCCGGTGCCGGTGCCGGTGGCGGTGCCGTGGCGGCCCCAGGCCGCGGCGGTGCAGAGGCCGCCGCGCCGTATCGTAGCAACGGCGGCGGGCGGGGCCGGAGGGCGGCGGGAGGGGCCGTTGTGGCCGCGGAGGCCGGGTTTGCCGCCGGGGCCCTGCGGGCGCCGTGGTCGCTGGATGCTCTGAGGGCCCACGGCCCGGAGGCTACTGAGAGAGGCCCGTCGCGGCCCTGCACAAGACCCTGGTCACCCCGCCCCGTCCCTTCGGCCGCGGGGTTTTCTTCCAAAGCTGTCCATCTTGCTGTTGAAACTCAGCCATCAGGGATTTGAATCAAGGACACTGAGGAATAATTCTCCTCTGACAGGAAAGGCCGGGAGCGGCTCCGTGAGCAGAGCAGCGGGGTCAGCGAGGTGCAGCGGCTCGGCGGGAAGACTCGATCGTCCCCTCAAGGCATGGAGGGAGGCAGCGTCGGTCCTGTGGAAGGCGATAAAAGGGGATTTGTGCGGTTTGGGGGCACAAATGACATTTGGAGCCTGGCTTCTGTCATTTCATTGCACCTGACTGTTCACACTGGCTTGTCTGTGCGTGCGTGAATGATTTTGTACAGACCACGGCGTAGAACAAGGGAACGCAGGAGAGTGGCTCTGTGCAAGTAGCAGCTGCTGCTGCTTGCTCCACTCCCAGCTCCCAAACCCTTGAAATCACAGAACCATAGAATCATTAAGGTTGGAAAAGACCTTTAAGATCATCGAGTCCAACCGTTAACCCAGCACTGCCAAGTCCACCACTAAACCATGTTCCTAAGCACCACATCTACCCGTCTTTTAAATACCCCCAGGGATGGGGACTGAACCACTTCCCTGGGCAGCCTGTTCCAGTGTCTGACTACCCTTTCAGTAAAGAAGTTTTTCCTAATAACCAACCTAAACCTCCCCTGGAGCAATTTGAGGCCATTTAGTTGTTTTTACCTCTATGGGGTCACAAACTGTTTCATCTGATAGCTTTTTAGGGCAGGGAATGCACTGTACCATGTGCACACTGCCTAGCAGAATGGATGTTGGTTATGACCTTAAAGTACCACTTGAAACTAATAATGACGATGGAAAACTTCTTCTCCTCCTGGTTTAATGAAGCCTGAATTGTAGCGTTTCGTTTTACTGATTACATGGCAAAATAGGCAATTTCAAATGGATGCTTTCAAAAGGTCTGATTTTACCATTATAACTGGAGAATAATACACATTTTATAATGTATTCTCTATATGTATGATTTAATTTACACAATATCCTACATGCTGAAACATTGTTTCAATCATTTCAAAGCACGCTTCTAATAAAAAAACTAATAAAGTTCCTTTTCTAAGTTTTGCACTCTTCTTTTTCCTCATTTTCTTTTGTACTGATGTTTCTTACATAATAAAATTACCAGGAAGATGATCATGGTAAATTCCCTGATTCTAGGATTTCAGATTCTGAAGAGGACCGAACCCATAGACCTTTAAAACAAAACAGCTGCATGTGTAAAGAAATACCAAAAGACATGATTTTTAATTCGCTAGCAAAATACTGCTGGAGGAAGGGGATATGCTCAGAATTAAAAAAAAAAAAAAGATTATATGATATAACAAAAAAGCGTTCACATTTACATCTCAAATATATAACCTTGATATTTATTATACTCTTTCTTATGGCTTTAACAACAAAACAGGATTGGAAACTTATGAAGGGAGGTAGTTACCTTTGTGCTTTAGGTTCATGTTTGCACTTGTGGGTAACAGCATAAATGTGTCCAAAGATGATATTTATTGAGGCATTCCCATGAGCTTCTGTTTTTTAAACTCCTGGTGATTTGTGTCCTGTGAGATGCTCTGAGGGGTCTCATAGACTCAAGACTGTATAGGCTGGTCGTTGTGACAACTGCTGTTTGAGCTAAATTCATTCAAATTTGACGAGTTCACCGTCATGGTAGCTGCACCTCTAACTGCAGTGCAGACACAGTAGGGTGACTGTGTCAGGAGTCCGCGATAACTCATGCCCATTTTTTATAAACCAGCCACCACGCTTTTAAACACCACAACTCATAGCGCACAGTTTTAGAGTGCAAACAGGACACAAATCTGTGACAAGACCCAAAAATTTACTTTGAATTAATTCTGCAACAAACCTATAGAATGCCTCAACAGGTTCCTGACCAAGGAGCAGGACTGACACTCAAGAGGACATCTGGGTTTCTGACCTCAGCAAAAATTTCCTGTAGCTTGGGACCAGCCACTTGAAATTCCCCGTGCTTTATATTCATCAGTAAAGTGGAAATAACCACAGCTGCCATCCTGCAATAGTGTTGTGACTGTCATAGCTATAAGCAATGTGCTCCTGGCACAACGTGAAGCTATAGACAAGATGGAGCTCTTGAAGTGGAATCACTTTTTAACGCTTCCTTTTAAGCTAAGTCTGTGTTGCCAGCTCTGCAAAAACCTTTCTGCTGGTAAGAGCAAAAAACTCCCACGGCCACAGAAGAAAAAAAACAAATAAATCACCTTCAATAAAAACAAATAAATCTCCATTAACAGCAGGGACAAGCCAGATCCAGAAAGTTTCGGTTCATCGGAAAGGTTTTTATTTATTTCTCTCAATATCTGACTTTGTTCAAGAGACATCCGTACTTTATGGTAAATAAGCAGAATCACCTGTTTCACCAGCTGCATAAAAGAGAGGTTCGCATCATGGAGTGTGTTTGTGTGTGTGCAGAAAGGGTTACTAGAGAAGAAATATTTGCTCACTGATTTATTTGAGGTCACAACCCTCAGGCAGTTAATTTAATGCACGTTTTAAACTGTAGTGGCATGAAAATGATAAGCCATCACTTTCTGACTGTAAGGATTTATGGGCTACTGCAGAGATATAAATAAATAGAGTAAAATCTCACCATAACATTACCCAGGAGAATGTAAGCGCTTTGGGGCAGGGACCATGACAGTACATGTCTTCTGGAAAGTGTAAAATGAACTTGTGGACACTGGAAGGTAACGATAAGAAGAACTGATAAAGGAGAGCCTCAGATGGGGGGGTTGAAATGTGTTTCCTTCACACCACACCGTTGTAAGGACGAGTATCACTAGGTGGCACTCCACCACTACAGTGGTTTGATAAACTGCCCCCCCCCCCCCCCCCCCCCCGCTATTTTCAGCCCTGACAAGCTTTTCTGGTTTAGAAACGTGTTACAAATATTAATTAATACATGGAGACATAATGGTTGGGTGAACATGTGTTCATGGATGAGGTCCTGTATTTCCATACAGTTTTGCTCCGTTTACTCAGATCAATGGGAGATTACCACTAAGGAAAGCAAAATTTGGCTAACAATTTACTAATATTAAAATATTATTTCATATATATTACAAAGATGTTACATAAATATTACTTATCTAACTGCAAGTCTTGTAATTTCCCGAGCAATAGAGAAATCCATCACAACCTCATGGCCTCAAACACCAGTGACAGGACAGACACTCAGTGGGCTGACATCCCGGGACGCACCCTGGAAGCCAGTTTGTCTTCTCAGAGTTACATCAGTTTTGCAGTATTAAAAGGAATAAGAGCTTACTAAAAACACTTCTTTTTCTCCAGTGACAAGGAAACGCTATGCAGTCCTCGATTACTTAATTATCTAACTGATATTTTTACTATATTCTTTTTGAATGTCCTCGCCTCTTGTTATTTTCAAATTAAATGACAGTTTTATAGTGCGAACAGTTGTTCAGTTTAAATTGGATTGAGGCTTTCTACTTTGTTCATAAAGATCACGCAACAGATCTCAAATAGCAGTAACCTTTGATCATGTTTGGCACTAGAATTGAGCCAATGATCTCAAGAGGAAGAAACATTACCATTTTCATAAAAAGTTAAACCATGAAAATGTTTTGATTAATAGGAACACCCAAATAAAGAGCTCGGTTAGTTCTGAGATGGAAGCTAAAGCTGACAAGTGGTCTGTGTATAACGTACAATTACATGCTCTACATAAAAAATAAAATAGATGACAATTATGGAAAGCAACTAAAATTAAGTCAATAATCCTGGAATTAAGCTGAACTTGCCATTCCCCAGCATGGTTTGAAAGTGCAGAACAGTTTTCTGTCCCAGTTCTGCAACTAGGATTACAATGGCCTGCCATGCTTGTTAGAACATTTCTCTCTTCTAGCCTTCTCCAAGCCAAACACAGGGATTCTCCAAGACCGCTGGAGAAAAGCAATGCTCTGCCGATCCTCATCACCATCGCTTCCCACTGAGGGCTCCTACCACCACCAGTATTATGGTTTATGCTACCAATCTGACCTACAGCTTTGGAGAGTGACACGGGGGGGACTCTTCCTCCTATGTATTTGGAGGAACAGTCTGGCAGAAATGACCCCGTCCCATCCTGGCTGCCCAGCATCGTTAATCCCTAAAGAGGCTGTGAAGGAAAGCCTACAAGGTAACATAAATACACTTGGCCCTGCACAGCACTCAAGTTTGTTCAATGGACAACTTCCATTACCTGCTTACCAGTTCTGATCCATGGCTCTCTTCCCAATCATGAACATTTGAGTGTATTTAAAAATGAGTTTCAAATATGTCTTGAAGTCATCATGTGTTCATTAGCAGAAACAACCTCCCCCTGTGCTTTCCAACAGCCTTTCTGTTCCAGCAGCAGAATCCAGGCCCTAATCTCTGATTCCTGTTCCCCTCGTATTTTATTCTTCAGCCTTTTAATTCTCAACCACCCAATCTTTCCCTAGCTGAAAATTTGTCTGGCATCTTTCACTACTTGACGCTTGAGTCCTCTGGGAGGAAGAGGCTATTAAAAAAGATCTTAATACCCAGGGAAGGCTGTAGAAATCACAGCGATTTAAGATGTTTATAAGGTCAGGTGTAAGGGGGTAGATGAGGACACCGTATGGTGAGCTGTGAGGAGGTGACCCCGTCTCCCTGCACATTTCCTTGCATGGTAGCTAGGAGGTGTGAAATGTTCATGGGTGGAAGGGAGTCCCCCACTCCCTTCTCCCCTTCGTCTACTCGTGCTCCTGCCCTGCTGGGTCACGCTGAGCCGTGCCTATTCAAATACTGTCCTGCTGCCATCTCCTTTAGGCTTACACAGCCACTTGCAGTATAAAAGGTAGGGCCCCAGCAAGGCCCGATTCGAGCAAGATTAACATTCCTGCTTTCTCTGTGTTAACATGATCCCTCTGCGTGTTCCAGGTCGGCAGCCGTCTCCTGTGTTCCTTGTGAAGGAGACAGCTGGAAGCTGCACTAAAACCCGTTTCACTTTTGCCTACCCATGTCCTATCGTTCCCTATTCTCTCTTTGTAGGTCTTGCAAGATGATTTTTTTAATTTACTGCTTGTAATAGCTTAAGGAAATATTTCTCATTTTGTAATGGATTAGAAATACTAGTGGAAAGAATAAAATAATTCCTCAAGTCTTCCAAGATGTCTGAAAGCAGCTGAGAAAGATACCTAGAATTTAACTCTCAGACCAAATCTTGTTCTTGTCCTGCTCCTGCTGATGGGATCTTAGAGTCCATTTTAGAAATAATATTAATATATCTAATTTCTGCTGCAGCAGCAGCCACATGACAGAGCCACAGGCTATGTCCCAGTGTGCGAGGAACTGTGGTACTGTTACTCCACTGCTCACAGGTTCAGGTCCTGCCCAACATCTGAGTAAGGTTAGCGGAGCTTGGCTCATTATCAAATAAATTACTACCTTTAGCAAGATAATGATCTTAAGCCTTCTGCAGTGCAGCACTACTCAAACAATGAATCATGTGCTGGAGTTGTCAGGATATGTGCTTCTAGCTTTCCCTCTGCTTTCAAACTGCTGAACTGCATCAAAAAAACTAATACAAATCAAACGAATGTGTCTTGGTTTGACTTTTCCATTTACATGTATTGTATTGTTATCACAATTTTATACCATCTAAGGTGGCACAGAAAGTGGATCCTGAATGGGATGGTGGATATGTAATAAAATCTGTTGGGATGTGAGCCTTCCTTTGAAAAATGTTCAGGCCTTTTCCCTTTTCACTTACCTGTATCCCAGAGAGGTTTTGCAGATGAACGTAAATCACAGTCACTGTAACCTATGGTGATTTGTATTGTCCAATGTGTATATATATACACGTGGTCAGAATCAGTAATTACTACCTTGTCAGGCTTTATGCAGACATTTTCCTTTGGCTTAGGTGATGAATATCTGTGATCTTGGAGAAGAATCTGTTTTCTCTCCTGCTGCTGCTGAGAAGTTCCCAGGGGAAATAAATAATGCACCAAAACAGGCTGAGTCCTGCAGCGCAGAAGCAGAGAGATTCCAGTACTGCTCTTGCTAGAGATGATTTTCATAGATTATGGCATAATGAGAAAGGAATGTACTAACAACACCCAGGTTGCCAATAAACCTGGATAAACTTGATTCAGACACTAAGGAAACAATACCCATACACACACATTTACAAACACAAACCCTTTGAATAACATTAAAACTGTTACTTAATTCAATAAGCACTTCAAGACATTCGAAGAACAGGCTGACTTAGCAGTCCCAGTTATCACTCACAAGCTAGATGGCTTCAATGCCAAGCTGTGCCACCACATTTGCTCGGTGCCCTCTTGATATCACAAAATTTTAGCGCAACGTAACGTGCAGATTGTCTCCCACCACAGCATGTGTCCACCACCTGAGCTTAAACAAAAATCAAAGCTGCAGCGGTGGAGAACGTGCAACACGCCATACTAGCGTTACTGTAAGACAGTTGTTGCAATGCTGTGGAAAGGGTGCGATAAAGAGATCTATAGTTCCCCTAAATCGTGTTATTATGCTGTTGCTCAGACCTGGTGCCCTGAAGCTTCTTTGTGGAAGTCATAGTTGCTGAGCAAACTTATTTCTCTGCTAGATCTGTAAGAAGGTGCCCTTTAACTGTAGAATGAGGGCAGTGTTGGAAAACACTTTTTAAATCCGCAAGGGACTTTTTAAGGGACTTTTTAAATCCGTAAGTGGCCTTTACCATTGGTTAAGTTAACCCTGCTCTGCCTCAGCTCCCCCACCCCTACAAGGAAACTAGTGCCGCTTCTCTGCCTCGCAAGGATGTCGGGCAGATTCACAAGTTTCTACTCGTGCCAGCTTTGAGCAGGAAAATGCTTCAGCATCCCTGGGATCTGCTCCTTTGCTTTGCTAAGAACTACAAGCGAGGTTACGTGTTTCAGCTGCTTCCCCGGCTCTCAGGCACGACCACCAGGAGGTCGGAACACATCCGAGAAGCAAAATGAGCGCATTTCCTCTCCGTTCCCGGTGCCCTCAGTGCAAAACCATCTGGGAAGCTAACGGGGGAGCCGGGAGGGAGCTCAGAGAGCAAACTGCAGCCTGCCGGAGGATGGCTCGGCTCCTAGGGCTGGCGGGGGGGGTTTGAAGGAGGAGAGAAACAGACAACAACAACAACAAAAAAAGACCAACCAAAGAGCAAAGGAAACCCGCTCCGGCCAGGCTGGGCGGACTCGCCCGCACCTCGCCGAGCGGAGCCGCCGCGCTGCGGGACGCCCCGGGGAGCGGCCGCCGCCGCCCCGACACCGCCGGTCTGCGCCGAGCCCCCGCGGGCAGCGGCGGCGCCGGCCGAGCCCCGGCCCGGTAAGTGCCGTCCGGGGCTGCGGGGCCCCTGAGCACACGGGGAGGGAGGGGCGGATCGGGGGGGGGGGGGGGGGATTTGTCCGTGTTTGCCGGTTTTGGGGAGCAAAGCCGCAGGACGAGGTGCGGCGGGTGCCGGGGTCTGCCTGCAACAGGTCGCGTTGGTGCGGCTGTCCCCGGTTTCTCTTGACGGAGGAACTTCTGCGTTTTGCGCCCTCTCCGTGCGTAAGTGGCTCGTCTCGGGGGGCATTCGGGCATCGGGCCGGATCAGGCCCCTGAGGCAGATTACTGTGCCCGCCAGAGTTTCTACACATCTTTCACTTTTCCTCTCCCAGAAGCCTAGGCAGGAGCCAAGCGCAAGGAGAAGGCAGCCGGCTTTCAGGGGCCCCGACAGCTGCAGGAGGACTGGCGGTGGCCCCCTTCAGTGGGGCGCATGGGGATCCTCTGCGGGATCGGGTCTTGCTGACCCTGCAGCCACCTCTTTGCTGGCCCCGACAGCCCCGGGGGGTCCTTAGGCCAGGGGTGATCTCAGGCACGTACAGTCCACGCGAAATGCATCATTGAGCTTTGCAGCCTGTTCAGTATTACATGGCTTGGGCTTTGCTTGTTACAAAACTTTTTTGCCTTTCTTCTGAGATACGGTATAACTCTTGTAATGAGTGCAAAGAGAAGGAGCGATGTTTCTAGTAGAGCTGCTGTTCATGTGTAGTAGGTATTTGTAGCTCCAATCAGAGTGAGTCAGGACTGGGATACTGGAAGTCACGGGCTGTAAAACTGACACGCACAACCAGAGCCTTAGTGGCCTTTGCATCTCAACTTGGCATCTCTCACTGAAGCAGTTCTCCTGGGAACTGCCAAATTAAAATCCTTGAGGAAAACAGTACATGTTGCTAGTGGTGTCTGTTATGTGGTCAGGCAAGGTGAGCTCCAGCAGTGTCTCTAAGCGAACATTACTATTAATGTGTGTTTAATGAGTGCTATAGGCCTAAACCATACCCAGCGCATCTCCTTCAGGCCTGAGTGTTTGGCGTGAGCTGCCAGGCAAGCAGCACTTGGACAGGAGAGCAGCTGTAGTGCGGCATGGTTTGTTTTGTGAGGTTTTTGAGTTCAGTTTGGTGATGATGATAATGCTTTTCTGCAGCTCTGACTAAAGTGATTCTGTCTACCTTCATAGACATCTGCTTTGAAAACCTACAGGTCCCAGATTTCCTTAATATACTTGAAAGGGGTTTCTTCAGTCCTTGAGACAAAGCAGAGCATGGAAATTAGGAATGGAAACTTAAAACCTTCTCTTCAGTCTTGTTTTCAGCACAATAGGTGCTTCACACCGCTCCCACATGGGAAATGCACATATTAAGTGTGATTGCCACAGATGTGGAGAGAGGTGAATTGATTTGCCAAAGGTCAGAGAGCCAGTGTCGGTACTGGGATCAGCCCTGAAGGCTGCTTGGCTCCCAGCTGGTAGATGACACTTTTTTATTTTTGCATGACAGTATGCAGTGATCTGTGTTTGCACCAGCAGCATCTGCAAGGGAGAAGCCACCTGTGCACACCAAAGGCGTTGTACCTGTTTATCAAGAGCTCAGGCGGTGGCCCCTCCCCACCTGTCTTCCTCTTTTTGTTGCTTGGAGCATTACAACATACTAAGAACAGCCTTTTTTTTGTTCCCCCCCCTACAAGTCAGACTAAACGGTCCTGGTTGGGGACTGGGGGACTTTGCTTTTCCTGAGTGATTGTTTCAGGCCATCTGATGACTAGAACCACCAAAGCTCCATGGCCTGCTCCCCTTTTGTTTTTTCTTGGGTCTCTCCATGGCAATAAGGGCTCCCATGTGCCTCTGCTGTATGGCGGTCTCAGAGGGATGCCAGTGCTTGTGATCCCACTTACGTGGCAATGAGTAACAGGGGAAGGGAATCTGACCCAGAAACCTAACACTGGTGTTCTGTGAGTGGATCTAACTCATTTCTGAGTTTGGTTTTTAAGGAAAAACTGAACAGTTTTCATTCATAAGGACAATTTTAGGCTGGCTTTTGCAACTGTCTACCTACTGACTGTTGTTTCAGTATCTTGGAGCTTGCCTGCAAATAAATTAATGCAGATATAGTGCAATATCAAGAAACACACTTAGTGGATTGTATTGTGGCATACTATTGTTTTTTTTTTTCTGATAGCTTAAATCAGTTCCCTGAGTGCAGCAGGTACACAGCAAAAGGGGTGGTTTATTTTTCTAGTTGTATTGCTTTCTCCTGCCACATCTGCATCCCCTCTAAAACAGCTGTCCTGGCAAAACTTAACCTAAATTCAGCCTCTGACAACAAGGTGACATTAAGAAGCAGTTGTTCTGGGAAGCACTGATAAAGTATATGAACTCCATGAAGAGTCTGTACAAGTCTCCCTGCTGTCCTGTGCTGTCCTGTCCTGCACGCTCTGCTCCGCAGAATTGCAATTGCAATCCACAGCAGTGGTGCAATGGAGAAGAGAGCTGGAAAAAAAGCTCCTGGCTTGTTCCCTCAGATCCCCTTTAAAATGGGCTGTTGGGTGGGCCAGCTTTTTCTCTCCCAAGTGTTATTATAATCCATTTACGCTGGGAAAAACCAGATTTGCTGCCAGGCGGCATACTTTCCATCAGCACATGTAATTGCTGGGTGGCGGAGAGAGGTAGAGACTTTGGTTTTCAGGCTGGAGAGAGAGAGGGAGGGAGCATGGCCAGGGTGTGCGCTGCACGGCATCGTCGTGTGCCCGACCATGAATTCAAGGTTTTGCAGGGGTGTGGGCTCAGCTGTGTAAGCAAAACCTTCTGCCCATTCACCGCTCAGCGTGGGCAATAGGAAGGGAGGCAGGTAGCTGAGCTTCAGGCATCTCGAGGGATGGAGAACTGGCCCAGGGGCACAGCTGCAACAGGGGCTTTTTTTTAGCTTGTTTTGATTTCCACGCACACATGGGCCATGTGAAGTTGGCTGAGCCAACCTTGGCCGGAGGTTCAGCAAAACAAACAGGTCTTACTGCCACGACCTGAAGGCCAGACTAGCTGCTGAGCTTCACTGGAGCAGGGGCAGGTTTGGTTTCTGGCATGGAGAGGAGGTTCTTGTATAGGGCTGACCCACAACAAACACTGCTGTGTTGCTCAGACTGCCTCCAAGGGAGCGGGAGGAGGTTTGTGCTAGTGTGTGAGGATGCAGCGCCGACGCACCCACTGCTGAGATGGACCTTTTTGTAGTGACCTTAGACCATCCCCTCAGGTTCAGTCAAGGTCTCTCAGCCATCTGTACACATATAGTAGAGGGAGACCCTGACTTAAACTCTGTCTTTTGAGATTTAAAAATTATTTTAACAAGTGAGAGCATGTAAGTCCCGTAGCAACAGTTCCTGCACGGCACTTCATAGCTCTTTTCCTCCAAGCAGAGGTGCCTGCTGTACCTACCTGGCCCTGAGCCACCACGCAGCCAGGCATTGCAGGCCCTGAGGGCTAACAAACATCCACTGGGATATTACAGCACGGATCCAGCCCTTTTGGGATTGGGGTGTCTGGCTCCTGTGTGCTCGGCAGTCTGTGCTGCTGCTGCTGGTAGTGTCGTGGCGCTGCCTGAGCAGAGGCAGAAGCAGCCCTGCAGGCTGCGAGGCGCTGGGAGGTCAGGGCAGAGCCTGTTTGCCCAATTTGGCCTCACAGCTGAAGATGGAAATGGAGAAGTGAAACTGTACACACAGTCTGGTCAGAGCAGGTACGTGGGAGGAGGGAGGGTTGAGCCATCCCCTCCCCAACGGCTGCTGAAGTGAAGGGGTTCAGGAGAGCAAGGAGGCGTCTACCTAATACCAAGCCCTTAAAGGACCCAGATCCAAAGCCCAGCTCAGCCCACGGAGGAGCTATTCATGGTTTCATCATCCTTTGGATCAAGACGGAGGGTTTGAAGTGGTGATCGTGGCTGGTAACAAGGGCGGTGGATTCCTGTTCCCCAGCCCGCTTGTGTGCAGCTGGGTAACGAACGTCTCCTTTATCTGCCTGCAACCAGCTTGTCGGGCCCATCCACTCCTGCTTCTGCCCAGAGGACTTTGCTTTGTTTCCTGTTTCACCTAAAATTTCTTAACTTCTCTCTCCTAAAATATGGTAGTTTATCTTTTGTGGTTCTGTGTGTCACATCTTCCTGTACGCTCTCAGACCTATTTCCTGCCTCTTCTCCTGCGTTTTCTGTTTCTCACACTAGCTCTCTAAAACCAGCTCCCCAAGCAAGTATTTCTACCTCGCAAGCTGCTTACAGCAGCTAGATGCCTTTTCAGAGGCAAACCAATCCCAGACAAAACTGTCCCAGCCCTTGTACTTACGCAGCTGCTAATTTGACCCTAATCCGTTTTAAAAGGAGAGGGCTGGTGGGTGAGCATGGAGTCAGAGGAGGGAGATCCTCGCTTGCCAGTATGTCTGCAACACTGACAGATGCATGGTGTGATTTGCATGCTTTCCCATGGGAGAAGCAGCATTTTAACTCTTCCCTGATCACTTCAAAGCTGATTATTTCTCGTCTCTTGAGGTTTTATGATCATTTTATTAGGTAAGGGGGTGAGTTAATCTCTTTTTTTAATCAATCCCTAATTTAGATAACTGCATTACGTACCCATCTTCTGCCTTGAACTTCCTCATTCGTTCTCTTTGTGTTTTGCAGACTTCCTGGCTGTGCTTCAGCGGTGAGTGACTGAATATAGTCTTCTCTGCATCACGGTAATAGTAGTAATGTGAAGTTTAATGAGCACCTGCAAAGTCGTGTAGCAGGTAAGTGCTCCGGGGGTCATTCTTCCTTCCAGATTTGATGTGATTTAGAAAAGCTTCTTGATGGGCTCTCACGAGGAGATCTTGAGCCTTGCAGCAGAAATGCCGGAAGGAAAGTGGTGTGGCTCATATTTTAGTAAATGTTCCCAGCAGCGAGGGTCAGACAGCACTTGCAAAGCAAAAGTAATGATGCTGTGAAGGTTTAATTTGGAAATGGCTTCAGTTTAGAAGATCAGCGTTAAAAGCCTCTCTCTTTTGGCATTCAGTATAAAATTGCTTTTATCTGACTGCTTGGTACAGTTGGGGTCTAGTCAGAGAGTGATGGCAGAAGGGAACCAACAGGTCCAAGCTTTGCGGACAGCAGCTACTGCTGCATTTGCTGCTGTGCAGGAGAACTTGCCAGAAGTACCTTACCCAGACTGGGAAAGCACTAGATCCCCCCTCCTCCAGGTGTTAGAGGGAGAGCAAAGGCCTTGGAAGTGCCTGGACAACCTCCTGGTGATCAGGGGTGACAGCAGAGGCAGCCGGATTGAAGGGAAAGAGTGGCTTTTACAAGCCAGCAATGTGTAGAGTTCTCATGTTTGTACAAAAACCCCTGAAAAACCCGCTGAAAGCAGAACTGCTGGGTGAAACCCAGGCATCTGGCAGTGTTGCTCTGCGAGTGTGTGACAGGAGGCTCTGCGGGTAGCAGGGGTGGGAAGGGAAGAACTAGAGCTGATGGCAGAGGGAGCCGCCAGAGCAGCAGTCCTGGCTGCCACAATGTCCTGCTACAGCTCTGAGTACCTGTTACTTCATGTACTCTGTGTGATTTTTTTTCTTATTTATTCTGGGTCTGTGTCTGTGTTGGGTGGTGTCTGTCCCCTTCTTCCCATCCCAGCCAGTTCACATGGCTGCTCTGCTCTGGCAAAGGTCAGCTCACAGCGTTCCCTGACATGCTCTTCCAGCCAGCCCTGATCAAAGCTGTGAGAGCTGGCCCATTGCCATCCTCCTGGGTGTAAATGAAGCTCTTTCTCTTTTTCCTTTTCCCCCACCGTCTTTCATTATTATCCCTCTTCCAGCAGGTTTTTCTGGCTGATCTAGCACATTATTTATATCAGTGATATTTGCCTCAAGGCAGAGATGCTTTTTCAGCACTTACAGGGGATCTGATGCACCCCACTGCCATGCATGTGGCTTGGAAAAACCAAGCATGGTGTTGGCAAGGATGAGGACCATTCAGGCCAACTGTTGCAGAATTTAAGCCCTGTTAGGCACAGTCTCCAATTCATATGGTTATTTCAGTTGCCTGGCAAAGGAAAATGTACTGTTCCTTCGCTTTCGAAACCAGGGGGAAGAGCACGTAGAGAAGGTTCTTGCACCTGAGCGGAAAAGTGACGTTAGCTATAAGGCGTCAGCTGAGCCACCTGTGTAACCCACTGCATCTTTCTCTGGGTTGGCTCAAGGGATGGCGGGCGCCATCAATTGAAAAGACAGAGTTTGTGGCCAAACCCAAATGATAACAATGAAAATCAGCTTCAGAGTGCCTTGCTTTTAGTTCTTCCACATTTGGCGATGCTCGGTGAACACCTGATGAGGAGTGGGAGCAAACGGTTCCCATGCTGCCCGCAGGGAGGGAAGTAGCTGCCTAAAACAAGACACCGCCCGTATGTGCCAGAATCCCAGCAGGGCTTACAGCTTGTTTTGGAGAAAGCATATGCAGTGATAAGGAGACTTTACTACAGGTAGAAGTAGTTAAGCAGTAGTCTAGACTGCCTTGAGAGGCTGAGATGGAGATTTGCTGGAAGCTTTTCAGAACAAAGTAGACAAAGACTTGCCAGAAACCATCCAGGCGCAGTGCAGGCCATGCGTGTAGGCAGAGGGGGAGGGTGTATTGCTTTTTCAGACCTCTTTTTTTTCCCTATTTTTTTAAACTCTTGTAGAATATTGATACATACCAGAGATGGAGCTAAGGAGACGTTCTCAAGCTTAAACTGTGACACTTGATGTTCACAGAATAGTGCTTCCCAGAGGGGCATCTGCTTGTGTGTGTATCTGCTCCCGAAATGCTTAGATCCTAAGCTATTTCCTCCTGGATGTTCAGGTACCTGACTGCCACTGGTTTCAGATGAGAGTTTGATTTTTAAAGACCTCTGGAGATTTAGCAACCAAAAACCTTGGGACTGTTGGAAATGTGGGAGAAAACACTTGGATTTTCTGCAGCACAGCCACTTGTGCAATGCAGACTACATGATAATTGAAGAAGACCCTTATCTTTTTCTCCCAGGCTAGTAGGGGCAAGGATGAGATGAGTGTCTGTATTTTGGGTAGCTGGAATCCATCAGCTGACGCTCCCCTACTGTAACACACAGTGACATAAATTATCTGGCACACTAGGTGACTTAAGAACATAGAGCACTACTGCAGTCCTACCTAGTGAGCTGGCTATGCTCAGGCTAAGTATCATGGCCAAGCTCTTCTGCAGCCAAAGTCAGAAGATGGTCTGAAGGTGCTTGGCTGACATCCATCCCACCTCCCTGTTGAGCCATAGCTGCTTTATGCTCTTGGAACGAGTGCAGGGTTATGATCTCAAGCTCTGAAGGAGTTACAGGAAGAAATGTCGACTGAAAGGGACCTGTTTGCGTCGTTAAGTCATCCACGACATGTGCTCTCAGCTCAGCCTTGTTATTTGCTGTTAGTCCTGGACACTTTCAGTCTCCCATGCGGAGCTGGAAGCTGTCTTTGCTCCTTGCTAAGCTAAGCTCCTTGCCTGCTGCAGCAGAGGGGGTTTTTGTGCCTACGAGCAGGGGCCCCACAGCTATGACTCACAGTTCCCATTACGTTGTAACTTAGCCTTTAAGTGTGCGGAGAGGCTGTCCCTTGGCTTTCAAACAAAGCCTTCCTTTGTTGTGCTTGTGTTATAAAGGAAGCAAGCGTATGTGTTCACCCCACACATCCCAAATGAAAACCACGTGGCTTCACAGCCTTAACGTGTGTTTGGTACTTTTGCTACAGCAGTGCACGTTATATCAGTCTTATCCCATTGAGTCTTTTCAGAGTTTTTCTTCCCAGCATTCAGTTTACAACCTCTTCAGGGAAAGAAAGAGCTTAAAGCTGTTTTCTTTTGTTGGTAAGCAGAGGGTACTGAGCAAAGAGCACGTGAAAATTATTAAATATGGGTGCATGTGGCAATAGGCTGGTCTCTGAGTCATTCCCTTGGGTAAAAATGGCTCTGAGTTGGTGGCCACGGGTGCTGAAAGAATGAGCTTCATGGAAATATTGTACGGAAGTGGGGCAGTTTGTTTTCTTGTATAGCTTTGCTTTTTTCTTCTGATTTTTATTTATTCAGACTCATTTTGAAAAGCAGGGTTAGCCAGCAGTACTCTGCAGCCAACATATTTGTGTGTGTACGTGTCTCTTGGCAGTTTTTAGGTTTATGACTAGCAAGCCAAGACTGGGTTTACTGCTTCCAAAAGCGTTTGTGTTGTTTCTCCTGTTCTTTTCTAGAGCCACCAGGTAATGAAGTAAGAGGGCCTGATCCTTCCTGCAGATGCTGGCGTGCAATGCGGAGTGCCTCTGCTTAGATCAGGGAGTCATCCTAGTGAGAGTCAAGGAAACGGGGCATTGCAGTAACAGTGCTCTTTCTTGCCCTCTCCTCCTTCCACGCCCTCTACCCATCCCTGCAGGGGCTTTCATGGTCTGGATTTTGGTTTTTTGATTTTTTTTTTACTTTATTTAAGGAACTATATTGTGTTTTATAAAAAAGCTGGTATTGCAGGCAATGGAATAAAGCATTGCTTTTCATTTCTGTGGTGACGTTTTGGCTACAATATCCAGCTTTTAAATACTGTTCCTCCCCAACTGTTTGAATACAAACAGCTGTAACTAGTTAGCAATACAATAGTCCAACATCACATAAACCTCTGATCCCATCCAGTGTTTTTGAGTCCTGTTTAAGCAGATACTTAGGCATGCAGGTCTCCTGACATAGGAGTGTGACTTTGTCACAGAGTCAAGACTGTGGTGGAGTAGAAGATATCGGATCAACCAAATTCCCGGCCTGCAATGACAAGTTCTTTTTGCTGTGTTTTTGGTGAGCGTCTCAGTGTGGAAGTGTCTGGCAACTACTGTGCTTTCTACTGTCTGTAATATATAAGTGCTCATTGTTATATGACTGAAATGGGACTTCATAGTTTCACATGTAAAACATAATCATTCTGCGAGTCACATCTGAGCTATGCCAATATCCACATGTGCTCTTCTTAGATGTGCTGGAGTGGTGCATCCCTGCTGGGAAATCAACTTTCTAATAATGTTTCCACCAACCCTTTTAATACCAAAGCATTTGTTTGAATGCATGCACAATATATAGCTAAGTTGGACGTGTGGCAATGTAGGGCATATGCTTACCTTAAGATGAGGAGAGTCAGAGTAACCACTGCCTGATTTAACAGCACTGGTGTGATTTTGTCCACCTTGTTGAGAATTAAGTGGGGAAAAGAAAGGCAGATTTAAACAAACATCTTGGCAATGGAACCCTTTTTGTGTTCTCACCACCTTTCCCAGAGGTGGCTGCCAGATTGGATCAAGGAGCCGTGGCTGCCTGCACATGCAAGGGGAGGTTGTGTGGCTGAGAGGGTGACAGCCAGAGTGGGTCCCAGCATGAGCACCAGGTGGAGGCCAGAGAGCATCTGTGCGGTGACATTGCTCCATACATTGTTGTTGACACTATCAGGCTTTTGGTAAAGCAGGAGGGGGTTTGTGTCCATCTGTGCCGATGAAAGATCATGCAAGGGAACAACCAGCTATTGCCTGGGCTCCCATCACATTGGGCTTGAGGGGGAGGGAGCTGGCGAGGTTTGTAAGCCAGCCTTCTTTTTTTATTTCTTGGTGTGCGTTTTTCCTCCTTCTAAAAAAAAATATCCACAAAAGTTCATTCTACTCCAATTGTTTTCCTCACAATTAACAGAGAAAATTTATTTGGCTTAAAAAGCCAAGCTGTTCCTGGCCGTGATCCTACCACAACAGCTCAGTACGTGGGTGGGAGCCACATGCATGCTTCCTACCTTTCCTCTCCTGCCTCCCTCGCAGCCAGCACTATGTTCCAATTTGTAAAACCGCTTCTCAGCCATAGCAGGGGGAACCCGAGGCACTGCACAGACTGCCCATGCGCTGCTTGCTGACAAGAGCTGATCTGGCTTGCACAGTCAAAAAGCAAAAAAACACATTCAGGCAATGGGCAGGATGCTGAGTAACACACTCCTCATGCTGTTAGCTTTGTCTCCTGGTCTCCATGGGCACCCCCTCTTGGGTCCAGCCTTACAGTGAGTAAACAGTGAGTGCTTTGGGAGCATGACGTGGTTCTGCGTTTATTTAGAGTTATTACAGCTGTCCTTGATGGTGGCTGCCAGCTTCTGGGGCAGGAAGAGGGGGCCAGAATCACAGAATCATTTAGGTTGGAAAGGACCTTTAAGATCATCAAGTCCAACCGTTAACCCAGCACTGCCAAGTCCACCACTAAACCATGTCCCTAAGAGGCCCATCTACCAATCTTTTAAATACCTCCAGGGACGGGGACTCCACCACTTCCCTGGACAGCCTGTTCAGATGCTTGAAAATGCCTTTTGTGAAGAAATTTTTCCTAATATCCAATCATCTAAACCTCCCATGGGGGCCATGGGATTTTATGGCAACATCTTACAAATAACATCTGTGTGCAGAGAAAGCTGAGGCAGGAGGGGAGGACCTTTGAACATCTTGAGTGCTACTGCAAGAAGAAAAGAAACAATCTGTCCTGCTTTTACCCACAGTGGCCACCAGAAAGTTAGGTGTTCAAACTGCAGCAGGGGAGAGTTAATGAGGCATGAGAGAAAGCTTCCTGATGGCAATGGTAGTGAATGACTGGAATACATGAGAGAGACTCCCTGTCCTTGCCAGGGCAAGTCAAGCACTCCTCTGCTTGAAGAGATGCTGACAGAATCACTCCTTGCTTGGACCTGGGGCCACACGGTAGTGTCTGCCTCCAGAGCAATGTCAGTGCTGCTTGCATGCTTATCCGCCCCGAATCTGCCTGTCTGTGGGAAGGGAGGGCTACCTAGTCCTGTACACAGGATGAGCATCATCATTTCCTTGGAAATACCTGATCTGATGACCCCGGGAGGAAAATATTGCTTCCGAAAGTCCACAGCAGACCTGTTGGGCAGGATGTCCGACTCGGGCTGCGCGACTGGCCCCGTTGGCACTGCAGCAGGCTCGGGACAGGATGTCCACGGATGTTACAAAAGGCTAGCGTGTTCTCAATCAAACAGCAAAACAATAGTTATCAGGCAAGTGACCTTGTCCAACTGCTGTCCTATGGCCAAGCAGCTCATCTGGGGTGGGGCTTCCAGGCATGTTTTGGAAGGCAGTTGCTCTGCCATACCTGCCTTGTGTAGTCCTGAGCAGGCCAGCTGGCTTGTTCTGGTTTTAAACATGGTTGTGGTACCAGTCTCAACATCCAGACCTCTGCACCTGATGTGTTGGTGCATTCGGTCCTTTCCACTGGTGGCTTTGGTAGAGAGCCAGAGCCAGAGCCTGATCCCACTAGACTGTGCTGAACCAACTGCGACTGTGCTGGCAACTGGAATTTGGTACTTTGTCTGTAGCACTAATTTAATGCTCAAGAAGACAAGTCAGAGCATGAGTTATAGCTGCTGTGGCTGGAACCGTCCTGTCCCTGTCAGTAGCTCATCACACCAACATCCTGCATGCAAGCTTGAATCATAGGGGGTGAAAGAACAGCACAAGTTGGTGCCGCTCAGACTCTGTATTGTGTTTTTGTGGCTCAGTTTTCCTGGCTGGGCTGTGTGCGCTGCAGCTGACTGTGTGCTCAAGAGATGGGAGAGCAGGAGCCTCTCCTGGCTGTGCCATGCTGCATGATCTCTGGGTGGGCTGTGCTGGGTGCTGTCAAAGCTGATGGTGGAGCGGGAAGTGGGGGGGTCTTCATGGCTCTGTTCGGTTCCGGGGACGCGTTCTCACTGCAGCAGTGGGGTCTTTTTTGTGGAGAGTAGAAACCAGCTAAGGATCCTCATCTGAGCCTCTGGGCTCTTGCTGCCTGTGCCAGGTGACAGCTAGGCAGGATCACATGTGCTAATGCATACGCAGTGCGGTGGGAAGGGTAGACTGGTGCAATAAATCCTTAGTCACCCTGGGGTGTGTTTCAGTACGTGGGCTCTGAGCAGTTGCCTCAGCTATAAGGGCCCTCCAGCCCCCCTGAGGGTCCAGCACCTCACCAGCCCCACCTGGTGCCACAGCCCCACCTTTCTGACTCAAGTGAACATGGAAACTCTTGTTTTGAGATGCAGTGCTTCGGCATGATGTCTCCTAGGAACTGGCTTAGCTGGCAGTGTCCATCACGCCGGGGTGCTGGATAACCCTCAGGCCCCAACAAACGTGGTGTTGACCTGGGAGGAAACTTCACTCGCTTCTGGCCTGAAATTCTTCACCAAAATGGGACTCCTCCCCTGCCCACCCCAGAAAATACTTCTTCAGTAAAAATGGTCTCAAGAACAAGACAGGTTTGACTGAAGTCCTGCCAAAACCAACTCCTCAAGTCCTGTGAAAGCCCAGGTCAAACTTGCAGAGCAGAGCATTGACCTGAAAGCAGCCAAGTGATAAGGGCAGCAACCTCAGGGGCTGGGAAGGAGACCAAAGCTTAGACTGCTGCTACTCCCTCCTGAATTTGGAGGAGAGCCTTCAACAGAAGTTTCTGTCATCCAAAGTAAGCGATCAGACTATAAGGGCATAGACGTGTGCTCTGTTTTTTAAATATGTGCATATAAAATTAAAACCTAAAAATTTTCTCATTCTTCTCAGTGCAAAAGAGGCAAAATTTGAACAACGAATTCCCAGCAACTAATGGCAGAGACCAGTCTGATATCTTCACCAGGGTATTGCTCTCTCTAGTGGTACCTTCGTGTTTTTCCATGAACATCCACCCAGCACATATCTATTCCTGAGGCTTTACATGTAGCAGCTGGAAGGAAAACTGCCCTCACCATCTGTCCAGAGCCAGCAAAGGCCTTTTGACCGCTCTGTAAATGTTGATGGGGAGATGGTGGAAAAACAGCAGCATGGTGTGAGGTTGACTAAATAAAGTGCATCTTTCCAAGTTTTTGGCAGGAGCAATAATACTGGCATCCATCTCTGCAATTCCTATTTCTCTTTCATTGTGCATGTTTCTTACAATTCAGAGCTTGTAGTCCCCAGTAAGAGGAAATGTAATTTCTTTCTGCTGCAGCCTGGCATACCTCTGAATACATGCAGAGGTGGCAATGGTATTTGCAAATTGGAGGACATAGTGCATTACAAAGGGCTTTCAGCAAACTTTTTGTCTTGACTAGGTCTTCATAAATGCAGGAGAAGCATTTTCAGACAATACACTGAAAGGCCAAAAGGCAATTTGTTTTCCGTTACAGCAAGGGGAGGAATGGTGGAGCTCCCAGAAGCTCAGCTATGAGGGAGTACGGCTGGGCTGGGCCTGAAACCCCGGGGCTTGAGATTCACGTCTTCCCAGTAAGAAAGTCCCAAGTACAGGTTAGTGGCTGTTCTGGGCTATTAATCTCTCCAGTCGAAACAAGCAGCAGAGTCCTTTCCAGACCTCAAGGACCTTCCCCAAAAGAGTCTCAAATCATATTTGTTCCCATGAAAGTTCTGGTTTCAAAAACTTGGCAGCTTTCAGTGAAAAATCTCCCAACCAGCTGTAGTTTCTATCATCTCTTCAAATCGCCTCTTTTCTTGCAGCCTACCAGAGCAAAACACAATGTGGCAGCCACCTATTCACTGCCTTTTGTGTCAGCCAAATCGCAGGAAGCAATTGAGTGTCGTAAATGACGTCTTGGCGTATTCCAGTGCATTACTGAACAGCATTCAGTGGCTTGACTTGGGTTTTTCTAATTTAAGAATCAAAGCTTCAGCTCACTCCTATCTGGTTTATTGCTGAACACTAGCCAGAGCATGTTTTGCTTCCCATGATTCAAAATTTAAGGGAACAAAAAGGTGGAAAAAATATGGCTGTATAAGGAACTCTTGAGGAAAGAAAGGGACCATTAATGAAAGGGAAATATTCTCCCGTGTCTTCAGAGAAGATGGAGGATTATCCGGGCTCAGAGCATATGAGCAGCCTACAGAAGGCAAGTTGCAAGCTGCCGTTTAAATCTCTTTTCCTTTGCCAGCCTGAGCAGGAGGCTGCTGTGGAAAAGGGTGTGAGGAAGGCTTGGGGACATCAGAAGTTGAGCACATTTTAGCCGGAAGGGACGGGACATTGTTATGGCTTTGAGCATCATCGTCTCTACAAAGGACTTTGCTGCTCATGCAGGGAAATCCCCTATGGCAGGGTGGCTGCTGGGAAGGGGGAGAGCACACACTGCCACAAGTCGGCCCACGTGAACATCAGATGAGCTCTGTGATGCTCCCAGGTGTGGAGGAGGTCTTCAAGGCAGAAGCTGAAGGTAGAGCCGAGCTCTGCCCCCATGCCACATAAAACACCACTAAGCAAATCTGCTTGCGCTAGCGTGCACTGCAAGCACTACTCATCTTCAGGGCTGACTACAGTCAGGAAACAGTGCGATGGCTATTTTTATATTGTCTTGCAATAGTTTCTGCAGATGATTTTCCTTCAAGGCCACTTGTGCAGGGACCCAGGTAGCGCAGGTGATGCGGAGACAGTTACTGCAGAGACGCAGGCACAGCAAGTGTTGGTTTGCAGAGCTCAGCAACAGTTTTTTGGCTTAGGGGGCTGCATTTGTGCTGGTGAGGAGCTGCAGCTCTGCCTTTGCTCCACTGCCAAGGGGCTGAGCACGGCTGGTGAGTCAGGTCTCACCTGAGGGACCATTTTCAGAGCTCCGGCCCATTTCCTTCCAGCCTTTGGCATGGCTGGTGCTGCCCAAACGTGGCAAAGGAGAAGAGTCTTCTCCTGTGGCAGTTTTGGGGCAAGCCTCTCTGGGCAGACTCACCCCTTGCTTTTTATGATGTGTATGCAAGAGGATTTCAGCCAGCTCTCAAAGTCCACATGCAGAGGGTGCTCTCCAGCCATCACCTGACCTTAGGCAAGCTTCTGCCTGGCTGTGCGAAGGCTTTACACGCCTGGGAGTTTCATGTGCCGCTTCCCTTTCCTTGCAAGATGCTACCTGTAACCGTGCTCCAGGCGAGCGGGTGAACCAAACATTACTGAATTGTGCAGCAAAGGGCTTTCAGATCAGCTTAGTGTGAGAGCTGGCCTCCTTCTGCACGTGGCTTCATGGCACCAACCTGAACGGCATGATAGTGTCATCTTCCCCCTTCCCCTCTTGGGGCTCCCCGCATCATCCGGGACCTGCTGTGGGGCTGATCGGGATCCACCAGCCAGGGAGGCTGCTTCAGGCTTGAAAGGATGAGGCCTAACTTGCCTGGGAGCTGAGGGTGGAGGGCTGCCGGTGCTCTTGGTGAAGCCTTTGAACATACCAAGTGCTGCAGGACACAGCTGATCATTGTTTCTAATTGTGTAGCAGAGTGATCTGCTTTTATCTCTCTGAGCCCTCGCTCCCCAGCTGGAGAGTGGGACGGTGCCTGCCCCCTCACTTCCCAGGGTTGTTCAGAGCGGTCATTAACCTTAAAATCAGTGAAGCACCCAGTTACTGAAACAGTGAGTGCCATGGAAAAGCCCAGAATGGAAAAGCCCAGAAGGAAACTAATTCTGGTGCCAGGGTCAGGTTTGAACAAGCAGCATCATGTGCTGGGCAGTGAGCAGAGATGGAGCTTTGCATGGGGATGTTGGGGCTCCATTTACCTGCTTGCTCCTGGCCCTCCTCCCTTCCCTGAGTGGCTTTCCTTGGCCTTGCTGCTTCTTCCCCTGCTTTGTGCCTGCGGGAGCACAAGAGGTGGGGTCTCTGCTCTCTCACCCCAGGGACGCCCCAGCCCGGGGAGCAGGGTGAGGGCAGGCTCAGCTGCTCACGGACGTGGCCTGCCTGCGATGCGGCGAGGACCACAGTGCCCTCCCTCAGGGGGCTCTTTGGAGCCCTGGGACTGCTGCAGGAGGGTCGGCAGAAGGTAGTTGGATGTAAGCCTGTTACCAAGCCTGGACATTGTCTGTGTTTTGAATGGGAAAAAACTGTCAGGGCCAGAAATTTGGAAAAGGTTGAAGATCACTTTGGGAACTTGCTGTTTAAAAACTCATGAATACTTTCATTTTTCTTCATGCTTGAAATGTTGCTAAATTGGATGCATAAATGAAACAATGATGTCTCCAGCTTGGAAACATTTGGACTCTCTCCCTCTTCCCCACACAAAAGCTGTCTCAGCCAGAGCAGGCATAAATATTTTTATCAGACTTAAATGACTTGGGCTGAAGTTAAAAGCAAAGGAAAAGAGCGGCCTTTGTTATGGGGAAGGCTGGACTGCCCTAGCAGGCAGTGCTACTGGTTTCACCTGTATTATTTAGTATTTCCATATTAGCCGGGAAAGCCATGGGATGTGGGAATGCTCTGCCCGCACCACCCTTGCTGCTGCCCTGGCCAGGCTCCACTGACCTTGGTCACTGAGCATGATTAACCTTAAACCTTAACTAGGGTTAATGTTTGGCTTCATTTTCTGGTGTGAATAGCTACAGTAGCAAAAGGGCAGTTTTGACCAGGAAAACTTCCTCTGGTGAGGCTGAAAACAGACATGCTTCTTGCAAATTCATGTGGCCTGAAGATGTTGTCACTTCCAGTTTTCATCCTGACTCTCTTCCAGAGGTTGATGCCTGGAGAGTTTTTTGGGGGAAAAGGTTGTGTGTGTGCTTCCTAATCTACTCCTGCAAAATTGGCTGGGGTAGCCTAGACTGTCAGTGTGACTCAGAATTAATTCAGCTGAGCTGGCCAGCAATGGACTTGGGGATGTCTGGCCTAACCCCTTCTGCTAGCCGAGCTTTGGGGCAGGCAGCCTCTGGAAGCGGTGTGCCCACGGGCAGCTGGGCACGGGACAGTCTTGACGGATACAAGAAGGTCCTAAGGAAGCTGACTTCTCTCAGCCTTATGCATCTAAGAAGGAATCCGGTAGCAGTAAAACATCTCATCCACAGGGACAGAGGTCTAGCAGGGCAGAGCAGCAATGTCGTCCCGGTCAAGACTGCAAGAGGAGGCACCTGGCCCTTGGCCATGTTATTTTTAAGCTTGGAAAGCACACGTGGTCTGCAAGAGCATAGCACTAAGGAAAGGAGCTCGCCAGCGCTTCCTGCCCTGCCCCGGCAAACTGATAAAGCCCTTTGCAATGCAGGGTGACCCCAGTTTATTTTTAAAATGTGGTCAGGCATGGAGCTCACAGAATAAATGAACACCCAGCTTTGGGCACTAATTAAGCTTTAATTCATTGCCTGATGAATTAAAGAGTTAATGTAAATGTAAAAAGGACAAAAAAGGCCAGCAAACCATCTCCAGAGGAATGTCTGCATAAGGACACGCATCTACGCATGTACGTGGGATGTAAAAAAAGGTTAGTTAGTAAAAGTTACACAGGGAGGGGCACTTAGCGTTATCCTGAGCACCGTGTGAATTTTCTTGCTGCTTGGACAATGCACCTCAATCCTGTTCCCTTCCCTTGTTATTCCAGTCCCAGCCCTCATGTAAGCAAAGATAATTGCATGCTGAAGGATACAGTTCCCATGTACAGTAAGTGCTCACATAGAGGAAATCTAGGTTCCTGCAATCGAAAGGCAGCAGTCAGTTGTGCAGTAATGATAACAAGGACCACTGGGATGGGTCTGTCTTTATTGCATGCCCTGTGGAGGCATAAATGAGATTGCCAGAGATGTTCTCCTTCTTGCCCAGACGCTGGGACAGCAGGGTTGCTGTGGTACCAAAACATGCCAGATTCAGGCCAGGAAGGAGCTATTGCAGGGGGAGAAAATGACAGCCCTCATCTCCCGGTGCACACACGGTGCCTCACCATCTCTTGGCTCTGTGAAACAGCTTCATTCCCGCAGCAGGATGAATTGGTTTGTTAGGAATGAGATTGTTCTTTCTGGTTTTATTGATTAGGTATTTTATGGATAGGCTTTATTTCTGTAACAGAAACTCTTTTCTCTCAAACACACTTTTGAGGCATTAAAGGGGCTCTGTTAAAACATCCCAGCTGGAAGAAGAAATACCTCTGCTTGTCCATCTTGTCCTTCTGATCTCCCTGTGGTAGGACTGAGAGGTCATGTTGCTAGGAAGAGGGACTGGTGAACTTGCCACATCTCAGCAGTGGGTCACAACCTCAGATTGTCTTGCCCTAGCAGGCACTTGGGATATTGGGATGCTAGCCCTCCAGAAACAGAGGTGCCACCTGGGAGGAAACAGCCCAGGCTTCAGCCTGAGCACCCTCTGGCCCAGACCTCTGGGAGGCCTCATCAGGGCCAGGCAGAAGCCCCAGCAATGGGACTGTGTCCCAGAAAGCTGGGAATTAAAATTCTTTCATTATGAGCCCTATGGCATGGAAAGCTTTATTAAGTGTGAGGTCTGAGCAGCAGAGCTAGTAACCACACGAAGCAACTCCAAAACGTCATAGCTGTCTCGGTCATGCCAAGGGCTTGTGCAGGGGGTGACAGGTGGGACTGTTGCTGGCACACGGCTGCCTGTGGCAGGCGCAGTGACACCAAGACCCGGGCTGTGTCCTCGCAGCCACACCGAGCTCACTTCAAATAGGAGCGAGCTGGCTGCAAGCACAGCCGTTAAGGGGGTGCTTGGGGAAGATGGCTTAGATCAAAGCCATGGTGTTTACTAGTGTCTTCCACAGACTAATAGTGAAGTAAACACAAAAAATAAACAACCCGATGCTTTTAAAACCACTGGGTTAAAGGAAACCCTTTCCAGATTAGCAATCTTTCTGTCTCTGCCCTTTTTCCAGGGACCGCAGTCATGAGGCATCCTGGGGGCCGGGAGAGTTTGCCACAGCCTGATCCTGATGGTGCTGGAAGGCTGGAAGAGTTTTTCCTCTAGTGCCTGCTTAGAAGCACAAAACCATGCAGACTTGTTCCCACCGAGGTGCACGCCAGCACTGGCAGTGAAGATTGCTCTCATCGGAGCAGGCTGTGTGGATCCCCAGGCATGCTTAACGTGGAAGGTGGCCAGGACAGCCCTGCCTATGCCATTGCCACGTCTGCAACATTAGCCTTACATCGAGGGAGAGCAGTGGACATCTCCAGCCCTGCTTTTTTACATCTGGGGAGGTCCTGCCTGCTTCTTTCCCTTTCTGTCCTGAGAACTTTAAAGGAGGGAGGAAGGACATGCCCTCCCACCCTGCCCCAGCAGCATCACAGTGGGCTGACAGTAGCAAGCACCTTCGCAGTCCTGTTCTTCAAAGTGAATTTGATAAGAGGACACTTTCATCCTCACCATCTGCTGATAAAAGTCTCTTTGGGAAGCTTTGTTGATAACTTGCAGAAACAGGCATGCGCTTAGGAGCTTCTGGACTCGAGCGGTTTTTTCAGGGCTAGGAAGGATGCCAAAGCTTTTATTCAAGTGGGGAGTTTCTTTCATTTTTCTTCTTGAGGGAATATACTCTGAATTGTGGATCATTCTGCCTTTCTTTCTCTTTCAGGGAAGGAACTGCCATGCCCGTGGGAATCTTCCGGGTGTGCCTAGTGGTGATTACAGCTATTATCAACCACCCGCTCCTCTTCCCTAAAGAGAATGGCACTGTCCCCGAGAACACGGAAGAAATCATCCAGAAGATGAAGGAGCGGGAGGAGAGCCTTCGGCTGGAGCAGTTGCGCTTGGAGCAGGAAATCGCAGCCCAGGAAGCCACACAGAAGGCTCTGGAAAAGGCTGCAGAGGTAGTGGAGGAAAGCAAAGAGGAAAAAGTCCGATGGGATATGTGGACTGCCCTTTCCATGGTCATCTTCCTGCTGATCGAGCTCTGGAGGCAGGATTTCCAGGAAGGGAATTGGCAGGACACGGGAGGAGAAGAGGATGACATGGCTGTCCTGGGGAAAGCATTTAAAGGAGTGGCCTTCCCTGACAAGGCTGTCTTGGCCAGCTTCTATGAGAAACGCATCCTGGGTACCACCGGAGACATGGCCAGGATGCGGGAGATGGTGGAAGGCTTTGCAGACGACCTGCTGGAGGCCTTGAGGAGTGTTTGTAACCGGGATGCTGACATGGAAGTGGAGGACTGCATGGGTGTGGGGAGCATGTATGAGAACTGGAGAGTGCGTAAACCTTTTGTCTGTGATCTGATAGTGCCTTTTGCCCCCCCAGAGCCATACTGTTTCAGGTCCCAGATCTGGTGTTCTGGTGACTCTTTTCCCCCAGATGAACAAGGTTATGGCACTATCAAGGTATGCAGGGCAGATGAGGATGTGACAGGTTGCATCTGTGACAAGACTAAACTAGGGGAAGATATGCTGTGCCTCCTCCATAGCCAAGCCAATACTACCAGACCCAGCGGTGAGATGGAAGACCTCCTCTGCTTCAAAAATACTCAATATCTGGATGCCGACCAAGTCATGAAGTGGTTCCAGATCGCAGTCACCAAGGCCTGGAACAGAATCTCCCACAAGTACGAATTTGACCTTTCCTTCAGCCTCCTGGACTCACCAGGGGCCCTGAAGATAAAATTTAGGTCAGGGAAATCAATTGCCTTCAACCTCACCCCTGTGGTGCAGTACGAGAACTCTGACGTTTACTTCATCTCTCATTTCCCTCGGAGGGGCCTGGCAGCAGACCTCCCCTCCAGCACTCACTGGTTTCTCACCTTCGCAGTGTATGAGAGGAGGTTCATCCAGCTGGTCTCCAAAACGCTGCCTGCTAACGCCTGCCATGTCAGCTGCCTTCAGATCCTCTCCTTCCTCCATGGGAAGCAGTGCAGCCTCACGGGTCCAAGCGGGCTCACCAACTACCACCTGAAGACAGTGATGCTGCATCTCCTACAGACACGTCCCAGTCAGGACTGGGCCCCAGAGAAGTTGGAGGCCCGTCTACAGGACATGCTGAAATTCCTGGAGAAATGTTTGCATGAGAAGAAGCTCTACCACTTCTTTGTTGGCAATGGGAAGGTACCAGCAGAGCTGAGCTTGCCCATCATATTCCAGAGGGCTGAGCCTCTCAACCTTTTCCGTCCCTTTGTGCTACACAGGGACGTTTACAGGAAGACAGTGGACACATTCCACGAGATGCTCAGGAACATGCCTGCACTAATAAATGAATACACGGTGCACATTCCCGTTGCACACACCAATGGGATCCATAAGGAATCCCTTTAAAGAAAGCCAGCAGGAAAACACTTGTTCCTCTAAGCACAAGTCCAGAGGGCAGCTGTCCAAAGCCTCCTGGAAACAACCAGCTTTGCCAGTACAGCTTCTTGTCTGCAGCTGAACCAGTCCTGGGCCATGGTTTCTGCAGCAAGGGAGAGGGGATGGGGGTAGGATAGGGAGAAACTGGAAGACGTGGTATAAAAGTCAGTTTCTGCTCCACTGGTGTGCTGGCTGGGTTTTATGCAGCTAAGAATATATTTTTCTATTGTGCCTCAGTCACGCTACAGTGGTGGTGAGCAACAAATATGACTAATTTATTCAGATGCCTGCAATGCAAACGGTGGTGGTGGCCAAATACTTCATTTCCTTTGGAAAGGGGAGATAAGAAAAGGGTGGAGGGATCAGAGACGGGATCTTGGGATCGCAGGAGCCTGTCTGCTTGCAGACAGCAGGAGCTCTGCGACCGATGGGAAGCGCAACATAAGACTCGGTGCTGATGTGGGGAGGAGGGTCGTGCACAAGATCTGGACTGGATGGAGATCCTTAAATCAACCACAGCTCTTTAATTGAAAGGTAACTGTAGTTACAAAAAAAGCCTTCTTGATAGGACTTGTAGCAGTAGTTTAAATTGCTTGTCCTATCCTTCAAAAATATCCCTGCACCCTGCACGTTTCTTCTCCCTGGGGAGGATGTAGCAGAGCAGGCAGCAGGGTCTGTGCCTTCAGACCATTTCATTCAAGTCTTCCATTTTCTTCACAGTAACATGGCTAGTGGGTTATATTCCTGGCCATTTTCCATGGATAAATGGACAGGAACCTTTTTTACCTTAGATAAAAGAGAGAAACACCATTATTGGGTTCTGGCGTTTTGGTTTGTTTGTTTTCCTTACCTCGGGGCAGCAAGGCTGAGAACAGCCAAGAGAGAAAGGACTGCTACAGGTTTTGCTTTCATAAAAGAAGCAGTTCTCCAAAATTATCCTGTAATGAAGCCAATCATCTCAGCAGTCTGGTAGCAGGAGGGAACAATCACCCTCCAAATGAGAGTGTGACTCTCCCAGCATGGTTTTAATGAGGCCAAGGCCAGCAGGAAGGCTCTGAGTTAGGAGAGCTTGGCAGCGCTGCCTCTGCAGCTGCCTTGTGGTCTGTGTCGCATCCCTTCTGCTCCCAGATACCCAGGCAAAAGCTACCTGTTTGCCTCCGCTTAGGGTCTCCTCAATCCTTTTAAAGACTGCTGCTCTGATGAGGCCCTGAGGAGCTGCTGCTAGCAGACCATAATTTGCTGAGCTGGGAGTGCGATGGGGAAATGACAGCTTCTGCAGGCTTTCAAGCCAGGGGAGAATCTCAAGGTATGTGCTAAAAAACCCAACGCAGACATGGAGATGCCTGAAATCCCATGGGAAGCAGCACGTTAGTGCCATGCCAGTGGGCTGCCCAGCCCTGGCAAGGTGGCTTTGCTGGAGGAGAGGGCTCACTAGCTCCTCACCCTCCTTCGTCTGCTTCGTGCAGGATCCAAGCCAAGGCCTCAGTGCAGATCTGCTTTGTGCTGGTCCTGGAGGCCTGGCATCCAGTGCTAAGGGGCCTTTCCTACAATTTTCTTACACTAGGATTTCCTGCAATGTTTTACACTAGGGCTTTTCTGAATCCTGTTTACAAGAGGGTAGTTGTTCTGGGTGGTGAGACCCATCAGGGATGATATTACTATGACTCCACAGGTCCCTTTTTATCAATCATCATCTCTGTCACGTGCATCAGAGAGAAGATTTAATCCTGTGTCACAGGGACAGCATACAGCATGAGGCTTATTATCCACCCTGTTGATAAGCAAACTCTCCATAGATGTGTCCTCTCCTCCCTTTTCCTGATAAAAACCATCTCACCACCTCCTTGATGTCTGCTCTTGTCTGTCCTTCCACCAGTGAAGGACATTTCATGCACAAAGGCAGACAAAGCAGTTACTCCCATTTCCACACCTGGTTTATAAGAAAGCACGGGTGGGGACAGGGAACTCTTTGCTCAAATTGCCACTCCCCTTGGCTTTTATCATCACAGCTATAGGGTGGTTAAGTAATATTTCTGAGCAGAAAGTAAGGGGTAGGAAGCAAAACGGCAGAGAAGAGGCTGGTGGGTAATGCCAGTAGCAAAGAGTCTTGGATCATCAGTGCTTGCTTCAGCACCCTTGGCGATGAGAGCCTGGGAGACTGCCAGGGCTGGCAGAGCAACAGGGCAGGACTAATTGCTAACGCTGAAGCGTGCTGTAAGCGCCTGGTTTTCATTAGCACAACCAAGCAAGCCTTCCCCGGTAGGAAAGAGGGCAGGAGCAATCTGAGGGACACGGCAAGCAGGTAGTGACAAGCAGAGGTACAGGGAGGGTGGGTGAATACTGGAGCCTGGAGGCTACATTGGAAGCTGTGTCAGTTGTTTGCAAACCCAAGCAATTTGCCACTTTTACCTGCCCAGGTTTACTGCATAGTGCCTGCAGCAGATCCAGCTTTGCTGGCAGGCAGGTTATGCTGAAGCAGTTGTGGTCAGAGTTGCTTCTAAATGTATTCCCAGCCCAGCCAGAGAGAAATAAAAATTTCTCTGCCGTTTCCTGTCAGGAGTCTAAATTTAGCCTGTCCAAAGAACAGAAACAAATTTGTGACCCAGGTCTCAGGAAATGACGTTCAGGGTTGAAAAATAACTTTTGTATAAGGTTGAGCAGGGGGAGGATGAGAAGAAAAGGCTGTTGAACAGCAGAAGGTAACTCCCCTGTTAAAATGTCAGAACAAAGCTTTGTAATGCCAGTCCTACGGGCTTGTAAACATGCCTAAACTCGTCTTTACACAGCTCCGAGCACTGCTGCTCAGACTCAAAGAAACCTAAACTGATAAGTGGGTTGAATCTTCTGTTCTTCATTTTCTGTATTTGTGTGCCTGTTCTCTCTTAAGCCCAACTGACCGTGCAGTGTTCCCATGGGGTTTAGTTGAACCCAAGCTGGAGCTGAACCAAGGAATTTATGGATTTGATTCCCCTGAAAGCAAATTGCTTGGCTTAATTTTCCTACATGCAATATGCTCATTTTGCCCTGAGCACCTTTTAAGAGGTCTGCTCTGTGCATTTAGGCTGTGAGGGAACCCGCTCATACCTATCTGGGGGGAGAAGTGCTCTGTGATTATAAGCTGTGCTCCAGTAAGCCTCAGGGCAGAGATCTTCTTTGTAAGCCATATACCAGTATGTATACCAGAGGTATGTAGGTGCCCCGTCTGAGGAGATGTGGGTACACAGCATTTCTCTGGATCAGACCTCTGCAGTGGTACAAGGAGGCTGTGATGTGCAGCATATCATTCCTTGGACTGCCTTGTCTCTGCTGTATTAAATCTTTGTCCACCAAGTACTAGCCCTGTCACTAAAAGGCCACACTCACATTTCATAAAAAAGGTTTATAAGACAGTTTAGCTCTGTCAGCTGTCAGCCGGTAAAAACGTCCTAAGACTTTTTAGTGCTGCCCATGTTTAGTTCTGCCTTGGTTGAAGTCTGGCTGGTCATTCATAGGAAGCAGCTTTAAAGGCTGGGGGTGGAAGCGGGGTTTTGTGGTTTAAAGTGAATAATGTTCTTTTAAAACCAAACAGCATATGACACGTGAGTAACAAACACACAACATCTCTTTGGTAATGCCTGTATCTCCGTGAGAGATCCTAAGGAAGGGTAAACTGCCTGTCCCAGACCTCTTTCTTGTGTCTCAGCGCTGTTCTTGCTATTTGCTAACCAGGTGAATTTAACAGATGAACTCCTATTGCCTTCTGCTCGTTTCCAAGCACTCCCTCCACCCTCAACTTGTGGTTTTAATATTTTATTATAGGCTCTGCCAAAGCAATGGAATTAGTGGTGGCTTGATAGCAGCCGCTGATCTACAACGCAGTCTCAGGAGCCATTTGCCTTTAGGAAGTGTCTTGGTCTAAGGTTATTATTGTTCAGGAGCTGAGTGTCTTCTAAGGGGAGCTGTTGGGAGTTCACTCCTTAGTATGTGGCAACCATAGAATATGGCTTCTCTCTCTCCAGTTGCTCTGTGTACACGTCTTATGGGGGTATAAAGATGTATTTCAGCAAAAAGATCCAAAACTATCCAGTATTCAAGCAGCGGGATTTGGTGCTTGTTCACCAGATGGTTTTAATGCAAAGCCTTTGCAACATTTTCTCTGTGGTGAAGAAATGAGACTTTACCCACCTGTAACAGCTTAGCTGCTGGTCATTGAGGGGTTAGTTCTCATAGGATCCTACATAGCAATAGCTTTATTTATTATTTGTCTTTTTTATTTTAGGATTGGGGGTGTGTGTAATGTTAGCTCAGAAGCAAAACTGTAGTGTGAAGATCAATCTTGGCAATGCAGCTGAGATGGGCAATAACACCAAACTTTCCAAACTAAGGTCTTCCTTGATTGACAATGCTGCACTCAAACCGCTGCTTTTATAGCAGGACACTGTTGAATTTGTATAGATCTTCTCATGCAGCTCTATTTATAATAAAGGAAGTCTTGTACAAAATCTAAAGAAGTGTGAAGTCTGTTTTGTTTCTAGTTCCCCAAAGAATGTTTCTGAGAGAGCAGAAGGATGGAGTGGGGATATGCCCAGTGTGATCCTAGCACAGCGAGCCCAGTACCAAGAATCTCTGTGATTTCTGACTGCCTGTAGAAATTGTTCCAGAATAAGATGCAACATGAACCCAAAGTGGAATAGCAGGGATGTCAGACTTCCTGAGAATATGAATCCACAGGAATTCAAAATAATTATTCTGGATATCTCTGCTCAAAGAACACCCTTTTCTGGCAAGCCCTAAATATTGCTGGTAGATGTTGCCCTTATTGGCTGAACCAGAAATCACCTGAATTTCCAGTTCAGCTAGAGGAATCCTCTTTACCTGCTTGCTTTACAGGTATCTACAGCCCAGTTCCAGCAACCACCCAGCACCACTTAGCCTCCTGCTTAACCCCTTTCCCTGGTTTAAGGGAATGGCTCCTCCTTGTTAATATTCTAATGTGCTCTGGCTCTGGAAGGAAATCCAAAGCTAGTTATGAATTCATATAATTAAAACACCACTGTTTCTTTGGTGACATGTCTTCCAGCCCCACAGAATGCTCTGCACACCTTTAATTAATAACTCTGCCTTCCAGTGATTGCTGGGGCTGAATCAGCGTTGAACAGGTCTGAGAAGCGGCTGGCTTGAGAGCTGCAGCACAAGCCTACCTAGCCAGGAGTGACAGTTTCCCAGTGTCAGCCACAGGCTGCGGTAAATGGAGCTTGTGAGTGCTGTGGCCCGGGATCATCCGCAGGCTTGGTTGGTTTAGTGCAACTCTGTTATTTAAAATAAATAAATGAGAGCCCCAAAATAAACCCACCATGCTTTAAAGCTCAGTCTGACAAGCTCAGCAACATTTTCTCCCTTGAGCTGTTGACTTCCTAGAGCAATTTTTTTACTGCTTCCGTGTTGCCATGTAACAAAAGGGTAGCATCAATATAAAATCCTTTTTCAGAAGGGCAATTAGTCATGCCGTGGCCATTATTACAGTATTGTCTGCCATAGAGTAGGCAGATGCAGAGACAGAGGCCAAACCCAGCCACTAGAGATGATTGGTTTTGGCTGCCTCTTCTAGTAGTAAAACAGTTTTCCTCTGGGCTTTGGTCTGGATTCTTCAGAGATTCCAATTCTTGTGTTTTCCCTATTTCCAGGCTTTCTTAAAGCCCTGATTCCAATGTGCTGGCTTTCACCAGAAGTCTAGCAGCCTAGAGTTTCGGCATGCCATTATGGCTACACTGCAGTCCAGAAACGTGCTTCCCGCACCTGTAGACAACATACCTAGAGATGGACAAAAGCTCCTGAGGTAACAACCACCCTGCAGCTCAAACCTTAAATGTGTGCTTTATGGCTGGACATTTGGCTAGTGCACTTAGACACGGCTATCTGTTTATGCTTGTCACTGCTTACTGCTGTCTTGGGACGTCCGTCACTCCTCAAGCAAAGGGACAGATCATCCCAACCTTGGCTATTGAGCACGTGAACTTGAACTGAGAGTAAACCTTGGTCTGGTTCTCTCAGTCTCATCAATATGCAATTGCCTTTCACTTGCAACTGTATTTATAGAAAAAATGGAGCTGCCTTTTATTAACGATTGTACCGCACCAGCACAGTCTGGGGTTTGTGCACTGAAAGCCCTGCGTCGTGCACCTGGAAATGGTGTGCGTGCCAGCCATGCCCTCCCGCTGCTGCATGGTTAATTGCTCTATGTCATGTTCCAGGTCTCTCTCCCCTTCAACATTCAATTTCTTCTGAAATCAAAACTCCCAAGAGAAACTTCACCAAAAAAAAAGGCTGATTTTTACTTAGATTTAGGAAGCAGCACTCTCTATTCCAGCTAGAGGCATCTCTAATCTCAGGTTTTTATTACCACTTTAAAATAATCCCTGAGAAGAGAGATGAGTTCATGGTGATGTACGTTGACATTTTCTTCAGCACATTGAGAATAAATAGCTGAATATGGGGAAGTCACACAAAGCAATCAAGTCTGTCACAGGCCAAAAATCCTCCACTAGCTCTTGGCTTCTGATGCTGTCAGGCCTATGTGGGAGGGCGAGTGCAAGATGAAAACAACTAACACGTAGCAGAGTGAATTTCTCTGCTGCCCTGGTTTAGTAGATGATCAGACATTAAAGACCTGGGCATTTTTGCTTTCAATACCCATATGTTGTTTAAATGTTTTAGATGGCAGAAGCTGACTCAATAATTATGGGGAGAGGTCTTAGCCATTTACAATTTCTCTTTTGGAGCAAGAATACAAGTAACATTGACCTCCTTCTCCCTTATTGTCCAATAAAACTCTTCTTTTGGTTATTAAAAGCTTCCTATAATGTCTCCTTGTAATGCTTAAAATAAAAACTTTGCTGGTTTACATCTGTGTCTCTAAGCCATAAACTGAGAAGTCACAGTAACTGCCTGTTACTCTGTGTTAGGGCCTCCAATCTGGCCCCGTAAAGTTGCTGTGACATTGGGCATTGACTGCCACTTCATGTGAAAACTTCAAAACATCATCTTAAATGCTGAAAATTTGGAAATAGATCAAATAAAAGAACACAAGAACGGCAGGTATAATGTTAACTGTGAAACTTTTCATTTTCATGAAGGTTTTCAAACACAGTTCAGAGTTCTTTCAGTTTCTCAAAATTCCCAAATCATCTGAGTTCGCTGCAGTCCATCATTAACAACCCTCTCCAAACCCACCTCTTTGAGACCACGTCCTCCAGACTGGGGTTGTTTCAGCTGCTTGCTCTCTACTAGGAGCTCTCTCAGGTAGACTGTCCTGCCAATACGCCCGTGTTGAGTCTCATCAGCATTTGGATGAATGTACTAGCACAGATGTCTGTAGCACGTCTCTCCAGCGCGATGAGCTGCTGTACTTGCTACAGCCTGGTCCTCCTCTCTTTACGCAAGTTTCCCGATGACATTTAAGACCAAAATCAAGTTACCCCTGTGTGGTACCTGACTTTTGGGAAAACTCAGAAAGGCCATGAAAAGCTCGTGAATGCAGGCCCAGTCTGCATCCCTAGTCCCCCAGCACAGTGGCAGACTTCACTGGACAGGTAACACTTGCAAGTGCAACAAGCAGCCTTTTCCACAAGCACAAGATCATCTCCTTTTATGCGCTGCCTGGATATGTAACTGTTATACTGGGCAGTTCTTATGAATTTAGCATGAAACACCCCTGTATCTCACACCCTTCATGGTAATTAGATAGATACATAATTCTGATGTGTGGCTAGTACTAAGATCTGTAGACCTTAGAAAAATTTTTTATTCCACACAGGCATTTCTGTTTCCCAATGCACAATGTTGTTTTGCTATGATGAAAATCAGGGTGATGTTTGTGTTGACACAAATTAGCACTTTTCAAGCCTTAAGTCACCCAGAGAGGCAGGCAGGACAGTAAAGCCAGGAGAATAATTCGCAGCTAATAATTTATCATCTAATGACTATTTACCACTCATGGAATATCCACAAGCAAGGACAGAATCTCCTTTACTTCAAGTAGGCAGCAACGTCTGTGCTATAAAAAGGCAAGAGCAACCTCAGAGGATATGGTGACCTACAGGCATGCTAACATTCATTTCATCAGGTACCACTAGCAGTCAAGCTGGGAGCACTGGTCTCAGAATGGGATACTGCTCAGGATTTGCCCACTTCTTGAGGAGGTTTCATCCTCTCTGCTCAACTCTGTGTAATGGTTCTTTGCTTGCGGGTCGAAAAGCTAACTCAGGTCTGTCCCCAAGTGCCACTGCCACAGTATCAGATATGTGTCTTGTATTTACCTGGATTGTGCTTATTTGGAAAGAGGATTTCTCAAGGTATTGGTTCAGTGGCTCCAACCAAACATTTCAGCTGTTGTACCCCTTCCAAGTAAAATTCCAGGCAGTCCTGCCTTTTTCTAAAATGATGAATTCATTATGACAACATAAACTAGGTTATTTTTAGCCAGTTTCCTACGCAGTCAGTGTGTGCGTGCGTGCATATGGGGGGTGGGGGGGAAGAGGAGGGTCTATCCCTTCATCTCCTGCCAAGTAACTTTTGAATCCATCAAACAACTTGAACCAAATTTGACAGATCTGTGGAGGGCTCAGGTACTCTCTAGAGCAAAGCTTTTCAGTCATTGTTTGCAGAGGTGCTGCCTTTGAATAAAGGCATTGAGGTTTTAAGTAATTTTGAATCTGTCTGGCTAAAACCAGAGCTTATCCAAACCTTTAGAGGAGAAAAAACAAAAAAAATAAAAACATGGATCAGCAATTTGTCTTGAAGGTGGGTATCTCTTAGCTTTTTTGATCAGCTCTGAGGTGGAAACGCAGGAGGTGCTGAGGTGAAACATTTAAATACAGCCCTCACTGTTTAGGCATTTGAGTGCTTGTAAAATGTCTGACTGTGGCACTGTTTTAAAAATTGTGCATAAGAATGAGATTAAAACCCCAATGAAGTTCCTAAAAGTGTCTTAGGTGCTCTGCAGGAAAAGGAGTTGATTTTAGATGTGAAATAATCTTCAAATCCACCAACAGACCCACAGCTATTAACAGTCTCAGCTCAGCAAAGACTTAATCATGTGTAAGGAGCCAAGATTAAGTTTCTGTCTGTATTGTGCTGCTTTCCAGAAGTGCCACGACACTGATAATGTTGGAAATCCAATTAGGCACCTCTCTGCAGACAATCTAACATTCAGGATCCAACCCAGTGCAATACAGGCCCAGCGGGCAGAGCTAGGCAGAACTGGGATCAGTAAACCACATTGTTCACAGCCTGACTCATCAGCGACTTCACCTCCCCAGGTGCATCAGGGCAGAAATTCATTATATTGCTCCTAGCCTTCCGTCTTGCTCTCTAGCCCTCTGCTGGGAATCAAACAGCACAGAGGGATCTCCCAAATCCACATGGAGACAGTGCTTAGCTTGCTAACATGTTCCAGGTCTCATCCCTGTCAGCTTGCACCAGGCAGGGCAGGGCAGCCCTGGCTGGTTCTTGTGCCTGTAAGCACAAGTGATGCACAGCGGCTCTGCCTGGCCTCCGTCACACAGGCGTTCCCATGGGACAGAGGCATTCTGCGCCATCAGCACAATATTCCTGCCAGTTCAGTTCACCTTCAGGGTTATCACATCACGTCAGTATTATAAAGCTCCTGTATGCAAAACTAGAGAAAAGCAAGGCTTGTCCACATGCAGGTTTCTACCAATGGCCCCACACAGACTCTCTCCTGCCAGAGCCACACCTGGCACAGCTTTGGAGGTGAAACGTTTGATCCAGAGCAGAGATACACCAGCACAACACAACCAAGCTACATAAAGCATATGAAGGGGAATTGAGAGGCACCAAGCCTGTGGGTTTGAAGGCATGGATTATATCAGAGTTGTCTTCCCACAAGGAGAAACAGCTGATTAATCACCCTGCCTTAGCTATTACGAGGAGACAGCCTCTGCTTCCAAGCCTAAACAGGCACAGAAAAGAGCTGCATGATGAATGCAGAGGGAAAAAACCAGCCACACTCTGACTTGTGGATTGGCCCAGAGCGCATTCCTGTTGAGAGCTCCCTTCTGAAGATGGTTTGAGTGACAGGAGGAAAGGCTCAAAAGCATCCTTTGGGGAAATGGGAATGTATGCAGAGAGCTGCGGGAAGGGCAATATTAAGCCATAATGTCTCGCTGTTGGTCCTCGTGAATTCTTCAGGTGGTCTGAAGTTGACAGCTTTTTCCTCCTTTTCCCCAGCCCTCCTATGCTTTGCTGTGCAGCCACATAGGTGACTCATGCAAATGGTTTGCAGCTTACAGGAAACAGTGTCTGCTCCCTGCTCAGCTTGTGGCTGTTTGGTGCCCCTTTCCTTGGCTCCATTTCCCCTGGAGAGACAGCTTTTTCCATCAGCTTTGCCAAGAGCAGTGGTTCTAAGATGCAAACCTGCAGCACGTGCTGTAACTCTCACAGACTGCCTCCTGCACGTCAGAAGATAGCTGTGAATGGCACAGAAACAGGCTCAGTACACTGGTCCCTTAATACAAGCTGCATTCTGACTTCCTCCTGGACTCAGATATGGTGTTACTGCACACTGCTAAACAGCTGTCACACTCTACCCCAGACACAGCTGCATCTCCCTGACAAGTTTTAAAATCCCTGTTCTAGCAAATCAGCAAAGTGTTTTTAGGAGGGGGAAAATCCTAACAACATCACATGGCATTACTAATTTACTCAGCCAAATCAGCAACTGCCATCCCTGTTGGCTTTGGACCAGCAGCAGCAAAGACTGCTTCCATCTTATAGAAATTGGGGATGGTTTAGTAAAATTGCATCTGATCTCATGACTGTAAAGAGACTGCATTTTCATCAGCCATTCCCAAGTGAAACCAATGTCCAAGGAATAGAATGGTGAAATAATTGGGCTCCTAGCAGAGAAAGGAGACAGGATAAGAAACAGCCAGTTCCCAAACCCTGATAACGCAGGGGAACATTACAGATGCCATGACAGTGGAAAACTGGGGAGAGCAGGCCCAGGAGATGTAACAGTGCCAACAACGCATGCCTAGCACATGCACTCACGCACAGCCAGGCACCTCTGATGAGCAGGGCAGACAGCTGTTAAATGAAACATAGCAAGAAGCTGAGATGTCCTTTTCTCTTCCTTTTTAATTGGTTAGAAAAAGCAATAAAGCCACAGGCATCTGGATGGAGTTCACAAAAGTGTTTCGGGTGTCCCTAGTATGTGCCATTTAAGACTTTTCAAACCAGTATCTCCAGTTACTACCACTTCCAGCACAAGAACCACAGACCCTTCTAACACCTCCCCGGACAGACTCTTCTCAACAGTTTCACCAAGCAAGAACCTTCTATCACAGCCACAGTCCCATTCACCCAAGCTCCCACCCAACTTACCCAAAACTCAGTAAACCTTCCCAGATCTGATAGCTTGGGATCCTCATCCATCCCTCCATCTTGGTTCCCTTCCACCTTGCTCTTAGCTTCAATATTAGGGATCCTAAAATGATAATGAAGAACAAGAAGCTGGATCACGTCTTGCACCATGGTACCAACAGCCATCTCAAGGACATCAGTAAAGATATAGGGACATGCTACAAATGCAGGGCAGAACAAGGCCCCGTGTCTTGCTAATTTGAAGTACCTATCCATCATGCTCCTAAACTCAGTGTTTTTACAAGACAGCCTCTGTCCTTTTTTGTCTGACACCAAACTTCATTTTTTCTTTAATCTGTGCTGAGAGCAGTTACATTTGGTGGCACAACAACAGGGAACAAAAAAAAAATTCACCATTGTTTTTGAAAGCAATAGCACCACCAACAACTTTCAAGGGCAAAATATGGAGTAGAAGGCGAGCAAATACAGTACTCGCTGTACAATTTCATCCATAGAAGATTTTAAGGAGAGCTCTGACCAAAGGACAGAGCTGTTCATCTGCTTGATCCTTCTATTATTAACTTCCATCTTTTCCTCTGTTGACCAAAACCAAAGATAGGTGTTTTCTTTTCTTGGCCTCTTTAAACTAATATGATGTATCCTTTACACCCATTCACCATGAAAAGAGAGCACCAGTCCATTTCACATAACTTTTCCTTTCCTTTGAAGACTAGGCCAAAGTGTTGCATATTCATTACCACATCAAGAACGCTTTGCCTGAGGCCTGCATTTCTTGGTGTGCTGTAATGAGTTCAAGACCCCAGCTGTCTGCCTGGGGATTTAGCACACTGATATTTAATACTAAATTATAAGGCAGAATATTTCATTTTACTTTTTTTGCTTAAGTAGCATATTTATAATGGTACGGTCTACAGCCACTAAATAAAGATGGGGAGAGCACATCTTTCTGTTCAGACAACACAGTCTCTGGGTTACCATGGTCTGGCCCTAGCCACTTCAGTTTTTGGATGCCAGTCTCTGGTCTTAACCCATTATTGGATCTCCCTAATGTCACACCTCCCACTAGCATCCAATAATACACTGGAACAAACTGCAACATATTCCCAGCATGTTTATAGAAGCCAACTTAGAGCCTACTATACTAACAGCTTTAACAAGCACTACACAAAGCAGAGCAGCTAATAAAACCAAAATGTTCTGCAGTTAGTCCTTGGAAGTTTGCCACCGAGATCCCACCACCACCATTTCAGGGATAGTGGCTTCATCAAGCTCAAACCCTGCTTTCATCTAATGAAACGGCCTGGAGCCACGTTCTGACAAGACACCTCACAGCTATATGCTTCCTCTGGGGTCTCTGATGACAATCTACAAAACATGTACAGCATCAGATCTGGACTGGGAAATTTTTTAAAGAACATCAGCATTCTGGGAGGAACAGCACAGTAATTAGTATTTCTCTAAGTAGTGCCAGATGTGTTTAAAAGCCACAAACATAAACAGGAGGGGAAAACCTGCATAGTTTCAATTAAAGCTAGTAAGAGCATAAACAATCCCCTCCAATAGCCACAAGCTGACAGACCAAGTTCCTGCTAATTCTTTTTCCTCATCAAATGTCTTTCATATCTGATTTCCTACTTGAAGTTACACAGGCATGCACCTCCTCAGATTTAGTGTGCTGGGGTAGAATACCTTAAAGGTAAAAAATAGATTAGTCCAGTTTTCCTCCAGAAAAGCTTCAAGACATTCAGTGCCTCAATTACCAGGAAAACCATGAACCACTGCCTTCTGCTATGCTACCTTACCTCACTGCAATAGGACACAGATAGGAACAGTCTTGGGCATCTCGTGACAACTGCCTCAGCACCACAGGAGCCACAGCCCTGTCCTTGACCATACTGCTTTGCCTTCTTTCTTTCTGCATGCTTATTTCCTGGAACTATGGCCAGTTTGGGTTTAGTGGTCTGTCAGAGAAAGACACGCACAGCTGAGCAACATCAGAATGGGTCATAGTTCTTTTAGTCCCCTATGTGAAAATAAAAAGGAAAAAAAAAAAAAAGAGAGAGAAAAGTCTTTCCTGTGACTACTTTGATATGCATAATCTTGTCCCCACTCTGCTATATTAGCATATAGGACAGCTTCAAAAGATGTCCAACTGCAAAGGTCCATTCCAGCAAGCAAATGGCAGGATCAGAACGTATTCATTCCTTCACCAGCAGCAAGACACCACCAGCACATAATGCTCTGACTGAACTCCTACTTCAGTTCTCTGATTTCACCTACATCTTGAGATGTATAGCAACACTTTGAGTTCTGGAGCAGAACACAAAATAAATGTCCTTCCGCTCAGGATATGGTTTCTGTTAGCTTTATTCCCTACTCCAGCCTTTAGGATAATTGAGGTTAGGACCCAGACTAAGCCCAACCCTACTTCAGAAGGGCAGAGAAGGGATATAACCACACGCTCCCCTAGCAAATCTAGCCAAAATTGGAAGCCATTACTAGACGGTCCCTGCAAATGTGACTTCAGCAGGGATAAGTGGGTAGGGTTGCAAGTTCAGGGGTTTGGCAGTAGTAGTGTCTAAAGAGGAGGACAGTTTGCACTAGATAACTGCATCTTAGCTTCAGAGACTACACTATCTGTTTTAGCATTTACAGTGCCTCATTCCTCTCTGCACAACCAGTCCAGTGACTAATAGCTGCCTGGAAAGATGAAGGAAAAACTGTGTTTAAAGACAACATTGCTTGCTTTTTATTTATTTTCAATACACCAGTATTACAATTTTTAAACCAAGTAACAAGGTCAGTTTAGGGACTGCCCACGAGCAATGCCTACAAAGAGGCCAGAGATAACAGAACATCACCTCTGAGTAAAACCAACATTTTCCTTCACACGATATACATGGCCAGCAATGACTTTCCATCTCCTGCCCGAATCCAGCAGCTGTTCCTCCTCCTGACAGGAAAGAGTGGAGTTCACAGAAAAATTCTCAGCCTTTTCAGCACAGATTTATTCCCCATTATGAAATGCAACCACAGAAGAGCCCGCACCAAATTACACTAGATTCCCACAGCTCACACTGAAGAGAAGCACTGACACTTCAGCAAGCATATGCCTACTGGCACCTCAGAGGCCGTAGTCACATGCCTCAGGGCTGTTCTTCACATAGAGCTGGAGGTAACCTTTGAATGTCTGTGGGTCAGTCATTGTAGCCTTGACAGCAGGGTCCTCCTTCATGGCCTCCATCCAGCGTTGGAGCTTTGGGGTGTGACTCAGAGAGCTACAGGAAAAGGAAAGAGACTGAGTAACGCAAATGGGAAACTTGGAGAGCATCAAGGAAGCAAAACAGCCTGAGAAAGTCTATTTTACTGCGTGTTTTTCTTTCTCCCTCCCAGTATAATGTTCAGCTGAGAGCAAGTGATGGAAATACATATCAGATCATAGAAGACAGACTAGCATTTGGAAAGTAGAAGAATTATTACAGAGCTTGTGCAGTCTGCAAAGCTGAGCAAAACCACAAATGAGCACCTATTGTGCAAGATATCAGCGTGTTTTTGCTTACATTATCCCTGCTGCAAAAAAACACAGCTCTTATTTATCATCTGCTCTGAGTTGAGGGCAGAGGCTTGTGCACCACTGCCTCCCTCTGGAATGCTTTGTTAAAGGTAATTCTTGAAACAAATGCTGCGTGCAGTGGTTTAAGTCCTCCTCTTCTCTGCTCTCTTGCATACCAAGACAAGCTGTGCAGTTTGTACTACGCTGCAACCCAGCAGCTCAGAACACAGACACAGTCTATTGAGGAAACTGAGGATTCGACTAACAGACTAAATCCATAAACCCACTCAGACACATTTGGAAAAAAAAAAAAAAAACCACCACAACTGTGGCAAATTGAAAGCTTAACAGTGTAATTTATTTTCATTCTCTTCCGGCAGGTTGACCCAAGTACTGTGTATTACAATTTCCAACTCACAAGTTTAGTTAATGCATAACTTCTCCATGCAGCATCCTTCCTTAACATGCAACAGCTCAGATCCTCAATCATTCAAATACCTTCATGACTCTAGACCTATGCTCCTATATTGTTTGCAATATTTCCCCTTCCAAACAAGGGCCACACAGGAGACAAAAGTCAGTCACCAACCCATCAGTAAAGCCCTCATTTTACAGTGCCAGAAGTTTCAATGCTAAGGATTCCCTGCATCTTTCTTGTTCTTCAAGAATGCTTCAGGCACCAGGGTGAGGCTAACTGTTCTATACCCCTCCATCACTTTATCACCCACTTCCTCATACAAGCTGACTCTTTAGTCCTGTTTTAAGCCAGCTATTAAACAGTTTTCCTTTGATACAATTTCCCTAGATATTAATGCAATACCATGGTAACTGGAGCTGTTTCAGGACATAACAGACCAAGACATTTATTTATGTATTAAAAAATGCTATTACAACACAGACAGATCTATTAGCTACAGCAAGGTAGGAAACAGTTTACCCATCTCAAAACAAAATCACCCTCCTTTGTCAACCTAGGACTTCCAAAGAGGAGCAGAAGACTGCATTTCAAGTCTGAGGTTTTGGACCAAGAAATTTGAACCTAGGCCTCTGTAACTCTATCCCCTTCAAATAAAGGCCATTTTCATCTATAATGTTAGGGACAAAGTCCTATATTTTGACCACTTTTTCCAGATCTGTCAAAATTATTTGGCAGGAAAACAGACCTGGTGAAAGAAAGCCTGTTTACAGAAGATCCCTGAACAACTCATCTCTCGTTTGAGAAGATGCTTCCCCCAAACTGTAACACAATACAAACCTTCTTCAGCAGCCCCCAAGAGTGGCCCATTGCTGCAGAGTATATGCAAAGAATATTTATGCTGAGGCACTTCAGTATGCACTAGAAGCCAGGCAAGGTACTCACTCCTTCAGCTGGAATGGTTCCAGACGTTCAAACCATGGCCAGATCATGTAGTCAATCATGGAGACTGAATCCCCACCGTAAAACACAGTGTTACGTTTGGATAGAATCTGTGAGGGGTGAGAGATGACAAATGCCCTCAGAAGGAAAATGACCGCAGCAGGACACTACAGTAACAAAACATTCCCACCTCTTAGTGGAATGTAGGCATACTGAAGGGATCAGACAGCAAATAATGCAGATACAGCACGTTTCTCCTATGCACGCAATATCTGGGGAGTCGGAGCTAGTCAGCAAAGTAGCTGTAGTATCAAGCTTAACTGTTTCATACACTGTCAGTCCAGCTCTTCGCCAGTGGTTCAAAAACTCCCACAAAATATGAATCACTAGCAAGCTGCAGCTTGTGCACAAACAAAAAGGAATTTAGCTCTCATAATCTGTCAGTCTGTGATTTCTTACTTGTCAAAAAGCATTAACGGCATAGACTAAACAAACACAACAATGCACATGCATTTCTTGAGCAATAAATGCCGCTAAATTTAACATCCAGGTAAACTAGAATGCCATCTTAGCAGGGACTCTTTTCCCATGGCACTTGAGGCCAAGTGGTGTCAGGAAAGCATTTCTAACATTACATCTAGAACTGGATTTGATTCCAGGTGCAAAGGGAACAGGAAGCAAGTGTAACATCCACATACACCAGAAAGAGGTCCTCACAGCTCGGCACAGAAACCACAAAGAATCCAGCAAGTTCTCCCGTTACATTTGTTTCTGATATGTTTCAAGTGCCATGGTCATACAAGTTTAACATGCTTTAAGGAACATCCAGAGCTTGGTCTCTTCTTTCATAAGACTAGTCCCTCTGTTTGCAGGCACTTTGGCATTTTAAAGGTGAAACTTGAGAGACCATACAAATCTTTGTCTTTTTGGACACACAACATTAAACTGATATTGCATTTACTCCCTGTCCCCTAACCCCCATGATCTAGTAGAAATTTTAAAGCAGTCCTTCAGGAAGCATCGAGCTGTTTGAATTACCAGCTGCCTGGCAGAATATAACCCAGCAAGTTGCAGTTGCAGAGACGGGAACACAGCTCCCTCTGTCGGGTAGCAGCAAACTTAATACAGAAGTGTTTCAAAACACTTCCCTTCTTGAATGTCTCTTCCAACAGGCTAAGTGAAGTTTGCATGGCTCTCTTCCTTCCTCCCACCCTCAGCTGACCTTCAGCTGCTGCTGCAAAATCCTTCAGGTTACAGTAAAATAGAGACACTGAAGGAGAAGTAAGTATTTCACAGCATTAATAAAGCAGGAAGAAGGTTAATTCTTCCTTAATGTTTAATAGATCTGTATTTCAGGGAAGTGAAACACACATGGCTTCCCCCAACAGTTCATTTGTCCTCTGCACTACTCCAGCATCAGCCTGATCAGAGACAAGACTACCCTGAAAACAATTTTACTTCGGCAATTCGAGGGGGTGTGGAAGCAGAATGCACAGGACTGTCAGGAGAATTAGGAAAGTACTAGAAAGCTATTGGTAGCTTTGCACCAGAAGAGAAACACTCTGGAGGAACACTTCTTGATCAAGACAGACAAGCATAAGTCATGGCTGCTAAAGATGCAGAACGAATGGGTTCATGATAAAGGCAAGTCTGGCAGCTGTTCAGACTAGCCAAGAACCACTACTGACACAAATTGTGAAGTTGCTAATACAGCACAAAGCCACCTGACACTTCCTGGCACTCTGCTGAAGCTGCATTACACCACTGTAGCAGAACATGGCCCAGGGCTGGGTTTCTGCAAGGGACAGATGACATTCTGCTTCCCCAACAAAGATTAGCTCTTGAACAAAAAAGATTTTCTATCATCACCAGGGTATCTGCACTGATTTCAGCAGAGCTACAGTGCAGATGCTCTTCAACAGCTCAGAATCCTCAGCCCTTGCTCTCAGAGCATGCCGCAAGGTCTCCTTACATTTAAAGCAGAACAAAGATATCTAAGACAACAGCAGTCAGCTAGAATTCAAAAATACTCCACAAGTCCTCACAGCCTTCATCATACAGATGAAGTTTAGTTTGACTACTTGAAATTTACTCTAATGGTGCTGTTGCGCATCTTAGGCTGGGGGAATAATTTGAAAGATTGTTCATTGCTGTAACTACCAACTAAATGAGAAGACATCTAGCTCCAAAGGCCAAAGCACAAAAGAAAAAAGGGATCATACAATGACTGGCAACCTGCTCGTTATCATGAAGTACTCTTACCTCTTCAAGTTTGCCAAATTTTTCAGCAATCTCTGCTTTCAGTGCCGTGGCATCCTGTCCATCTTTGACTGCCACAAAATACTTGAAAACTAGGGGTGTTATCTATACAAAGGAAAGTATAAAGTTTAATGTTCCTATTGCAATAATACGAGCACATCACTCAGAGCTTAAAATGTTAAGTTAGATGCAAATTTAAAGAGTTAAATAAAGACCATTAATAAAAATCTTTTATACTTCAGAAAAGGTAAGCAAAGGCTTAAAGGAAGAATGACTGCAAATACTAATGAATTTTAGTCTTGTAATAAGAGGAGAACAATGAAAAGAGCAGCATGTTTCCCATTTGCACACACTACTAAAAAAGTAGCAAAAAAGGTAGCAAGGTGCAGAGTGGTACTCTTTTCCCAGTTACACATTTCTGAAATCCAAATGCACTTTAATTATCAACATTGAAGGTACTTTAAGAAAGAGACATGCAGCCCAGGATATCCAGATTTCTACAGACCAGCACATTTTCTAATTTGGTAATTGCCACAGAAATGAGCATACAGTACCAGAAAGTTACCCAGTGGCTAAGCTTAACTAAATTATTTTCTTAAAAGCTCAGAGACAAACTTTTTTCTAAGATCTTGTCATTCATACAACCAACATTCAGTGCACATTTCGTTTCTTGCAACATGCTTCCCTGTAACCCTCTTCCCATCACACCTATTCAGAAAAGCCTGTTGTAAAAATATCCTCCCTTCTGTCCCCCTTCTTTGTCCACGTCTCTTTGCATCTTCTGTTGCTTCTTCTCCTCTGCTGCCTCATATCCAAGATGACTTCTTTCACTTCCTAGACCCTTCAAAGCACATGCTTGTACAGAGAAGTTACGTCCAGACAGTGCCACCTCCAACCCCTACTGGGAGCCAAAACCAGTCTCCTTAGACATGTCCCGTGTCTACAGCCACCTGCCACCTCTTGTCCATGGTTGTAGGCTCTCTCAGTCAGGCACTCTTCACATTCTGCATTCATGCAGTACTTACTACAGAAAGACTCGGATTAAAATACAGCAACTGTCACTGCCTAGGTGTCAAGCATTCAGCTGGTTTGGTTGACAAACCTTTGCTCTACTGTAGGATGCTCAAAATCCTGCCTCAGCCATACACACTTTCACTAGCTTGGCTGGCTTCCTGCATCCATCCCCGCACATAAATGCTGGGAGCAATTCAGACACACAGTACGTGCTCACAGCAAGAGACCCCAAATAACCCCTCCGGCTATTTAAATGCTTGTACTGGTTTTGGCTGGGATAGAGTTAATTTTCTTTATAGTAGCTAGTATGGGGCTATGTTTTGGATTTGTGCTGAAAACAGTGTTGAGAATACAGGGATATTTTAGTTACTGCTGAGCAGTGCTTTACCTATTTGCTTTACCTATTAAACTGTCTTTATCTCAATCCATGAGTTTTCTCCCTTTTATTCTTTCAATTCCCTCCACCATCGCTCTGGGGGGGAGTGAGCGAGCAGCTGTGTAGTGCTTAATTGCCAGCTGGGGTTAAACCACAACAATGCTTTTCCCAGACACAAGACCTGCCTTAAAGGATGAAAGCAGCATTGACAACAGAGCTGCAGATTTTGGTGCTATGGTAAAGTAAGAAACTAATCCCACCCTGATCACACAGTACCTTTGAGAAGTGTTCCAAGAGCATCTTCTGAAAGGCTCGCTCATATGGGTCTGAAGGCATCAATTTCTTCCCTGGAAATGCTTCATCCAAATATTCGCAAGTGATTGGGGATTCATAGATCAGCTGGCCCTTGCTGGTCTCCAGAACAGGAACCAGCCCAAAGGGGTTCTTCTCAAAGAACCAGTCAGGTTTGTTCTTCAGATTGATGTTGATTACTTCATGGCTAAAAGAGCGAAAGAAACAAGACCCAACAGGCTCAGTTCTGCTACAGTCCACTCCACACCATGGCAAAATGCAGTCATTACACCTCAACAGCTACAGTACTTGAGAGGCTGAATCCTCGTTCCCCTGCTCTCCCTAGCCTTCCCTGAAGTCCTTTGCAGGACTAACCATTTGACACATAGAAATACTGCCAGGGAGCACTTCCCTTTCCTGGAGAAAATCAGCACTGACTTACAACGAGTTGTCACATGAAAAGACACATGAACGGCCTGCAAGCACACAACAGAGGCAGCCCTTACAGTCATGCTAAAAAAAAAGTTAAGCTCAAAATGCAGCACACATCACATGCAGGTTCAGGGGCATCCTAAGAAAGAAGCACTTGATTGCAAATAAGCTACACTCCGTTAAGAAATGCAGCTGAACTTTAATCTGACCTTACACAGAAGAGCAAATCAGGAGAGCATCCTACCTATCTTCCCCACATATGGCCTCACACAGAACAGGTGTTTAGGGTAAAGGCAAATAGATAAAAAAAGACACATGGGAAATATGTCTATGTTATATTAACAAACCATAAGTTATACGCTGCATTATAAGTGTGACCCCAGAAAATTCCTAATAAGCCCAAAGGTCTCCTAAACACAGCTGAACCTTCAAAACAACTGAAAGGTTACCAGAAGGTGACTACCACATTTAGGTAGCCATAAAACCCCTCCAAAATCACTATACTAAAACAAACCTCCCAGTTCCAAAATCAGTCCAAAGACACTAAATAAAGACAGAATTAAAATGACCTGGAAGTTTTAATGCACCTACTCTTTTGAAAAAAGACCCAAGAAAAAACAAGACAAACAAACCCAACTCTCATCTTGCTGTCAGGAGAACTGAGTGGTAAGGATTCACTATGCTAATGTGGACTCCCAGCCCAGTGCTGGTTAACAAACCATTTGCAGGCCTGGGACTTGGTGGGAATCAGAAAAAGGCAGAAAAACCTGCTGCTTCGAAGCTATAAACTGCGGGAAGCATTAGTCCCCATTTCAAAACACTGAAATGACATGGCTATCTTGAAAAAGAAACAAACACAAGTACTGAGTTCCATTAACTTACTACAGCACAGGAATGAGAAGACGTTATAGGAACACAGTACATTTCCCCTTTTAAAAAGGCCCCTCACTCACTATTGTGTTTAGTTAAGCAGTAACATAACATAAACACTGAATATTCATATCTCCCAGAATTTTCACTACAGCTTACATCAAAACCAAACAACAACATACGTTAAGGCTCTACTCACATTTACCCAGGACAAGCTCAAACGCTATTATTGCAAACATTCAGGATGGGAGGTGAGGAAAAAAAAATCAGCTTAGGGTTTTTCCCTACAGATTTACTTTGGGCCTTTACATAATTGATTTCATACACAGCCTACTTATTTCCCACTTCAGCAAGCCACCCCTCCCCAAAAAAGTCTTAACAAGTTCAAGCTTTATGGCAAAATCACCCACAGAAACCTCTTTTCGTTCAGTTCTTTCAGGGATGTTTAATTAAGAGCCATTTAGGATGCCCAGGTAAGCTTGAACCGCCCCCTGCGAGCCCCGACAGACCGCCACGGGAGCGCGGGGCGTAGCGGCACCGGGGGAGCGGGGCGAGGGAGAGCGGAGCAGGGCGGCCGCGGGCAGCCGCGCACCGCCCCACACCGGCCCGCCGGGAAGGCCTCACCTGATGCCCTTGGAGCGGAGGACGAGGCGCGTCCTCTGGGCGAAGGGGCAGAACCGCATGCTGTAGAGCCGGATCACCCCCTCGGGCACAGGCCCCGGGGCCGCGCTGCCTGAGGAGAGAGAAGAGAACCGTCCTGGCCGTTACGGCCGTTACTCGCCTCGCGCACAGCCCCGCGCCCCCTCCACAGGCCGCCCGGCCCAGGCGATACGGCAGCCTGCCCGCCGGGGCCGCTGCTTACCCTTGCCCAGGCTGCGAGAGTGATCGCCCGCCATCGCGCCGCGCCGTGCCGTGCCCCGCCGTGCCGTGCCCCGCCGCCGCCGGCCCCGCCCGCGGGGGGCGGCCGTGAGGAGAGCGGGAACCACCGCCCCTCAGCGGGTCGCCGGGCGCTGCTGGGCTGCGCGGGCAGCGAGCCGGCTGTCAGGGCCCGTGTGCCGGCCTTCCTTCGTTCCTTCCCCCGGACGTTGTGGGCGCCCTGCCTCAGGTGGCTGGCGTCCACGGACGGGGGGAAAGCTTGGGTTTGGGTGGGAGGGGCGCCGCGCACCCCGCTGGTCCCTGCTTGAGCTGACCCGTCCTCCCCCCCCCCGGGAATGCTGACCCGCTCACTGGGACGGGCTCTATTAAGCTGCTCTTAATGCTCTCTTCTTTATAATCACCCCAGCTGGAACTCCCATTTACATGGGAAACCTATGGCAAAACTCCACCCCATATGTCTGGGTTTTTTCAAGTGGTGCCTCCAGCAGCTGGTGAGGCACCAGGCTTCCCTCAGCTTCCCTCGCTGCCTCCATGTACAGGGCCTGCCAGGCCAGCCCTTCTCCCGCTACAGCAGCGCTGCATCACCTATTGTCCTTCAAAATCCGATCCAGTCCCACCCTGAGGATAACAAGGAGGGATTCTCTCGCCTGCAGCTATTCTGCTTCATGATGAAAACCCAAGAGGAGGCAACAGATAACCTAACAGATAAGGCAGTGCAGCAAATGTTAGATTTAATTTAATTACTACCTTGCAATCATAGAGGGATTCATGCTTGGTTCTGCAAATACGACCTGTGGGAGCATCAGTATGTGCATAGAGCAAAAGAGAGAACAGAAGCATGAACTGAAGTCCTCTCCATCCCTTTTGCTCCTTCTTCAGTTGAGGTGAGGGCACCAGGGCCTTCCTTGTACCAGCTTTTCCTGGGGTACAATAGTGGAAATGGAGGAGCTTTCCTCTTAATGTGTTTCACACAGTGTCCAAGTTGATGTACGGTCCCAGAAGTAAAATGCTTCCCTTCCTGGGGCTCCACACACTTCCACCCAACCTTCAGGTCAGAGCTGTACATTATCAGCAAATGGCACGTTTGTAGGCAGTGGAGGGCTGGGGCAGCCATAGCCGAAGGGAGGGACAGTCCTGGCCCTCCTGACGATGGACACGTCTCTGTCAAACCCATAAGGCTAACAGAATAACTGGAGCTTCTCGGGTCTCAGTGGATCCGTGCTTGCATAGTGGGGAAGTTTTGCCTGTTGATGACTTTTGGTTTGGTTTTGTCACTGGAGTTGGGCCTCAGGCATCATGTCACAAAGACCAATATTTTCCATGGTGATCTCTCCTGCAGGCAAACACTGAGATGGCCACTAGTAAAGTGACCATGAACCCGACACCATTATCTATTTGAATAGAAGAACAATATGATTTTTTGTTAAGTCATTGCCATTTGATTGTGTAATTAATAAGCAGCTCAGCAGTGAAAGGGAGTGGTAACTCATTGCACAAGCCTGCCATGCCCTAGGCAAACAGAACCTGAATGTAAGGTGTTAATTGCCAACAAAACAATTTCTCCTACCATTAAAAAAACCCTCTGTTAAAGGACATATTTCTCATTCCTCTGTGTGCCTGCTCCTAGGAAAGATTCAGCAACATTTTGGGTCATGAAAAAAGAGAAAATTCATTTGAAGTTTCTTTTAGCAAATAAGAAGAACGCAGGCAGTCTGCTAACTCACAGCCCAGAAACAGGCACGGAGGATCCCAAAGCAGCCTCACAAAATCTGCGTGCTACGATAGCCCCACAAAGGCACCACGGGAAAATAAACCAATTTCCTCATCCTATCTTGGTTTTGCATGGCATACAGAGCGCCTGTGGAGACCAGAGGTAAGGTACAGGCTTGTCCTGCTGCCTCCGGAGAGGAGTGCTGCTCTCCATCGCTGCTCCACAGCGCTGTGGGTATCAGAAAACCGCACACTGCCACTGCACAGATAAGTAATAACGAACTAATGCAAGCGAGACACTATAAACAACATTTCTTGCTTTAGGAAAGGGGAAAAGGAGATGTTATTGCTAGTTCTGTTTTTAAAATACTTGGAGGTTCTTGCTGTGTTACCATGCTAAAAGCCATAAGTATATATAGAGATTATAGTTGTACTTTCTTTTCTTTCCAGTGGCCAACTTCTCAGCTCTCTTTGAAGCTTCAGGAGCACTGTCTTACACATCCTGAAAAAACCACCCCAGGTGCAGTACTTTGTGAAAGGAAAAACAAGAGAAGCGACAGGAGAAGAGGTACAGCTCTCTCACTAAGCAAAGGGCCATATGCCACTGGAACGGGAGCGGCGAGCGTGTGGCCGCAGCACGGGCCCGCAGGGCGGCCGAGGGAAGGCACCCATGGTTGCTCCAAGGCTGACGCTCTTCTAGGCCTGGTAAAGCTACCGGCTTTCTAGACACAGCAGCAACGATTGCCCAGGTTAAAGGCCGCAGATATCAGCGACTCACGGGCAGCGTTACCCCATTAGCCGCAGGCCGGTGCCTGTGTGAGAGCGGCTGGGGAGGCTGCAGAGAGCGCTGCTCACCACTGCGCGCCCCTGCCCCGGGACGGATCCCTGCAAACCGCCTCTCCTACGGCGGCTGGCCCTTTAAATACCTACCCGGGCTCATTGGTTGGCTGGCGCACGGGCGCGGGCCAATCAGCTGTCTGTTTCAAGCCTGGCGGGAGGCGTTGTGTCAGCTAATAGCAGGAGCCGTTCTTGTTCCTAAGAGACCGGTGTAAACAGGCTGGTGGTGGTGTGAGGTAGATGGAGGCGGCCGGTGGGGCCCGGAGTGCGGACCCGGCCAGCGAGGAGCTTCGCGCCGAGGCCCCGGGGGACCGCAACTGCCCCTCGGCCGAGGAAGCCGCGCTGGAAGTGAGGTGGGGGCCGGCTGGGACAGCCCGCGCCCTTCGGGCCTCCACACACGCCACACACTCATGAGCCCCTCGGCCCCGGCGGGGTGCCCGGTGTCCTGTCGTGTGCCCCCGGGGCCCAGCTCCCCTCACCCTGGGTCAGCTCTATACAGCTCTCAGAGAATAGGGCAGGTCTAGCAGGGAAAGGAAGGGAGGCCACTGCATTGTGGCCTGTGCTAGGGCGACAGGTAGTTGCTGGGGGAGAGGGACAGAAGCACTTGCACTGCAGCATATAGTAGAGACTGAGCCTTCGGTGGATTTGGATGAAACTTAGGTTCTCTGCCCTTAGCACAGGGAGGCTCTGAAATGGGGAGTAAGTTTTAAGCTGGAGCTTGATGGGTTGATAAGAAGTGTGGCACGAGTTGTTGTCTTTTCCAGTGCAGTAGTTCTGGTAGCACACAATCCTGATGAACTCTCAGGGCATGCTTTTCTTCTCAGTACCTGGCCTCGTGAACCCATACAGTTCACTTGTGTTCATGGCCATATCTGTCTTCTGTTTTACCCAGGCTACTTCAACCTGTAGAATTTCCCTGGCTGTTCTGTACCTCCTAAACCCCACTGTCATGATCTCCTACCATGGCTCTTAATTTTCCTGGTATTCTAAGTCCTCACTCCTGCCTTTCTCTCTCAGGATCTTAACCTGCATGTCAGAGACCTTCAGATTTCCATTTCCCACAAACATAACCCACATTACGTATAGAAAAGCACTTCTCTTCCAGAGCTCTTGGCAATCCAACAACTTGCTTCTTGGTTCTGAACAAATAGGAGCTGTAGATGAATTAAGCCCTTCCTGCCCCACCTTGGTTGAGACTTTCACAGCAATCTAGGATGTTTAGATATTTTTTCTATGTAACAGAACAGATGTTTAAATTTCCTTGTCCATTGTAAGTATTTCAGCTGTTTCATCGACGCTTATGGGACATAGATCCGTAATTGTAGGTGCACCGCTTCTTAATGGAAAGAAAATTATTTGTTTTAGTAATAGGAGAAACAGGCTTCAGCCTTAACTATTCTGATACTTGCAGAGTAAAAAAGATACCATCTGAAGCATGTCATTGCTATTCAGAGGAGGTCCCTTGTGCAAACTAGTGTTACTTGGAAGAGCTGTGACCCAGGTTTTCTGCTTTGTGAAAACACTGTCATGAAATGAAAATATTATGCAAAATAAAAAAAAAAAATTAAGTCCTATTGAATGTGAAGCAAAGCCCGTTTCCATAAAACAGAAAAGTTTAAAGTTTGCCTTTCTTACAGATGAATGGTAGCTGCAGTAGTATGCATATCAGTTTTTGAAGAAAGTGACAAAAATTATCTTGTAGTGGGTAATTGGAATGCTGTGTTCTGTGTCTTTGGAAAACACAGAACTTGGACAAAACTCATAGTTTCATGTAATCTGTTTTGTATGAACTAGCATTTTTCAGTGGCAAAATGCTCTGTAAGTAAATTTCCAAGCAACTCTAATTACTTTGCCCCATCTACGTTTCACCAGCTGTCAAAGTTTTTGACTGAAATACTTCTGACACAATGTTTATACAGAACCGGAGACAGACACAGCATGGAAAACATGTGGGTGAGCCATGGCTAATTACCTGACTCTGCATGTACTGCACCAGTCATAGCTGACATCAGATAACAGCCCGAATCCTTGCCCCCTTAAGGCTTTACTGGTTGTATAAGAATGATAAATTGCGCTGTCATCCCATTAATTTATCCCTGCATACGTATTTTCTAGACTTCATTTTATCTCTGCAAACAGAAGTTAAAAATACTTAATTTCCACTGATTCAGGCCTAGTGTTGGAGAAAAGCATAAAGCTGGTCCTGTGAGCACGTTCATAAAGGTCTGCTTATGTGCCATGGCACGTCATACATCTAGTTCTCGTGTAAAAGGTCCAGAAAAACATTAATCAGCTGAAATGTCTCCTCTTTGTTGCCGTGGTATTCAGTTCATCTGCACGAGCACATGGTCCGTGTGCTCCCACTCCCTTCTGGCTACACTTACTCCTCTGGTGAGTAGCAAAAGAGGCCAAGTCCAGAAACTACTCAGAAAAGATAACGAGAAGTTATTGCTGGATGTGAATATTGTAAGACTAGTCATTTAAAAATGTTCCTAACTATGAGAGTGCTGAGTCTGTAGTACAATTTTCTAGTAAGTACAGATGATCAGCAACTGAGCTGATCTTATGACTGACTTATGAAAGGAGTGTAAAAACGTTGCTTACAATTGCATAGGACAAAGATCTCATCCAGTCAAATGCTCTTATTTGGAAGAAGAGATGGAAAGTTTCTGAACTGAAATTAGAAGAGAAGGTGCTAACATCAGTGTTGTACACAGAGGATATTTGTTACACTACTGAAACTTTTCTAACAGGGTACTAGCAGACTAACCTGTGGCTCAGTCAGACGTCTTCACTTAGTGGTAAATGCAAATCCCTTTGATAACAGGGCCCTGATGTTTATCCACACTAAAAACATCTGCAGGCAGTTACGAATTTGTTGATACGTTGTGAGTTCATAAGCTGACTCCCCTTCAGTAATTTATTTCAGCCCTCGTGTAATACATCCTGTTTACATTCCAAAGCTTTACCATGTTGAAGTACTGGTATCTTTAAAGCAGAGCAGTCCTTCTAGTTAGGTTCATATAAACACAAGCCATGCCTTTGTATTTTTTATTTTACAGGGATGAGATGAACTATGAAAGTGTAAAAAGGTTAAGCAAACACAATTGGGTCCCCAGTACAGATTGTACCTGTGTCATTCCTTCAGGGTAAAGGTATACTCTATTACTATGATATACGATTACAAAAACAGAGTTTGTGAACTGGCTAACTTTATTTTTAGTGAAAACTGAAAGAAATGCAACCATCTCTCCATGTTCTTATGACAGTCCTTTGTGCTCCATCAGGGTAAGATTGACCCTATGTTTTTGGAAGCACTGAACTGGTGATTCATAATACTGTGTCTTGAAGTTATTGTGGTTTTGCGACATTGGTACAAGGATGAGTCCAACATCCCAAGTATCCGTTCAGTGTAACTTAGGCTACAACATTCTGTTTTTCACAATATTTTGAGAAATGTGTGTCTTTGGTTAATGTTTTAACATTCAGTTGCTTTTTCTTAAGTTGGGTTCAGGGCTTCACAAACACGAACTTTGGCTTTATCGACAATCAAACTGTCTGCTACCCTTGTGGCAATTACATCCTCTTCCTGGACATTGAAACAAAGAAGACGACAGTGCTGCAGTGTCAGACTGGCCAGGTGGGAGCCTTTGCAGCGAATGGGAACAGTCAAGTGCTGGCCTTTTCAGACCGGAAGCTGAATCCCATCATATACATCTACACTTTTCCAGAACTGAGTCAACTGACAGAATTAAAAGGTAGTGATGTGGTAACCCACCCCGTCACCATTTCATTAAAACAATACTTAAATCATCCAGTTTCTGAAGGGTTTTTTTGGTAAGACTTGAAAAACAGTGTGACAGGAAACTGTCTCATGACAAGATGTGTGGAAAGCAGTGGAAAGAATTTTCCATTGCACTACTTTTAGTTAGGCTCAAGCTAGGGAGGAATATGACAATACAAAATGGAACTGTTACAAAGGGGAAACAAATGGAATGAAATGGAATTCATTTTAGGAAAATATGGTCAGAATAACAAAAAAAATCATAGTGCAGTAGGCTCCCAAGCAGACTGCTGAAAGCCACGTTGAGAAATCTGAGACATGAGAGGAATGAGGGTTCTTGCAATTAAACTTTGGAGTCTGGGATCAAATATAGATTTTTGCCTGCCTCATAACATTTCTCTCTTTAGTTGTTGTTCACGCTGTCCATGTTTCAGTGTCCTTGCCATTTAAATAAGGATCATCCTATTTGCTTATTTCATGTATATGAATGAAATTATGACTGCAAAGGATTTCAGGGTACTTGGGGAAAAATACTTTAAAATTCTAGGTATTATTGAAAAAAATTGAGAAAATTCCAAGCAGTGATACATAGGTAACATTTTTATGATCAAATCAAAACAATAATCTGGAATGAAGAAAAGGAATCAGGGGCCTGAAGAATGTCTTTGAAGAGTTAAAGTGGCTATAAAGGAACTGAGTACCCTATCTGTGATAGTATACAGTAAAGTCCGGGGCAATTAAAGACCATGTTCTTTATTTTTACATTTCAGGTAATGCTCAGCTGGACTACACCTTACTTGCATTTAGTTTCACAGGCCCATATCTAGCCAGTTACTCTTCAATCCCAGAATTTGCTCTTTCAGTATGGTAAGAGTAAAAAAAATTCTCTAATACCATTTACATTTAATTCATATTTTTGTGTATGTGCTGTTTTAGCATAAATTAAGCTAACAAATGTGGAAGACACAGTGGTTGCCGCCTTCTCCTTTTTTTTTTTTTTTTCTGATTGATCATTGTCTGCAAACTTTCTGTACCAAATTTGCTAGGTTTTTTCTAGCATTAGTAGCCACTAGTCAGAATGACTGTTACTTTGCTACAGTTATCTTCTACCTTCAGCATCAGTTAATTATCTGTTCACCCGTGGAAGTTGAATACCATGCTGTTTGTGAAAGAAAGTTGCCTGCTGAAAAGAGCAGCTAAAGCCGATTTTTACTTTTTTGTCCCCCTGGACTGTTCAGTGGTTCTCTTAATTACTTGTGCTTGATCTTAGTTCTGTCTTATAGTTTTGCTCAGTGATTACACTACCATGGGTCACTGGGTTAGGTCATCATTTTCTGCTCATTGTCATGAAAAGAAATATTATATAATGCAGTACAGAAAGTGAGAATATTTAATTTTTTAAATTGTTCTGTAAAAATATAATCCTGCTCTTGCCTCCATCATTGCCAGCAAGCTTCTGAGCACTTCTTCAAAACAAATGGGGAGGGTGGAGTAGGAGGAAGACAAGCAAGGACATGTAAGGAATATTCTGTATACTCCCAATTTAATGATGACCTTTTCTTGTACAATGATTAGCGAAGAGGCAGAAACTCCTGTAACTTCAGAATTTTAGTAATGATAGTAGATACCGTTACAGATGCCTCTTCTTTATCCCTTATGAAGAAGAATAATGTTTGCTGTGAAGTCTGATTGTACACAGTAGTTCAGGAAGGATGTCTGTGTGTATATCACAGTAGAAATCAAAAAGACAGCCTCACTGGCCTGAAGAGCTTACATGCTTGTCACTTACAGCAGAAATACCACACATGGTCTAACGTGATCATTGTGTGCATTTAAACAAAAATCCACCATCTTGAAAGACTTCTCTAGATTATCTTTAAAAATGGAAATATCGAGAAATCTTTAAATGCTTTAAATTAGTGGCAATTTCCAAGGCCAAACAGTTTAAACCTATTTGAATCAGCATGAATATGACTATTAGCAGCTAATTGTCATAAAAGAACCTAGATTCTAGTCAGAAAGAATTTAGTAACAAAATCAAATTACTTTACAATATTAAACTTAGAATTTATAATAACTTCAACAGAGGCATGTGAATTTACTGTGAGATCAGGACCTTCATTTTTGCAACTGGGTTATATTGTGCATTCATTGTAGAAATGTGTGTGTACAGTTGAAAGAAATTTCAATGTTTAGCATTCTTAATGTGTCATTACAAGATGATGATTGCACAGTTCCTGTATTTTAAGCAGATAGTTTGGAATCAGAGGTATAAGAGATGTTTTTAAAGTTATGTCAGTCTCAAAATCTAGAAAGCTTATGGAGAGCTAAAAGCTGCCTTTCATCTGAGGTATTTTATCCCTAGATCTTTATTCTTTTCTGTTCAAAGGAGAGGCTTAATGCCAGATTCTTTTTCAGATACATGTACCATATAGTTTCAGATCTTAACAAATTATCTACTATAAAAGAGTGTTGGCACTATCTGTTAGGTATGAGATGAGAACATGCTGACAGATCTTTAGAGCGAGCGAGCTACACTGATATCTTTTAAAGTCAGAATTGCAGCTTTCTGTAATTATAATGAGTTACTGTGTGTGTATGTGTGATGACTACTCATTTTTTGCATATGCTATCAATATTAACCATTGTCTTGCATCCCGATCTATTTCTGTGAGTGAATTTATTGGAGGCCAAAACAACAGGATTATACTAAATCCATTTACAGCAGTGTATGCATTTTAGTTTTTTTCCCCATCAGCAGTAATGACAAATACTAAAGCTATAAATGTTATTTAGATTAACAGTCAGATGTATTGTCCAAGAAATTAAGAAACAGTTTTAACCATTTTCTTCAGATGATGTTAATCAGTTCTTGGACAGCACCTAAAAATGCAAATGCAGTCAAGAATTAATCTGGATAATGGAGAAATATGCAAATTAGGTGGTGAGAACATAAAATAGGTTACACTGGACAAAAGAAAAGTCAGTGGAAAGCAGATTCCCAGGCTTGTGTCAGCTAAACGTAACAGCCCCACACACATTCTGCCCTGTTTTGCGCTCAAGTTAGCTAATGCAGTCACAGCTTGTATGTCTGCATTCACAACACAATTACTGTATTACCTAAGTAATTCATCCACAGATAATCACAGGCTGACTGTGCTTTATTTCCTAATTACAATACCTTCCAACTGCAAGCCTGCGAGCATTATAATCATTATTTTACGGATAAGCAAGGCTGAGGTCTGGGGTGCTGAAGAGTTAATTGTTTGGGTCCATTCAAGTAGTCACTAACGGAACTGATGAAAAAAAATCCATGTCTCTTGACTCTGTTGGTCTTTTCACAAAAGGAAGTGCATAATAATGTTTCTAAAATGTCAGTTTTCAAAATTATTTTACTATTCGATCTTTTTGTAGCAGTAATAATTTTGTGTGGCTAATTAACCACCTCCTTTTCATTTTCAAGAGGACCTAACTTGTTTGACAGCAGAAATTTTTCATCAGTGGCAAAGTATTTGTCTTCCAAACGTGATCTTGAATGTCAGTCATAATCACATCCAGATCTTTGGCTTGAATGTTTTTGACTTGTTTAATGGATTTGATTTTCTTTTACTCTCCTTAATGAAGGAACTGGCAAGAAAATATTCTCCTGTGCAGTGAATCTCAGCCAGGGGTAACAGTGACCTCTTTAAGTTTTAACCCTATGAACTGGCAACAACTGTGTCTTGTTAATGAGAGCTCCGTTACTATCTGGCATATTGAAAGGAATAATGATGAGCATCACCTTAAGCGACAGTAAGTGGAACACCCTTCAGGTTAAAAGAAAAATCTAGAAGTATATTTTAATAACTAAGACTAGCAACCTACATCTGTTTGCAAAGAATTTAATCCAATTTAGTTCACCTAGCAATTGCGATCAGTAATTGCTAAATCACAACCAGTCAATCAAGTGAATTGAATTTGATTTCATTTCCTAGCACTTACATGTCCAGATTATGCACATCATGAAGCTAATACTAATCAGCTGCTTTGGCAGCCTCCATCAAAAGCTGCATGACTGAACTAAGGTAGTGCCTGGACTGCTTTCCTGCAAGTGGCTATGTTGAGCATTGCTTCTGTAGCTATGAAACCACCAAATTTAGATCAAGTTGCTTCCTAGTAAGCAGAGTTAAACAATATGTTGTTGTAATCACAAATTATACCAAAAGCAGTTATCAGTTTTCTCTGTGATTTACAGCTTGTGTGGCCAATTTACAGGTCCAGAGAGGGTGGCTCTGTCAGTGCAATTCACTGAGCACAGCAAACCTAGAATTTATTTACGCTAAAATGTTTTTTGAGGCTGGTATAAAAGTAGTATGTACCATTCAAGTCGGAGTCCTTGAAGTATAACACCTATGCTGTTTCTTTGGCAGCTACTCTACAATTCCCAAGTGTGTTTCATCTCATTAACTATGAATATAACCAACATATTGCCACTGAGACAGTTATACTAGTGAAAGTATAGACAAGACCTTCATTTGTAGTCTGAAAAGAATACTGAAGGGGTTTTTGCCTTTTGTCATTAAAGAGTACACATGTGAAAATACATATATGCTCCTTTTTCCTCACTTTTCATTCCATTCAGTAGAGGTTAAACCTCCACTGAGCATTGTTTATTTTACATACATTTTTTCCAAGTCATAAATCAACATAGTTTGCAAACTATGGAATCCTCAACTGCTGCATTGTAACAGCCACTCATACACCGATTACCAGAGTGCAATAGGGAAATACTACTAATTTTTCATCATCGTTAAACTTTCTCCACGTAAACATTAAGCATGAATGCTCACAGCATATGGAAGTTAGGTGTGTGACTTTATTAATCCTGGTTAATAAGGAAACAGTAACATAGAACAGTTGTTCATATAAGGCAACAAGAAAAGACACTGAGCTAGAACATGGCAATCTGTTTCCGCCAGTTAGGAACATTCCTCTTTTGTAGTAGAATTACTGTTACTTTTCAGTGAAATGGTATGTGCCATGTAGAATGATTGTCTACAACAATCCTCCATTACTCTTGCAGAAGTAAAGCCCATTGACTGAGTTGGTGTCTCAAAGTTTTGAAAACACGTTTCTCAATTTTGTATCAGCATTTACTATTCGTAATATTTCTTCTCCTCAGACAGTGTCTCTTGCTTTTTCACAGCCCTGTGAAACTCCCTGATGGACAAGGGTCTGTGAGTCCTCATACGGATTTGTTTTTCCCAGTTTCTCATAGTGAAGATCCGTACCATGGCCCTGATTTGCCAGTTTCAGCCATTGCTGGACTGGTAGGAGATGAAGCAGAAACATTCATGGTAGTTACTGATTTTTTTCCTTTTTACTATTCCAAGTCATTATGCTTTTTATGCAAATAGATGTTAATAAATTAATAATTTTAATGTCTGTTAAACAGGTACAACCCAGTAAATAGGTCTGTTGTCTCAACAATATTTTTGAAATCCATTTTGACAGGAGACTTACTAGACATGCTGCTACTGCACGGTGCAGTACAACGTAGAGATTTCTGACACAGGTCCTAGCACAGTAATATATCTGTGCAGTGGAGGTACTAATCTGTATCCCAGAAGTGGTATAAGCATGTCAACATTTAACCATGCCCAAGCTAATATGACCTGCTCAAACCTTGAAAACCTATTCCCATGCTAAACTGATAGTAACCTTCAGGTATCCTTACTTCCCTTTGAGATTTGTTTTCTTTTTCACTCTGAAAATGTCTCAAACTAAGGAAACATTGAAGGCTTTATTCCAGACAGCAACCACTGCTTCTGAAATATATTCCCATACCACTGGCAGTGTTGGACCTGCCCATTTGTCTCAGTTGTATTTGATCATTTACTTGTTAGCCTCCCTTGAGGTGCCTCTTTTGAGAGGCTTCAAAAGTGTTCTCATTTTGTTTGAAATTTACTTTCACCTGACTACCAACTAGAAGCATCTGCCAGTGTGAAAACATTTAACTTGCAAACCTGGGATTCTCTTCTAAGATTAAGACCACTGGTTTCTATTTGGTAGCTTGTGATATATACAAGACACTGAAACTACAATGCATAAAATGATACTGGCATTACATGTCTTTTCAATGGACAAATGTGAGTTCTGTATTATCAGATTAGTATACCACAGGTTTCTGCCATAAAATTTTCTTATAAAGCAGTATAAAAAATAAAAATAGGGAATGATGCTTTCCTGACCTCATCCTCTTTTCATGGCTTCGTGCATGTAACTGTGCATGTAACTGTGTAATTGCTGATGTCCTTGGTTTCCAGGACAATCAATGACTACAAACAAACATCCTGTACTGATGCTGATTACACATGGGCTGCTTATATTTCAGATCACTTAGAACATGGAAAATGAAGATACTGTATGCTCATCAGGGGCATTGCCTTTTTCTTCTGCCTTACTGCCTCTTATATTATGTGCAGATGGCGAACTGCAAAAAACACTTTGTTCTTTAGCCTGTAAAGTGAATTACAAGAGGTATTGGGGGAAAAAAATAACTGCCATATTAGGTCTGTGAGGCTTAATAGAATTTGTCTGTCCTTGAATGGATGCTATTCCATTCAGGCATGGTAGGTTCTTATGCCTGAACTTGCAGAACCATGTTGTGAACTTTTCCACACGGAAAAGTTTATGCTTTCAGCCACACTAGATACCACTATCGGGTCTTTGCATTCCCAACTGCCTTCAGAAAAACCTAGATTTCTTTTTAGCATTTTCAAGGTGATTATGTTCTCCTTACACATAGAAATATTCCCGGAATAAGAGTAGATTGTTCTACTAGTCTTTGACAAAGATTTTTTTCTTTCAAATTACGTGATAAATATTTTGATGGTTATTTGCTGTCTAAATTCCCTAGATGGGTGTATTTTGGTTGTGAATGTTGACAAGGTAATGAACATCAGGTTATTTAGAAATGAAAGTTTTTTGCAGAAATACAAGCTGTTGTTGTTCCTTTTGTTGTGGTGGTGGTATGTTGTTTCCTGTGTACTAAATTGTGAGGTGCTACACTCACAGTTTAGCACCAGGAGGCACTCAATCAATTTCTGGCATGTTTTCACCTTGCTCCAGACTATGATAGCTGAGTAATTTTTTGCAGGACTTGCATTTATTGTGCCTTACAGCGCTAATTCTCCTCTCCATGCATGCCTATGCACATATGCTTCATCTCTAACCTGGCAGAAAAACTGAGGCACTACTAGATCTTGTAACCACCCATACTGGGGGGAATCGCACGCATATGTCTTGGCAGGTTAAGCGCCCCCTTCCAGCACCCCAACATGGAACATATAGTTTTGGCTAAGCAATTCCTGCACAAGTTGATCAGAATATACTTGATGGAGAAGATACTCCTTTGAAATATTGTTTTATCAACATTATGTTGAAAAGTGTCTAATGCAGCAACTTTGAGAGAGATTGAAATGTCTGAACTTGCTGAGTTCCTTAGATATCAAGATATCTTCAGACTACGGTTGCTGTAAAGGACCAGGCTGTCCAAACTAGAGGTGCTATAACTACTGTTCTTTACTGTCTTTATAAATTGACAGGCTGCTGTGGCAGATGTACCAATGGTTACTATCACTGATGATTTGTATACCATTAACAGTTATCTGACTCTGGCCTAAAATCTGTGCCTCAATATTTGTAAATACCTTGAAGTTATTTTCCTCCCTACTATCGTCAATGCTTTTTTAATTAGTAAGAGACAGCCTGGTTCTCCTGTGGTGGTTAATGAGGTGCATTCAGTTGAATGCAGTGGGAATAGTATCATGCCCTGATGAAGCTCTCCCTGTCCCCGCAGAATTCAACAGAAGGATTTTTGTTCTTTGTCACTAAATCCGAGTCAGTTGAGATCAATATTTTTCACATTGATGTAAGCATCCAAAGTGGAGAACCATTTATTTGCACTATTATTTAAAGGAGGTGTCCTCAACCTGTAGTCCATGGTCCTTGTAGCCCACTCCTAAGGAATGTGTGAGGGGCAAGTACGAAAAGCAAGCCCATTGCCAGTGCACTTGTTTGCTTCTTTGAAATGTGTTAGGGTTCCATACTCTAGAACAACACGCTGAGGTTGGGTATGTACCAAAGTGTAACCACAACGGGGCAGCAGAGTGAAAGGAACTGAAATATCCTACAGCTTTCAATCCTTTTCTTTCTTGCATTAGATTGATTTCCTTTTGTTTCATCATTACGTACATTTGGGACCTGAGTTTTCTGAATGTGCTTTACCATGACAAGACCACTTGACTCCACTTTTTCCCCAGTACCAATTCTTTTCCATTGTCTTTTTATAAAACTTTTCATGACAAGGATCCATCGTGGATTTTTTTCTCTGAAGAGGAGCTACTCAAAAGGGAGAGAAGTTCAAACAAAGACGGTGTTATTATTATTATTATTATGCAGCACCATACCAATGCACAGTTCAAGAAGAAACCTGATTTGGGATTCACATAATCTTATCCTAGGATTAGCGTATTTTATCTAGTTTATGTGTAAAGACAGTCATGACAGCAGGTACAAAGGAACATTACAGAAGTTGTCTTTACACAGAAAGCTTCTGATTTACAGTAGTTCAGTTACAACCTTCTCAAAGATTTGTGATGTTCAAGCTTCATAAAATCAGTGAAAATGCCTATATTAAATGTTTCTCTGGGTGATGTAAAGCCTCATTTTTTATAGATTTATTAGTTAGTCCTATTTGATTTATAAAGTAAATATTAATATACTTTATTTCTGTAATATTTTCCCCTGAGAAATTCAAAATGCTTTGTAAGCATAAATAGAGAGTAAGTTACTTACCCAGAATCATATAGCAAGTCCTTGGCATATTTTACTAATGAAATCTAGCTACTTATGAATCTCTGTCGTATGTTTTCATCACAAGTCCATCCATATTTCCTCTTTTTATAGAACCTTTAGTGAGGCAGCAGGTGTTTTATAGAATTGAAGACTCTTCTTTTTTTTTCATCCATCATATTATCTAGTCTTCCTCATCACTTCTGCTCACATGCTTGGTTCTTTCAATCTTCTCTTTTAAATGTTCTCCCAAGGTTTTCTTCTGTTTTGTTCCCCTCTCCCCCTCCCTGAATTCTCTTCAATTCTGGTTCAATATTACCACTATTACTGTTGTATCTGAACAGGTCACTATCTTTAATAGTATTTGGTGGAGAAGTTCTGTTCTTCCTGTTTTATGGATGACAGGTTTATGAGATTTATTTTAGCGAAATGAAATTCAAGGCCCATGGGAAGTCTGTGGCAGGGATATTTCTAGAACTAATTTGCAGATGACACAGAGGTTGAACGAGCTGTTTTACAGAGCAATTTGGATTATATGATAAGATAAACTATTCAAAGAAAATGTGTTTTAGTACAGCCAAGCATGCAAGACCGCATGTGCAGGTTATGTTTACAAAGCAGAAGACTATTCTGAAAAGCAGTTTGAAAAGCATTTGTCAGGGTGAGGTCACAGTAGGTAATCATTTCAATTTGGGCTTCCAGTGCTCTTCTGACGTTAAAAAAAAAAAAGTTCTAGGGGTTCAAAATTGGGAGATGACCTGGTTATTGTGGGTCAATATCTTTGCGAGGGTAGGGAAGATACCGGAGGGATTTCTAAGCTGGAGAAAAAAACTGTAACAGATGCAAGTGCTGGAGAATAAATCCAGATAAATTCAAATTCAAAAATATATATTTTTTCAAAGAAGATATAATTAATCATTTAAACAAGCTTCTAGGGAGAGAGGTGCGTTCACCACCACTATCTCCAGACATATACTTTTCTGGAAAGTGTTCTTGTTTCTCAAGTTACTAGCCTCAACAAAGGGGTGACTGAATAAAATAAGACTGATATTATACCAGTGGTCAGACTCGATCAGGTAATGATCTTTTTTTTGCCTTAAAATGTATGTAACTGCTTGTTCAGATATTTGTCAATTGTTGATTGAACTTGTTTGGTTTTGTGCTGAAGCCTAGAAATTATATTAAGCCTTCAGTGCATCCTACTGCCCACTGCTGGTCTGCAACCTCAGAAATTTACATGAGCTGTAAAGAAGGATATGTTTTGGCAATTGATGCTGAGACTCACAGTGTTTCTGTTCTTCAACAAAAACCTCCACCTGGTAAGAAATAGCTGCGTTTTCTGTTTTATTCAAGTAGGGAGGAAAGTGGATAGGTGAAAGCTTTTTTTTGCTTTCTTCTGTTCTATTGTGTACCTTACAGAAATTGTAAAGCTATATTGTAGAACCATATTTCTTTTATTAGTATGATAAACATTTGAGAATGTCTTTTGAACTTCTGTGTGGGTTTCTTTAGCACACAATAATTTGCTTTCGTTTTTCTTTGGCAAAAAAAGAGAAAAAGCTCTAAATACATCAAAACTGATAAAATGAACAATAGTTCCAGGAGCCCAGATCCTATTAACCAGCCCTGCTAGATCAACATTAAACTATTGATATACCAGCTATACACAGTCTTTTTAGTATTAGTTAAGTACCAATAATTTAATTTATTTTGCATGAAATATTGGATTGTCTTCATTTGGTATGTTAGATAATGTTAGAACAGATCTTTGAAGACTCATGATGTGTCTTCAAACAACAAAACTGAATTTAATGTAATGTTGCTTAATAGAATTCCTTAAGGTCAGCTCTTTCTTACATAAATTATTTTCTAACAAAAACAAGGCTGTAAAGACTATCAGGCTTTAATGCAGAAAGTATGAAGCACAGAGAGTGAACAGAAGATGTCTTTGGCTTCAAACAAAGAAATCTGCTTTTAATTTATTCTGGAATGGGAGGACTCAGTACATGTCCCTCAGATCGATTGCAACTTGCCGAGGCAATTTGTCTGCCCTACGTATATTCCCACATGTCTTTTTTCATGTGGACCTTTGGCAGGCCTGACTAAAGTTTTCTGGCAACAGCAGCCCATTCCATGCCTTCTTTTTTCTGGGAATCCTGAGGTCTCTCCTCTGCTACCTGCCACATGCTGCCCTTCTGTGCCCATTCAGAGGGCTCCCAAGATGGAAGACAGTGAGACGCAGCATAAAATGTTCTGACAACGGCAACCTGTACCCTATCGTCCTTTGCAGGGATGGAAGGTGTCAGTCCTACTGTGCACATGAAGTTCACTGGTTCAGTCAGGTCTAAGAGGCGTACCGGAATATGCTTCTCCCCAGCACTAGAACTGGGTAACACCCTGTTGTAGACCAGCATAGAACTGTTTCTCTAATAAACACTGAATCAGTGTTAATAGACAGGCTGGTGATAATCTTGTTTTCTTCTTTTGCTATGTAATATGTTATTTTTTAAGATGCAGCAAGTATCCCTGACTTTCCCAAAGTACTGTATCCCTCTTCAGTTTTGATAGTTAACACAGAAACAGAAGGCTGCTCTTAGAAAACCCCAACAAACCAGCATTATTTCTCTGCTTTTGAAATTATCAGAACTATAAGTTTACCAAAGCAAGAGTTGGAAATCATCAACAAATAAGAAGCTGAGGTGTGACCAGAGATGGTTTTGCCAGTTCAGTACAAGGCAACAAGAATATTTGCCATTCAGGCTTTTCCTTGGCTTGTATATTCTTCTTTGAGTCCTGTCCTAAAACTGTGTAATGAAATTGTCTGTATGCATGTTGTACTGAAGCTTCTGTTTAATTTAAAACCTACCGAAATCTGTATCTATTTAGCAGAATGCTTAAGTGCATGTCCAACTTTAAGCACAAGCTAAATTCCTATTATGGTGTTGCAAACAGAATCATAAGCAGCCACAACATTTCACTTGGGCATTTTTTTCAGACTGACTGAAGTCTCCTTTCTAAGTACATCAAATAAAAAAATCATGGTTAGAAATAACAATACTAGAACTTAGCACTAGAAGATAGATAAATCTGCATCTGTACCACTCTCCATGCCAAGTATTGCTATCTACCTTTTACAGCTGTAGGCTGATTCACAGAAAGATTGTGCCTGCTCAGTTGCATAAATGACAGAAATGGTGGATATTGGGGAAGGATGCACATTTTTTATTCAGTATACCGAACCTGGCCTCTTGTTCAGTAGACTGGAATACAACTGACTTTTATTGCAGTATTGCCATATAAACAAGGTTGATGTTATAAATTGTTTTCTTTTGTGCAGAATTCATGCGTAAAGTATCGGATGTGGTGTCATATGTTCGTAGAGAAGTACAGAAAAAGAAAGGTATTTCCCTGTTCAAATCAAGCTAATAATAGATTTTTAGGCAGCACCAATGATGTCTGGGAGTAATAATATGTGAGTACAGCTGGAAGCCACTGGTTAGAAAAACTCAGCTCACACTGGCCTCTGTAAGACACACTGATTGCAATCTTTTATATGTTTACATGACAAATGATTAATAGCTTTTGTGCTAATAGACAGCCAAATGAATAGCCTCAGGAGAAACAGTGGCAGTGAAATCATTTCTGCTCATTCTAATTTAAATTGGAATAAGTGATGCTAGAATAGGTTCCCTACTGCTTAGTTTTAGTCACTTTTTTTAGAACTGCAATCACTTGTAATTTACTTGAGTTAGGATTGAGGGGTTTGTTTCAAACACTTTGTTTTGGGCTCCACAGTACAAAAAAGATATTCACATAATGGACAAAGTTCAGCACAGGGTGACAAAGATTATTGCAGAGTCTAAGTACATGACATGCAAAGATGGGCTAAGAGAACTATGTTGGTTCAGCCTAGAGAAAAGGAAATGGGGAATTTTACTATTGCTTCAGCTACCTAATGAGAGGTTACAGAGAAGATGGAACCAGACAGGCAAAGGACACAGTTTGCATCAACAGAAATTCTGGGTAGATATTAGGAAAACAAATACTTTCACAGTGAAGGTAATCAGACATTGAGACAAGCTGCCCAGAGAATCTATGGAATTTCCATTCTTGGGTATATTCACACCTCAGCTGGATATGACTCTGGACAACATGATCTGACTTTGAAGTTGGTTTTGAGTTTGAAGTTGGCTCTGTGCTGAGCAGGAGGTTGGATCAGAGGACTTCTAGGGTCCTTTCCAACCTAAATGACTCTATGATTCTATTACTGACAAACTTTAATGTGGCTATTTAGCAGCCTTTACAAAATCAAATGATTTCTCAAATTAATTTCTAGTTCATCAGACCACAGTAGTACTGTCACTTCAAATTATGTATACCAACCTTCTCTTTCATTATCACAGCAAAAAGTCCAAAGATTATGTATCCCATGGAGACTTTTTATTCACAAATAGTAGATCATCTCAGATTTGAAGTTGAGACACATTGTTGCAATAAATTAAATTTGATATTTTATGTTGGTTTTGTGCTCTCAGGTGGCATACCAAAGGATCTGAAAAAACCAGATTTATTTGCCATGGCATTTTGTAAAGAGGGGCTGTATGCAGCTGGAAGTGTAAGGCATCCTTTATGCTTTTAACTTATTGTGTGAAAATCAAAGAACATTCAAATGGAGTGTATTTGCAGAGTTCACTCCAAAGACAGGAGTTAGAAAAAAGTGGAGGCCTGCAGGACTATAAAGGTCCTCTCTGGTGGTGTATATATTTTCTTTATTAAGACTTGAGACAAGAAATTGGAAGGGAGCAGGGTGGGAAGAGATTCCATTTTTGTAGTCAAAGAAGCAACTAAAGAGGGCAATCCTATTTTTAACAAAAGACAGAGAGTATTCTAGAGGAACAGAAAATAAGGAACAGAAAAGAAGGATGGACAAAAAATAGGAAAGGAAAGAAAATGGCCAAAAGAACTGCCGAATTGTTTTGTGCAAGATCTAATTCAATATTTAAACCAAACTGACAATGCCATTGTACAAAACTGCTTAAGAGTGGGACAAATTCTTATACTGTCTCAAAAAAACCAATATGAAATCTTAAGTATCAACTGATAAGAGAGTCTGATGGACTGTTACTAAGACTTGTATTAAAGAACACCTTCATTTTCCAATAGATTTATTATCCAGGGTAAGTAAGTCATCTGGATTTAAACATAATAGAAGCAAATGAGACCATTAGTGATGGGATACTGTTAAACACTGTTACTTTAGAGATTTTCAGAAGTTCTTGCCGTTCAGTTTGCCAGAGTAGGCTAGGATAAATGACCTAGACCTCATGTGGATTTGTACTTTTCTGCACAGGAGGGCATTTTATTCTTTTATCACATCAAAAGTCTGCAGTATGAGATGAAAATCTGCACTGATGTCTTACAACCCATATCCAGCCTCATATTCTCTCCTGATTACACCGTACTTCTGCTTGTCACTGATCAGGTATAGCATTTGAGATAATAGCATTACATAATGCAATGCTCCTGTGATTCTATATGTGTGTGCTGATACTATGAGTATGAAATGTCTGTAATGTAATCACACAAGTCAACAAATTATATCAGGGGTGAACTTAGTCTATCTTGTGTTGTTAATGAAAGATTGGAAAGACTTTTAATGAAGTACAGAACAATTGTCTCCTACGGATGGTGGATTATAAAGTACCTAATGCTGAGATTTCCCAACAGAAATACTTGTGTGTGTACAGTGGAGTACATGTTTAGGGTCTCCAGTGCATCCAGGTCACGTGGGACCTACTGAGCATGAGCTCTAGGCTTGGTGTGTGCCTGTGCAGTAAGAAAAGTGTAGCTTGGGTACATCAGACCTACTGTGGCTATGCAGTAGAGTTGTTCTATACATGTACCTGAATTTGTCTGGCAGCCCAGTCCAAGATCCTTCTTTGACCAGCCTCATGTCAAGAAATCTTACACAAGGGTCCCAAATCCTCAAATTTCACCTGTTTTCCCAGACCTTTAATCATTTAAATTGTCATTTTCAAAGCTCTTCAAATGTTTTTCGTGTGTGTGTGTGTGTGTGTGTGTGTGTGTGTGTGTGTGTAGGTTCTGGGCCTAGGACAGCAGTGCAATGGTAGCTCTGGTCACACTCTCTCTCTGATTTCATTCTCCTTCTGTAGAATGAGTAGAGAAGTTCTAAAATCTTTGTCAATATTAGTTATGAATTGTTTCAAAGAGGCTTTGAGATCTTTAGATAAAAACATCTCTTAAAGCTTAAGATTTATGGTTTGTGTTTTATGTTGTTTTAGAATATTTATTGATTCCTGGAGTAACATGAAATAGGATGTTTTTAAATTATTTTATTAAGCAATTTTGAGAAGCAAAACTTCTTGAAAATGTGACTAGCTGGATCACTCCAAAATGAACTAACCTGATCTTCAGCTAGTGTAAATTAATATAATCCACTAAATCCAGCTGAATTCTACTGGGCATTTTTTACATCAGTTTAGAGTCAAATATAAAAATTTAAAGAGTGAAACTCAGAAAGATGGGTATTTTTTGTTGAAGTCTTTGAAAGCTTTTAATGAAAAGTTTCATAGCCCAGTGATGGATTATTTCTCTTTATTTGTCAGGGGACAGTCTATACTTACAAACCTGCCCACAGTGGAGAAGCTGTCAAACTCTTGGATGCAAGCAGCAGTTGTTTTCTGGCAGCTGATTTTCTTACTCCAGGGAACAAGTACTGTGTGGTAAGAAATGGTATTCTTTCTTATATATAATAGTGGCTCTTTTCAGGTAACGCATATGTTGCTAAGGCACAAAATCAAAAGCCTTGCAGAGATTGGGACTGTTCTGATACACGTTACAGTTGTGTAACTTCTCATTAAGGAAGTAAATGGCATTAATTCAGGTATGGCCTATAAAAGGGTCAGAACTTGCCCTAGAATGCAGGGTAAATAATTCACAGGCTGCTAAAATGTCATATTGGTTCTGCTGTTGTATTGCGTGACTCACTATTATTCAGGAATAGCTCAGCAAAAGGTGGATTCAATTCAGAGAATAGATGTTGGCACAAGAAATTCCTACTGATCTTTTCAGCCTTCAGAACAAATTGGAACAGCCTGAGAGATGCCTCTGTCCTGGGTCCAGGGACAAAGAAGGTCTTACTCATGGATCTGTCCATTCTGAGAAATTCCTTGCCTTCCTCCTATGTCTTTGACTCCTGCAAGACATATTTTAGCCAGCAAGTCTGATTCATCTGCAGGCCATGAATTCTTCAAGTAGCCAGCCTAGGAACCCTGGGGTCTTAATCAATTAGGTTTGCTGAATATGTGTGTTTGTCATTAGCATGGGAATGATAAATTTTACCTGACTCTGAATGAGTAATGTGAGGGTTGATTGATCTCTAGCCATACTTCACTATGGAATTATAAAATTAGCTGGATATAAGACCTCAAGCACCGTTATGATATGCATATTTTTTCATGTGAGAAAACAAGACCTTTCCTTAAGGCCTTTCCTATGCAAAGAAAATTATAAGCAGGTTTTTCTGTTGCTGGCTGAATGGTGGGAGTGCTAATATTGATCAAGATTACATGTTTTGCCCTAGATTGTCTCATTCTGCTTAAAGACCATTCCTGCAGTTGCAGCAATTCACAAAAATTATTAAATGTTTTCCTTAGGTAGGTGTACCTTGCAGCAACTGGACTTAAAGGAAAAGCAAGATAATTCCAAGCAAAACTAGTAACCCTTGACCTGCTATGCACAGACATTAGTTGAATTTATGTTCTATAGCAAATCACTAGACACTTCCAGACTATTTGGTTATTCCACCCTCTTTTGACTATGTTTTTCTCTGTTCAACAGTCTGTAACAATTTCAGGTGAAGTACAAGTTTGGTTGCTGGAAGATGGAACTTGCTTCAGCAAGCTAAACCTTGATACTGAGGTACATGTAACCAGGAGCTTATATAGTGACTGATACTTAAAATTTTCTTTAATAATTTTCAATTCGTAGCATAATATTCCACAGATTTGGATCAACCAGTACTGAGGAAAGCTCAGTAGTGTCTTTGAACAACCCATGAAAGAGATTTTTAAAAGATTCTCTTTCAGAATGTTTCCTTGAGCTACTCATGTATTTAACTCTGCCATAAAGCAGAAGAAACATTTCAACCTAATGTCTTAGTGATGTGTCTTTAAACATATATTTGTAATTAATGATCTAAATTTTTATGATAGTACTTTTATTAAATTTTTATTTTTAATGAGCATCAGAACTGAAAGGAAAAGTTTCAAGTGTATAAAAACTAAATGCCTTAACTGATCTGAAAAACGGGTTTTAGGAATTGAGTTGATAAAAATATTTCAAACTGTTAATGCTTTGACCTGATTTAAGATGCATTCAAACCCTGAAGTCTGACACAGTAAGAAAAAAAATCCCTTTCTATAGCAGCTGTACACATAACAGCGCATTCACTGTTTTATTTAAGTGGAACTTCTTTCACTTAAAATCTGGATATTGGATATAATGTGTTTTTTCTGAGGAGCGCAGAAATAGCTTTTGATATGTAGATACAGAGTGTGGGTAAAAATGCCTATGATGTCTCTAAAATGCTTTCTTTGTTAATTTTTTTTTTTTTTTAATAAACAACATGGGGTTTCTTCTCCAAATTTTAGGGACTTTTAAATAGTAAAAGAAATTGCATACTAACATATAGCATAATATATAACAAGATATGGAACTGTTAAGTGTCTTTTACTTCTTAACTAGGCAACTGCTATGGCTTGCTGTCCCTCCTCCAACAGTGTTGCTGTAGGGACCAAAAGAGGTCAAATCTATTTCCTTGATGTTACCGAAGTTGAAGCTCCACGGGTTGTTCACAGAATTTTTCTTTCCAAATTTCCAGTGCTGTCTTTGCAGTAAGTATGTAGTAACAAGGGCAGAAATATTGTCAATTTGTTGCTTGAGTAATGGTGTTAGTTGAACAAAAAAATTGAACTTTTTTTTCTAAAAATAACAAAGTAAAATATTTTAACAGCTTCAATTTTTTCCAACATAAGGAGTAGTAGCAGGATTTATATGAGAAACATAACAAACAAACCTGTATTTTAAGAAGGTTTAACTGAGCACTGAAGATACTGATGTATAAGATCCTTTCTGACAAATCTCCATATGCACTAATTATGCACAATTCCATGTGTCTGAATTTAGAGGGTTATTTCTCACTGAATACAAATTTGAGGTTTTGTGAAGTTAAGTTTAAGCCTTTTGATCATCCCTCCTTATATGGTGGATTTTTATTACCATTGTTAATTATTCATTTGCTTACAGTTCCAGAATTTACCAGTCCTCCTGTAATTAAGTCTAGTGATCTAAAAGGCTTTTTTTGTTTGGTTGATAGTTTTTTTTTCAATTATTGAAAAATCTGAGAGTATTTTACTTCTACTTTTTAAAAAATAGAATGGATTTTGAACTGTTAAACTTTAATATAAATCTGCCTGTTATTGGATCTCTCTTCACAGTTACCTAAGATAAAACATTAAAAATAGATACAGAAAGCAACTTATTCAAAGTCAAATCAATGTAAACAAAGACATGTCTATTCAAAATAATATCAAAATCTGTAGAGTAGTTTTATTTTTAAAAAAGTGAACTTCAAAGAAAGATTTAATAAAGTTGTTAACATAGACTGCTATGGAGTATCATTAGCTTTAGATTGACCACCCACTCAATTAGAAATTGCACTCATAGCACTGAGCTTTATATCAGGCCCTAACCCTGTAAACCTAGAAGCTGAAAATTCAGTTGCGTTTATGCCCTCAATGAAGTCAGCAGAGTTATGGGAGTGGAATTATTTGACCCTTTTTATTGACTGTATTGAACTGTTGTCTAGTTGGATTTATATTTTACCTAGTTACGATCAGAGTGGCCAGTTCCTCATCGCTAGAGCTACAGAAGGACATATCTTTATTCTAGATGCCCGGCCTTCAAAATTATTCCAAGTTCTTGGATATGTAGGTAATATATGTAACAACATTAATTACATTGTGCTTTCACTATTTGCTGTATTTTAAGTATATTTGCTGGTCAGACTAAGCCATCTCCTTCCTTCTACTTATTTTTCGGAGGACTAAACATATTCTTCCCAACCATATTTTGTCATGGCCAACCTTTTTTTTTTTCCTCTGTAATTTTAGTTAGCAAATGCATCAATATTACTTTTCTTCCAGGGCACATATAAGTCACAGGGAAGAGAATGGATTAGCTGACCAACTGATCACAACTCCAGCACAAAAATAATAGAACTGGCAAAGAACTTAAGACCTTTGTGGCTTGCCATATGAGAATTTAGACTGAAAAACTGTAACTCAGGATAGCTGGGTGCAATCCCGTTACAAATGTGTGCCCCAGACATCTTTAACATGGGGACTGCTGGAATTGTCAGCTTTGCTGGTTGATATGGAAGAATAAAAAATGATGGAATTTTAACTCACAAAAAAATTCTTCTGAAATTTTTAAATTTGTTTAAGTAGTCTCTCAATTCCAATAACATTATATTTACAGATCACATCTGTGCGTATAGATCTTCATCATAATTTTAAATATAAAGGACATTATTTTATCATTTTAATTGGTTTGACAAATATAGAATTACATGTCCTTAGATAATTTTTGGAATTTGCCTGATCATGTTCTCATTGTCTGGCTGGCTTCTTAGAGGAGGGCTTTTCTGTGCTTTATCTGACAGTTATCAGCAGACAGCCTCAAAATCGCTACAATTCAAGCTGGATGTAAACTCAGACTTGAATGTTTAATGTAATAATAACACTCTGGTGCTTAGCGTTCTCAGCACCCGCTGCCTCAAGCTGAAGTTGTGTGTATGCAGCATTTTCTGAAACCAGGTTGTGGTTTGTCTGCCATTTTAATGCAAGTTCAAAACTGTGTGCTTGAGCTGGGATGTATTCTGAACAGGGACCTCATTTTGTTTCACATGGTATCTTAGTAAAAACGATGTTACCATGATTCAGTAACAATCTATCTGCATTGGTGTTCCCTACCTGCTTCAGTGATGGCAGATGAAGTGCTGGATCTTTCTGTAGTTTCTGACTTCAAGAATGACTTAGTTGAAGTGGTCATACTTCTTAATGTAGCAGAGGTCCAGCGAGCAAGACTGGAAATTTTTTGTCTATCTTCAGCACTCACAACAGGTAAGAACTGAAATATATACTATGTGATATTTTTCTAAGGCAAGAACGTATTATTGCCATCCCTTAACACAAAATACTAACAATCTTAATCTCTTTCTTCATCTTATCTGTACATTCTCCTGGGACACCATTTCTCATACAGCCATCTGTAGACTTATAGGCAGCTCAATCATTCCAGCAGAAAGACTGATATTTTGTGGAAAAGCCAAGGAAGGAAGAAGTAATTCACTTGCAGAATCACAAAGCCACCACTTAAACTACTACTACTACTACTGGTGGTTGTTGTTGTTATTGTTGTTATTGTTATTACTACTGTGTGGGCAATGCCCAAAGCCAGCTACAAAGAGGCCTTGTGCTTGGCATCACCCACATGCAGACTAGCATATCAGGTGCTCAAAGTGGAATCAATCCCACTAGCCTCTTCAAAGAATTATTATAGGTATATAATAGCTCATTAGGAAAAGGTTCAAAGTTGATACATCTCAAAAAATAACAATTCTCTGTCTTCGTTACAGCTTTTCTATATAAAAGCACTAGGGGAAGAAGTTCACTGTATTTAAAAAATATTAGCTTGTATCCCAATAAGAAACATTACAGAAAAACATTCTATGAAAAAATTTGCCCTGTGAGGAAAAGGGAAAAATTAAGGAGACTTAAGAATGGTGTACCTCCATTCACCTCCGGAAATCTGGCCCTGTGTATCTGGACTGTGCAATATACATATTGGGACATCACAGTTAGAATCTCTATTCATAATCTGGAAGTAAAATGAAGGGAACCTGTTAGTCTTGCACTAAATTGGGTAACCCACGCTAAATTCTCAAATACCGTTCATGATTTGTTTTATATATGCCATCCTCAACTGTGAAACAACTCAGTAATCTGTTTGTGTCATTCAGGACACAATAATATTATATTATATAATATATAATATATGCTATATATATATGCTATAATATATGCTATAATATATAATATTATAGCATTTTAGAAGTACTATAAGCAAGAAAAAATGGACCTGAGTCTCATGAGTAATCACAGAACTTTTAATTGTGTCTGATATTCTAGGAATATCTAAAACTGATATTCTAGGAATGCATTGATTTGGGGCACTTTCTGGAATCAGCTGGGAAACTAGTTCAGTTGTCATGAAAGCACTTAAATGCATTAACTTAACTAAAGCACAGTGCAGGCTAATGTTGTGCTTGGTGTCCTCATCTATTCTATTCTATCATGCAGCCAGCGCAGGACAGGCTTGGTTGGCAGTGGCACCATGCACTTCCAGTTTTATGTCTCCTCCACCCGAGAATTGCCAAATCAATACAGTTTGAGGTTTCAGTGATGTCTTCTATCACATTACAGCAAAAGGCAGCCTGTGTTCATTATTAACATAATTCTATTTTTATATCATTTTACTCACATTATATGCAAATGAATTACTAACAAAGCCTTTTGTGGAGAAAACCTCCGTAAAACTGTTAGTAAGCCTAGTGTCAGATTTTCTAGTTATTTACATATAATTTTTAAAAGGCCTTAAAATTTACAAACTTTCTAAAAAGTAATTTTCAATGAAGTTAGTATTTTCTTTAAATATTCGCTACTGTCAGGCTTCCTTTTGGGCCCAATTTTAGACATATAAAATGGGGCTTGATTTTCAAAGTTGCTGAAGATCTACAGTTATTGCATCAGTCTTAATTTCAGATGTCTCTTTAAAGCTCAAATTAAGCAACAAAAAAGAATAAAAGGCCCTTTTGAAGATGCGAACTTAAGTGTTTTAACCTACACCACCCAGGCTGTGTATACTTCATGGCAGAGATGCCTAAACAAGTTCTAGATGAAAGCAATGATGACATGAACCTCCATGCAAACTAATTAGCACTGCTTACGTAATACCCAAGAAACAGGGTAAATTAGTGTATACAAATTGTCACATCACTGTGGTTAAACTGTTTCTAGTACTTCTTTAGAGCTAGTAGAGCTATATCTCTGCTTCACCACAGTGTGCTACATCAGCACAACCCACAGAGTTAGTGTTAAAGCTAGGTATCTTAATTCCCAGTCTCTTCCTTGAACACTGACATCATGCTCACTCCTTGCTGAGATTGGTTTTCATAATTACTTGATAGGTGAAGCACCTGCATTAGTGGTAGTGATGCCTCTTCCTCCCTGTTTCTTTTTTCAATCTTTTAGATAATGATAAGTATGTTAATGAACAAGGAATGCTTAATGCTAATGCCATTAAAAAGGAGCAATATGATCTGGATTACCCTTTGAGCTCAGCAGTCAGATTGAAGGATAACATTGTGTATGGCTACTGTACCTGTGCACCTTTCATCTGCAAATACCATCTCTCTGAAGAGGTAATTCTCTGAAGCTGCTTTATTTTGGGTGACGGTTAAATACCAGCGAACAAAGGCTGTAGATGAGGTGAATATAGCAGGATATTATCTTAAATAAATCCTCTCTGCACTAAAAATATCTACTCCATCCATAAACATGAACTTTCAGTATCCTACCACCTGCTCAGAAACCTGGCAAAAGCAATCTCCTTATTCTATTACAGAGAAAGCCAAATACTGGTTCTTAAAACTCATACAGCTTGCAGACACTTCACATGTAGCTTCTGTATTGGGGCTGTGCTTTTGTGCACTCTGCTGAGTAACGTAAATATCCAGCTATTGAAGGAACTGAGCCAATGTGAGCCCATGACTCTAAGACGCAACTGCAAAACCAGGCCAGCCCTGCCTCGCAATGAAGTAGTGGGGGCGTCAGAAAGCCACTGTCATTGCCTGCTGATGAACTGGAGCTCTCTGCAGCTCATAGGTCTCCCTCAGTTTAGGAGTCAGGTCAAGCAAGAAGGTGAATTCCAAAGATGAGCATTCCTCCTTGACAAGTCTCGTACTTTCTGAGCCAAGAAACTTCAGGCCCAAACATACTGAATACAGACCCTTTTGAAGAGATGAGAAGCAAATCAGCAGCATAGCAATGGTACTGCTTCCTGAGCTCAGTAATCCAACAACATTTTCAATTGCAACGCATGTGATAACCCACAAAGCTGTCATTCGTCTTCTCAAAATGGCATAGATATTTCCATCATCTGAACTGCTGCTAACATTTTGTTTGGCAGAATATGTTGGAAGATCCATCAGTATTTTTATCAGAAAAGAGGACTCCTAGCAATCAGTTTGGATCAGGTTTCCTCTGTTTATCACCCAACAGCCGGTGGCTGGCGTCAGCAGCAAAGGATGGTGTTTTGTTCATCTATCATACTTTTACTATGGTAGGTAGGCATCCAGGCACAGGCTTTGTTTGGTTTACATGAGAAAGAGGTGTGAAAACTACTCTCTTTCACTGTAAGCTTTCTTCACTTTAATATAGTGTTCCAGAAAAATTTATGTTGAACATGAACTGACATAGCATTATACAGTACAATTGTTTTTATAATGAATGTGTATATGATCAAACAAACTACTTACTTTCTTCTCCAGTAAATCTTAGGGTAGATAATTTTACTACTCTTCTTTATCTCCTGCAAAATCACTATGCTACAAACTTGCCCCATCTGGAGTAAAAAATTTTGAACTCATAAATCCTAGTCTTTTATGTACTTTGTATTGACACTTTGGATTGACTTTTCTCTAAAAATAACAAAGCATAATTTACAGACATATTCCATTAGAAAAATGTATTTGCTGATACTGCTTCTGTGACTCTTCTAGGATATACTTGCTCGAAAGCATTGTCACTCATATCAAGGAGGGGGAATCAGATCCACGGTATTTTCGCTGGATGGCAAATTCATCCTCGTTACTGGTGAAAATGATGGTGCCTTGGTGTGTCTGAAATGGAAGTATGTAGAAAGTGGCAGACCAATATTGATGGTGTAGATTCTTGTATCCTGACAGACTAATTTTTGCATCTACTTGTGATTCTAGACTTCCTTTTTATTAGTCTCAAAGTAAGAAGAAGAATTGGATAGAAATAAAATCATTCCTCTCATCTTTAGAGGCGGTCTCTGTAGCTCATGAAACTCTTGTACTTCAAGTATGGTTGCAATACAAGATATAGGGGTATCTTCTGAGACGTATTACCCATAGTGAGCTTATCACTCTCAAATAAACCATCTGGAAGGGGCTCTCTGCGGGTGTAAGGGATGTGATCTCATGGGATACTATTTTAACTCAGCGATTAGGAAACATCACGGCTTTAATGGGAATTCAACTGTGGCTATACAGAGCTCGTAGCAGACAGTAGGAGTAAGCGACACTTGAAACTACAGCTTTTCTGTGGTGTAACAAATATTCAGGTAGATGCATAGATTAAAGATGACTCTGCCAGAGCAATATTTCTAATCTGGGTAATCCATCTTTCATAATTTCTAATTTTGTGGAAACTTCACTTAATTATGCAATTCTAGAACTCAAACAATATTGAATCACATGTAAAAATATTGAATAGGCATTTTTAAGTCACTTAATTGTGTTATAAAGAATATTTAATACTTTGTCCTTTTCCATAATACACAAAAAATACATCAGTTCCCTTTCTGTTTACTAGGAAGATAAAGAAAATTGAAGTTAAGGAAGCTGCTTTTCACTGGCAATCCCTTCTTGCTATACTGAACAACTCCAGTTCAAATGAAAATGTTGTTTTAAAATCTATGGCAGAATGGCAGTTTGACCCAGAATCCACATTGGAATCACTTCCAGAAGAGACATTTAAGGTATTTTCTTTATTTTTATGGGGGAAAAAATGTTTGATCATTATCCTAAAATTACACATGATAAAAAGTGTCCTGAAAACAAACTCTGATCCTTTTGTAAAAATAGAAGAATACCCCTGAGGATAGGCTGAATATGCTTAATTATTAATTTGTGGAATAGTATTATCAAGGAAATGAAATAGTTATGGGAAGATGACGTTCACATCTTCAATTTCACTTGGTTTCTTCAGCCACAGAAAACTCTGTGAAAGTCAGTTTCTCCTCATGTGAAGTTATGTGTCATTCCCAGTGTGATGTTACTGCTATACAGTGTGTGTTACTAGTTGTATATTTTTCTGTTGAAATCAAGCAAAACAGTGATTACAGAGATTAGTACAGTCAGCCTGTTTGAGTAAAAAGTCTTTGCATAGTATCAAGGGTTTGCAGGATCAAAACTGGAGACTGATTAGGGATTAAAAAAGTTGTAATGCTCTCCGGAATTTGGTGGTGGTGGTGGTGTTACTTCTAATGTGAGTCCATTTTTTATTTCATTTCTCTCTCTCTTTCATTCTCTCTAAGTACCTGAGATGGATGTTTATATCCTTAATTTCAGGAGGCACCACTTAAATCTTCCAATGTAGAGGTGACAGAAGAAAATGGAAACGTCACCAGTTTGTATTCAGCCAGTACCAATGACATGACATGGATAGGTCAGAAAATAAAGAAGGTACTTTCATAGAACAAGTTATTAATCAAAGCCAGAGTTTTCAAGAGTCAGTAGTGATTTGGAGTGCCAAATTATATGCTGCAAAGGAATCTAGTTTCTAAAGCTTTTCTGACATTTGGACCTCTCTTTAAGGCATTGCGATCTAGACTTTTAGAAATCCTAGGTCGAGGTTATAAATACATCAGAGAAGGTACCTAGCACAATAGGAGCTCTAGAGACCAAAAGACCACTCCTACACAAGGAGTAAACTAAAAAAAAAAAAAAAAAAATTGCCAGAGAAATTAGCTTCCTTTAGAAACTTATAAAGACTTTTTTCTTCTAAACGTCAAAAAGTTGCACAGAAGATTATTACCAGAAACCAAGTAGGTGCTCCCTTCTTCCCAAGGGCCAGAATAACAAGTTCTACAGCACTGATAAATCAATACTCAACAATATGACATTAATTACAAAACCCCTGAGGTTTATTTCAGGTTAAGGTTGAGGTATGTTATATAACAAAAGCTTTTTATAAGTAAAAGTGCATCAAAGATCTAACTGCCTACAAAGAGGGGATTTAGCACTTTGTGAGCCTGAAAACTGCTATGTTAATGTTAGTATAGATTTTTTTTTTTCTCAGAAATATGAGTTTATGGATGCTAGGAGGTTCTTTCTGATATGAGCCAGAGCTGTGTATTTTGTCAAGATTTGAGGTTCAATGACGGGACAAAGCAAAATGTCATTGCTTTCTGGGTGATCTCAGGAGTGACTTTCCAAAGTATGATGCAGTTTCACAAATGGCTCAAGTCAGTCTAAGACATACTGCCACTGAAAGTGGTGTCTTCTCCATCGCTCTTCCAGACATGTATTCCTCTTTCTGCTTTGATGCTGGCACTTACGCTTTGGTGTCTCTACTGGGATTTTTTGGCAAATCCATGTGACTGTGCATACACACGAGTACCACGTGACTATTAGTATCAGCTAGGGACAGGTGATGAGAAGCAAAGGTTGAAGGGCAGCAATGTGGTCCTAGGTTGTTTTAACCTGCTCATTAATGTCCTAAGAAGACATTTAGAGGATGGAGTCCATCCAATGTCAGAATGATACACCCCTTCCTTTCAATCAATAGCCATCGTCCTACTTAAAGTTTTAAACTTATTTTAGGAAGCAAATTCCAGAGGTGCAGACTAATTGCAAAATTTTCCCTAAGAGATGAATTGGCAAGGCTGTAGGGGCAAAGAAAATTTCACAGCTTCCTGAATGAGTAACAGATGTTAGTTTATTTGTGTCTTTAAATATCCCACTGGAAATGCTTAGTGACAATGAAAAATCTAAGGAATATAAACCACTTAACAAATTCTAGCAGTAGGCTTTACACAGTTCAATGTGTCTGTAATCACTGCAATTGTAATTACTTCTTTCTTTAGTATTTTCTTTCTTTTACGCTCTATTGCTGTACAACCACTTTACAATGTGACCTAGTTGTACAATCTTTTTTCTCTTGAGCAATTCTAAGAATCATCCTATTGAATTAAGATTATGTCTGTTTCAGTTTTTAATCCCTTCAGAGTTTTGTTTTCTGTACAGATTATGTTCCTTTAGATTATTTCAATCTTTTTTTCTCTGCCTGTCTATTTTTGTCTTTCCACAATATATTTGTTGTATGTCAGGTCATTAGAGAAGAGACTCAGAGGTTTGCTAACCAGAAGAAAGAGCTGCAAATGGGAATTAAAAAGCTGCGTAAAACTGTGAGTTTCTTACAAGGGTAATGGCTTATCAGTTTTGTTTACAAGTACACTTCCTTTATGGCTATCAACCCTAGCGCTCAGTTACATTTTTGTCATAAACTCTGAGCAGACAGGTAATAAAAAGACACGCTTCTTCAGGGAGTATGTGCTGAACCTGCCAGGAACTACTGTCTGCTTCTCAGTTTCCTTTGCTCCAAATAAATATTTTGTATTATTTGTATTTATACCTTGAGCAATCTATCCTCTCAGCAGGCTAGTTTCTGCCTACCATCTGACAGCTTTCTGTTATAGAAACTACTGTCCTCTCCTCTTCCTTCTCTTTCCTTCCATAAAAAACTGCTATCTGCAAGGGGATAAGGCAGAGGGTCACCTAGAGCAGTCTGCCCAGGACCATGTCCAGACAGATTTTGGTTGTCTCCAAGGATGGAGACTCCATGACCCCTATGGGCAACCTGTTTCAGTACTCAGTCACCCTCACAGTAAAAAAGTGTTTCCTGATGTTTGGGCGGAACCTCTTGTGTTTCAGTTTGTGCCCATTGCCTCTGGTCCTGTCACTGGGCTCCGCTGAAGAGAGCCTGGCTCCACCCTCTTAGCACACTCCCCATACATTGATGAGATTCCCCCCAAGCCATTTCCTTTTTAGGCTGAACAGTCCCAGTTCTCTCAGCCTTTCCTAATATGAGAGATGCTCCAGTCCCATAATCACCTTCATTGGACTCTCTCCAGTAAGTCTATGTCTTTCCCCTCCCTCAACCTGCTAGCAACTCTGTCAACACACCCCAGGATACCGTTAGCCTTTTTTTGCCACAAGGGCACGTTGCTGGCTCATGTTCAACTTGGTGTCCACCAGGACCCCCAGCTACTTCTCTGCAAAATTGTTTTCCAGTTGCTCAGCACCCAGCATGTCCTGGTGCATGGGGCTGTTCCTGCCCAGGTGCAGGATTTTGCACTTCCCTTTGTTGAACTGTATGAGATAGATAACTACTCAATAAAGTGATAACAACTTAATAAAGTTCTCAGAACCAGAGAATAAAGAATTGTGTATTACAGGTTCTTAGAAAGTATACACAACTTCACATATAACATCCAAATCAACTTTAAGAGAAAGATGAAATATATTCACACAGTAATCTCTGTCACTAGCTACAGGGAGCACATTCTACCAATTACCATGAAGCGGTTAGAAGTGGAGGCAATTAGAATCATTTCCTCTGATATCAAGTTCTATAGTGTTAAAAATAGCATTTCCTCTATTCACATTCAAATTACTTTTTATTCCTTATGCTTATTTAAAAAAAAAACAGATTCAGAAAATGATGCATGAAAATGAACAGGTGCCAGACATTGAGAAACTGGACCAGCAGGAGTTCAACCTGGATATAGAAGAACAGGAAAGAGTGCAAGCAGAGGCTGAACAAGAAGTGGCGAGGGTATGATAGAATGGGGGGAGAACATTTTAAAACTTGCAGTGAAAAGAAGAAAGAATTATTGAAGAACAGAGGATGATCTCAAAGTTGCTGTTCACTGCTGAGAAGCAGGAAAACTTAAAAGTATTTAAAGTCACTTTCTGAAGCAGGTGAAGCTGGTGATGCAGACATTGCCAATTGGAATATGATCTATGCCAGAAATAGAAATCTGACACTGTGGCCTTGGGCACATTGCTTAAGTTCTAGAATGCTTTTCCTCACATACAAAATGGTGCTTTTCAGTAGTATGCAATATAGTTTTTGGAGAAGATAGCTGCAATAGTCTAAGATGATGAAATACTGGTAATTCATTTCATCTGTTAGGTTTCTTTCAATAACTCAATACAAATTGCTCATATCTTGTTATTTTGCACCACATCTTGTTATTTTCTTTTCTGTATCTTGAAAGGTGAGGAAGGAGATTGAGATGGAGAATTTAGCCAACTGCTATTTGCAGGATGTCATCAAACATGAGTGCTGGGATGCTATGTGTGTAAAAGGACGTGCAGTTAAGGTAACCTCTGCTTTCTCATTCATTTTCTGCAGTAGTTTATTGATTCCTTAAGGTACAGAGACAAAATAAATAGAAGTATAACATATTTCTGATTTGCTTATGGTATGGGAAAAAACTTACTTCTTCCCAGGGCTCATGCAAATCTTTCATTCTGTTCATTTTGTCTGAGCCTAGCTGATTTTATCTTCTAAGCTACCTGATAAGCAAATAAGCAACTCTTTAATTCTTTAATCTCAGAGAATATGCAGTGTTGCTAAAAGGAGAGGTAAATATTATTTTTCTGTGTGCAGTCAGTATGACTTCTGCTACACAGAACATAAAGGCAAAATTTAACCCTGATATTTCCTATTTTAAACAAAGGGAGATTAGTCAAACTGATGATACTGGATTATCTCATGGGTGGTGAAAGACCAAATCATTATACAAAAAATCTAATTCTGGTTGAATTCTGTGGATGAAGAGGCCATATCCATAGATCATTAAAAAAAAAGAAAAAAGCAAATTTTAAACAAACCATTTTCATTACCAAAATGGCAAGTAGTTTTTATCTTACCCCTGTATTTTTACTATATTGTCTATATTAATTGTTCCTCAATTTTATTCCTGATTTTAAGAAGTCTTTATAACTGTTTAGCATTCAGGTATTGAACAAATGAATTGATAGATGTATTCTGAAGAACTTTTTACTTTGGGTTTTTGGTTTTTTTTAAATTTGAACAGTGCTTCCATATGGCTTGTGAAGTGAAGAATTATCCACTGAAGGAACGTAGTGAAGAAGAGCTGGCTACTTTGGAGAAAGTTCTCCGGTTAAAGAAGATTGAGACAGCTGATCTTAAGGTACAATCTCCCTGAAGTACTGCATAAAGGCCTTTCAGATCAGGATGTTTTGAGTTGGCATCTTAACCCTTCTTTACATAGTTACATTTCTAAGGTCCATTTTCTTGCTGTAGAAATTGTCCCCAAAAATTTAAAAAGATAAATAAAGATGAAATGTTGTGTTTTTACTCAGAACAAATGTATTAGTATTAAAGAATCACAGAATAGCTGAAGTTAGAAGAGCCCTTTGGAAGTCATCTAGTCCAGCCCTCCTAGAGCAATTTACTCGGGGCCATGTCCAGTCAGGTTTGGAATATCTCCAAGGATGGAAGATTCCATAACCTCTATGGGCTACCTCTTCCCATGTTTGACAACCCTCACAGGAAAAGTGTTTTACTATGTTTAAGTTGGATGTCCTGTATTTCAATGTATACCCATTTCTTCTCAATGTCACTGAGCACCACTGAGAAGAGTCTGGCTCTGTTGTCCTTACTCCCCACCATCAGGTTTTTATATGCATTACTAAGATCCCCCCAAGCCTTCTCCTTCTTGAGGCTACACAATTCCAGCTCTCTCAGCCTGTCCTCACATGTTAGGTGCTTCAAACCCTTAATTGTATTAGCGGCCTGTCACTGGACTTGCTCCAGTATGCCCATGTCTTTCTTGTACTGGGGAACCTACAAATGGACCCAATATTCCCAATATGATCATTTCAATTTGTATTACTTTGATCACTGAGCTTAATTGCAGAATATAACCTCTAGAATTTTTTCATACATGTGCCACTGGATTGTGTACAAAATTAACACAGTTATCATGTTTGTGATATTCAGGTTCAGAAGAAAAATCTTGAGATCGAGTCTGAGACTGTATTACCTAAGGAAGAAGGAGAGAAGACAGAAGACGTAATGGCTGATGGTAGTGCATCTTACTGCCTCACTGGAAGTCTGAGCTCTCAGTATGGTGGAGACACATCTACCCTATACCACCAATGGGACTTGCACACCAGGGAGCAGAAAGTTAATCAGATAGTCTTATTGAAGGTGATGTCTTCTTAAATTTGTATTCCTGCAGTGACGCTGTCATATCTGTTAGTTCTCACAGCAGTCACAGCCACTGTTAGGTTTTGGGCATACTGACACTATACAATGGAGAGTTGCACAGGTCTCTGAGTTACTGAGATGAAAGCTGATAAATGCACATAGTGCAATAGAGCACCATGTGGATTTGCCAGCTCAGGTCTGGAAGAAAAACATTTTTTGGAATTGTTACCCAGTTTGAGGGTATCATCTGCATTTGCCCACTGGTGCTTCAGCTTAAGAGTTTATATAGCCAAAGCTAGCTTGAACATCTCAGCATGCCCTGTGAAAACATGACCTCTTTCCCTATTATTTGCTGCTGAATGAAAGATCAGGTGGATCCTCACACCATTTCCTTTCTCTCCAGTCTTACCATTCCTTCATTTGGAGTCTTCAATGTTTCTGTTATTTATTATTCATTACTATCACACTCTCTTACTTCTCTTACCTTGGCCAGTTTATTAAGTAGTAAACATGCTACAGAATAGGCTTCTTATGAAGATGATCTACAAGGGTAGAATTGGTTAAACTACTATAAAGCATTGCCTCCTCAGAGCTCTTTAAGGCTGTAAATGGTAGCAGAGCTCAATGATTATGCATTGTAATACATAAAATCTATTAGATGATACACTAGTGTTTAAAGTAGAATCATAGAATAGAATCATAGAATCGTTAAGGTTGGAAAAGACCCTTAAGATCATCGAGTCCAACCATTAACCTAGCACTGCCAAGTCCACCACTAAACCATGTCCTCAAGCACCATGTCTACCTGTCTTTTAAATACCTCCAGATGAGGCAGATGGGGAAGAAACACAAGGAGCACTTTTAGATGTAAGCTTGGATGTAACAAGATCTTTCTACTGTATGGCTTTAAAGATGCATATTATATATCGAAGTGTAGATATATCTTCAGCGTTCTTGGCCAACGCAGCAAGCTTGCTGAGAGCTAGATGGCTGACTAGACATTGAGCACAGCCTTTTTTCTCCCAGCAACATTGTACCTTATCTGCCATCCTGCCTTCTTTCTTCCTAACTTATTACTATATTAGAAATCAATGAAATAGTCATGGACACAAATATTTATTGTAATACAAACTGCAAGCAGCTAAGCATCTCAAAATGTGAAGTTTAATGATAGCACTTAAATCCTTTTGATGTTTCATTTTAGTAAATTGACACAGTAGGAGAGACACATAGTTTTATCTTTTAATATTCTACTTTGCTTTGTTGAGATCAATTATTTAGGCTAAAGGAAGAATTTATCCACTAGAATATATGCTTTTTAAAATCATTATAAGATCTCAGGTGTTTTAAAAAAAAATCATTTCCAGTGTTCATTTATTTAATGGGCACATTTTACTTACATATGTCAGACAGAAAGTCACATGAAGGCATATTGGAACTGCAGGTTGCATCACTTAAAGATCAGGAAAGTATGTCCTTAACTCTGCCTCCCTGCACCTGTGATTTACAATCTCTAGATATACGAGTCACGTGTTTTTTTCTGTTAAGCCCCTTCTTCTGTCAGCCGAAGAGTACAAAAAACAGCAAATAGAAGGCAGCCTAATTTTTTATCTAGTCTGGCAGCAGTATGTTTCTTTCAGAATCTTTGTCAAATGGCAAATACATAGAAGAAAAGGAATAAAAATTTCTAGGGGAAAAAAAAAGAAAAAACTGATAATTTGCCCACCTCCATTTAACAAAGCTTGAACTCTGCCCTTATGATTTTCACAAAAGGGCTTTATGAGTTTATCTCCCTGTCACACATACAAATACACACGTTTATGATTCTGATGGCTTGAGGAGTGGTATATAACCATGCATGGATGTGACCTGTGCAGTATTGCTGTTTCCTTTTTTGGTATTTCAGGACATCATTTACAAACTGAAAACTGCTTTTAATAAGGAATTCGATGTAGTTGCACGACAAAAGGAGCAGGAGATAGCACGAGTGAAAGAAAGAAACCTGAGGATCCAAAAAATCTTGGCACAACTTGACCTCCAAGTGGAAGTGTGGGAGCCCGCTCTTACAGATGACGAGATACCAGAACGAGCGCTGACTGTTCAGGATTCAGAGGTGTCTGAAAAATAAATCTTTCTCTTTCACCCACTCAGATACAGTTCTCTAATTCTTCTCATTTCCAGACATTGTGTCAGTACTGAAAAGCCTTAAAACAGATGTGTCTGTATACTTAAAATCATCTTTTTGACTCTTTTGCTGCCCTTCCCTTTTTAGGGAGAAAGCTCTAAACAAGTCAATCTGAAATGAATAAAATGTTTACAATCTTAATTTATTGCTGTTAAAAAGTTTTTAATTGCCCATAAATTAGGTAGAAATTCCCCCTGTTCCTGACTATAAGATTCAAACCGGGCTTGCATATTTCTTATACAATATATTCCACTTTGAAACTAAGTAGTTTCAAACTAAGTATCTAGGTACTAAAGCATACTTAGTACTGTACGTATAAATTCAATTGGCAATTTATAAAGAAACACCATATTTCTTATACGATACATTCCAGTGATCTCATCTGCTCTTTTGGTCAGTCTTTCCCCACTTCTCTCTGCTCTCCCACCAGTCCATGTTATTCCACTGTCAGAAAAGGTATGCACAAAACACAACTAATACCAACAAAAATGATGGTAGTTCATATTTTAGCATTTTTAAATATAGCTTTTGGAGCTGTTCAAAAGAACAATTCTCTTCTTGAGTAATGTTGTCACAGAGCTTAGATACAAAAAGCATTAAGCATTAGTATTACGTCATCTTTTCAAATGTTCTTAGTCCACATGTGATCGTGTTTGGAGAAAAGAACCCTGATATGAACCTCATTTTCTTCCTTCAGATTAAAGTTGAAAAATACTTGTCTCAACAAGAGAGAGAGAAAGCAGAAATGCTGGCTAAGCTTGAAATGGAAAGACGCCATGCTGCTATGGTACTTAAAGTAGTATCCTTTTTACTGAATAGGCCTTTGTCTCTGGTTAGGCTTATTTAGTTAATGCTGCACTGGAATATTCCAGTAATATAGTATGGGAGAATACATTTTAAATGGTAGGTAATGATGATGTGTGCCTTTTCCCTCGTATTATCATTTACAATCAGAACTACAAAGACCAGCTGGGGGAAGAAAAGATTTAGTGTTAGGCTCACAATTTTTCAAAATGTGCTTAGTGGCAATTAAAAATACCATATCAGGTGAATCCAGACTAGATAAATTTCTAAATGCATGCTACTGCTCAATCGAGAGCTTTGTGCTTGATACGTGTTTGTTGACTGAGTGACCTGTGTTCCTTAGGGATCAGACTAGAAGATCATAATGCTTTCCTCTGGCTTTCAAATGCATCTGTGAAAAGCCCAAGATGGTTCTGGCCCCAAAAGAGATGCACAGTAAGACAGTGACACTACAACTTCCTTCATCCCAGTACCTGCCACCTGGCCAGGAGTAGTCTGTGCCTGTGTATTCTTTCCAAAACTGCTAGAATGGCAGTTTTAGTAAGTTATTTAGTATATGAACATGTGTCCACCAGAAAAAAATCTGAGACTTTTAGCATATTTTACACGCATCACCAAAGAGCATCGATCTACTAGTGACACACAGTATAATTGTATGGGTGATCTAGAGGTGAACTACTCTGTTATCGTTCCCAAAACTTCCAATTACTACACTTCCTTTTGTACTCTAAAATATTTTTTGTGGTCGTTCCCAGGACAATGAAAGACTGCGTGCTCTTAATGACATGATGGGTGGAGTGCTAGAAGTCAAAAAGGAAGACATCTTGAAAATGGTGAGCCGTGTTTCTGCCCTATCATTTAGGTAGCTTGTGGGCTTTTAAGGAAATGTGAAATTCAACTAGCAAATATTTCCAACCTAAGCAATAGAAGAAAGTCGGAGAATTGCAGAATTGCATTATGCCTAGATAGACTCCATAAGAGACCATACACTGACTCAAAAGAGACCACGAGATTCTAGTGCCTGCATATGATTTGCACATAAACACCTGTCCCTATCACAGTGGAATACTATAGGAACATAATCTAGTATTACCATTACAACAACTGTATTGCTGGGGGAAGGGTCTATTATCCATGGCTATGATCTTACAGAAAAATACTGTGTTCCTTTTACTCAGCAAATATAGATAGTACAGCAGTAGAGGAAGGAAAGAATGTGAAGGAGTGTCACAGAAAAAGGACAGGGCAGACCCAAGCACTCTCCCTGGAATTGGTCTGGTTTGGAAAATTAGGACTCCACTTAGAAGTATACCTTAGCATGGAGTTAGATTTGGGGTTCTGAAACAGAAAACGTGGCATATCTTGTACCGACAGTAGTATGTTTGAGTACAAAATACTTGTATTTTACAAGATCCAGGAGTGAATTCCTGTAAGCAAGTGAGAGAGAATAGCACAATATATATACACCAAAACTACCGGTGTAAGTAACAGACCAGAGAAACAGAATATATATGTTACTCAGACTTAAGACTTGTTCCTTACTTACCACTAAGAAATGCCTTTCATTAAATTTGATGTGTGCTATAGTTTGTTAGTGTGCTGATGGAGACTTAATATGGCTTTTGAAGCATATTTGTCTTTAATACTTCCAGGATATTCCTCCACCTCCTTTTATATCCAAGCCTGAGCATGTTTGGGATGATGAAGAAAAGAAAATATTTAGAGAACATGAGAAAAAAGTCAAGGAGCTGAATGAAGAAAAAGAAAAGTATAGAAGGGTAAATTAAAATGAGAAAAGGAGTGGTTTTGTTCACAGTGCTCATGACCAAAGATTCTGATCTTTCTCAGGAGCTACTTCTAAAAATGAATACTAGTAAATAGAATAAACAAAGAACAAATGAAGAACAAAGGTCATCTGGCATATTAAATAAGTCCTAGTTTAGACAATAAAATAAGGCAATCTCTACTTACACCAATTAATATGTGCCAAAACTTGTGATATCTGACAAAAGGTAACTTCGCTTCACAAATTTACCAGCATTCCTAAAATGGTTTTTCAGGTTCCGTTCCAGAGCTGCTGATGCCATACACAAATAACCCAATTATATTTATCCTTTAAAGTGGTATTTGGCCACCGTAACTTGGTAGCCTGGCAGCACTCTCCTTCCAAACAAGTAATTTCCGGGACCTTTTGGCTGAAGGATACAGTTCTATATTGTGCATTCTACAGCATCTGATATACTATATCAGAGCTTCTTTGTTCCTCCAGATGTAATATTGCTGGTCATGTTCTTCCCTTGCCCAGGCACTAGAAAATGAATTGAAGAAACTTGAAGCTTCCATCCAGGAAACAACACAAAATTTTGATGTAACTGTGTGCAAACTCTCTGAAAGGAAAGTGAAATTAGAGATGGTCATCTATCAGGTATTGCAGAGCACATTAATTTTTCATCTCTGCCTCTGTGCAGCAGGAATGTTAACGATTTTTATTACAATCTTTTCACAGGAAGAACTCAAAATAGTCAATCTTGTTTATGCTTTACTGTTGAATGAAGAGTTGGACACTAGAGAAGCTGGACTTCATAATTTCCTTATGAAAAAGGAGAAAGAAAAAGTAAGTTATCATTTGGAATGCTGTTCTTAGGAAAAGTGTAATATTTACAATGCAGTTTCTTGTGAATACTGCTCTTTCCAAATCAAAATTTTGCCATAAATGATTTTCTGACAATTTACAGGGTCACTGATTTTTTTCAACTTGTACAGGTGACATACATTATAAATCCATATGTTTTTTAATAGATATTTATATTGGTTCATCTGGAGTTCTTTGGTAAAACTCCATACGTTCAGAAGGGCATGCTGCTATTTGTTTGCTCTATATAATATTTTTTAGTATCCAGTTTCAAGCTGGAAGCACCAATATGATGCTTTTATGACAGAAAGATGCACAAAAGAATGTGTAATGCCATCACATTTTTCACTGAGGTGTCTAATATAGGCCAGGGCCACGCTGACTTGTGTTTGCCAGTTCAAACCATAGACAGAGGGGGTGTGTGAGTATCTGACCATGGAAGCAGAACATACCACGGAGTACAAAGTGTTTATTGTCTTATCGACCAATTTAATCTCCTGAAGAGTTTACCCATCCCTGTCAAACCATACACAAGTCAACAAAAGACTGGAGAGCACAAGTAGTAGATCTGGATTTCAATACAAGTGCTTACTGCCCACAGTAATAAGTTTGAGTGACAGTTCTGATTCCTGTGTCCTGCCAATACCTGTATGACTCAGGTGATGTAAGTGGTGGTAGTCTGCAGGTTGGTTCTGGCTCTTGGGACAATATTATCTCATTTGCCCACTTTGTCTTCGTGGAGCTGTTCCTGAGTCCACAGAGAATATATTAATGCCTCCCCATGTCAGATCTCCTACTCGGCCTGTACAGACCTCTGTGTTTGGAGCTGCAAGCAGCCATTTGTACGTGAGCTACAGCGACAGGTTCCAAAGTAGGTATCTAGCCCCTACCACTGAACAGGCTGAACTTGTTTTAAAATTACTTGAGGCCAAGTGTATACCAGCTTACATTTTTCAAAACACATCTTTTTTTTTTTTTTTTTTTTAATTTTCTAAATGTTTCCATTGATATATCTTTTGGTCCATGCAAACTGCAAAATACAACAAAACGGTCTCCCCAGCAGAGTATAAGCACAGAACGGCCTCAGTAAAACAGATGAGCTTAGTATCCTCACACGTAGCAGAACTATGTCATGACAACAGGGAAACTTCATTCTAAAATGAAGAACCCTCCACTGGACAGCATATGAGAATTTTTGACTGGTCTTGAACAGCATTTGAGAATTTTTGACTGGTGTTGAACAGCATTTGAGAATTTTCGACTGGCCTTGAACAGCATTTGAGAATTTTAGACTGGTCTTATCTGTGATGACATGAAAGGAAAAGGAAATCTCTATGCAAGTGAAAACAAGTATCAGGATAGGTCCTTACATTCAAAGTTTAAACAGAAGACTTGTAAGCATTTGTATAAGATATTTCTTACACAGATTTCTTACTTTCTTAAGCAGTGGACTAGTTTAATTTCACACCTTCTCACCTTTTAGCAGTATCTACAAGTAACCCCCAAAGAAGGCATTATATTGTTGGTAAAAATAGCTCACAAGGTTTTCTCTAGAAATAAGAAAGTGTCAGCTTCATCAGTGTATATGAATGGCCATTCAGTGCTTCTGCTAGCTGAGCTTCATTCCTGAAATCTCTTGGTTTTGCTATAGGTCAAGACTGCAAGAACAATCCAGACTACAAAAAATAAAATTGAAGCTTACATAGATACCTGTGAAAATGCAATAGCTGAAGAGAAGGTGAGACTCTCAACAAACACAAGGAGATTCAGAACTTAAAAAGTCAATGCCGTGTCTTGATAATGAGAAGAACATATTTCATTGTAAGCATGGGATGAGTTCTGGTCAACTTGCTGATCACTGAAATTAGGCAGTAAAGGAGAGTATGTACATAGAAGAATTTATTAAATAGTCCAGATTCCCATGATGCTTGGGAGCACTTGAAGGGCACCATATTCTGTATTTCTAAGATATGAGCAGATGATTGATGCTTTTTTTAAAATGACATTGTGGTAACAAGGAAGCTTTCTGTTTTCCTCCTAGAATCTGGAATGTGGTTTTACAAAGCAGTTTGCTGCAGTACCTGCCAATCTCCTTGATGAACTTTTCCAACTTTACAAACATCGACCAAAGTAAGATTCCCCTTGATTCCATCTGTTTGAATACTAATATTTCTTGTGTGTCAAAAATGACAATGCTATTTATTTCAACAGTCTAAATTATTTTGATAATTGGTGGACTGCCTGCTTTTTATTGGATAGTTAACAATGGTTGATTTTCTGTCATACTAAGGAATATTTCTATCATACTAAGGAATATTTCGAGTACTTACATTTCCTTATTCACCCCACACAATCTATTTTAAATGCAATCTAAATAATCATCAGTTCTCAAAAACATATATTTGTATTTTGTGTAAGATGCAGTCTTACTATTATTTGCTCTTTGCAAGAGACTGAGAGTATGAAACGTTCTTAGTTGTTTGTGAGCTGCTTTTGTGCAAGAGAAAATAAAAAGTAAATACTGTATGTACTGTGTATATGTGCACTAGGACCCCAATGACAAAAATGCTCCTTGACGCTGCTAACCCATATCGGGAGTGTTCAGGCTCAGCTGAAGATTACAAAGATGCACTTACCCTTTTAATGAAAGCCATGGATGAACTGGATAGTCCTGAGCACATGCCTAATGGCTTAGACCCATCTGTATGGGAACGTTTTTGTCTAGCTAGACGAAATAAAATGGAGAGTGAGGAGCTGGTATGTAAAATTCTTTATTTTTCCAGTATGCTTCTTGATATTTTCAGATAGAAATGAATAAATTATTTTCTAAGCAGAGTGTAAGGGTTGTAACCTCTGTCTCATGTGCTCTACTGGGATTCTCAAAATACCAGGCTGCATATTTATACATACGTGTGTCTTCTTAAGAATTTGTCTTCTCTGTTCTTGAAGAGGCTTGCCCTGACATACTGACAAAGTTGAAAAAGTTCAGAATGTCATGACATTGCTTGCTTAGGTGAAATGGAAAGCCCTAACACTGGCAGAGATGCAGGCCTTTCTCCAGAGAAGAATGGATGACAATGAGAAGATTAAGTCAGAAATAGAAGATATTTTCCAAGAACTCACTTGGTAATTTTGTTTCTTTTCCTATGTTCAGCTACATTTTAATACTCCACCAACACAGAACCAAAAGTTACATACAGAATTACACAGCTGTGTTCTCCAACACTCTGTTATCTAGGATTCATCTAAGAAAAATGAGGTGTTATTGCAGCACACATGAGCAGGCCAGACCAGTCTTCATCTACCACCTTAAGTAACAACATCAGTAAGGATGGTAGCATGGTCTTCAATGCAAACTGACTGCCCCAAAAGCTACATCATACAGTTAATCCCCCAAAGCCTTCAAGGCCATATTTGTGCTAGCTAGCTCAGTTAAATTTTGCTCATGTAGGCCTAAGATACAGCAATCACTCCTAATTGCAATATGCTGCCCAGTCACGTGACACCTGATTTCACTGAGCTGCTTGGACCTGCAATATTTCATTTTTTCATGTGCATGACATAATTTTCACACTCATTGTCATTAAGGAACAAACCCCAGGATAAATTATATAAGCAAACGGGTGTTGGCTGGGAGTATCCTCCATTTCCTTTTCAATTGTTGTAAAGATTTCTGTTCAGTAAGAACACTTTCTCTCAGAACATCTGCTAGAGTACGTTAAACTGAATCCAGTGGTTGAAAACTTCATGTATGGAAATAAGTTGCAAATTTTGTTGTCACTTTGGAAGGCAATAGAAGACAGGCTGTCAAAGAGTAACCCCTACATGAACATACCGCTTACCAGTAATAAATATAAACATTTTGAGAATCATGGGAGGATTTATATAATCCTGTTGAAATCGCTAAACATTGCTTTTGTTTTCTGCCATTTTAGGTTGCAGGAGGAGAAGATGAAACTTCAATTGAATTTGACTGTCCAGTTTTTGCTAAAACAAGGACAGGTGGAATTGGAAAGTACTGAAATCCCAGACTACACTGATGCCATTCTCATTAATAAGAGTATTATTGAAGAACTGAATTGCTCTATCATGGTAATTTACATTACCTGAAAGAAATGTAAGCTTTTTAAACAAATGTATTGTCCTTCAGGGACTCTGCTTTTTCTCCAGTTTGATGTCTAGTTTCAGTTCATTCCTACACACCGGTAGGCTCCATTGTAATCTAGTGGCTATTAAGAATTCTGTGATGCCTCTTATCATGATGTAAAGATTGCAATATGGACTGCTTTCTTGATGTTTGATCAATACAATTCAGATCAATGAAATGGCAACAGGTTTCAGACACAACATTACTTACACACACTCTGTAAATAGAAAATGCTAATATCCTGGGCACTAGTCTGAAAATTCCCTCAAGGCAAACTTATAGTCATGTTAAGAAGCATTTGAACAGTAGCTTACATTAAGATTTAAAAAATTAATACACTTTTTATATAAGGTGAAATTGGTGATCATGCTTAAAACAGTTTTTCATACTCTCATTAAATGTTCTTTTTTTAGGCATTCTAGCTGCACAAAAACTGCTTGTTACTGCTACTGCACAAAGCCTTCAGTAATAACTGCAGAATACCTTATACACAAGTTTGTATTCTGTAGCATTAAAATGCCTTTGCATTCTTATAAAAGACAGAAAGATGGAGAGAGAGGTTAGTTGTAATTTTCTTCATCTCCTTCTACGATCCAAGGCTGTGGCACAGAGCATAAAAGGGAACAAAATTCCACAAAGATATAACCATCTGGAGCAACGTCTGGAAAGAGACCGCAGTATAGCGTGTTTTCCTTACTAAAATTATAACTTTGGAAGCTTGCCCATCTTGTTGCAAATAATTATTCTATAACCTGTAAAGTGTGTTAATTAAGATTAATCTATTTTTTCAGGCTCAAGGAGAAAAAAAAATTGCTAGCATGGTTGAATGTAAAGAATTCTCTAAAGGGATATTTCAGCTGGAATGGGAACACAAGAAAATGAGAATGCAGGTAGAAGATCTGGAACAGAAGGCTCGGGACATTGTAACACTACCTATTTCAAAAGATCGCCAGCTAGTGAGTTACTTTCTCTAATTTATATTTTGACCGCAGAAAATTTTGCTGCCTATACCTATAAGATCATTTATACCTCTTAAGTCTCTTACTACTACGGAGAAACTTGATGCCTAAAAGCTCAACAATTCGGCTTTCAAAGGGAAATTTTACTCTTGAGATTGATCAGTGATGAAGTTCTTTGGGATGTTCAGGGGTAAACAGAGGCAAAATTAGCCTCTTAGTGTTTCAAAATTGGCACTGAGAGTCAGGAATCAGGATTTTGCAACCACAAGGAAAAGATCTTTTAAATCAAGCATCATGACTTCCTTTTAAGTGAAAGGTCTGAGGTGCCCTCATCTGGTATCTGACAGAAATACCGTAACTTTTCCTCAGTATACAAAGATTGAGCATTCCTACAGGAGCCCCACTCACTGCCATTTGTTGGCCCAGCAGCAGAACGACAGGGAATTGTTTGCCATACCTGGCAGGCAAGAGGCAGCAGCTGGCCAGCAAGTCATAGCTGTCAAGCACCCACATAGCTTGAACAAGCCCAGTTGGCAGGCCATAAAATATAAAGGCTGTGCAAGAGAGCCAAGGATATCAATGGGAGAAGAGAGGAGGAAGAAGAGAGGTTGGAGTAAGGTTTGGAGTCAGGGATGTTGGAGGATGGGTAGGCTGAAAATATTGCAGTGGGGAGAGCTATAAAGCACAGAGAAAATGAAGGATGTTGGAGAGCAGGCAAGGTTATTGCAACTCAATCAAAAGACTAAAAGAAAATCCAAAACACGTGTTTTGCTCAGGCTTCATTTGTTTTGCTGCTCACCAAAATGCTTGTTCACTTCTGAATCACAGCCAAGGGACTTCTGTAACTAACAACAACAAAACGGCTTTCCAAAGAGGTGATGTGACAACACACTGAAAAGTTCTTCTAGCAAATTTATCACCAGAGTGCTGCCGTTAGCTCAAACTTCATTTAAACTGATGAGCAGAACTATTGCCCTTCAGAGGGAGTGAGACTTACCCATAGCAAAGGCACATACCAGTTTAATCAGAATTTGAATGCTCTGAGGGGCTAGACCTTGCTTCACTTTTTGAATAGAAATGTGCAGTTAGTAGGAGAGGCAAGGCAACAGAGACCCCAACAATAGGAACAGAAAGAAGGATGGTTTAGATAAATGCACGTGAGCAAGGACCTGAGAACACCTGCAATGAGGGCTATTAGCAAAGCAGTGAGTGAAAGCAGTTTGGTGCTGTAGGCAAGGAGTCTGCTGGGTCTTTCCTGTTTCTCCTCTTCTAACTAGAGCAGTCCACAAAATTTTACCTGTCACTTTGGTGGGCAGTACTCTGGAAGGATGAATCTACATCTACAGGAAACCTGTCTACTGCCCATTATGGCTCATACAACCTGTTTTACCATTTGTCATTTGATAAAGAGATATTTTTAGTAGCAGTGTTCCCAAGAGAAAATCTTTAATAAATTCTCTGAAACCTGAATTACCATGGAGATGTAAGAACAATAAAAGAAGTAAGGATTACGAGGAAGCCACTTGACAGAAAATAATCACTTTTTTCTCTGGCCTAAAGACAGACTGTACAGCAGTTTGGCCTCCAGCTGTGTTAGCTTAGACTACTTTATAAGCAGAAGCATAGCTTGGGTTTTTTGACAACTTCACAACAAATTTGCTTGGTCTTTGTTTCCATTAACACATAATAGATGACATTCTTTCTAACAGCTGTACAGTCTAGTATTCACACAGCATCCAAGAGTATCTTTACCATGTCCATTTATGATCACTAGTAAGCCTTTCCACTGTGCAGAATTCTAGTTTTTTGAGTTTCACATAGTATGATTGTCTTTACAGAAGTGTGGAATTGTTGAGAACAAACAGGCTTAATAAGATGATTTCTTTCTGGTTTTAATTCTTCAGTTCCTAACTGTGCTGAACTATGACAGCCGCATCGCCCACCACATTTCAGCGATGGAGCAGACTCTTGGCATCATGGATAAGGTAAAACCTAAGTGAACCACCACATTTGAGAGACACATCCTTAGTTTAAATGCAACTCCTCTCCTTCATTAGCAAGAGGTGTTTGTAAGGAATAACTGCAACTGATGTAGGCATACTAACTCTCCAGCTAACTCAAGGACTGTTGGAGCACAGCCATAACAGCACACACGGATTAATATATATATATACACACACGTATTTATTCACCTGGCTTTCTATAGTTTCTTCAACTTGCGCTGAGCTGTCTACAGCAGCAATTCTCTAGTCTTTGGAAGCAGTCATCATACATTAATAGCTGCATAGATCAACCGTATGGAGAGAAATCTACTTGCTCTGTTACTGGAATTAAATGCATTCCTTCCTGAACATCTGAATGCAGATCTGCTTATCACTTCTTACACAGTATTGCCTATAAAAGTCACTCTTCCATGTCTAATGAAGCATTCTTCCAGTCTTCACTGCTTAATGGTTCTCTCCAGGAGCGCGAACCTGTTCATAATATCACTTCCCCGCAATATTAAAAATAACACAGACACAACAATCTGAATTGCTGGCTCCCTCATCTATTTCAACACTCAAATTATGATTATCCTTGTTTTTAAGTGATTCCACTGGATTTTCTCCAGGTTGCTCTGGCTGGCATCAGCCTCCTCTTCAAGCTTTGGTATTTATCTCGTCCCTTTACAGCCCATCTGACAGCTTCAGCACAACCACCCTTTCTTCAGCAGCTCCTAGCAGAAAAGAGGGTGTTCTCAACTCACTGATTCCATTGACTTCTTTTCCTCCCTTTGCCTTTCAAGTTTTATCTTTACTGTATCTCTCTCCCTGACCCATACCTCTTTGTTCCTTGTCTGCTACTTACATTAGAACTCCATAAAGCATACTGGAATACAGTGTGCGCGAAAGACACTATAAGAGGTAAAGCTAGAATGTGCTACTAGTCAAATCAAAATACATTAAAGTTTATTGAGCTACAATGCAGTGCTTAAAATTGTAGGTTTCCATCAAAAGTTTGTCTGAACAGCTTTTGTATAAGCTCATATATTTGCTTTATTCATTTGGAAATGGACAGCTGCACAAGAAGAATGTGAAGAACCGTCAGAAAAGAATTAAAGAGTTGGAGAAGTGCATCAGTTTAAAAGAGCAAGAAAACTACGAGCTCAGCCTGGAGCTGAAAGAAATGCTTGTCTCTGTTTCAGAAAGGAGGCATATCTTTGAGGCAGCCGGTGAGTCACAGTAATGCACTTTAAGTCACAAGCAAAAAACATTCAGAAAATATCTCCAAGGCTAGATGGTCCTGTTCTCTATCAGCATCAGCTAAGAGGCAAGGAGCGCCTGTTTATCACTGTATGTGCACAATTAGCAGTGTCCTTTCTACCACAACGATTTAACATCGTTTACTTAAGAGCATACCTAGAGATTGTTGCTCTTGTAACCAAAGTTAATTGACTGAATTGCTGAAACTATTTAAGTCAAAATATTATAGTCATTACTACCTTCATTAGACAACATACTTTCATTCTTAGAACTGTTCAACCTACTTCTTTCCACCCATTCAAGGGAACAGAGGAAGTAACATGAAGCTGGAAAGAGTAGTCACTATTAGGAAAACTAGCAATCTTTCCACTAGTATAAGAGTTAAGTGGGTACTTGCTAGAAACTGAAGGAAGTATGCCCAGTGCCTTTTTGAAATTTTTTGCTTTATTCAGTACTATAAAGACTCTTAAGCCCATGTGAGCCTTTTTTAAAATGCTTGCCTATTTTATACAGAACTTGGTATAACCTCGGGACAGGTCCAATATAAATATACACTACGCATCCCCTACGAGTACAGGCTAACCCCAATATCTTGTTTTACGCAGACACACAGCACGTTTCCAAAAAGACTGCAAAGCAGCGTTACCGAGAGATTTTGAAGCAGAAACACCTACGGGGTCTTGTAAAGGAACAGGAAGAACACTTTGAAATTCTTCAGGCAGAAGTTGAAAGGCTGAGATCAAGAACATTCCCTGTTCTTTAAAAACCAGAGTCCAGGTAGATGTATAATACCGTGGTCTTGTTTAAGAAAAAGAGCCTGGACATCTACCTTTTCTTCCTGAACGTTTCTTTCCATAAATGATTTCTTTTGTAATTTCTTTAAAAAAATAACTTCAGTTTGAAAGACGCATGTTTTTCTGCTTTGTACATTTTATACCTAGTCTTATCCCCATTATATTTCAGTTCACGAGATGCATTTCTGCTGTTTTGATTATATAAACCATATAGCTCATTACAGAAAACAAAGGGTACAAGAAATTGTAGAGCGATAGGAGAACAGGTGTATCTGTATATCCTTAGTCTGTAATAGGCATTGTACAACATTTTGAAGGTGAAGTACTGCAAGAAATCCATGAATTCACATCTGTGGCTTTGCCTTAATTTTGCTTTTTAAAATATATTTACACCTGTGATGGCACAGGTGTCGGTGGCTGAGAAGATGAAGGTGTGCTTCGGCATGACCACGTGTGCTACTTGGCTCAGTCCTGAAAGCTGCTGCTGCTTACGACAGCGTAATTACCCACAGCCACCAGGAGCTGTGGCTGCTGCCTCTGGCAAAATCACAGGAAAACCAGGTTTGGAAGCATCTGGCCTCCTGAAAGAGTTGCTGCTATCTCCCACCCCTTCGCATTGATACACGGCCTATTCTCCTGCCAGATCTCTCCAAGACAGCTAAGATGAAGAACCCTTGATAAAATTCACCGTTGCTGGAGTAGGATGGGCCTGCTCAGGCATTCTCACTGATTTTTATTTCCCTCTTCCATGGTGTGTGGCGATTCTTCTTCTCCTTTCACAAATTCACGTAAAAGCTAAACTTTTTCCATTGTGAGAGCATTAATAGCTTTGATACCTTAGTTTAACAAAATTCTACACTTGCAAGGAAAACAAACTACTTCTGCTGTTATCTTGTACACCACCTCCTTTTTTATCATCTCTAACTGCGGGCTGTAAGGATTCTAATTACATCCCCATTTTTCTTGCAAGACTTTTTTCTTCCTGCTGAAACTTCCTTAGAAGTAACAGGGCTCCAAATTCGCCAAGGATCTCAGGGAAGAGAACCACCTCCTTCACCAGGGACTATCATCTTTTTTTATTAACCTAAAGAGGCAGAAGAAAGTGTTGTAATACTCAAAACATGAGTAGCAATGAAGGTTGCTCTTCATTAATTCTCTGTGGACAGCAACATCAGTATTCTTAAGAGCAAGTTGTGGGTACATATTTGTCTAGCGAGCCCTATCAATGTTAAAAAGGTCTGTATGATCTTTGATTTTCTTTCTCTTGAGATACGCAAGAAATTACTCCCTTATTACAGAAACGCCACCTGTAAACAAAACAGTTACAGTACAACCAATAGGGAATGTGATCACATATAAAACAATAGTCATAGCAGGGAATAGTTAAGATTTATGTATTGTTACACTTGACGAGCAATGATTTTAAGTGAAACAAAAGCAGTCAGAAGTCACCGCACTCCATGCATAGGCCATCATGAGAAAATAAGCAATTTCAAGTCAAGATTTAAAAAAAAAAAAAAAAAGCATTTAAAATGACAACATTCATTGGAGGATAAATGAAATGCTGACGTTTTATTCAGCTTTATGATGCTGTATTTGAAGCAATCCCGTTAGACAAGGCCTTGTTTTTCTTATTTATTTGAAGAGAGAAAACACTTCAGCTCTCACATGAAGTAGCAGAGTAGACAGATGTTGGTTGCAATTTTCTTGCCTTCCCTTCTATTATCTCAGGCTGTGGCAGAATGCTTAAGAGACAGCTTCCCTGAAGAAAACGGTCTGGACCAGTATCTGAAAATGAGTGCATTATGGCACATTTCCCTCAGTAATAATTAAAGCTACTGAGAACATCTCATTGCAGCTTCAGAATATTACCAACATGAAAATTAGTTATCTTTACTTAACTCACAAAATGCTGTCGTTAACTGACTGGCAGCAGGAAGACCTTTGTAAAATGGAGATGTATCTATGAACAAAGAACTGAACTCTTCCCCATCCGAACATAACAGAAATGACAATTAATTTGAGTTCATGATTTCAAGACAAGTAACCATGCAAAGACTAATCAAAGAATGGACTGCCTTCTACCTGTTAAAGTATGACTGGATTTCATTTTCTTTTTATTAAATAACTACTCACTGATCAAGTTATCAAGCCAGGTTTTCCAAAACAACATGAGCTCAATCTTTTCTGCTAAGTAATGCCTTTTACAGTGCCTACTGTATCTAAGTACATAGCTTTACAAGTATCTTCTGAGAAAACCTCCTACCCTCAAAGCATAGAGTCCACTGTTTGTTCAACACTTCTTATTGATCAGAATTCATTCAGTCTTTTCTGCTTATGCCTGTGTGTAATTGAAAGCTTTGCACGTGTTGATTACACATCTACAAAATCTTCTTCTGTTCTGCTGTAGTGCAATAACTGGTCTTCTAATCCAAAAGTATCTATCAGCTGAGTGAGACTCACTTTCTTGCCATCTGCAGAAAAGGCTGACTGTAGTTCGTATAGCATCAGCTGCGTACTGCTTCTCCATTTCACTATCAAAGCCTGCAGTTCAGACAGGTTGTTCTGAAATTGGGAGAAAACAAAACAAAACAAATCTGTCATTTGCTGAAATGTGGGGGGTTTTGTTACCCTGCAGGTCTATTTTTATAAAATGCCTTAAACAATACACAAGCACTACACAAAAAAAAAAGTATCGTTGCTTAAATCAGTAAATGAAGTAAATTAAATTAATTTAATTAATTATTTAATCAATAAATCAAATTAAATCAATAAATTGAAATCAATACATTAAATCAATAAATGCTTAAATCAATAAGTGACTGAATTCTACTTCGAAGAATGACTTAAAACTGCTTTTCCAGAGGTTTGTCTCACCTTAGATCGGTACATCTTAACCAGTTTGAGCCTTCGAAGTAGTTCCTCCTTCTCTTGCACTTGTTTCACCAGCCTTACTTTTTCTTCCAGGGACTGTTGCTGACTAAGATCAGCCTGTAGCACAGGAGAATTCTCTGCTGATCCACAGAGATCATTTTCCTGTAAGGAACTTTTGAAACATGTATGTCCAGTGCCATTTCTTTCCAGGTTTGCAGAACCATCTTGTAATCTGGAACAATCTGTACTTGTCTTTGGCAGGCACCCTTTGTCAGCATCAGCACAGTCTTTTTCTTCAGTGTCTATTTTGAGCCGCTTTGCCACTGTAAAATTAGTATTAAATGAACGTCTTGTTTTCCTTAACCGCTCCCTCAGAGCTGCACTCAGTGGCTAAAAAAATAAAGATAACAATAAAAAAACCCCACAATGATCAGAATAATCTAATCTTTGCATCAAATTTCAAAGAACTGTTTACCTTAGTTATTATTTACATAGAATGTGTCATATATGTAAAGATCATTGATTGTAAAGCCAGACTTCATAGTTCTCACTATAGCTTTCACAAACATAACAAAGTTAACTTCTTCCTTTCACATGTGTTTGCATACAGAGCTACAAGATATGGAAAGATGTACCTCCACATTTTCAAGGAGCAAATCCTGTGTTCCACTGAGGCAAGCCTACTCATCTAGTCTTTGTGCAGAAGATACACAGCATATTTCAACTTGGCTGATTTTATTCCATCACGTTCAATTTCCCCCTCTAGTTTAATGGAAATAAGGGATGGGGTTTTTTTGCTGTTCCATCCCACCACACATACACTTTCTGTACTAGCACTAGTATAAAACATCTGTATTCTACTTGAGAGTACCAGAAATGATCAGAATAATTTTGACTTGTTCATGCTTTGAGATCCTTCACTGATAAGCAGCTAAAAAATGATTATTCTTCTTCAAAAGAGGTTTTTTTTTTTTTTTTTTTTTTTTTTTTTTTTTTAAATAATCTGCATCTAACATTTTTACCTGTGATAATATACTGAAACATGGGAGAGAGGGATTAGTTAAGGAACACTTGCAAACTAGCCCTATCCTGCATAGGTCCGGATGCTGAGCGTGACAGCATCACCATAACACGTGCTAGGATGGGTACCAAAGCAGACCTGAGCATTATGGAGAATATAAAAACTGAAAGCAGTGTACTTTATTCAAGTGCAAGCAGAAGTCACAGAAAGTCATTCTGCATACACAGCAACCCAGAAAACTAGGATTTGAGAAAACTGTGAAAGATGACAGTGAAGATGAAGAAAACAGTGAAGATAATAACAACAACAAAACCCACCACAAATAGTATTTAAATTTATTACTATGGCATTTTGGCTGTACTGCTCCATCACTTTGTATTCACAGCAAAGATCTGCATATTCAGAGCAAAGTATACCAAGCACATTCCTCACCTGGACAACCTTGTATCTATAGGTATAAGCTACCTATCTTCAGCCTTCCAGCAAACACTATCTCAGTGACTTCCAACTACTTGATGATTTCACAAGCATTTTTATTACTATGAAGAGTCACATTTATTGGAAAAACAAATAAGTTTTCATACCTGTTTTCCTGAACTAGTCCCCTGTGGAGCTGCTGTCCCAGAATCCTTTGGAGTATTGCACAAAGATGTCAATTTATCAAACACTGGTTCTTCCATCTCGAGATGGATAGCAGTTTCTGTTAAAAGACAGAATGAATTATGTATGGTGCCATTTTCACCTGATTATAATGAGCCATGTGGCTGTAGAGATGAGTAAAAAGCCCTAATAAGAAATACTAAGGCTTATTTTCTAATTGTTAAGTTCAAAAAGACATCTGCATAAGTTACACAACTGTTCCACATGCTAAGTAGCATCTTGCTTTTCTTCAAGACGATGAATGACCCTAACTGGTATAAAGTATCTTACTATGATTTTTTTTTTTTCCTCTCACTCATAAAGCTCTATGGAATTTTTTCTTAAAAAGATGAAAAATATTATAAAAAGTCTTACAGATATACTCCATTATAATTTTTTTTTTCAATCTGATATCCTCTTCCAAGTGTTAAAAAGGAGCAAGACAACTTATGAAGCACTCAAATCCATTATATTAAGCCTATAAATCCAAGGTCAGATTCTGCAACATCAGACTCATCAAAAAAGCTCACTCCAAACAAACTGCATTTTCTTAACCTGAATGACCTTACTGCTTGTCTAACTCAAAGGAATAATCCTTACTAAGCCAGGTTGTGAAGAACCAGTCCTTTCACATTTAACTGCATCTCAAGTAGTGATAAAAGGATTGTTGGGAGCCACAAGATTTTTATTGTCCACATGTATAAACAATTGATCTTTCCTATAAAACAAAATAATTGGGTCCCCAGGTCTGTGAAAATAATCCACTCTCTCATTTGATCCTTCTGGGGATGCTGCTTTAGAAAGTAATTACTCATACAAGTAGAATTTTAAAGTAAGCATCCCCAGTTGCTCAGAAAAGCACCTTAATTAAAATGATAAGTCATACCTCTCAGCAGGTACAACTTCAAATTGATTTGGCAATGTTGAACTTAGTTTAGCACTTGTGAACCACCTGCTAATCACCAAAATGCAGCTGGAAAATCATCAGCTACACCTCTGTTTACCTGCAAATTGCAATTAGGAGTTTCAAAACAGAAGCCTCTTAAAAACAAAATCCTGCAAACAAGTCACTAGGCAACACAAGACTGGCACAAGGGGCTTCCTCTTCAGAGGAACACACCAAAGCTTCAGTATGCCAAAGCCTTACTAACCCAGCAACCCTGGTCTTCCTGGCCCTGTACTAAAGGACGCGGGTCCTCATTTATCTTACAAGTCAACATTTACCGCCAGTTCTTCAAAATTCAACATATGGTATTCTATTTAAAAACACAAACAGATTTTAGTAAAGAAAGTCGAGTTAATTGGGTAATTTTAGCAATCTATCAATTAAACAGGAAACCCACAGCACCCATTAAATATAATGCAAGTTATCACTATTATTTCTTAACGTAAGCAAGAGCCTAGAAAAAGCTACATCATGTCTATGAATACAGTATGTCACAAATATATAACACATCTTACTAAGCAGCAAAATAAATTCAAGCCTAAGAGCTAGCTTCAACAGACTTGTTCAACTCTTTCAAAATAAATCCTGTGACTCTCTGCCTTTACATGTTAATGCAGATTATTTGCCTTCAAATGACCATGACTACAGTGAACACTTTTTCCAATGGTTCACTAATGCTGTTACTTCAGCTCTCTCTTTGGCAGCACATTCACATAGATCTCCTGCACCCTTAAATCCTTCCCCAAGATCTCAGCCTAAGAATCCTTTACACTTTCAAGCAGTGATGCTATTTATCACAGAGAAGAATAATTCTGTCTAGCAAGTAAGGAAAACTTGGGCCAGGAGGGGAAAAGACAATTTTGCACTTGAGTACTTACTTGATATTGCACTTTGGCTAAGTCTCTGATGCTGCCTACCTCAGTCTGCCTGCCTATCGCTACAGCGTGTAACACCATTCACTCCTTTTACGTTCTCCTCTCGCCAACCGAAGGCTCTATTAACACTCAGTAACAATTTTTCCCGTAGCTACTTTTCCACCCTACAGAGAAGCAGAAAGAAGGCCGGGCAGCCCACAAGCAGAGCCACAGATCCGGGGAGCTCTTTCTGAGGTGATGCACCCCGGAGGGCCAAGAGGCACCCCAGAAACGGAGCGCAGCAGAGACCCGCAGCGCAATCACAGTCCAAGCCAGAGGCTGCTCCCACGCCGCGGAGCGGGGGCGGCCCCTCCCGGAGCACAGGGCCCCCAGCCCCAACGAGGCCTAGCCCGCCCCTAGGAGCCCGCTGGGCCAGGACCCGGGATGGGGGTCAAGGAAGGAGACAGCCCCGAGGGACGCTCTCCTCTCCCTCCTCTACACCAACACCGCTAAGCCGCGGGGAGCAGAACCGGCTCCCCTCAGAGAGCAGGGGAGGGAGCCGAGCGGAGGGAGCCTCACCCGCCTCAGCGCTCCAATTTCCCGCTTCCGGGGGAAAGGGGCGGGGCGAGCGGGCCGCCGGCAGGGCGCCTGCGCACGCCGCGGCGAGGGCCTGAGGCTTTGCAGGCTGCTATGCGCCTGCGCGCTATGCGGGGCTGTGGTGCGGGCGGGCGCGCGAAGCTTGTGCCTGCGGTCGGGCGGGCGGTAAATGCGGGGCCGGGCGGCGCGGAGCTTGTGGAATCCCCGAGGACCGCGTACGCACTTGTGTTGCAGCTGGGCGTGCCAGGCCGTGCTGTGTCCCTCAGGCCAGTGTGGGCCTGCCGCCCCATGGCTGGGGTCTTGCCCAAGGCCGGGTGCCATCCCGCTGCAAGTGTCCCCGCGCCAGGGAGGGGGGCTCCAGCCTCAACTTAGGGCACTCCCCACCATGAGTGGCCGGGCAGGCCCAGGCCTAGCCTTTCTGCACAGCCAAGGGGACCACATCTCTCCACCTCAAGCCACCATCACCTCTACCTCAGGCACTGTCTCCTCACGGAAGGGGAAAAACTGTACCCGAGGAACGCACCGGGAGAAGTGCGACCTGAACAGCGCTGCCTTGGTTGTGACGCAACGAGAAAGCAGTGAAAATGAAGAAACTTGACTGGAAAAACAGGCAGGTGGATTGTGACTGTGACAAGCACCCAGCTGTAGTGGCAGTCATGCAGTTCAGAGCGGGACTGGAGAGTGCCCTGACGCTCAAAGGCGCTGCTGAAGCAAGCATGATTTTCATATCTTTCTCAGCCACCTTCCCTTCCATGCCACAGATGGGGTTTCCCCACCTGGATTTATGTTTCTCAAAACAGATTTGTACAAAATATTTTTCCAGTATAGCTGTCAGGACTGAGAAAATGATGTGCAGAAGCCATAATGGCAATAGCTCCCAGCCCGCTGTGTGTAGATGATGTTTCAGTGGTTCCTCCAGCACTGTCCACAGCTGAACTGCTCCATGCTGTCCATCAAGGCCTCGCACAGGAGTGTTGCACATGGAATACAGGCACCCAGACGCTCTCGCTAGATCATGCCCTTGTGTAGCAGAAACACATTAATTTCCTGCCTGGTTCCTCCTCACAACCACAGATGATGATGCTCAGTTTTCTCTTCATCTTGTGTAACTCCCCTCTGTATTGAGACAAGATACGCTCTTGCACTGAGAGGTGAGTAAGCACTGAGTGTAGGTGTGATAATATGTTAGCAATTACTGTGCTTTTGACCATAAGTACACATAGATTCACTCACTTCAAATAGAATTTCACTGGGATGATAGCAATCTTTTTTTTCCTTACAGTAAAAAGTGTCTAAGCGTTCAAAGCCTATGTAGATGAAGTCACTTTGGGAAATCTGAGAACGTGGGGCCTTTCGATTACTCCTTGTATAGGAGTTGGCTATCTATGGGTGAAATTGATTTAGAAATAATATTCTCAGTAGCAAATGTGGGAAGTTAGATTATGTGACTAAGTTGTATGATCAGTTATAACCATCTAGCGAAAAAACTCGCACGATACCTCAACTGTTGAGGCAGTTTGGAGGCATTTTTAAACCTATCACTTTTTTTGTTGGGTTTTTTTTAATACCAGCAGCTAATTTAATGTCATAATTTTATTTTTTAAATATGTTAAAAATGGACTGCTGAGTGCAACAGTAAAAGTGCTAATAGAACTTCTGCTGCAAATTTATCAAGTGCGTTGGATCACAAATACACTGGAGCTTTGAGATGGCGTGTCTCCAAGTTCACAACATATTTCCTTCTGTTTCAGGGATGGTCCCTGCTTTAAATTACTCACGCTGTGTTGTACAGACATGTTAACAGTTGAGTTGCACAAGAACAACACAAAGTTTGAAATTTTAGATCATTTGCCAGCTGAGATTCCAGTAAGATTTTACAGGACATAACACAGGAAAAAGTCATCCTGTGCATTATCATTGCTACTTTATTAGAGCAACGCCCACGTGCCCCACCCCTAGTGAGGACTACAGCCTGCTTGAGACTGTGAATATAGAAAGACGGTTCCACACGTTGGGTTTATGAGTTTAATGTACTACACATAGAGTAGAGAAAAGGAAATACTATCATCAGGATTCACTGATGGGTAATCACTAGGAAGAGATCCTTTTCAGGTTGGTATTAAGTGTTTAGCTGTGTTTACCACATTTACCTATTGGTTTACTTGGTATTTACACATAGTACTGCAAAAACATGACTTGTCCAAGATCTGCCAGGAGGCCCCTGACAGAGTTGGAAACTAGAGTGTCATCAGTCACCATCCAGTGACTATCCAGTACTTTTACTGCAGAAACCCAATAGTGATGGATATTATTCTACCCGCAATTTAATGATGGCAAACAGGAATCAGACTAAAACCTTCCTCTGAAAAGGTGCGCATCTGTTTCCTTGAGAAAAAGAGATTATCCATGTGTTATTGATACTGGCATGTTTATGGCACGCTGTAGAGCATTTCTCATACAGTGCAGTTAAGCTCGCCAGTATGTGCACACAGCTAGCAAGTTCATGGCAGTACAATCTTTATTAAGCACTGTAATGCTATTGCTTGATTATTTTTTTTATTCCTTTTGTGATCAGAATAGTTTGGAGTAAGCAAAATAAAAGAAAAAAATGCATAGGAAATTGTGCACCAGGTAATAAAATTATTTGGCTCTATTTGCCGAACATACTGCTTCCCTTCAGAGAAACTTGTTTCCCCAAAGAACCAGAAGGAAAATGTGCTTCCTGGTTTTATTGTTTTTGGTGTTTCTGTGATGACATTTTAGTGATTGGATATTTTTTTTTTCCAGTTTACACCAGTTTGTCTGCACAATTGAAAGATATTCTCTATGTATCATCACTTTCATTAATCTTATATTACCAGAAAAGAACTAGGGCTCACACACCAGCGCTGACAGGACAAGAACATGTTATATTCCCCTACGGGCATCATCTGTAGTAGCAAAGCCAAAGTGGAGAGTAACAGTAAAGGGTACTGAATTTGGGTTTAGAGACTCCAGTTTGACCTTTATGGGTTCTTCTCTTCCAGAGTGCCAGGAGCATCACAAAACTTCCATTTAACAGCTTGAAGGGCGCAACGACCAGGCCTTTTGTCCCTAAACATTGCCAATGAGTAACTGAGATGTTAGTCAACATACTAAGTCTTAAGGCACATACGCATTACCCCCTTCTCTCATTTTTCTGAAATCTGTTGATCTTGTTTAAAGCCAAATGATGTATCCTGACACATAAAGTACACCCTGCACCGTCTGCATATTTTCTCTTGCCTGAGGCAGGAGGGTGGAGTGTTTTTATGTGCTTAACCACTAACTGCTGCAGAAATTTTTAAAATCCTACCCACTTCAGCACGGGCCTAGGGCTGTGTTTTTGCTGGCTGCAACTCACTCCTCAGCAAAATGTTCTGACTTGCTTATAGCCATGTAAATATATCAAGGGAAGGGCTTTATAGACAAGATTCCTGGAGTAAAACCAGTTTGCTACAATAAAACCTGTCCTTGGGAGATAGATTCTGTTCTCATAATGGTGCAAGTGGCCAGTAATCACAGTGAAGTTACTGGAATGACATCAGCATGAAGCTAAAGCAAAAGTAAAATTTTGTTGCCTTTTCTGCTTTACATCTGGGGCTAGCTTAGACTACCCCTTATTTTTTACTTCAATTTTCAATTTTCATGTCTTGAAAAGAAAACCTGACATAATCTATTGTAGCTGAGAGGCACTGCAATTTGCCATTACAAAAGATAATGTAAGAGCCAGCTGAGACGAGCTTCCTAGTTCTCGCTGCTGCTTGTGCGAATAACCAAGTGGGTGAGGCACAGTGCTAATAAAAGGGAGTGGCATAAGACTATCTTATTTTTGTGTCTGCTTGTGGGATTTTCTCTGACATAGTCATGCCAAAAATTACAGTTTGAAGTCTTTACGAGACTGTACCAGACAAAGGAAACAATAAACAGACCTTCAGTGTTCTTGTCTTTGCTGGAGAACTGATTGATCGTTATTTTAAGAAAATTCAAGCCTTTAAATCTAAGCCCTTGCCCAAACTAGTCCCTGGTACAGCTTTTGTCATCTGTGATGGTCTGAGCATATTTTTGTGTTAAAGGTATTTGGATTGTAGCGGAGCTTGAAGAGTCGTTTCATTTTCTCACATACTTAATACAAAAGTTCATTTCATGCTGTGCACATGTAGCTCTTGGGTTGCTCGCATTTATCTGTGCTACTGGAATTGGTGAAGCTGAAAAAGTGGACATGGTTTATTTGCTAGTGCAGACGAGCTGGTTTGAGGGCAGTTACCCATAGTCTGTAGGCCTTAGGTGGACCCAGTGAGCAGGTAAGCACAGATGGAGATGCACATCTTACCTTTTTCCTCGAGTCCTGGGGGTTTCACTTTTGCTCTGAGTGTAGACATGGATGAGTGGTGTCCGTCGTCAGTTGAGCAGCATCACTGGTTATCATTTTGTTTTAGAACACATAGCCATTCTACCGAGCACACCCCCTTCCTTACCAAACTGCAGCATCAGCAAGCAGGATTTAAAAATACACTTCCTCCCTGGTATTAAGAAACAAATTAGGTCATTTACCCGAGTCTAGAGAAAGCCTCATAAAATAAAAATTTAGAGGTCTTTTCCTAAGGATGAAATATGAATGTGGTGTTCATGGGAATTTTCCATCTCTGGATACTGCTGACAATAAAGTCACGTCTAGAGAGCTGAGGCGTCAATGTGGCAATGTTGCCAGGCACTGACCACGCTTACGTTGCAAACCAGGCTCACAGGTTAATACACTCATGTGAGAGCTGGCTTAAAGCTCTCCCCTTTTTTCCTGGTCATATGGTTAGTCACTTACATAAGGTTTTAAGTGTGTATAATTGTTGTGATATGGGGGATATGTCTGTGTATTATTCCTGCAAACAAAATCACATGTCTAAGGACAGCTGCCTCAGGATTGTGAAGCAGGCAATTCACCAAGAATTGTGAACACTCACTTTTTAATATAAAGGTTGAAGCAAATTCTTTAAAAGCCAAAAGACTTAAGGTACTCACAGACAATGGGAACTCAATAAATACTTGCTTATCACCCATCCTCTCAAAATACTCAGCTATAGGGAAGGCAACAAGAATGTCTTCCGTGCCATTTCCTTTAGCAAGCAAAACGTGCAGTGAAGCTTTTTGACTTCTGCTAGTTTCTTGAGTGTAATATGCTGTTTATGTCAGTTATAGCTCATTTCAAAATGGATATTTCATTGTTTGTGAGCTGTATTGCTTTTGTTCCAATTATTTCCAAAGTAATTTCAGCGCAAATTTTCTGTTCATGTGCATATCTGAAATAACTGTATTTTGAGTCCCTTTCTGTACACAGGCATACAGAAGGAGCTTTACTGATGAGTGTGTAATATTTTCTTACAACCTCAAAGGGTTGAAGTGATTATTCTTACATTATTTTTACCGTTCTCGTGTTGCCTTACTGCGGAAGGGCAGCTTAGCCCTTGTGACATTTGAAGTCATTGAGAAAGTTCCTGGTGCACTGAAGGGAAGCAGAACTATGCTGTCCTGATGGTAGTTAGTAGAAGTGTGGCATATGGAGTGAGCTAACAGTATGATTTCATGTGGTGCTGAGATACTGGAATTACAGCTGACTGCATTAGCATAAGTGTTTCACACTGTGTTTAATGTGTGAGAAGGCAACCAGTCTCCCTCTTGACACATTAAGGAAACTGTGTTTTGGGTGAAGAACATTTGTCTTAAATGGAGTCCAGGAATGCTGAGCTGATGCTAAGTGAAGAAAGAAAATTCTTCAGTGAACCAGGTTAGCAAGTGCTACCCGCTTTAACTGGGGACCTTATCTCATTGGTAGCCCACGTAGCATTGAGGTCGTGTCCTGGCATCAGTGATCTTCATCACACATATCGATAGTCACTGAACAAGCCTCTTCATCATCAGCCGCTTTGATGACAGCCGTGCCATACTGTTTCAAGTAACACTCCTGCAACTGGAAATCTCCCAATACATTCACAGCTGAAAGACAACTTATTCTGGTTTTGATGTTTTAAAGTTTAGTGCATTTTTTCCTTGAGTTAATTACAAGCATTTTATGGGTAACATATGCCAGAATAAGCTATTTCATCACTGTTAAATGCTTGGTGGTAACTCAACACATGGGTATGTATTGACAAGTTTTCTCTTGAAAGACTCCACAGGAGTTAGATCAGCAGATAGATCACCCTGGAATTTTAGCTAGCATATACCCTGCCTTTTCTTGAGTCTGTGAAACCGGGCATGACTAACCTGAAAACTGTCCACATTGATGTCTGGATAGGAAGTCCTATGTAGGATTCATTTTTCTAAGATCACCAGTGCACATATGGGTGCACCCTACTTAATCACGTGTGATACCTGGGTACAAAGAGTAATCAAGAATATCATCATCTACTCCATGCAGGTTTTTTTTGTTTGGTGACATCTTTCTTTTCCATTTCAGCGAGGAATTCTGGGTCAGATTTTTTTTTTCTTTAAAGCAGGATTCTCACTTTCTAAAATCAAGCCTAGATGCTGTTAAACTGCCTCTGGTCTAACACTTCCTTGTCCTAAGATTTTCTCTCAACCCTGAAGAGACATGCTTTCTTACAAATATCGCTATAATGCAGGAACTACTACTACTTTGCATTACCAGTTAGCGTACCTAGCTGTAACTGCTGATTTGCTAAAGATGTGTTTAAAAAAAAAAAAAAAAAAGGACAGTAGGCAGAGGTTGGAAATGGCAAAGAGGAGGATCTCTTCTCCAGACAGAATGTTTGTGTCAGTGCCTGTTACTGGAAGGTCTTGGTGTTTTGCTGTTGCATTCTCAAGGAGTTTCAGGTTCCACTTAGAACAAATAAATAGCTCTCCTCACCGATCTCCAGCTTCTCAGTTACACCATCGGTACATCTTGCAGGTGAGAACTACAAATATGTCTCCAAAGCCAACACTAGTGAGATGCTGAAAGTTGATGCTGGCCTGCAACATCAAACTCACTGCATAGCACTGCTGGGAAAACTGCAAATGAAGGTGCTGCCCTTTCTGCTCAGTGCTACAGGCAGTGTCCCTCAGTTCTGCCAATCTCATTATTCCAGATGTAGTATGGAGTATTAATGGTCAAGCCTGCAGTCTAATTTTGACACCAGACAACCAGCCTGAGGTACAGCTCTCTGGAGAGTCCACCAGGCAGTGGAGAAGTTGACCTCAAGAAGCTAAAGAATTCATACATTTTGCTTTTAGCATGAACCTGAGACCACCAAAGATACATGGCCATGCATATTGCCAAATTTCAGAAGCAGGCCAGAGTGGTAAAGTCATTCTGTGATGCACTCTTAAGACTTGGGTGTGTCACCAGGAGCATAGGAGCAATACCACTGAGGAAGAACAAAATAGTAAGGACATGGCCCATGTATATATCTTACACAGAAATATTTACTTTTCCTTTTCTAAGTAAACCTATGCGCAAGAACCGTCCTCACAGGTACGATGGAGAAGTTGCAATGTTTATCATCCAAAATGTGGAGGATCAAGCCCCACACCCTGAAGTCATCGTGATAAACCCTGTCGCTGCTATTAATTATTGCTGCACTTATTTTTGAAAGAGCAAAACCACATGGGCCAATTTCATCTTTAGCTTAGCTGATTTCATGGGAATTGATGATTTTATATCAGCCACTAATTTCATTTAATTAATTTGCAAGAATTTTTTTCATGTGCATATTTTGGGTAGAAGAAAGGGAGGAAAAGTGGGATAAGATTAAATGCTCCTCAAGTGCTTTCTTTGTAGGAAGCAGCTAAAAGTGGGTGATGCAGCCTTCTTCAGTGTTTTGGCCTATTAAAACCACTACTAGAATCAATGCAGCTGCAATCTAAGATTCCCTTTACATTTATGCCCGACAGATGCAGCCATGTTCGAACTGATGCTGTGAGTGATTAAACTGTGACTTAACGTTCATCATCTCAGGCAGAGGAATCCCAAGAGGTGGTCACCAAATCAGGAGGCTCTTTCGTGAAGAAACGGGTATGTGTTCAAATCAGAGCATCTTTAGAATATATTCCACAAATGAATGTTGACTGTGTTTTCCCAATGATGTTTTAAAAATGCAGATCCTAGGTAAAGTATTAAAAAATGCATTGAAGGGACACTCGTAGCATATCCTTTCTAATGCTTTAAAATACTGTTCGCAGTTGTCCCTAACAGTTCCTGAATACTTGACACAGAAATATTCTGTGAATATTTCACATGCACGCAAGTCCGTAACAAACAATTCTCTTGTATTTGATCATATGCTTGTTTATTGCTAAGTTGTTTATATGTTGGGAGCTCTACATCCTGATTTTTTATTGTACACTTACTTGTATTGCTTCTAGATGCTGGTCTTTTTTCACTAGTTTGTTGTTGTTTGGTTGTGCAGACACTGTGCATTTGTTTTAGCAAAAGCTGAAGGATTCCACTGACACTGCAAATAGATACAGTAAAGTAAACAGAACAGAAGTAGGAGCATGTAATTCTAATAGCCCTTTAACATCAACCCAAGCATGGTTCACTGCCCTGCCTCCTGTGAGCTGATTGCTCTTGACTCTGGCAATTGCTTAGTCTCTGTTTCCATTCTGTTTTCTTCCCACTTGGTCTCTGTCTTCCTAAGTTTTCATTATAATATTTTGTGTGCGTGTATTGGCTTGTTGATTTCTTTATGTTTTGCTTGATTGCATACGCTTGGCATGCATTAGCTACCACAGATGCTCTTCTGCCTGCCACATTCTGTGTACTCAAATGGAGGGGATCGAACCTCTTTATTGATGAGGGTGGGGATATATGTGTGTGCCAATGTCTCAGTAAGCATTAGGTATTGGACATGGATGTTTATTGGCGAAAGAATTTGCTTCTAGGCATATTAAGAACACCAGTTTCCAATACACACTGTTCATGCCTGCACTGTTAAGAAAATACCTTACAAAACTGTCAAGTTAAACACTGCCTGCTGGTCAGGTGGATGAGGTTCACAACAATTCGGCACTGGTTGTCCCTCACCAGCAAAATATGGTAGTTTTTACCTGCAGTTACAAGTTTAAAGACATTTGCAAAACTGCCAGATTGTTATTATCAAAACAGTAATTAACTGAAGTGTCATGCAATTAAACTAGACCAGCATGTGTTTGACAGCCTTGGGCAATGCTAGGAATGAAGTCCCCGGTTCAGCACAGTACTTAAATATGCATGTAGCTTTAAGCATGTGGGTAGTCCCCATGAAGGCCAGTGGTAGTTCTCGGTGATCAGAGGTCTGGGAAACTCAGTGTCTGAGGAAAGCTGCAGGAAGAGGAAAAGCTTAGTCTGCTGTCGAAAACCCTAATGGCATATATGACAGCAGCGTTCAAATACGTAAAAGGTGGTGGCAAGAAAGGAGGTAAGTTACACTGAGAATGGAAGAGAGGAAGTGATCCTCAGCTGAAGCAGGAGATACTTGTTTTGGAACTTCAAGACATTTTCTAACAGCACTATGGTGAGATACGGACCAGATCACCTCAGGAGGCTCTGAAACCTCATGGAAATTTTTCAGTCTTTTAAAGAAAAATTTATCAAGAATAGTTAAGGTGGAGCTGGGTCTTGGGACAGAGAGATGGACGAGGTACCTAATTGAAGGCCTTTCCAGCCTTATTTTCTACAGTTGTATAATTTTATGTGCTTAAAATTACACATGTACATCAAAATAAATGTATAAAGACTCTCACAGCATTCTTCTTTATAGGCTTAGGCAAATGTTATTCTGTCAAAAGGGGGAGCAGTGGATCAGTGTTCTTACTGGGCTCTCTGTCGGTACCTCATCTTTCCAAAAAACTGGGTTCAGTGAACTCAGTGTACCAAACTCCAGAAACTACACATACTTGCTAGTGAGGGTTCTTCACTTCCGATCACCATCTATACTGTGTTTTATCCATTATTTTTATCTTGCCATCGTACCTAAGAGAACGTTTTCCTTAGTACAGATTTTTAATGTTGGGGCGGAGGGGATAAATATTTTGCTCTGAATTCTTTAGTTCATGCTGGAAACTAAAAACACGTTTAGGTGTTGTGGTTACAAAGTTGTCTGTCAGCTGAAGAGCTGACAACTTTAATCATGGATGTTATTAAAGTAGAATCCAATGAGCAGCTCCTTTGCAGGCACTGGGTAAGGAAGGCAGCCACCATAACATGCATCTGGCAACCCTGTGATAACAATAAATATACCCAGAAAGATCCATGCCAGCAGGAACATCTGAAATACATGAGCCCAGGATGCCTTGATTGTAATAAGAGAAAGCTGTGTGTTATCACAGGTCTCACAAGCTGAACTTCTGATGGAAGCAAATTAATGAGAATCTGAATTGCTGTGAAGTGAAAAGTTTGAATAACAACTAAGTTTCCAGCCAGTCATCTTACTGAGAAGAAATGACACACAACAGACCTGGCTTTTGGGAAAGGCAATACTTTTGTGCTTTGGATAAGAAACAGGATTTTTCAAGCAGAGACATGAAAATAGAGATGGGCACAGTCAGAAGGTTCAGAGCCAAGTCAGAAAAACTGCCAGAAACTGGAAGCAGAGGCAACTTAAATAGCTTGGACCCAAGTTTTGAGTGTTCACTTGCAAGTGTCTTACTCAGAACTATTTAAAAAATAATCTGCTAGTATGAAGTCAGTGTTCAAGCCCTGGTATAAGCAAGACACTGAAAATAAAAGCTTACTTTTTCCCCAGGGTTCTGCCCTACCAGCTGAGCAGTTGGAGCGCAGTGTACTTGCCATCATGCCACCATTTCTGTTTCTACTTTTGACTTTAAATACCTTCTTGGCTCTGGAGAAAAGCTGATTTGTAAAATGAGATCCTCTTGCAGGCAACATTTGAAGGAGTGGTAGAATCACTGGTGGCCATTACTGGGGAGAGGACGGAGTAAAAGAGTGACTCTGAGCCTAGGAGCCAGATTACCCAATAAAGCCAGCTACTGCTCATTATCTTTCTCTGAATATTCCTTGTTTATATCTTTGTTCTTTTATTCATTGCAACTGAAATTGTAATACTCACCTTTTGCAAAAATGGTGAGCTGTTCCAGGAGAAACCCCACTGTGCAAGGCTGTGTGACTCTAGCCAGCTTAGGATCATCTTTTCCTTGTAACCATCAGGAGAAATGTGTGAAGGAAGTCAGCAGTTAAAATGAAGAAGCATTCCTGCCTAGCTCCATAGAAATACGAGTCCTGCTGAAAATGAAAACTTCCCAATCAATCAGCTCTGGGATATTGGAGAGCTGGCCCTACAGTTGTCACCTTAACATTGTCATTTTGATTGTAACAATGAGTTACAGATCAATTAGATGAATTGTGATAGATGCAGCAACTGGAGACATCTGGGTTCTAACTGTGCATGAACTAACTGTAAGACCATCATGCATGAAAGAGCTGCATGATTTCTATAGAAATTAGTATTATTATTACTATATTTATTACTACTACACCAATAAACATGGGTAGATATTCCACAGACTGCATTGTACCTCTGTGTCCTTATGAAGCAGAAATAAATAATATCAAAGGGCCACAGACCCGCACTAATCTGTTCTGTTCTCTTCTGGGTCACAAATCTTCTCTTTGTTTATCCTTCAACAAACAGTTTTTGGTTGGAATTAGTGTATCACTTGTGATTTTGTATGGCAAAGGTGTGTCTGGCTAGAGATTTGCTTGCAGAAGCATAATCTCTAATGAAAAGTGAGAAACTTGGAGAGGTGTGAGGGAACGGAAGCATACAGAAAATAACCACAAATGGAATACTGCTTTTAACCCACATAAGAAGAAAGCTGCAAACTAAAAGATGTTCTAGATTAAACAGTGAGGGATCGTAAAACAGATTGAAAAACACTTGTTAATGAGCTGTCAGCTATGATTTTTGACTTCTATAATCTTGCTCAAATATTTATTCTAACTATTGATAAATGGTGTGTCTCTAACTAGTCTGTAACTCCAGCCACAGTTTCCAGCTTTTATGTATGTCTGTTCATAATTAACTCGGCGTCAAGGCAAAACAGAATGTGTGGGGACTGGCTTATTTTAACCCTTGTATCTGTGGTTTCTGAAAAGAAATGTTCAGCCTATGTTGTGACTGTTCCCTGTGGGTCTGGTCTGTTGTTCTGTCTCTGTGGGAACGTTTGTATGGTCAGGAAGTCTGTGCCAGGGTGTCAGATGTAGATGTGAAACTTGATCAAGATTACTGAAGCTTTGGCATATCAAAATAGAAGGAAGTCCACAAATGCTATAATTAATTTCAACACAACAAGGTACAGATGAAAGGCACTGTGAAAGAGATAAATAATGAGTATTTGTAAAAATCCATATATAACAACAGAATTTGAGAAAGATAGACCTTGTACTTTTTGGCCAAGATCTTAAAAAAAAAAATCCCAGTGTGGAACAAAGTTGAATGCCAATTTCAGTCTGTGCCAGCTTCTCATAAACAGAGCGAAGATCTGTACTACCTCCAGGATAACCACCACTGAGTGGGCAGCACACTGTAGACACTTTACTCTCTCCAAACCTTTTCAATGACCAGGTTGAACAAAGAAAGACCACTATGCTTTCTGCAAAGCTGATATAAAGGTGTCTTTCTGTAAACAACCAGTTCACCTTGAAAGTCATGATAAAAGTATGTTCTAGACAGGGACACCTATAACTTCCCTATTGAAGGAGATCTTAGCAAACTGACTCAGCTTCAGATCTGCTGCAGTATGACTCCTTTAATGTCTGTTTTTGATGTGTTCTTGTGGGGTCAAGGGTCACTTATCATGCCCTGCTATGGCATTTGTAGCTCTTATTACTCATGACAGATAGTTTAAAACTTGTTGACTTGGTTGCCCTATACAGTGCATCTATCATTATCTTTGTTGAAGGGTTGAAAGTCAGGCATGTAATCACTCAGTCCATCCACCCTATTCCATTTCCTAAAAAACTGATTGATGAATTTGAAATGGCTTAAGATTTTCATCATATGGATTAAAGACACATAATTAGGAGGAGAAAGATACTGTACTGGTACGCAAGTGATTTAGAACCTGTGACCAAATGCATCACAGCCTAATTTGATGTCTTCCACCGTGAGCCTCCCATCCCTCTGTTGAGGACAAAAGAATTTGCCCTCCCTTCAGATCTGTAGATCAAAGCTTCTGTGGATGCAGTATTGAAATCAGGTTGTGATCTTCTGGGTTGTATCGCTTTAAAGAACTTTGGTCAGAGTTCTCTTTTTTTATTCAAGGTGCAATAAAAATGAAGTATTTTTCTCACCCTTTTACCTGTTCTCCCTGCATCCTTGCCATAGGCCCTGTGTGAAGTATAGAATATAGCAGCTTTGGACTTTATGACTTCTTTGCTTACTGAAAACAGCATTTAAAAAAAAAAAAAAAAAGACTTTGTAACTGTTGTATCAGTTTTTTATTCTGGACTCAGCTTTTTATTGGTGCTGTAAACTACATACTTCTTAGTTGCAACAATCCAGTTCTTCATTTTATCAGTATTTACTGAGCAGAAAAGATTTGGAGGCGGGGGGACACACATGAGTTAGAAAAGGTGTACACAGTAGCCTACAAAACACATATTTAAATTGATACTGTAACCAATGTAATAGCTGCCATTTCTGGATGAATGAATATTACTTCTATCATGAATAAATGCTTATCAAAACAGGTGTTATGCACAACTTATCCCCTCAGTATAGATCTGATGGCGCATTTGCTTGCCTCAAGGGAGTGAATGTCCTTCCAGCAAAACTCAGTAAGGATGGTGATTTTTTTTTGGAAAAAATAGTCAGGAAAGCTAAAAATCTTCGCACTTGTGAATTAAAGCTTCAGCTATTAAATCAAGGAGTAGAAACAAGGCACTGTAACTTAAATGAGCAGTTCCATTTTGTAAATAAAGAGTAGCTCAAGACACAGTTGAAGTGAATAGACCAGGGAAAGGTACTAAATTTGAAAAACTTCAATACAACAGCTCGCACAACTCTGCTGCCAGTTATGTGAATTGAATTAACACCTTCCCTCCTATGACCACAAAACTTAGGAATTAATAAATTTCCATAGCTCCTTGTAAAAAGAGAAGATGAGGAAAATTTGTGAAAGGAGTAGAAAGAGGACAGTTAATACCTGTGTATTGAAGAGGATACTTAGCAGTTCTTGAAGAAGGGAAAAGAGAAAAAAGTGATGGAGGCATAATTTCGGTTATGTAGGAGAATGTTTCCAAAGAAGGGACAACTCTGAAGAAGTCTTGCTAGCTCTCAATGAGATTAACTCATTCTTTACTTCAGTAGTTTTTACAGTGTGAGAGAGAAGCGTCTCCAAGGCAGTCTCCAACCTCAGTACTGAGAACATGTACAAACCTTCCAGCTGCCATGTGAGGTGTGTTCTGGAGAGCAATTTTACCAGGAGTCTCGTGTCCCATCTTGTGCTTGCAGTCCTGCAGGAGATCAGCAGTCTTCCAGCCATGTATATCGGATAATAATATTTTATGCCTCTGGAATGTATCCTCTCATAAAGGAGTGCCATTTAAATTGGGGCTTTGCAAGCCTGCACATGGCAGGTAAGGCTCTGTGCCCCAGGAAAAGCAGGTGCAGCATGGCAGAAGCCAGGAAGAAGGATTCAAGCCTTTCTGAGTACCAGTTCAGCAAATAAATAGAAGTAGACGTAGGAATAAAAACAGTTTCACATGCCATCTTGCCACAAGCAGTTATAGCAAGTGGTATGATGTCGCCTTCAGAACAAAAATAAGATCCAGATTGCTCCTTTATAGTGTGTGGTGTTAATCCAGATCTAAACAAATGCAGCAGAAACAAGCACAATCCAGCTTTATACTAATGGAAACCAGTCTCTTGATTTAAAACTCATTTGCAATACTCAGATAAGCACATGTTTGGAAATTGATTTATGGTTGTGAAGCACCCAGGAGAACAAAAAGCTGATGTAAGCTGAAATGCCATCCTTGATAACACCACCAATCTTTACTGTGATAAATGCCAATCCGTGATAAATGCCTAACGATCAGTGGCAATAAGCAGGGCTGAGAACAAAGCACGTTCCCCTAGAGGGAACGCCTTAGTAGCCCAGCAGGGACTTTTCGTTCTGTTGTTCCCTTTGGCAGTGAGAATGAGCACCACCCTGAAATGCTTGAGCTCCTAATCACAGGAAGTACCTTCCTAGGGAAGAAGAAGTAGGATCATGTTGCTGTATAAGTTGACAGAGGCCATCTCTGGAACAGAAATCTTGTAGAATTCTGTAGTCTTCCATTCAAAGTCTGACTCAGGAAATTCACTGAATGGCCTCAGTCTTCATCATGCACGGGCCTGGGGGATAGTCAGAACTTCCGAGGAGATACAGAGCACAGCTGTTCTAACATGTTTGTACAAAACCACTTTTTTGCCCCTCAGAAACATTGCTACCTAAACTTGACAGTTCCCCCAGAAATCTTACTATTTTAAAGGAAACATTTTCTGAAAGCTCCTTCAGCCCAGGACAGACTTGTCTGATCATAGGGTTAGAGACAACAATGTGAAAATCACAGGTTTAAGTCACTATACAGGTGTTTGCCTACTCCAAGTGAATATATTCACCACTGGGCTGGCCTTCTCTTGCTTCTCCACAAAAAATCGAAATGCCTTGATTTCGGTTTGACACGGATTTCAAACTAAGGGGAGACTCTTACCCCATCAGTATTAATATGGTGCCAGACAGTATCTGCTGCATCATTTGATCTCATGAGGGTTTAACTATGAAGACAGAAAATCAGAGAGATGAGTTACTACTCTTGAATCTTAGCTATGTAAACCTGACAGAACTGAGTGAAAAATCAAGCCTCATGATTGTACATGAAATGTGTGTTTTCAAAATGTTTTTATTTGCCTGTTAAAGGGGTGGAAATATGGATAGAAAAGCTTTGTGCTTTCACCCACACTTTACTATAAAGATGATCCCAGAAGAATGTTATGTGGGAACAATGTCCAAGTGTTACCACTGTTCAGATCTGCAAAATCAGCTGTCTTATGCTTATCTTATAATTTCTGGGTTTAGATTGTACCAGCCTCGTTTAACAGTGACTTCCTTCCAGTTCTGCCTAGAACCAGACTACAACTTGAAAAAGTTAGCAAAGAGGGTTCACAAATGGGATCTATTTAAACAATAATTTTTGGAAGAAATGTGTGATTTTCTTTGTTTAATTCTTAGTGGGAGGGATTTTCATTTTATATTACAAAAGTCAAAAAGAAATGTTGAAAAATGTTCTAAAAAGCTTTGAATTTATTTTCTTGAAACCATTTACTTTGGGAAAACCTGTATTCCCAATGATTCTTCTTACTGCCCTGGAAAAAAAAAGAGGAAAGGAGCAAAAAGAGCTCTTCAACTTTTTGTCATTTTCAAACTCTGTTGGAAACAAAAATAATTTTTTCTTGTAAATTTTTCTGTAAAAGTGGTGTGAAAAACAAAATTGGCGGAGAATTTTCAGCAAGCTAATGATTTTTGCCATTATTTATTTCCTCTGTTGTAAACAATGAAGAAACTATCCTGGTTCTGAATCTGTCTTTTCCCCTTCTCCTAGCTGCCACATACTCTTCAGGAAAAACCCGTCCCTCTTTAAGCCACACAAAATCTGCAATAACGTTGCTGGAGTAGAAAACTAGGTTTGGCCCACTGTATTCAATGCCCTTGTGTTTTCTAATTGAAACTTACAACAAAGGCAGTTTCATGATCAACATACACATGTGCACAGACATGCCAACAAACACAGACACCCCATCCAGGGAATGCAAAAAGCCTGTTGTGTGCAAACATAAAGACTGAAAAGCTCAAAAACTTGATTTAGCTATTTTTTAAATGTTTTTATGTTTCTTAAAGTGGCAGGCTGGTATGCCATATAGATGGGGCACAGTAAAGATCTGTGTTAATAAAATTGACTGAGTTTGAATGATCATTTACTTTCTACCCTGAATCCAAAATCGCTAGGTACTTTCCATGTGTTAGGAAAGATCCTTGCAGAAGGGATCAAACTATACGTAGTATACATTGTTGTGCTGCATGTTCTGTGCTTTTAACATGTTTTGTCTGATCTGATACAATAGTTTCCAGCCTTTTTCAACTTGCAGACTTCTAAAGATTTTTAAAGGCGGGGAAAATCCCTCCATTGTATACTAAAATAATTTGGCAATGTGCTTCTTTTACTTACCACAGGTTCCTCAGAAAATCTGTGGTTGAAAATGGTGGGTGAAATGTACTTCATCTGCAATGGGCCCCAAATTGTCAGGTTACAAAACAGAAAAATTAACCTATTGAATATACATTTAAAATCTCCTTATATCTCAATTCTTTTTTTCCCTGGGTGATCATTTGCTTCTATGCTAAATCAGAATCCCTGATAATTAAAGCATGTTCTCCTGGTGACCTGCAAAGCTATATCATTGATAAATTTGTTAGAAGACGTGCTCATTGTGCTTGCTTCTGGTGCTGGGGATCCCTTGCCCAGAATCAGGAGCTCTGCTGTCTGAGAAGCTGTGCATGGCACTCTACGCTTTATTGACATGAGTCTCTCAGGAAGCTCCCTTTTTCTCTTGCACCTGGTAGGGAGATAGAGGGTCTACGTACACTGCAACCACCACCTCAAGAGTGAGTATAAACCTGCCACATCCATTAAGTCATTGACTTTCACTCCACGCTCTTGGTTTTGTCTTGGTCTAGGAAACCAGTAGTTTGAGTTTATTGTGTCAACACAGCATTTAGGACAGTCTAAGTTCTGGAGAAGATACACTGCAAAATCCCTTGCATATTGGTTAGAAAAGCTTCTAGGGATGGCTGTTAGGCTTTTTGCGATATGTGAAAAGTAGTGACACCTGCTTATGTTTATCTGTGCATGCTAGATCAATCCGGACTGCATGGGCAAAGGAGTGTTGGCCACTGCTGATGCTCTGGGCCTGCCCCCAAGCTGCTCTGGAGCTCAGGCTAATGCTCTCTCTTAGCACAAGCTTGTGTGTAAACAATGAAAACAAAGTTAGATCTTGACAATATAGATATGGCTAGAGAGCTTGGGGATGGGGTACAGAAGATGTACCACAAAGAGTATGGACTCAGTTGCAGTTCAGCTGTCCCTGCAGCAACAGTTCGTGTGCTTTCTCCACTTACTGTCCCTGCAGTGATCCCCAGTGTTTGGCCAGGTTCCTTGGGCTGGGTATGAGCTATGGGCTTTATGCACAATCTTGTGTTTAATTTCATTCTCTGTGCCCAGGTATTTTCAGGAGATGTTCTTGCACTATGTACAAACTCACCTGAGTGACAGAGCATCAGTGGCACTTCTGTTCCTAAAGTCTCCTGAAAGTCCTCTCTGGGCTGTGAAATAATCCTTGATCCAAAAATGACCCTTTGAATATTAGCAGGGAAAAGGACTTGCAGGGCAGGAATGTATAGAGCTGGACAACGGAAGAGCAAAAGAAAACTGCCTTCAGAGACCCTTCAGTCACCCTCCCCTGCATTTCCCATCCTGCTAATAAGAATCCCTCTCTCTGTATAGGAGGTCAGTTGCTGCAAGCTGTAGTTGAGCTCAACAGAGATTTTCCATCAGGATTTTTTTGCCAATGTGTGTTTTGAATTTTCTGTCAAGATGTCAGGCAGAAATCAGGCTTATTTGCCAACACTCATCATTTTCTGAGGCAGATCTCCAAGATAAGTGTTGTCTCCAACTTTTGTCCTGTATGCACTGTTGCACTGCAATTCTCCCTGTGTTGCTTTTTGTAATGGTGCTTAAACTTGCAGGCTTTGGACTGGCAGCAGGTAGAACTGGTTGAATTGTTTGTTTGAAATACTAATTGCTTGGAATTTCGACCATGGATATGGCTGGTGAGCAATTCACAAATCAAATCCTGTTTTCTTTGGGGCTGCTAGAAAGGCTTTTTTTTGCATGCTGCCAGTGCTTGGTAAACAGTTTGCTTTGACTTTTCTCCATTATTTATATTGGCAGCACCACAGCCAGGTCATCTGGCATTGGTTTTGTCCCTTTGCCACCTGGCTGACTGAAACATCTGATGTATGAGGTTGGTAAATAATGCATTTTCTGATGCATATTTTTTGTCTGAAAGACACCGGTGCTAAAACTGTTTTATGGGTTCACAGGTGGGCTTGCAAACAGTCAGCAGTTTTCTAAAAGCTAGGGATAGGAAATTATTGGATCCTGTGAATCAAACTTTGCATTTTCTTAAATAAAATGCGCAAGGACTGGTTTCCTTTGTGTTTGACCAAGCAGATCGGGCAGTGGGCTGATTGTGAGTAACTAGTGGCATCAAACAAGAGACTCAGTCCAGCTCATAGCTCTGCCGCTGCATGCAGCATGTATTGCAGGCAACTCTTACCCAGAGGACAAAGTGAAAGGGATTAGTCATCATGCCAGCACTGGGAAGGAGAGGAGTCTTATGGATGAAAGTTACCTAGTTTAAACTCACAGCAATACCCCTCAGAGTGGCAGTGATCAGGACCGTCTGCTTCACAGCTGTGTTCTCTGGCGGATGCTATGGTTTGCTGGACACCTGGGGTAGCTCCCTAATTGCCATGGGTGAGGGTGAAGAGAGAGGGGGAGAGAGGGAGAGATGACAGCAGGTCACCTTTGCAAACAGGTCTCTTAACATCCCAGCATTGATGCCATTAGAGGTGAGTCTGACGCGGGTGGTAACTCCTGGCTCTGCCAGCCAACTCCTGCTGTACAGCCTGACCTGTACCAAGATGTAAAATGTGCCCAAGCATCAATGCCCATAAAAAGCTGCATGCAGGACAGGAGGACTTTTAAGAGGTTACAGGTGTGTTTTGTTTGGATCTGTCTGTCACCAAAGCTTACATTATCAGGAGCAGTCCCAGACACACAAGACAACGCATGTGTCCATCCCCAGCCCTTGGACAGAGCTGCTTGCTAGTAACTATTAGGCAGTTGTACTGCAGAGCACCAAGATGGCATCAGGGTCCTAGTGTCTGTATAGGCTTGTCTCTGGGCAGAGGTAGACAGCTGTCTACAGCTGCTGAAGAGTCCCACTCCTCCTGTCTGCATGCTAATAGTAAAAACAGCAAGCCCAAGTCTTCAGCCACCTCCTCCCAATCTCTGTCCCCCAGCAGAACAGCCCAGGCCCTCCTCTCTGGACCAGTACAATTCAGTTTGTCCTGCACTGTTAAGGATCAGTGTTTTATAATGCACCATATGCATATATAGCTTTATTATAATTATTGCTATTTATTATTTGCACTGTGATAAACCTTAGAAGCTGTAGCAAGCCTCCCATTGCCTGGAATGCTATATAAAGCCAGAAGAAGAGAGGAAAGGCAGTCCTCAGCTGTACGGCTTTTCTATTAATGAGTACAAACAGCCAAGACATGTTGTCTTGATCACTGAAGTCTCCTGAGACCTGGGAGACTGCGTTAGCAATGTTTTTTTGCATCCCGACATTACTCACCTCCCAGCACCCTAAAAGCAATGATCAGTTCCCCACAAGGCATATATTCATGCCTGAGGTTACTCACAGTGGATTTCTCAACTGATGTGCAAACCATGGACTCAGGGCATTGAGTCAAGGGAGTGACTCAGGAGGCTCTGGTTGGTTCAGTAGCTGCCCAGCTCCATTCTGTAAAACCAAGGCACAGGGGGAACTGCAGTTGCTACTCAGAAAATAGGTGTGGTTTCCCTGTGCGAACCATCCTTGTATGGGCCTGCACTATTCCAATCAGCTTCTTGGCTGATTCACTAGCTGTGTAATTTATGTGTCAATTGAGACAGAATTATCAGACCAATGTACATGTTATCCTGTGCTCCACGGCTCCCTTTGAATTTCAAGATAACAACTTATCATCACTTGGCTGTTTCTAAACCATAAACACTCCTTAAGCTGCTAGAGGATGGCCATGACAAAACCAGTTGGTTCAGCTTGGAGACTCTTTATCTTTGGGCTCCCTTTGCAGAGTGAGAAGTGATTCAGATGTGCTGTAGCACAGCCCCCTTCCAGGTGCAGTGAATATGTGCAGTGTGGAGTTCTGCCTCATCTTCTCAACTTTTTCAGTGCCAGCATCAGCTGCTGTAAACTTTTGGAGCATCTTTCACCAGAGAAAATTGTGCTGTCTTCAACTATGATTTGATCTCTATAGCTGCCAGACTGAGACATCGATTGAAAGCTCAAAGTCTGTGCAGCTTCCTCTTGTGCTGGGAACAGAGAAAGCAGCAAACTCTGTATCTGGTAGAACATTTGCAGGTACATCCAGCAGCGTTGTGACTCCATATCTACAGACTTCACCTTCTCCAAGTGAAACTGAGCAGGACAGATGGGGGAGTGGGAGGAGAGTGATTGTTACCTCCAAGAGGAGCTCAAGCTGCCTCTCCTGCTCTAACCACCAGTCCACACAGCACCACTGTTACTGCAGAAGTGGCAGCTGATGACCTGAAGATAGGTCTGCTGCAGTTCATTGCACTGTGCCAGCTAGGCACCTGACTCTCAGTGGCTCTGAATACCTGAGGCAATCACTGACTTCAGTAAAAGGTGAAGCAGCTCAGGACCTCTCTAAATTATGTCCTTGATGTTGACACTTGCCATTAGGAACCCGAGTGAACTAATCAGTGTGTTTCATCAGGCAGCATCCGCAACTTCATTTTCACCTAAATTTCCTCTTTAAAATGCAGAGTCAGTGGTTCTCAAGGTGTGATTTATTTTCAGTTTCCTTTTAAGGCACCTCTATGTCATACCCCACCACCACCTTCTTTTTCTTTCCAGTAAGAAATTGGCAAAATGACTCATGAAGAGATGCTCCATGAACACTTTGTTCTCAAGAAACTTTAAACCAGTATATTTGTCACTGACAACATTGAAGGAGTTAAAATACTGTAATTTTCTTATTTTATCAAAATTGTGATGGCTACCTTTTGTTTAAACATGTATAAAAAAAAGTGGTAGACAAAGGAGAAGGAGGGAGAAAATTCCTCCAGTCCTGAGGACATTATCTTAAAATGTGAGGTCCCATCTCTTGCTCCAGTGAAATCTGTGTGCCATTCCAGTGAGTCTCTCTCGTACTGGTGGGTCTTACAGAGCTAGAATAGCTCAGGGCATTCAGCGCTGTCTTTTCTTGAACAACTTCTGTCTGTGAGCAGCCAGGGTATGTCTGAAGCATACAGCTGTGGATTGTGCTGGAAGCAGACTGTTGTGGTTTAACCCCAGCCAGCAACTAAGCACCACACAGCCGCTCGCTCACCACCACCTGGTGGGATGGAGGAGAGAATCAGAAGGGTAAAAGGGAGAAAACTTGTGGGTTGAGATAAAGACAGTTTCATAGGTAAGGCAAAAGCCATGCACACAAGCAGAGCAAAACAAGGAATTAATTCCCTACTTCCCATTCACAGGCAGGTGTTCAGCCATCTCCAGGAAAGCAGGGCTCCATCATGCATCACGGTTACTTGGGAAGACAAACGCCATCACTCCGAACGTCCCCCCCCTTCCTTCTTCTTCCCCCAGCTTTATATGCTGAGCATGATGTCATATGGTGTGGAATAGCCCTTTGGTCAGTTGGGGTCAGCGGTTCCAGCTGTGTCCCCTCCCAGCTTCTTGTGCACCCCCAGCCTACTCGCTGGTGGGGTGGGGTGAGAGGCAGAAAAGGCCTTGACTCTGTGTAAGCACTGCTCAGCAATAACTAAAGCATCCCTGTGTTATTGACACTGTTTCCAGCACAAATCCAAAACATAGCCCCATACTAGCTAGTATGAAGAAAACTAGCTCTGTCCCAGCCAAAACCAGCACACAGACATAAAATTAGATGACCAAAGTGCAGGTTTAAAGTGCAGTTGATTGATTGGTAGTAAGAAAGAGGGACAGTAATGTGTCATGTTCAAAGCAGGAAGTTCAAAAGCCTAAAACCACTTTTATCTTTTTGGTCAAGGCTTAAGCCAAATGCAGTTTGGCTGGGTCCCAGGCTGAGCTCTACACCTCTTAATGACTTAATTACCACATGCAGCTTGTTTAGACAACTAAATGTCCTTTGATTAGCATTCAGAAGGCAGAGTCATGGATGCTTTCTCCATGCAGGGAGGAAATTATGCTTCATAAAGATATGTCTGGCTAAAGATAAATATAAATACAAGTTCTGGGATTTAGGAGATGCATTGATGAATTCTGAAGAAATCTTGATCCCCATCAGCAAACACGGGGCATAGCCTTTGGAGTGGCAGTGGTGTGCTGTTTAGCAGCCATGTCCCTACACACCTTTGGAAATTTCCAGTATGGAACTTAACAGAGTGTGATCTTGACAGTACACAGCTACAATCCCTTGAAAGGTCTGTGCAAAAATATGCATGAAACATCAAGTTCTTTCCCATTCAGTGGTGTGAATCTGTCAAAATCTGTGTAGGGTGAGAGAAGCCAAGGTGAATTCTGATTTTTATGAAGAAGCACAGGGCACCAAATGACTTTGTCATGTTCGGCAGGAGGAAAAATCTTTACACAAGGTATAGTTAAACTGTAAAAATCTTTGCTGTAGGACACTGTACATACTGAAATGTACAGATTCAAAAACTAATTGGACAAATTAATGGAAAATATCCATGAAGGAATGATTGCAATGCTGCTGCTTTTGACTTAGGAAGTCTCCAGTGTACACCAGGAAAATACCTGCATATGCTTGTCCTGTTCACGTAGTCTTCCCAGGGCTGTTAAAATGGGCAATGGTGGAGGACAGGGTTGTGAGCTAGATGGAGTTTTGCTTTGACCCACAATGGCTGCTCTTCCTATTCAGTGAGAAGTCTGTAGGTGGTGTACATGGAAGAAATTTTGTTCCTTACTCAGTTAGGTGTATTTTTATTTATTAATAGTGCTGCCTTCTGAATAGAGCATAAATATCTATGGGGTTGGCAAGGCAGTTCAGACAACAGACTTGAGCGGTTTTCAGCCAGTTTGTATTACCTGAGCATTTAGCCCCTCATATTACAAGCAGCAAAATATGCTTAGCTTGCAGCCAGCTTTGCAGAGACATCAGCAGGTGCTGTGCAACTTTCTGTGAGAAAATGCCAAAACAGATCTCAGATCATGCATCAGAAAGCACTGCCATAATAGTTCATTTTTCCTGACAGCCTTCACACCTTTGTGTCTGGCATCTAAATAGTTAATCTACCTGAGCTAATAGGTAGGAGCATTTTTGCTTTCAATAAAGTTTGATTACTGGAGGCAAATCTTTTTTTCCAGTGAGTGTGAGATAATTGGAAGGGTAGGGTGAGGCAGGAAACCACGACACGCCTTTGTTGGGACTTGTTTAAAAGCACAGGAATAGCAAAGCAGAAGAAGGGCGAGAATAAGACAGGTTAAATAAAGAAGAGGTGAACATTTTTGGGTGATCACTCAGATTCCACACACCTTTGGAAGGACATGATATAAAGTGTAGGTGGCAGATTTTGGTAGAAAGGAACAGTTGAGAAGAAAAACAGATTTTCAGTTCACTAACCAAAGCAGTCCAGGTAAGTTACATTACTAAAAAAAAAGAGAAGAAAAAAGTATCCTGTATTTTCTGTCTTCCAGATTCCTTGTAGAACAAGGTTGTATTCTCAGGCAAAATAGAGGAGGTATTACATTTTTCTGTGGGGAATACAATGTAAAAATAAGACTGTGTAAGAACTGGATCATTTTGGTTTTGTGTTTGTCAGTGAATAGATCTCTTTTAAAATGAGTATCAAGTGAAAGGAGTATACCTGCTGGGAGATAAGAGATGTGAAGCCAGGCTCTGGGTACATTTTTAATGTGTTTTGTGAAACTACCCTGCAAATAGATAAAGTTTAGCTGAATGGTTGCTGTTCTGTAAGGGTACCAGCATGGTGAAATGCAGATCATCTCTTGGCTGTCTTTAAAACTGAGCGGCTCTAAACTGTGCTGGAGGAATAATGATTTTAAATTCAAGCTTCAGATGATGAGTGCAGGGTGTAATATTAAGGAATTGATCTCTAGTCCTGAGAATGCCTGGAACTGCTTCTGAGTGAAAGTTCGTGTTGCCATGGACGAGCTTTGCTTTGTCTCAGACAGGTGGGTTTGCTTATCAGCAGTGACTCATTGGTTATGGAATTTGGGCCACATCTTTGTCATAGAAGATTAGGAGGCACTGTAAGGTGTTTCTGAAGCTTTGCCACAATAAGTCAGAAAAGTCTGATTTAAGAACCAGTTTGAATCCGTTCTGCAGCAGGTCTAGCAATTTGAACATAGTGGCATAAGGTAAAAGCCCTGTCTTCTTTTCCTCTTTGGACTGACTTGTAGACTGACTTCGGAGAGGTTGCTTGTCCTTCTGTGACTAGATTCTTCAGCTGTGAAATGGTGACAGCAGCACTTTCCTGTTCTGCAAACATTTTTTGTATAATACAAGATTGTTTGTCTCCCTTTCTGTGCCAGAGGTGAGAAGCTTGTGTAGGTCAGAATGGCCTTGCTTTGGCTTGCTTGCTTCTCTTTGAGTAGCACAATTAAGTAGGGACAGCGAGGACACATTTTTTGAAAGGAAGGCACCTAGCAGCGTGGAGTGAAGTCTGGGGAGCCAGGACAGCTTGTGGGCAGAGTGGAACTTGGTTCCTACGGCACGTCCAGGCTTTGGTTGGGCATCTAACCTGCTTCCCTGGCATTAGCATCATTTCAGTGAGTCTACAAAATGAGCAGATTTGGAAGCATGATTTGGTTGATTCGATTCTGGCTGTGTTGGTTTTGGTAGAATAACTGGACAGGAACAGCTTTTAAAGCAGAACGAGAAGGTCAGGTTCCTAGACTGCGGGGTAAAAGAGAGATATGGGGCCATTGTTGAGCCGGTTCTATTAGTCCCAGGACAGTGGCACCTGAAAGGCTTGATTAAGAGGAAGGGGCACCCTAAGAGACATTTGATATGACGGGAGCCATGGCATTTGCTTTTAACACAGTCAGTGACATGGTTTGGAGGCATTTACTGAGTCTCAGAGTATTCGTGATCAAAGGGTTCCACTGACATTAAATATTATTAATCTCAGCGCCTGCTGGTGCCTCTTTCTCCTAATGGAGTGTCTCACAGCAGGAGCCTTATTAGTGGAGGGAGGAGAGAGCTGAAAGGATGTGCCGTGAGAGTGTAACAGCATTCTGACATGAAAACTGGAAGGACATTGTAGAGGAATAAAAGAATCTGAAGCGTGCCTGCTTTCATTTTTCCATTAAAATGTCTTTGTGGCTATTCCCTTCCCCTTTGAAAAGTGTCTGTAATAAAGTTTATTACCATTGCACACAATACCCAACTTCTAAAATAATAAGAGGGGTTTGAATGTCCTATCTGAGACTGGCTTAGCGTCCTTGCCAGTGTGCTGCACTGGCACTGTCAGGTGGAACAGGGGGCACCCTGCAGTGTCAGGCTTATGTGGAAAGCACAGATCTAAGCATGCTTTGCAAAGCTGGGCAGCTGTTACTATCCTGCTTTTCAGTGCTATACAGAGAGAAAGCAGTGTGCACAAGTGTGGCAGTGCTAGACCTCTCCTGGTTCCTAGTGCCATTAAGGTCTGCAAGTTCCCTCTTTTTGTGAGTGCCACAAGCGCACTACAACCCCTGAGCTTACATTAAAGTGGCCATAGGGTTGCCGTGTCTTCTGCTGCCTGCACTGTTCAAGAGTGATCCCACTTCACAAGTTCCTGCTTGTTGCTCAGAAATAATTGCAGGTGGCTTCTCTGATTCAACAGCGCTATTGCTTTACCACAGACATAGCCCACAGCTATGTCTTTGTGAATCCAGATAGGAGCTGGTGAAATGAGTCAGTCCTGGCAGATAATGGAAATCCAGCTCAGTCAGCCTGCTGGAGCCTGGGCTGGCTTTTGCATTCATGTGGCAAACACACATGCAACATAGATCAAAGTGCACCATGTGCTGGGGCTGGGCTGTGGTACATGTGGCTCCAAAGATGTGGTTTAACCTCGTTATTTTTTTTCGGATTGTTATTGGAGAAAGATATTCCCCTTTCTCAAGGGAAGGCAAAGATGCCAACGATTCATTCACTCCATGGTGGTGCTGGTCTGTTCCAGCATCCAGCACTGTTTCCCAGTAGCAGAAAGGAAGTGGAGTTCTGGGGCTGCAAAGCAGTAGGAAAGCAGTTTCCAAATATAAAGCTGTGTTCCCTGCCAAAAAACACTGGCAAAGCCAACAGTGCTGACATCTAGATAACAGCTTCCAGCATCTGTTTTTAGGGAAGGAGCTTGCAAGATGCTTCCACTGTTGATGCAGTGAGGAAGAGTAGCAGAGATATTGCCTTTCCTTGGAGTGAATGACCAGGAACCCTTCCCTTGCAGGAAACTGGCATCCTGCTGGAGGAGAAACTCTGCTAATGCATATAGCTCCGGTCGTGCATATGCCTTGGAATCAGCGCCCTGGATAATCCCTTAGAAATCCCCAGTGTTAACAAGCACTACAAGGGCTGGGTAGCATCGTGCCGCCAAGCTTGTGTAAAGACTTGGATGTGGCTTCAGGAGCCTCATTTACAGGGCTGCTTAGCCAAGCTCAGGATCTGAGCAGGGTGTGAGGGCTGTGGGCACTGTGGGTGTTCTCTACAAAGTTCAGCCTAGTCTGTGATGGGAGGCTAAAGCGGCTTGACTGATAGTGTGCCTTCTACACCCAAATTGTTCCTCTCCAGCTCTGGGAATAGTGGGAGCTGCTCGAAGACAGAACTGAATCTGAACTTCAGATATTCCTGCAGATTCTTTGCTGCATCCTGCCTTGTGTCATTATTTATGCATGGGCAGTACAAGCGTAACATCAGGGGGGCTGCTTGGTAGACACTTTGCAGAAGGGTAAGTGGAATCATGAGGATCAAACTCAAATGGTAGCTGAGTTGGAGGGCACAGTCTTGAGTTCTGTCTCAAGCTGGGCTCTAAAACTTGGAAGTAATTTGGCCCAAAGCTTTTTTTTAGACTCAGACTCTTAAGTGTGTAGTTTTTGGTACAGCTGGGCCTTCAGTTTTAAGGAGGAGTCTTCAAATGCAGTGGAGAGTTTTGGCCTATTATCGCCTTGTGTGCAAATTAAAATCTCTTCCTTCTCATTGTTTGCAGGGGCACAAGATGAAATGTTATCTTAGAGAGACTAGGAGTGAGCAACTATATATTTCTTTCTGACAGAAGTGTTTTCTAGCTGATGTTTCTTTTTTACAGTCACATTTCTTTGTGGTGTTCCTACGTTGGCAGACAGTCATACCTCTGCTAGATACTGTAATTTTGATTAGAGAGGGATCCAAGTCATGAAGAAGAGTATACACAGCATTCACAGCAGTAATTCCTATACTGTGTAGACTGACTTAAGCTGGCATTAAATTAGATCAGAGTCCAAAGCCACAGACAGGGCCTCCAAACCATCTCTGCTCTGCCTGTAAAGCAAGATAAAGCACTTTCTACCTGAAGTTCCTTGCTGCCAGAAATAGCTAGTTTAAAGGTACCTCCAGTGTTTTTCTGCTTCACTAAAGTCAGTTCTGTGGCTTTAGCATCAACGTACCCTGAGAATGCACAGTATTGCTGTCAACAGTGCAACAGTATCTCTGCTTAGGTTTTTCTGGCAGTGCTGGCATGGTGAAGATAGATCACTCCTGCAACTGCCTGCATTTCTAATCCTGCAGTGTTGAGTCCTGCCCAGAGCAGATGTGTGGGAGTGGCTTTTGGATCCTGTGTTTTTGATCAAGCCTTTATAGGGACACAACTGTAGTGCCACAAAGTCTGGATATAAATCCAAGTCTGAACTTCTCCAGCACTGAGTGGATTTGCTTCAATTGCCCCTATCTCACCTGTTGGCTTTAGAACTCTTCCTGCTGTTTCAGCTCTGCTGCATGGTGCAGCATCCAGTTTTGTAGGCAAGTGGTGCTGGTCTATTAATAATACTCACATGGCTCTGGAAAGGCACTGTAAGCTCCCTGGCAGAGATGTCTTCCAGGCAGTCTAGTCCCCAGATGAAGGGAGAAAAATGGTGGGACTTGTGGGGAGCTGTTGTCATCTCCTACTATTCACAGACCTCTGAGTGCAGTCTCTCTGCTTTCCCTGCAGGTGGCAATGGTATGGATTCTGTAACAAAGAAAACGAGGCAAGATGGATCAGAAGTTACTGAAAGATGTAAGGAGAACATTTTTTATTTTTATGTCATACACCAAAAATCCCAGAAGCAGATGCCCACCTTTGTAAGGGATTGAATGCTGACCAGAGGTCCAGAAATAAATTCTGCACCTGTCTCTGGTCTCTCTGTTGAAGTCAGAATAAGGAATAGAATGGGCCAAGATCAGACATTTAGAGACATGTAGCATGACCTGATTGTTTAACCACAGATGATTGCCCTATGGTAACATTTCTAGCCAGTAGTGCAGACATTTGGATTCTCCTCCTGCCTCTGATATCAATGCCCTGCATGGCCTAGAAAATGTTCTTTAGACATCTTTTTTGGCTGTGTGTAAAACAGAAGATAAGTTTCCTGCTGGCATTATGGGAATTAACTAGTAGGAAGCTAGTAAGGGGTCTGACCATAGCCTTTGCTGTTAGAGCAATGGCTGTGGTTCAGAAGTGCCCAGAAATACTACTACTTCCATGTTTTACAGGGATCTTGTAAAGAAAAAAAGTCTTTCACGTCAGTGATGTTCTTAGTTACTGTAGAATTAGAAAGGCCTGCAAACAAACACACAGCATTGTGTGCTAATGAGACTGCAGCCCCCAGGCAGTGTGGTCTTAAGGGACTTTTCTTTAAATGAGACGATCTTCTTTGAATGACTCATGCTCTTCAATGGAAATTAAGTAGAACATTGATCTTATTTGGCTATATTAACATGCCATTACTTCTGCACCCTTTTCTTTCCTCAGTTATTACAGAGACTGTAACCACAAGACTGACGTCCTTACCACCCAGTAAGTAATTGTCAGTGATTACATTACTTCTGCTCAGTGTTCTGTGCCTGTCCATGCTATTTGACTGTGTTATTTCCATAAATCCCTGGGTGCAGCAGATCTCGGTGCAGAAAGACTTGCACCCAAAGAGAAGCTATTTTCAGAAATGCCTCTCCCAAAATACTTACTAGTGGAGAGAAGGAGCAGTATGTGGGGAGCCATCTGGATATTGTCAGAAACAAAGCCGCACAGTCCACTAAGACTGGTAGACCAGACTCTCCAAGGGCTTAAGCCCAGATATAAGGTCTCCAGTGGTGACTGTCTCTTGGGTACAAGGGTCAAAAGTGATGGGTCTGCAGCCTCCACTGCTGTGGCTGCAGTGTATTCCCCTGTCATCTTACGCAGCTGACAACAGTGAGTAAATCTTTTTGGGTAATATCAGATGTCACGGGTGATTTCTACCTCTGTAGGGAAGTACAAGTACCACGTAGGGAAGAATCCTCCATGCTCTTTATAGCACCATATTCTTGATTAGCTTGCTGCAGCTGGCTTGGAAAGGAATTGCACTATCATCTCTTTTATGATGAGGGTTAACAGGAGTATCTTTCAGTCCATGTATGGAGCAAAACTTGAATGCAAACCTGCTGAGTCTGCAGTGTGAATGCTTATCTGCTCTGCCAAGGCACTTCTCTGCAGTTCTGGTATCTTGCCAGACATGAACCTATACTTGTAATTGAGTGTGAGGACAGTCTTGCAGTGTCGTTGCTCTTCTCATCTTCTACCCTGAGAGAATGTCTAATTTTGTGCTCATCTCTTCCAGAAGGAGGGAGCAGCAGTGGGCTCAAAACATCATCCCACACTGGAGGGAGCGGAGTGGAAAAGAGGTCTTACACCCATAGCAACAGCTATGTGACTTCAAGTAAGGAATCAGTACATTGCACAGTGAGGAAACAGAGAGCAAAGGCAGGATAAATGGCCTGAGGAGAGATTCAGGGCAGGGAATTAGGATGAGCCAGAGGTAAGGAAAATGGTTCAAGAAAGTAGAAGTGGCAAATACTCAAAGCAAACTTCCCTAAAGTTGGGTGTGAGGATGGGTGAGTAAATGGCAAAATTAACATTTTCCACAGGGAAAACTTGTTTTCAGGAGAACAATAACAAAAAATGCCGTTCACACTGTTGTTAAGAAGTCATTTGTAAACCAAATTTCCCTTCTTTCAGGATTTCCAAATCACAATCTTTCTGACCATTTTTGTTCAAAAGACAGTTTTGATTAATCTTTTTGTTGATCTTGCTGAGGACAGAATACTATTAAAGAATTTCCTAGAAAATATTTTCTTGTATGTGTGCGTCCATGGTTTTAGCACTTTGAACAGTCTGCCAGATTTTCTGGACATGCTAAATCAGTATGTGCTGTCTCCTCCATAAAAACAGTGTTCTTTCCTCTCTAACAGCATTCTTTGCCCAGCTGTTAGATTGTCATAGCAAAGGTTTCTGAAGAATAAGCTTCCTAGCCAGGTTTCTGGCATACCCCTCTCTCTGTCCCCAGTGCGACAGACTGTATAACTATCCTTGTAGAAAACATTCTCCATGCTCCAAAAGAGCTGACAAACCAAAGGGAGTGAAGTGCAGTTTGGAAGCTCAACAGGAGAATTAGCCATACCCAATAGATCTGACAGACACCTCCATACCAATTAAAGGCCAGAGTGTGGAATCACTTTGCCTCAGGGCAGATGTGAAGAAACTCCAGTGAAGATGTCAATCTAATTGTCTGGACTGGCACCAGACTGAGAACTGAACCCAGCCCTGCAAAGTCCGACAACTCTGCAGGATTGCCATCTTCCTTGTTATTTCTTTTCAGCGTGTGGAGGAAGAGAAAAGAATCTGAACTTCAGAGATAATGAGTTCTTGAAGTTTCACAGAGCATTTTCTAATCTCTGCTTTCCCACTCTGCTTGCAGAATGCCTCCAACAGAAGCCTACTTGTCGCAGTAGTTCTTTCTGCTGAATTAAGTGGAAAAGTTACAGAACAAAACAGGTCCTTGTAGAGGGGAAAGTCAGCAAGAAAACACTCTGTTGAGATCACAAGGGCATGCTCTTTTTGCAGTGATGGGTAAACAATATCCAGTCTGATCCTGCTGATCAGTGTGGATATGTTGCACTTCATCAAAGGGCTCTCTTTTTGCCGCACTCTGATCGTACTCCAGCATTAGATTTCATACAAGAGTATGAACACATTAGTTATGGCTGCTCAGTTCTTTCTCCACAGCACTGATGTGAATTAGGAAGGGAAATTCTTTCCTCTGTCTAAATAGAACAGCCACTAATAACCTCCAGGCTGCCTTGGGCCTGATGCACACCTCAATCACCTCTCCAGGAAATGGACTGACTAAGGCATGACTAAGCGAGAGTATGGATATCTAGTTTGGAAGGGAAGTGGGCTCATTTCTGCTTTCCCTTATGAACTGCATCCTTTAGCACTTTGAGTTTGGCTTAACAATCTCCCAGTTTTTGTGGCCTGTGTCATATAACAGCTTGAGTTTGCAGGTGGATCTGTGTCCAAACCAAAACCCAGCACCATCCAGAGCCAGATTTATTCCTACTCAGGGGACATGGCTCATTCATCCCCCTAGGCCAAAACCTGCTGTCATGTGTATCATTGACAAGATTTGTTTTGAAACCACAAAGATAACCAATAGTCCTCTCTGCACTGAATGCTGAGGACAGTCGAAGTTAGACCCAAATGTCATTCTTGCCCATCTCTAGTTGTGAGGTACCAATGCAAATTTGTCCAGCTCAGAAGACAGTAGCATAAAGCACCCAGGGCATCCAGGGTATACATCCATATCTTCAGTTTGCTGAGGGCATTTTGTTTTACCTATAGGTGGAAGTGCTAGATTGAATTCATCATCATCCGGCTACAGACAAACCCAGTCTCCCAGCTCTACTCTCACCAAATCGCCTGGCTCAACATTTGAAAGAAAAACCTATGTCAACCGCCATGCAACATATGAAGGTATATAGAAAGGAGGCAATATGTGTAGCGTGCACTCTGAGGTCACATTAATGCAAGGTTGTCCCAAATAGCACAAGAATAGCATTGTGGTTTTGCCAGGAAATAAGCCGTGAGGCACACATTTTAATGATTAAGTCCTATTTATAGTAATGCTCATTCCTAAAAGGAGTTGTGGCATATTTTTGTTGAAAGACATTAGCAGCTCTTTCATGTAATCCTGAATAGCTTTTTTTTTTAATGGAAATGTTTGTTACCCACTGGGATTAGACAGTTACCAGGAAGACATGTTTTGAAAGCTTTTAATGATCATGTGCCCAGTATTAATGAACACCTTTCTATTCTTTTCAGGGAGCTCCAGTGCCAACTCTTCTCCTGAGTTCCCCAGAAAAGAGTTTGGTATGTTCTTTTTAGAGCTGTCCCTCTGAACATTATGGCAAGGTCATGTGAGTTGGTGACTACGGTGGCTTTTTGCACATTGCCGTGTCTTGGTCTACCTATGCTGCCTTTGTATTGGGCAGCCAGTGCAGCTCCATGACTTCGGAGGAGTTATTTGGGATTTACATTAACAGCTGACAGCAGGGTCTCTAGCTGATACATATTCAAACAGAGGGTCCATACCGTATATCTGCAACCCTCAACTGCTTTTGTGATGCTCCCCATATGGCGTCGGACATGGACAGGATAACACAGACATGGGATGCTTCATAACATTTCCTCCCCGACCCCGCCATAGCTGGGAGAACAGCTCCAAGCAAGAAAGCCCAGACTCTTAGGATTTTGAGCCATTGCTGGATATACTTTTCCAGTAGCTCTTTTCTAGGCTTCAACACGTTTATATGGAAAGATGAACTGGCTATCAAGTGATATGTTTACACTGAACATTGTCAGCAGGTATAAGCTTGCCCTGTCCAAACTCTGAGCTGCCAATTTTACTCAGTGAAACAATATGATCAGGCTCTCTTGCTCAGAGAGGATGCAGGGTTTCACAGTATCCAGCCTTGGTTGATGGGGTAAACAGGCCTATTATCTTCCTTTTGGCCTGTTGAAATGGGAGATCACCATCTATGAACAACATGTACATGTGCAAAAAAACCCAGCAGTTGGTCCAGAAATGCTAAAGGTGCTACTTATTCTTTAAGATACCTTATGGTCTAAAGGGGGCCTGGTAAAAACTCTAAGGGTTCAATTCCCCCAGCTGTGCCCCAAGTAAAGAAGGTTACTGTCTGAATCTGAGCACCCTGAGCAAGGTCCATGTGGTCATTTTCAGAGATGTCACAGGCAGTAAAGCCTAATATTGCTTTTCTCTCATTGCTGTTCACAGCATCTGCCTCCACGAGAGGGAGAAGCCAAAGTCGAGGTGAGTGATACTGTTCTTTTAGAAGCCTCCTTTGTTTTCTTCAGTATGATTCAGGGTGTGTTAAATGGGCCTATTCCTTAGCTGGATTCAACCCGTTTAAGTGTAGAGCAGTCAGATGAGGTACATGGATTTACACCACTGCAGATGTGAACCATTTTTCTGTAAGGAATTGCTTGAACAAGCTCGGTGTAAAAATTGACCCTAGTGAAGGTCGTGGTGGTTTGGACTGTGCCAGAAAGGAAGATCTGCTTGGGGACCTGGACATCTGGGGGCATAGGACACAATTGTCCATCTTCTCTGTTTGCTACCAAAAAATCAGTCCATCCATGCTCTGTGACCCGCCTCTGACATATTTACAGTAATTGTATTCATGTTCCTCCTACTGCAATCTATCATACAAACCATAAGGCCATACCCTGAAATGATCTTATGCTGGTAATAAGGAGATGGTGAGGAAATTATGGACTTGCTGTGGTCTGTTTACCCAGGGCACTGTAAAGCTCTGCATTGTTTAAATCATTCAGCTCTTCTAATAATTTATTAACAGCGTTGGGGATAGCAGGATTATATTGCTCTGTAAGAGTGTAGTATCTGTTCCCAGTTGCTTGAAACTATAATGTCACTTTATCCAAGTTAATTTTAGCAGTGGATATAAATCAAAGTGTGCTCTTGCACACTCCTCCTGGAGAGTGTCACAGTTACCAATTATTCTACCTCAGATCTTCACAGTCTCCTCTAACACACTACCTATCTGAGCTCCCAGCAGAACTAGGCCGTACATAATAAAACAGACACCAGAGAATCAGCTCCAGCTTCTCATATTACTTCAGAAAATAATTCCAATCCATCAGCTTCTCCACAAGAATGCCAAAGCTAGTGTGTCTTTTATAGTGCATGCACTATCGGATTTAATCTTGAGGAGCATGTATCACATGTCCTGGCTGGCCAGTTTGCTTGTGGGTAGCAAGCTTAAAGACTTGCCCCAACCAAATCACATTAACTCTTTAGTCTCTTGTGCTAGATAGTAAAAGTCAGTAATAAAATTAAGTACCTGGTGAGAATGTTGGCTTAAAACTGGCCTGGTTACATTCAGTGAGCCAAAAGAGAAGTCAGCAGGTTGTAAGAGACTAAATCATACAGCTCATTGTAGAGATGACAGTGTGAATTTTACCCAAGAAGTAGTAGGGAATTTGTGTATTTAGTAAGCTTCTTTTGGCTCTCTAGGTTTTTATCCAGAAGGACAATAATAATAATAATAATTGTGATGAGTGCGAATATCAATGTGATTGAGCACTGCATAATTAGGCCTTCTGTATGTCTGGCAGTAACAATGCTATTGACTTCAACAGAGGCCATCAATGAGTAAAATACAGCTCTCTGGAATTAAAAGTAGCAAAATGTGACCCCAAAACAAAAAGTCACCCAACCAATTTACAACCAATTCACATGGACCATGAGTGCTGCTCAGATCAAGCAGGAAGACAGCAAGATGGAACACAGACAGCAAGAAGGAAGGAATTCACTTCAGCCTAAAGATTCATTCCCAGCCCAGGACACAAATGCGTCTCACTCTATATTCATGATCTGCTTTTTCCTTTCCCAGAGAGTGAAATACGAGTCCGACTGCAGAGCGCATCTCCCTCTGGCAGATGTAAGTGCCATGGCTTTTATTCCAGGGGGATCAGGTATAAGATAGAGGGTGTTGCTGCTCTGGGTATATCCGCAGTGTCTCTGGGACCCAGTCTTCAGCATGATAGATAGCGGCATGTCATTATTCTTTTCCAGTTAAGAATGTTCATTTGTCTCCCCTTTCTGAACAAGGAAGCATGCTGTGGGTTAGATGGTGGTCTTGCAAGAATTTAGTTGTACTTAGTCCCAGAAATGAGGCCCTGACACTTTGTTATTAAGTAAGTGGCACCCCCAGAAGGCACCCCCAGAAAGTACAACTTCATAGACACTCACAGGTAAATTCCACTGAATGGTTTAGCCAGGGCAGGATTACAGATCAGTGAAACAATGGCTTTTGGGTGAGTGTGGACACTTGCTTTTCCTTCCAGGGACAGAGTTGGATGATGTGAAACGTTTGCTGAAAGGCAGTCGATCAGCCAGCTGCAGCCCTACTCGATCACCGTCAAGTACGCTCCCAATACCAAAAAAGGCTGTGGTGGAAACAAAGATGGTTACTGAGAGCTCTCAATCAGGTACTTGGCAGAGGACAGTTAGCAATGCTGGAGCCATTCCAAACATTATTTTCCATAAAAATACCCAGTTGCTAAGAACATCCGAGTAAGAATACATGGTCTCTGTCCCAGACAGTGGTAGCAATACAGAAAAAGGGTCAGAATGCTGGAGGGCTGTCCAGATGTTGCCCTAACAAGAGCCATCTTGCGTAGTTTTCTAGTGACTTGTCTAATTTCCATAAAAATAAGCCAGTTCCTGCTGCCACCAGCTTTAATTCAGAGGTGCTTCTGGCAGAGACAAGAGCTCTAAGCAAACATATCTTAGAGCAATTTGATGTCTTCTCTCCAAGCAAGATGGAGATAGCACTGAAGACAACATTTGGGTCAGTGTTTGATTTATTGGACACACCACATGTTTCAGAAATCAGTAGGACTTGATAATAATACAAGTAGTACTTAAAATACTATAACCAGCTTTTATTATTTATAAGGCTTACCACAGTGCTTGAGGCAGTGGTATTCACATTCACTCCACTGTCCTCCACCAATATGTAGGAACAAGCAATACCTTTTTTCTTGAGCATGGCTCAAATCCTGTCTAAAACTGGGAATTTTAGTCCAATACACGAGTGAACCAATCAGAGCCACATGTGGGAAGCAAAAATCATACGTCCCATGGCCCCAGATGATTTATTAACAGAATGGCAGACCGAAGTGCTTTATTCTGGTATCATAGCATCTACAAGCAATGAAATCTCAAGGTGTGTTGTGAATGATCATGCTATCAGGACAATCTTTATTCCATTGGTTAAAATTCAGGTGGGCTGTAATCAGCTGGCATTCGAGATCAGTTATACCATATTAACCTGGAGTCATTGTGTTGACTCCGCAAGGGTAATTGAAATTTAAGGCAGATGAAGTTGTTTGCCAGGTAAACCTGCAATGCGTGCTAAGCCACAAGCCTGGTCTCATTGAAAACCACTTCTGTTTGTTTGGGTTTTTTACAGTGTCAGGGACATACGATACAACCATACTGAATACCGCCCACCCTTCGTACATGTGGTCTTCCACTCTGCCTGCTGGATCTTCCCTTGGTGGATACCATAACAGCTCTTCCTTGGTCAATGCTATGTCTCACTCTACAGGATCAGGTATGCTCCCTGGACCGCCATGTATGTAACTCCATACTGAAACTGGGTCAACAGCAGTGCTTTTTTTTGCACAGCAAGAAGAACTAAAATGATGGAAGAATTGATATGGCAGGGGATATGCTTGAATTTTCTCTGGTTTTCTGTAACTTGGTGCTCTCTGCTTCTACACTGTATTTGAAAATCCTTCTTTGTGAGGATCTATTGTCCTGACTGCCTGATCTGTCGCTAAACTTTGATGGTAGCTTTATCAATGATGTCAGGCTCACATTCCCTATCAAAATTAGTTTTAGAATCTAGTTAACATTGGATTATCCTGGCCCATTGTAAGAACAACTGGGCCTAACTCTTCAGTCCTCATACACTAAAGATGTGATCAATAAGTGTTGAGTGTGTTTATACCTTGTAAAGCCCGCTTCTAAATGCCAGGGATGCTGCATTTCCCAGCTGCAGAGAAAAACCACAGGAAGCTTTATGATAGCATACTATTAAAAGCTTTGCTTTCTCACACCGTCTCATGATTGCAACTTGTCTGATGTAGGATTTTCTCCTCTTTGTCAGTTCAGTAAAAAAATGGTTAGGTGTCACAATTTTCAAGATTTTTCCTCTGTGCAATTATTGTGCATTTTCACTAACTGCATTTCCAAGTGACTCTGACTCTTAATTTCTGTGACTGTGCCACTGACCTTCAGGTACTGGATTTCCAATTCCAGAGAAGTAATAACATTTCACTTCCTCTTTTTGCAGTTTTTGGTGTTCCAAATAACCTGGCTCCCAGCAATCATACTCTGAATGCAGGCCTGAGCACTTCCTCTACAGGTCAGATTTTTGTCTTCTTCCCTTCACACTTTTATAAGGAAGATCTTTGAACAGAAATGCTTGGGCCTGTAATGCCTCCAGCTAGCTGGCAAAATTTCTTGGGAGAGATCATCGTTATTATCATTGGTTTCGTTTTCATTTTAGCTAGAATACCACCTGCACTGCAGGACTCCTATAAACCCCATTGCAATGTTTTTCTTTGCAGTGTTTGGAGTTCAAAACAACCTGTCCCCAAGCTCTTCAACCCTGACCCAGAATGCTACTGCAGCCGCCGCAGGTCAGCAACAATTTAAGTCTAAAGAAAGTGTGAGGGTCACCAATGTGTGCTGCCTTCTCCCACCTTTTCTGTAGTGACTAGAAAGTTCATATTGACAGAGGCTCCTTCATTACCATCTTTTTGTGTGGAGCAGTGTGTAAGCGCTAGAGATTTGCTTGCTGGGGAAGCCCTTGCGTGATTGACTTGTCCTAGGTACCCTGAATGAGAAAAGATTTTTTAAATGTTGTGCAGCCGAAGGTTGATGTAAGTACTTTGTTATCCTTCATCTCTTTCATTCTCAAATTTCTTCATTGCAGCATATGGGATGAAGAACACTTCTCAGAGCAACACCATGGCAAGTACTGCTGTGTCTGCCCCAGCAGGTGAGTGTGTCATTCACAGTTGCTTAGGCATGGCCTTGTACAAACATACCATGATAAAAACAAGTTAGAGAGTGACAGCTGAGTGACACTAACACGTGGCTCCTCAGGAGCATGACTTGTCACTAGCCAAGTCTCCGACCAGTACCTTTCTGAAAAGAAAGCAAAGGAGCCAGAAGCTAAGAATAAGCAAATGAGCTGGTCTGATTCAGATCTCCCCCACTTTGTGGTAACTCGGATGATTTAATTGCAGCTATTTCTGCTCAACAGGCAGGTAACTGGATAGAAGATCACACGTGTGAAATTGTGCTTCATTTGAAGCCAAAACATTTGCAAGGTTGCTCTTAAACATCATGTTGCCGTAGTACCATCCTCAACCACTCAAAAATCAAGGAATTGACTTATACATGATCAGTTTTTTTCTGCAACTCTGAGAGCTATAAATTAGTCTTTTATTTTTTATGTAAGGGAAGCTAAGGTTCTTTTGCAATCCAAGGACTCACAAAGATGAGGCTTAAAAATAGATGTAAAGAACACAGAAGTTATGATAACATTTCTAATACAGGTTTACTCCAGGTTTGTGCTAGAATAATGGAATAATACCATTATGGTTATCTTGATTTTCGATGTTGTGTCAATTTGTGGGCAAATTCACCAAATATACACCATTCCAGCCATACTTGATACTGCCTAATGGCAGAAGGGTGACCACACCGATGTTTTTGAGCCTTGTTTGTCCTGTGCCCAGCCTTAGTAAGCTACAGTTCCGTGCCTCATAACTACGCCTGGCTCCCAAGGATATGGAGTGCTTTGTGCTTGACAGAGTAGGTCTGCTAAAGGTGCTCCTCAGCTTGAGATGTGCCGGCTCTGATGCCCCTTGAATGTTTTTCTCAGACTGAGTTTCTGTTTCTATGATTCTATAGATTCTTTGAGAAGCGAAGAGATCATTGAGAAAATTATTCCTATATGCGATTGAATTCCAGATGCTCTCCATTTCTGGTAGCAGTTGCTCCCCTGCTAGTGAAATACATATCTCTAAAGAAATCTAATGACACGCACAGCTCTCCTCTTAGCTTTGGTGACCAGTGTATCTCTTACTGCGTGTTTATAGTAATGGCAACCCCAATCACAATGGGACTAACCTATTGAACAAAAGTGTTGCGGCTTGTAGTTATGACTCATTGGCCCACAGTCATCTCCTCCTCTTTCCCATCCTTTACCAATATTCCAGGAGGAACCGTTCTGAGCTCCCAGGGAGATGACATTCTGCGCAAAGACTGCAAGTTCCTGCTGCTGGAGAAGGAGAACGCCCCAGCAAAGAAGGAGATGGAGCTCTTGATCATGACAAAGGACAGTGGCAAAGTCTTTAGTGCCTCTACCACTGGGCTTAATGGAGGTAGCTTCTCTTTTTCAGGATGTGTGGGTATGCCGAGAGCAGAGAAATGGAGACTGATCATAGGGGGAGTTCAGAGTTCAGGACACTGCACCTGACTCAAACCACTGCAAGCCAAACAAGAAGCTCTGGCAGGCAGTTAGCCTTTAACCATGCCAGCTGCAACCTAGGTCTAGCTTTTGCATTTGAAGCTCTAGAGCGTGCCTTGGAACATTTCACAAAGCTCAGGAGCTTTGAAAGTAAAAACTAGTTCTAGTTTAAACAGGCAGAGCTATTGCGGCTTCCCAGTAAAAAACATACCTTTTACCAATGAGAGAAGATAGGCCTAGTTGAACTTCTGGTCTAATGTTTTTAACTATATTCGGTTCCTGTTGAGGATCCTTTGTGGAAGACACCTTGAAGAAAGAGAAGCAGGGATTTTCCTCCTCTTACGCTACAGATACTGGCCTAAAATCAGATGCAAATGGTAAGAGTTTGTCCCTGTGGCAATGCAATAGAACTTTTTCCTTTTGCCTCCATTACTACCTCCCCGTTGCAAGCCCATGCTCTAAGTTTGGTCATGCGTAGAAAGACGGTTAAAATCTCTTTTACTGCTGTTAAAACAGGAGGACTGAAATCCGTGCCAACAAGGGACAAAGCAACTTATGCAGGTACGTGTAATTCTGACTTTCATTGGAGGGAGCACCAAAGCACACTATACAAAAAAGCAATCATTCTTGAGTGACGTGAGTGACCTCTGTGCAATGACATCAGAGGGAAGGCATATTCAGGAGGCTACTCTGTCTGTAATGGGCAGAACACACAGCAGAGAAATTGGTACCAGTGATTTGATTGTGGATGAGTGGGCAGTTGGGGTATTTTTTTATTGCTGGAGAAAATCAGACAGTACAGCTGCATCCTGCTGCCAGGACAGATTTATGGGGAGGAGAGCGCTCAGACAGACTCTGCTGGCTATTGCTGTCATTTATGGCTCAAAACTGTACAAAAAATTGACCGCAAAGGGATCACGTTTTTCAGCTGTTATTTTAAAAAGCACTGAGTGTTGTCCCCTGTTGGAATTCCCATTGGGAATGCTGTTCCCAGCTTCTACAGGGACTAGAATTACACCCACCATGTGCAGAGTGGGGTGTAAAGATTTTTCTCCATAGCCCTTTGTATAATGGATCAGACCTTCATGTCCTTACTCTCAAGAGATTCTTGACTGTGAAGTCAAGGAACTCTTCATTAACCAGGAGACTGCCCCTTCCCTCTTCCAGAAATACGAAATGGTGATGCGGGGGCTGCAATTGGATCAACACCATCCTGGTGTCCCTGTGGTTCCTGCTGTAGCTGGTGGAAATGGCTCCTCGGTTTGCTCCTGGCCTGGTTGCTTCTCCTTGGATTGCTTTTTGGACTCATTGCTCTGGGTAAGAAATAACTGAGGAACAAAATATTGAATGGGATAGAAAGACAAGCAGAGGGTGTAAGCTGGCAAAGAGGCCAAGTACCAGAGATATCAAGCCAGAGAACTGAGGCGGAGCACATTCAGCCTGCTGGTGACTGCCACTAAAATATTACAAATGGACAGAAAAAATGGATAAAGTATATAAAACTTTGATGAGGGGTTATATATTCTTGGGGTGAGTAGGATGGGAAAACTCCTGAGATCTAAGGTCTTACGTCTCAGAGACTAATGGATTCCAAAGTTGTCTTTTAAACTCCAGATATCCCTGCTAGAAAAAAAGATACAAAGAATTATCCTGCAAAACTCAGTGGCCACAACTATCTGACAGAGTGTTGCCTTGTCCCTGCTATTACAAGTAGGTATTTCAGGCATGTGTCTGTGGCAGCATGTACCCTAGCGTTTTACTTTAACCTTCCAGCGGAAGAAGTGAGAAAGCTGAAATCTCGTGTGGAAAACCTGGAAAAAATCAATGGTGGCCTCCAGACAATTAACGAAGGGAATTCAAAAATAGAAAAGGATGTTTCAAGAGTAGACTTTCTTCATGGTATTTCACCCTCCTCAACCTTCCCTTATGAAAATGAAGAGTCAGTTTGGTTGGTGGTGAAGAACAGACTGAACAAGGAAATAGAACGAGGTGAGCAGAGTCAACGTCTGTGATGCTGCATGAGACCGGATTATTTAAAGGGGAGTGGGAGGATTTGATTGCCCAAGGGCCTGAAGACCAGGACTTTTAGAGTGCAATGAAGTCTGTCAAAAATAGTGCCCTCACCTGTCCTCACAGGCAGGCTGTTCTGGAGCTCAGAGTGCTGCCACTAACACTGGTGGTGCATCCCTTAAAGCCAGTAGAAAAGGGAGAAGAAAGGAGGTTGTGGACATGCCATCCTGTGCTAGGATGTATGACGTTTGCTGTAGCAAGTGAGTTTTCCATTTTGAAAGAACTACACAGAAAAATGAACCCACACCTTATTTCTCATGCTACTTTTGTTAGCAAGGGAAAGATGATTTACTTCTGTTTAGCAGATGATGGAAACAGGTTAAGAACAGAGGAGCCTAAATTCTCGCAGCTTCAGAAGTTTCATGGATGTGCAAAAGCAAATTTTCTGAGGAAACTCTACTTACAAAGCCATCCTGTGCTTGATAGCCTGTGCTGCCTGCAGCCTCAAAATCCAAACAGAAGGATCCTTGTACGTGAAGCGAGTAGCTATTCTGTTGTGTAATGCACTCTAACAGCCTCTTCACTTCCTGTTACAGGCTACTTCCGAGGGGAGAGAGGAGAACCTGGTCAGAAAGGTACAGCCATATAGTCCTTCTCCTCCCCTGTCCTATTCCTTGGCTCTGGCAATGCACAAGTTTGGGGTGCATGTTGCCACAAGGGGCAACTGGCAGTGAGAAAGATGAAGCTGGTTTATACTTGAAGAAAAGAGTGTGAAGCTAGTTTGCCACTTAAACTGCCTAATCCCATGCAGAACTAATACAGGAGGCCCAGTCTTGCATTGTGCCAGCGTGAAGGGCCAGATCCTGTTTGCCACTAGTGCAATGGGTCTGATCCTGCACTATTTAAGTGTGAAGTGTCCCTGTTCACCCATAACTCCTTCATATTTCATTGAAGGTGGGAAAGCAACTAGAAAAACAAAATGAACAAGTAGTCATTGGAAATATCTCCAGGACCTCTCCTGATTTTTTTTTCTTCTTTTCTCAGGTGACATGGGAATGCAAGGTCCCAGAGGTGAGTCTGGAGTTACCTGCTTTCTCAGGTAGATTGGCAGCCTGCCATAGGGCCTGGGTAGCAAATGGATTTTTCTTACTCCAGAAGTTAGAGAAGCTGATGCATTCTGCAGTTCAGAGATTGCTGGTTGATTGTGATGGTTGGGTTTTTTTGCTCTTCTTCGGGGCAAAGACAATTTTAGAGTTCAAAGCAGAAGAGAAAACAGATCTCACTTTGAATCTAGAAACTTCTTTCACCTGAATGAAAGTCGTTCCTGAAGCCAAGTTCTACCTGGTTTAATCACAGAGTGCTTCAGAGGCTTTTGCATGGTGTGAATGATTCAGTCCATTGCATAAATACAAGGGGGCCAATGTGGCATTGCTGGAGATGGTAGAACTTGTAAACATGCCAGGAGCATAAACTCCTTTTTATGCGGGGTGAGGGTTGGCCAAAGTGACAAACAGGGAAGACCTATTCCCCACTGACTGTCTATTTCTTTCTCCCTACAGGAGAGCGAGGACTTCCTGGTGTCCCAGGTGGGCAGTAGTACAATCCCCCTTTCAGGGAGGGCATTTAGTGACATTACTGTAGGCAAGAGCAAATTTTGCACTGCAAACCTGGCTTGAGGTGGTTCTCTAAAGAGTCAATATTTAGCATAGACTAAGTCACTTGATTAATACCTTGGTGCTGAGCTACAGACACTGCTCAGAGACTTGGTTACAAGCAAGGCCGCAGCTTGACCTCCACTTAGTTGAACGTGCCTGATTTGGGGGTGTGAAGATCCTAGCCTACCTTTGAAAGAGTCCCACAGCTGCATGACTACTTGGCCCAACTTCCTTGTGCTCTTATATGTATTGTGTTCTTCTAAAGAGATCCCTGTTCAAGTACCCACCTTCCAATAATATATTCTTTACCCCAGCTGATGAGTACCAGGCTTCAGGTTCCTCTAATTTGCATGTTGTTCTTTCATGGTACACAGACAAGGACTCTGAACATTTGTTGTGTTTTTCTTTCCAGGCATTCCTGGTCCAATTGGGCACCAAGGACCAGAAGGACCGAAAGGACAGAAAGGCAGCATGGGTAAGCATCTCTGTCAACGCTGTGAGTCTCTCACAACTGATTGACACATGGCATGGGAATACAGACACCAGGTTGGTGTGATCATTGCCTTCCCCCGTGGAGATGGCCATGGATCCTCTGCCCAAGGCCTCCCATAAAGACACTTTTTTTTACAAGGCATTTGTTTCTTATAGGTGATCCTGGCATGGAAGGTCCCATGGGGCAAAGAGGTCGTGAAGGGCTACCAGGGCCTCGAGGGGAGCCTGGACCACCTGGATTTGGAGAAAAAGGAGACAGAGGTAGGAACTAAGTGTCCCATTCTTGGCTAAAGCAGAGATGGACAAAAGCTAGAGTTTGGTCCCAATTTATAAAACACCTCGGTGACAGAATTTGATTTGATTATTCAAATCCAGATTTCATTTTAGACATTTCCCAGCACAGACAAATCTGGTATAAGGGATTTTTTTTGCCAAACTTAAAATGGGTAAACAAGGGTTGTTTTGTTTTGTCAGGTCTCACAGTCAGGTTTGAGTTTGGCAGAACCAAAAGCGCTTAGTCTAAGGTCATCTTCTTCCCTGTTTATCAAGTCACCAAAGCTGAGAGATTTGTCTTGCTCACCCTAAACCCTGGTGAGATGGGATTTTTTTCTTGGACAATGCATACTTATTTGGGTGTTTTGAACTGACCAGCAGATTATTCATGATACTTGCTAGAGAAAGAATAATAGGAAATGAGATAATGGAAAAATGGGATCACAGTTGTATTCCACAGTATCTATTCATGCTCTTATTCTGCAGGTGCTGTTGGTGAGCCAGGTCCTCCAGGGCCACCTGGTCCCCCAGGTTCTGCTGGCCTTAAAGGTAAATAAGAAGATGGACAGATAGAGCCTAGCAGACTGGTTAGGAGTAAATGAGCACTCCAGCCTTCCTGTTGCACTTGTGTTGCACTGCAGTAATCCAAAAAGTGAACTAATGGTCCTCATTTTAGATAAAATATACTTTGGTAGGTATGCATAACCTTTAGAGCAATAAATTCTTGGAGATTTTTAGTGAGACTGGAGATTGGCAGGGAGGTTTCTCAAAGCATCGATCTTTAAGATGTGTGATGTTTCCAGCTGTTCTTTCTCTGCTTTCAGAAATAATAAAATAAACTCCATATCTCTAACAGGTTTCTAACAGAGTTACAGCTCTACAATCTGTGTAACTGGGATAAAAATTGCAACTATAAAAAATGGGTCCCACCTGAAGCACAGATCCCAGCATCTCAGCCAAGATGGAAGGCTTGAGTCTCTTTACATTCCTTTAGGGAAAACCCCTTTCTCTATGTCACAAGAACTAAGTTGTGTAGATTTGTTGTCCTGGTTTTGAGGATGCCAGTGATGCAAATTCTTCTAGTGGCTGGGGGAATTCTGATCTGCTAAACACCTATTGGGTTGTGGATGCTGTTGGGCAAACTGAAAAAGATTTGTTGATTTTCTAATTGTGGTGTTACTGAAAGAAAATCCATGTTCCTTTTTCACAGGTCTGATGGGTTCTCCAGGCCCACAAGGTCCTCCAGGTGAGTGCTGCATTCCTTTGCTATGGCATCTAGAGACTAGAGAAAACAAAAACGGAGTGACAGCTTCTCATAGTTTTTCTTCCTCAGTGATACGTAATGGTGAGTGGAATGGGTTAAACCCCCCATCTCATTTTTCTGCAGGTCCTCCTGGCCTACAAGGATTTAGAGGAGAAGCAGGTCTTCCAGGTGCTAAAGGTAAGCTTCTCTTCCCCTCGGCAATTACAGCAGCACTAGCTGATGTGCTTTTCTAGCACTGCTCCGAGTAGCAGACTTGGTCTGAGCATGTAGCATTTTGATGCTAGGGGCAAAGAAGAGCATAAGACTGAGGAAATGGGAGGAGGAGCCAGACTTAGTCAGTGATTGCAAGCAAATATTGAGAAATGCAAGAGACACAGAGATAATAGAGCAGTCTAGATGAGGAAACATGGTTGGATGGATGGAGCTGTATTGAAGGAAAGGAATTTCCAGTTTGAGTTTGTCTGATATCAGAGTACCTGTATTTCCCCTATGATTTTTCTTGATGCATGAAATTCCTTTCCCTTCTGACTCATTATTCTTCAATCATCTATATATCTTTCAGGTGAGAAAGGAGCCACTGGAGCCCCTGGACCCAAAGGTATGTTGATCAATTAAATATCTTTGATAGATATTTTCTTTAGATTCCTTTAGATACAGATACTCTCCATGGGAATTAACCCTATCCTTCTTTGGCTTTTTCTTCTTTGCTCTTGTCAGAAAGCAGATTTTATTTTCTCTGATAGAAACATTTTACAATGAAACAATCTCACAGAATCGTTCCCTTTTTTGTACCACAGGTGATCAGGGTGAGAAGGGTTCTCGTGGAATGACAGGTCAGTGGATTGTTTTCTTGGAGTAACAGCCTGTCTAATATACATGTGCATTATTTGAGTTTTCAAATAACAGCATAGCCTAGCCAATCCCAGTCAGCTTTCTGAAAAAGTGTAATGATGTTATTGGTTATAGGAGTTTTATTTTTGCACCCAAGTTTTAAGCAAATAGATCCCATTCTTAATTCCAATAATCTTGGTAGCAGTCTTTGCGTTTAGCTTTAGGGAAATTCTCCTTCATGTGCCCTGTATTCACTTCACTTGAGCTTTTCTAATGCCCGGAGACAGTCACGAATCATGAGGCCTGAACATCCTGTCAAAGCTGTTTTTCAATTGCAAAGCACCAAATATTGCTGACAGTCATAAACAGTATCTTCACCAAGATTTGTTTGATTCATTTTCATACCATTTCGCTACAGGTGAACAAGGCTCAAGAGGAATGCCTGGTCCTCCAGGAGAACCAGGGGCTAAAGGACCTGTAGGTGGGTAACAGAAAACAGTTGTGTTTATATGTGGGGCAATGTCATTTCCACCCAGAGTGTGTTTCTGTGAGCACAGACAAGGAAACAACATGGGAGTGGAATCATACGGGTTGTGATCTTAGGTCTTTTCTCTAGATAGCTAAGATTAGTCTGTATACTCAGAAAAGATGTCCTGCAATTAAGTTTCAAGGGAACTTTTTCTGGATCTTCAGTAACTGCAGCGAAAGCTTCTTTCAGATGCAGTATAATGAAAAGCCACTCTCTTGTGTTTAGGGCTGTGCTCTGCTTAGTAGGACAGGGCAACTGTGGTACTATTTCAGCAGTCCCTAACAATCTCTTTTCTTTGGACAGGACAAGCTGGCCGTGATGGACAGCCAGGTGAAAGAGGTAAGGGATTCCTTTGAGGTAAAAGTGCAGGTGCTTTCTGATCTGGCAGGAAGTTGATTTGTAAAAGGGGTGGGAGAAGATGGCAGCAGATTCATGTTCTGGGATCTTGCTGTCTCAGAAGAACTGTAGAGTCAACCATGTAAGCATGGAACTGAGACATATTATGGAGCTGGCTATAAACTTGTGACAGAGTTCTCACTACAGAACTCTTATGTCATTGATGCTGGATGCTGGATGCTGGAACTGGCCAGTTGGCTATGCAGATACAATAGGTAGAAAGTGCTGCAGGGCAGCTGGTGGCCAAGCTTGAATGGCTTGATAGCTTGTAAATCAGTGATTTCTGGCTTGTTAATGGTGATTATATCCTTAGGTGAACCAGGTCTTATGGGAATGCCAGGAGCCCGAGGCCCTCCAGGACCCTCTGGAGATGCAGGACAGCCAGGTAAAAGCATGCAGAGACCAAAAATACTTTTTGCTCAGTCAGGAACATAGTTGTCTTTGTCAACAATTTCCAGTCTTAATTTGAAGTTGAGACTGGCAGAGGATCTCTATACTGTAAGATGGGAATGAAAGGAAAACACACAGGGAATCTAGACCCTTTGAGATCTCAGGATTGCACACACTGCAAACAAGAACATCAGCTGCTATGAGCCAACATTCAGTTTACATACCAGGTGCTGCTAGGCCAATTTATGCCACTTGTGTACTGTGTGCTATAATTTTAAGTAAATTTAATCTTTGTCTTCCTGTGTGTCCTTTCCCCACCTGAAATTTGTTTAGACATCTTAGAATTTTTGCCTTTTTCTTCCAGGTCTCACAGGACCCCAAGGACCACCAGGTACGTTTCTCCACCATGTTCCAATTTATCAATGACACACTTTGATATGGGCTCAAAAAGCCCTTGTAATTTTCCCTCTGTGCTGCTCGGGGCTTCCAAAGTAATATCCCAAGGTTTCTGCATCTCCCTTGGTTTTCGAGACAGGTTTTGTGGTTGGTGTGTAATTTTTGAGGAATGCAGGGCCTTGGAGTGTTTGAAAATTTGCCTCTCCCCAAAACATAGTTTGCAACAAATAACATGTTTCAGTTCCCTGTGCATCACTGAAAAGTCCTTCTAATCAGCAGCAGAAACAGAGGGGAGAGAATGTAGCAATAGAGGTGGAAGCAGAGGATGTGACATCTGCAAGCAGAGGTGGTTTGGGGGGTAAGTCACCAGGGAATTTATCCAGATCAGGGAGCAGTACCTGGAAGAAGCTACAGGTAAATCTAGGGAGCAGTGCCATCATCCAGGGAGCAGTGGGAGAAGGGAAGCCCTTAACTATGCCCAGGGGCACTACCAGCTCAGTCTACAGTCCACTGTGAATTCCTCCACTTGCTGTCAGGGTCCTGCTTATAAAGGCTGAAAGCCAGGGTCTTGAGTAGGGAGTATCATCTTCTATGAACCTGCAAGTGAAATTCAGCTGGAGTACCTAGAAAAAATAGAGCAAACAATATCTGCACTAACCATTTTAAATTGTTCATCTGCCTCATATCAGGACTTCCAGGCAACCCAGGCCGACCAGGGGCTAAAGGTGAGTTTTGTTTGTTCCCTAATACTCATTTTCTCTCTAAGCACTTCATTTTAGGGAGGATTAGCTGCTCTGCTGACCAGTCCCTGAATCAACAGTGGCATCTAGTGGCTTTAGGAAGGGAAGGTTTGAGAAACAGACGGTAGCCAAAGCCGCCTTGAGCATACATGAAAGGCAGGGCATCTACTGAGGCACTCAGCATGACAGTTCGCCACTGAAAAACCTTAGCAAACCTCATTCTGGCCTGAGCGTATGAGTATGATGACTGGTGACTGCAATGGAAGCTGTGTGCCTGCCTCGGATAAGTCAAGGCATATTGCCTGTTCTGGCAGATGTAGTGCTTGGAAGGCTGATGAGAGGATATCTCTGGATTAGCTGAGCTCTGTTGCTTCCCCCATTACCTTCTAGTGCTATGACCTCTCAGACAAGAGATCAAGGGCAAAGAGAACAGAAATCACATGTTTAATAAGACAATGTCATTGAGCCAGTGACAAATCCTTCCCAGAAACGAAGTTCATCTTTTGTCTCTTTCTTTTCATAGGAGAACCTGGACCTCCAGGAAAAGTCATAAGTGCTGGTATGTAGTGCTGCGAGAGTTCAAACACTTCTGCTTTTGGAGGATTTTCTCTGGTTTTTGTTATGCCTCCTAAATTCATCTCAACTGTGTGTCAGACCTGTACTGCAACTCCCTGTGTTGGGAGAATACATATGCTATAGATGTGTGATTCCTTAAGGACAGATTTGTTACACGATTGCTGGATGTGTGTATATATGTGTATGTGTGCAAGCGTATGTGTTTTTGTTTCAGAGGGTTCATCAACTATCGCTCTGCCAGGCCCACCAGGTCCCCCAGGCCCAGCTGGCCCCACTGGACCCCCAGGTGTTCCAGGTGAGGAAGCTGCTCCTCTGCTGTGGTTTTTGCAGGCAGCTTGCATTGCTGTGCATCCAGTTCTTAATTTAATGTGTGATGTTTATTGTCTCTGCCAGGCTGCCCTGTCTGGGAGGCAAGATTGCTCAGGCAGTCTGGATACTCATGGTCCTCACCCTTCCCTGCAGAAAGACCAAGATCTCAGTCTGAGTTAGGGAGGCAGCAGCCTCAAGGGAGAAATGGGATATGATCACAGGGGGGCAAGACAGAAGGGAGGGCTGAGAAGGTGAAGAAACTGGGAACACTGTTGTTGTCCTTCGATCTGATGAGTACAAAGTAGTGATAGGTCAAATCCAGCAAGCAGAATCAAGCTCTTTTGCCTCTCAGGAAAGCAGGCTTGCATCTAATCCCCCTCCCAGCACTGTTACTGAAATCAGGGAAGTGCTTGTTTTCCAGTCTTAGCTTTGAACTCAAGACAGCAGAAATCCCACATGAGCACCTACAAATCTTTCATACAAACACACACACAGACTCTGGCTATGCATGAGCTTGGTCCTCAGACTCCATCCCAGGTCAGACACTGCCCTCCAGCACACTGGCGTCAGGCAGCAGAGTTCCTGAGACCTGGTTCTCATGGCACTTCTATGGCTCTCCCAGCTGTATAGCTAGAGCTAATCCTGGAGCTGGTTTGGTAGAGCTAGCCTCAACTTGCAGCAGAGAATGCAAGAGGAGTGTTAGGCCTATTGCATTTCTATTGTGGTCAGTGACATTCTAGTTATTTCCCCAGTCTGAGAGGCACCAAGCACTTTAATTGCTACATTATGGAAAATAAGCCTCTTCTCCGGGCCTTCAAGTAATACATGGGACATTGATGAATTCATACCCCATTGCAATTCCATTTACTTGTGCAGGCAAATACATTATTTGATAGTCTCTGTTCTTATAAAAGATCTATTGATTCTTTCCTGCTACTGTAAAATACAACCAGGAAAATCTAATGCAATCTGTTTTTTTTTTTCCTTTGACACCAGGTCCGGTTGGACCAGCTGGTCTCCCTGGACAGCAAGGTACCATTCTCCATCAGCTTTGATTCTGCTTCTTAAGAGAACTGAATTCATTAGTCTTTCCTTTGTTTCTAATTCTCTCAGCCCTTGGCACAATCTCTCTCCCTTTTGTTTGCAGATTTCTTCCTTTCAGTTCATTTTGCTGCATTATTTGGCTTAATTAATCTTGTGAAGAATTTCTATTCTTTTTTTCTTTCCCAGGGGAAGAAGGGGGGTGGTAAGAGCCAGTGTGATATAGATGCTGCAAATGTCGTTTTTTTTCTTATGTTATTTTTTCTGGAGGCTGGTATTTGTAGGGCACTTCTTCAGTGCAGTTGCCTTTCTGTGGTAGGGGATATAGCCCATCTGGATACCTCCTGCCATTTTGGAAGGTGGGAGAACAAACTAGAGCCAAATTGGGAATGATGTTACTGTGAAACCACTACCAATTGGACAGACATCTGTTTAGAAGGACCTGAACAGAGCTGACTCCTAAGAACCTTTCTTATCTGTTTTTCTGTGATCCTGTTAGGGCAAATTGTGTAGTAATTTCCACATTTGAATACAGTGTCCCTCAGAGCGAGGGGCTGAGCTCATGCTCCCAGTTCACATAAGCAAAGTCTGAAACTGTTGTTCAGGAGGTGAGGAGTGGGTACAAAATGTTACCCTCTCTCAGTTAAATAATTCACTTTCTCTTTTTTTTCCTGAAAAAGGTCCACGGGGTGAGAAGGGATCCCCAGGTGAAGCTGTGATAGAAACTATCAAAACAGAAGTCTCATCATTAACATCTCAAAGTAAGTGGGCCTGCCTTTCCACTCCTTTGCTTGGAGCGGTGTCAGAGGCCTCAAGGCCTGCTCACAGCTAACAGGAGATGCCTATACCTCTTTCCCCTCAACGTGACATAGGGCAAGTGTGTGTGTGTGTATGTTTGGTGGTGGGACAGCAATACCAGCTACTTATTCTGCCCTCCTTCTCATCTGTGCATCCCAAAGTGCTTTCAAAAGGAGGTAGATGGCACCAGACCCATGTCACAGAGAGGAACGGTAAGGAATGGTGACTGGTGAACAGTCCCCAACAGCAGAGGTGGTCACAGAGCTGTGATGTTTCAGCCTGGCCTTTTAGCCACTATGTTCATACAGGGCAGTTCCCTATGTAATATGAACACAGAGCCATCCGTAAGAGGAGAACCAGTTTGAAAAAGCACGTTAATCTAAGCAACAGAAATCAAAATCTCTCTGAATTAGAGGACAAATTCACAGGGGAGCAAATGCTATTTTAAGTTAAAAATAAGTGGAGCAGAACAGAATGGTCTAGCAGCATCCCAAGAAAAGCGACTGCTTGCTCTGTGCAATACTAGGTGTGTGGTACACTTACAGTCAGTATTCCGAGGATCTGGGACCTCTGTAAGTGTGCAGGAGAGGCAAGGCAGAGGAGGGTGTAAAATCATAAATGGTCCTTCCCTGATCACCATCTGAATGGGGTCATATAGATCCAGACCACGCTTCAGTGCTGCCCCATCCCCCATTCAGGAGTCTTGGATCTTAGCATCACTGAACTTTGCATTTGTGCCTCAGCTTGGAGGTGAGGATACATCTCCAATCAAGATATCACAGTGCAGCTACTTCTTAAATAATGGCTGCATAATGTTCTCCTCCCAAAACTTGCCTCTTGTTGAAAAAATCTTTCCTCTTCTTGAAAGTTCTTTCCCTCCTCTAGGCTTTGAGTCCTTTGCTCTTCCCCTCAGCAACATTACTCTCCAGAGAGATCTCCTCCCTCTTTCCAATATGCTGCCAGCCTGCTCAGCACTGTATTTTGCTTCATGTGCTAACCTGCATGCTGGCAACCAGACACATCTCTCTTCTCCCCTCTCTGCCTCAACTTTGGCTTAGGTCACCCAGGTCCTGCCTTAGTCCACCTTGGACTGTAAGAGCTTCTAACAGCAATGTAACGACAGTGTTTCCATAGCAGCAGGGGCTCCATAGCAACAATTTTCCCTTTTTTGTGTGTGTTTCATTTGCGCAGTGCTGGCAGATTTACAAGGGCGAGCAGGACCACCAGGTCCCCCTGGACCACCAGGTACGTAATATAGCAGAGCTCAGTCGTAAGCAGGGGGACGCTAACACACATGGCACATTTCTGGGCCATGCAGTTTGCTGAGTAAATGTTCTATAATACCCCTGTTTCTTTCTTCATCAGGTGAATCTGTGCAGGGACCCCCTGGACCTCGTGGCCCCCCAGGTAGGAGCTTGTTTCTCTGAAACAAACCTGGAAAGTGGGAGGTTTTTCTAGTGCCTCTGTCCTGTGCCTTGCAGTATCCCAGATGCAATGTTGGACCTGGTGGAAGTTAGAAGGGCTGACTTTACTGGAAGCAGAATTTCACATAGTGGGTTCCTACTAACACACTTTCACTGCAATATAGTTTCACAGCAGCAAGACGCTGCCCAAGAGAGATTTGCTTTGACAGAGGTTTGCTAGCCAGAGTAGTAATTCATAAATGCCATACTTTTGCGGAAGACACTCAACTTTCTGAAGTCCCCAGAGGAAGTAACTGCAATCAATTCCATCTTCTTACTTGTCCAGCCTTAACTTCCAGCTGGGGACAGATGGAGCGGTTCTTATCATGAGGAACATATCCCCACTCCACTTCCTGTAGCACAGATTTCCCTTTCACAGCCAGAAGAGGGGAGGTGCAGGAGGACACGAGACAGGAGCATAACCCCATTCCTTGCTCTTTGCTCAGTAGCAAAGGGGAGCAGGTCAGGTGTGTGACGAAATGAACCTTCCCTCTCAATGTAGTGAAGGCCAGCTGGGATAGGCACTCTGTACCACAAAGAAAAGAGTTTCTCTGTCCTATGTCTGCTGTGGTGGCAAATGATAATGAAAAATAACTAACAGAGATAGGTGTGTGTGGAGAAAACAATTATACTAGCCTACACTTGGAAACATTTGAGCTATGGCCATGGCTGGAGATGTAGCAGCTCTGACATGCATTTACTTACATTTCTGAGGCTCATCCTTCCTGAAGCCTGTGTCTCTTTTGCCTAGGAGAAGGATTGCCAGGACCTCCAGGCCCACCAGGGAGACCAGGATCTTCCATGTCCACTTCAGGTAGGTTCTTCCCACCCATTGCCTCACCTGTGCCCTGGGAATGTCCTGACTGTTTGGGTTCCAGAGAGCACATCCTTGGCTAGGACCAGGTGGAGCCAGAGAAAACTTGTGTAATGTTCTGTTGGATGTCATGAGGAAACCTTTTTGTCTTAATTACAGAAACATTCTTCACCGGCCCACCAGGTCCTCCAGGCCCACCAGGCCCAAAGGGAGACCAAGGTGCGTATATCCTGCTGCCTCACCAAGATACTAGATGGATCTCAGCACCTCAGAATGAAAAGAAGGAAGGAAGGGCTTGGAAGCAGAAAGTGTCCTGCCTTTCTGTGGTTGTAAGAAAGTGGTCACTAAATAGGACTCCTGTCTCGTGCCATAAAACAAGTCAGTCTTTGTCAGAGAAATTTATTAGCCTCCAGTACAGGTGTCAAGGCAATCACTGTATTCATATCCCAACTTTGCAAGCCCATTAGATTCAGGAGCATTCAGAGCTTCAGATTTGCCATTAAAGGGGAACAATCTTCTTGCAAAATGCAATGTGGACTTGGCTAAGTCAGTGCAAGGAGGTGGCCCTGTGAAGTGTAGCTCAGCTCTCAGCTGGCAGGAAAAGATGGGACCTGCTCCCTTTACCCATTTCTGCCCTGCAAATTGAAGGCCATGGTAATATTCTGCAGTGTGGGCTGGGATGTTGCAGATCAGAACAAAGCTAACGCTGTTCCTCTGCTCCCCTGTTCACAGGCGAACGAGGTCCACGAGGATTCACGGGTAAGGAGGCTTCCAGGAGATACCAGTGGGGTGCAGTGTAGCTTGCCTGTGTATATGACTGTTCCTCCATTTCTGTGTCCCATGCAGGAGAACCGGGCGAGCCTGGTGTTTCAGCATTCTCCTCCCATGGTCAGTCTGTGCCCCTTTTCCTCCTTGGAATTCATTGTCCCTAGGCTGAAACCAGGGGGCAAAATCCTGCTCTATTGATTCTAGCTTAGTTTTAGTGGAGCCAGGATTTTGTCCACACACTTTATTCCTGTGAATCTCTGACTCTCCTTCTGCAATTGGCAGGTGACAGAGTCACCATACAGGGACCTCCAGGAGTTCCAGGCCCGCCAGGCCCACCTGGACCCAAAGGTGAAGTTAAAAATCTTCTTTCTTTCTTTGCTGGTGGCCTCACACAGCCAAGAGTGGTTGAGACTAAAGAGTGGAACAACCTGGTCCTTTGAGAACTACAGCTGTGCCCACCCCTGCCTTTTCAGGCAGAGCAGGACCATGGCAATAGAATTGCTCTGAGCACAAGGCACCTGCGCAGATCACAGAAAGCTCAGGAAAGCTGCTGTGGCCTCTTCCTTCTGCTCTTCCCCTGCAAGCTGTTAACTCAAGATAGTCATTACAAGGGCTGGGTAGTTGCTTCTCTAACATGTAGCTCAATTGTTTTTCATGACCAAGTATGCAGCATGCAGTGACACCCATTACAACTGTCTGTCTCCCTCACTCTGGTTTCCAGGTGATGCAGGTGTCCCAGGCGCTCCCGGCATCCCAGGAGCATCTCGAGGTAAGAGGCCAGACCATCATTGCTCTGATATTATGAAGAAATGCTGTCATCCTGGTGGAGACTTTGAAAAAGCTTCTTTGGGCTTTACAAGTGTGGGTGCCAACCTAATGCTGATGGGATTTGTGTTCAAAACCTCTTTTTTCACAGCCTGCCTTGAATCAGGCAACTTAAGAATTGCAAGTTTTCTTTTTCCCGCTTACTGGGAATCCTTTGAGCCACAGTACGTCCTCATGGGACATGAAAGAAAAGAATTCCCAGGTTGGCTAACCATGTTCCACGAGGGATAAGGGAAGCTGTATTGAACCCTCTTGTGAAAACACTTCTGATCTGAACAAAAGTGCCCTTTGTTCAGTTTTACTTACCCTCAGGTGGATTCATGTGAATTAAGCTGCTTTCATTCTGAATAAGAGCATCTTTGTATGCAGGATATTAATGCAGTTTCACAAAAAGTGCATATGGATTAAGTGTCCCTCCATGTGAACAAGCCCTCTGCTTCTCCACAGCTTGTCCTAGGAATACTGCTACCTCAGGGTGCTGGCAAGACAGACACCTTAAAGAGCATGTCTTTACACAGAGCATGAGGTGTCACTCGACACTGTGGTGACAGGAGTCACACAGGGTCCACCTCTACCTTGCAATGGAGATGAGTGAGGAGGTTCTTGAGCTGGTGCTGCCCAGGCTGGCTGGGATTGGGCGCAGCAGGGCAGTGAGGTTAGCCTAATGAGCTTGAGTGCTTCATGGATCTCTATCTGTATTTCTGCACAGCGTTGCACTCTGGTGCACAAGCTGACCAGGTCTGTCAGTACGAAGCTAGGGAGTTCTCTGGACTCAGCCCTGCAGAGCTGTGTAGGCTGAATTATAAGATGCCGAATTAATTGAAGACTTTATACTGCCTAATTGCCCATGCTCAGACTGTGTTTAGAGAAGAAGGGGCAGCCCCTCCGTAGTCCATTCCCAAAGCTCTTTCCAGACCTGTAGGAAGGGCTCAATGCAAGCACACTTTAGCATCGCTTGGTCTAATGGAACCAGACCAAAAACATTCCTTCTCCTTACAATGCTTTCTGTAGGTGGATCCAGACAAATTCAGGGACCTCCAGGACCTCCTGGGCCACCCGGTCCTCCTGGCCCAGGTGGAAGTTCATCTCAAGAGATTCAGCAGTATGTCACTGACTACCTGAAAAGTGAGTATAATGAGATTTTGCCATGGGTCAGCAGATGCATGCCTCTCTCTCTTTTGCTCCCTGAGCCCCTTGTCACTCTCCCTTTAGAAACAGCAGCCCTACTGCTCTGGCCTTATTTTTGTTGAATACTATGAAGTGCTGTTGCCCACTGTGGCCTCTGCAGAACTGTCCTTCGATCAGCCTGCTTTTTGCCGGGGAAAGAGGGTCCAGTAATTGTGCATATAGCCATTGTCTTCCCTCTAGTGATGCGGGCATATCTTGGGCTTCCTACCTAGGTGACAGCGTAAGGCATTATTTGACTGGTGCCCAAGGCCCACCAGGCCCTCCAGGCCCACCTGGAGTCATCACCACTGCAGATGGGACGAGCTTGGATTACGCGGAGCTGGCTACCCGTGTTATGAGCTATATGACACGTAAGCACCATGTTGGTAAGCTCTGAACTGAGTCATGCTGTTGGCTGAGCTTGTGCAACACCTAGGAGGTGAGAACCGGAGGAGAAAGAACAGTCTTTAAATAGCAGCACCCCAACCCAGTTATTCATCTTCTGCAGTCTTGGCCCAGGACTCCACACAGCTGAGGTGGCCTCTGAGCTTTGTCCCATTTTGATGGTTAGATTAACTAACAGTTGCTGCTGTTTAAAAAGTCTCACATTAAACATAGCTGTTAGACCCTGTAATGTCCCCAAGACCCAAACAGAGGTGGCTGTATTTAGTATACATGGTCTCGGTATTCTGGGGCTGTCTTGTATTCTTGGGGGCCCTCCTGAAGTAGATTAAATTCCCAGAGCTTTTGGAAGCAGCGTGGAATCTCAGTCAGAAGAGCACAGACCACACTGCTGTGGAGACAAGGAGGCTGTGTGAGACAACAACTGATTCATGGCTGGGGGCATGGGAGGCCCACTTCACCAGTTAAACCGGATTAATTCAGCTTTCCTTTGTCCCTGCCTGACCCCTCTTCACTTTCTGTCTCCTCTTAACCCTGCCTGACATAAAACCTTTTCATTCCCATAGGCTCTTCAGATGCCTATCAGTCATTTGCCAGTTCGGTATCAACTACATCCGTTTTGTACCAAGAACTTCTGGACATGCTGCAGAGTAAGTGACCCTGAAGGGAAACGTGGGGGATGGGGTAAAGCATCCCAGCTGCCTGGTGATCTGCTCTTTGCTTCCAGTCTTCTGCCTCCAACTGGAGTTACCAGCAGCTGCTTCGGGGGGCAAAGGCCTGCCATAGGTGCTGCTGAGTGACCAGTAATGTCTCCTTCCACGTCCTTTGGAGACAGATTCATGTGTCTTGTACTGGAGAGTTCTCACGCTTTCTAGAAGGTGTACTTTCTTACCTGTTTGTTTTTTGTACCCACTGTTGTAACTCTGCAGTTTCCCACTCTTTTGCCTCCCTTTCCTTCCTTGGCTCTCTAGGTGGCATCTGCCTATGTCCCTCCTTTTCAGGAATTCCCCACAATTTCCCCCAATCTCCCACTAAACCTTGGGATTCCACTTTCCAGCTCCTCCTCTCTCTTAGGGTTCCCCAGTCTTTCTAGCCTACTCCAAAGCCTTGCCGTGTCTTTGTTCTTAAGGTGAGGAGGATACGCAGCTCTGTATTCTGTTTGACACACACTGTTACTGTGGGCTGACAGATAAATCAATCACCAGGATGTCATTTTGCTGTGCCTGAAGGTATTGATGATGCTGGCCAACACCGTGCTCCTCCTATGTGATCCAGTGGGGAGTGAATCAGATTCCATATTCCAAACAAATGACTGCCGAAGTGCGACAGAGCTCAGCATGGTCTTTTCCCTTTACCCCAAGATGTTGTCGAGGGTGTCCTGAAGAAACAGAGCAGAAGGAGGTCCCTTTGGCAATCCAAATTCTCGTCCTCCTCAAACCCTGGGTTGTAGGACGTTCCCAGCCCTGTCACAAATGTTTGTGACACCATACACAGGGCAGATCACACTCAGAAAAGGAAGCGAGGGAGGAAAGTAGCTTTGCATCCATACGTTTTGATGATCTCTGTAGTGGTGGGGGCTCAGCTCACAGGCTGGGACCCCCTCACAACCTGGCATCTTTGCAGCAGCTGGACAGTCTTTAAAGATGCATTTTTCATTTCCAGGAGAAGAAATTCGTCAGTATTTAATTGGACCTCGGGGCCCACCAGGACCTCCTGGACCAGGGGGAGATGGCATGTCTCTGTCACTGGATTATGATGAGCTGACCAGACGGTTTATCAGCTACTTGACAAGTAATGGTCTTTATTAGTGTGCATTTCCCTCTGTTCCTTTGGGAGCTGAGTAGACAGCTCCTGCTGTCAGTGAAAACTCTTCCAGTGTCGACTGTGTGAATCCCTATGTGCAGAGACCTCCTCACAGGGATTGTGAGAGACTTGGAAGAGAACAAAGATGACTGATACCCTGTAGCTAAGATACTATCCACAGACTCTAGTAATGAGTTCTTGCTTTGCTAAAAACTGAGTTTAGAAACATCATTTCACCTTAGCCATCTTAGAAGTCCCACCAACACCTTCAAGTGCCCTCATAACCCTTTTCTCACTGGCTCTGTGGCCAGGTTATCTCTCTTTGTGGAAGAGTTGATCTATGCCCACTTTGTGTCAGGGCAGCCCAGGCAACAATCTCTTAGAAGTTTAGAGTTAGTTGAAACAAATTCCACCTCTCTGCTTCGTTTTCCCATCTGTAAAGGGGTGATATGGCATGTAAGAACTGTCAGAGAGGACTCTGGAGCATCCCCAACAGCAGTTCCACACTGCCTAATCCTGGTAGCTGCAACTATCTGCTTAAAAGCAAGGCCTGGTCCATGCTCTCTCTGAACTGCCCTTGGAGACCAGATCTCACTAATGGGCTGCTCCAAAGATGGTGGGAATTTCCTCTTTGGCTCTGGAAGCAGGAACCTGCTGATTAACAGCAGCAGCCCAACAGCTCAAGCAGGACAGCTGCATTTTAACAGCAAGGACATTTCATTGAAGTATATCACAAAGGTGCAAAGTTTTGCACCAGAGCTGCTTACAGATAGGCAGACACAGGGAGAGCAGCACATGCATCAGCCAGTGGGTCACAGCTAAGCTGCATGTCCTGGGGTGGCCCCCAGCCCCCGTGTCAGGGGTTCGTGAGATGTGCAGAGCTTTTGTCAAGAATAGAGGCCTGATGCCTGCCTGTCTGCAGGTGCCCTTGTATTGGGATTGATGGGGCAAGTTTTAACTCCAGTCCAGAACAAGGCTTGAGCCCTGCTTCCCAGCACAATCTGCTGATGGGAACACTCCACCCTGCAGGAGTCCCTCCTGCATTGCCCATGAACAAGCCCTGCAGCCTGTCTGCTCACACTGTAACAGCCTGTTTTGATAATTTGCTGCTCTTGGATCTGTTTGATTTTGTAGGTTCTGGGATGAGCATTGGGCTTCCTGGACCACCTGGGCCTCCAGGAACACCTGGTATATCTTACAGTGACCTGACAGCATACCTGCGAAGTAAGCCAACTTCCTTACTCCCCTCTACAGGTCCCTGCACACCCCCAGGATCTTTTTTTACAGGCTTAGTCACAGAATTTCCCTTTTTGCCCATCACCACAAATAACCTCTATGAGACTCTGATGGTCCCTCTGCCTTAGTTCGCAGCAGTGCAAGCCTCCTCGGCTCTGCCAGGACCTGCGCAGACTGTGAGGGGCTGCAGACAGGTCACCGTGCTCCTGTGGAAAGCAGTAGCAGCAAGGTGTTGTCTTGGGGATGGGGATGGAGAAGCCCTTTGCCTTCTCCAAACTCTGCAGCATAAAAGAATTTCTTATGCCACTTTTTTAAAGTATATTAAAAAAATAGGGACTTCTACCCTCTTTGGGATCTCCTGACTTCCCAATGTGACATCTACACACAGGGAGGTGAGGTGCACCAGGAAGGCTGCACCAGAAGGTGCTGGGGAGAAAAAAGCGCCCTACTGTAGCTGGCATTACCTGTATTGTCAGGGAAGGTTCATCAGGGTTGAGGTGGTTTGGGTGACTCCTTTTCTTCCCTTGTGTCTTACAGACTCTGAATTCAGTGGTCTTGTTGGGCCCCCTGGTCCTGCAGGGCCCCCAGGACCTCCAGGGATCCCTGGATCGCCTGGCGCCTCTCTGGAGGACGTCTCTGCTTACCTACAAAGTAAGGCACTTGTGTTTCTCACAGCTGGCAGGGAGATTCAGTTTGTGGGTGCTGGGGGGGACTTGAGACTGAGATTTAATTTACCAGGGGCTGTGACTGCCTACTGAGAACAAGGTCACTTTAAAAACAAATCTCATCAACATCAGCTGGAAAGGGATGGAAGTTGGGGTTGGAGCCTTTAAACTTTCAAGATCCCCAGACATGTGTCCTTGTCCAATCACTGTCAGAAAATAATTCTTCCTCTCTCTCAAGGTGTGGGATACTCCTCCCTCTCTGGAGTCCGGGGTCCGCCTGGCCCTCCTGGCCCTCCAGGACCACCAGGCTTCTCAGGAACTGGCCTCCTGTCCTATGCTGACATCACCCACAGTGACGAGTTCAGGAGCGAGCTGATCCAGTACCTGAAGAGTAAGGGGATGCCATCCATCCTCCCTGCACATACCCCGCGCCATGCTTTGCCTTGTGTAGGCTGCTGGCTCTGCCACAGCTGAGGCAGCCCTGTAGGAGCCTTCCCTGAACTGGGGCTGCAGCAACACCTTACCCCTACAGTCAGGGCTACGCAGGACTATGCTGCACCCCATAGGCTTGTCTCTTCTCGGTCCGACTGCAAGGCAAAAGTCCGTGTTGTGAGCCAAAAGGGACAGGCGCTGGGCAGTTAGGATTGGCCTGTACTGAACAGCGAGTCCCTAGTAAGGTTACCTGCAGTGTTTTGCCGTGGGAAAAGCATTTTCTTTGACAAACACCTGCCTACAGAGCAATGGATGACGTAGGGGCTGGAGGGCAGCACTGAGCCAGCTGGGAAGCAGCATTGATCTGAGCTCTCATGCTGGCAAGTCATCCGGGGCAGCCTTTCAAAAACATGGGGATCCCCTCGCTTTTGAGAGACTGGTCACAGAATAGCCATTTTGGCAGAGGTGCTGAAATCGGCCTGAGAGGAGTGCGCCCTTCATGCAAAATCATTTGGCATGTTTCCAAGGTTGGGCACCCAAAATTGTGGGAGAGATGGGAAGGAGGAGGGTGTCATGCCATCTGTGGAGATCAAGGTTGACATAAGTGCCTGCTGCCTGAGAAATGGCACCGGATGAGAGTTACTGCAATGATTGGTGGGACAGAATTTCACACTCCAGTCTTCATTCGGGTGGTAGCACAGGGCCTCTGCCAAGCCTGGGGGGCCCAGGTATCCCAGTGTCCCTGAAGTCCCCCCTCTTGTATTTTGCAGGTGATGAAGTTCGAAGCTACATCTCAGGGCCGCCTGGGCCCCCTGGGCCACGGGGACCACCAGGACCCAAAGGAGATAGTGGCTTGGTGGCCGGGTCTATGTCTTCATCATACCAAGGGTTACGGACTTCCGAGCGGTTGCATGGAGGATCTCTTGGTGCTGAGGGATCCCATGGGGGATCACTGGGCACAGGCAGCTCATATAGCAGCTCCATGAGCAGCAGGTCATCTTACAGTGCCTCAATGGGCAGCAATGGCTCTTACGGTGCCTCCATGGGCAATGATGGGGCTTTCGATGCATTGCTGACAGAGGAGGAATCACACGGGAGATCAGCAGGTTCAAGCAGATCCTACGGCAACTCCTTCACCGGTTCCCTGGATTACAACGAGCTGGCACTCCGCGTGTCAGAGAGCCTACAGAGTGAGTGGAATGCCTGCTTGACCTGACCCTCCCTGTCCCAGCCCACAATGCCTGACCCCGTGCCTGGTGTCACGCTGTTCACTTCCCTCACCCTTCCTGCTGCCTACAGCTCTCCCTTACACCTTCCCGCCTCAGCACCCAGCCACAGTTTGCCCAGAGCTCCTTTCAAATGACATCTTTAATTCCGCAGGCCGAGGTATTCTCCAGGACTTGATGTCTTACACTGCCCAGGGACCCGCAGGTCCCCCAGGCCCTCCTGGTCCCCCTGGCATCAGCAGGGTTTTTGCAGCCTATGGCAATGTCACCGAGGACCTCATGGACTTCTTTAGAAGTAAGTGACATATTGACGTGGTGTTTCTGGCTCATGCATATGAGATCTCTCCAACCTCTTGTAGACCTAGTGATCTTTTCACCTTTTGTGTGCTGCAAAAATATGGTCAAGATACAAAGCTGGAGGCAGATAGTCTTTCCATCCCCTTCCTCCCTTGCTGGGGAGGTGCAGTCTCATCATTAGGCAGGACATCACGTTTTCCTACTACTGGTAGGAAACTCATCCCAAACCCTGAAGGCCACTGTGCTTGCAACCCCTGTGGCCCATTTTAGCATGGCTGGGCTGGCACATGTAGGGCAACATGAGACAGCTGCTCGCTCTGTTCTCAAATTCCCCTGCCTGAGCATGGGCCAGCTCCAGCCCTGGTGACAGCCAGGACACCCGGAGAGGGTGGCAGAGCAGTGCTGGTGAAATGAGATCACAGCCTGCCCCGGGACTTCGCTGGGACCAAAACCATTTTTTAAAAACCTGCTCTCAGTCAGTCTAATCCCATCTAACCTAGAGAAATGGCCTTCCAGCGTGACGCACGGCTTCTCTAAGTCAGCACAGAGCCCTCTGCAAGTGGTTTGTCCCACTCATTCATCCTCTCCTTCATTTCTCTCTCCAGCATATGGTACCATCCAGGGGCCACCCGGTGAAAAGGGGGAGAGGGGTTATCCTGGACCCAAGGGTAAGACTTGCCATCCTTTCCCTTTCAAGCCCTGTAACGCCTGGGAAGTGTCGCTGTGTCCGCAGAGGTAGTCCGCACTGGGCTGCTCCAGGTCACAGCCTCCCCACAGTGGAGGTGGCACCTTCAGGATCTCAGCCCAAGCATCGTCCTGACGTGGTCTTCCTTACCCTGGCCCGTCCCTGTTCGTGGGCCAGTCATGCTCAAGGGCAACCTTGGTCTCCTCATTCCTTCAGGTGACCCCGGACCGATGGGCCCGCCAGGACGCCATGGGAGCAGGGGACCGAAAGGAGAGAAAGGAGAGAAAGGTATGAACATCTGCCATCCCCGGGAGAGCAGGGTTTGCCTGTCAGGGAGCAGAGGATTCCCCAGGCACCAGCCCATCTCTGGGAACCGCTGGAAAACCCACGTGGCCCCGGTTGTTTGTTTGTTTGTTTTGGTTCTTTTGTCTTTTTTTTCCCCACATGAACTTTTCAAATAACCCTGCCTTTGACCTTCTTGTCCCCAGGTGAACAAGTGTATGTTGGCAGAAGAAAAAGAAGAAGTGTTGGGGTTTAAAGAAAGAGCCAGCTCAGTTCTGCACGGGGCAGCATTCCCAGCAGCCTATAGAGAATTAGCCTGAATCTTCACTGCCTTAATGCTAAAACGTCCTTGCCGATCAGCTAACCACTTAGACTTGATAATTCAGTGTCGCTGCCGAGATTTGAATGGCTCTGTTACGTGTCCAGCCTGGCCCTACCGTGGGTATTTGCTCCTGTTGCTGATGTTCGGCTTAGCGCCCCCGAGTTCCCAGGCTTGTCTGTCGTTGGGCTGACGAGGGCTCCCTGCCTCACCTGGTCCCAGCTTCTTGTATTACTCCCAGCTGTGTAAAAACCTGTCTTTTTAACAACTAGCCAGCTATCCGAGAAAAAAGAAAAAAAGAAACCAATCTCTCCCCCACCAAATGCATGATTTTTCAGAGATCAGGTTCAGCCCACAGCACAAAAGGCCCCATAAGAAACCCTGGGACTAAGCTTGCTCACCGCACTGAGCTTTCCTCTCCGCAATCTCTGCTGTGCCGGCCCTAAGCGGCAGGACCTGGTGACGCAGGTGCTGGCGGTACTGAGTGGGGCTGTGGCTCGGGGCTCCCTGGGAAGGGGCACGCTGCACTGAGGTTCCCGAAACAGTGACCAGTGCCCGGCTGCTGCAGCCTAGCAGGTGCCACAGGGAGAACTAGCCGCCTCCTGCCTTCCGCCCAGCTGCCTGGCGGTGCCGGTGTCTGCCCCCCTGTAGAGCTCTCAGAGCGCTGGGGTCAGCACCCACTGGCAGCCCGGCCCGTGACGCGCTTCGGAAAGCGATGCCCTCCCAGCTGGGCGGGTTTGCGACGCGCTAGTGCTCCCTGTCCGTTAACCCCACTCCTGAGCCCAGCTCCTGGGACGGGGGGTTACCGGGGGGCTCAGGCAGCAACGGGGTACAGCGCACGCACGTCCTGGGCAGGGGGCCTGGGCCAGCACGTGCTTTGCGATGCCTGTTCACAGCAGCACAGCGAGACATGACGTGCGCAGGGACCGAACTGAAGCACTTTTGAACATAATTAATTTGTTGATCTTTTTTAAAATATTTTTGTATTTTTTTTTCTGTTTTTTAAACATTGGGGAAACAATTTTTTAATGTAAACAGCCCAATTAAAGTGTGTTTTCACTCCAAGCTTGCCTGGTCAGTGTTACACTGGGCAGTCGGCGCCCGCCTCGCTGTGACCACGCCAGACGCACCTTGGGGGTTCGGTGGCGGCTGCCTTGTTTCTCGTCACTGGCGCGTGACCCAGGCAGACACCGAGCTGCTTCGCAGGCGTTGGCGGTGTCCAGGCACGTTAGCAGGCGCCATTAGCACGTTGTCCCAGGGTGCCACAGCCGTCGTCTTCTTCCTTGCAGCGAGGCAGAGGTAGCTCGTAGAGTTGAAGTGTTTCGGCGTTGGGGTGGGGAAGCCGACGGCTGGGTGACGGCTGAGCTGCGAGGTGCCGCCTGCCGGAGGCCGGCGTTTCAGGGCTGCGAGCGGCCAGGGCAGCCGGCAGCCCCTCGCACCGTGCCTGGCCACCGCGTGCGTGACACCGCATCGGCTTTACGGAGCTCCTGGCATGGCGCACAGACGTGCGCATGCACAGACACGTGCACATGCACACACACGTGCACACACTCAAGTGCTCCTTCAGTTCCAGGAATTGGCCAAGGCAGGTCAGTGGCTCATCTTTACAGCAAAACAACTTTGCTTGAATTGCTGGATTTCAGTCCAGGTGTAAACACCCATCATCTCTTTTTATTTCCAGTGTTAGCAACGTCAAGTTTTGGTGTTCTTCCCACCTTATTGCTTAGCAGAGTTCCCAGCAAAGGCCTGTGTGCACGGGGTCAGCTTTCAGAGCACAGCACCCTGCGGTGTTTGCCAGTAAAGCCTGCGTCCCTTTGGGTGACTCACGCTCCCCCACCCGGCTCTGCCGAGATGAGACATTTCCTTTTAATTCTCTCTTAAAAACAACAACAACAGAAGCATTTGCTGTCATGTTTAAGGGCAGCAGCTGTTTCCACGTCCCTGAACTACTCAGGACCACGGTAAGGTGTTGCGGGGCAGGCTGAGAGCGGCCTGGGGCACCGCAGCCCTACAACCACTCGGTTGCTTCGCAGTCCGGCCCGCGGCACCGGGAGCGCGGCTCCGGGGCTCCGCTGCCAAGCAGCGGCGCCTCCTTCCTGCGCCTGCCCCTGAGCGGGGACCCGCGGCCCGGGGACCCGCGGCCCGGGGGGCAGGAACCGGAGCGCCTGCAACCCCACGCTGAACTCCCACGGGCAGGGCAGGGCAGGGCAGGGCAGCCGCTGCAAACAGCAGCCTTTTGGGTTTGTGCTAAATCCGCACTCCCGCCCCGAGCTATTCCAGTCAGGGAGCCGCACATTGCACAACGTTAAGTGCTTTTTACACTCAATTATTTTAAAAATTCTAAATTGTGCCCTTCACTCACAGATTGCTTGTGTTTCATGCAAGTTTTCCATGAACAAAGCAGAGGCCATCTCAGCAAACTCTGATTTTATTGTATTTACAGCAGAATTATTACAATATTCTACAGAAAGCCATGAAATCAAATTACTTTTAAAAACAAGACAAAAAAAAACCCTGCTGTGTGGCTGCTACCGCCAGTTCACTTCCGTGAGCTGTACACAGAGACCCTTAGCCATCGCTCATCCATCTCATGAGTTTTGGTTGCTTTCTGTAAGGCGAAAGTAACTCGGGTTGCAGTTAACACAAAACACGCAACAAACGGCGGGGACAACGCGGGGCCGGAGGCGCCCCAGATTCGCGCGCTCTATCCCAGACCGCCCTGATGCCAGAAGCGCAGAAGCAGCTTCAGAAATGAAATGTGAGGACTGAGGCGAGAGAAAGGGGATGGAGAACAACTAAAAGCTCTGCAAGCACTGTAGACAAACACTATAAAGTTTCTTTTGTCTTCTCCTTCCCTCTATCTGTTCTCATCATCCTTTGTAAGACTGAGACACATCCTGGCCTTGGCTTGCCTGGGCATGAGGAAGGTTCATTCTCTCCGCCCTCATTCCGTATCTGCTGTGCAGCCGACAGCGCAAGTCAGGGAATGGGAAATGTGCGTGGACACATCAACGCGAGGAAGTTTCTGAGATCCAGAAGTAGATTTTTGAAGTAAAATGACCGGATTGTAAATGCTAACATAAAAAGCAGAAAGTTATCTCCATAGCGACCACCCTCGATACTCCTCCCCCCTGCCCTTTCCTCGGATGAGCACCTTGTCACTGCCCTCCAGAACTCGCCCCGCTCCCCCAGGGCAGATGCACCAAAAAGCGGTGCTTCAGCAGAAGCAACTGGCACCGAGCGTAGTTGCGCATTTAAGCCTGTGCCCTGGTTTTCAGCAAAGATGAGCATTTCAGAGGTCCCAGGAGCTGCAGCGACTCAGCAGCTCTGAAAATCAGGCTACCTAAAAGCAGATTTAAGTGCCCGAATTTGTTTAAATCTTTCATGTACCACGTCTTGCAAGACAGGTACTGTTTCAGGCGGAGAATCAACTTAAAATTCCTATGTGACGCTGCCGTCATAAGAGACATTGTGGTGTGATGAACGTAATTACATCACTGCTTTGCTTGGCTCTGTCTTGGTTAAGGTGCTAAGTTCCCCATTTATTAAGAAGAAAAACCCAGTAGCAGGGAGTTATAATAGAGAAAGTCCTCTAGGACAGAAGAATGATTTTTTAAACCATGTGATTGATTAGATACTGAATACCCATGAATGTAATTTTAAAAGGATCTTAGCTTAAAGCCTTGTCTGAAAAAAAGGACGCAGCTGGGAATGAACATCAGGATTTTAAAAGTGATGTGAAACATCAGGCTGAGGGAATGGCGCTGCTCGGGGCAGTGCGGCACTGCCACCCCTGCATTTGAGCGCAGGTGTCAAAGTCGGTTAACACCTTCCAAAGAAAAATCAGGATATATCTAATCAGTCACACCAACCCCGACAGCCTCTCTTTTCATGCCTACGTGCTTCTCATGGATTCAGCAGAGTGCTTGGAAAAAGAAACAAATTTGTTTTATGGGAATCAGAGAGGAAAACACACGCTGGAATACTTCCCCTTCGACCGAGTAAACAGCGAAGTTCCCCTGGGACCGGAGGAGGGCAGGGGCTGACAGAGGCTGGCCGGGCCCCCGCGGGCGGCCCCGCTCAGCGGAGGTGCAGAATTTACTCCCGACGCAGCAGCCCATTAAAAGCAGAGGGGCGGCAAGACCACGCGAGGCTCGGTGGGCCAGACCGCCCCGGGCTCCCGGCCCTGCTGCCGTAGCAGAGGAGCGCAAGATCCTGCAAAGAGCGAGCTGCCTTCTAGTCACCGTTCGAGCCACCGTCCCGTACGCACACGGCCCTGGCCCGGGAAAGCTGACTCAGCAGGTGCTGACATCGGCTTTCAGAGCTCAGGAAGAACAAGGTGTGAGGACCGAATCTGTCAGAGGCCGTGGGCCTGCAGGCAGGATTTTTTGAGAGAATCGGTTGTAAATACAGGAGGACAACCAATAGATTGCACTGCAATTCACGCATTTTCCTGCCTTTGTTCATTTTCCCGTGGGCAGTATTTATGATGTAGTAAAACGCAAAGGGGAGCAAATACTGATTTGTGGTCGTCTTTTGAAGGGCACGTGGGGAAAATGAGATCTGCCAAAGACTCGGTAAGAAAGTACATTGTTTTGGCTAAGGAAAATACACCTCGGAGATGGAGCTTCTAACTTTTATTAAAGGGATGTGACATGTGACAGGAGAGAGATTGGATTCTGTATCTCAGGAGATCTCTTCCAGGCCTATGTGAGACTAAATTAATTTGAATCGAATTTTCTGACATTGATATAATGTTGTACAACTCTTTCATGTTCTGCAATACTTAAAATCAATTTTATGAGTCTAAATGTGTAAGTACCCACGCTAGTTCCTGTTATCCCCCAGAAAAACATATTTTCACGCTTGATAGCAATTCTCAGCACGGTTCACAAGGCTGCAACGGCTTAGCAGCGCTCCGCGCCTGGAGACCTGCCCGAACAGCCGCTGCGGCTTCAATCGCGACGTTCGATGCCTGCCTCCACCACAGAGCTCGGTTACTGATGTGTGCCATTTACAGCGAGATCCGATGGCAGGGGCTTGTGTGAAAAGGATCTTCAAATAAAAGATTTAAAAGATTTTGACAGAGGTAAACAGTATGCGCCAATATCTATTAGCAAGTTATCACCGAAACTGCCAAAAATGTAAGGAGATTAACATTTCCCTCTGAGGATTTAATGTGGATGAAGGTGAAGATAATCCAGAAGGGGAAATCTGCCTCCCTCTCTACTCCCCGAGTAAAGCACTGAGCCTGCTTCGTATGCAATTGCAAACAAATTCTGTTAAATACAGAGATGAAGATTATTTAATGTTATTTTAGTAACAGTCAATTTATGATGGTGGAACTTAAAAAGTAAAAGGCCTTCAAAGACATGTCTCACCCTACTAAATAAACAATTTAAAGAACTTCGCATTTAGCAACAGATATGGCATGTGAATTTACAACAGTACACAATACACATTTATATAATAAAATGCCAGAAATTAAGGCTAGCTATTAAAGTAATTATGCTATCAAAAAGTTACAAAATTTAAATTAAAACATGCATTTTCCAATTTTTTTACTGTGCTGTAAATTTTAAGTGTCTTCACTGACAAGGTTCAACGTCCAAGGATTTCAGCATCCAAGATTTCAACCACATCCGATTAAAGTCCTATGTTAATTTTTGAGTTCATTCACATGCATCAACACTGTTCCCATGAAATGAACATCACGTGATGTTCACCAGGCGCACGTTTAACGCAAGCTAGCAAAGCAAAACGTTTACAGTTGATACCCACGGAGACCAGAAAGTCAGGCCTCAACTGGCAGAAAGCAAACACTACTTTACAAATTGAACTCCAGCATACCAAAGTACAGCTTATAATTCTGCCTTGATACGACTCAAACTCTAACCACCAAAACGAGTGCAGTGAAAGTGACCTAATACAGTTGTATTTCCCTACCAGCTATATGAGAAGCATTGCAGATTTTTTCCACTGCAGATCAGTCAGGTAAATAACTTATTGTACATCTATGAACCTGAAAAATAAAAACTGCCTATGTTAGTACGTGGCAACACAAAAGCAAAAAACCCAGCTTCGTAAAGTAGTTTGTCTATAATATTTAACTTAAATCTTTCTATAAAATGACTAAAATAAAAAAATCCAATCTAACACTTCTAATCAAATCAGCCTTCAGCCATGGTTATTTATAAATATGACCATCCACCTCCACTTTTCTGATGGAGTTGAAACGAACAGGCTTTGGTAAGAACAGAAAATTGGCTCTACCCATTCCCGGTACAGTTAGAGAAACCACGTGCACTTTGCACACCGCTTCCTAAAAAATACATTCTACAGTTTTTCAATTTGTAGAACTAACCACCTGCAATAGCTAAGGAAAATAATAAACTGTGCATTTTAAAGTTAGCATTTCTTTCACCTTTACATATTTTAGTGCAAAATATTTTAGGGTGAGGATTTACAACAAAAACGGCAGTAGCAGCAAGAAATCTTCTGTATTGTACAGTAACAACAATGCTAAGGAGTTTCGTTTTTTTAAATGACAAAAATGCTGTCCTGTTGCCAGGATTAGCACAACAAAGTGTTTCAGGCACTGTATTAATTAAACTAGCACCCCATTGCATTATGGAACTAATGGACAAAATATGTCATGGAGATCAGCTCAGTTTAATTTATGCCAGAGGTTTCTTTTTAAAGAAGTTGCAAAGGCTTCTGCTTTTACCAATCGTGTTTAGACAGAAGGGTTTATTTTTCCGATTATTGGCATGTTCCGAGTAATCAGTTTCAGTTCTTGCTATGAAGACACTGCTCAACATTATAACCTTTTAAACCTCTCAGGGCAGTTTCCGTTGTGGAATTCTCTCGTGGAGAAATCAGACACTTAAAAACACAGTAGCAGAAGTAATATCACACCGGTTAAATGTTCACATGAGAAACCATTTTTTTGTGATCAGAAAGAGTATAATTAATATTTTAGGCTTAAAGTCAAAACCATAGATAACATACTTTTTGAGACTGAGATAAAAAACCCACTTATTCTTGAAACAGCTGAAGGACATAACGTTACCATTATACACACCAACACCTTTTTTCTTTTCTTCCATTCTGAGAAGTAAAGAAACGGATCATGACACTGATTGTCTCCACTGAAAACAAAAAGCGCTAGGTCCTTTGATGTACACCGCAGATTAAGTCAGGTTAGACGATGAGGATGGAGAATCCCAAATATGAAAAAAAAAAAACGTACAGCAGTTCCCAGAGTTACGACCCAGTGGAGTGAAGGCTGGGGATTGGATAGAATTTGGAAATCCGGCTTTGTGTTGAAGGGTTAAGGCATTCGGATTCTCCAGTCATTTTAAAGAAAACTTCCTGTTCCTGCAGTTTTCTGGCAAATTCTTCTTCCAGCGTCTAAAACCAAAATCAGATTGTCACAGGATTACAAGGCAAAGCACAAGAAACCTATTATACTGGTGACATATCGTCTGATGTAACATCGTAACTTCGCACACCATCACAAAAAAAAAAAATCACCTAGCCATTACAAAATTGCAAGACAACGAAGACACAGCAAGCCAAGAACATCACCTGCCTGTAGGATACTCTCTGAACTGTGTGAAAATCCAGCACTTTCCATTTTAAAATAAAATATAAACCCCAAAACCAACCTCCACCACCCTCTATCTGTTATTTAGCACTCAATTTTTGTAGTAACCTACTGGCTTCTGAAATACATTCCGAAAACCAGGTTTACCTCCAGCTAAGAAGTTTTATATGCAAATATGCACACAAGCCCTGTAAGAGGGACCACCATAAGAGGCTGATAACACGCAAGCCTTTTTTGTTGCACAGGCCCTTTGCTCAGCTTTTGCACATTTTTTTCAAACGTCTTTTATTATTCAGTGAAGTATAGCAGTTTTGTACAGGAGCTTGATTCTCCTCCTCTGCGATATTGCCTGTATGTCTGTATTCGCTAGATCCAACTCTTGATTATTTTCCGATTCATAAACTGCTCCGATTTACCTTTTTTCTTGGTCTCAATTTCTCTCTCCATTCCTTCAGTTCTTGGCTGTGCTCTTCATCTAGCTCTTTTAGCTTCTGAGTCTCATGCTCAACCAGTAGATGGCATTTTTCATTCTTAAAACAAGATAAAGATAATCCTTATGTGAAACTAATTCAGATTAGGCAACTCAACATTTGCACAGCGACATATGTTGTCTTAATCCTTTTTAATTAGCTTACTCCATGTAAATAGTGACGTGAATAATTACAAGATAGCAGCATGTTACGAGGCTGCATTATCAAAAGCTGATCTTGCCATCAGAACCAATTGAGATAAGAAATACTTGTAAATCCAAATATACCCTTGAGTATCATTAAGGCAGCAGCTGACAGCGTTACTCAAAACTGGTGTTTCGCTGCCTAATAATGCTTTTCAAGGTCATACAGCATTTCTGCTTTGCTTTCTAAAGACAGTTTGTGTAATTCATTAAAATCGATTACATTAAAAAGGAGGTCGTTTTTTTGGAAATATTTCAACTCAGTGCCAAGGAGCTCAGACTAACAAAAGGGGCGTAGAGAGGACAGAAATGTGCTTGCAGAAGTAGCCTCAGAACTCCCTATACAAAAAGGAAAAGGATAATCAAACCACACAGCTGCTTCACATTCCTCTCAGTAAGGCACACATGCCTCTGTCTAACTTTTGGAGGACTTTTGAAGCATGGTAAGAAAAAAAACATTAAACATTTGGCTACATCAAACCTTTGATTTTTAAGAGCAGTCGGCAATGGCAGTCTCTAAAGCCCATGTTCTTGTTTCTAGGGCTCCAGTCCCAACTGGGTCTGATGCAGAGTACAAAAATACAGGAACAAAAATAACAAGGCCTTGGCCAGACCTGAGTGCAGCTGCGGGCCAATGTTTCTTGGTGAAGCTCAGAGTCGCCCTAATCTGCTCAATTTTACTTGAGCTGAAACTCTCACAAGACTCCCACGGTACTTGGGGATTTACTGAGGCGTATTAGTGGCATAGCCAGGGACTGCTTTCACAGGATGCAAGAAAGTGAACAGAGCAGAACTAGCTTCATTGGTCCTTGGAAGATTTCTCTACGCAAAGGTTATCAGCAGGTAATCATTTAATGCTTTACAACTCCCCTGTGTCCCCGAGATGGGGAAAAGCAGATTTAGTGGAAAAGGAGATCTGGCCTCTGGTATACAGCAGCAACTTTTACAAAGTGCATACCAGAAGGGACAAAATAGAGTTCCTTATCACAAGGAGAGAATTCCTTCCAAGTACCTTCTAGAAGCTCAAAGTACACACAGCGGCCTGTACTCTGTAAAAACCACCTCATTCCACGTACTGCTGCAAACGTCTTGTGGGTAACGCCTGGTGCTGCCTACCTCTGCTCTGATTAATGACATTTCAGCAAAATCAGGTTAAAAGGAAATGTTGCCTACAGAAAATAGCACTGGGAACTCGACAGATATTCTAGAAGTCATCATCTGCTTCTGGTTCATACTCTCCTTGCATGTAAAATGATTTCTCCTTAATTGATGTAAGCATACGAATCTGGTTAAGCAGTATGCTGCAGGCCTTTGAAAGCAGAGTTGAAAAAAAAAAACCCTACACCAATCAGTAAAAATGAAGGAAAAGACGTTTCTGTTTCGCCCGCGTCTGTTATTAACCTCAGTCTTCCCACTGAATTTAATTCATCTATTTAATATCATCTATTTTTAACCTGTAACTGATGCAGTTCTCTGATGTTTGCTTCACACTGCAACTGAAGGTCCCGCATTTGGTTTTCGTGTTTCTGATGCTGAGCCAGTCTCTCATTCTTCTGTCTCTTTTCTTCTTGAACAGCAAACTAAAATTAAAAATAAAAAGATGGTTTATATTGTGCCCCTAGATACAACAGTTTACATGACTCAAAAAACTGTATGTAACAGAATGAATACAGAACAGCATAACTAAAAAGAATGGTTTTAAAGGATTTAAACAACTATTTTCTTTACAAAGGGAATGTCCTCACAGTTTTGTCTATCATTGCATTTCTCTGTCTGCACTCTAATTTTTCCTTAAAACACAGCGCACTTCACTTCCAGACTCCTGAAATTACCTCCCTCTGAAGCCAAGTGACACAGCGGTGTTGCTACAAGTGTCGGTTGGCGTTATACAGCTACGGGAGACTATCTTCCAGATTGTTCATCCTTCCAGTGCTCACCACATGAAACCATGATTTGGGACTTTGGTGCATCAGTACAAAGGAAGTCTCTAAACCTCTTCACAACATTCCCTTTTCAAGAATGAGTGAATACCTACAGTTTTAGTTCAAAAGCTCACAAAAATCAAATCATCTTAAAAATATTTCACAGAATCGCAGAACGGTTGAGGTTGGAAGGGACCTGCAAAGATCAACCCCCTTACTCAAAGCAGGGTCAACTAGAGCAGGTTGCACAGGACTCTGTCCAGTTGGGTTCTGAGTATCTCTACAACCTCTGAGCAACCTGTTCCAGTGTCTTGACCATCCTCACACTAAAAAAAGTGTTTTCTTACATTTCAGTGGGATTTTCTGCATTTGAATTGTGCCCACTGCCTCTCATCCTGTCACTGGGCACCACTGAGAAGAGTCTGGCTCCACCTTCTTTACTCCCTCCTGTTGGGTATTTATACGCATGGATAAGATCCTCCTGAGCTTTCTCTTCTCCAGGCCCAAGTGTCCCAGGTATTCAGCCTCTCCTCCTGTAACACGGCTCTCCAGTCCCTCAGTCATCTTCAAGGCCCTTTGCAGGACTCGCTCCAGTAAATCCATGTCTGTCTTGTACTGGGGAGCCCGGGACTGGACCCAGTGCTCCAGATGTGTCTCACCAGTGCACCGAGCACTCCAGATGTGTTTCACCAGTGTGGAGGGGAAGGATGTCTTCCTCTGATCTCATCCAGTGCATCAACCCTGTTTTGTACCCTCTGTGACCTTGCTGAAAGTGCACTCTATCCCATCCTCACATTTACATCACATTAAGCATTTATACTGTTAAAACTGTTTTTATTAATTACCTGCTTAATTTTTTCACGATCTTGGTCCGGAGAGGCTAATGAATTGATTCTTAAACTTTTCTTAAACATAGCCATTCGAGTCTTTGCTTCGCTTCGCTGAATCTTAGGCAGTCTCGCCCTTTCCTGAGTTTGCTTGTTCTTTAACTCCTCAATAAGGCGTTGATTATATCTCTGCATTTGTTCTGTTTCCTAAAATGTTAAGCATATGGAAATGTTACAGTGTAACTATTTTATGTTAGAATATTTGCATCTTATTTCATCACTAAGCATGCTGTTTGAGTCAGCTTCTTTCAACAGAAACCAGTCCCAGCCCCAGCAATATCAATGGGGAGGAGGGGGTCTTCCACTTATTCCAGAGAGCTCTGGATCGTGCCCAACCCGGATGAAATTCTCTAATGCATATGAATATACATGTATATTTACCAGTGGTTGTTCAACTCCTGAATTGCATTTTAAAAAGTCTATGTTATTCAAAGGGAGAAACTTTTGTGGAACCGAACTTCCACTACTGCACTTGTGAAGGGTCGGTTTGTTGCAGAAGCTGGTGAAATCAACAACCATTATGGGGATAAACCAAACCATACAGAAACAAGCCTTCAGTGGAGGCTGCTCGTGCTCCAGTCACCAAGTAGATCCTATAATCTCTCTCTATTGGATTTACATTTTCAAAAATTGAACTATTCTGTTTAGTGTATTCCATAAAAATCAAAATGCCTTGTGGAAAATAAATGTTGCCTTCTGGGCTTTTATAGGATTTAGCTATAAAGAGACAGTTGTCAGCTACGTGCCCAAAAGCTAATCCACTTCATTCTGCTCATTTAATTCCAGAATGATTAACTAATAAGTAAATGAGTAATTTATTTAAACACAAGCCAAAACTGGTTTTGGTGTACAAGCAGAATTTGGTGTTTTTAATAGAAAAAGGTTGATGTTGTGGTTGTTTGGATTTTTTTTTAAGAATCAAAAGAGAAAAATAGGACCACTTACACTTCAACACACTACTAAGTTATTAAAGTAAGATGATTAAGATTTTTTTATTTCAGCAAAACATATACAGCTTCAAAATACCTGTGTGGGTCTTGCCTGTGCGAGCAAACAGCTACCAATAGAGATCATAAGATTACTTGATAAAAAAAGCAGATATATAAATACACAAAAGAAAGCATCAAAGTCAACACTAACTTTTTCATGCCTCTTAAGGAGCTGGTGTCTCTGCATGAAGTACTGATCTTTGAGTTGCTGTTTGAGGAGCTGGTGTTTCTCTTGTAGATGTCGCTCCTCCAGCTCCCAGATTGCAGCTTCGCGAGCTGGAAAACAGAGAAAGGCTGGTTCAGAAAATACAATACAATACTTCCTCATGCACCTGCTAATGTATGCTTAGAAGTGGCCTACAAGTGCATTTTAAGAACAATGCTATTCCACAGCAAATGTTTTTATTGCAGTTCTAGATTAGTCATGAAGGTCTTCGATTTCATAAATTTAAGACAGACTATTCTTTTATTAAAGTACAACACAAATGTCTGTTTTTAAAGAGAGAGTCTGATGCTGGATACCTCTCATGAGCTGCTGTTTGTTGTTGAGGAAATCTCGTTCAATAGTGGCTAGTTCTGTCTTCTGCTGCTGAATAATTTTCTTCAGAGATGCATCCAGTTCTTGTTGCTGCTTCTGCACAAATTCCTGCTCCTGGTAAAAACCAATAGACGTAAATTAAATGGTGTTCTTCTAACCACATTACATTTTAATGAAACTCCCAGTTCTCTCAGCATTAGCTACGTATGAAAACAAATACATCTATGAAAATTTGAGCTAACATGCTTCGGCTATAAAATTATGCATCTCTTGTATTTTCTACGTAGAGAGTAGGTAAGAGTATATTTAATGTTTAAATAACACCTCCAGAAATAAGACCAAAGGCAACAAACTAGCCAGAAATCTGCAATTCGTTCCATCTCGTCTCTCCTCAAAACAAGCTGCAGGTTAAAAGCTAGCAAAAGACAAACACTCAATATAAAGTTGATTTCATCATATCAAGGGTTAATTATTCGTGGATGTAAGAAAATAAAAGTATGTATGGTTTTTTTTTGCTTTGGATGATTAGTTCAAGACTACTTATTTACACAGTTGGGTTTCAGATTTGCATCTCAATCTCGAGTAGTTTATCTTGTCATGAACGCAAAGATATTGAGGTTGGGAGTTCTGCAAGACTGCTATGAAGACATCCAACGGCTTTTGCAGGAACTGCATTTATTCTGCAGGACTTGTAAGCTTGTCACACCAGAGCTGAGCTGGCTCCTCGCAAAGCGATTTGCCATCTGCCTGACGCAGCCCCCGTATCACCTGCACCTTCCCATTACCCAGGGTGTATCACTGTTGCATCACATCGTGAAAAGCAGGCAGTAGTAAGAATCCCCCTTCCATGCCCCATGACCATACTTGTTGCCTTTCTTCTTTGCAACTATCAAAAAAAAGAGAAAGCATCTACAAGCATGCAAGCATGCACGCACACACTCTTTAAGAACAAGAAATTAAAGCAGATGTTTCTACCATGATATAAAGGTCAAAAGAAAGGATGACGGCAGTGTTTTATCAGAGCCAAGGTGGGCAGCTGAAGCGTTTGCTGTTATACGTAACAAAGCAATGTTAAAGATGGTCTATTGGAAGGGAGATGGGATGAGGCAGGAAAACAGTACTGGGCTACAGATGATCAGTGGAAGGGTCCTCTGAGTTATGGTTTTGGTTTTTTTTTTTAACTGAACCTATGCTACTTGCTAAAAAAGTTGTCAGCAACATATGGAATTAAATATTCATTAAAAGTACTTTTTATTATGACCAGGAGAATCCTGGTTTTCATCTTCACAGCAAGTTTTTAACAGACGAGGCTTTCGCCTCTCCCAGTGGACAGCAGAGTTACACTTAGACAGGTAACCGAAAACCAGAGGTGGAGTAAGTTGGTGCGAAGTTCTGACAATGACAGACCTGAGGGTACAAAAAGAACTGGAAGGCCACGTCTGTAAATTAAGTCAGACATACCTAATCAAATATATGGCCTGATGAAAAATACTGTTCTGTTCCCCTTTCTAGATGAAAAGGATAAGAAAACTGCAAGTTTATTATTCTGAGGGTGCAGAGACATAATTAACATGGTGTTTAATTTGCTAGGAATTTTTTGATTTGGAGGGAGTGGGGGGAGAGCTGTTCTAGTGTTGCCATGGTCAAAAAGCAATTGTGCTTGAGCTTTACTCAAGCATTTAAATACCATTGCTGCTCTCTCTACATGGTAAATCTTAAGAAGTTTCATAATTGCTAGCACTGTAAGACAAACCAGGTAATCTCAGAAAACACTCCGACCTTTCCACTTCCCACATCTACTCAAGTATCACATATAATAAAGGTCACGGACTTTACTAAAGAACATGTTGGATGGTGAAAAGGCAGACACTGCAAGGCAGTCCACCTTTTTAAAATTACCACTTGATTTTGCCCAATAAGTATCTTAAAATAAACTCAGATATCTTTTAAATACATGGTTTCACTGCACACACAGCATAGAACTCACACATTGTTTCTCACATGTGCTGAACAAATAATAAACACCAGAGAACAGTATTATATTGCATTGGTGTGAAACTCCAGCATCTTGCCCAGAGTTAATACCTACTGTAATGTTGATCTTTTTACTATGAATAGTGCACAATTACATAAATTTGTGCTAACTAGTTTGGAGACAGCAGTGACATTGATCAGCACATATGAACAGATGGAGAAACCACACATCTGGAAAATTAGGGAAATAAAACTTTTGTTGTTTTGCATTTTAAGACTTACATCCTGCATTTGTGCGTTGAAAAGTGTACATGAAGACAACTGAAAAGACTGAATCATAACCTGAGCAACGCCCTGTGGGACACAATGTACTTCCTATGTCAGAATATAATGAAATATATTTCTGTTCTTAAAAAAAAGAAGAAATGAGATCTGCTGTCTGTCAGTAATATACATTTAAAATGTCAAGGCTAATCACACAAAAGTAGTCACTGACAGAAGTGCTAGATATTCTAAAAGTAAACATCTGCATCTTGTCTAGTACTCATCATTCCCAGCGAGGATATTTCACCTTTAAAATTGTCTCCTTCACCTCTCTTACTTCAACAAATGGAAACCAGCAAAGGAAACAAACTAAGTCACTACAAACACTATGAAAATTTAGGTTTTGAATTGTTTCTTTAAAAAGTTCAGAGACACTTATCCTTGGTATGGGGAGAGCGCTGCAACTCAATCACATTCTAACCTGGGAAATCCCCTCTTGAATTAAACACGTAATCGAAAAAAGTTGTTATTATTTTCTACTAGGTCACTCACATAAACATTTAATCTCCAAGTTACTCAATCCAAACCTGCTCTGTTGTGGTGCAAACTCACTCTGTACAAGCTGTGGCCATCACAAAGCCAATATTTTTCTAAATACTAGCCTCCTTTCTAGCTGGGTCATATACAAGCAGCAAGTCTGAAGGCGTGAAATTACATATGATGCCTTGCAAAGTTTCCATACACCTACACTTTGACATTTAAATAATTCATTTTACCTAATCTGTTTTGCTTCTATGAACAAGATGTCTCATGCTTACATATTATATACATTTTCCTCCCCTGCACTTATATTGCTCAAAACTTACTTCTGACTGTAACCTTTATCATTTGATGGACCTATGCAGTACTTACCACTCATAAAAGCACTGTAAATAAACCTGCCGTAGAAAAATACCGTTCTTTTTCGGTGCAGCATACAAAATATTATGCTTAACAGCACAAACCTGGAAATCGCTTCTCCGACATATCTACACGCTATACTCTATGGGATGTGATATGGGAGTACTTGAAGAAAGAGAGCAGTACGTAGGGTTAGTTTGAGTTAAGTTCCATATTCACTCAACAACAACAAGAAGTGAAATCATCAAGCTGCGTGAATACTGCTGCCTTTTGTATTTTAGTAGCTTGAAGCTGCCGCTGTTACCTGAGCATGCTGGCTTTGTGCAAGCTCCTCTTTCTTGCGTTTCATGAGCTCTTTTCTCAGCTCTTTTGGTGCTTTCTCCACTTCACATAAAACCTACAGTGTATATAAGCATGCAGAAGGTGGCGAAAAGAACACTTTTTCCCACAGCAAGCATTACTGTGAACACAGGACATGCAGGTCAAGCGCTAGAGGTACTGGGAAGCGTGCGTTACTTCAGTGGCAGGGATGTTAGTTTAGTGAAAAGAGAAAGAACAATACGTGGTTTATGTATGCCAGCGCAGCGCAGAAAGGAGGTATATGACAGCCTCTTTTTGCATGCAAATGCTGCCCAGTGCGCTCAGAACGGCAGTTTCTTGCTTGCGTTTTCATGCAGCAGCTAAAATAGTCAATAGTTAAGAAAACCACCACATGCAAAAGTGGTATTTTCTTGAAGCGCTATGGCAAAAGGACTACAGAGTATGTTTACCTCCTGGTAAAGCTGTGAAAAAATGGTTGGAAGTTTAAAATAACTTCCACTGAAAACCAGCTACTTCTGACACTGTCTCAAATGTGAATTTATAAGATGCCATTATTAGTGTCTCCAACCATAAATGACATCTCCACAGGTTGTCTTTAAAATACTCATACAAGCAAATAAAATATTAATTGGTTGTAAGTGTCTGGTTCTGAAGAATTTAAAAGCAAAACCCACCAATAACTATGTTTTCAAGAAACTTTTCACGGCACGTATGCTTGAATGGAGCGTGTTTCAGTCCAAGGTGAATTAGACTAGATTAGTAGAAAGATTCTAAATATAACCTGGCTAAATCAACTGACTATTAATCTGTTAATTTGCCGATGTGTTTCGTTTATTTTTAAGAATTATAAAAACGTAACATTGCCCACTCCAATATAGCATGGGTAGTTTTAGAACACCAGCTGCATTTTCCTTCAAACAGTAAATTGCCTTCTTAAGCTTTAAATACAAAACTATGCACCCAAAAACAAATGCCTGTTTGTTTAATAGTGGAAGCATCATCAGAAAACAGAGTCCAAATCACCACATGCTATTCCTGTTTCCATGAAAGAACTGCTTTTAGCTCAGAGCAATACGTAGAATTCTTCCCGCTTTCCCATGTAGGACCCAATCACCAGTAAACAGAGAGAGACTCAAAAATGCAAGAGGTACCGCAAAAGAAGAAAAATTGTTATTTACATATGAGCACATGGTTCAAACTGAATACAACTTATATTTTTTTATGCACTTTTGTACTACAGGATCATTCTATGCAAAAGCATGGACAGTACAGATTTCTAAAGAAATCTCTGTGAGTCTAGTAACTATTAGAGCAAACACTAAAGCCATTTATATACAAACGAGCACTACACAATTGATCTGAAAATGAAATAAAACAGCTTTTAAGATGCAAAATCCATATGGAAACACATCACCTTCTCTTACTCTAATGCAAGCAAAGTAATAGCAAAAGGTGTCAGTGCCAAATACCATTCATTTTGCCTTAACTGTATGACACGTATGAAATTAACTGTAAAAGATTTCAGGTTATCAAACTTTTCTCTCCTGCCCTTCCTTTTTGAGTTAAAAAAAAAATCCACATAACTGCTGTCACTTCATATAAAGAAATTCTAAATAGCAGCAGCACACGTTCAATAAAAATCTAACAAGTTACTCTAACAAAAAAAAAAAAAATCTCTGGAATTTAAGTGGCTCTCAGTAGTAATCAAGGCCATATTCTATTCTTTGAAACTCTAATTTGGTAAGTATTTGCCAAGTAGCTATAGCTGGATTTGTTTGAAGTAGAAATCTCAAATATTTTTTCCAATCTTTAAGAAAATACTTTATTTAATATTTGAGAGAAAATATTTTATTAAAGATTCTGTGAAAAATAAAGTCTTCTAACTTGGTGATGTTTTCTAGATTAAGTCAATACCTAAATCTTCCTGTTAGCTGTTTCTATTTCACTTTAGGCAGTAAAACAAAAGAAATAATACTGACTGCTAGTAACTCTTCCACAACTCAGTACAGCTCACGAGGTTGACAAGGCTTCTGGGAGGCCTAATCTCCACTGTCTGCTATGCCCATACTTCTTATTTTCTATATCATCATCATCATCATTGTCTCTTACCTCCTTTTTCTTGTTCTTCAGCACGTTCTGGAATTTGGACAATTCCTTCTCCTGTTCTGCTTTGATGCGTTTTGCTTCATCTCGTAAACGATTTGTGTGTTCCTGTTCCAAGCGCTCTATTGTCTGTTTCTGCTGTTTCTCTAGATTTTCTATTTCTTGATCATACTGTCGCTTTTTACTCTGTAAAAATAATTTGGCATCTTTTTTTTAGAAACACTAAATTCTGTTCAGTGAAGTGCTGTACCACAGCAGAGGATGGGCATGATGAACTGTTCTGGCAGGTGAGTTCTAGCATACAAGCTGGGCACCCCGCAATGGAAAATATTGCCATTTATTAACAAGAATGAAAACTAAGCTATAGCCATCATAAAAGGAAACACCTGATTGCTGCTAGTAGTATTCTGCCTACTCCATCAAGGTGTCATATTTTAAGAGCACTAAAATCCAGAAACTCACTGTCATTTCCTGTTCAAAACGTCTGTACATCTGCTCTCGCTGTTGCAAAAGCTTATTACTGAGTTGCTGTTGGGCTCTCTGCTCCTCTTTCTGAAGAAGTCTTAGCTCTCTCAGCTCTTGACGTCTAATAATGAAAAAGAAGACTTAATATTGATGGAAGAACAAAAGAAGTGGAAAATTACAAAAGATGAAAAAAGCATCTACAACTTAGGTCCAGTAAAACTAGTTTTAAATTGATAGTCTGATTAAGAAACAATTTACATTCCTTTCTACTAACAAAATAATTGAAATTAGTCCCCAAAAATTACAGAAATAAGATCATTAGCACCCTTCTTTTATTAAAAGAGAAAAAAAATTAGCTGCTAACCTCCTTTAAATTTTACTTTTAGAAACACTTACCGTAGAAATCGCATTTCTTCACTTTTCGAGTCATTTTCAGTAACTATTTTTGATGTGGTTACACTCACTTCTACTCCATCAACAACAAACTTCCGAGTTTTCTTTAAAGTTTTCTTCTGTCTTCTAGTTTCCTGAATAAATAATTGGTAAGTTATTCTGTAATTATTTAAGTTATACCCTTTTTTCTTAATATTAAATTACTTCAAATATTTCTGTGAAGGCCTACCGTATAGTAATCAGGAGTTGTTCTAGCTTATCCGGTACCTCGCTAATCAAGTGAGAATTTGAAAAGTTTTAATGTACTGAAACTTTCTCTAGTCAGCAAAGGAAAATTGTAATTACTAATCATCTAAATTGCCAGAAGAAAAAAAAAAAAATCTAGATAAACCCTGAGCAGAACGGATACAGTTTTATTTTCAAGAGCTGAAGACAGTTGCAATTACTGTTTGTTTGCTTTTGACCATAATTTTCCCAGTCACCAAAATGATATTTAATTCTGAACAACAGCAGTGAAACAGAATAGCAATTTACTCACATACTTACTTCTGCTTTGGAAATAAATTAAACAAGTCCTTTTTTTTTTTGTTCATATACATTAGTCAAAAATCATGTGATGATCTTGCTGATAGAATTGGAGAAATCTCACTTCTCAGAGCTGCTATTTTTTCATTACAAGAGAAGACAGACCTCAGCTAAAACTGCATCTCCATTGTGTTAGGGCTCCTGCAAACACCTTGAAGTCATGCTTAGCACAACTGTGCCAAGTTATGATTTTTGTTTGGGTTTTTTTGGGGGTGGTGGTTTTTTTCTTCAAACCCATGGTTACACAGTTACTATCCTATTATGGCTATAATATTAGTATAAAGATATAAATAAAGTTCATAATCTGGAATGTGCTTCCTCTGAATAAGCTCATTCATACTGGCATAATTGCATTGGTATAGTACAAACATAGGAGTACAGTGTTGGGTATAAACAAACTTGAGAGACTGTCTGCCTTAGATCTTCTACATCTAAACAAAGACACAGAAGATGGAAATGACAGGAATTCAATCTAAGATTAGATGTTAGTAAGAGATTCATCCTGTTAAACAGGGATTCTGTGCAGAGTAAGGCATTGAACTAGTCTTCTTGAATATCAGCTCTGAACTGCAACCGTTCACAAATCATCACCTTTAATATCGTTAGACTTCCTGTTACATGCTACTCTACATTTTAAAAATACAATTATGCAATAGAATAAGAAAATAATTACCAGCTCTGTAGCTTCTAGCTTTGCTGCATAACTGCACAAAATCCAGACATTGTTAGAGCGTGCAACTTAACAATACTTCGGTTTCTACAAAGTTTTATATTCCACACTGTCATACTAGTTTCTCACTCAGTAATTCTCTTTGTTGCAAAGCTCAAACTTTTATATAAAAATATATGGTTGCTTATACATACCTGTAAAGATATTGATCCTGTCTCTTTGTTTTTACTAAGGAAACTAGAAATTGACAAGTTCAAATCAATGCTGCTGTTATCAGCCGTAGAACCAGTGCCTGAATCTGCATCATTTTCCTTCAAATTCTCCGATTCCAGCTGCTGTAAAGTTTCAGTATTGTCTTGATTATCTGTTTTCACTTTCTCCTCATTTTCTTCAGTGCTAATACTAATACTGGGGACTGGAGTGACTTCAGAGTCATCAGCTTGTTCATTGACAATATCTTGAAGTTTATTCTTCATTATTTCATCAGAAGTAACTTCCAAATGTTCTTTGTCTATCTGAATATTGTTTTCCTGGATATTCTCAGGTCTGTGCTCTTCTGAATTTTGGTCCCTATCAGTCAGCTTATCCACCACTTTATCAGAAATATCCTCAGGCTTGCTCTGTATTGCCTTCTGGTCTACGTCGCCTTTTCCAGAGTCTTTGATCTCCGTTTCCTCCATGCTGCTTGTATTACAAATATCCTTATTTTCACTTTCTGCCAGTTTCTTGTCTACTTTGATTGCTTTATCTTGGCTTTCCGATGGAGTTTCTTCAGAGCTGATTATCTCATGGACCTGCTTAGCCCGACTTTCCACTGGCTTATCCTCCGTCTCAGGTATTTTATCTCCACCACTGATCTGTGTTTCAGCAATACCACCTATCTCCTTAATGTGGTCAATTCCATGCTTTATTAGTTCCTTTTCTTCATCAGCCACTTTATCTGCAGCATTAGGTAGAGTTTCTGTAGTGGTGTCTATTATCGCTTCTTTCTGACCTTCATCTTTATCTTTCTTTTGCTCTGTAGTATTTTCTGCAGGGACCTCTTCTTCCTTACTTTCCGAGAGATCTGTTCTGTTCTCCTTCTCTTCTTTTTCTCCAGTTTCCTTAGAAATGGCTTCTTCAGTTTCTACACTATTTTCAGTTGCAGATACTATTTTCAGTTTATTATCTTCTCTCTGTTCATTTCCCATGTCATTTTCTTTCTCTGTTTTTAGGTTGGGTTCATCCTTTATTTCTGATTTTGTTACCACATCGAGTTCTTTCTCTCCTTTCCGGGGTTCCGTATCTTCATGTGTTTTTTCCAGGCTTTCTGTATTCTTTTCAGCTGGCACTATTTTGCCTTGCTCATCTTCACCAGTTGGCACAGAACCATTCTGCACTTTCATATCACCAACAGTAGTATCACATATGTTATCAGCCATTTTCCTAAATTTAATGTCCTCAGATTCATCTCCAGTTGTTTTGTCATCTGGAAATATAGTGCTGGCTTTGTCCTCAATTGCATTACTTTCTGTTTTCTCAGAAAGAGATTCCAGAACAGAGGCATTTTGTGAAAGTTTATCCTCTTCAGAGCTAGCAATACTAAGGTCAGAGGATGCACGCTTGTCTGCAGGTAACTGCTAAAAAATTAAAGGAAGAAAAATATTTAATGAATTTCTAACTCAATTAAAGCACAGTTCTATTGAAGAATACCTGAACAGAGATTAATATTGTATTTACAGGCAGAGTTATATGAATTTGATGATCTGATGATCATCTGATGATTTGATGACTTGGTATTGCCCACAGAAGAAGCGCATGAACTGCAGACAGGCTCTGAACAAAACAGTTTCACAAGAACCCTCTTCCATCTATCATGATTTAATAAAATATACTGTGATTGAAGGAAAGGGATCATGGTCTGCCCTCTGCCTCACGCTTAACAGAATCTTCAAGAGTCTTCTTCCAATCACATTGCCTTTTTTTTTTTCCTATTAGTTCAGTTCCCCAGTAGCCCCAGCTACAGTTGGATTTGAAAGACATGTCTTTGTGCCAGTTTGCCTAGGAAGAAGCTGTGTAGCTATAGTTAGTGCAGCGCTGATAAAATGCAATATTAAGACCTTCTGCTTCATCAAAAATAATATCTTTCTTTGTGTTCTTTGCTAAAATTGCCTGAAAATTTTTTGGTCTGTTTTTTAATCACTGTGAAACTCCATTAAAATGGTGAAAACCTCCAGCAGATCTGTTTAAGTGGCAATACAGAACTAGAATAGAAACAGTTACATAACTGTAGAAATTGCTGCTGCTGGAACATGAATGGGTGTTATCAGATTACATACAGACACACAAAAGAATATAGTAATAAAGTATCATTTTAACCATAATTGCCCTTTCACTCTTCAAAGTGATTGTGATATCTCTCTGTCTATATTTACTGTTAGAACCCTGTAATTTGCAGATCAGGCTTCTGATTTGCCATTGGGAACATACTAGGTTAGCTATTGTAACGAGCATGGGTTTGATTCCGCATTTCCTACCTTAAGGTTTTCCTAAGCATACAGCAAACAATTCCTTTTAAGTCAAAAGTGCATTTAACAGATTTCTTCATGTAATTTTTCTAGAAGCTTAGTGTTGATCTCCAAGCAGCTTTTAAAACTACCACAAGTAAATAATGTAAATCCATCTACCTCACAGTTTCCTAAACGGCTGCTTGTGTCAAGACACTTAATTGAGTCACAGGGTGGACTTCACTCCAGCCCTCCTGGGGGCTGATGGCTTAGCAGCTAACCAGGGGAGGGAGGTGGTGGGTGACGGCTTAGGAGACAACGAATAAGCTCTGGAGGAAGTTGGTGGGAACGCACGCTTGGAGATCTGCTGGGGTGGACAGGGAAAGCGGTACGAAGGCTCGGGGACATGACTAGCGTGGCGAGAGGGGAGGAGGAAATGGAGGCGTGCTTCTTCTGCACATGCATTTGGGTTCTTTACTGTTGCTGGTAATGGCAGCTACTGGTGGTACTGGTCACTGTCCATGTTTATAGCGCTTGAGCCAGTTAATTCAGAAAGCACGGTACCTGTATACTCTGAAACCTACTACCATATCACTGAACTTCATGGCTTTGCCCTTTGAGGAGCTGAATCTGCGTTGTAAGATTCTTAAGCATCTTTAGAAATACATTCATAACTGCAATCCTGTCTTGGTAAAATATCAGGGTTTTTGCTTTTGTTTTTTTCTTTGATAGCCATGCTGTAAAATCAGAGACTTAGTTTATAGCATAATGGTCACATACCTTCCTTAATGTTTTAAGCATCTTATGGAATACAAATACACATTTACTTGTTCATCTAGTCATTTTGACTTAAACCCATTTATATAAAAATCAGTATCTGATTTTTAAAATTCTATACTACATATACATGTAAAAATAAATGAAGATAATATTCTTTATTAGAGAATATTCTTTATTATTAGTTCTGAAGGAATTTAAGAACATGCTAATTTTGAAAATGCTGACTACTTATTTTGTAATAAGGTTCTAGTATGTTTATGTTGTTATTCTTAGAAGACTTGATGCAAAAGTTGGGTAGTGCATCAGAAACTGGGTTCTTCATAGGAAACTGGTGATTGAAACTAGTTGCATACTTAAAAAAAAGTAAATTTTAAACTGACCAGAGAATTTTCTGTCTCCTCTTCTTCATCCTCATCTTTACCATCTTCAACTTCTTCTGTAACTTCAGCCTTAGCTTCTGCAATCAATTCTCTTATTGGTTTATTGGAAGTAACAGTAACAAATGGATGCTTGTGAAAATAAAAAATAAGCACAATATTAAGTGCTGACATCATTGTACACAGTGGGAAAATCATAACTTGAAAGAAATACAACTTCAGAGAAATGTTACTTTGGTTCCCTCAAACTTGAAGGTTCACAGTTAACATTAATAATGACTGTCCTAATGTATTTTTTTCTGCAGAAGTTTTAAAATCAAAACATTTGTATTCAAATATACTGTGTAAGTAGTCCAACAAACTTGCTAAAAATACAAATAATTCATTTATACTGACCTGTTTCACAATCCAAAGAACAGAAGTAGAAAGATTTTTTGAAAGGTTATTTTTCCTGGAAACGAGTTTCATTTCTTTTCAGTTCCACAGTTAAATTATTTTCTGATAAGCTTTATCTAGAAATATTCTTTCTAGAAAAAATCTGCTTTGTGTTTAGAATGCTTTTTCCTAACACGAACATAAAATTCTACATTTTCCTTTAAGAGGAAACAGCTACCTGTTCTTCTACTGTCTGAATCTTCTTTCTCTGCTGGGCCCTGCTGCTTAAATCTATGCAACATATGCCAGATGTATTCTGGATAAAGTAAATGCATGCTGACGTTAAACAGAATCAAACGTACCTAGGCACATCTACTCCTCTTTAGCTATTCTGCAGTGACAGCATTACGGAGGAAGGCTGAGCACTAAAGCTTTTAAAACACCTGTCAGCAATTGACTACTTATGTAAATATCTCCTTCATCCATTATAAGTATCAAAGTATAAATACTTAAGCAAAGTAATTAGTTATATTACATCAAAATATGTAAACAAAGAATTTGATCTGCACTTGGTATCATTTAATCAGATTTTGCCAAATAAGGATCAATGCAACAATGTTAAAAAAAAGACTGTGCACGAACACTTCATTTGAAATTATTTAAATAGTTACTATAATACCGCTCTGCTTTTAAAAAATACAAAATATGCCTGCCTTTAAACAATAGTTCTGAACAATTAACTCTTCCTACCTGTAGAAGTTGAGTTGCGCTCCACCTCGCATCTACATTCTTTTCCAAACATTTCTTCAGAAAATCTTTAAAATCTGATGACCTATACAAAAAGCAAACAGGTAGTGGTTCTTCTTTTGTCTTGACATCAGACTAGTACATAGTGAAATATTCTTTTGCTTTCACATGCATCTACACTGCAACTCCAGGCCCTTCTATTGATTTAGGAAAACACAAAGACAGTACAGGAATGCAAGGACCAATGTGGCACAAATACAATCTTTAAAATGTTTGTCCATTTATAGAAGAGTTTACTTTTGGCTCTGGATTTATAATATACCACATCTGCTATATCACTACCTGAATCACAAAGATATTAAAATGACCAAATAGATAATGGCTTTTAAAAATGTTTTCTTAGTATAAAAATACTTTAGTCTCCTTTCACCCGATTTTCTTTTTCAGATGGTTTTCAGATCTTTTATTGCATTTGTAAAAAGCTATTTTGCATACATTTTAATGCAAAATCTGCAAAATACTTCAGTATAAAAGCTGCTATGCAGAACTACAACAAAAATACCATATTCCCAGTTGTATAGGGAGATATATATATGTATGCATACATGTACAAACAAACATATATAGAATATGTACCTGACTTTATGCATAAAGCTAGTCCCATAAAGTTCAACAGGTCTATGCGCATGAACCTAAGTTTAGGAAATACATGACTTGGCGTGCCTCATACTCAAAATCTACAAATAGGGGTCGGAAAGTTGTAAATAAAATACTAACCATTTTGAAGGCTGTGCTAATGTAGGTGGATCAGATTTTGCTATTTTCAGAAGCACTCGCATTGGATTTAGTTCATGATGAGGTGGCTCTATTTGAGCCATTTCTATTAAAGTAATGCCAAGAGACCAAATATCAGCCTTGTAATCATAAGGCCTGTCTTTAGAAGTCTCGCACATTACTACTTCTGGAGCCATCCTGCAAAGAGAATAAGGAAGTACCAGATTAGAAAATGCACGCTTACCTGTTCTGAAAAAGGTTCTAACTAGATAAATTCACTGAAGGATTTTAAGATGTACATCCTACTCTCACTTAATATATGTACACGATATTGTATCATGCTTTTAATATTAACAACAAAGGTAATATTAAGATATTAGTTCATACTAAAAAGTCAGCAAAACAGTGCACTTACCAATATGGTGTACCAATAAAAGAATCTCTTCTTTGTATTGTTCTTGTGTTTTTAGCTGATACTCCAAAATCCGCTTAAAGCAAACAGTAAAATGCTATTAACTGGGTGGTGGAAAACATATTATATTTTTATATTTTACAATTGTCTTTTAAAATGTTCTATGTTCCAGAGCAAACATTCTGCAGTATTAAAACTTTGAGGTGAGATAAAAATACTTGTGTTTTGATAACTGAGTACCAAGGTTCTATAGCATTTCTAGTAAAAGATATTGAATAAACATTATTCTCCATTGCTAAAAAAAAAAAAGTAATGCTACTGTTGAGTTGTGTGGGACAACAGCGATGCATGTATTTACTGTAAGAAGAAGTGGGTTAAATTATTTTAATCAGAAAATAATTTCTTTAGCCTATGAAGGTTGTATTCCTCAGACATGGCATTAGCGCTCTCATTAATTCAACAACTAATTCAATTTTTAATTTCAGGATTCGAATTCTCATAAAGCTACATTTTCTCTTTATCTTACGGGTTTCTTTCCACACGACTCTTCACTTTACATTAAATATCTGAAAGCTTGCATATGCGCCTTTGATGTAACATCCAACGAAAAATCAACTTTATCTTTGCAAGTAGTATTACTTGTCTATAAAGCACTACATTTCTCACTTAGAAAAAAAGACGACATTTAAATAAGTGTTATATGCTTATTATAGATGTAACTTCCTTAATGAAGATCTAGAGATTACAGCAAAGGGACAAAATAGCCATATGCTGCAGTCTTTAATCTGTACAAAATTACTTGATGGGCTCAACAGTTGAGAAGCCTAATTTTGCCCTGTGGGAAAAAAAAAAAAAGGACTAAAAGAGCTATTTGTTCAAATGCAAAATCTGAAATCTTGAGGGACTACAGATACTGAAATAATGAAACTCAAATCCTTATACAAATAAAATGCAATGAAGGAAATCTGTTTCCATTCACATATTTGTAAAACGAGGAATTACCCATTTCCGTGTGTACCAGAATCAAAATACAAATATAACTAAAATGCTCTTTCAAGTGATGCTGTACACTTTTCAAACTAAAGTTTACCTTTTTTAAGAAATCTTAATTAGCAAACCTGAATACATCACTAAACATATGTGTTGAAGGAATCTCCCTGTGGTCTGAACTGTAAAGTAGCATCTTGAGAGCCTGCAGTGCTGTGTATCAGCTAAGCTTGACAAAACCTTAAAATAGTCCAGTCTGTACGAAGAGGAGCCAGGTCACATGAGGAAAATAAAATGAACAGAAACAAATGATTCTCTCTCTGACCATGAGATTCTTGCTATGACCTGTGATTTTTTTTTTTTTTACAGTAGTACTAAGAAACTAAGATAGTGGTTCTATTATATTTATAAGGCCTATGAGACTGAGTCCATCACTACATCTTCAGGCTTCCAAGAAAAGCCAAAACAGTAAACTTACCCATACTTTGCAGATGAAGAGAAAGGCACGTGCAAGTGTTATACGTACAAGTAAATCTTGTGCAAGGGAATCCATGCAAAAAGCACGGATACTCTTAACCTGTTGATGTAGCAAAGCAGGTTCTTAAATATTCTCAACTTCTTAACAGAAATGATGCACTATACCTTGCAGAGACACTGCGATCAATACGAGTTAGGCAGCAGATATATTTGTGAATTTGGACACGTGTTGCTTCCATTTAAAAGGAACATCTATATCAAGGCTGGGAATTTAGAGCCCCAGTTCACTGCGGTGATCTTCTGATTCTCCTTATGTTTACCCTCCGTGTAACTTGCATCCAAAGAACTACAACTAGTCACACACATCATGTAGAGAGAAGTTTTTGAAACCTGAACGGAAGCTGCTATGTCATGGAACTATGACATTGGTAGAGCCACTGTAAAGGCTGACAGCTTATACACATTTGCCCCTGCTGAAACCCTGAATAAAGTGGATCCAGACAATTCCTGTCTTTTCCTGGCTGAATGCTGGTCACCACCAGTAGTCCTTTGTCAGTTCTTCATGGAGGAATCCTCATGGATTCCCTACCACATCAGAGGAAAAATGTGGATGACTGCTTAAATTCAGATAAAAAAATAGCAATCAACAATAGTAAGCTTGTGTTAATTTTCTTCCAGTCTGTTCTATCTTCATTTCAGTGCAACAAACAATTAAAAAAGGCATGGAAAAATGAAGCTGAGTAATTAAGATTATTACTTCTCTCGGTAATGGAAGAGACAACAGTACTAGGTACTGGGTTTTGGTGATTGTGAAGAATGTTCATTTTCTAAACTAACAACTTCAAAGGGAAGCTCTAATGTTACCATAGTAAAGATAATTAAGAACATTATACTAAGAAACAGTAGGACCTGTGTCTGACTTTAGGCAACTTGCTACAGATATTGATATGACTCCTACCCCTGCTGATTCTGAAGTCTGAAAGATGTGCCAAGTACTGTTGGGACATTTACTCAAGTTTGTTTGGTTTGGGATTTTTTTTTTCTTTCTTCATAGTAGCAACCCACTTACATCTGAAAAAACTCTCATTGCTAGACTGATATTTAAATAGGTAAATACTGAACTCTGCCAAACTACAGCCTAAGGAAAATACCATTATAAGGCCACACAAAGTTCTGGGAAAGACTTTTATATGCAACATGCTTACCTAGTTTAATATCTCCATCTAATGTGAAAAGAATATTGCCAGCTTTTAGATCTCTGTGGATGATCTTATTTTCATGCAAGTAGTTCAATGCTTCCAGTGTCTGCCTGCACACCACTTTGATCTGGGGCTCTGTTAATGGCCTTTCAAGCTCTACAAGAGACAGAGACAGAAATAAACAGAACATTTTTACATTTTATGTTGTTTTGTGTTCATAGCAATCAGTATAGAGGTATATGTGAAAGTTAATTAATCTGACAGACTCTGAACATCATATGTCAGAAAAACTTCTGTCTTAAAATATTTGCTCCTTTCAGTAAAAATTTCATCCCCTGTACCCAAAACCTCCCTCAATATGAACTATGTATACCTACCTATCTGAACTGTGAAAAAGCTATACCATTTAGAGATTGGTTCTTTTGTACGGTACATCGAGATGTTAAAAGACTAGATCCTTTACTTACTGGTATTAACATTCACCTAATTTGCAGAATAAGCACAGAAAAATCTGATTTTAAGGTTGATGCAATATAAAAAATTATCACAACGTAATTTGGAAGATGGCAGGGGAAGGGGAAGAATGAGATCCTGAAAAGGGCTCATATAGATTATGTTATAACAACACAGCTCCATAAGCATATGAGAACAACTCATCACATTCACTTAAAGGATCAAGACAAAAATGTGTTTTGAAAAGTAAATGAACACTTTAAAAATGAGAGAAAATTAATTTAACTTATGAAGTTATGTCCATAGATATAGGTGTAAATGCTAATTTTAAAACCCCAACATTCAACACATATAGCACACCAATTACATAAATATTTGCATTTCAAAACAATATACATGTGAAACAAGTCTTAAAATATATATGTATTACAATTTTAAGATGTTATTAAGTTTATTATTTGAAATAACTTATTTACCCAACATTACTGCATCTACTGCTCCACCTGCACAAAATTCGATCAGGATCTGTACACAAAAAAAAGGATACACAAATTACAAATTAAATAGTTCTGCTGAACTGAACCATTGATAAGGGAGCATTATTGGGAAACCCGAGTTTCAGACTATTTGGCCTTGACAAATTATTTCACTAACCTCTGCAAAATATTGGTACTGTTACCTAGCTAAAAGTAGGGCTGTGCTGCTCAATCAAATTATTTGAAAAATGCTTGGAGATACTCAGACAAAAGTTTTAATCCAAAGATAAAATTGCATAATAAAACTTATAAAACATAATAAAACAGTCAGCTTGAATCTGACTCATTGTAATGTGATTTATATAATCCCTGCAAACTCATTTCTCGATTATTAAACTATATTTCTATAGTATAATGTCTCTGACTGAAAAGTCCAAGTATAAGAGCTACATGATTTTCCAGTAGCAGATGTTATCTCCTCTATTGTTTCAGATGAGATGAAAATATGCAAAAAATATCTTAAAAGTTACAGAAAATTAATAAATTCAGATGTTTACATAAATTTTGCTCCATTTTCATTGATGCCTATTAATACATCAATGCTTTTATCCCAGAATCTAATAATACTAGAACAACTCCATCTCCAGTTCTCAGTTTCAGTTTGAAACAAAAATTGCAATTATTTTGGGGCACAAACTATGCTGACATGTAGGACAGAAAGAACATACACAAAGGAGAAAGAGGGTAGACAAAGGGAATGAGGAGGGCAAGAAAGAGGAAAGGTCATCCCAGACTGACGTCCCACCCTTTCTTATGTGTTTTTCTTCTTTAATTTGAACTTTAAACATTAAATTATAATTTTTAGTCTGACAGCTAACAAGCATTTCTTGTCAGGATCCTAACAGTCAATATTCTGGGAAATAATATCTGAATTTTTTCCTTCAGAGTACTTTTAAAATCAGAGTATAATTGCCTGTAAAAGAGGAAACCTCAAATTATACCTTATGCCATAACACTTATATATACACCACTTACGTTACATTTTACTTCAAATTACTATTATAATTAATCCTCACAACAATGGTACTAACAAATGTATTATATAATGCAACTCTTTATAAATGCTTTAAACCATTATTCCATTTACATGCTTTTGCATACCTACTGCCAAGTAAGTTAAGTGTGGGAAATGTAAATAAAGAATTTCTTTCTCTCAAATTTGCTGTTTGATCTGACAATCTGACAAAGGTCTCTTTGGTAAAGAAATTGTATTTCTAAAACTGTAAAGCAAAAACATATTTTTATGTCCAACTATCATTCTTTTCTTTTTTTCCTCCACTAAATACTGTTTACTTACCACATCATTATAGCCTTCCCTTTGCCGCTTTCATGCCTCTGCATTTCACTGTAACTATATATCTGCAATTTTATTTTTGAACTATTTACTCCTCTTCTATCTTTATTCTGCCAGTGAAACCTATCCACTCAGTTTCATATTCTGCCGTTATGCATACTTGCTTTCATGCTGACCTTTATGCATAGAAATTTTTTCACTATTCCGCTGTTTTATACAGTATGATTTTACTCTGCATTCAGATCACACAGTTTTCACAAAGCTTATCAAAATAAATCTACATCAAGAAACATGGTATTACACTTCCATTGTTTTCATGCTTAAACAATAAAGCATGTTTGTAGGACTCCAAGGAAATTTTCTTTTATTTGTTTTAGGTATCTTTTTTTAATTATAAACTCTTTTTTAAAAAAAACATGTATTCTTCGTACAAGACCAAAAGCACTTATAAATATTGCATTGGATCACCTAAAAGAAAAGATTGTATTTTCATAGCTAAAGATATTCAGTGCCCAGGATATAGCAGAAGAGTGACGTGAAGTGACATGAAGTGAAGTGAAGATGCCCACTATACTTCTGTGTACAAGTATCTAGATTTTAAGTAAATTAATTATGGTTCAAGTCCTAATAAACTGTCCTTCCTGGAAGTACCGATGAATTCACTCGTATTTAAAAAACATACTTCACAGGCTGACCTTTTCAGCACATTATTTATTTTTCAGCTGTGGATTCTGAATCTCACTCCAAATTGTGCTAATGTAATTAAAATCTGAGTCCTGCTGTTACAAATAAGCACTAACTCCATACACCAAAATGAACTGCCAATTTTCAAATTTTAGATTCAAACTTCTGACCAAATGACTCAGTGTAGCTCAATTTTACAATGCCAATTTCCTAAAAGTCATACTCGCAATTTACAAATTAGTTTTGAAACTGAGTAATTATCACAATAGTGACAACCCAGAAATAATGATTGACAAATGATCTTTTAATAAAGCCAAGAAAAAAAACATAGTTTCAATAACCTTTTGAAATAAGTAGATGCATTTAGAGAAGAAAAAAATACCTACCCACAGATTGTTTTCATAGTAGAAAGCATCTAGGAGCTTAACAATATTAGGATGATCACAGGATGCTAAAATATCAATCTCAACCATGTAATCTTCAAGTTCTTCTTCTGATTTAGTATCAATCACCTTTGCAGCAGCCAGTACTTTCGTTTCTTTGTTCTGAGCCTATAAAGAAAAGTCACAGCAAACATATGTATGTGAATTTCACCAGACAACTGTCACCAACAACAAAAAACAACAAAAAACCCTCTCTTGACATTTCCGTACTACTTTCCTGCCTTTAGTTTGCTTCTCTACAAAAAGAGAACACCTGCATATTAAAGACTAGATAAATTCCATCAGAAAAAGGATTTAATAACTTTTCTCAAGGTCAAGAAACAATGAAAGACAGGAATACAAAACCACTTAATTCTCGTCACATTCCTTAAACCATCACGCAGTATAGCTTAGGGTCATTATTATTTTGTCCTCCTAAGATGAAGTTCTGCGCTGCTCCTCAAAAAACTATCTATTAACACTTGGCAAGGAGTATTAAGTAGCCTCCACCCTCTTGTTTCTGACTGCACATTCTTGCCCTTCTGACACTCCCCACATTGTGGCAGCACAGCTGTTCGCAAAGCCACATAGAAAAACAGATCCTCTACCAGTAATCAGTAGGTTACGCTCTTCTTCAGCCAGGGGCTGTATTCAAGCTCCCACGTTAAAAAGCTGCCAAGCCATCATTAATTTGTCTGGGCATTTTACTCTCTCTGCTTCAGAAGTCTAGGAGCCATTCCATAGATGGCTACTCATTGCAGCTGGCCACGCTGAAAATGCTGCCAGCCTCTACTTTATTGCTCCACACCTTAAGGCCAGGGAGCTAGAACTGCTGTAGTGATAAGGTCAACTGGAGAACAAGTAAGATTTTGACTGAAAAGCAAAAGGAAAACAAGACCTTGGGTATGGAATTTTTTTTAAAAAAAGCATTCCTGCTATGCATTTAATTATTCGTTGGCTTTTTTTAAACATAAGAAATTACAAACAATTAGGCTGACTGTTATTTAAATAGCAAAAAAATTTCAGAAACCAGTTGCTGTAAATACTTATTCACAGAATATTGCTGAGAAACTAATCTAGCAAAACTAGGCAAACTGAGATTTTTTTTTTTTAATATGTGGGGGATAAAGTAAATATCAAACACACAGCCTCCATATACACACATAAAATTATACACACTTTCTAATTCTCTTGCAAGTTATGTTTGAAGGAATACTGTAACTTGGAATTTAGTAAACTTTAAACAAGAAGGTATGTTTTCTCAAGCCATCATAAAAACACTAGTTTGTCAAGGCATTTCCAGTTTTTGTGCCTGAATAAATGAAGTTGAAGGACTGAAGTCTACTTCACCAATGATACGTAAAGACCATCAAGAAAAGGCCTAATTTACTCCACCTAGCTTTTGACATTAAAATGAAATTAAATGAGAAGTAGGGACATAGGCTCTTTCCAAAGCAGCAAAAGAGAAGAACCTGCAGGGGCAATGCTGACGCCTGATGTGCAGCATCACAAGGCGGCTCGTCCTGTCTCTGCTGTGTGGCTGCTGCACGGGGCATCTCGGCCCCAAACCTGGCTGAGATGAACCCCGGACAGGACACAGCACGAATTCCAAAACCTGACTTTCGTCACCTAATCTCCTCATACTAATATCAGACAAAAGCTGATATGAGACAGCAAGTAAGAATTCTTAAGAATGATTTCCAAGGTCTAAATATTATTACTTTCACAGACATAAATAATTCTCTCAATGTGGCAAAAGAGAAAAAAAAGATTTAAAGATAAAGGGTTATGATAACATTCAGTAAAACAGCAATAACAGCAAAACACACTTACAAGCATAGTCCTAGCTGGTTCATCTTATGTTGAGGGTAAAGGTTTTCTGTAACATTTATTTTTATCTCAATATTTTTTCCAAAACAAAAAACAACCAATCTTCCCAACCTCAATATTTGCCCTCCCATTTTTAACAACAAAGATAAGGGATCTTTATAACATTATTTGAAAACAAACTACTGAGAAGTTTTCCAACACACATTCTAATAATAAAAAGAAAAAGGTCTGCTTAATAACACAAACATCATTTGTTTTGGTTTCACGTTTTATAGCCAGAACGAAAGACCAACTTTCCTACTCTAGAGCGGCACTGTAAATTAAACATGAAAGGTGAAACAGATGTCTGACTCCACAACAGAATTAGACTTGGTAGCTTTACATGTGCAGAAAAATGGTTGTTAAAGCAACTTTCTAAAGGATTCAAATATTAACTGTACATTTACTTTTTTGAAACATGCATGGCAACACACTCTCCATCACACCTTACAAGAAGGACACTTAAAAAAAAAGAAAAAATTCTGAAATTCAATTTAACACAAATTTGCATGTAAACTATATAATGGTAATAATATTTTGTTTAAATAAAACTATTTTAAACTTCTACATCAGGAAACAATAACAGATGTTACTGTTTTCAGATTCAGTTTCACCTTTGATAGAGAGAGAGAGGCACTGGTAAATTAGCATGCATGATTACAAGCTAGGAAGTTTGCTGCATTTATAGCATATATTGCTTTTTTTCTATTCAGAGAGTGACTACTTTGTATTTTGATTTTTCCCAGATCCTTTTGCTTGGGGTAACTAGAAATCTGCTTTGAATAAGTTTCTTTTATTTCCTCCTTGTGGTAGCTCTATTAAAACACCTCATTAAAAACCAGAAGTGATTATAGAAACAGTATGATTATCTTTATGAGCATCTTAACAATTATAAACAAAACAAATGTTTGCCTTTGTTCTGACTTGAGATAGTAAAATTTTGTAGGCTAGATCCAGACGCTTTTTCCAGTTCTCAAAAGAAAAAAGCTTTACAATTAGAGTATTTCCACTGAGTATTTCTGAGGACTGATAAAACATTTTAAGTATACATCAAGTTACACTTGAAAATAAAAAAAACCACCTTTGAATATTTTAAACATTATTTTAAAAGTTCCTTTTGAATAAGACATTATTCATCTCCACCCCACAATGCACTCTATAATAAATATCCATCTATGTGACTTGCTGTAAGAAGCACATAAGAAATATGCTCTTTTGAACTGTGTAGGAAAGGATTTTACTGTTCATGCATAAGATTTATGTAGCACTGTACTGCATGTGGAAAAAAAAAAACCTCTGGATTAAGAGGAACAAAAAAGCATTTACAGCTTTGTGTGGGTATGTTTGTTTTTTCTAGACTGGCTGAAGTCTTTTTTCTGCCACATAACATTCTCCAAAGGTCAGAGCAGGAGCAAAAATGTTTGTGTAGATGCAGTCTTGATTTGCATATACTCATTTTGCATTTGGGTACATGAACATTTAAAGTCAAATAACCATTCATGTTACTCAGAGGTTCTGCCCTTTCAAAATAGGTTCTGTACTAGTAGCCCAGCAGCTTCTTCCTATATTTTAGCTCACAGCTACCAATTCAAGTTATTCCAAACGCTCTGCTTAAATACATTTCATTCTGCTTCCATGACAGGCGATTTAAGCTTCAGTCCTACACTAAGAAATCCAAACTGGCATCTTCAATGGTTATGGTTCAATCCTGCCTTATGTGGAGACAAGGAAGAAAGGGGGGAGAAAGATTTTCTTTCTTTGCATTAACAAAATTTGATCTTTTTCACAAGATTCATACACAATGGTTGAAAACTGCATTGGAATAATTCATTCCCCCAAGATCTGACTAATGAAATATGACATAGATGTTATTAACTAATACATGCAACAATACATAAATACTGCAATCCTTCCACCAAGACTTCTATTTGGATTATATATTTAAGGTTACTGCAGCAAACATTAACTTACAGAGAGATAGTATGCACAAGGGAATAGCAAACTATGTTACAGCACCGTTCTTGCAATGGATGGCACAGTCTCTTTAGCAGAAAACACATAGAAAAATACTCTTATTCTTCTAATTCTAAGATAAAGTACTTTTAGAAAGATGGATTGTAGGTTTGCATAGAATAAATACGATCTTGTAAAGCAGAACTTGCAAATCGCTTCCTGAACCTAAATCCCTCATGAATGGCAATGGCATCTAATGCACAAAAATGGTGTAAACATTTGAAAACATATCAGTACAAGAAAGAAGAATAACCACTCTACACAAAGCTAGGATCTGCGAGTATGTGAAGTCAGTGACTCCTCCTTATCAATCCTGAAATTTTATACAGTATCATATATCCAAATATAAGTTCCAGAGCCAGAAGCTTTGTGAAGAGACTGATCGCAGAATATTAAAAGGCAGGTTTACTGTCTGGGCACTCAGCCAAGACATTGCATATTCCCAGCCATGGACAGCAGGGAGAGCAGAGCCACCGTTCCAGAGTAATAGGATTACAGCTCAGAGATAACTCATAGTCTTTCATCTTTAGATGACCAATATGAAGTTTCAGCCTTGGTTGTGAGGAGCTGTTGCAGTTTCCTATCACCAGCAAATGTTTCCTTCCCAACTGTGCAGCTCCCCTCCTGCAATGTGGCATGTAGACATCTAAAAATTAAACACTGCTTATAGCTGAAAAGAGTTAAGTACGTCCTTCATCTACTGTTCAGCCAACAGGAAACAAATCTGAGATACGAGATAGAAAACTGTTCGTCACCTTTCTTCCTGGTCTCCTTTGAGATGTTACATAACCACACCGCATGTTTTGCAGGCAGCAAAACAAATCAATTAAGCAGCTTTTCCTTTCTGACTCATTCTTCTCAACAAAAGTATAGTCATAACCATAGATCTTCAAGGTTGCCAAAAAATGAAAAATACGCACAGCCCTATTCAGCAAAAGATGTTTTTTTACACATAAGAAGCTACACTTTCACGTAAACCTGGGATTGTCAGATCTAGCTCCATAAATGCTTTCTGATGATGTCTGAGGAATCAGTACTGAACAACTGTCCTTGTACAACACAAAGGCAAGAGCTGTTTCTCAGAGCTATCAGAAAGCAGTGGATCTCAGGCTTTCTTAAACATATGAACCAACGAAAAAAACTTCCTATAATTTCAGATTTTAAGAGCCTGAGCAGATAAATCTGTAAGAAGCAGTGTGGCCTACTGGAAAAATCTACACTGGATTTTGTTTTGTATATATTTACTATACCATATTTAACATTGTCCTGATTGACAAGTATCAAGTGTTCAAAATTCTTTTCAAAACACGGAAAGGTGTTCTTTATTAGTGAATTTTAGAAAAAAAAAAAATCTACTTCAATTAATTGGATAAAAGAAAATGTTAATTCTAACATTGAGTGTCGAGAAATGTCATTAAAAGTACCAGTTTGAATTCAAGAGCAAATAGCTACCTCTGCAATATTAAACCACAGTTTTTACAATAAATCACAAGGTAGGCCAATGAAAGAGATGGCAACCTCCACAGATTTCTGGAAATTAAGACAAGCCAGTCATTTCAAAGAAGCTACGTTATTTTGCACCAGTCTTCACTGCACAATGGTTGAAAATACAGTAATAATTAAAAACAAAAATATAGAAAATTTCAGGTTTTTGTTTAATTATACATATGGTTGGCCCAAGGAATTGAAAACCAGCTAACTTCAGTTATACCTGCGAAAACTTGTTGAAATGACTGTTACAAAAGAACTATTCAGAAGATAATGAAAGGATATTATCTACCAAATAGGATGATACACCCTTAAACTACAGATGATCAGCCAAAAATTTTCCCTGCCTGCACAATGGATCATAACTACCTTCTATACAGTTTCCTCTACTTAAGAGACGTTTAATGCCAGGGAAAAAATACTGAAATGGAAGTGTAGATAAAAGCGTCTCTTATTTCCTACGAGCAAATAGTATTACTAACAAAGTGGAGCCCAAGGTTCAACCCAGACTACTGAAGTGCATCTTTATGATACTGTGGTCTGGTGCTGCCTTTGTGGCTATACTAGTTTTGGAGCGGTTTCCATGACAACTTCACTCTTTTAACATTATCCTTGTTCTTCGTACTTATTGTGGTTCTTCTGCTTCCTCCATAGTTGGTTTCTGAGGATTCCACAAGTTATTTTTGGGAGTAGTATGGAATGTAATTTTCATGTTTAACCTCATGATTCCCTTTATGTATTTTCATTAATTCTGTGGTATTTTGCATACTAGCTAAGCAGTGTTCCCATCCTGATTCATGCACTGTGTCACTGAAATCAGAAGGAATATATATGTACATATATGCATATTTGAAAAGTACCAATGCTGAACTAGCAAATACGCGCAAAATAACTGAAACAGTCCTTCAGAGGAAATTTAACAGAGGAGAGTGTATCAGATTTTAGCATCAGTCTTCTTATTTAAGCAAATATGTTTAAAAAACAGAATAAAAGAAAAAATAAAAATTGCTAAACATTGGCAAGAAAAGCTCCAAAATATGCTATGCTGTGTTATAATAACACATTATTATTTTCCCTTATCTTGTTGCACGATAGCTCACATAAAAGCAACAGGAAAAAACAGCTGACAATATTGGGAAAACATTTGTAACTAAAGCATTAAGTGGTGCCAGAGGTTTAAGTGCAAAGGACTGGTGTTTTTTTCCTAAATTCAGTTATAACAACTGTACATACTACTTGCAAAAGCAGCATTAAAATACACAATTCCGCATTACAAACAACTCCTATACTTGAGAAGGGGGAGGTGTGACAAATTAAGATTTATCCCTGCAGTGCTAAGCTGCTTTGCCAGTATCTTTCATCTGCAGAGGACACTAACAGTTGCCAGCAGAGGTTTTCTCCGTATTAGCCGGCACCAGACAACGTCAGCCCCAAACTGACTTACAACATCCCAGGAAAGATAGCAGCCCAGTGTATCTTGGATTACAGATATCCTACAGTTATTTATTCAGTCTTGTGTCACTTGAAAAAGACAAACAAACAAAAAAAACCCCAAACCATAATGCTTACTGCTTATTAATTTACAAGTTTTAGTCCCTACAGCTTAAAATTAAGTCTTTATTCAAGCAATAAACACAGCTTTATTCCTGATAACAGAAATTAATAATGCTTCCAAGAAACCACGATATCAAGAAATAATTTTTAATCAAACAACAATTGCTAATTCTAGCTGTTCACTAGAATTACTTTTAAGATAACCAACAAGCCAGAGTTGAAGTTGTCTCCAGACTGCTGTTTTTTCAGAAAGGTATCATGCTGCCAGGTTGACAGTTGAGAATTTTATTATTTGCTCTCGATAATTTTATGATTTGTTTGAACACAGGACTTAAGAAACCTCCAATTCCTTTACCTGGGAGGATTCTACATTATAATCTTGCTTCTAGTTATTTAACATCTCTAACAATGCTTTAGTTCACTTGAGATGAGATTTCTTTCAATAACACTGTAACTAAGAGCCCAGTGTTGCTCCTGCTAACATCTTTTCCCAGAGAGACATTTGGAGTTGTAAAAGCTAACTCTGCAGCTTTCTGCAAACAGATATATCACAGAGCATTTTGGCTTCATGTAGCACTAAGTCATTTTGTTTACTAGCACTTTACAGACTACATAGTGTACATTCACAGATGTACACGTATCAACCCAGTACACTTTGGTTTTTTTTTTTTTTTTTAACATAAAGTGGCTAGGCCAACCCACAGTTCCTCCTTACCCTGTTCCTTGGAGATAGGTTACAAAACAAAATTGGGATCTCCTCTGCCCAGAGCCTTTAACCAGATCAGATGTAAGATGGCTACAGCTGTTTGCTGACCCAGCACAACTATTCATGTATAACAAAATAAAAAAAAAAAAGCACATCCGACTTGAGCATAGAAAATTCTGTCTTTCCAAACTGGAGATGAGCAAGTCAACAAAATAATAAATAAAGAAAAACGACAATTTCTTTGGACTTTAAGAACCCTTCAACAAAGGCCTTCTGACACGTTACTAGGGAAACTACATAGTCATAGAAATGAAATGTGGCACAGTCATTAAGTTAAAAAAAACTCACTGTCAAAAAAGTAAAGAATATTATTAAAAGCTCTACATTTCATATAGCAGAAGGCAGGCATTTAAGGACCTATACTAAGACAATTTATTTTATGTATTTATTGTAGAAGATGATGGGATATAACAGATGTAACTTAACTGTATCATTTAAAGTGTATACACCTTACGAGCTCAAAAATTCAGGCAGTTTGGGAAAAGGTTCTGTATAATTTCATACTGCAATGTGAATCATATCCAAGACTTGCAATGAGCACAGCTAAATAGCCGGAAGGGAAAGATTAAATAAAACAAGATGAAGCATTATCACCCCATTTCATTCTCTGTCTTGCTAAAATGAACAATAAATAAAGTATACCTCATATATTTTAAGGGAATAATACAAACTATATAGGCAGTTTAAGATTCAGTATTTTACAAAAAGACACAGCTGTTAACAGTGGGAAATGAAACGTGACTACATCAATACCACATTAAAACTGGCAACAGCTCTTGCAAAACTATCAAAGCATATCTTCTGTTGCTCCATGCATGCTCTAGTCTGTTGAGATGAAACTTCCCCTATTTCTGAAGAAAAAAAGGAAGTAGAGTAGCTTTTGACAGCTTTCATAAAAAAGCTGTACATCATCCCTGTTTTTTTAAGTACAACTGTTATAGAAACCAATTCATATTCTCTTTATTGTATTAATGTATTTTAAAAAGAACAGGAAATTTAGAATTCTAGAGGGAAGTCGTTGCTTCCTTATGTACATATCTTTAAAACAATTTAACAGAAACCAACTGCAAAGACAGCAACAACAACAAAAAAATCAATATAGGTCAGCCAGTGTCTTTCAGCTCTCTTTAATGTAAACAAGTTATTTTCAAGTCAGTTCTACAATAAGCTTTATTAATTACAAAATTCACTATGATGATTTATGCTATTTAATGCTTATACAGTCTGTGACTTGCCAGTAGTTTTCTTGTGAGTCTTAAGTAATGACCCTAAAGCTGCATACCATCTCACGAAAACAAAGTGAAATCTTCTGACATGCAAGTTAGAAAGGTTGCCTCACATACAGTTTATAACGACCTAGCCATCTTTGTGCTGCAAGTATGACATCTCAAGAGATGAGAAAGAGCCATCTGAATAAACATTTGGCATTCCTTGAAAATTGGCTATTCAAGTGCCACAAAAATAGCGTCTTGGGTTCTGTAAGTAAACTTAATTCATATTCAGCACAGTAGTGGAACATGTTGCTTCTGATGTTGCCTTTCAGATTAACTGTTTGGTTTGTTGGTTTTTTTTAATTGGTGAATTTAAACAACCAAACAATTAAGAAAATTGACTACTCTGAGAAACTATATGAATGCCAACCCTATTATTTATCAGCTGATTTCAGAAACAATTTTAATTTAGAAGCATGCTACTGATGACAATCTTTTTCAAATTCTGGTATGTTTTTTGCACTTGCTGCTTGCCGTTTTACTGATTAGTGTAATTCATTCAGAATTTACCTAATATGCTAGTGATAAATACAAATGGCCATAGGAATAATTGCATTACTTGATAAATTTATTAAAAACAAATCAAGATAAAATACTTCAACTCTTTGCAGAGCTTGATGCACAAAATATTCACAGGGAAAACAGTTGCTTTACTCAGACTTCTGCAACTAATGAACTTGTGAGCTTCTATGGTAAAAGATTTTCATGCAATGTAGGAACAATGTTCTTCCTCCAACAGAACTGCTGAGTATCACGATAAGGTTAAACACTGCAAACAGTTAAACACACAAGATGTTCAAGAGGAAGTACTGTTCTTGTCTCTTAATAGTGTGGCAGTGTTACTTTTAATGGAATTATGAAAGCTTTAATTTGCCCATGTCCCCCATGAACCGACAGCAATGAGGATGCACCAGCATAGCTGTTAGAGATGAAGCAGCTTTCCCTTTGACAAGACTTCCCTCTTTCTCCTACTCCACGTTTTCTCTCATGTTTGTTTTTTTTATTCTTTTATTAGGCTGAAGGCTTTTTGAAGTAGAGGGCTATCTTATGTTGTGTATCTGTACAGCGAGAGGGAATGCAGAATTCCATTCTTGCTTCAAAACACTCTACAGAAACTGAATTGAAATTCAGAGTGAGCGCTTTCCTCATACAGGTGAATTTAGGCCAAATAAGAAGTCTTATAAAATTTTCATTCTTTTCTAGCAGTTATGCAGCATACTAAAAGTGGAGAAAAGAATTACCACCTGAAACAAAACTTTTAGTAAATTTCCCATTAAAGATACATCTACATAACAGAATTCTTCTAGCACGGGTGTCAGTGATGCAAAGGGACAGAACTACTGGCTGATAACAACACCAACAGCAGTATTTAGCAAAACTGCCTTTTTATCAGTACTATTGCTAACAGCAGATGATTTATACAACAGAAGTACATCTATTTTTAATTTTGTCCTGGCAAAAAGCATTCATCTGACACACCTTAACAATTTCAGAGTATCAATATGCCACCTTGATGCTTCCCTTTCATAGCTATTTAAGCCAATGCTGACACTTGTCCTGTCATTTTTCCCTTACATCAGTACTGTTACTTGTCTGGCCCTCCCGTGAGATGGTCTGGGGAGCCAAGAAGATTACATGTACAATCAGCTTTTGGGTGGTTTAGTGCCTTGAACCAGATCATCATGGGGTTGGCAAGCACCAGACCTGTCACAAGGAAAGAGGTGGGAATGAGAATACACTGCCGGAACTCTGGCTGCATTGAGCTGCATCATTGGAAACTGTTGTGGAAAACAGTCATGGTAAAGACCCAGCCACTCATCATTCAAAAGTCTCTTCTGTACTTACTAAAGCTTTTGAAATGCACCGCTTTGAGAAGAGTGTTATTGACTGTTTCACTTAGTATCACAGATACACATTGTTTTAGTGCTTTTCAGAGATTCAAAAGAATCTTCTTATTACACTGGCTCAAAGGTGAGGTCCCATGCTGGGCCACTAAAGAAGTTACATTGAAATGGACATCACTGAAATAGGAGATTTAACAAAAGTCTGTCCACTAGCTCATTTTTATATTTCACTTTTAAATGCTAGGGGAGGTGTGTGGTTTTCTGTTTGTTTGGTTTTATTTAAGTGTAACATGCTAAATTAACAAACAACTTCTAGGGTTAGTAAACTGACCAGAACATCTAAGTTTGCTACTAAGAGACAGCTTAAAGTTCTTGCTACAGCCAAAAGCAAAGGATGCATTTTCAGGTACCCCAGCTATCCCTGTCAATCAATAGGAAACACTTGACAGTATTCTTGTTTATATGGTGAGCCTTAAGCTTTCAGACTTCCCGCCCCAAACAGATGAAAAATAGCAGATGGTGCTTCCTTCTTTCAGGTTACTTATAAAGTCAGTTAGTGCATCTTCACCGGTGGTAAAAACTAGTTAGAAAGGGTGAAAGAGTAAAAACAAGCTTGGCTTAACTCTAAGACTACCCATTTCTCCGCATTACTGGAATGATTCGAGTTCGGTTTTGGGATGATTCCTGTTCAAACTCTTCTGACCATATTTCCCAGCAATCATCACAGTTCAGTTTTCAGAGTGTAACGTAGTTGCACAGACCTATGGTTCTCACCCATGACTATCCGGCACTGAAAAACCAAACAGTTCGCCCGAATGGTGAACTAAAAGATTTGTGGCATCCGCAGAAGTTGAGCAAGTAAGAGAATGCAAGAAGGACAATTAAAATCATTGAAGGGTCAAGCAGTTGTCTTATTAAAAAAACAGACTGAAAAGGTTGGGCCTCCTCAATTCAAACAGGAAAAGCTGAAGGTGGGGCAGGAACATGACTGAACTTCACAAAATAAAGGCGGCAGCATATGAATTGAATAAAGCCTGACTGAGACAAAGGCTGTGGAGGAGATGAGGGTTTACTGCAACATGCTAATTCTTGCTGAAGCACTCAATTGACATTTCTCCATTACAGTTTTACAGCGTTCTGATTACAAAGTAGTAACTCTTTGCCTGGTAAAGTTATCTTCTATAATGTGAAATCTAGATAAGCGCTAGAGAAAAGCTTTGGTTTTACAGCATAAATCTGTGTCTGGAGAACCATTACCTACAAGATAAAGAAAGAAAAAATTCCAGTGTAAAAAGTCTTGCCAAGTTGTTATTGTATCATTACCAAAGTTACAATAACTTCCCTCAGAACACTGTTTTCTGAATCATGGTTATGACTAAACATTTCGGGGGGGAGGGAAACAGTTCCTTAAAGTCCTCCTTAAACAAGAAAGTCTCAGATCTAAAATGCTGTTCAATTAGATATGAAGAAAGTAAGGAGACAGTCTTCTCCAATTCATTATCAAGCTAGATGGATTCAAAAACGATTCTGCCTTAGCATGGGGATTCACCATTGCTTTCATATTAAGTAAAACAATTTTGATGTAGGCACAACTTCAAGTTCTAGGGTAATGGTTTCCCCCAAAACTTCATCAGACTGTACAGTTGCCCTTCCCCTTTCTGATCACCCACTCATCTTTAATAACTGCATTAATGCAACTTTAGAAAAATTCCTTCTGAAAATTAATAAAGTCCCTTTATTTGTCATGGCCTCCTTCGGTTTCAGATTTTCTGAAACAACAACCAACAGACTAATTTTTAAGATTGACACTTTAAGGTAACAGTCGCTTAGTCCTCTGCAGTAAGGAGAGATTTAGCAAATTTTAAACACTAATCAATAAATTGATTTGACTATTGTGGTATGATCCTACTTTGTCACCTCTTCGTATTCTTCTCCATAGAAAAATCAGTAAATATTAAAATCATAGCATAGGATAGCATGCTTCGGGTAATCAGAACTTTCTTAAAGCCAGATTTTGGGTGGAACTTGATTCAAGCATGAATCTATGCTTGAGCAATTTCTTGCTCTAGGCTATAGGTAATTAACTAAATAGAAAATGGCTCAAAAATACAAACATGGCTACATAAAAGGGAAAGTTTGTGTCTTTCTCTTAGCTTCCAAATCACCATTCATGCTTAACTGTTTTACGTTAACTCATATAAACACATGCAATCCCACAAAATACTGCAAACCAGTCTTAATCCAGAAAAGTAAAAATAAACAAGGAAAATCTATAACTTCAATATTGTGACTTGCTTTTACATACATTTAGAACTGCTTGAAGAAACAGTACATCCTCCTAAAATGAAATATGATAGTTTAAGTAGGTGCATTAAATATACAAAGAATCTTCCATTACTATTTTATTGTGAATTTTTTACTTTAGGTAAATTTTCTGCTGCATGTACTCTAGTTGGTTTGTATCATGAACGTAGAGCATATTCAACAGAAAATTAGAAATGCCTGTGGAAAATTAACATTTACAGCAAAGCTTTAATTTGTTGAAGTATGAATACCATTGCAGAGTGGTTTGAGGTAGCCTACTAGCTTTTATTGAACATTACTTAGCTAATTTTTATTGCCTGACATCCTTCAAACATATTCTGCAAGTACTAAGTCTTCTTTCTCTCTAAAAAGATTCTGTCCCATTTCTGAGTGGAAAAAAAAACGTGTTTCCACTTGACATATTTGAGACATATTTGACAGTTAAAAATTTCTCTCAAGCATTCCAAACTGTAATCACGTTATAAAACCATTAAAAATGGATTAGAGGGAGTTACAATATGTATTTCACATGGGTTTGGAGAAAAATTACAAAACATCATTCATTTTTTTACTCTGTGCTATTAATTCAGTCTGCTTTGTTTTCTAACTGCAAACTTCACGGCTTTTCCGTCACTAAACATTGAGAACTGGAACAATCCAAACAGTATCAAATGAAAAGATAGCACAAGCATTGTATTTGAGTAATTTGGCAGCTACTGTAAAGTAAGACAATAGGCAAAACAGGTGAGACAATATGAATTCGTCAATTCCGTGTATAATCTGAATATAATTAAAGGTTATTGTGGGAGCACAAAGAAGCAAAGACCAAAAAAGTATTAATAAATGACACTTCAGGCACCAGGTTCTCAAGGAATGCATTTAACATCTCAAACCAGAGTGTTTAATTACATGCTGCCTCTTTTACACAGACACCACTGTCATCGAAGGAGAATGATGTTTATAATCTTACAAGACTCTCAAAACATGGGTCATGGCCCATGAAATATGTAAGGACCATTAATAACTGCATTCAATTAAAAAAAAGAAAAAAAAAGAGAGAGAAAAAAATCCCAAACTGGGGATTGTGGCATTTGCAAATACAAACCCAACAAATTATTTCTTTAATATCGTTTATGGGGTGGTCAAAACTAGAATTTGGGTCACCACCAAAAGAAACTTGTTAACTACTGCTCCGCAACGACAGCTCGGAGGGTTGTATTACTGGAGGACTACTTCCCTGCCAAAGATCAAGCTCAAAAGATTTAACCAATTTGTCTACAAAACCTGTTAAAAACAACCAAAACAGTAACACAACATTTTTTTAGCTTCTATATCAGAATTATTTAATTAAATAGACTGCCTCTGACTTAGATATGAAGAATTATTTCATCAAGTTAGAACCGCTTAAAGAAGAAGGTTCACTCTGCAGTCTATTTGACAACGTTAAACAGCCACATTTAGCTTATGCCTGAAATCCAAAGTTTTACTCTCCAGACAAGAAACCAACAGTCCAAGTACTTACACAAATAGTTAGCTAAGAAATATGAAATATCAGATGACATGAAAAAAATAGGAACTTTTATAAACATAAATAAAATCAAATAATGATTTCCTATTTACTTAAGAGTTTTAAACAGTTTATATAACTGTGCTCACACCTTGGAAAAGATGACTGCCTTACCAAGGAGTAATCATGAGCATTCTGTATTTATCCCCCACAAACTTGTCTGCAGTTTTTATTCTGATTGCAACAGACAGACAATACATTACTCATAAGTTAAGCATTGCGATGCTGATTTTAAGCCAAGTGACTTAAAGATGTCCAAAAAGTGAGACACGAAACATGTGCTATACTTCTTACTTATTTAGAATATTTCCTTGCTACAGACAAAATGGAAAGGAGATACTAGCTTCTGCAAATAGCCATTTAAAACAAGAAAGTTATCTCAGTTTACAGTCTACAGATGACTTTCTTGCACTACCTGTTTACTCAGAAAACTTAGCAAGAGTGACAATAGCTGTAAAGAGCTCTGTAAAGCTTTCCCCTTGACACATTTCCCAGGGTTTAAAACAGTGATACTGCCTTTTCCTTATCTGGTATCTTCAACATGCTAAAACTGCAATCATGTGAAAATAAAGATAACATTACAGAGCAACTCACCAAGCTGATCAGCAAGACTAAAATCATTTGTTTGTCTACTATGAACACTCATGCACCTTTTTGCATGTAGACCATACACAGCAGCCCTAAAATACGCAGGCTACTCTTACAGAAATGACTGTTCTTAGCAAGCTTCAGGTAAAGTTTTAGTTCTATTTTACATAGACTAAATATTTAAAATTGAACACTGCCATCTTATACATTAGTCTCTTGAGAGTAAATCAACTCTCTTCTCTCCTCTAACTCCTAATGCCTTTATGGCTAAACAAAGCAACATGGCATTTAAGTGAATATTATTAATTCAGATCTCCTGAGGACAACTGTACTATTTTACTGCTCCAGTTTAATACTGGAGGTCAACTTATATAGTCAATTATGAATGAAAATAGATTAGAACAAAATATATTAAGTATAGCAAACAATTTTAATCAAAATTGCCAAAAGTTCTGCACTGATTCATTCTTATGTGTTAAAATTCATTTTAGGACATTTTCACCTGCTTTTTCTTTCCAGGCCAAGGCTTATGGCTGAGTCACACATGAAACTTCAGGTTCACAAAACACATTATTTGACTGGAAATTTTCAAACATGAATTTGTCTTCCAACTAGTACTAAACATACAGGATTTCAGATGAACTCAAGCAATATCCTTTCACAGGGAACTGTATCTTTTATATAGGAATGTTTGTAAGTTCCAACAGCTCTAACAAATTCTTCTAAGGAATTAGTAGAGCTAATGACACCAGGTAAGTCAAAAGATAACGATCAGACAAAAAACAGCATATCAGTGCTTCAGCTTAGATTTTAAGTGGTCAAAGTCTATTCCTATGAGTGTTGTTACAGATGTAAAAGATAGCCATCCTAGCAAGCAGCATGATACACTAGTATCATTAAGATAACTTCAAGTTGCAATATCCAACTGTAGGAATTATTTAGATCTGCTGCAAGGCCACAGAAACTAGACAATATCAATTCTCCTTGCTCTGCTCTGATTTTGCTTTCAGGTCAGACTAATTAAAATATTTTCCAGGATTAGAAAATAAAGTTATGATGTTAGTGGTACACAAAAAGTACTTCTAAGCAGCCACCAACTGTCAGTTCATTTTTTGGCATTAAAAGGAGTTAAGGCCGCACTATCGTTAAATAAGTAAATTGGTCCAGTCTTATTAAATCACTATTTAAAAACTGTATTTGTTTCTACCTGCTGTAGAAGACATTATGGCAAAAACAAGCTCTCCTGTAAGTCATACAGGTACATGACAGGTAAGATTGTTTTAAATACACAAACAAAAGCTTAACTTCAACAAAGCAACATCATTAGTTTATTGGACTTGAAGAAACACTATTATCAAAAGCCCACTATCATTAGCCAGAGATTAATTTGGCCACTATTGCAAATATAAGTATATATAAATACTTAATGTAGTTGTAACTTTCAGAAGATAATGCATTTGGGTAATGCTGTTCACCATGATTATAGCTATCAGCTTCCACAACATTTCTTCTCTGAACCTAAAGAGAAAGCAGAATAGGCTTTTTAACCAAACACCAGTTAATTGCTGAGAGTTGGAAAACTTGTCGTCGTAACTTTAGATGAAATACAAATATTTGATTTTCAAAATTCCTATGAGAATCTTGTATACACAATGCTTCCAACATCTTAGATTCAGGGTAATAAACGGGATACTATAAATGGGCAGAATATTCCAATTCAAACTAAGAAGCATGAACACAATTCAAAACCAGACAAGTACAAAGCATTCTCTAACAATAATTTGTCAATTTCTATTAAAATATATACACACTATATATTCTCTCTCTATCTCATGTAGTATACTGCCACATATATTCTACCACTATAGAATCTGTTCCTGCAGAAGACTTGAAATTAGTATATTTGTACAATGGTACCCGTAATTATCATAATGATGGCCAAAAGGCCATGAAATTCTTGGAGGAGTTTCCTCTAGTGAAGGGCTCAAATATGACACCAACTAAACCCTAGGAAAATGCCTTTCTACAATATAGCATACAATGTTCTTACTAGCAAAAAAGGCTGGCAAATTTTACTGAAATATAGTCCCAGCACTTTATTTCTTTGAGAAGGTTAACTTAGGAAGATAGCTGCATTTTAATTAGTTATGTGCATCTGTACAACAAAGATTCTCAATCAGGAACTTTAGCAAGAAAGAGCCACAGAACACACTAGGCTTTTTAAATGTCTGTTTTCACACCATCTGAACCTTAACTTCTGGGAATTTAGAAAGCAGCTTAAAGCTGATGAAAATCTTCACATGGTTACTTAAAATTACTACAGTTTAACACTTACTTATACTGATTTACCTTAAAGCAATGTTTACTATGTGCACTGAACTGACATTTGATACAATAGGGCAATGTAACACACAATAAAGTAACATGATATAATAATGTAACTCATTTCTAAAGCAACCTGATTACAATCAACTTTAACAGTAGGAGCCTAAGATTTTTCAGGGGACCTAACCTTATCAAATCAAGAGCAGTTTCAACCTCTCAATCTCCTTCTCTTAAAAAAAAAAAAAGAAAAAAAAAAGAGAGAAAAGAAAAAAAAAAAGAGTAGCTTGCAATCTCACTGCCAAATGTCAAAGTTGAAATCAGCCTCCAATGCTAATATTATGTTTCTTCAGTGGCATTCAGAACCCTAGCAGCCCATTCAGTAATTCTAAATAACTCATTACAGGCAATTAAAAAAGATTGGAAAAAAGTCTATCATCAGCAACCTCAAAATTCTCTTTACAAGGGCCATCACCTGATGCTGAAGTACTGCAAGGGTCTATAAATTGAAAAAAGGATGGAAAACTACACTATTATTCTTTAGCCAAGAGCAAAAAGAAAAGAAAATAGCCCAAAAGTGGCCTCTCTGAAGAGGCTGAAAAGAGCTAGAATGAAAAGTCCTATAGAATCGTAAACCTTTGTCATCAGTAGTCTGCAGTTACATAGCTCCTCTGATCACAGGAGAGACTTGCAACAGCAGTCAAAACACTTGGAAACAGAGTATTTCTAAACATTACGTAGAAGTTAGTGAATACAAATGTATGAATTGTCAGAGCTAAGAAAGCTTTGGAAAACTAGAACGAACAGCTTCAAAGGAAAGAAGCTCTTATAGTAATATGGCTAAGTTATTAAAAAATAAGCAGGACCCTTGTACTGGGATTGGGAAGAAGGGGAACGAATCACAAGTTTTCAGCACCCTTAAGACTTCTGTATACAAAACTAGTTATCACTAGACATAGCATTTTTTAATGTAAATAATTTAATCATCTAGTGTTCACAATACTGCCAGAATCATTTAAGAGTTGCTTTCGAGTTTTTCTTTAAATATTTGATACTTTGTCCAGAAGATAAGTTACACAACTAAACCAAATACTTCCCTACAGGAAATCATAGCACGTAACCAATCTAACCTATTTTTTATTAGAAGTCCAAAGTATACAAAGCCTTATTTATCTGGCAATTCCATTTCATCATATATCTGCCAAAACCCTGTCACACACTAACTCCTAAGATCTTAAACAAAGGCAAATGTAGTTTTGGAAAATGTAACTGACACTAGGTTGTTGTTGGTTTGGGTTTTTTTTTTTTTTTGTAAAAAATAAAACAAAAAACCCACCACACAAACAAAATTAAAACCCTCAAACTCCCCACGCTTACATTATTTAAAGACAAAGTCTTAGAAAGTTGACAGTTCTGTTCTGGTTTATAGTTTTGATTCCAAAATTTGAGAAGGTATTGAATAGGTATTCTTGCAGTTTCTCATTTGAGGTGTATATCCAAGAAAGAACACCTTAATTCACCCTTGCTTTCGAAACAGTCTCTTGGCGAGCATGCTCAGATGCAGGAACATGAGTACTGTTAGTATCTGTGCGTAATCTTCCTTCTCAAACTAGATGGAAACAAAATGAATACTGCTGAATACATGCAGTAGGAGACCTTTTTTTAAAATGGGAATTTTTTCCAAGGAATACTAGTACTTTTAATTTTCACATGTGCTACGTTCAACAAGTTTACCAGTGTAACTGCATGTGTAATTCTGACTACCATAGTTTTTAAAATAGGGTTTAATTTTGAAAAATTCAATTTCAACAGTTAACACTGTCATGTCACATTCAGAAATAAACCTCAAAGTGAAAAATCACATCCAACTGGAAAAAAACTCTCCTGTTGTACACAAAGTACACTGAAATGCAAAATTTACCGGTTGCCTTGCTCAGACACTTTCCTCTATAGACTATTGCTAATACAGACATGCCTACAGATAAACATGAAGTGAAAAGAGGTTTGAGGACAGGAAGGGAAATGCATGTGGGGGAGGAGGAGAACACATCTAGTATTGTATCTTTGAGGCTTCCCCAGTCATCTCTATGGGACAGAGCATTATATTCACAAAAAGGGAACCAAAACTCCACTATAAAGTTTGAAGAAAAACTTTAATACTCTGCAAATGCCGTTAGAGACAACATCATGTTTTTATAGTCACCAAGCTTTATGATACAGCAACTTCAGACATATTTCCCAGTCATTTTAATCAAAAAAATCTCCAGTTTTCCACACTGACATGAGAACCACCATCTAGACTATATATTACACCACCAACAAAATCAACTAGATGCTCTTAAAACAAAACATTGACACAAATTCCTGGGGTGGAAAAAACCCCCCACCTAGCATTCTGAACTAACTGTGGCACTTTTGCTGAAATTTACAAACAGGTGACACCACAGCAGAATAAAATCTAAAATAATTTCTACCAAAAATAGCACAGGTTTCATGAGTACCCGGATTTCAAAAACTCTCAAATGCAGCACTCTAAATATAAATGTTTCTTGACTGAATTAGCCCTCAGTAACACTGTAAATGCTATTCTTTCTCATACTATTTTTTTTCTAGTCTCAAGAACCAGCTCCAGAGTCTCAATTCATGTCAATTCACCAATTCTCTCATGCTTATCCTCTGTGGATTTTTTTCCACACTATCCCTAAACCAAACGTGGAGCATTAATGCCCTTTTAGAAAGGGGAAAAGTAGCTAAAGATTTGCCCAAAAGCTACAGTCTTGTCAAACACTAGCAGCGTTGTATCTCTGTCGCTGTACTTTACTTTGCTTGATAAATTCTAGATAAGCATCCTTAAGAACACTACTTGTGCCAGTATACTTAAGGACTGAAAGATCAAACAGCAGAAAGAAGTGAGGAGATCCAACACAAGAATTCTGCCACGTAAAGAAAGCCAACGTAACACAACTATTTAATTCAATTCCACATGGAACAAGATAGGAGAATGCCCATTAAAAACGATGCGAGCTTGGCCCTATAAACTACGCAGGAGGCACACAAGTCAATTTTACTGTTCACGGGCTTCCTTCCATACGGAAACTTTAAAAAACAAAAGTATGAACTTCACACCTAAGAAAATACAGTCTTTGTAAGATCAGAAGCCATACTGTACACGAGTCCAAAAAAAACAAAATACAGAAGCGAGCGATTCAGCAACGGGCAGGGTGGAGCAGAAGGCGGGACAATGACCTAATAGGTCTTTTCTATCTTTAGTTTCATGAGCCTCCGTGGGCAAGAAGCGTCTGGATGACGGGCTCCGCTCTGCAGCCGGCACGCCGCGGGACGCGGGGACACGGCCCTGCCGGCGGGGCGGCAGGTGGGCGCCGCGCTGACCTGCCCAGCCAAGGTCTCCGGAAACCCGATGCTTACAACAGGTATCCCGAGGTGGGAGAGCCTGGACAGGCAAGCTTTAGGCAGCGTTGAACTCGGAAGCAATACTACAAGTCATTTTTTTAGCTAGGAGCAACACTACAACTGATCTGAGTTGCCCGCTTGTCCTTACCTTGAACACTTTACCGAAAGCACCATCTCCCAGCTCTCCTATGATTTCCCAGAACTCCTCAGGGTTCAAATCCCTCTTGACGTGCTCGTATTGTTTCTTCTTCTTCTCACCACCCAGCTTGAAAATCTTACGAAAGTTGAAGAAGGACATTTTTCCTCCTGCCGAGGGAGGCCAGCCTCCAGGCGACCAGGCGGAGGCGGGGGCGGGCGGCGGCTGGCGGTGCCCCCTCAGCCCGCCGTGACCGTCCGGGGCGGGCGGGCGGTCCTGCCGGGCGCGATCCCCGGGAGGAAAGTCCTCACGCCGCCCGGGAAGCCGTCACCGCCGGGCGCTGAGAGGAACACCCCGAGATCTCCCTGGAGCCCCCCAGAGGGGCCGGGCCCTCGACGGCAGCCGCAGCGGTCCTCTCCCGCGACGGGCTCGGCGGTTCCTGCCTACTCGGCCGGGCCGGTGACCATCGCGTCAGCAACAAGTGCCGGGCTCCCTCCTCGGGACGGGCGGCTCGGCGGCGGCGGGCGGGGCGGAGGACGGAGCCTGAGGAGAAGGGGGGCGGCGAAGGGATCACGGCTCCCGCTGGAAGGGGGCAGCGGTCACCCCGCTGCCCGCCGAGGGCGCTCCCGCCTCGGAGGACGGGGCGGATGTAGGGAGGGGAGGGGGCTGCCCCGCTCCTGACTCCCGGCCGGTGCCCTCACAGAACGGGGCCCCGGGGCGTCCCGGGGCGGCAGAGCGGAGGAAGACGACGCTTCCCTCACGGTCTCTCTCCTGCTCGCTCCCCCGCCCTCTCGCAGAGCGGGACCCGGGCGGCGGCGGCGGCGGCGGCGGCACCTCCTCCTCCTCCTCCTCCTCCCGCCGCTGGCGCGTGAGCGCGCCCCGTGCCCCCGCCCCTCTTCCCGCGCTCCCGGAACCGCCTCGCGCCGCGGCCGCCGCCACTGCGCCAGCGCACGCGCGCCACCGCCTCCTTCGGCGCATGCGCACGCGCCATACCGACATCCCCCACACACCCCCCCGCAACGGTTCGTCGCCGGCAAAGCTGGGGGAAGAGGCGGGGCTTTCCCCTTCCCACGTGACGGGGCGGTGTGAGCCAATAGGAGCGCGCCGAGGCCTCCGGCGGGTAAGTTGGTGTTTGGCCCCAAGATGGAGGAGCGCACCCCCTTCCCCCTCACTCGCCCTTTCCTCAGGGCAGCGCTTAGGGTGGGCGAGTTCTCGTTCTTTCCTCCTGTTTTTCTTTGGGGGTAGGCTGCGTACTTGCAGCTGGGAGGAGGGGGAAACGACTTTGCCCTTTCGTTCTCTGGTAGCAGTTATGGGAGGGGCTATGCGGAAGAGGGATCCTTTGCCTTCTGCTGAGTTGCTTATCCTGAAGGACACCCTGCTCCTCTTATTTATTCTCAACCGTCCCGTGTAGGGAAGGTGTCTCCAGTCCTGTGGCAGAGGGCGATGTTCCCTAGGTAGGGGGACAGCTTTCTTTTAGGGCTGGCTGGTTACCTTGAGTTCCTCTTTTCAGCAGAGGTAGACTCCCTCCTCCCCCCACGTTGCTCCCGCGTCTGATTGTGGGAGCTGAAGAGGGTGCGAGGCCCTCTTTGTCTGCCAGGAGCGTTGGGATGGCAGGTGGTGCCTCCTGGAGGGTTTCAGCCTGGGAGTCATCCTTTGAGGAAGGTGTTGGTAGAAAAACGCAATGTTGGAAGACTTTCTTTTGTTTGTGGACCAGTGCTGTTCCTAGACCTGCTACTGGTTTGTGACATTCAGTCATAGCAGGGTGTGATATTAATGTGTTGCACGTCTTTGGTATCTTGTGAGATTTAATCAGTGGGACAGGCTTAAATTTCCTTATCTCACAACCTTCTCTTCCCACAAGTAATTCCTTCATCTGCCTGAAGTATGATTGTATTTTAACAGTTGTGTTGTTTACATGCCACTAAATGCATGGTATTTCTTCACGTAAAAGCAAGGCGTGTTCCCGTTGTCTGGATAAGAGGCAATTAGAAGATATCTTGGAGACAAAGTTTAGGCTGTCACAGGAGGCAGGAAGTCAATCTTGCAGTTCAGGTGATGATGTGAGACCTGAGAGAGATCTGACAGTGAGACAAACCCAGTGAAAATCACGTAATGCCTTATCCTCATATGAACCTGAGTGCCTGCAGTTACCATTAATTTGAACTGCATTATAAGCTTCTAAAGATCAAGCCTCTGGTGTGTATCATGCCTCAGACCATTTTATTAGTTTGCTGACTAAGGAGGGTAGTCCATGTGTAAACTCAGTAATAATAATGAGGCATTGAGATGCACCAGTTATAGGGATCATATGGCAACCTCAACAGTCTCCTTGAAGGAAGCATGACTTTAAGGAATAGAAAGTGCTGGGCTGAGTCAAGAAAGGGATTTCAGCAAAGGAGATGTCTAATAGTACAGGTGTTAGTAGTAATGAAGATTAGAAAGATGGTTCAGAAGGAAGTAAGGGCATAGAAGTAGCCTGGAACTGAACTTTGCATCATGTGTAAACGATATTTCTTCAGCTGAAGCATGCTGGGGTAGAAACCTTTTAAGAATATGTTGGTATTGTATGTTGAGTAATTAGTGGCGCTAATAGTATTTATAGTGCACAGAAACACAGTCTGCTAGGCACTGTCCTGCCGCAGAACAAGGAGATGGCTCCTGCCACAAAGAATTTATGAATCAAACAAGTGTTGTGTCATGAGTTAATTTCTTTAACCTGTATAAAATCAGTTTCAAGGGTAGTACTACTCTATGAATAGAGAGCCTTTCAAGTACTCTTGCTAACCAGCTAGCAGTCCTGATTTGTTGTAATAATCAGCATTTGTTGTTCAAAAATGATCTTGGGCTTTGTGGTTCCTTTGTACTGACAGCTTGGCCACAAAATGTAAAACTGTTGAGGAGGGTGTTAAAGCCAAGGCTGTTTATGTGTGTAAGGGTAATACCAAGAAACACCTGCAATCCGAATGAGCTATTTTCCCTTCTCTGTGATCTGGCTGGCTGGCTGGCTGGACATATTAACTTGATTTGCAAGTTTCATGCAGACAGTTTGGATTAAGTACAATAACAAAGAAAGTGATTGATAAGGTTTCTCCAGTGTTACTAGCAGCAATTTAGCTTCTGGAATCTTAATTTTTAAAATTCAATTTCTTTTTCCTCTCTATAATACTTTTTTTTTTTTTTGTGCCCCTTCAGGTGGGATGATAGCTTTGATTTAGATGTTAAAATACAATGATGGCTTTAATAATAATTTTCATTTATTTTTTAAATTGAATATTTTGATTTTAACTTGCTTTGTCTTGGATAAAAAGTGCTTTGGGACTAATTTCCATCTGTTTATTTGAACTGACTAATTGATAGAGGATGGGGAATAAAAGGAATCCAAAGCCATAGCATGAAATCCTCGTATCTAGGCAGGATTAGCTTTTCTTTAGCCTCACGGTTAATGTCATAGGGCAGCGGATGCAGGGCGTGTATGTGTGTATGTCAGAGTTGGTAATAATAACTGGCAATAAAGGCAAAACTAAAAGAAAATTTCTTGAGCTATATGTGAACAAATGTATTTGAGCTTGCGGCCTTAGTAAGGCTGGCAGTTATGGGACTGGGATTCCAGGGCCTGGTTCTGTGTCAGCTCTATCAATAAATGAACTTCTGACTGTAAGTAGTTCACATACAGCATCTATATAATATATCAGTTTGCTTTGAACATGTGTGTGATAAAACAGGTTCACTCAGAGCAGAACAGGGACAGTAGTGTCATCCTACCAAGGACTAAATGTTAGTAGGTTTTACAGATGTGTTGCTTTAGACTTTTATAACAATAGTCTTCCTGTTCCAGAAAGCTTTTAATTCATATAATGTTGAAAATATAAGATGAAAAGCTGACACAAGAAAGGAGCAATTAATCTAGTGATAAAGTTTTGGGTTTAAGTTCTATTTTTTTTGCTTACTCTTTAACAAATAATTCAAGATAAAAACGTTATATCTGAAAAGGAAAACTGTGGCTCAGTCTCAATTTTTCTCGTATTCTTTCACTCTAGACTTACAGCTTGCCACTTAATCCTAAAAATAAACTCTCTAAGGTGAAGGTTAAGTGCTAGTAGCAAATCCTTCCCAATTTGCATTGACTTCCTGGTATGGAGGAGGCTGTATGAAGCCTGTTTTTGTGTGTGTGTGTGTGGTTTTTTTCCCTGGTAGCAGGAGTTCTTAGCAACTGTAAATGTTTCCAGATGGTAAGGATAAAAAGGTAAAAGTGAGTTATAAGTATATTAAAATTTCTCCTTCAGGAATTTAATGCAATGCATTTTGAAAATTCACTGTTTCCTTAAAATGTCAGAGTAAAGATGTTAAAGAATTATCTTGGTTGTGCATCAAATATACTGGCTTAAAAATAGCTGTAACTCTTGACTGCAATCTTTCTCATCTCTTTGAGATTTAGAAGGCTCCTTTATACTTTCTGTTGCTTAATATCACCATCCTTTCCCATTGACTTCGCTTACACTTGCTACTGTTCCTAACTCCCTCTTTAAGTTCTACTTGTTTCATTTAAACTGCTCTGCTTCAGTTTCTCTTCATTGAAAATAAACACTTGCTTCAGAAATTTTAATTTGAAATGTGTTCTTCACAGAAGATATTGTCCTTTCACTGCAGTCCTACGTTCTGTCTTCAGTTCTTTCAAAATATTTAATAGTATATTTTTATATTGTCTTGACTTTCTGTCCACCCACACTTTCACTGATCTCCTTCAATCTTCTTTCTGATGTTTGAGTTCATTGAACTGCTGTAAGGTCACGGGTGGCTTGTTCGTAGTTAAATCTGAGACATAATTCTTGTTTCACCCGTCTTAATCTGTCTGTCACCTTTGGCACTCAACACTGTCCCTTCTGTTTTCTTTACTTGATGTATGTGGTGTTTTCATTGGTATTTTCCAATTATATGGTGGTGGCTTTCCATAGGCTCTATCATTTCTACCCCGTTCTGTTCCCAAACTTAATGTTTTCTGCTGTATTGGACTCATTTCAGTTCTAAGTGCCACTAACCTCTAGATCCTTTTAGTTAACCCACTGTAACTTCTAGATCCTTCTAGTTAACCCACTACCTTCCTTTTTACCCTCCTCCTTTTTGCATTCTTCGTTTTTGCCAAGACCTTGTGTGTCCAGCCTCTGTTTCTGAAGTTATTTCCAAAAGCTGCCTTGCTTCCCTCTGAATTTGACTTCTTTTTCCTTAGAGTTTGGGATTTTATGGAATTAAGCTCTGATACTTTGCCTTGTACCACCATAGCTTTACTAACTTTCCTCAGTCCTTCAGGTTTTATGAGACATTTTTGGTGACTCTCCCATACCTGACCTTTTTCTCCCTTCTCCCATTCATCATCAGTCATTTTTCCTTTCCTACTGTTCTAAATGTGTTGCCTTCTCACAGGAGCACCTCAGTTCAGTGGATTTTAAATACCATGGTGTTTTTAGTCTCTTTCCATCTTGTATATTGACCTTAAAGATGTTCCTTTTCTTCCCTCTATGACATTTCCATCTTCTTTGTGTACATGCCAAGTTTTTAACTTTTTGTCCTTTTTCTGTGACACTTCTACACTTGCTATGCTGTACCTGACTCCTGTGTCCTAATGCTCTAATTAATGGTGGTAAGTACAGAGGAGCTAGTAGTATCATTAGTTAATAACCCATGTTTATGACAAGGTGAAGAAGGAAATACAGAAGAGGGATACAAAAAATCTTTTTATTTCTTTATGATGTAAGCGGATGGCCTAAAAGGCTGTACTACCTGAAAGGAGGTTGTAGCGAGGTGGGGGTCGGTCTCTTGTCCCAAGTAACAAGTGATAGGACGAGAGGAAATGTCCTCAAGTTGCACCAGGGCAGGTTTAGGTTGGATATTAGGAAAAATTTCTTCGCCAAAAGGGTTGTCAGGCACTGGAACAGGCTGCCCAGGGGAGTGGTTGAGTCTCCATCACTGCAGGTATTTAAAAGATGGGTAGAGGTGGTGCTTGGGGACATGGTTTAGTGGTGGACTTGGCAGTGCTAGGTTAATGGTTGGACTTGATGATCTTAAGGGTCTTTTCCAACCTAAATGATTCTATGATTCTACGTTTTCCTCCAGTGAGCATCAAGTCGTGTTACCCATTCATTGGAAGCCTTGAGAGGGGAGACCGTATTGTATGTAGCACTCTTAAAGCCTTTCTATTAAATGTACAGTTGATAGATCTGTAGCTTAGAGACTTGTATTTCTGTTCTGCATGTGAAATTTAAAGCTGTCTTCATAAAGGAACAAAAAAGAGGCTCGGTTTTGCACTCAGTATTTTATGAGCTTTTCTGATATGAACTGGAATAGTTTAGTCATATATAATACAAACAGGAAAAAAATATAATACTATAGGTCAGACGCTCTAGAGCTCACCCATATCTCATTAGCCAGAATCAATGCTCAGGCTCCTATCAATAACCTGGAAACTATACATTGCATGATTTCTTTTTTTTTTTTTTTTTTTTTTTGATGCATTACTGTAGGACCAGTTAATCTAAGAATTGCCATAGAAACATGTGACATTTGGAAGCTTCAACATGTAAGGGTATTACTTGATGTTTGCAGTAAAAAAAATTTGAGTGTTAAAACATTAAGGAATAGGATTGATCTAATTTTGGCTTCAGAAGAATCTGTGTGTTTAGTCTAAAATGGCCTAGCTTTTTCAGTAGTCAGTGGGAAAGGTCTCTTCAGAGGGCAATTCACCCTTTGTCATTTTAGATACTTATCTTTATCACACAGTATTTAACTGTGTGACGTGAGTTGTCCTGGAAACATGTGATGGGGGTTCTTCTTCCTACCTATGGAGATACCACTGCCAGCAGAACTCTTGAAGTGCAGAACTCTTGATATCAGGCAACACGTCTGGGAATGATGGCAGAGCAAAAATAAAAGTTGCCAAATTACCTGATTGTTTCCAAGTAAACCAATGATGTTTTATTGAATAGGCTTTATCTGAAATCAAATGTCAGAAGAAAAAGCAGTAATATAAATATAGAAATCTTGAATGAGGATCAGGTATTTCAACAAATAGTACAAGAATATTTCTTGGAAGCATATCGGGTCAAAGGTGTTCAATACCTTTAACATGTTAACTTCATGGAAGTTACTGCAAAAAAGAAATATGTTTTTCTTATTGCTTCTAGTTGGTCTGCAGGAAAACCACCTTCAAGACTGATATTTGGAAACATAGTCATATATAATTGGAGGGGTAAGTTGTGCTTTCATACTTATTCGAGTGAGAAGCAAGCCTCAGATTTAATGGAAAGTGTCAACAACTTGAAACTTACATAGCTGATTCTCTTTATTGATTAACTGACTAATGCAATTTAAAGCTTCAGGTCCTCTTTCATGATAAAATTTTTCAAGAAGGCTGGACACTTTTTGGTTTGTATTTAATTGAAAAACTCCTTTTATAGGAATTTTCAGGTAATATTAAACTACTGAGCTGCATTGGTGGATAGTTGCATTTTTTTAATACAGTAGTTAGTCTAATAAAAATTCTTTCCCTCTGTGTCTTGATGACTATAACAACCTTTCACAGAACCACACATGATTAAGTCTATCTAGAGTATTGATTTATTTTAAAATAATATACAATTAAAATACGACTGCTCTTAGCTATAATGCTGTATTCTTTCTAACCATTTTAATCATTTGAGATTATATTTCATTTAAAGCAAAATCTATTTGATCAAAATGGTACATGAACACAAGGCAAAGTATTTAAAACTTGCAGAGCCCCCTCCAGCTGATGAATATTAGAAGCTTTAGTTAAGTCACATGAAAGCATGTATTACAAATGCTTCACCATGTTTGTCTTTCCTCCAGATGGTAATTAGACCTTTTCCTCTTGCATAGGAGTCACGAGTTGATTTGCTCTTTTTGTTTGTAGCTTTCAAATATGCATTAGTTCACATAGCAGCTAGGATTAGAAATTTATTAAGGGATAAGGATAGCTTTGTATCTCAGTATTGCTTTCAGTCAATACTGGCACTAAAAATGTCTGAACAAAAAACCCACATGTATTGCTGCTTTTCTTTCTGCAAATCCTGAATTTCTTCCTCTGTTTCCCAGGAACCTTTTTTTCCAGAATGGACATTGTGTTCTCTTGTGATCCTGATCAGCTCTGGAATCTTGGGACTGAATAACTTGTTCTGTAATATGAAAATTAGTTATTTTTAAACCTGTTTTTTATTATGGCTGGCCAGCCAGCCAGCAAATCCAATCCTGGTTATGTGGTAAGCATAAGTAGGAAGTTTATTATGCTTTCTGCAACTATTATTAAAAATATACCGTAGTGAAAAGTAGGGAACATTTCACACACAAAAAAAGGACAATCTGTCAAAAAAGATAGCACTGAAAACGACTGATTCTTTAGTAATATCCCAAAGAGAGACATTTCAGTGGGATAATATTGGAGACGTGTCTACTGGCAAAAAGGGGAAATGACATTTGGAATGTGAGATACCAACTGTTTATTAATGCAAAGCTAGACTTTAAAATATAAACTGATTTTATAGAGAAAACAGCACAGTTTTTCATTGAAAAATGTTATTTTATATTACAACCATGTTTAAAATAGTTTCTGTATGTGTAATGTTGTTCTCTTTTTACCTAGATTTTTATAAGATATTGTGTAATTCTCATTTTTGAGGAAAAAAACTAGTTTACTATGTGTTGCAAAGTAGAATTTGGTTTTATGTAGGATCTCTTCTTGGTACAGCAGCAATATGTGGAGCTGTAATAATGTGTCAATTGTGAAGGCAAACAGCAGCTATTGTGTGTTCAACAATAGTATATGCAAACTTTGGGCACTAGGACCTGTTTATGAGAAAACAGAATATTGTGATGTGATGCACTTTGTTTCGAATGTCCTGGAACCTTTATTTTTTTGACAGAAGGGACCTTTAATATCTAATCCACAAAATTATGTTTTATAGTAAACCATGCAATATCTATGGATTAAACAAAAAAAGCCCGTTACATTAAGTGGACTGAATTTTCTGTAGCAGAAAATAAAATTACCTATAGGAAAAATAATTTCTGTGGCTTCTGCCTGAGCTATAATATATTGTTCCGGATGCAGTATACAGGAGTGACTTACTTTCAGAAGCATGAGGTAGGGAGTGGCATCTATTCAAATTCAAATGCAATTAAGGAGACACTTAAATCTGTTTATCAAAGGCTGTTTGGTTTTTTTTTACATACCAAGAAGTCAGAAATAGTAGTGACTTCATCATGTTATCTGTGACAGTGATTCCTGTAGGGAATGTAAGAAGTTGCATCCATGGTCATTGGTGAGGTATTTTCTTTCAAGCGTCTTAATAGAGTTACGTCCATTTTGTGCCTTCTTATTGGGTTCAGAAGAAGTTTTTAAAGGTGGGCAAAAATCATCACCAGCAAAGTCGTCTAGCCTTCTTTCCTCAGTAGCGAGGAAAGCTATTAAGAAGATACTCATGTTGCAGGACAGGTATTCCTGAAGAGTTTTGGGTTGTTCTGTTTCAGTCCTATATCATCTCTCAGTGATGAGATTTGCACAGACCTCAGAGGGAGCATCTCTAAGATATTCATTATTTCAGAACATCCTCAGAGAATTGCAAAGATTGTTAACCCAAAAGTTAATAGAGGACAGTGTCTCTGGATTTTTAACAGGTCTTAATAGAGTTTAGCAGCTGAAGATAAGGGATGATGAGCCAGCTTTCCTTAGCTGAGAAGAAACCACTCTTCAGATCATTCAGAGTTCATGGAATGCAGTGTAAGAGACTGTGCAGAACAATCTGTCTTAAGGGATCAAGAAATATCTACACACCTGTGGCATTTCTAAAACTTTTTGGTTTTGTAGGTCAGAGCAGCCTGGGTGTGACTAAGAAATCCTGTGCTTGATTTCAGGTATAAAAGTTCTAGTCCTCAGAAGGGAGGCACAGTTACAAAAGAAATTCAGAGAATAGCGGGCTGGGAATTGTACCATTTTCGATACACAAAAACACCCTTTTGATACTTTTCCTAGATGTTGGCTGAGAGGACCTGTGTGAGGAGCATTGGAAAAGCATAACAAAAGCTTTGTTCGCACATGGGATGATAGTTCAAACTTCCCCCAGGAAAAGTGGGAATACTGTAATAATATATCTCAATCTTTTTTTTTTTTTTTTTTTTTCCCTGCTGCCTTTCATTTTGCACAGGTTTGTCTTTTGGAATGTCTAAACATTTTTTCTACAAGAAGTGTCTTCAGACAGGTAGCATTACGAGTCTTTATTTGGAGGAGAAAAAGACTAATTTTGTGGACTAGCATAAAAAAACAATCAAAGAATAAATGCAGCCGGCCTAGAAACTGAGATCAGTGTCAAGCTAACTGTATTAATCTTTCTAAGAAGAGTAACAGTTAGGTCTCAATCTTCCAAAAGAGCTCCAAATGAGTCATCTCAGTCTCTAGGTACGCTCACAAAATATATGATGGTCCTAGTTGGATCCGAGACTTCAGTATTATTCTGATTTGAATTCTTTTGTATATACCAGCAACAGTGCTATTTGGACACTATGTTTCAAGCACAGCCTCACAGTGTTCTGATATAGTTAAAAGGTTCACTTGCATAGCAAAGAAACACTTCAATTGATTTCAAAATGTTAAGCAGGTCTGTCATGGTCTAATGCTTTGGCATGTGCTAGGAATATTTTGAGAACTTTGTCATAACTGTGCACCTAGACCAAATGGTAGGTTAATTATTTTGAAGTCTCTGGTTGTAATGGAGTAGTCTGTTGTGCTGTGAATGTTCATATAAATTCTGATCTTATTCCAGAGGCTGTTTTAATTTACACCAGATGCATAAACTAATTTAAAGGGGAGGAAAACTTGCCTCTAGAAATTGATTCAACCTTGTCATGGAGTTCACAGGCCCAATAGCTTCAGAAAGCTATTAACCAATGCTTGCCGCTTATACCTAAATTTCTGAAATTTGAAAATCTTCATTCAAGAAGTGGCACTAAATCTATTTTACACTTCTATACCAAAGTAGGAAAGCTAAATGTGTTGCCTTAAACAGGGGTGAATTAGGTTTTATTCTCTTTGCTCTGTTAGTTAACTTGAATGAGTTAATATTCCTTTATATGCACCAGTAAATTACATGTATCTGTCAAAAAAATTTCCTTTGCCAAGAATCCTCGTGCTATCAAAGCTTCCATACTGCTGTTTTTCCAAGCACCAAGCTTATTATTTATAATAAGGAATTTATTTTTAGTTTTGTTTGTTTTTATTTCACACTGATAACTAAGAAACTTCTCTCCCAGTGAAAGAATGTCTTTTCAGCAGCTCAGCTCATTCTGGCAGCACTGTGGGTGATTAAGAGCTTTCAGAGAGAATTAATCATCTTCATAGACTTCCTCCTGCCCTCACTCGAGACAGGTTAGAGAATTAGTTGAAGGTGCTTCAGTGTGATTATCCAATAGCTTTAAAATACAAATAGCAAGTGAAGCTTTCTGACTGTCAGTAGTGACTACTACTACCTTATTTATGGTAAGCTTACAGCTGTCCATGACAAATAAACATATAGAGCTAGTTTACTGGTCTGTTGAGTGGTTTGCTGATTTCTTGATATGTAGGAAAATATCTTGTGACTAATGCATGGCACAAAGATCAGAAGGAGCTCCTTCTACTGTTTATTTTATTGCACACTTCCTTGTTAGTTTTCCAGAATCACGCTTTTGGAAAACTAGGTGCCAAAACCTTGTTATAACGTTTAACTTGCATATAAAACAAGTTGTAATTCCAAGGAAGGCAATCTAGAAGGGCAAGCTTTGTCCCCCTCTCTTCCAAGGCTGTTGATGTTGGAGGAGCCAGTCTGTCTGGTCTCCTGCAGCCACATGTGCCTGTCCAGAAGGATTTCTAGGCAGTGCTGTGGAAAGGAAAAAACAGAGAGAGCGAAATACATTACAGGTTACGATATGGAGACATCAACTCCACTGGAAGACTATTACACAATAGAGGTGTCAGTTCATTGATAAAACAATTGGAATTGCCTCTGCTGTTTATGAAGAATTGAATAATACTCATTTGTCACATAGGGTGTTGACTCAAACACAGATGAGTTCAATTCAGATGACAGAGGTTGTTACAAAACCCATCTGTTGACTCTGCTCCTCTTTCCACAAGTTGCTTTCTCTGCAGCAGGGATGGCTGGCCCATAAAGCAATTCTTTAACAGCCACAGTTTGTAGCCTGATTTATGCAAGTAAACCAATGGTGACTTTAAGTTGGTTTAATGTACTGGGTTGGGAACTCTCAGCAGCTCAGGAGCTGCTTCCTGTGTAAATCTTCAGTGCTAGTGTAGCAGTGGCAGTCTTTGGAGAAGAGTGAATGCCTGGTAGGATGTTTAAGCTGCCTGTATTGGTGGGTAAATGTTCTCTGCTTCGGATTTACAGCGAACTTGAGAAAGAATGTTTGCAGTGGTCTGCCAGCAGTTGCAGAGTAGCTGCAGATAACTTCTGACAAGATACCTCTTCTATGGCTCCTAACAATTCATCTCTAAGGCAATTTACTCCAAGAACTTTGGTTGTTAATCACATCTGGAGAAAAGGCAACAAGAAACATTAAAACAGATACTCTTCTTTGGGGTTTCCATTTCACTGGGATTGGAAGAAGACCAATTCTTAATCATTTACCATTTTTGAAAAAGGTTCATGGTGAACACATGAATAGGAGCCAAGAAATTATTGGCCAGGGCTGATTCTGTTGAACAAATCATTCGGGTGTTATGTGCGGAGCTATTCTAACAAGGCTACCCGGTAGGCTGCTTGGGAGGGAAGAAAGAAAATGGGCTTGGTTTTGGGTGGTGGTGTTTTTGGGAAGGCTGCCAATTTTTCTCGGTTTCTCTTCTTTCCCTTTAAGGATAATACCTTGCTGAGCTCACAAGATAACTCTGAGGATTATGGACTTGGTTTAATTCTCACTACAGTCAGAAAAGCTAACACTGATAGCAGTAGGTGAAAGAGACAGCCTTATTTTAATAGGTTAGTGTCTAGAATAATCTCAAATTGAGGCTTTTTGTTTATTTGTATTTAGATAACTACTGTGTAAACTTTAGATTTTTGCCTTTGAAACAGAATTGTTTTCCCAAGAAGTGGTCCAAATAGCAGACCTTAATTCTAGTTTTGTTTTTGATTATGCCTTTGTAGCCTTTCTTTGGAGTTATTTTAGAGAGGTAAAAATAGAACACAGATATCTTGTATCTAATAAACTTGTGGACCAGATGCTTGTCTTGCCTTTTTTCTCCCGTGGCAGGATTGAATTCCTTGCACTACAGCAACCATAAGGTCATTACACTGCATTTAAAACAAAATGCAGAAAGAGATGACCTTTTGCTAGGACTCTATTGTTTGTATTGCTAAGCCTTATCTCCATCTTTCAGCAAAAAACAGTTTAATCCTTAAACATTTGTACATATAGTATCTGTTCAGAATTGTCTGTTGTTAGCTATCTGTGTTCTCATTGATTATAATGCTGTGCATCTCCACAATGCCTGCTATTTGCCCCTTGAATCTTCATTGTGCAGGGTAGCTGTTATCTTCCTTGCTGATAGTATATCACCAATGGTACCAGTTAAGAGCTGAAAACACTTCCAGCATAATGGAAAGTTCCACTTTCGTCAGGATGACTCACTAATTAACTAACCCCTGGGATATTCTGCCTGGGATGGAGAGGCTTCCAGTGCCAACTTAAGAAAAAGTTACAGGAAGATACTATTATGAAGCGAAAGAGAAATTGACTGGCGAATTTTATCTGCCTTGTAAGAAGTATGTTTTCTAATACTATCAATCTGCCTGAAACAAGCTTGGAAACTAACTGAAAAATAGATACTTTGGAAAGGCTTGCTTCTCTGACTTAACATCTTCCTTTGCTATAGGAGTAAAAAGACAACTGCTGTTAACACCATGAGAAGAATGGACTTGTAATAGGGGTGTGTGGAGGCAAGCAGTACAGGAGGCAGTAAATATCTTTTCCTTCCAGCAGGCCACAAGCCTTTGGCTTTAAATAGGTCACTGTTCAAATATAGCTACCAAGTGGCCACTCGGGAGGGAAGAAAGAAAATAGGCTTGGTTTTGGGTGGTGGCAGGAGTTGGGAGGGCTGCTGGGACCATGAAGAGGCAAGGGGAGACTGCCCTGCAGAATGCTCGTCATGTGCCTGTCAGACATTGCTGAAAGGAGAGGGTGGCTGGAGTATGGTGTCACTGCCCCAGCCTGGTGTGGATGGAGTGTCTGTAACTCATGACTTCAGCAGATTTGTCCTGTGGACTTCAAGAAGTCGTGTGATGCCTTCACAGTGCTGGGGGTGTGATTTGCTTTTTATCAAGGAATCTTTGCCGGATCTTTAAGATTAAACTTGGTGTGTCTGTAGCAGACTGGAACAAAGCAGAGTGGTTCTGTACATGAAGATAGATGTGATGGGTGTAAATTTCTCCAGTGAAGAGCTGTAGCAAGGCCTGGGAGCTAGAAGGAGGCTCCAGAATTTGAGATTTAACTCCCAGTAGTTTCTGAGATAAAGAGCTTTTGCTGCAGAAATCTCTCTCCCTTCAGGACAGGGAAGGAGTAAAAGATTTGGGGAGATGCTTCACTTAAGCTAGAAGTGTTGTTTGGACTTCTGGCTGGTGATCTTTTAACATTTGGGCATTTCAGACTTGACAACTGTTTACTGAAATACCAAAATACAGATATTTTTAATCTCCGGTGGTGCTGCTTCATTGATTACCCCTCAGACGTACACGTGTGCAGGGGTGACTTCTGCATTTTATCCCAATGAGTGGCTGTTCACACAAAATACAAATAGTTAGACAGGCTTGTTATTCGATTGTCTCTTTTTGGCTTGTTAGCGCCGTCTGCCATCTGTCTAGGAGGAAAAATGGGTGCTGAGCTATGACAGACTTTGTAACCATGCAGGGTAAGTTGAGGGGCATGGTGCAGAAAGGAATATTACTTTGTATAAGTGATGATCTTAGAGAAAAAGACTGTGATTTTATCCATGTTTCTTGTCAGGGGAGAAGTGCCACTAAAAGTGAATAGTTGGGGGACTGTAGCACCATTAAGGACAAAATTATATCTTAAAAGTTCCTGTTTGTGGGTGGGAGACAGGATGCCACTGACCAGTAGTGCTTCTCTTTATTCCAACTCATTACGTGTTAACCTTGATTGACTGTAGCGTGTATGTTTATCCATTTATGTGTGAACTCTTCTCATTCACCATGACCTTTTGTTGGGCTAAATTTATTTTTTTCTCCCCCCCCCTTTTATAGACATTATAAAAGCACAGTAGCATGGTGACAATGCAGGCAACTTTGTACTAGAGACTGCAAGCAAATAGAGAGGGATGGGGAAGACTAATTTTGTTACGAAAATGAGCATGCTGAGTAAAATACAGGTTCAAACCATGTGTTTGCTTGGGAAAGTTTATGGTCTAAATTTGACATAGACTACAGCAAGCAACCGGAGAACTGCCATATGGAGGAATAGCAGCTTTGCATTATTAAGATCATACAGTTAACAGCTTAGTTTATAAATTTCTACAGAGCAGTGTCTGCAATTCAGCAACAGAAAAAGTGTGCTTCATGGGGAGGCTTGAGTGAGAAAAGGATGGTGAGGCCTTTTTGAGTAGACATTGCATGTACAAAAGGGATAGGTTGGGAAACGCTGCATGTAGCAGGGAGAGAGACATAAATCCAGGTGTAAACAAAACTATCTCATTTGTTACTCAAAGGTGAAGTGACTGGTGGAACTGACTAAATCAAATACTTTCAACATCTCACAAAACAAATGACCAGTCTAAGGAAGGTCAGAGTATCACTAACCTTTTGTTGGTTTTGAAAAAAAAAATTGGAAATTAATATAATTGTCATCTGCGGTTCTTTTCACAGTGTAGAGTAGATGTCAGCAATGCTCCAGCATGTTGTGTTACACTCTGTTTTTCTGCCCCAAATTAAAGTTTACGTGTGAAAACAGAAATCGTGCAGAATCCAAGCTCTGTTGTTTCTCAAAGAAGCAAGATGCTGTCATGACATTCATGGTGTGTTGTCTCTACATCAGTAGCTAGAAGCGTCTCCTGCAGGCTACAGAGATCACTGGCAACCTGTAGCAGGGAGCTGCTCCCTCTCAGGAGACTGTAGCTGCCAAATCTCAGCCCTATTACATGCTATTCAAAATCAGTCCACTTACCACCTCTGCCCTACAGCTGTAAGTGGCTGATGCCCATTCGAGGGTGACCTTGAAAGCTTTATGGGAACACTTTAGCTATCCATACAGGAGAAGCTAATAAAAAGTATATTCAGCTTCCAAATCTCTACAAGGATCCTTCCTGAATTGAGTGCTGTTTTTTTTTTTTTTGACATCAACTCTATGATAAGCAGAGAATTGGCTCTGGTAATGGTAGAAAATAGCAGGCATTAAACAGGGAAATCTGAAGAGGTAAAAGGGGAAAGTAACAATTACAAAGTTATTGGAGACTGCATGCCCAAAGTAAAGAAGGGCCAGTTGCTTTTGTTTTATATAAAATAAGCCTTCCCCCCCACACTGCAATAAAGCACAGGATGAACAATGAGAAGATTATCTTAAGGAAGGGAAAGAGAATGATGGGGGGGTGGAATCAAGTGTACAGAAAGTAACCAATTAGTATCCCACAATCCTACTCTTTTAAAGAAGTGTTGTATTTGGTTCTCTGTTTATGGGTCCATAGAGGAGAAATCCCTGAAATTGTACTTCATTTGAAGGAGTTGGGTAGAATACTGTTGCTGTCGAGTCTCAGTACTTTGAGTAAATCATCAGTATTGATATTTTGAATATTTAATGTGGTGACACAAAGGTAACATTGTATTAAATAAGTTCCTGTGTCTCTTCATCAGCCGTGCTGTGTTGTTGTGTGTAAAATCACAAGCTATTTTTTCATTCAGTTGGAACATAAGTGAACAGTGCTTTACCTGTGTGGAAAATAATTGCAAGTTCATCCGTGTTCACAGGTTTTGAATGCAGTCTGAGTTCAAGAAGTATGAAGAAGAGACACCTTCTCTGCACTGGGGGATGGATCCTGTATTTTCTGCGTTTGCAAGACTCTATATTAAAGATATAAAAGAAATGAGAGAATCTAAACAAGTGCCAGGTATGTACTTATATGTGCTGATTATGATGCACACAGAATTATGATTGATTTATGTTGTGCTCTTTATCGAGGGATTGCAGAATGCTTCACGAGCACCAATACAGTAATTTTGCATGCCCCTAAGCTAAGTGACATTAGTATCTTTAACAGCTCTAAGAACAACATGTTGTATGTGAAATATACGTGAAAAATAGAATGTGTTCATTCTAATGGCTTTTATTCCTCTCATATATATAGATACAGAACCTCTTTTACATTAAGGTAATGTGTTTCCTCTGTGTGGTAGTGCTTGTTATATTCTGATAAAGTTAATTCTAAAAATGCTGGTCATTTCTGGCCATATGTGTTATATCTTTCCACTGTCTATACAACATTTGAGAAGGATTTTATGCCTCTGTTGCAAAATTTTGACAGTTGATGACATTGCTGGGTGTATGTGTTTTGCCTTTTCCTCTGGATATTAATATATTATAAAACATACAGGTTTTGAGGCTTTGTCTGCTTAATTTCTAGATATGGTAGATATATGACGTTCTTCATACATTTGAACAACCTTATTGTAAATTCTGGCATCTGTGCTGGATCTTATACCACACCTTTTATTTCCTAACCATTGTTGAAAATCGTATGCTTTGCATTCTGTTTCCAGCTGGTCTTCAGCCAATATCACCCACATGTGTACATTGTCTAAAGCAACATGGGTCTGACCTTGAATTTCTGTTTTCACTACAAAGACTTTAAATAGACTGCAATATGTTTTCTGCTGTAGAAGGGTTTATTACTCCAAACTGTAGCTTGACAAGGTGCAAGATTATCAGGGAGGAACGAAGGAACTTAGAATTAATGAGGAAAAGCAGTAAACCCTAAGCAGTGTGTGTGGTTTTGGTTTGGTATTGGTGTTTTGTTTGGGTTTTTTCTTTTTTTCCTCCACAGAGACAAGGTATGTCTGTTTGGCTCTTTGAATATGCTCTGCCTTGTAGGTTTTGTTATTCTTATTTATTTTTCTTTAACAGCAAGAGTAACAGCAGTGATGATAACAGAAATGAAGGACTGGTGGTTTTTTTGCTCTTCTCACAACCTTTATTATGTACGTGGGGACTTCACAAACTGCAAAGCCCAGTATTTATACCTCTTTGTTATTTAACGTGATGGGAGGCTTTTATCTTAAATCCATTGCAAGAATTAGGCTACAGTCTGTTGTTGGTGTTTGTGCTAGAGTGAGTAGTAATTAGAGGCCTTTTTCAAGTGTGCAGTCTTACAGTAGTGCTGGTGTAGGAAATGCATCTGGTAAAAATTAATTGTTTTCAAACAAAATACAAAACAATTCAATGTCAGCAGAGTAGGATTGCAGTTTGGATTTGGACATTAGTACATACACATGCAAAAAATGTATTCAGAAGAATTAAACATCAACAAACATTTCGCAAGAGCAGGAACAGTCCTAGAAAGTACAATCCTGCTCTTTTTTTTTCTTTTTTTTTTTTTTTTTTTTTCCCCCCCACCTCTACATTACCTGAATTTCCCTTCTCACTTCCCTTCCTATTCTTTTACTTAAGTGAGCTGTCTTCTGATTCAGGAACTCTCTCAGTTTTTGTTAATACTTTTTTTTTCTAAGATGATCCTAAGGAAGTGGTATCTGTCATGTCAAAATATCAGCCTTTAAAATGGGCGCATGCGAGCTTTCTCCACTTCCTGTGCATCTGGCGTTTTGCAAAACTAAGCTTGCTTGCAATCCTGTATCATTTTCTAAACCAAACTTTAAAGAATAAAATGAAATTTCATAGAACAAACATCCTGAATTTTGTTCGTTCTCCTCGTGCTGTGTATATACCAAACCAGACATCTTTCAGCTTATCTTATTTATTGGCAACAAATGATAGCACAACAGAAACACTAAAAAAGAATCTTTTGGGGAAGGAAGAAGGTAGGTGTTTGCTGTCAATGTTTCCTGCCTTTAATGGGTTTGTTAAAGACCAGCTGAAGCTAAGTATATGATTGGCTATAAATCAGTCATTAAGTAATGGTAATTAAGAATGAATGAGTGCAAAACAAAGAGTTGTAACTAGGAAGAATAGAAAGAAACATAGACTGAATGTCAGGAAAAACATCCTTAGAATGACATCTGCTAAACCGTGGAGCGGCCTTCCCAGGAAAAAGGTGGGATGCCCTTCACTGGGATTGTTTATATCCTGACTGTACAGATTGCCAGGAATTTACTGTACGAAACGGCCCTGAGGAAATGGACTGAATGACCTAATAAGTTTTTTCTTTCCATTTTTAAGCATTAGGATTTGATGCCACAATGACTAATCCCTTAAAACAACACAGAGGAAAGCAGTAAACCTGGCCAATTACTCTCCTGCTATAAATGGTGACAAGAAGGCTGGAAAACCTCCCAGATAAAAACAGTAATTGTGTTGTCTTAGAGGCCTTGAAATAAGAGTGGGTGTCAAACTCGGTTGTAACACATAATCACATCATGGAAATGAGCTTTTCTCAGAGTTATCATGCACCACTGCATTGTGACAGCTTATCAACAAGCAAGGGAAGCTACAAATAGCATAAAAGGAGGTAATAATAATTAAAGCAATGGCAAACAGCTCAGTGCTCAGTAATGCTGGTAAAGACATGACCAGAACTTGCCCTAGAGAGCCCTGTATCTATAGCCCCCTATACCACTGCTGTGGCTTCCTGTTGTGGTAACAGCATATTAATGTACGTGTTATTTACTGGGTTACTAGGAGCTTGACTGACATAGCTTTACATGTTTAGTATACTTTTATTTCTACCAATATGAACATAATTTGAACAAATAAGCTGGCAGGAGAAATAATTTACACCTTGAAGTCACCAAGTTCAACAACTTTTAATAGTGTAAATGTAATTTCATCTTTCAAATGAATTCAGGTAGTTTCTCGGAGAGTAAGGGTGGAGTTCTATGTGAGTTTATGGGGATGGAGAGAACCAGTTTTATCCGGTCTCCGTCATTTGCCAAAACTCAGCTTACTAACTGGGAAATCAACATATTAACATAGTAACATGTTGCTTGTTTGCAGGGTCAAGAGCTTGGAGTCTCTGCTCCACAGACTTACCCTGAAACTGACCCAGACCTTCTTTTATGGAGATCTTGTAAGGTTTAGTGAATAATTATACATACTGGGAGCATCTCCATTGAGGGTTTCTATAGCAGTGTTTATTGGTGTCCTGGTAAATGGAATGAGAGAAAAGCAGACAGACCTGCTCAACATTCTCTGCACCAGACCTGACCAGTGACTGCATGATTAGTATAGCCAGATCTAAGATGACAGCGATAGATGCATCCTTAAAACATTGCAGTGGATTTTTATGAGCAGAACTTCTGTTTATGAGCTTCTTGGCTGATCACCTGTGATTTCTTCTGAAACTTTGGGTTTTTTGTCTGTCTTATGTGAAGAAAGTTAATTCCAGGCTCATTTAAGGCTGCCAGCTATGTAGGACAAGTTATTTTTGGATTTTTTTTTTTTTTTTTTTTTTTTACAGAACATTTTTCCGACTCCCTTGCTGCAGTGTTTCTCTTTCCTTTTGTAAGAATAAGACTTGCCACAGTGTATGGAGCCAAATGTTCCCTTCTGAGTCCCTTGAGTTATCTAGTTTTTAGAAGACAGTTATTGAACTTCCCGGATGGCGCATTTCAATAAAGCAGTGGTATTCAAAAACTGAAGAAAACACATTGACTGAAAATTAGCCAGCCCAGGATATATCTGGAGCTTATTGCCTATTATCCTCCTGCTAGTGGACTGTGAAGCTTCGGTGTATAATGTTTACATCTGTGTTTGTTAACAACATTTGTCACTCTCTTGAAAGGGATTACAGCATGTGGCAACATCAGTGCTCTCCAAGTCCACTGGGCTCTGATTCCTCACTGTTTCCTGGACATGTTTTTACGTGTTAATTCTTATTCAAGTCATCTTTTTAGATGCACAAAAATAGCTTTGAAAGGATGTTTTTAGAACGTGTTATTTCAGAAACTGAAGTTCAGGATGCTGTCCATGATGACAATCTAAGAGGGTTGTTTCTCTCCCCCCACCCCCCATGGCTCCTGTTCTTTTAGAAATGAAAGACAGAATTATGTTAGTTTTCCTTTTGGAGGCTCTGCCTTAATCGGGAACAGCTGCATTGTGAGAAGCTCAAACTGCTTCCATTGTGTTCTATTATTTATTCTGAAGCTTGATGAAGATGCAGGGGAAAAAGAAAAACAAAATGAAACAACAAAACAAAACAACAAAAAAAACTAAAAAAACCCCTAATGCCTGCAGCAAACAAACAATTTTTCAGATCCAAATGTGCAAGAAAACAAGAGGTTAATAAAGTTCTGACACTCTACAAAAACAAGCTTTTGGTATCCTAAGTAGGGCTGATACCTCTTCCTCCTAGTGTTCCCAGTCCTCACTGATGCAGGGGATTTTTCACATGACTAGGCATTGTATACTTTAAGATATATTAAATATGTAAGAAAGTATGTTTTTTACTGACAAATGTGACTGTCAGGTAGGATGTTGAAAGAAATAGTTACACTTATCATGAATGTTCTGTGTCTAGGTATATTCTTTTATAACGGACATCCAGTAAGACAGGTGGATGTTGTCGGGATAGTGGTTCAAACGAAAGAGCGAGATGCCTTTTATAATTATGGAGGTAAGAAAAGTTTCTTTCTTTCTTCTTGCACTTATCAGCCTTCTAATCTTAGTTACCGTTAGAACTTAAAGGTTGCCTTATTTGATCATTGTCTGTTCTTGAAACAACTGTGCTTTTATTCTCATATAATGTATATCTGCAGCTCAGATTACTTAGCAAATTTAGGGAAGCCACTGTTTATCTCCACTTCAAAAGCAGAGAAACAAATAGTTAAAACAGAGTAACTGATTCATTTGAGGTCATCTAGCAAATCGTAATTTTGGTTATTGCTTTGCCACTGGACTCCACCATCTTCATCACACTTACATGCAGTTCCTTTGGTCAGATATAAACGGATTTAACAGTGCCTGCAAATGGGAAGTCACTGCTTCCTTTTTTGAACCTTAGAAATCCCTTCTGACTTTTTGTATGTTTTCTCGTATCTTGGAGCCAGCTTTTAATAGCAGTCAGGAGCTTGTTTATATTTAGATGTGTAAGAGTCTTAGCAAATCTAACTCAAGCATCATAGTACCAGTTTGCCAACACCAGCTGGGAGCTGTCTCATCCCTATTGCTTTTCCCAATATTCGGACTACTTTATTAACATGAAAACATCTGATAGTCATTTTGTTCAGCTAGTCTTTTTCATCTGGAGAAAAGCAGAGTGGAGTAGTGGTGATGTGGCAAGTTTCAAAAGGTGGGGGAGATCTTCTCACAGTAAGAAGGAGGAGCCAAATGCATAGATCCTATCGCAGCACTTGAAGGACTCGTGTCCAGTGTCTTCCTCTGCCATGGGTTTCTACATGACGGAGGTAAGTCACGGAGTGCCTCTTCTTACCCAATTCCCTCACTTATAAAATTGAGTCAGCAATTCCCTCTCTCACAGGAGTATTGTGAAGATACAGTTGACAACTTAATCAGGTTTCAGCTTCCACAACATCTGCAGTTGCATCACACTGCTGCAGAGTAGCATTAACTGCTAGTGCATATAGCATACCCTGCCCTGGGTGCGGCTGTTTAGAGTTGAGTCTGTCCTCTATAGAGATGTCCCTGCAAGTTTCTTAGAGTGGATATTTTCTAGATTTTTTTTTTTTAAGTCTAATTTCTGGGTGTTTATTATTACCCTGCCATTATGCTAAATAATGAGTTGACAGTAAATATTTTGAAGCACAAGTTTCTCTGGCACTTGAAGTAGCACAGGATAAACAAGCACCTAAGTTAAGAGGCGGAGATGTAATTGATGATGTAATCAAGTGTTGAAACATAAATTGAACGTCAGCTATTATTCTTTCATTGCACTAGTATGCAAATGCAGTTATCACTTCATGAGAACAGAGGAAGACAGAATGAAAATGACCAAGGCAAAAACAATTCTGTGGGCAAGAGTTACCCATGCTACTCTCAGCATTAGTTCCCATGTAAGCTTGTTGGAAATGTTTGATTGGGGCAGAAAATGGAGGAATAGAAATAAAAAGAAAATGGAGGAATAGAAATAAAAAGAAACTGGAGAGTAGTGGAATTAAGGCCTTAGTTTTAGATCAGCTGACCTTTAAGTACAGCTGTCGGTGACTTCCTGCTGTCCTTTTACATCCAACTGCACTCTTTGTTCCAGCAGTTCCTGGTCTGAGCTTTCAGGCTACCTGCCAGGGTGCCCCTCCCCAGCCTGCCCTCCCTTTCAGGCAGGCTGACTCTGCCAGCGTAAAATTGTAACTTCTTAGACAGTTTCCTGCTTGTAACGTCTTGCATCTCTCAGTTCACCAGACTCTGGTTGGTGAGTCACAGAGCAGGAGTTGCATCAGTTGGAGCACCACACACCGCACAGTACTCGCTCACTTTCCATCTGCTTAAAAGTGACTTACAAAGCAATTCCCCCTTTGTACTTTTTCTCTGATAGAGAACTGAAATATCTTTGTGTCACTGCCACTATCTCCCCCCTCATTTCCTATCTGTCTACTTCAGAATACATGCCACTCATTTTAAGAGAATCTTAGGTCCTCTGTGCTGAAAACCATACAGCCAGAACTGGTAACAAAATAATAATTGTAAAAGAGAATGAATTGACTATTTCCTGGCTTAAAAAAAAAAAAATTAAAAATTACATGCTGTGTAAAACCTGATATCTAATTAAATCATAGCTTTGAACAAGCTCGTGTTTTAGCTAATGCACCTTTCTGACCTCTTTTTTTTTTTCTTTCCTTTTTCACAAAACCAAACGTCACATATGCTTTTCCTTATACTCCATAGCTGTTTTGAAAGGCTGAAAGGCACTTGCCCTAAAAACAAATGAAAAAATCTCACCGGGATCTCAGTAGGTTCATGCAGGCTGTACAAGAACTATACCCCTTTGTTATAAAGAAATAGAAATGGACACAATTATCTCATTTACCAGGTAGCTTTGAGAGTGCTACCCCTCAAATAGTTAATGCAAGAGTCAAAAAAAACCCAAACCCAAACAAACAAAACAAACCAAAAAAACCCCCCAAAAAAACCCACAAAAAAACCAAACAAACAAAAGTTTAAACCCAAGGAGATGAGGAAGGGTGGCACAGGGAGCACAGGAAGTTTTCAAAAGCTTGTAGACCCCTTGAGTGCATTTAAAATAGATTAACATTCTCCTGTCTAATTAGAATACAATTGCAAGAGTTCTTATTCATCTGTGCTTCAGGAGTTATTGGTCTTCTTGTTCAAAGCTTTTATTTGTGACCTAGGAAGACTTTGTTTCAGGGCCTTGCTCTGCTACCAGATTCCCTGTGTGGTCGAGAACAGGTCAATCTCTCCAGGACTCCATTTTCAGCTGTTACATTGATGAGGAGGAGTCTGGCCTCCTCATCCTTCCGTCTTGTTTGTTTTGTTTCTAAGCCCTTCTTGGGAAGCATATCTGTCACAGTTGGTGCAACAGCCAGTTGCAAGCTGGAACACCTAGAAGCTGCAGTAATGTAATAGTGAAAAGTCATCTGCCCTGTTTCTCATTGCCATTGCTGACTTGCGTGAATGGCTTGGCATGGTAGATGGGGGCTCTGACTCCTACTACTAAAATAGTTGCTTTTTGTCTATACCAAGGAGAGGAAATCCTACCAGCTAGATCATTATCTGAGTTCTGGTACAAAATAAAAGCTGCTGAAATAGCTGCAGACACAGCAGGTCAAAAGGGGGATAGCAATGAGATGAGCATACATATAAATGCTATATGTTTGTTATTGGGAATGTGCAGCTAAGCTACTGGGAAACAGGAAGGCAAGACAATGATTTGAAATTGGACCCCCCAAATAGGGAGATTGTTTCAAAACACGTGAGACAATGCAAAGGCATTTTGCTTTGATGCTCTGGTTCCCAGAGGAAACAACTGCAGGTACCAATCAGTACCTTCCTCATAAACATTGCTATTACTTCTGTAATCATGGATCCGGTTTAAGGAGCAGAAGAAAATTGCAGATTCCAATTTGTGAAGAGTGGAAGCTCAATCTTGGAGATGGCTACATTCAAGGAGCAAGGAGCTTGGAGCGTTAGCTGGACTGGAAATGCAATCCTTGCTGTGGTTTGACAGACATTTAGTGCCTTTTTATTTAGAGTGTTTGTTGGACGTGCCATCTGTATACAGCCTCTTGATCTGTAGAACAATTGATTCTTCTGATAGTGTTTTAGTTTTCTTTGGGGTTTGTCTTTTTCTGCTGTCCTTGACAAAGCACTGCCTGAGGCAGAAATCGCAAAACTTATTTTGATTAGGTACTAGCAAAACAGGAAGCGCTAGACAGCTCCCATGCTTAGGAGAAGGTGTTAGGCTTTTTTGGCAATGGAAGTGGCTTGCATGCCATCAGTACGTATACTTTAAGTTGGGAATTCCTGGCCTAGAGCAGAACCACAAGTATGTGCTGTCCTCTGTCCTTCCTGGCTAGAGGAGCTGCCCTTCTCCTCTCTGTAACATCTTCTTGTATGGGAAAGGCCAGCACAATTCGTGCACAATATTAGTGTGGAAACCAATGCAGCTGGTGGTAGCAGCACTCCTAGTCTATTCACATGATTGTACCCCCCAATGCTGAAGTGCTGTTTTCTCACGGTGACAGTAATGCTTCTGTGTTTTGTGCCTGGTTTCCTGTTTTAATTTGTCTGGCTTCAGCTTTCAACGCTGATTCTTCTTCTGACCTTGTCAATGACATTAAAACCCTTTAGTATCCAATATATGTACTGAAGCCTCAAAATTTAAGTTAGTAAATTTAAATTAGTGCTTGATCTTTTTCTGAGAATATACCTGTTACTTTGCTGACTATGCAAATAAACAGGGTATCTGGTGCTGAGCTACTTCCACGACTGAAACGACTGTGGAGATTATTTCAGAGGTGTAAGCAGGGCTTGAGCACCCACTTTCCCTTTCAGACTGATTGGAATGAGATATCTTTGGCAGTCATCTGCTTACATATCTATGTATCTTCACTTCTTGGAACATTGCTACCTGCTTTCTTACTCTCTAATTCTTGCAATTTTTTTTTTTTTTTTTTTTTACAGTGGATGATAGTACTGGAGTTATAAATTGTGTCTGCTGGAAAAATCCCATGGTAGCAGAAACATCTTTATCAGGTAATTTATCAAATAAATAATTCTTCTTTTGACTGTACATTTTTGTTCATGTCTGTCTTACATAATTTAGTAAATGATCAAACTTGCAGAAGAGCAAATTCAACTTTTTTTTTTCTTTTTTTTAAACCATCATATTCTACAGCCTCTACATCATATTCTACAGAATTTTTTATTACTTTTCATGTTGTGTCCAATGGTGATGCCAATAAAACCACTACATTATGACCTGTCATGCCTTTTCCTTATCTGAGTAATATGGCACTTTAGTTCTATGTTGTGACATTGTTCAGAGAATCCTCTTCTTACAGTTCTTTTTGTGACTTCATCTAGTGAGGAACTAGGCTGGAAATCTGCCACGTGCCCCAGCTTCTGTTTCCAAAGTCAATCCATTGACCAGCAACCTGGTCTATGTTTCCCACCCTTGTAATACAGTGGTTTCAGGATTCATCTTCTCTTCTTTGTTTGCATTCATATTCTCCTCCTGCTCATGCATATACTGTCAGTGATGAACTCGAAAGTAGCTTAAAACACAGTGGGAGGGTGCCCGCAGTCTTTTACGATTTGGGAAAGTTCTAAACGTGCAGAAAAATTGAAATTAATCTATTATTGCACTCAGTAACAGAAGTCACTAGTGGCTGGCTTTCTCTTTGTTTTTTCTCCCACCATTTCTCATAGATCAAAGCATGGAATACTTTCTACTTCGGACCTTCTTGAAAGCTCATGTAGTAGATTGACAACCCTGATATGGAACTGATCAAATGCTACTGAAGTAAATGTTACTAGCATCATCTAGTGTTAGGGTTACATACGCACAGAGTGGGGAAAGGAAATCTTGATGTAAAAGTTAAAAACTCAGATGTCTGTGGAACAAGCCCGTGTATACAGACAGAGAATTCATACTTAGTTACATTTAACAATGATATAACAAGTGGTATAAATGATCCGAGCTGGAATCTAGAAGACAGTTCTCACTTTTAGAGAGGTGATGTTGTGGCACAGCTTTCCAAAAAAATAATGGGGACCTGCAATCAAATCCGTTTTTTATGAGGAACTTAAAGTCATTAAAGGAATTGCATGAAATACTGCTTGAAATAGAATGAGGACCCACAACGCTTGTTTCAGCCTTGTATTCTTATTTCACATGTACATCAGTAGTGCTTGAATGAACACTATGTTATTAATGGAAATTAATTCATTTGTACCTGCTAAAGAAAACAGCTCCTAGGGGGCACAGGAAACTTCCAGCCTTTTGTAATTGTGATCAGGGATACTTGGATCATTAATCAGGTTTTAAGTTATGAAGAACTTACTCTCCTGCAAAGGTGTGTTACGCAAATGGGGAGTTCTGTCAAGTTGCATTCACCTCAGTGTAGACATCGAATTGCATCACATGAATACTTCGGCCCCACCTCAGATGATTCATTCTTCTTTTATGTAAAAAGTTCAGCTGACCTTTCTTTTCCCCTCTCGTCCATCTTACCTTGACAAAATCAAAAACTGACAAAACACATTTCAAATTAATGTTTCAATTTTGCAACCCATCTATAACATTTTCAGTGGTAAATCAGTATCTCCTCCCTTTTATGCTTTCCCCAGGTGAACTATTTAAATAAATATAATACTGTAAACTAACTTTGTCACCCAAAAGTTTTGCTACCCAGGACACCTGGTGCCTGGGACCTTACCCCTTTTTTAGTAATATGACTCCTGTGTTGCTTAGGTGTTTGGATGAATGCAAAAGGACAGTCCTCTTGGCCTTAATCCCTGATCTCCTTTCCCCTGCTTTTTACAGGTCGTCCAAGCACACCCAGCAGTCTGACTGTGCTTGAACAGATGAAGAAACTCCAAGAAATGGTGAGCCAGAAAACCAAGCTGGAGATCGGGGATATTGTCAGGGTCAGAGGTCACATCCGAACCTACAGGCAACAAAGAGAAATTCAGGCTTCATGTTTTTGTGAGTGTTTTGGATCTGTGACATATGTAACTTAATTGTCTGAATTTGTGAGAAGATCTAACCTGTATGTAATTCATTCAATATTATCCACTTTATTTTCATTTTTCTAAAGAGATTTTCATCAGTATGTCTTTATTTCAGTTTTAGCAGTGTAAGGTTAGAAGACACACTACTTAATGTGTGGGATTAGATTGCCTGGAAATGAGGCATTCCTGGAAAATCTATAAAAGATGACTAGCATGCATACAAGAATGCTATGCAGATAATGTGGTTGGGTATCTGTGAGAGTGACTTGCTCTTCAGTTTTCTTTGTGTTGAACAGCCAAAGCCCATGGGAAGGGAGTTGGTGACCTTTTTATGTCACACTTCATCAAGAGCGTTAGCTGCTTTGGAGAAACAGTTGCTGTTTGTCACAGCCTGTATAATCCATTCCATGGGCAGACAGCAGCATATGGGCACATTATAGCACTGAAGTCCGGGTTCTCCTAAACTCTCTGGCTCTGCAGAATGGCTGAGAAGTGTTCTTCAGCTTGAGTCACTTGGGCACAGATCTGCAGGTGGTGCCCCTGTATCTGACAGCTCTTTGGGTAGCAGGGTTCTGCAGTCAGCTGAGCTTCCCGAGGAGCTTCCAGTTACACAACTTATTCTCTCCTCCATGCCTGTGCTATTGTGTAAGAGTTGGTTTTCCCCAGTGAAATCTTTCAGAGACAATACTGAAATGATTCCTCTGGTGGGGGGAAGCCTGTCTTTTAAAAATCCTGTGTAGCTCAGATAAAAAGTCTGTAGATTTTTCAGCTCTAGCTAAAATCTGAGAGGGGATTCAACCCTTCTTTCCAGGCAGAAGATTTATGAATATATAACCCATTCAAGGGATGGTAATAATAACATTGTTTCATGAAAGGAGAGCCATGCAATTCAAATAGCCTCTAAATTGCTTTCACTTTGGCCCAAATAAAGCTCCTTCCTATGTGTTAACTTCATCTAATGGATGAAGACTGCTGAAAGGTAAAATAGACATCATAAATTCTGATTAAATAAGTTGTCAGACAAAAGCATAATCTGCAGTGCACCACAACAGGTCATTTACATCCTTGTAAACTGTAACAGCAGGAGTGGCCTTTGTGGTTTTGTTTTTATAAACAACAGTGAACAAAATTTGCCAATTCAATACTGGCACGTGAAGCTCTGTCGTGCTGCCTCAGGTATGCTTGCTTAAAAGACTGGTATGGCAATTCTGGCCAAGTACGTCTGTTCTTTTTGCTGCTCCAGATAAAGTGGATGATCCTCTGTGTGATGTTCAGATTTCAAGAATGCTGGAGCTCCCCTGTCTCTATAGAGAAGTTTACGATAAGCCTTTCCAAGGCCCCGAGGAGGGACAGAGGTAAATGCAGTATCCAGACTGGTCTTGGGGCAAAGTGTGGGATTTTATTATTGTTTATTTGTTATTGTAATAACTGTGGAGAAAGATAGAACAGGGTCCCGCTGTGATTTAGACTCTGCACAAGCATACAGTAGCAGCCTGCTTTTCTCCCAAGTAATTGATGATCCATACAGATGAGATAGCTGTCCATAACCTGAGAAAAGAAATCTAATGCTGAATCAAAGGGAATATTAGGAAGGTAGTAAAATACTGTGTACAGACCTCTTGCATCTAGTAAAGAAAGCTGGGGTTTGGAGCAAGATTTGGGGGTGAGGTCAACAGATTAGGTGGAGAAGTGTCCTTGCCTGATTTTGTTTTATGTGTAAGGATAAGGAGCTATTCCACTGAAATGTTCTCAACTTCTGCTGCCCATGCCATCGTCAAATCACAAATACATAACCTCAATAAACTGAATCAAACACCCATTCCTGTATTCAGTTTAAGGGTGGCTGATGCTTATTGGCAGAGCTGATGCATGTAGTGTGGCTTCAGAGATGGGAGATCTTAAAATCACAATACTGTTACAGCAAATGATTAAAGAAGAACAGTTGGATGTTTATTGCATATAAAAATGGTCCATTTTTATTAAGGGTTTGAATTCAGATTCTTTAAGGACAGTAAAATACCTTTTGACCTTGGAAAACCAGTCTAACTTTAAGTAATTGTTCTAAAAAATGTTAGTAGTATATTTCTTGCCTTTTGACATGTTCTATGTATCCTTGTAGTGGCCTGGAGGGTCAGAATTTCTCAATCAGTATGCTGCATGAGAAAGTGAAAGGCTTTCTATTAGAAAACAAAATTCAGACCTTTTACCAACAGGAGTTGGAAACAATTGATACTCTGGTGTCACTGGCTGGTGTGCATCTACCCAGGCCCAGCTGCCAGGAGGTGAGTGAATGTAACTGTTTCAAGTTTTAGTGGGAGGAAAAAATACTGTGTACTTTCTTTAAGCATAAACAACCAGATAAGAGACAGGGCCTTCAGAGGATTTGAAAACCACAAGTGCTTTAGCTTTATGCATGAATTATTTATAAAGCTTGAGGAAGCCTTGTCACTTGAGACATATAAAACTGGACTGAAGAAAGCCATATGAAAAAATTCTGTTGTTAAGGGTAATCTTGTATTAGGGCTGAGTAACCTTTACAGTCTGCAACAGGCACTAACTTATCTAGATCTGTAAACAGTGGCAGTATCAGAAAAGGAGATCCCTTTAAGGTGCTTGAGCTGTTTGGGACAGATGTTTGAGATCCTGGATTTGATCAGAAGAAGGGAATACGAAGTCTTTGTCTTGTTTCTCATTCAAAGCCCAACATATTAATAGAGATGTAGCTTTCAGAAGGAGATAATTAATGAGTGGATGAACCGTGCTCCCTGCTACATGTTTCTCTTATTGGAAATCCCTAGCTGTGAAAGGCCATGATTGAAAGGAGCAGAAGGTGGGATTTAATTGAAATCAGTTTACATGCAGGTGCATGTAACCAAACTGTTAAGAAACTTTCCAGTGAGATAGTATGCTCTTGATCAACTGCAGAATGGGAAATAAAACAAAAAATATTTTGTAAAATGGCTTTGTGTTACTCTGTTATTTGGATCAATTACAAACCAGATTCTCAAGTGGTGTTAAGTGGTAAATTTCTGCAAAAGTAACAGAGTTATGGCTTTGCCATGTTACCAATGGCAACTGAAACTTAAACTAGAGCATTGTGACTCACTTGTTTACATTTTGGTTTTCTGTAGAGAAGTAAATCCATGGCAGTCATTTTCACTGCCTGATTCTGATATGCACTGTAAAGCTAAGTGCTATGTTATGTTAACATCTGGTGTTTGTTTAATTCTTAAAAAAAACCAAACAACAAAACAAACAACATAAGAACCAGTCCCTTGTAGATAAGGTCAAATAATAATGAAAAGTAGCTCTGTTCTTGTTGGCCTTGTTGAACTGCTTGAGATAGCTGCTTCTTGATAGCCATTTCTTTTATTTTTATTAAAGGCATTTTTTTTGTTTGCTTTAAAGCAAGCATGGGTATAAACAATAACAAGAGCTACTCTAATTTTTGACAGAAAAGTTTGATACTAGAATGTTCAACATGGGACAGGGTAAACTAGCTGGAAAAAATATTAAAAGTTCCCAAACACTTTACATTAAAGGAAGTAGTGGTCATTCTGACTAATACTGGAAACTTACATCTTTGAAGTCTCAGCATTTATAGAAAGATCAAGATGGATAACTTGCAAAGCCATTTAAAGTAGGAACTGGTGCAGAACAAATATAGAAAGGCACAAAAAAAACCCCAACCAAAGAAGCCAAACCAACAAAAACAATGTAGCATCAGTGTTGTTAGCAGTCACGAGGTGCTATCATAATAATTAATAGTTGCTCCTGACCCTGATGCAAGGGTGTGAGTGTATGTCCCAGGAATTTGGGCACACAGATGCTTATTTAGAAATTGCAGTTCTCCCTACTGCCCTTTGGTATTAATTCATTGCAAAGAGGCTTATATATCTTTGCATAAGAAAGAACCTGCAGTTGTCAAGTGACCTGAATGCCTTAAAAGGAGCGCCTAGTAATGCTCTGGAAATGCATTTCATTGTTCCTCTGCTGTGTCTCTTGAAGGTGTCACTTCTCATAATTGGCAAAGGGTCAAGTACCCAGTTTGATCCATAAAAATAAGTGTAATAGATCTGATTTCTGTCCCTTTCTTTTCCCCTCTGTAGTCTTCTGTTTTGCATCACCCTCAAACCAAAAGGATAAAGGGTGCTGCTAATGTGGAACGATGTTATTCCATGCCTATTTGGCAAGGCAGGAGCTAGATGAGTGGACCAAACCAATTAGGCCACACCACAATATACACACTTGTTCACTTCTTGCACTTTTCCTGGATATGAAAGGATGAGTTATTTGGATGTATACCTCTATTTTTTTTTACCCTGATTCCAGTGTTCTAGAGCACAGGTGCTGTTAAACTCTTTTCTTGCCTCTCTCTTCCTTTCCCTGTGATCCTAGGAGATGTGGTGCACTCCCTTCATCCCTTTCTCAACTTGTAAAGTACTTGCACAGTGTTCATCATAGTGGGAGGGTATCTCCCCATGGAATATTTTCTCCAGGGAGGTGGTGAGCTGTTATGGAGGCACTGGCAGTGGAGCGGAGCAGGGGGTGAAGATGGAAGGAGGTAGCTGTGATAGCTTGAGGTAGGCAGCATCTCTCTCTTCCTTTTCAGCATTACTGTACCTGAGCCCTGTCCACATCCCATACATGTCCTACAATACCTAGTGTCAGTCCTAGTGACTCACCAGCAGTGCAGTCTTCTGCAGTCTTCTCCAGAATAAATTTCTCTTTAGCAGATGCTCATGGCACAACTTAGATCATGTCCGCTGCTCGGACATATACTAGGGAACATTTAATTTTATAGTCTACAGAGGATGGGTAAGAGAATTGGAAGGCTTGGTGTTTTTAAAAATAATTTAACAAATCTGTTAGGATTTTTAAAAGCAGTGGAGCTTTATTTCACATAACCAGTGACCCCTCTATCCCTAAGCTGTAGCCTTTCCTTTATCCCTTAAAACAAATGACTTTTGAGACTGGAGGGGTGGGTACCACCAGGTAAGTCTTCCTTAGACTACAAGCAAAAAACAGAAAAAGTAATCTTGTGCTTAGAGACCCTAAAGAGTGTACTTGCTGGACTTAGGCAATTATGTTTGGCAAATGGACAAGCCTTTGGTTCCTTTTTTTTGAAGAAAACTACATGTGAACTTGATCCATCCAGTTTCTCAGCTAGATTAAATAAGACTTGTAACCAGACAGTCTTGATTAATCATTTTTATGCACTTCTTCCATGCATAAGCTATAGCGTGTGCTATTTTAGTATTACCATTCCAGTTTGTGTATGTCAGTATCTTGGACACATAACTTAGGTTGTGCTTTCTAGGCTCTGCTGTTTGTACTTCTCTTGATTTGAATATTATCTCAAGGTCAGCAATGACGAGTACTTAAAGCAGGAAGTTTTACAGTATTGTTCATACTTACTGTATATACCCTGTACATTGTACTGTAGGTATAACATAGTGCATTATACATTCTTAATGCTATGCGCTTGTCTTCGTGCCTCTTGAGGAAGCTTCACTGCTACTTTAAATATGTATATTGCAAAGCTTATTATAGGACTTCAGGACTGACATGTCCAGAATCACTGTTACTAAAATTGTTACCTGTCTAAGCCAAGGATTAAACATTGCATGAGAAATTGCAAAGGGCAATTCTATGAGTAGAATCACGTGTGTGGTTATACCAGGAAACTTTAACACCATCAGGGTGTGTTGTGATTCATAATGAGCCAAGGTTACATACTTTCAGTGTTTTCAACAGGCTGACTAATTCCTGTACCACTTCATTCTTTTACCTATTATTGATTGTACAGAGAGTTTGTCTTGTTTTAAAGATCTGAGAATAAGTGGTTGCACAGCACCAGCCCACTAAGCTGTGTGAGACCCATCAGATGGAAATATATTTATTAAAACACCAACTTAATCTGGAGACATGGATTCTTCTGTCGGCTTTGCTACAGAATCCTTGGCTGGTCTTGAGAGGGAGGGGAGTGATGGTAAAATTGTTATTTAATAGCTGCTTCTCTCTTGGGGTGGGGGGTGGGGGGGACGACACACATGTTTTGCAAAAGTGATGAATAATTCTTGGATGCTCCTGTGTTTGGATGTACAGCTTCACTTATTTGAAAAGGACCTGATTTGGGAGAGGGGGGGAGCCCCTGTTGTCGGCACTTCAGGGAACCTGAAATTGTGCACCCTGAAACTAAGGCATGCCGAAGGAGGGCACTTTGCAAAACGAGGTGTGAACATTGGGAGAGGTAAATTCAAAAATCCAGATTCAAGTCTTGCTGATTCTTTGGATCAGCAGTTAAACTACTTAATATCTATGTTTCTCAGATGAAAAGCTTTGTAAAAGTAAAGTGATGGCTAATAAGCTGTGACTCAGAAGGAACTACGTTAACAGCTACAATACGTCTTTATAACTGTTGAAATGCAAGCATTTTTCAATCTCCTCCTGAAATAAAAGCAGGGATGTGAAATCACATAGGATTTCATAGTCCTAGATTTCTTCTCTCTGTGTATAGCCCCATGTTCAGTCTCCTGTAGATTTCTGCTCAGTAGACTAAATCACAAGCTTAGGTATACATTGGCTCTGAGGGGGGATCCAAGTCCAGAAGAAATGAGGGCCTGGTTTGGCATTGTCCTGGCTTCGGCTGGGATAGAGTTAATTTTCTTCCTAGTAGCTGGTATAGTGCTGTGGTTTGGATTTAGTATGAGAATAATATAGATAACGCACTGATGTTTTAGTTGTTGCTGAGGAGTGCTTGCTCTAGGCAAGGACTTTTTTCAGCTTCCCATGCTCTGCCCGGTGCACAAGAAGCTGGGAGGGGGCACAGCCAGGACAGCTGATCCAGATTGGCCAAAGGGCTATGCCATACGGTATGATGCCATGCTCAGTATATAAACTGGGTGGTGAGCGGTTGCATCACTTGTTTTTCCTGGGTTTTGTTTCTCTCTCTCTCTCTCATTGTTTTTGTTTTCATTACATCATTGTTGTTGTTGTTATTATTATTATTATATTTCAATTATTAAACTGTTCGTATCTCAACCCACAAGTTTTCTTACTTTTGCTCTTCAGATTCTCTCCCCCATCCCACTGGGGGGGAAGGGTGAGCGAGCGGCTGTGTGGTGCTTGGTTGCTGACTGGGGCTAAACCTCGACAGGCATAAAAGAAAGTGATAAGGTATTGGGAAGAAGTACTATTGACTTATAAATTTGCAGGATGAGATGCTGGAGATATTTTGGGTGCACCAAAAGAACAGATTAAGCAATTTTAAGCTGTGTTCATAAAGAAATTCCTCAATTTTTCCTTTACTTAGAGGTATGGAGAGGAGGAAGCATGTTCTAGAGCACACTAAGAAAAAAATCCAAAGTTTTCCTGTCATTTCAGGATAATATTAAAGCCCCTGAAGAGGGCAGGAGTGCACATTTGTTCTTCAGGAGCGGTCCTTCTGCCATGGAGCCCTTTCCCTTGGGCTCTGCAGCATGTATGAGAGGGTGCTGATATGTAGCAGCTGCTTACGTATTTTCTCGCTCCCAAGCCTGCCTCTCTGCCTTCACTCTGTCAATGCCTTGACTTGCATTCTTAGTGATTCTGTTTCAGTATCCATCCAGGCTGAGCTGTGTGTCAGTTCACACAGTCTGTTTTTAATTATCTCCCTTTTCTGACGGTATCTCAATGTTAAGCCAAACTGAATAATTATCATGCTTCTTTGGAGATATTTTTATCTTTTTTTCTCCCCAAATGTTTGCTTTCACATTAAAAATTGATCAGAGTCTTGAGGTGGTTGCTTTGCTAGCAGTTTCTTAGATTCTTGAGGATTTATTACTGCATTTGAGTGAGAGGCAAAATCTTTTCATTTTACATATGGCTATGAGACTGTGCTCTTCCATGAGAAAATATTCACTCTTCATTTAACCCTTCCTTCTACATTTTACATTTGTTTCTTCAGTTCATCAGAAGAGGCACTATGAAGAGAAATATGGTAGTGGTATTAACTCTGTGACTGGAATGGTGTCCAGATTTATGGTCAGGTTTGTAATTAGAAGCAGTGTCTATGTTATCCAAACTGATATAGCTGTGGTGGACAGGGAGACAGACAAACATTTGGGCACTGGAGTCCTTCAGGCTGGACCAGAAGGAGAAAACTGAACTGAGAATAATAGCCATTGTTCTATGTTAATTATCTTGAACTATTAGGCGATTATTTTTGACTATCGATTTGAGAGGAAAAAGATAGTGAGCTGTTGTGGGACAGAGACGGAGAGGAATGTGATTATGGCCTGTTGAAATATTGAGGATTAGCTGGAGGAAGGGGATGGAGAAACTTGTGATGCATGCTAACGCTAATATCCCTATTGGATCTCTGAACTATTCCCAGTTAGGCACATCAGCTTCCAGGCTTAGAAGCCTTGGAGTTTCACTTGAGACTTGCAAATAGATTGAATGGATGTTTTGTGAAAAGATATTCTTCCATTGCTAATGCGGTGTCTGTTTCACATATTCGTGCGAATTCATTCTGGTGTATGGTGGTTGTCTCTTTCACTCCCAAGGCTTCTGCGAGTGGATCTGGTGAGTGAAGTAGGATATGTGAAGTCTGATACTATTGTTCAGAACAGAGTGGGAGCATTTATGGTGATAGTTGAAGAAATGGCTTGGCAAATCTTGCTTTGGTTGCTCTGGTGTGGTTCTAGTTATCACACGTTGGTTTGTGGGAAGCAGTTTAGCTCTGTTCTCAAAGAAAACCACAGTGTGCTCCGAACAGATGAGGAAACAACAATTGGAGAATTGAAACTGTTTGTGTAGATAAATGGGAAGCTGAAGGACATAGTAGGACAGATAGAGATGGAGAAGAGTAAGTCATGGTCTTGCTCTTATCTACCCATACTTTCTCCTCTCCACAACTGATTCTTTATTTCTTTCCACTTCCCTAGCTGTCATTCCACTGTCTTAGCTTTGCTCTACTTCCAAACAAACCCTGCTTTTCCCTGATTTTTTTTTTTTTCTCCCTTTCCTTCCTTCCTACCCTTATATGTGTCCCAAACACAGAACCCGTTGTTCTAAATCACCCCCTCAGTTATGGACTTCTAGGCACATTGTTCTCCTTTCACAAGAGACTCGTTTCCCACCTGCTCTCAAAACGGAATCCTTTGTTCCCTTATCTCATATACCTGTCTTAATTTCTTGCATGCTCTTTATCCTTTCCTTTCATTAGGCTGTGAAGAAACTCTTGAGAGCATGACCAGAATGTGTGTAAAAATTTGGAAACGGAGGGGACAAGAAACAAATACTGTTCTTGGCAGTTTCCTTCTTTTCCTTGGACACTTCCTCAGTTTCAAATGAGGAGCTGGGAATCCAATCCCCAGCAATTGGATTCCTCCTGAGTATCACCTTACAAAGCACTGATCTCCCTGTCTTCCTACCCTTATTACGAGGAAAACTCTGAATATGAGCAAAGCTTGATTAGCTAAACAGTCAAATGCTCTGTGAGCGTCACAAGCCTATTCCAAAAGAGAGTTCTCAGTACATAACCAAATAGCTGCTAAATACAAAGAAGGCAGTTAGGAGATTGTGGTTCCTTAAGAATAACACAAGCTTCTGGTGTGTGTGTGTTTGTTTTTTTAAAGCTCAGGGATGTTGGTTAGTTCATACATAACAGATCTGATTTGTGAATTACTAAATGAAGAAAAATGTGTAACAAAATTACCTGGAGTCCTCTTGCTCTTGAAAGCATCTGGAGCTTTTGCTGGTAACTTTAGTTGAGCTGAGATTTCTCACCATATGCTTCATTCCTTTCTTCCCATCCAGGTGAAGTCAAAAAGTGACTCCAGTTCCAAAAGGATTCACAGTGTTTTTAAGGAAGCAATAAGGATGCTACAAGAAAAAGGGGTGGTTTTCCAGAAACCTGGTAGCTCCAAGGACTTATACTATGTAAGGAACTGAGCTGTGGTTGCAAACAAGTTCTAGGGTATGACTCTCATAGTCAGTAGAAACAGTAGAAATGTTTCAGAAACAGAAGCTGGACATCCAAGTGCTGTCTGTTTACTCAAAAGTCTTATCTGCAGCTTACTTCACTGTTGCATTTACCTCTGTATCACCCACTGCATTGTTCTTTTTGTAACTCAGCACCAGACTTAAGCGCTGCTGCTGTTCCAAGCACAGTCTGTGTTCACTGGATTGCCAAACTGTGCATTGATGCAGCTCAGCACACTGAAGCCTGGGACCTGGGACAGTTCTCTTTATCGAAATGGGTTGAAACTTGGTGTTCTGCTGAGTCGATCACTCTCCTTTGGGTTGAATTCTGGTATATCATGTTCTTCACCTAACTCATGGATGCTGCTAATGGTACTAAAAATAATAACTAAAGATTTAATGTTCATTACTGTAGTTATGACAGTGTTAGTTTAGAATACATCATGGCCTTGGATTGCTTGCCAACAGCCAAGCAATGAAATAGACTGTTATCTACTGTGAAATAAACTGCTATAAATTGCCAGTTTCTTCTGTTTTCTCCAGGTGACTGACCATGATAAGGAGCTGCTTAAAGCGACCCTTGATGTGATTAAAGAAGACTGTCGAAAACCCAGACGTAAGTAGCAGTGTGATCGGGGCTCTGATGAGCTGGTGCTGATATATTGATGACAATATCTCTTCCTGCTGCTGTATTAAATATGCTTCTTGTCCTTACCCTTGAACTTGGAGCTAAATTGCTGGTGTAGCTAATCAGTATAGCTAAAAGCGGGAGTGCAAGAGCAGCTTCCTGTGAGCACGGGGCGAGAAGGAGCAGGTGTGCCCAGCAGGAAGCAAACCTCTCAGATCTGAAACAAGCAGCCATTAACTTAGATCTATATCTTTTGAGAATACTTAGATTTTGGGAGGAACCAAATATAATGAAGTTAGGTCACCACCTAGCAGCTGTTGCTTTGCATTCTGGATAAGTAGCAAATCTTGCTAGTTCAGTTTCGATGGGGGAGTTGACACAAAAGTGACCATACAGAAAAGTGAAATCCCCGCCTCCATTAAGTCAACAATAAAACTCACTTAAGTCAGCAGGATATTCTCTGTAGATTTTAAGCTCAGGTAGAGCTCAGGTGGTTGTTCTTTGCAGGTAGGGATTTCAGTCTAACAAAATCCACTTCTTTTCAGCTAATGTACCTCGTGTGGTTTCTGAGTTATCCCTGTCCCTCAAGTCTATTGTGTCTCATTGCCATAGTGATAGCTTGCGCTTGACTTGAATGTCTGCTAATTACACAGGTACATTGCTACAGAGTTTCTTTCAATTCATCGGGCAGAATGTGTCAGCAGGGATCACTTGCTGCTGGAGTGCAGCTATTTGTGGGGTAGAATACACTTTAGTACAGAACAAATGACTGACTAGAACATAAGGCATATGATCTTAAATTGCTCATATCTTTATACTATCATAACTATAATAGTGCTTGTAGGACCTGGTATATGATGGTTATCCTGCCGTGAAAAAAGGCTAAGTGAAGTATTATTTTTGAGTTTTCAACTGGCTACCTTAAGCAGTGGTACAATTGTAGACAAGGTTTGTAGGTGGAGGTAAAAGTTCTGTATCTTTGGGGGATGGAGGCAGTAGATGTTACTGGGCATGCAGGTGAAGATGGGCTTATTTACCTGAGGCTGTTTCAGTGCAACAGCTTACCATATCACATTGTTTTATTGTCTTTTATCCAATTAACAAATACAAACATTTTCTCTCTAAGAGTCAAATGATTCCTCTGCCCACTTTATACATCAGCTAGTTCTCCTGGGAACTTTTTTATTTTATTTTATTTTATTTAATAATTGTGCCACTATAAAGGCCAGAACCTGTATGCAGTTGACACAGGGCACTGAGTGACTGCCTGGTGTTTAACTCCCCTCTTGTGCATTATCACACTGGTAGAGTACTCTCAGTGCTCCATGAGAGGTTGGGAATTTCTTTCTCCAGGAGAGGCTGAGAAGTTCTTTCTCCCAGTCAGGAGGAGTCAACAGCAGAGAGAAACTTGCAGATCAGTCCCAGAAAAGACTTTGAAATGTCCTGAGTCCTCAAAGCCATGTTTTCCATACTGAGCAGGTTAAAAATAGCAACTGCTTTACAGAGCCTCTTGTTCTCCTTGAAATTTTCCACCTACTTAGTTTCCTATTGTAAAAAGGACAATTTCCAAGTCAGTGTCTCTTTGCTAGTTTTCAGAAGGACCATTTCAATGTCCTGATCACTGGTAATAGAAGATTCTGAGAAGAAAAGCCAAGAAGCTTAAATCAAAACCAAGAGGGTACTGCAGATATTTTATTGTCACTGAATGATGCAAGAGCACAGAGCTCAAGGTAACTGTCGGACCCCCTCTGCTGGTGGGATGGCAGTTTTAGCCACTCGCTTGGCCTTGACTAGTGAGCAGGCTTGTATAAGAAAATAGGAACGTGGTAATACCTCAAGGGCTTTTGCTTGTTTGTTGCAAGAAATTCCTATCTATGTTCCTTCAAGAGTAATATTAATCTTCCATGGCAGGAAGACTGATTTATGATAAACCAAACTCTTTTCTCCAATGAGTTACTTCTCTGCCAGTTTTCAAGGCAATGCCTCCCTCCATTGCTTTAGTTGTGACACATTCTCAGGCCCAACCCAGCTGCCTGTGGAACTATTGTACAAATAAAAAAATCCTCAGCATGCCTAGTCAGACCTCCACAAACTCTGATCTGTAATATGCCTACATGACAATCCTAGTCCTTGGCTCCAGTTGTAATTCCAAACAGCCTGATCTTAAATGCCCTCATGTGAGGCCACTGTGGGTCTATCTAGAAGCTTAAGATAGCCAGAAAAGGATGATGGTACGTTTTGACTCCAGACTGAACAGCAAAATGGTAGACTTAGTCCAGATTTCTTTCTTTTTTTTTTTTTTTTTTTTTTTTTGACAAATTTGCTCTGGTTCTAGGGTTAGATGAGGCTAGTAGTAGAGAGGGAAAAAACGGAACCACTTGAAGTTAAATTTGATATGTCAGAATGGACCCTGTGTGAGATGTCCACAGTGGGCAAATGGTGGTTGTTCTATAACTCTGTCCTCTCTGATACTGGTAGACAAGACAGTTGATCACAGCCTGGCTTACCTCAGCTGGTGTACAAAAGCTAGAACCCAGTATGTCAATGAAAGAGGGACAGCATCACTCCACTGCAAGGAGTGTATTCCCTCAAAGTTGGGCTGTAGACTTGGGTTACTTAATGATTGTACACACCTGCCAAATGCCATTTTCTACCAGCATCTAGGAGTAAAGTATGTATTGTACTGTTGGGTAACACTTGAGTCACTAATCTAATGCATCAAGACTTAAGCTAAGTTACTGTAGATCAGGGATGGGCACTTTGACCTTCTTATGACAAACCTATGACTAATGCAAAATGCAGCTACCCACTTTGTTTGCAACAGCAGTCACTATGACCAGGTAGAGGCATTGTTCTGTTTTCTGTACTTACCTGTCCTAGGGTGGTGGATGCATTTTTGGCTACCAGCCACAAAGGTTGTTTATCACGCCGGATCACTGACTTCTACAGAAATATCTTTGCCTGATTCACAGCCTAATAGGAATTAGGCTGAACTGTGTATTTACCAGTACTCAGCATTGCCTCCTATCTACCAGTAAGTTTCCTCAGCAGCTTCTAAGGCAGTTCTGGGGCTCAGCTGATTCTAGAGATGGGCAAAAATAAAAACAAAGGCAGCAACAACAAAATACAGGGACCTTCTTGGCCAATGGCAATTTCTCGGTACCCTTACCAAACTTTCCTTACATCATGTGAGCTGAGGGCTGAGGAGGAGGACAGTCGTTTGTGCTGTGTCTCATTTATGCTAGTTTTCCATTGCTTTCCATTGTTAGCCACAGAGGAGAAGGAAATCTGTTGTGGAGTTCAGCGCTTGGGAGACTGGGAGCCTGCAGCACTGATAATTAGTGGGTTTGCAGAGTCTGTCGGGAGGAAATGTTGACTGGGACAGCTGAGCTTCAAATGACGCCTCCACCAGGCACACAGTAGCTGCGTGCAACACTGCAGCCACTAAGGACCTTTGCCTCTGTCTTGTCCTCTAGGAAAGGAGATTATTTTTACATTTCTGTTCTCTTGTACGTTTTCAGGATTCATTCCTCTTAAAAGGAGATAAAATTTGATACTGAAGTTCTGTGTCTTTCTACTCCCGTAATTGTCTGAATTGTCTGAAGTGAGGGGATGGGATTGCATTGCTAGGTGAATGAAAGTTGCACTGTAGCAGTTTTTCCACAAGATGCCAGCATTGGGCAAGCAGTTACAGGTCCTGGCCACGGACCTTCCTTCTGTTCTAGACGTTTTTGAACTTGGATATGAGCAAAAGGATTTTCATTTGGTTTCTTCTGCAATTGCAGAAACTGGATGGCTTGCATAGGTGGACAGTGGAGGTACTCTTAAGTTATTAACCTCATCATCAGGTTGTACTGAATGAGCCCTGTATATTAGAGTTTGCAAGACTGATTACTTTTCACCCTCATTACTAGTGTTACAGCCCTAACACTTCCCAGAAAAGTCAGTGGAAACAGTTGATAATTGGAGAACTTGTAGGCACAGACTGGATCTCTTCCCTCTGAATACATGCATCTCTGCTTTAGACCTAGTGCATTCTTCCTCTCCGACAGCTGTGGTTTTTTCATGACTAATCTGGTTTATAATAGTTAAAAAGAGGCAGTTAGCCTGAAGTCTTTCCTCCATGCCTGGCTGCATTTTCCTTTTTTTCTGCAGATGCTGAAAAAGGCTGCCATTTCCTTCATGTCCTGAGCTGTGTTCGGCAGAGCTACAACCCCTCTCTGGCTGAAGCAGTGATGCACCGTGTCTTGGAACTGCTGGAGAGTAACAGTGATGTTGTCAGCACTATGGAAGGATATTATACAACATTTTAAAGAGAGAAGATAAGATACAATCATTCCGGTCCATTCAGGATAAAGGAGAGAAGAAGGAGAGGTTAAGTGACTCTGAAAAGCTGCTATTACCTGGTATGATCTAGATGGGGAAGAAAAGAGCATTCTGATTCTCCAAATGCTGTTTTTGTCCAGCTCCAGAGAAGTTGTCCAAATACTTGTTTTAATATTCTTGCTGACTTCCTCGCTATTCCTAGTGAAAGTTGTATCAAACTGATTCTGGACATCCTAAGACAGCAGAGGACCTGGAAAAGAAGCTGGAATCTTTCCCTGCAGTAAGATATGACGTTGCTGTCCTCACATTTACATCCAGTGAGCCCTAAAGAAAAGTCACTGCTAAAGAGCACTGTTTACAGCAGTGGTCATGTCAGGACTCGTTTTTCTGGCTTAAAGACTGATGTTGTGATCTTTCCACATGGTAATAGCTGTGGATCTTTGTTTTTATGTATACTTTATAATAGCTAGAGAAAGGACATGCAAGCAAACAATCAAAAGATTTGCCTGTCCTTCCTGGCAGTGTTGGTGTACCCATGTCTGTAAATATGTATTCCTGAATGTGCACAGCTTTCCCACTACTAAAGCAGTCCTCGCTTTTCTCTGAAAAGTAATATTCAGGAATGGGGTCCTGCATCCCTTCCCCATCCTGCAACCTTGCCCGCTGCTTGTCAAGCATGTCTGGATTCCCCTGGCTACCGTGTGCACTACTGATGCATGTTGTTGTGGATGCTGTTGAGACCAGAATTCTCAAAATCAGCCACTGTTTTGCTGTTTATTTTTAAATTGTTTCCTACATCATAAATGGTAATCATACATCAGATGCTTTGGGAAAAAAAAAATCTGAAAGCTGGCGGCACCCACTGTAATCTCCATGCTCCCTGTTGCCTTTTGTGTCTTCTATTCCTTGTCACCTTTGAGGAAAAATACTATCTATATCTGTGCTTGCGGAGGAACACAAGACATTGATGAAATAACATTGGCCTAAAGAAGGTGACCGTGCAAGACGTTTTATCTGGAATAATCAGAACTCTGTTACGTGCCACAGTTCAAAGCCTGGAGCTGTTCAGTATTTATCCTTAGAGAGGGCTTGCTGCTGCAGGGGCTTGTCTGTTTAATTAATCTGTTTAATTAATGGTATGGAGGTGAGACCTTTAACTTGAAAAGAGTAGAAAGGATTGAATGCATCCTTCCTTTTTTCCTCTGCACCTTCTCTGTAACAGTTGAAATAGCAGACTCCCGGGAGGCAGATGTAGTGGTAAAGCCCTATAAGGATTGACATAGCAGGGAAAAATAAACCATATGCATGAGGAAAGCCAGTGAGTAGCCCCACATGTGGCAGGTCTCTGGTTTGTTGTTATATTATATGCCTCATTCCAAGCCCTGGCTGCAGTGAGATATAGGCTAAGAGAAAGGCATGACAAAATATTTGGCATTTGCATTCAGAGGCCTGTGGAAAACTCTGGCCTTAAAGAGATGGTGTGTTTGTCCGTAGTGGAAAACTATGTATGAATCATTCTTTTGCTGTAAATTCCCTATGTGCTGCAGGGCTCAATAGTTGGTTTCCCTGCAGGCTGCCCTACTCCTAGCATTGCTGCTCTGTTTTGAGCCGGGTACCTTCTAGTCAGATCTTAATATGGGCCTGAACAGGTGCTGAAAGGATGTACCTGTGCAGAGGGAAATAAAAGAGAAAAAGATTAAGAAAGAATTGTAGAAGTCATCTTTCCCACCCCCCCTCCCATGGATGTCTCTGGAAAGCAGGGAAAGAAGTCCAGATTCTGAGTGAAGTGGTACTGAGGGGAATTGCAACTTTAATTTATGCCTACAAAAAGGTCTGGTTGGCCACAGAGGAGATTTGCTTCTCAGATTCCTGCTCTGATTGCTGATCAGTTCAAAGTGATGCTTAAAAACAAAGGCTGTCTATGGAAGAAGTAGTTTGGAATACCGATTCCTAAATTCAGACTCACTTCAGGAGTTAACCATATGTTACTGCTTGATTCCAGAGAAGTCGCCTACTTGGCAGGAATTTGAGAATATTTTAAGGAAAGTATGTGGTGTCTTGATCCATATGGAAGAGCATGACATCTAATTTAAGACACTGACTTGGCCATCTTCTTGAAAAGTTCTATATTAGCAGAATCTGATTTTTCTGGGAAAGGGTTAAAAGAACACTGCTAGCTCAGTGGGAAAGGTGATCTCTCTCAGGTTAGAAGAGAGACAGACTCTGGTTCTCCTGAGGGTGTCAGCCAAGTGTGTGGGCTGGATGAGTTTTGGGAGGAGCGCTGCGCAGCTGAATCTTGGAGGAAAGATAGTCTGGAGATCGTATTGCTCTTTAGGGTCTCTTTCAAACAAATTCATACCAAAATAGGATTACGTCTTTGTCCTTTGCAGCTTGGATAGTCATACACACAGCTTCTAATGTGTTCTGTTGCCGGCAACTTTGATGCTGCGCTTCCTGTGTTTTAGATGCATTTGTGTGTAAAGTCTGCCTAAAACCCCTGGCCACCGATTTTCTATGCATTGGAGGTTGATGCAAACGCAGAGTGTCTTCCCTCTCTGTTCTGCCCCGGTTGCAATTTAAAAGCACTGATCAACTGCGGAGCGTCAGAGATGAGGTGGGAAGAATTCATCTCAGGAAGGATGGATAAGTGACTCTGGAAAGAACCTGGCCTTGGAAGTTTTAAAGCTGGTCCTTGGTGGCAATGCTGGACTCTTGTGATTGAGGGTATGGTCTATTGGAGATTGCTCCCCAAGAACAGAAAAAAGGCATTTTTCTTACTTGAGTTAACTCAGGGAAATATGAATGAACGCAAGGGAGCCTAGAGTTTTTACAAGAGTGAAAGGTTAAAGTAAAACTAATGGAGGCGCCTAGATTTTTAAGTTACACAGATTCTGATTCTGAATAACTGTACAGAATAGTTGTGCCTTAAGCTTGCATGCTTTATTTTTTCCATAGTAGCCACCCAACACAGACTAATGCTTACTCTGATTGAGTGCGTTCCCTCTCTTGTACCTACAGGGAATATCATATGCGTACGCCTGGACGGAAGTACCCCAACTAGCTGTGGGAGCACAGAGCTTACTGTAGGTCGATTTACCCATTTACTCAGTATCTCTACAGTATGCTTCTGTGACAGCAGTCTAGACATACCCATATTGGTATAAGTCACCTTTATGTAAGTCTAACTACACACACTAGGGCTTTTACTGCTAATAAACTGTCTCTCTGTTTAAAGATCATATCCTTAACCAAGAGAGTCATATCATGCACACTATTAAAATTCTTAGATTTAGACCACACCTACAAAATATTGTGCGGAACATTCAGTGAAAGCATGCTTTCTTGTTTTGTTTAATTTGAAAACTCATTAGGCAACACAATTATTACTGGTTTATTAAGGGACTTTGAAGGTGGCACTTTAATGTAAAACTGACAAGTGAGAATTCATGTTGTAGGACTGCTTCATGGCCAGTTCCAGTTTCCATAGAAACAGTTATGGCAGTAAAAGGCAGGTAAGTAAAATGGAGTTTTTAAAAGCAGTCAGCATTTTTATGTTACCTTAAAAAGGTATGTTTCCATAGAAATGCAGTGCCTGAGAAGAAAAATTACCAAAGAATCTTAATATTCTATTCTAGCAAAATGTAAGGTGATTGCTTTTCTGGTGAGGAAACGAAGGAACAACTCTACCTTCAGTCCCTGCCACCTGCTTAAGTGAGAGAAGGGATGAGGTTCCTTCATGCCTCAGTTTCCCTCTTTTGTAAACTGGGGATAATACAGCTCCCTGTGTAGGGCCTCAATTTTTCTTCATGTTAGTCATTAAAAGCTCTTGAGAACTATTGGTGGGAGCTGTTAGAGAAGAACTCTGTGGGAGTGGACGAATGGATAAATGCTGGAGCGGCACTTAGTTCTAGTCCATGACCCATTCTTGCTAATAGCTTTATCTTTCTCTGCCTCTCTTTCCATGCGTATTGCTTTGCCTGTCTTGTCTTATACCTTTCCAGGTCCTATGAGGCAGTGATGGTCTCCCTGTTTTTATTTGTACCAAATATTTTTCCTGGAATCCTGTTCCCTCTTATGACTTCTTAAATGACTTCTTAAAAATAGAAATCCAGATAAATGAGTTCTGAGTGTTCTTGTTCTCAAATCTTTGGATCATAAATTTGTACCCATGAGGGTAAGTATTTTCAACAAGCTACCTGGGAAATGAAGCTTTTCTTTCAAAGCAATAAATGAAAATTTAAAGATTGGCTACATGACTGAAAGCTGTTACTTTTGTGGATCTGTCCATACTTGTGTATTCCAGTGATGAACACCATAAATAGACGGAGTTGCTAGTTCATTATTCAGAATGAGAATTCATCAATGAGTAGCCAGTGAGGCATGGAGCCACATGAAGAATTATGAGACAAAGTACTGAAAATCTCCCTGTCAAAGAAATGCAGTTTGGTTTAGTTTGGGCGTAAGCCAATCCTGTGGGGAAAAGATGTGCCTAGCAAAGATTTGTATCTTTATACTTGCCTCTGAAAGGGAAGGGAGCAAGTTCAGATCCCATGGGCAACCTGAACTCTGAAACGTCCTGTCAGTGCGGCGCTACGTTCTTTACTGCCGTCTTTCAGCACAGTCTCCAGCCCTCCTGCCCCAACCCTACAGGCTAGCGAGCAAACAAAAGGTCAGCCGCAGAGATAAAAGAATAGTTATAATAATTGGTTACCATCCTCCAGGAGCCCCAGCATTACAGAAACATTTTTGTGGATGTTTGTTGGCAGCACGGAAATGCTGAGTTGGGGATCTTGGGTTTTGTTCCCAGCAATATGCCCTGTCAGGCACAGAGGCTTTCCCCCTCATTTCTTTCATCTATTTCTGCTCTCCACTCTCTCCTCTAACTGTCATTTCTCAGGCTCTTCATTTCATTCATAGTCTCATGGTTCAACTCTGCACCACAGATCCTGGTCAAACCTCCTTCCTCTCTACTGTGTTCCCTTTTTCTGTCCTAACTCAAATATCATTGTCAGCACCTGGCAATTGAACATTTCGGTGTAATCCCCTTGCCTAACTGACCTGGCACCGTTCACAGCCCGTTCTGATTCCAGCAGGCTGTGCTTCGCTCCTTCTCCAGGCACCAAAAGAGGCAGATAGCATCCACTTCACTCTTGAGCTTTCTTCCCCATGTAGTTTGCAGCAGGAAAGAGCTGCCATTTCAGGAAAACACCGCTTTTTCCACCCCACCCTCCCAAAGACCCAGTAGCACCCTCAGAGATTCTAGTGGTGGTTTTCTTGCAGGTATCCAAGTGCAAAATAAATATAATTCAAAAATAAAACATTTGTGTCTTGCCCGAACCTGAGCAAGCACAAGTCACGCCCCTGGCAGAAGCTACCTGCCTCTCCCTGCCACTTTCACGTCCTTGCAGATTTTATTGCAGACATGAGCTGTAAAGTTGATGTGGGCTTTTAGTTCGTCTGTCTACTAGTTAGCGTGTCTCCTTTTAGCCTGTTATTTCTGAGAAAGTGTGATGATACTCTGATGCAATTATACTGTGTGCCTGGACATTTGTCTATTTCTGTCCCACCGCTCCCAGTGACTCTGTAATCTGTTGGCTAGTCAAGAGGGTGAAGGACCCTGAGCTGTTATGGTCTTGCACGTTTTTAGAAAATGGATGCACTGATAGAAGAGGGAAGCCCGAATTAGTGCCTCCATTAAGGGGAAGGAAGAAACTCGGTCATACAACATTAGAGAAACCACACATGAGAGAGTCCCAAGGAACCCATTTTTGTCACTTCAGCTGCCACAAGAAGCACTTATTCTGCAGTGCACTTTTAAGAAATGACTGGACTGTTTTTCCTGAAGTTTGCTCGTAGAGATCACCCCAAGGCAGACATTTGTGATGGGAAACTGCAAATCGAACCGTTCAAATCTGGTAAAGTTACAGCATCTACATCAGAGTACAAAGTTGAGTAACTGATTTTTAGGGATGCCACCAGCCCATTCCCACTAATATCTTTTAAATGTGCGATGGGGGCTATACTACTAATCTAGTCACAGTAATTTACAAGTTGAAACCAGCCCAGATTAACAAGATTGCCTGGGCATAACATAACCAGGGATTTGCTAGTGAAAGAAATAACCTAAAGGAACAATTTTCAGCAAGTGTTGAACCACTGAAGAGCGCGGTGCCAATTAACCTGGCACAACATGTCTTACGGCTCTTGTTTTAGCTTGCTTTTTGTTATTGATTGGAAGAATGAACGTTCCTTCCCTACCATCCCGAGCTGGAGCTCTCTGCCACCTTACCCTGCGATGCCATTCACGCTGAGAGCATAGGAGTTGTCCTTGCGTGCGTGTAAAACTCTTCTTTGCCATAATGTTCACAAAAAAACCCAGAGCTGTAACACGCCAGCTGGTATTCTGAAACAGCTGCCTCCACTGCTGACTAATATTCTCTCATTGTTTTCTTCCCTCACCTTGTCTTTTTTTCCCCGAATAAAATCTCTTGAACTTAATTCCTGGTTCAGAGGGGTTATAGTCTCCCTCCGTCCTTCTGTGAGCACAGCGATCCAGGACAAACATAACAGGAGCAAACTGATACAGAGAGGAGTTTTTGTTGGAACTCTGAAGGTAGGGAAAGAGGAGAAATACAGAGGAAGCTGAGGGAGGAGGATTTAGCACAAAGATGTTTGAAATTAGTCCCACTGAAAAAGGCTAAAGAAATAATTGACTAATGATGATTTAGACATCTGTTTCAGAGCAGGCAGCAGGTGTTGCATGTAATGAATGCAAGGACTTGTACTATTTTATTTTCTGCAATTAGAAAGCAGGGGAGGAAATGAGGGCAGGAAAAAATGGAGTAAGGGAACATTTATCGTAAACAGCTGGACAAATTTATATAGAGCCCAGTAATATTTATATGCTCTTCCTCTGCCTTCCTTATACTATCCTTTAACAGTTCCTCTGTTCTGCAGTGCATTTTGCCCTTTCTAAAAGACCAGTGCTTTGGATGATCAAAGTTAGATGCTAAAGTAAGAGCTGGCCACCAAAATGCCTTGGAGGATCAAAGTGTTGAGGACAAGGTAATTGTCACTTACCCAGATGCTGTTATTGATGGAAACGGTCCGGAAGGAGAAGCTGCCCCTGTCTCAGAGGTGGGTTCTGGGGGCCTCAGCCATTAGCCCAGTGGCTGAGAACAACTCCTGTTAGTGAAATGGTCCTTAGGGTTGCATCCCTGGTGCTGCATGGCCATAGCTTAACACATGCCTGGATCCAAATAAATGCCTGGAATTATGTGGATGGTGTGTCCACTGCTCCAAGCTGAAAAACACACCTACAGCGGGCCCTGCTAGAGAAACCATAGCTCCATTTTCCATGAGACGTTTTCTGGTTTGGAATCATCTCATTCCTGTTTCCAAGCAATAAACATCCTACAGGGCATTTTTTTTTCCAAGCGTCTCCACTACTACCCTAAAAAGTCTAACCTGGGAATCACTAGGGAGAAAAAATACTGTTTGTGTCTACCCATGGGACGATGTTGCTGCTGCTGAGGAGCTCCAAAAGTGCTGCTCCTAAAGAAGTCTCTCTGCTGGGAAAAGCACTTTGCTTTTGCATGAAGGTAACTTAAAAAAAAAAAAAAATCAATGCACTGTAATGCTGAGTGGTTGAGGTTGCATGTTACAGATTTTTCCTTACAGGGTCAAGCTTGTGCTTTTGTCATCTATGGTCTAACTGCGGTTCCATGACTAACTTTTCATAAGGCTTTATTGATACATTTTTATAATTCACAGTCCATCAGTCAAATGTTTTCTGGTTTGGATATTGGCAGATAAAGTCTTCTACTTTCTATAGGGGATGTGCAGCCAAATAAAATTACTGTTTGGTTTCAGAAGGGGTTGAAAGAGTGAAAATAATGAACAAGGAAATTCAAGTTTTAAAAGGGCTTGGTGGAAATAACGGTTGGACGGTTTAATGGTTGGACTCGATGATCTTAAGGGTTTTTTCCAACCTTAACGATTCTATGATTCTATGAAATTTTAAATCTGTTAATACAGAGGACTTAGTGTCCATGTATATACTTAGAGGTAGCATGGGAAGAAAATGCAAAGAAAGACTACCTCTTCCTAGATTGACTTTATTTGTAACAAGCCTGCATTTTCAATCATGGATTGCCAAGTTTTTTGCAGAGGATGAGGCAGAAGCCAGTCTCAAACTGTGCTATTTTGAGAGCAGCGAGAGCAACTGAAGTCAGGGATAGCATCCCGGAAGAAACCTGGGGAATCCCAATCCAGTCCTGTGATGGGTTTGATAAACTTCAGCTGTCTCAAACATAAGCCTGACATGTATGTAATACATAAAGAAAAGTGTGGTTTGGGCTTGCTTTATTTTATTTTTTTAACCATGTCAACAGATCTCTACAAAGCCTTTGTAACAATGGAAAAGTACAAGGTGTACGTCAATGAAAAACAGCCTGCAATTTGCTGCTACTCCCCTAAACAGAGCGTGCAGTGCACATACTGTGGTTGGAAATCATAGAATCATAGAATGCTTTGGGATGGAAGGGACCTTTAAAGGCCATCTAGTCCCTCCCCCCTGCAATGGGCAGGGACATCTACAACCAGATCAGGTTGCTCAGAGCCCCATCCAGCCTGGCCTTGAATGTTTCCAAGGATGGGGCATCTACCACCGCTCTGGACAACCCGGTCCAGTGTTTCACTACCCTCATTGTAAAAAATTTCTTCCTTATATCTAGTCTGAATCTACCCTCTTTTAGTTTAAAACCATTACCCCTTGTCCTATTGCTGTTGGCCCTACTAAAAAGTCTGTCCCAACAGAAATCCTTCATCCACAACTCGGGTAAGAGAGGACTGAAAAATAACATTAGTCATTAAAAGGTTAAATTGTAGGATAGCTGCTTCAAGAAAAGGATAATCTATAATTTAAGTCAAGAGGGTGAAGCAGCTCTTTCATAATGTAAGTAAAAGCTGTTATGCCGTTGGGAAAGCATGTACGCTGCTAGCAGGGGGAATGATGATTTTGTTTTTTCCGTTATGGATCGCACAGAGGGGCTGATAGAGCAGCCCTCTCTGGTGAGGAGGCTGGGAGGGGAAGGGGCACGCTGCCGTGCTGGGGGGCTGCTCTGCCAGGACTGCAGCTGGTTGCTTCGGCTCCCTTCTACCACATTAGCTGGGCCTATTTATCTCCAGAGTGAATTTCATTTGAAGAGCAGTAACCTCCCAAGAAGACGAAATGCAATTGGCTTTTAAAAAATAGGGAAAAAAGATTGCCTCTTGCTTTGTGTTTCAGAGTTTGAGATTTGAATGCCAGGCACAGGCTCTACTATTCTTGTCACTCCTATCAAAAGACGTGTATGTTGAAACCCTGAAGTGGAAGGACTGCATGGAAAACAGCCCTTTTAAGAAGCTGAGGTTTTATAAGTACAGAAGCTGAGATGGGAGTGTAACAAAGGCTTTGTGTTGTGCTATTGCACATCAGAGCCAAAAAAACCCTAAGGGGCACGTCTCTAGTACCATGTCTAGCAGATTATGCATGCAACTCTAGTTGCCAGTAATGAGTTGTGTGGCTAATCTGTCATGCACAGCACTGAAACGCTCCCCTTCCCCCAAGGGGCTGAGCTCACCGGGCGCTTGGCCTCCCCCCAGGGTGCTGAGTGCCCTTAGAGCCTCTCCTAGCTGGTGGGGCAGGAATACGCTGTGTTCCACCTGGCTGCCCAGCCCTGGCAGACAGAGCAAAAAGAAGAAAGAAAAGCCATCTCTAACAGCAACTCGAGCCACTACAGACAGGGTCTTTAGGCCATAATATGGTTAATATTCAGGGGGGGTTATTTATCTACAGTGATATGCCATGAATTAATAACAGGCATCAAAAATGTCCCTAATGGAGCGCAGAAAAGTCTGTCCCTTGTTTTATTTTCTCACTGATTTCATGATCCAAGTGTTTTCAATTTACAACTCAAATGCTTATTTACAAAAAATTTGCCAGCATGACAAAGTCCTCTTGAAATATGAAAACTCAAGTCATGCTCCAGCTCTGAGACCGTCACGCACACATTCTGTCACGCATCAGCTTTTGCTGTAATCGGAGCAGAGCCTAGGTTGCCGGGCTAGCTGTATGAGATCTGTGAGGCTAATGTGATTACCTCTTTGGTCAAAAAAAGAAAAAAAAAGTTCTTTGCCGAAATACCCACCTAGCAAATGAGTAGAAAAAAGCTTTTAAAATAGCTGGTTTATCTCAGTCTTCAGAAGTCTGAATTTCCCAGCGTGTTCCTCAGGTGAATTTTACTGGAAGCATGAGTCCATAAAGGTGAATTATTAAATCAGCTGATAATATTGGTATTAATATATGTATTAAAATTGTTAATAATAGCAGTGATAGCCCATGTAATGATAGGAGTTCAGTAATGGAGACTTTAAGAGAGAAATATAAGCAGTAGGAGATTTAGGATTAAACCCCCTAGAGTTAGTGATTTTCCTACGAATTTGCAGTGCCTCGGCCTGTGTGTTCATGGTCCTAGTCAGGCACCGGCTCTTCTGCACGTGGGGTCGCTCCTCCAACCGGCCTGCCGTGCTCTTCGCTGCCTACTCAGTCTTTCTTTCGTTCAGCCCCAGTAGCCAGAGCCTGGCTCTCCAGCACAAGGCTGGGAAGCGCCGGCAGCTTCATTTTCCCAGCTGCTGCCTAAGAGAGGAGCAGATTTTCCCAAGCCTGCAGCATAATAAGGGGTTTCAGTTATTTTCTGCCAGTCTTGCAATAGTCTGGGATCGGACTCCCACTAGACTGGGTGTTGTACATATTTTAAAAGAACAATCCATGCCCCTAGCAACATGCATTTTTCCTATGTAGATGGAGGGATGCAGCAAACAAACGAGGAGAGCAGAAGGTGGCGGTGAACACAAAACCGGCGGACGTCGGAGGAGGAGGGGAGGCGGATCTGTACAAGGGCTGGGCTGGAAGGTTGTTGGAAGGGAGCGGTGGAGAATCAAGTTGCCTTGACTTGCAGAAAGGTGAACGGTGGACCAGATGCCATGAAAGTATGGGGTAGACACCACGGGAGCACAAACCCCAAAGCACCAGTCTCGGGTTGGACTGAAAATAGCGGCTCCTTCCTTGCGAGAGCAGATGAGAATACCCGTAAAAAGATGCCAGGCAGCAAGAATGTCGGGAAGGATGGGGCAGAGTGTTTGGAGAATGATGTGTTTTGCCTCTTTCTCTCACAATGACATGTTTTGAAAGCTGATTTAAAACAAACCCTGAGTGTTTTTAACAATGGGGAAGACCTTTTTTTTTTTTTTTTTTTTTTTACGGGGTGATAGGAGAAGGGGATGGAATGTGTGATATATATTGATAGTGGCTCGCAGGAGAGAGGCATCCAAGACCCAAAAGACTGGCCATGCTAAGCATATTTTTATCAATGGGTTATTTGAATATTTACATTTTCAAGGAAGAATTTTCTTTGTTTGCTCTGCACACCAGGGATGTCTTGGCCAGTCTAAACAGTAAAGGTTTCTAATGTAAATAATTGCTCTGCTGCTTTGTGTCATGCATGAGGATTAGAGGTGGGAAGTCCCTCAAATAAGAGGGAAGAGGGTGCTCTGAAGGAGAAAAGCCTGACAAGTGACAAGAGAAGTGGGTACATCAGCTTTTCCCCTGTCGCCCTCCGTTCCCAAAAGCTGGTCTCACGTGTGCCTGCACACATCCTAGGGTGGGAGGCTGGGATTTTAGCATTTTATGTCAGTTCACTAGATTTGGTAAACTGTGCGTAGTAGCTGAGGAGGGAGGAGAAGGCTGGCTCAGAGCATCCTTCCCTGGCATTATGCAGCAGGTACCTGGTTCCCACCTGGCAGCAGTTGGTAGCTGTGTGCTGCTGGTGCTGCTCCTGGTTTTCCTCCTTTTTTTAAGCTGCTCCTGGAAACCAGCTATGGTTTGAAGCCAACTGCTTTCAAACATCAGCCTTCAGGCTCAACTGTCTATGGCTTTGTGACTCTGGTGTCTCTCTCATGATCGTTGCTGCAGGGTTAATAACCCTTGTAAAAGCTGTGATTCAGAAACCGTGCCTATAGCGTGTATAACGAAATCCCATTGAGACTGACCGTTCTCACTGTAAGTACGGGGCTTTTTTCCTAGGAGCTGGGACCTTTCTGCGCTCCTAGGCTTGCAGGTCTGGAGCTGTCAGCAGCACGCTGGAAGCTTACTGGAAAATCTGCATGGGCCGCTGTTGAAGAGGCTTCAGAGGAATGAGAGATCTTAGTGACTTCAGATAATTTGGTGAATAGCTGATGAACGTCATGAAATGAGCTGATGGTTGGAAGATCACACATAAGTTCCCATTTCTGATGTAACTTTCAAGTAATCATATGCAAACTAATGATACATTATTAAAAAAAAAACAAACAACCGAACCTGAAATTTCTAGGGCATTTCTAGGCAACACTTCTTGAAGCGCGACTGGGGAAGATGATGCTCATTTATCTATGTATGTATATACAAAGAGCTGAAACGGGTTTATCGCTCTAAAAGCCCACAGGACAGAGAGTCTCTGCGACCCTCCTCAGCTTTGATCCCCCTGCGGCCCGGGGGCCAGGGCAGCGTGGACCTCCCCAGGCGGGGGCCGGCCTTGACCTCCCAGCTGGAGCCTGGTGGGCTGCGGGCCCGGCGCGCCCCTGGCCGGCCGCTCGGGGAGGATATTTCGGACACTGTCGGGGGGGACGGAGAGCCCCGGAGGCACCCTGCCCCTCCTCTGCCCCGGGTCCCTGCCCCCGCCGTGTCCCTGAGGCCGGGCCCGGGTGTCTCAGCAGCCCCGCGCCGAGGCGGAGGGTGGGGGCCCGGCCGGGGCTGGGGAGGCAGAGGGCCCCCGTCCCGGCCTCCGCCGCTGCCCCGCGGGGTGCGAGGGGGCACCCGCAGGGAGCCCGCGGGCGGCCGCCATCTCAGGGCAGGCCGCGCCCCCCGCCACACGGGGGCGGCGGCTCCCGGCCCCCTCCCGCCCCGTCCCCTCCCGTCCCGCCGGCGCCCCCCGGGGGCGGGACCGGCGGCCGGGCCCTGCCCCTGCCACCGCCCCTGCCGCCGCACTGGCCGCGCCGCCTGAGGCAGCGGGCAGGGCGCGGAGCCGGGCCGCCGCCGCTGCGAGGGGGGAGCCGCTGCCGCCGCACGGGGCGGAGCCGGCACCGGAGCATCCTCCCTCCGTCCCTCCCGCCCGCCGCGCCGGCCGGCATCGCCGCGGCGGGCAGCGCGGCGGAGGGTGCTGCCAGCGCCGGGAGGGAGCGGCGGAGCTCCGCCGCGGGGTGCGCGAAGATGCTCTCCTACAGCGTGCTGGACGCCAACGTGGTGGACGTGGAGAAGCGGAGGAACCCCTCGAAGCACTACGTGAGTGGCGGCGGGGCGCGGGCGAGCCCCCGGTCCGCCGCCGGGCGGGCTGCCCGCCTGCGGGGGGCGGCCCACGTGTGCGGCCGGGCCGGGCCGGGGCCGGGCGCGGTGCGGGCGGTGCGGGGCCGGGGCGCGGAGGCGGTGCCGGGGGGAGCCGTGCCCCGCCTGACCCTGGGCACTGCACCCGGCCCGGGCAGCCCCGGCTGCCGGCGCTGGCCCCTGCGGGGACGCAGGTGAGGCGCCCGCGGGGCTGCGGGCGGCCGGGTCAGCGGGGACCCGCGGAGAGGCGGCTCGCTGTGGAAATGCAGCCCTCTCTCCTCACACTTTTTCATCCCCTGCTTGGCTGCTGCCTTTACTTTTCTTTTTAATGTTATAGTTTTGAAGTTTCCTTCCCTCCTGAAGGTGGATCTTCCCTTCTTGCTCAGCAAGATCCAGCACGGGATGGGACAGGTCTCCCGGCTCCCTGGTTTGTCTCCATCCCGGCCACGGCGCTGCGGGGTGCCCGGTGGGGAGCGGAGCAAGCCTCTCCCGCCGTAGCGTCAGTGATCCGGGGGTGCTGAATGCATCTTTACTCGTTTTCTCCCATAAGTTACATTAAGACCTTTCTTGAGGGGGGGAGCCGCTGTGCATAGTTATCGAGGCAGACTCTGCATTTGGGATCTCTTTCATCTCTCTTTCGTCTTCCTCCTTTCACACCTTACTGCCAACAGTGCAGCATCAGAGGAGGATTTTTAACAACCTTGCCAGACTCCAGTATTGCAGGGCGTCATGTGGAAGTGTCTTTGCCTGCAGGAGTTTGCAGCATACAGTGGAGTAGCTTTTGCCCATCCACATAAGTAGAGAACACATCTTTTCTTCCCTCTCTGGCTGTTTCTGGGTTTTAGTTGCACCAAATCCCTTAACTCTTTCCTCAAAATACAACCTGTATTTTAATACACAGAAGGTTGGATTTTGTGTATAGAGAAGATAAATCATCCAGCTTTGGTAAGGAAACGCCTGAGGGGGTGTTGAGTCCGGTGTGAAATCGCTCTGAGTATACTGTGTTTCCTGGCATTGCATATCTGCCAGATTTCTTCAAAGCTGGTCAGCATTTGAATGGGTTGCCTGAAAGACAGGGCCAAAGATCAGACATAAAGCTTTGTATTAGTATTTCATATCACTGAGCTTTTTCCTCTAAGGCTTAAACCATAACGCAGCTTAAGGCTAGAGGGCACTATGCTGCTGAGAGATGCTGATTTGTAGATACAAAGTTGAAACTCTCATCTACCGTGGAATTAAGCATCTTGTGCCCAGTTCATAGGAGTGGAAGTTTTAAGTCTCGTGTCCTCTCAGGTTGCCAGCTGGACCTGTGCATTCAGTCTATTACTTATTCACTGCTTCTAGGCGGGAAAGGCGTGTTTAGCTTTTGCAAGGAGCTGCTGTGAATTGTGGCTGACACCACTGCAGGCTGTTATCTCACCTGAAAGGTGGTGGTAATTCAGCATCAGAGAAGTACGTCTGCCAAGCACAAAGATAGACAAAAGAACTGGTAACAAGACCTTCCCGATTGCCAAGAGAAATTGATGTTGTTAATTTCTTATTTGTTGGAAAATGACCAGAAAACAAGGATTTTAATCCTCTATTTACAGTTTTGAAAGAAAATATTTCCTGTGTTTTCCTGCAGAAATACATCTGTGTTTCCTTGATGATCATTGTCATTGCATATTAATAACAGTAACCTAAACTGTTGCAAGAAGCTCTCTTTAATGCTTCCAGTGGCAAATCTGTTTCTTACCCTTCACCCTTCTCTCCGTACGCTTTTTCTAATATTGTCTTTGCACAAGAGCTCTACATCCCTGTGTGTCCAGTTCTTGGCCAAAAAATACAGACCAAATGGTTTGGTGGGTGACTAGCGTTGTGCCTGCCTTCTGTCCCACTTACTCTCAGTCTCTGGCTGTACAGGATTCAGCACAATAGGGTCCTGGTTCACAAACAAGCATTGGAGTAATTCAGTTAAAAATAATAGTCAACCATGTCCTTGTGAATCTCTTTCTTTTAGATGAGTGAATTAGCCCACAGGTCCAAAAGTCTTGGACTCTTCTTCGTTTCCTAGATTGCAGTTTGCTGCAGATGTGTGTGCTGCAGCTGTTATCTGGTTGGAGAGTGCAAAGCTTGGCGCTCTCTGCCTTATGTGGCTCTGTAATATCAAAAAGCCTTTCTACCTCCAACATCTGTAAACACCTTCATGTCGTGCCTTAAGGCCACGCGACACATCTTGGCATCAGATAAATGATGTGCTTCTCTGGTGGATGGCGACATAGGCATTGCAGGCATGTTAATGTGACTCCCTTTCCTTTTAATTGTGATCTTTCAGGGCCACAGTGGAGCCTGGATAGATGAAGGCAAGTCTTGGGCATTGGGGCATGTGGAGAGGGCTAAATGTGAGTAGCACATGAGCCCCTGCGCTGCTTGGCCTAGATGTCAGGAATCATTCCCTGGAGCAGATGTCTTTCATGATACAAGCATAGCCTTTGTGGTCTTGACTCAACAAAGTAAAAGAAAGAAGGTGACTTTGCATATCCTCTGCTATGATCCCTGTGTGTGAAACTTCTGAAGAGATTAATACCTCACTGGAAGATTTGTAGGGCTTTGCACATGGGAAGAGACTAAAATCTTGGATCCAGTGCTATTTGATAGGAACCCAGCCAGCTCTCTCCCCCGCTTGGAAATAGCTACTAGGGAAGGAATCTGCAATGTCTCCCTCTGCATCCCTGTCAGCAACTGGGTCGCACAATGCCACCCGGTTGGCTGGGGGCCCTGGAGGGCAGCATGTGAGGGGATAAACAGAAGGTTGGATCAATAGCCACGTACCTCTTGTGTGGTATATCCCTAATACAAGCTACTGCTGCTCTTACAGCTTTTGACATTCCAAATTAATTTCCTATTCTTTCTCCATGCTTTTGGTCTTTTAAAAATTGATTTGCGCTTGATAATACTTCAAAACTCGTATATCTCCTCGCTTTCCCCCTTCCCTTTTCTTTTAACAAGAACAATGTCAGGAAGGTCAAGTCTGGGTTTGTTGGAAAGACCCTTGGTGCAACAGGGGTCGTACATTGGCTGAGCAATGCTGTGGTGAAGCTGGGTGGATTAGGACATTGCAGTTAATGGTTGAAGGTGTCAGTTAATTATTCTGAAGAGAAAAAGCTGGTAACAAAATCCAAATCCCTTTTCTGGCTCCTGCTAAATTTTATACAGTCTGGAAGCCTTGTCTCACAGTTGTTGAAGTTTGATCTGTTTATGGGGTAGCTTCTCTGGCTTTTAGTCTGAAATTGTGATTGTCTGAATGAAACGTGAAATGATCCCAAACCGGAAATGCATTCTCTATTTGAAAAGACCCACTGTTGATGCTTGCCTCCTTTAACCATCTATCGAGGAGCTTAAACAAGGCATCCTTCCCTCCCTCTGCTTCCAGGTTATCTTTAGGCAGATAGCTTACCCTTTACCCAAATGTCTGACTCCTTTAGAAGCCCTGCAGGGAGCCTCTGCCTACCAGGTGTGCTTGATCCTGTTCTTGGGGAGGTGAGAGTGGGTTAGCACCTTCACCTGTTCACAGCTTTGCAGGACCTAGGTGATGGCAAACATTCATTGGAAACCAAATGGATGGGATCCCCCACCCCCCTCCCTGACCACTTGTTCTTCGGCAGAGGACTGGGTAGTTACTGATGTGCGTTATCTCACTAGATGTTTATATGCTTGAGGTCATTTCTGAGGTCTCTAAGTGTGCCTGTGTTATCCCAAGGGCAGGGATGGATACATCAGTACAGATTTCTTCTTCCAGCACTACTCTACTCTGGTTGCGGTTGGGCTTTTTGTGTTTTTCAGCTTTGTACAGCCTGGAGGGAAGGTAAAATGCTCTTGCTTTACAAGTGGCTGCCCTGTCTCTTTCCAGTTAGAGTGAGGTGCATTGCTGATTTTAGTCATCTGAGATGCCTGCGTGCTGTCCCAATTCCTCCCCAGGGTAATTGTTTCCTAATGCCATCTCTGAACGTTGAGATCGCTCTTGTAGGAATCTCTCTGCTGCATGGATACGGTTGCTAACCTCCTCTGGGCACTGGCATTGCTGAATTATAAGGGATTGAGTCCTGCTGTGTTGGGTTTCAGCACTGCTCCCAGGAGAACCTGAGTGTGCTTGTCACAAGTGACCTGTTGTAAAACGTCAGTATGCTTGGAAGAAAAAAAATTGTACTGCTAGGGTCAAGCTCTGTTCCTTGTGTCTTAGCTGCTCCTGCTTACTGCTTAGGCTCAAGAGCGACTCAGATGTGATCAGGCATCATTTCTCTTTGTTGTAAGCTGCTGGTTATACAAAGGCCAGCACTGACAAGGAGGGTCTGGACATGTCATGGGTTTAGTGGCAAAGATCTTTGTTCCTGTGTTGGTCCCTCATTGGTACCATGGGAGAAGGAGCTGGATTCCCCCTGCTTGGGTCACCAGATGGGTTGTCCAGTGTGGCCCTGCCTGCAGGTCTGAGTTGAGGAGCTCCATGTGCCACTTCTGCTAGGAGTACCAGCACCTCATTGGTAAGAAACGCCCAACCTTGGCTTGACCCTTTTAATTAGCAGAGCTGGAGACTGTGAGCCAGATCTCTTCCAGAGTGAACAGGGTGTGACATACCTGGAGCTCACATGGCCGGTGGCCTGCAGGTAGACCGCAGTAAGGGACCTGATGTGAGTCAGAAGGCAGTGTTAGATGAGTAGATGGAGTACCTATTTAGGTCTTACGATCCATTTTCTGCTCTCCCCTTCCCCCTACCAAGACACCCTGTGTGGCTTTCCTTCCAGGGGCCGTGATCCAGCTTGACTCACTGGGCTGAATAATTATTATTATTGTTATTACTATTATCTTTGCCTGGGGTGTTGGGAAAGAGCCAAAAAAATAGCAGGCAGCTCCGTGACTTCATTGTTCTTCAGAACTGAACTTCCATGCATTGGCAAGGGTTATGGCAAAGGTGGCTGTGATCCCCTGTGTGTGTAGCAGAGGAGACCTCAGGAGAAAGCAGACTGGGGTAAAACATTCCCTCTCCCCTGCAGTAGCTTTCTCTGTATGTAGACCACCACCCTGCTGGGGTAGACATATGTCTTTAAGGATAATTTCTACCACTCTGCCTGTTTTAGATGCAAAACTTGGGACTTTGCAGACTACAAAATTTTAATTGTTTTTTAATGTTTGATGAAACATGTCAGGAAGAAAAGAAGTCAGTATTTCTGAAATATCTGGAAGCTGTGGATAGACAGTTCTCTGCAGGTTGGTTCAACTCTTTGCCCCTGCTCCCAAATGGTCAGAGGAGCAGGGATGGCAGGAGGGAGAGATCAAACCTTGCTGGTCCAATGCTGCCTGCACCCACTAGTGCTTAGAGGACTTCTCTCTTCCTTATAACTGCAACCGGTTCTTGATGGAAATCTTGCTTGTTGAAGTGATATTCTTCCCCAACAGCAGAGGTTTTAGTTTCTGTGTCCTGGTGCGTTTTTTACTTTTCAGGCACCATTGTTTTGTGAGGCCAACATAACGTACAGGTTTTCCTGTTCACTGCCTTGAGAGGTTCACTTTCTTCCCTTTCTCAGCATCCTCTTAACCTTCCAGTGCCATACCTGCATGTGATTCTCTCTCTTGGAGGTCTTTTCCATGTTACCTTCTTTTAGGAAGTGCCCAAGAGAGGCACAGTCCTTCGAGCTTGTTCAGAGCAGGTTTGCAAAGTAGCTCAGGTGCTTTAGACATCTACTTGCTTTTCATCATGTGCTGTCTGGCAGTTATTGCCTCTATAACACAAGGCTTCTTCAGCGGGCAGTAGGGTAGCCCAGCAGATTAAGGAGCACTCATAGTCCTTTCTTCCAGCAGAGTTGTGGGTTGGTAACATTCAGCAAAAGGACAGTAGTATCTAAATTCAACAGTTTGCAAACGGCTGTCCCCAGCCTTAGGAATAGATTAAAAACCAATAGACAAGGGAGTTGTTTTGATTTGTTATGGTCAGGGCAGAATGAAATAACGCAGGAGGCTTTACATCCCGGCAGGCTGCCTGTACTGGCTCTCCTGTGGTTGAGCCTGCAGCGTGCTGGGAGGGCAGCCAAAAGAAAGCTCAGACACAAGCTTTTAGCAAGCCCATGAGCTGGGGCCAACAGCTCCAAAAGCCTCCAAGTTCCATTTTAAAAGTGACGAAGATGCCACTATTGACTTTCACTGGGACTTGGTTGCCAGGGAGATGTTGACCTAAGAGACAGCACAAATGCTTTCAGCTGCTGCAAGCTGCAGGTCACCTCTGGCTTCATAAAAGCCCTGAGCGGGGTGGGTGGGTGGGTGCTGGTGCCCATTTGTGCAACACAGCTTGACGGGTTGTAATCAAAATTACGCGAGTCTCACTGCTTTGAGCTATAAAGAGAGAGGACTGGAGAGACCAAATCATGCCCTTTTCCCAGAAGGGGTGACTGGAGAGAGAGATGAACAGACATCCTAAGGAAGCAAGTGATGGAGGAGGAAACGGAGCCCAGGCTTCCTGCATCCCAGGGCAGCCCGTCTGTTCATCCCACCCACGCGCCCAGCCCTTAGAGAGATGGGCAGCTCAGAGGTATTGCCGCCCGCTCATCCCTGCGAGGTAGGGTATATGCTGGTACCCTCATTGGGAAGGTGAGGCAAAGAGAGGTCAAGTGGTTGGCCGAAGGTCACCCATGAAGCGTGTGGCAGCATTTTCTATTCTTTTCTTTGGCTTCCAAAGCAGTCTTGCAATTTATCTGATGAAAGTACAGAGCCTGAAAAAATACTACTCTCGTATTCTGTCATTGTCTTCCTCAAAACCCATTTCCCATTTTATATGGATTAAACAGGAAGAGGGATTCAATGTGACCCTACCTGAGGCAGGAGGTGACGTACAAGTTCTCTAATTTAGTCATTTGGGAGGAAACAGCTGGACCTTCTAATGTGAGATGATTTTTTTTTTTTTTTGATCTTCCTTTTTCATGCTGTATCCTCTTAATCCGTGCCTGCTCACGCAAAGGGAACTGGTCCCCAGTAACCACGGAGAAGAGCAGGATCATTAGAGGGGGCTGACAGCACCGTGTGTCGTTTGGCATTGTGAAGCTGAATGCTTTCTTGTAGCTAGAGCTGACACCTTCTTGCCTAGAGCGTGCTGTGTAAATATTACATGAAGAAGGCAGAGAGCTGCACAGTAGCATACTGTTTGAAATTGGTGGTGTCTGCTGCTTAATCAGGTAGTGTCAAAACCAAACACAGTCAAGTCAACTCTAAAAAAAACTCCCAGTAACTTCCCTGGGCCTTGGCTCACACCTCTGGTGAGGCTTTATTGAAAGTTTTACTGAGAAGTTTGTAATTACTATGTTTTTTTAATATAGTGCATCTCCCTTTGTCTTTACTATAAAAGCAAAAATATATTCTCCTCCTCTAGGCAGGGACATCATCACATTTGGGGTGGAGGGGGAGGCAAAAGGAAACCATGTGGATTTCTTCACCTGAAAGGATTTTAAATTGGAACATCTTGTGACCTAGTTAGAACCTTCCCACTTTAGCTTGTTCACTTATGCTTTGCATAACCTTCCAGGTGAATATATAATAAGAAGTCAGTCTTTCAAACTCACATTCACTAAATGTCAGTCATATGGTATACTCATTGTATGTTTTTATAAATATGGGGTTTTTGGAATGCATAAGAGCCTTTATTACAAAGCAAGGATGCTTTTGCACTAAAACATGCGCAGACAGGCCTGAAAGATGGTCTCTGCGCTGGGCTGTTAAGACAAGCGATGACACACAGATACAGGCAGGTGGGGGCAGTGAGACAATATCGACTAGCTGAGCAGGTAATCCTCTCAACATAATAGTAACCCAAACTGCTGTCTGGTGGTCATTTAGGCATCACTGCAAAGAACAGGCATGAAGAAGGGTAATGTAATAACACTTTAAATTGCGCTGGGGTGAAGGTAGAGCAGAGAGATGTTCTATTCATTGTAGTACCTGTAAATGCTCCATGTGGTGGTGTTAACTGCTGCTCTCATGCTTAGGGTGACCTTTGTGACAGTCGTAAAGATTCTCTTCTTGATTTTGTTGAGCTCTTGATTTTGGCAAAGCTACTCCTTATTCCAGTTTTTGGAAGAGGAGCTCAATGTGTAGGTAACTAACCAAGTCCTTAGACTGGGAGCATTCTACTGTTGCGGGCAGAATACACATCCCCAAATCTGTGTCATTGTCAGAATTTCACAGGTTGCAGTAGTATGCTGCAGTGTATTCTTAATTGGTCTTGATAGGCCCTGACTACTCTAGCACAGGATCTGGGTGTGCCATGGCTTCACAATAAGGCTGCAATGCTGTATAGGAACATTCGTTGTTGTAATGCAACTTCTTTAGTTTGTGATGGTTGACTCGTTGGATGGAATAAAATATTCATAGACTTTAAGTGTCCATAAATATGTGTGTGGTCCCATACATACTGTGTTTGAAACCTAACTAGCAATAATTATGTTTTGATATGTTGCCAGCACTGTTTCTCTGACCAATGGGGTGTGTTTTATTTTTCCTATAAACGATGCTAACTAAACGCAGTGATGCACTAGGCTCCTATGCTCACAGCAATCAGCAGCATGATTTTATAGGCTTGATGCAAACTTGTTTGCAAGGAAAACATCCCTATCTATGTTCATAGCGAGAAACATGCCAAACCTCTACTAACCATGGTTGCATTTAAACAGCAGCTCCACACTGCCATTCTGTCTCCTTTACAGAAGTCTTCCATAACTGCCTCTGAAATACTGGAAGAGTGGTTCTCCACTGTCCAGGACATACCTATAAATGCAAACTTTAATGTATAAAGTTCATAAATCATCCAGAAAGGTTTGAACTCCTGTCCAGTGTGATACACACGACATTGTGTATTGTGGTAGAAGAGCTCATATGTCGTCTTTACTGGTGGTGTGGCCTTGATCATTTGTTTAACCTCTCTGGATCTCGGTGTGCTCTGCTGCAAGGCTGACAGGATTTACTCACATTTTATAAAGTGTAAAGATGCATGTGTCACCCAAGGGCTGACTGCTAGTGTAGGCTTTGAAACCCTTGAGTTTGGGTCATATTCCTCTACCAGCAGGTCCACCCCTGGGAGCAGCGGTTGCAGAATGGCAAGGCCATGTTGTTATCCGGAAACGGGAGTCAGACCGTTGCTTCCCTGATAGCCTTCAGCAGACACAGTAATGAATGGGATGACATAAAAGCTACGTTCCCCTCTGAGGAAACGTACATTTAGGATGCCAGCCATGCTTGCCGGCTGTGAGCCTGTTCCTCTAGGGCATTCCTTCCTGTCGTGGAGTCCCAGGGTCTGTGGAGGTATTTGAGGTGAGGCATGGAGTATGGTCTCTCTGGGAGCAAGGCCCTTGGCAATAGGCTCCTAGCTGCTGCTGTCTGATCTCTCTCCAGTGTCTCTGTGTTCCCTGTCAGGAAAGCTCACCAGCAGAGGTGAAATCTTCTTGCCAGGCATTCTTGTGCCCTCGGGGGTTTGATGCAACAGAGAGCATCTGAATTACCATTTTCCTAACTCTGTGAAGATGAGATTTCTAATTGCTCCTTCAGCATGCCCAGAGATTTTCCTACTCTGGCTCACGCTGTTCTGTTATTATTTATAAATTAACCCATGCATGTATTTTTTGTGGGAGAAGGTTATTCCTGATTTTCCCCTCTCCAGCAGGTGCAAACCCATGGTAGACCCCTGTGACCTCAAGCAAAATACTCTGAAAATCATTTTTAAATGTTTTTCCATTCCGCTGCCCTGTCAGTACTTTGCTACACTGTCTCTGAGCTCAGTGTATTTCCTTTGCCTGAAAATTTGTCACTGTCTGCCACCTGCCTCATCTCAAGCAGTCTGAGCTGAGGGACAGTTATTCATGGGATAGATGCCACGAGAGGCAGCTGAGCTCCCAGTCTTCAGCAGAAGCAGGGCAGCTGGCACAGCCCCTGCTAGAGCATAAGTGGGAGGCCTGCAGATTCCCAGGGCCGTCACTCCAGCAACTTTCACCAGCATTAAAATCACTTAGAATTTATAAACAAACAAACAAGGATATGTGAAGTATTTTCCTGGAAGAAAGCCATGGAGAGCAGATCAAGTGCATCTCCCTCCTCCCATCTCCCAAACATGTCACAGGAAGAAAGACTGGAGTTCAGCATTTTCCTAAGTGGGATTAAAACAGGCTCTGGAGCTGGCTTCGGGGACGGGACAGAGGAAAACCAGGAGTAGAAGGGAAGCTCTGTGTGTGAGTGTGTGTTATAAATATATATCAGGTGAAACTGTCAGTATTCCTGAACCAGCATGGGTAGTAATATCTCCGCTAATGAAAGGGCTGCTTATTTGCTATTAATAACAAGAGATTAGTGCTGTTGGCTTAGGCAGATAAAAAGTGACTGATTCTAGAGGAACATCCATGCTGGTTTTCCATGTACCAAGGGGTAGCAATCCTGTATCTTCTGCATTTTACATGCCCCGGACATCCTTAACAAGTTCTTTCCTTTCCCTGAATCCAGATGCGTTTTCCTCTAATGCTTCAGCAAATGGTGTTTTATAAAGACAGCACAGGATGTTTTACATTGAAGGGAATCTAGCGCGGTAGCCAGCCTCCGAAATACTCTTACTAGAGGCATACGAAGAGTCTTCTGGCTGTTATTGCTCAGGAAGAGATTTTCTGTTTAATCTTTTGCTGCTGTCTTTGTGATTGTAACAGTCTATGTCAAAACTCTGGGCTGCTTTGAGGCAGCAGCTTTCCACCTGTTTCTGTGCTGGGCAGCTGTAGCTTGCATTTCATCCTTTAATACAGACATCTCAGATTTGTAAAGATAAGTATAAATAGTTCCGTTTAAACTAAAGATATTTTAAGGGAATTTGTCACGGGTAACAAGCTTTGGAGATTGCAGTACTCATGATCCGGACAAGAGAGTCCATGAGTCTGTCTTTAAACCTGCCTCTGTCCTGCTGGCATAAGGACCAGTGGTTTTTTATATAGCAACAGCAATTTGCTAGTGGCACTGGAGGATGATGGTGTGTACTGGTGTGCGACAGGCACCACCATCTCAGAGGGAGCCTCCTTTTTTTGAAAGAACTGAGGCTCTGGCCCAAGTGAGTGGGGTCAGAGGACGTACAGCCTGGGGATGGGAGCAAGGCGCTGCTGCTCAGACCCTTGGCCTCACCGCTGAAGATGATGGCCAAATTGCTTGGTTGTGGCAGCCTGTGTTGGGTTTTCTATCGGTGCCTTCAGCTGTGAGTAACGCTGTGTATCTGTGCGCCCTGGTGTTGGCCAGGATGAACGTTGGGATTACTGTTTTACATAATTCTTGTGTTGGGGGAGCATGCAGGTGTGTGGTAGGAATTGGGATTTTGATCTGAGGCTTTGTCTGTGTGTGCACGGATGTGTTTTGCTTGTGTTTTAACATCTGTTGCTCTGCGTTTGTGGAAGAAGAGTGGATTGGTCAAAGAAGTGGGCTGGAAAGCAGATCCTATGGAAAGGATCTTTAGGTCCCATTGGAGCTGATGCCACAGTCCTGGCCAGACCTTAAGAATACTCTTTTATTCTTTCCTTTTTGTCCCCCCTCTTCTTCTGAAAAGCTCTAATCTTGCCCCCAGCATGGGGTTATTTCCAGTTGTCTTAATTCTGGAGTTCTAGGTGATCTTCCAAATGTAGTAGGGCTGGACTGGAGAGCACCCTGTAGGCAAGCACCAGGGCCTTCTGCTGGGTTTTGAGGGTCTGTAGGACTGAGAGTATACTACTGATACGCTTACTGCACCCTTTACGCCTGAGGAGAGGGATACAAAGCTTTCCCTGTGTGCTGAGGGCTTTGTGGGGCTCTGCCCACCACGTTATCATACAGTGATAGAGCCATCAGGGCTCTAACTCATCTGGTGAGTAGAGTGAGGTTGTTCTCTACCAGGCACTGGCTTTTATGGGCGTCCAGGTGTCCTTGTGTTGGGATCTTGTGAGGAACTTAAACTTCTTGGCCATTGTCTTGCTGTGTGTGAGAGGTGTTGGCTGGGTTACGATAAAGACCTTGACACAGACCAAGTTGAGGGTGCAACTGGCCGCGTGATTTGGATCACAGGGGACTTGAAAACAGCCTAAGGAGTCAAATGAGGAAATGATGCCCACCCTTTCTATCTCTAGAAAGGTAGAGACTGTAGCTAGTACTAACACAGCATTGGCACTCCAAACCTGATTGATAGCATTTTATCTGCCAGCACTCTGTCCTTCCTGGTCCTTTATCGATCTTCTGCGTCTGGTTAATGTGAGCTGTAGCAGATCTGGGTCAAACCCTTATTGCCAAAAGGCCAACCTGTTGTCTTTACTGCGTGTTGGGACAGAAAGGGTTAAACAGAGGGTGATGGTGGCTAATAGCTTGCTTTAGGCAGTAACACAGCAGTAAATGCTGAAATGACATGGGAACGCTCTTTAGCTGACGTCCTTGCAAGCCTCTCGGTGACATCAAACTCCTGGACCTTTTCCAAGCTGAATTTGGCCTTGCCCCAGTGACAATAGATGTTAATCTGTTGGCTTGTCAAAAAAACATGTTAGTGGTTTTTTTTACAGACCCGTTTCCAACCCTCAGATTTCCCTGCTAGTAAACACAGCATTATGTCATTGTTTTACCCGGAGCCAAGCACCAAGGCCAACTTTACAGTGCTGTCGTCAGCAAATGTCCATTCACTTTGGGGCTTTATCTGGGTTCCCAGGCTCGCTCTTCCCACCGTTGCCTGTGTTCTGGTCTCTGTGTCCATCAAAGGCCTATGGGTGCTTTATGGGAAATGTGTAGGGTCTAGCAGCTGCGGCTAACGCTTTCTGACCTAGTTGTCCTAGATGGGGCTCCTGTACCTGTTTAGCAAAGATGTCTTGGTTTGTAAAGCTTCAGCTTCTGGTGAGTTTAGCCAAGACAAACTCTTGGATTCACAAGTTCCGCATGCAAAACAAGGTGAAGGGATTTGCAGCCCAGCCCTGCTCCTAATTGGTAAAATAATAGCCAAGTCATAGCCAGGGCAGTACCCAGCCTGTGCTAGCTCCTGTTTGTTTCAAAACACAATAGCTGAGTTCCTATTAAAGAGACTGGTTGTCAAATTATAAATTAACTTCCTTAGCTTTCAGAAGCAACACTCGCTACAAATGAAATAATGCTATTTACAACATTCTTGTAACTGTTGTTCCTTGGTTTGCTTCTAGACTTATTGCCCCCTGTCTCTGCGAAGGATATGAAAGTAAAGATTTACAAAGTTACCTTCAGTGACTGGGAGCTAATCTGTTTAAAACAAACAAGCCTCCCATCCCTAGCTCTAGTTGGTCTTTCTGGGGCTGGCAACAGTCCAGTCCTTCTCATAGTAAGAACTGTCTGAAATGATATCCCAAATCAGCTGAAGTAGTCTAGAAGCAGAAGAAAGAGAAGAGAGAGAGATGCTTGTTTGAATGAAGATCATGAATTCTTCTGGTACCAGCACGGATAGATGACGGAGAGGAACAGGTTCAGCCTCTTGGCAATGGTGCAGGAATTACGACATTCTTGTGTACAAGGTGGAATAAAATTAGATGTTTTTTTCTCCACCATGTAATTAAGCTGTGCAGCACCTTGCTGAAAGGTGATATGAAGGCTGAAAGTATAAATGGTTCAAAAAAAGAATTGGCAAATTTCTGGGGACAAGGCTGGCTGCTATTAAACACAGCAGTCAAGATATGTGATGGGTCAGATAGTCTGTAATCTCCCGATTGCTAAAGACTAAGCACACTGTGTTCTCTCTGTTGCTATTAAGCAGTTACCACCTAGCTTCATTAAAAACAGGGTGCTGAGCTTAGATAAAACTTCACTTTGGCCCAACCTGGATCTTCTGATGCTTTCCCAGATGCTGCTTGACTGTATGGCACCAGCTCAGGCTTCTGAGGCTTGCTGCATATTGCTAATATTGGTGAGAGCTGTTGAGTCTTGACCAGATGAAGTTAGGAAGAACAGTGCGCGCAGTGAGGAAGCGAGCCTCCCGTCATCACTTCCAGCTCCCTCCTCTGCTCCATACTTTTTTTTTTTTGATCCCATCACACATCTATGGGCTAGTGTCACACATCTGGGCCTTGGTAGATCACTTTCTGCTTTCTAGCCTTTGGTCAAGCGGGAATTTATTTTTGTAGAGGTATCATGTCAGGTATTACTATTAATATACATTCAGGCTTTGAACTTATCTAATGCCTTTCATCGAAGGATCCCCCAACAGTCTGTGCGTCAGCACCTCTTCGCAAGGTGGGCAGGTCAAACAGGGAAAGCAGTGTGTGTGCAGCAATATATCTCCTGGCAGAAGTGCCTTCTCGGAGCCCTCGCAAGACCAGTGGATAATTTGGGCAGATGGAAGAAGTTTTCTTTTATGGATGAAACTATTGTGTGTGGCTCATGGGACTGTAGAACGTAGACCTGGGACAGTCCTAGGTCATTAATGGTGTGCAAGCATGTCGCATTCCTGCATATGAACCTTCAAGGTGGTTGGGTTGGCTTGATTGGAAGCCTCAAACTTCTTCTGATGGTTAATAACTTCCAGTGTAGACATTTTTATTCACAACCATCCTGTTTATTCTCATGACAGTATTGTCCTTTTGCATAAACAGGTCTCATCACTGTTTTATTTGACCTCCTGTCCCACTTCTCTCCACTATTTTGTAAAGAGTGGTGGTGTCCCTTCTTAGCCTTCATTCTGCTGAGCTGCTCTAGCATCCTCTTGTAGAAGAGGCCACCCTCAAAGGTACATAGCAAACAGGTTTCCCAGCCCCACACTTCTCACAGTCATTTCAGACTGAAGAAGTGAACTATTTAGGCCAGGCACTGACAATTCAATCTGGGCAACTTCAAGCATGTGGTGGGTTAATTTGCTCTGCCAAGTACAGCCTTGCCCATGTTGGCAGGGGCCAGATGCAGCTGCCTGGGAATAAAGTTGACCTCAATGGGGTGATTTCCCAGATAGTGTTAGATGCGATTTGGAGGCGGGCTCCTGGGTCTGTCTTGTCCCTGAGCTGCGCACTGTGTCAGCGTGAAGGAGGATGCTTGTTGAAGAGTAACTTGTGGTTCTTTCACTGTTTAATTTCTTCCCTTCAGGGAGTTTCAAAGCTAGTCCCAAAGTCTTGCAAGTGATACTTCACTTGCAGAAGCAGAGAAGAGAAAATGTGGCTGATTATCTTCCCATGTTAACTTTAATGAGGGTAATCTTAAGCAGATGGTGTCTATTTAATGTTCTGAAAGCACAGATAAACTAGTTTTCACCAGGTCTTGGGAACAGAGTGGGAGAGATAAAGGGCATCATCTTAGAGGGCAGCAACTTGCCCGATGAGATGCTTGGCAGGGTTGCTAGAGCGCTTGGGTGAAGTCCTCTCCTTTGGGCAACCTCTGCTCCTGGGGAGAATGCGCAGTGAGTGTGTCCCACTTGGGTGAGAGGAGAGGTGGCCTGCGGTTTCTGCCTGAGCTTCAACAGCAGTAAATAAGTCCAGATTGACGTTGTGGAAGCGTGCTGTTTTTGTGAAGGGAGGACAAGGGGGGAGCCAAGCATAACAAGAGTTTCTCAGTGCTTGGGGAAGAGAGCCAGGGTCACATTCGGAGCTCATAGTGTTGGCAGGCACAGAAATGACGTGCCACATCATGTGTATTGGTCGAGATAGCTGGGGTGATTATCAGCAAGCTTCTATGTAGGTTGGTTTGTGATGCTGATGATCCAAAACTGATGCTGGGGTGTTTCAGACAAACACTCTCTCTCTTCAGCTTCCATATCTGCTCTTTTTTAATGTTTTTGGCATTTGCCTTTGGGGTAAGGAAGAGGCCATAGAAACCCCTGGGATTTCAATCCCCATGAGTCCAAGTTGTGCAGTTATAGATCTCTTGCCATTAAAATCAGCATTGCTTGAAGCTGTCCCCTTTACAAAGCTGGGTGCTGACTCCGCTCCAAAGTACTGAGTTCCTCATCCAAAGCCGTCCTTGACCCTGGCTATTTGGCCAGCTGTCCTCCTGGCTGGTGTGTCTACATCTTCCTTTGCTAGTGAACATTCCCAGGACCTGACCTGGGGATTTTCCAGTGTCTTCACTGTCATGCTCAGTGCCAGTTTTTATATACCTTTCAGGACTAATTTGTTATCAGTGAATTAAGAAGGCTTTGGGATGGTAGTAACTTCATCAAAGCAGTTTGAGACTCATTTGCCCTTTTAATGTTTAACTCTGTCTTAGAGGCTAATTTCTTTGGGAGACCCAAGGGGGAACACAGTGCCTTATGTTTTAAGGCAGTAGTTTTCACACTGTTTCAGAGACACTGGTAAAAGTAACAACTGGCAGAAGGTGTGCCTTTCTTAGGCTTAAATTCACTGTTCAGTGGATGAAAAATGTGCAGAAACCACTTGTTAAAATTATATTTGGTATCTTTGCACTTCTCCACAAGCATCAGTGAAACTACAGAAGCACCTTCGGGCATGTACTTACCATGAAAGCTTCAGCAATAGGTAGCAGTGTGGGGGATCATGAGGGGTGTCCTGGTTTCGGCTGGGATAGAGCTAATTTTCTTCCTAGTAGCTGGTATAGTGCTGTGGTTTGGATTTAGTATAAGAATAATGTTGATAACACACTGATGTTTTAGTTGTTGCTGAGGAGTGCTTGCGCTAGGCAAGGACTTTTCAGCTTCCCATGCTCTGCCAGGTGCACAAGAAGCTGGGAGGGAGCACAGCCAAGACAGCTGACCCAGACTGGCCAAAGGGCTATGCCATACCATATGACATCATGCTCAGTATATAAACTGGGGGAAGAAGAAGGAATGGGAGGACTCTCAGAGCAATGGCGTTTGTCTTCCCAAGTAACCGTTACGAGTGATGGCACCCTGCTTTCCTGGGGATGGCTGAACACCTGCCTGCCGATGGGAAGGAGCGAATGAATTCCTTGCTTTGCTTGTGTGCGTGGCTTTTGCTTTACTTATTAAACTATCTTTATCTTAACCCATGAGTTTTCTCACTTCTGCTTTTCCTATTCTCTCCCCCATCCCACCGGGGGGGGAGTGAGCGAGCGGCTGTGTGGAGCTTGGGTGCCGGCTGGGGTTAAACCACGACACGGGAAACCCTTACAAGTCTTTAATGTAATTTGCTAAAGGAAAAACCAGAAGGTTGCAAGACAGCTTTCTGGATGGTGCGAGATGTTTGTGCTGGGATAGTGATCGTTGTTTGGTCACAGCTTCTTTGTAAAGCTCCTGTGTAAAGGATTCATGTGTAAAGAGGCTAAAAAAATGCGTGGTAGGAACCAGGGCTGACTACTAGTGAGAGCGCAGTGATGCTTTGTGCTTCCAGCTAACTGCTTCTCTGAGACTTGTGAAAACCTCATATGCAGCTCTGCGCAGCCCTGCAAGGGAAATGATACAGATCTGTCTTAAAGGATTTTTTGCCTGCGAGATGGAAGACCTGGCATGACTTTCCTGTTGTCACTGAGCAGGTCAGTGGTGAAGTTAGGGAAGAGTAGCCCTGAGAGAGTGGATTTGGGGTTTGTTTGGGGTTTGGGGAAGCCTGTCTGAGACTGTTTTCTCAAGAGGTGATGAATACCTGTGTGTTGGAAACTTGACTGTTCCTGGGAGTTCTTGAGCTGCCCACCCCACCATCCCATCTGCTAGTCTTGGCCAGTATCTGGTGACCCTGGTTTTCCACCCCTGCTCTAACCACCCAAATACCTTCTGGGGCAAGGACAAGGATTATTCTTCATACTCTCTTAGGTTATTGCTGAACATGTTCAGGAGCACATCATTTTAGCTGCTAGCCTGAGGAACTGGAGTCAGTGCTCCCAACGGACCAGGCAGGAGGTGAGAAAAGACATCTCCCGGGCAGTCACACAGCTGGGACCTTTCAGTGTAAAATGAGCCATGTTGTATCAGATGTGATTACAAGCACACGGGTCAAACAGCTGATGCCTGGCTCCCTCTCCAGTCACCCCAGAGATGTTGTGCCCATGAAGGCATGGAAACACAGTGTAAAGCGGTAAGGCGGGACAGAAGTAATGATTTTATGCGCGAGATACTGGGCCCATTTCCTAAGGCCATGATACCTCATTGGCAGATGGGGATTAGCAGGAGGAGTTGGGTTGGGGGGATTGCCAACAGCTGTCACTTATTTTAGAAAAAGAGAGGCTAACATTCAGCAGTGTAACTCTGGCTGTAAAATACTTACTAGGCTTGTTACTGTAATGCTTAAAGATTATACATAGGGGGTTAAAATTAAGAACACTTATTGCAAAACTGTTCTCTCTGCAGTTTTTTCTCCCAGGTGATTTTTCAATAATTGGTTAGTTCTCTTGCACCAGGAGTGTGCAGCTGAGGAAAAAACCCAATTGACTTGCCAATTAACTCTGCTTGTGTCCATGGGGGTTTGCTGTGCAGAGGAATTGAGGTTCCTCATGCTTGAGCAGTGAGCTGTAATAGTGGTTTTGACTCCACACACTCAACATTGATCTTGCAAAGAGATGCTATTGCCAAAATTACAGGGGCAGGATTTAGTTTCCCTTTGATCTCAGTTTAAATCGCATGGGCAATTTGCTGCGACTTAACAAGTAACAGCGCATGAGTAGTGGGGTGCTTGCTCTGCCTGAAAACTCATAGTTTGCTGAAATACATGGTAGAGTGAGCTTGCTTTCTTTGCAGCTAAACTGACTCAAATTGTCTTGCAATGCAAGTCAAGGTTTATGCAAAGTTGCCATGAATTAACTAAGGAAAATCATAGCACTTTGGTAACATATCTGATCAATCTGTTGCATGATCTAGTGAGCTGTCTGAAATGGCTTCAGGGATTGGGAGCTTTTGGTTGCGCCTGTTCAATGTGGTTTGGTGTTTGTTCAACATGAAATGATTCATCTGGTGAATTGAGGGTGAATCAAAGGTCTCTTTTGCAATTCCCACTGCCTCACTGGGTTTCCTTGGGAAGATCTTTTAATTTCTGCCCTGGTTTAATTGATCTTCATAAAGCAGCATGCTAATGATAATTCTGGCCATGGAGTGCTATGGATTTGCCAGCAGAAGAGTGTGTTATCACAATTTGAGATGCCTCCCTCTCTCAAATTACAACTCCTAATTTGATTTATTTTGAGTGTGTGTGTATTTCAACAATCTGTGGTTTTATTATCCTGCGTTTGTTGCTGTCCTCTTAGACTGTGTGTAAGAGCTTTCCTTCATGCCGGAAGGAAGAGGAACAGGATATAAATACTATTGTCATTACCATTGCTGAAAATTGGCCAAACTTCCAACACACCAAGTGTCTCTTTCTTTCAGTTTTATTTAGAGATACAGTAATATATTCCAAAGGATGCCCTAAAACTCCTCTTCTCTAGTGAAATATATTGTTAGCTTACTAGAAAAGTAATTTTCTAATGAACATGAATTTTAAAATCAGAATTCAGCTGCATGCTTAACATTCCTCAGGTAGCACAAACTGATGCTGATAAAAATGATGTCTGGTGCTGGAGGAGAGAGGTATGTGTAGGAGGCAAGAAACTAAAGTTGCTGGAGCAACTGTTCCACAAATTTTTGCAGAATGCACTGGCTTGGTTTCTCCTGGGCTCTCAGCTGGCCCTGCAGCTGTGATGGCTTCTTCAGCACATCCCAACTCCTCGGCAGCTCAGCTGTCAGGGGACAGCACCGAGGCAGAGAAAAGCCCCTTGCTGGCTCTGTGAGTGTAGGGGGCTGTCCCAGCAACTAAATTCAGTCTATTTTTATTTTTGGAGACTGGCTGGATAGAATTCTGCTCCGTGCAGTGCTAAATTAGAGGATGAAACTGTGGCCAAGGGGCATGTGTGTCTCTTCTGCTCCCTGTGAGGAAGACTGCGGAGGGTAGTAGTGGCCTTGTCTTCTCACCATTCCTCTACGGGTGGGATGAGTGTTGCTTACACCCAGGCAGTACCTTCCCCTGCCTCCCACCAGCTCAGCTAGCACGTGTCAATGCTGGTCCCAGCCTTTCTCCACTCTTTGGAGCCTGCTGGGGAAAGGACGAGTAGAGCATGGGAGGCCAGTGTCACCAGGGCAGGAACCTGGGCTGGCTTTTGGGCTGCCCTTAGTCTGGGTCTGTCTCTGCAACATCCTTAAGTGGGATACAAAGGTTTTTTTGAAGATGAAAGCGAGCAAGTTTCGGAAGCTGTTCTGCAGTGAGGCAAATGCAAGGGCAAGGAAGAAGGTATCAAATGAACGTGGGTAGAAATGGGTCCAAAATTCTGCTAGCGGAGCTAGAGACAGCTACAGTCTTAGCAGTCTCTAGGCATGTCCAAAGCTTGCTGGTTGCTAATAGAGCTCAGGTGGGCTGGTGAACAGAGCGCAGGAGAGAGGATCTTGGTCTGAGCCACAAAGCCATGTCAGCCCTGCCCCTCTGTAGGGCAGTAACGCACTCAGCAAGGGCCCCTTGCATTGCAGCACCAAAGCAATGGCTGTGAGGGACCTCCTCTACAGTTTCGTGGGCGCTGTGGGCTGTTTCCTTTGTCCCACTCCTCCCTGACTTGTTTCAGACATGTCTCAGACCTGGGGAGGATTGCTCCAAGGATCCTGACCCCAGCCACAGTGCTGCTGATGCACTTTAACCCCTTAATTTTGTTGTTCTGGTTCAATCTCAGTTAAACTTGCATTTCTTGAGAGCAGAGGTGCTTGGGAAGGTGTATGTCCCTGTCCTTTCACACGTGTTGCTGGTATGAGCAACTTCAGGTTGTTGCTGCATACCCAGGAGCATGGTATATGTCCCTTTTCTAATACCCCGTGCAGCTCCTGCTGGAGGAGCAGATGGGCCTGGGTCCCAGAGCCAGTCAGGCTCCTGCTGTGTAGGGTGACAGTGCTGCTGAGCCAGGGGCAGCTGCCACCAAAAGCAGCCCTGGTCCTCTTCCCTCCACCCTCTTTGTCTTGGCATTTCTCTGCGACTGTGGTTAGCCAATTCAGGGAGCAAAAAAGTCCCAAATTATTTCCTTTTTTGGAAGAGCAGCTTTTCTGTCCATCTGTGGAAACCTGGGGCTGTGCTCAGGGATGCTATCCTGTGCTGGGGTAAAGTGTCATCACTTCAGCTACTCCTGGCCAGAGGTCACATCCTCCCGCAGATCCAACCCCTGGCGCCCTCCCTTCTCCCAAAACAGCAGGGATTAACTAGACCCCATTCCCTGGTAGGATTTTTCTCATCTGGATTTTCAAGGGATGGCACACCTGGTCCTTCTGGCAGATGTGAGGTGGTGGTAACCACTGGAGGGAAGGGGCAGCGACGGGTGATGGTGAGCAGCGGCCAGCTGCCTCCTACATCTGCTCAGCTGCAGCTCAAAGTACGTCTGACCTCAGCCAGGCAGCGGTTGTGCCTCTGACTTACCAGTCTCCGTGACACACACGATGTTCAAAGCGCCTTTGCATATAGGAAGTAGTTTAATCATGGTTTTGGTCCCTTTTTCAGCAAATCCGACCAGAGTCTGCATTATTAAGTGTAAATGTCACACACGCAAATATAACATCTGGTTTAAAGTGAAAAGAGTGAGGAAACGGGTGTTGTGGTTAAAATAAAGTCTGCATCCTGAAGTCACTCCTCCACAGCTAGGTTTTGTTTAGATAAATTGAATGTAACCGGTAATATCAAGACTCAGCTTGTACATGGAGAATTAGAGCAAAGGCTGAGTGTTTGCCATAGCCCTGAACTTTCTGCCCAGGTTATAAACGTTTTGGAGACATTTTTCCTGTCTCTGAACGTCCTTTTGTCAAGTTCTCCTCCACAATTCACTACCCCTTGCTCTGGTGTGCAGCCCGATGGGGATATCCTCATTGACTTTGGATTGCGATTCGCACCATTAGGATAAATTGAATCGCAGCCCATCTTGAATGGGGCCCATTTATCAAGCAAAGAGCTCCTAACTGCAGGCAGCTGTAGAGAGCTGCCCTCCCAGTGTGCGTGGCCAGCTGCCTCTTGAGGAATTTGGTGCCGGGTACGTGTAGCTGGGTCATCCTCCAGCTTTTCCTGTCACTGTAGCGCAGTGCGAAGGAGCGTACAAATGTGTTTTCTACAGATCACTGCGACTCTCGCAAAACCCCATCCTGTTATCGGCAGCTTTCAAAACTGTGCGCTTGCTCCAGGTTTTTGGCTGTCTCTGGTGTCTGTGGGAAGTGGAGAGAGTTTTTGATTGTGTATGTTGTACAAGAGCAGCTATGTTGTCAGAGCGTGCAAAGGTTTAATGTCATTTTCATATGGCCTAGAAATTTTAACTTTAAAACTAATACGGGAAACAAGTGAACTTCCTTTTTATGCCTTTAGGACAAGAAAGTTTTGGGTGCTTTTATCTTTCTTATTAGAAACCACTTGATACCACTTTAAAAGATGCTAGACACGTACACCGATTACATATTTATCATTTAGATAGCAGTCTTGCACTACCCTGCAGGCTTCTTTTAAACTCAGCGTTAGCTTGGAAACACAATATATGAAGCCCTATCAATACAGCCTATCAGGGTAACTAAATATTATGCATGGAGCAAAATATTTCCCTTTCATTATGAAAATAAGTGTTCTCTGCAGTGTTAAGCTTCAAGCGTGTTGTTCAAAAGATGTGATCAAAACATCAAAGAGAGGAAAATTATTAAGATAGCAGGAACTGAACCAGCTGCCTTTCCTTCGGTAATTAAGAGACAATCTCATGCGTTGCCCTGCTGAAATTGCAAACTTTCTTTTTTCCCCTGAGAGCTGTGCTGTGAAATGGGGGTCATTTTACCACTTTTAACTGTTTAGTTTTACAGTCATAGTAAGACTTAGCAAGAGGCAACAGTCAACTTCAGCACTGTGCTATAATGTGGCTCATTAGTGCTCAGAACAATTTAAAGGGTCAATACTATTTTCTCCTCTGTTTTGGATGGGAGGAGGTGACAAGTTGATGGGTGTCCTCAATCCATCTGACCTGGCCGAGGTGCGCACATCAGATGCTCTGAGGGAAGGTTTCCCTAGGGCCAAAAATACGATTGCACATCTTACGCGGGCATCTTCACAAACTCCCTGGTTAGGAGGGGTGAAAGCACTCAGAGGCTCTGGCCTGCTCCGCATAGATGGATTGCAAAGGTGTCTGGTTGGGAGCTACTTCTTTATAAATTGGCATCTTCTGAATTGTTCCTGCTACACGCTCCAGAGCTGTGGTCCAAAAGACGAGATAGGAAAGTAAACGCAGGCCCTGCATGGGCAGTAATTCAGTGCATCTCTCAAATTTGGGGGTCCCTGCCTTGGCATACTTCTGGGATGACCTCAAGCAGCAATTTGAGCTTTCACATATCTGACTTCATGAATCCTGAGCTTTAAAAATTATCAGTGACTTCTGAGAAAATCCAACTGCTTTAATCTTTGTTCTCGGCAAAGAAAGTGGGTCTTGGCCGTGACAGCGCGTTGTGTAGGTGTGTCTGTGCTGGCGGTAGCCCTGGGTTTGTGTAGCTGGGACAGCACAGAGCTTGGTGTATTTATTTAATTTCTCACTTGGATGTTGTGACTTGCACTGCAGTATATACCCTGCCCCTTCGAGGCCAGCTTGGGCCTGCCTGTCTCTGAGCTGTGTTGGCGCTGTCTGTCCCCATGCCATGTCATTAAGGTGTTGTTATGGCCCTCCTGTCTCTGGGATTCACAAGCTGGTCCACAGAAGCAAACTTCTGTGCTTAAAGCCTGCAGTTGGACAGGCAACTCAAAATACATTGGGTTTTCCTTCTCCAGTGTTTGGTCTGCCATGGGCACATGAAACTGGCTCAAAACCAAAATCCTTTTTTTTTTTTTTAATGTCCCCCTTTAAGATAGAAGCAGCATTGTCTCCTCCAGGCAGCACGAAGAACAACTTGAGGGTGAGTTTGCGTGGAAGGGCTCATCTCCTTTGAAATTTCAGCCCCTTGAAGTGAGGGATATTTGAACTGGGGCTTCAATGAGAGCAGTTTCTGAGGGGAAAAAGCTGTGGTGAAACATCTCTCATAGTGACTTGAGTGTCAGGAGGCATGGCTTCTGTCTTCATCATTGCCACAGACTGTCGTGTGACTGTTGGCAAATCACTCGTGGTCTGGTTTTTTTTTTTTTCTTTTTTCTTCTTTATTTTTTAAATTAGAGTTGCAAAATTACCTTCGTGAAGGCCATGGGTGGCCACTGGTGTTTATTAGCTTCATGCAAGCTACTGCCTTTTCCTTGTTTTTTTCTTACTTCAGTTTTGGGGAATATGATGGTGTTTTTCCATCTTTGTCACATGCTTTCAGCTTAGCGAGTGGAAGGTGCCTTCATGAGGTCATACAAGTAATGTGTGCGGTCACAAGGAGACAGTACTTGCAGGTTTAGGTTTGATCCCTGCCCAGCTGTCCTTGACTGGGCATGTAACAGCAGTGATACCAGGTTTCTGGAGCCACGTGTTACAGGAGCCTTGGGACTTACTAAATGCAAAGTATATCCTGGGGTAAGGCTACGTCTCCTTTTTGCAGTGTGGTGAGACCTGTGCTCTTCCTGCTGGTACCAGCTGAAGTTTCAGATAAGGGATGAGGTCAAAACCACCCTGTAAAAATGACTTTTTTTAATCACTCCATTAGACAAGCTGTAGCTGGAAATGGAGAAACTATTGCATATGCTGTTTGTGGCAGGTTGTTAATTTATTCCTGGAAAAGTTCCTCTTTGTTTTCTTCCCCAAAAGTACTTTCCGCTTTTGTGCAAAGGCATGGTATAACCCCATCATCTGTCACAGACACACATTGCATCAGAGGTGACATAATATTGTATGATGTGCTTTGAGTCTAGCCCCAGCCAAGCCCCGTGGGTCAGACGATGTCAGGAAAGAGAGAAGATGACACCATGAGCTGTTTAAAAATCTGATTAAGGGGGTAGATGGATCAAAAGAAAAATGTGAGTGGGAGCTGAGGCTGCTTGGGGGAGCAAGAAATTTTGCTTCTTTAATCACAATTACAGCTTGCCTGGAGCGGAGTCTAGAAGTGATGTTTGGTGCCATCTCACTGTGTTTTTGGGGCTGAGCCGCAGCGCCAAATCCACCGAGCCTTTGTGATGAAGAGAGGTGCGTGGCAGTAGAGGGTGCTTAGCACTTTGTAGGATGAGAGCTTTTTGGCAGCTTGTTTTGAAGTAAGGTCAGAGCCTAGGGGCACGAGTGACAGGTGGTGGACAGCTCAAACGAGGGGGAGCAGGCTTTTCTCTTTCTATTCCCTCCCTCAGTACTTTTTTCCAGCTGTAATTTTGTCGTTATGTGCGAATTGGTTGCAGTAACATCTACTTATCAGAAACCCCATTGTGCATAAAGTAGTCCCCAAATTGTCCTTAATTCCTGTTGTGGGAGAGCTCCTGTCTGCAGTTAAAACCACTGTGGCTAAAAAAATGTGCATTTTTAACTTTTGTTTTAGTGAAATAACACAAACTGAAGAATTGTCATTGCAGTTTATGTTCAGTCAACACTAATGCCTTAAAAAAGGACATTTTTCCTGCTGAAAGACAGGTAGAAAAAGGCTTTTATTGGAATCTACATCCTCTGGAATAAAATGCCGCATCTTGTGCAGAAACTAAAAGCACTGTTGAAAAATACTGAATGCAACAAATAAGTCATTTTATTTAGTTAAAAAAATATTTTGGAAGGAAATCACTCCCAGTTTTGATCAGCCTTGCCATAGAAAAGAAGAAATTATCTCTATGTGTAACATAAAAGGGAGCTTAACCAAAGGCCAAAATAACCAAGCCAAGGGAACATCCAGTGTTTAAAACAAACAGCCGGAGCTTTAAGCTTCTCTCTGATCTCTTCCATTAAAATTCACTCTTGGAGACTATTCGATAGGGAAGCCTCCTGTCTTCTTGGATAAAAGAGAAATTTAGCTGCAAGTAAGGTCTGCGTTGGACACCCTGGCTTTGCGGCTGTGCGGAAGGGGACTGCAATGGCAGGAGGTGGCACCGTGTCCTGCCGGAGCCGTTCAGCTCCTGCCGGGCAGCAGGGGACATGCCACCACCCGCCAGTGCCCCCATCCCTCTCCCTGGCTCACATGCCAGTCGTTGCTGCCTCCTGCCTTGCCAGGACGAAGGTGACAGAGGCACAGAGTGCTGATACCCACAGGATGAGAAGGTGTCTCTGATGGTTTCTATTTCCAGGCGTTTCAGCTTGGAGCTACTGCAAACCCTTTGTGCTCTGGGCTGCAGCACTGGCAGCAAGTAGCATCCCAGCTGTATAACCATCTTGTTGTAACCCTGTAGTGACTGTGCTGGCTTTCGGGAAACCAGCCACCGTCAGAGCAGGGCTCCCGAGCGGCTTGCTCAGGGTGCCTCTGCTGCCAGCGGTCACTGAGGCAGTTCCCATGGGCAGTGCCGGGGTTGGGATCTCCTGCTCTGCGATGGGTGCCCTTTCTCAACAAAGAGTTTCTGAAGTAGCATGAAAGGACTCCTTGGTCTCTCTTAATCTCTGCTGCTTCTGCTAAATCCCCCAGCAGGACTTGGCTGACTCCTTACGCTGAATAAAGCCCTCTTGGTAAGCACCTGAAGTCTGCCCCGAAGGGAACCCTTCTCTTCTCCTGGTGCTTGCAGGCTCCAGCCTGCAAACATGTCATACCCTGGATAGTGCCTCATGCAGGGATACTGAGAAATACTCTGCTGCTGTGGGGAACGGCCCTGGCAGGGGCAGTGTCTGCAGCAGAGGACCGAAATAGTGACAAGAGAAGGGCTTGGAAAGTGTGCTCCTCTGGGTGATGTACGTGACTCGAGACAGCTGCAGACTCTGTTGGTACGTGTGGGTGGAGAGGGTTTAGTGATTTTGCACAAAGCCCTCCCCACCTGAACGGGCTGAAGGAGAAATCTGGCACACGGGTTTCAGGCATGACTGCTGTCTGTCTGAAAAACAAACGTGTTTCAAGTGCCTGTGATCAGAGGATCCTGTTCAGACTTGGTATCACGCTATTCACTTCAGCCTGGTTACTAATCCCAGCACTGAGTTTGACCCTTAAGCTTTTTGTTTTTGTCATGTGCTTTGATACGGTCGTAAAAATACTGACTGGCTGGCAGAGCTCCAGGGCTTGGCTTTATATTCAAGCAACTGTGAAACGAATGTGCTTAAAGTGGTTTTATGCTTCAGGATATTGTCCTTTTTTTTCCCCCCATAAGATTATTTTAAAGCTCATGTTCCCTGTTCTGGGGACATCTCTGTTGCCCTCTTCACGTTGTACAGAGCAGGTTCGTCCCAGGATTGCCTTTGCCCTGGGCCTCAAACCTGGGCATATGGAAACACAGGACTTTTGTGGAAATACTGCCTCAGGCTCCATGGGAGAGGAGATGGAGTAGGAGGTGGATTTGGGACCTAGGAAGCCCTCCTTCCCCTGCAATGCTGAAGCCTGGGCTGCTCTCCCCATCAGACGTGACTAGTGTTTGAACTTTCTGAAGCATCTAATACTGGGATATCCCATCCCCACTGGGCTGGGAGACCGTGCGTGTCTCTATGCCTGCACACGGAGGGAGATGAGAAGTGTTTTAAGAGAAAATGCCTGTGCATGACTGAGCTGCTGTCTCCCCATGCCAGGGAGAGTCAATGGGCTTTTTATATCCCGGAGGATTTGAGTGTGCCATGAAGAGACTCCGGTGAGTTTATTCTGCTGCTTGGAGGGGCAGTTTTGGTTGAGTGGGGGCACTGCTATGCTGCTGTGTTTCAGCAACATGCCCTCTTAATATTGGTCCATATTAGTTTTACTTTAGTGTTATCTGAAAGGTTGTTAATTTAAATATAAATGTGCCCTTGATACTTGCTTCACAAACGTGTTTGCCCTTCATTTTTGTGAATAGCTGTCCTCCCACTTCTGAATTTTCATCTCTGCTCTAAGGTCCTCCTAGAATGGGGTTTATCTGGGTTTAACTAGACCTGCCCTTACATTGCTGCTTCCATATGGACTGGAGAGCAATTCAGCCTCCCGAATACTGTATCCAGATTATGCCTCCAGTTGCTGCTAGAGAAAAGCAGGGAACATACTTTCTGTTTGCTTTGTATAGGGAAATGACAGCTACTGCTCTGCCTCATTCCTGCCAAAGGGCAACCTCTTTGCAGAGGTACATTGCACCCCGTAAGAGTGCACTTGTCTATGCCAAAGCCGATAGACAGGACTTACTACTCCTTGAAGGCAAATACTCAAAGAGAGCATCTTTTCTAGGCCAAGGTAGGACACAGAAGTTGAGTCAGATGTTATTAACCTTGGGGAATACATCATGCCCTACAGTAGGCAGCTCCCCAGCATGCTCCCAGTAGCCTTTTGCTGGTTGTGCTGCCCAGCCTGAGCACAAGGAGCTGAGCTGGAGACCTCAGTCCTGGTCCTTCATAAGGTAGTGTATAAAGAGCTGCTGGGCAGGGACCAAACCCTGTTGGATTTTGCCTGTGGTGTCTGATTTGTTCCAAGTGCTGCTATTAATTAGGCAAATAAAATGATTAGTTGGAAAAGGAATTCAGTTTATTGGGAGCATGTTCCAGGAGGGCTTTATAGCTCTGAAATAGTATCTTGCCAATCAAATAAGTATTGCACAGTGAAGAGGAACACAGTAGCCAGCTTGGCAGTCAGTAGAACACTGTCTGCAGCCCAAGGCTCAAAATAAACTTGGTATGAAAATGCACTGTTTTATAGCCATGTTGCTCTTTTTTCCTGGGGAAAAAAAATCTTGCCTCCAAAACTTTTTTTTTCTGTCTTGTGCCTGGCACTATCAAGTTTACCTGTCCCAGCTGTGTGTGCCAATGCTGTCATTCCTGAGGGATGTTTGCTTGCAGATTCCCTCTGCATTTCACCTCCTTGTTTCATGGGTCTTTAAGACCTAAGTGCAAGCTTTTCCTGAAGTATTTTTTCTTCCTTTCTTGGGAAAGCCTCTCCCACACCCCTCACCTCTAGATGCCATCCCCTCAGCTTTGATCCAGTGACATGGTTGTATTGGTTCTTGGAGCAGAGCTTCCAAACATGTTTTAAGCAGTGGCTCCATTTCAGTGGCGTAGCTTCAATTCCGTTTTCCTCTGGAAATGCTATGGTTCTTTTTAAGGACATTTTCTCACGTTTAGGAAACAACTCTGTAACGTTTCACAGTTACAGTTCAGATTGGGCCTGTCACGGTCTCCACCGTCACATCCATCAATGGCCCTTGGCCCTGTGCTCACTTGAGGGCAGGAGTTAAAGTCTAGATGCTGTTTGGGTTAGTCTGAGTCCCACCTGGTTTTGTGGTGAGGAGTTTGGTAAGGTTGCTGGAGCTGTGATAGATATCCAACCCCATCTCCACAGTTCCTTCTGGGGAAAAGATGGTTTCTTGGTAGCTGGAAAAATCAGAAGAACACAAAGTTGGAAGAGAATTTCAGCTCCTGTCAACCTGAAAACAGGGAATGGTGCTTCACTGGAGTGGCCTTGACATTGCTCTTCTAAAGGGGTCACAAAGGCACACACAAGAGCATGGAGAGAGAGGAAGCTCTGCTTCAGCTGGCTTTAGAAATAGATCTACAGACTGTTTCCATAGCTAGATGTGTCCAGACTGAGACACTTGTTCCTGGAGAGTTTTTGTATGTGAGCTGGGAGAGGTGCCTTTACCTTTCTAAAGGAGGTCATAGGTGCATTGCAGTCTGCCGCTGTCAGGTGCTGATTTTGGAGCAGCAGCAACAGGAATGTCGTTTCCTTCCCTCCACAGCTACAGACTGATTGTAGCAACTGTGTTTCTCCACAGCAGAGGGGAGAAGAGAAGAGGATAGGAGTCCAGCTGGTTGGAAGAATGTTAGGAGCCGTGCATGAACTGACTGCATCCCTTCCACTCCCTAGTTAGGGAACAGAGACCCTTGGAAAATGTTGCTGCTGGTTTCCTTGGGATGAGGGAGAACCCAGGAATTGCATGCCAGATGTCCTTTCAATGGGAAAAAGAATAAAGTGACATGGCTGGGATATTATTTGGATTGTTTTTTAATGTCACACCTCAATGGAGTCTGAGGTTATTAACTGGGGGATTGACTCTCAATATTGTGGCCAGATGCAGCAGTTGGCTGAGCTCCCTAGCTTCAGAGCTCACTTTTAAATCATGCTTCGATAATTTACCCTGCCAAGGAGATTTGCAGTTTAGTGCTGTTTTGGAGTCAGTTTCTGAGCTAAGGAGGGCTCCCATGTCAATGAGAAGGCAGTTGGGTCTCCAGTCGGCCTGGCAGGTGTTTCCAAGTGGACCGATGGACCTGTTGAGTGGCCAGGTCTGCCAGTGGGAATTGGTACCCCTCTCCCATAGATGGAATTTCTCTGAACTCCTGAAAAAACCTTCAGCCTCTTTTGCCTGTCCCACTCCTTAAATCCATGGGACAGAAATGGGGCTAGTCAGCTAGAAGAGGTGTGAAATTTTTCTGTTATCTGTGTTATTGCATGCATGATTTCTTGCTGTGATCGTGATTTGCTGACTTGGAGAGTTGGTGACATGCTCGCTGGCTGTGGCTCTTTGTGGTTGCAAGCGAAGAGGCAGTGCAGTTGACAGACCAAAGCCACGTGGCAGCCTCTCCAAGGAGTCCTGGCTGCTGAGTGACTGCAATCATGACCTGGCTTTCTTGCCACTGTGGAGGGGCTGCTTCAGAGCCCTCCCCAGCCTGCACGACTGGCAATGTGGCATCCACAACTAGGGCGGTTTAACAAGGGTTGGAAATGTCTGCTGCAGCTGTGGTAAGAATTGAGCCAATCTGGAGAAGATTCAGTCATCTCTAGCTGAAAGTTGGCAGGACATAACTGATGTGTGAAATGAGGGTATTGGAGCAATTCATGTGTGCTGGAGCTGGGGAGATGTCAGGGTGGAGGGTTCCTGCTCATCTGTGCAAGGCTGGAAGAGCATTATCATACTCAGTCAGGGTTGTAGGCCAACTGCATGGGCCTGTTTTTGGGAAAGCCCAAAATTATGGTGTAAGAATGATAGTCACCAAGAGTTAGGATTTTCAACAGAGCCCGCAAATCAACAGTTGTACAAGTCCAGGGGCTGTAATTTGTCACTTCTTTGGATAAAGTGATAAAGAGGAAGACCTTGACAGTCACAGGCTGCAAGTCAGCAACAGAGTTAAGCACAGGCTTAAATCCCATTGAAATCTCTGGAATTTCTTGAAATGTAGCATGGCCTTCAGTGCCTTGGCGAGCTGAGCCTCCAAGGGATCGCTGCTGTGATCTCCGCAGACCGTTCAGTCTCTGCCCTACGCTTTCCAGGAAGATTTCCTCTCCTGTGGAGGTGACATTTATCCATGGGACCAAAGCAAAACACTCATCTCAGTGTTTAGAAAAGGGATGGTTGCTGGGGAGATCTTTTTTGTTACCGTGAAGAACTGGAGACATCGGGCCACAATCTCACTATCGGGTAAGACTTGCCTCTGTGTTTACAAGCCACAAGGAACTTCTTGGCTGTCTTTGTGTTGCTGGTGATGAAGTCTCACAGGCAGCTTGGGGAAGCAGAAATCGCCTTCTCTTGAGCACAGACAACGTGAGTCCCAGGCGTGCAGGCCCAGGTTTTGCTCTTGCCTATCCCATCCAGGGCTGTCCTGGGCTTGCTGAGACACTCCTGGAGAATGCTGATGGGAGCAGTGGTTTTGCCCTGTGGTCAGCTATGTCTCAGGGCTGATGGTTATCCTCCACTAAAACTATCAGTCAGTTCTCCAGCTGGCCTCCTTCGCTTACCCGCAAGAGCAATTTGGATGGTTAACAGAGAGGAGAGACTGTGGCAGCCTAATGGTGTGTCTCTGGCACCCGAGCCTGTGGCTTTCTCATCTGGAAGAGCTCCTGCCTTCATTTTGTCTGACTTTGTCTCTTCCCTCAAATGACAGCAGCCATGGTGGCTGTGTCAGACAGGGTCTGGTGTGTCTTGTGGGAGACTTCCTCCCTGCTTGCTGCTTCCAGTGGGATTTGGTTGACCTGGGAGCAGATCCCTGCCCCAGATTTTTTTTTTTAACCTTGGAAGCTATCCCACTGGCCTCCAGAGCGATGAATTGCCCCGTCACTGTGCCCAGGGGATGTCCAGGATGTCCATTCCTTCCACCTGAGGCAGATCAGGGCAAATCCTGGAGCAAGTGGCCTGGTGGCATTGCTGAGGGTAGCCCCTCTCATTTAACATTCTGCATGTGCTGGTGTGTGGGCAAGGGGTTTATTTTTACCCGGGGAACGCCTGGTGGAGAGCCAGCTCATGTCAGTGGGCTGCAAACAGCGTTGGGCCCATGGAGACTGTGGGGCTCGAACCTGGAGACCTTCCTTTGCACCTTGCCTTGATTCACATGGCAGCCCGTCTGCTCCTGGTGCAGAGCAGTGCACGGAGGCGGATGGAAAGGGAGGCACTCTGCTAGAGCTCGGGATGCTGTGGCTCTTACCAGAGCCCGCTGATAGCACCCGTCTGTGAATTGGGTGATTTTATATCTGTCTTCGTGTTGTTCCAAGGCAATGAGTGGTTTATATTTAAAGAGTATTAATTTAATGTTATTGAAGCCTTAAGAAAAGGCACAGTGGGCCAAGCCCTGCTAGTTTTGCTCACGTTTCACAGGGCTGGTGAGATTTGATCCTCTTTGGACGTATCTCTACTCAAGGGGTGGTTGCGGGGGAGAGAAAAGAGGCAGGGGAATTACAACACTGAAAAAAAATCCTAGCTCTGCCCTGAGCCATTTTGCAATAAGACACTTCAGGGCGTGAGTTATGATGCTGTAATTCACACCTCATGCATTTCATGGCATTCAGCCGACTGCTTCATGCCCTGCACACGTAGCGTGAATGATTTCGGCTCAACTTGCCCCCTGGCCAGCTCAGCCCTCAAGCAGAGATGGCTGCATGGAGATGGCTGCAGGGCTTGGCTCTCCCTCCTCTGCTTTTTATTTCATCTTTCCCTTTGGCAACCAAAACCGTGGCTGTTTGGGGCAGGCCTTGCATCTCCCTAATCCAAGCCAACTTTGGTGTATCCTTACCTGTAAGCAGATACCTGTTCCTAGTAAAAAAAGCGTTAGGTACTTCAGAAGTTACCTGCACTGCTCCTGTTACCTGCTGGAAACGTTTGGGGCAGTAAGGATTGGTGCCTGGGAGCAGCAAGCAAGGTTTGAAGCCTGAAATGGGTCAGGAAGCTGTTGAGCACATCCATCTTTTATCTCAGTCATCTTCTTCAGATCTGCACTGTAAGAGCAAACGCTTAGGGAAAGGATTTTCAAATCAGATCATTCTTAATGAAATGCTTGGCAGGAGACGCGTTTGTCCTGCAGCTCACTTCAGGGATGGAGTAACCCATTTGCTGCCCTTGGGTGGGACAAAAGTTGTCTTGCTTGTCTGTCTCTCAGGATGCCTGCGGGGTGGCAGAATGTTTCTGTGTCCTTCGATCAAACCTGGCTGTCCAATCCATCAGCCCCACCATGTGCCTGTGCCTAGGGGTGTGTTGGCAAAGCAGCTGCATGTCGAGAGCGCAGCTCTGAACCTGGTAGCTGAGCCAAGTCAAAGAAGAAGCATCTCTTAATGCTTGTCCTCTTCCCAGGCTTCATGAGCACAAGTTACTGCCTGTTCAAGGTCACTAAACACAGGAGCTGACTTTGATCCATGCTGTGCCCGTGCGGGCTGTTGGGGCGCTGGCAGTCAGGCCTGGCCTGCTGTCAGGATTATTATCTTTGCATATCTGCTTCATGGCAAATTATAGTGGTGCCTCCAGCTCCTTCCTGTGTTAGCACTTCATAAATTGGAATTTAAAATCACTCTGGGGACCCAGGTTAAAAACTTTGAATCCTCTGAATGAGGATTGGAGTCCAATCCTCATTTTTTAAAAGGGTCTGGCACTTGGAAGCTTTGCATCACTAGCAGTTGGACCCGGTGGCTGTGGCAGAGACATACGGTGTTCAGAAGTCTCATCAAGCAGAGCAGCTGCATCCAAAAGGTGCTCTGCCAGAGCCAACGTGCCCTGCAAAGACGTGGGGCTGACCCAGCAAAGCTGCTTTGTGGACCACCATGAGTCCACCACCACCTGCTGGTGCTGTGTCATGGAGGAGACACAGGTCAGCGTCAATTTAGGCATCCCTGCACCACGTAGACCTTTCCTTACTGTACATCTACCTTAACTCCAGCCTTGTACACATTAGATGTCTGTCTAGCATAGGATCCTCCTGCAGGCAGAGGAAGAAGAACCTCCAGAGACAGATGTCTACCCTAGCCGTGTACCTAGAGAGGGATCTGAAACGAGTAGCTTTGACCAGTTTCAGATCTTGACTTTGGGATGCATAAAACTAGGACTTTTTCCCAAAATCCTGCCTAGCAAATTCCTGCTGTCTCCAGATGCTGTCGAGTGCAGCTGTATGAGTTCTTGAAAGCCTGCTGTTACAGACAGTAATTTTGCTGGGCTTTGGGTGGTCACTTGAGCAGATTTAATAGATTTTCTCTCCATGGAACATTAATAATTCCCTTTAAGTGGCTAAGAGTGGGAGAATATTCAGGCTTGGGGATTGAAAGGAAGAGGTTTGTTTATTGTTCCAAGATACTGTAAACCCTGAATTTGACAGAAATGTAAATGCATACAGTCATTTTGCTGATTCATATTTTATTACTGGTTTCGATAGAACGTATAATATAGGCATGGCCGTAAAAGGCTTATTTCTAAGGTGACACATGCTGACTTGCAGCCGCACACTCTCCTTCCAAAAATGAGTAACTCTCGGGGTATGTGTGGCTTGTGGCTGGGTTGTGATAGGTAAATGAGAAGGAATTAGTGTGGTCGCCATCACTGCCACCCCTGACAGCTGTGACAGAAAGTGCATTGCGAAACGGCAGCGTGTGTCTCCAGAGGAGATGTGGAGTTTGCTGGGGGGGAGGCTGTGCAAGTGAAAAAGCCCAGCCCAGGGTGACTGAAAATCCCTAAGAATGTTCTTCTCCCCAGCACAAAAAGGGTCCAGGCTTACATCAGGGAGCTAAGGCAATGGCTTGTGCCAGTACATGAGCCAGGCTTGGGGCTGATTTGATGATTGTGTCCTTTGGCAGTATGGTTACAACTACCGATGATAGCTGCATCCCCAGATTTCACATCCTTTTAGGGGCCCACCTCCTTTGCACCCTCTGCACAGTCTGCGGAGAAGTGGGCTGGTTTGGTGGGCAGTGCAGGTCAGGAGCACAACCTGGGGACTTTCTCCTCTGGCTGCAGTACAGTCTGGAGACTCATCTCCCAGCTCCTCAGCTGGGGACACAAAGTTAGACAGTGTGACTGTCCTGTCCAGCAGCTGTCCCTGTGCCTAGCAGTTAAATACATTTTCCTATCGTAGGGTCCTTATATTTGCAGGTTTTAAAGGGGCAGCGTTGTTTTGAGCAGAAATGCCCAAAGCATGGTATTGCTCCAGGCTGAAAAAGCATATCCTTTGTATCCCTGTATCCCAGCAAGGCAGAGCCAAGCTTGCTCATCTGCAGAACCCGCAGCCCGCTGTGCTGAATAAATGCAAACTGGAAACCGGTGAGGATGGCTGTGTGTCTCTGCCTGTGTGTGGCCCAGGCTGCAAATTGCAGAGTTGGAGAGGGATGGGTTTACGCTGTCCGTGATAGTCCTGCACGTCTAGGGCAGGAGAGGGTGTTCCTGCAAGTGGGAAGGCAGGAAGCCAAGCGTGGGAAAAGGAGGGAAAAGGAGGATGATTGTGAGAAGAGTAGGAGGGAAGGAAAGGGCAAGAGACAATAGTTCAACTTAGCAAAGAGGCAGTGATTGAGGGTGCGAGGATTTGGCAGAGTATTTGCCTGAAAACCCTGAAGTTCCACAGGAAGAAGGTAATTTTGTGTTTAATTCAATGCTGTGCCCTGACAGGGGGGATCTGTCCTGCGCAGGACTCTTGCATCAGTTTTCCTGCCTTGGCCAGAAGCACTGAGGGGAGTAAGGAGGGCTCTTCATGCTTGCCTCCTTTTTGGCATTTCGCAGTGAAACTTGGGTGTTCTTTACAAGACTAGGACACACAATCATTTTCTTCTTTCACTCTTCTCCGCACAAGAAACTTGGATTTCTGCTAAGCGTGAAATCAAAGGTCACTGCAACGAAATTTTTCCCAGAGATTTCAACATTGCATCTTTCTGGAGTTGTGGAAATTTGTTCCCTTCTTTCCAAGAGTTGGTTTCACATTGTCGGGATTGTCCTGTAGAGAACAAGAACATTCTGTCTCATATATATATATGGTCATGCAGTATAATCAAAGATCTAAATGCATTGCATGATTGTTGAATGCTGTTTACATTTTGAGGATAGGTCCGTTTTCCAGTCACTCTTCTAGCATTTTGCAATTAAAATGCAAATAGTCATCTGTCAGCGTGTTACACTGGCAGTTCTGTGATGCTTTGCTGGTTGATTCAGTTGATTTCACCTCAAGTTTTATCCTTCAGTCGTGCATGAAAAATGTAGTTGCACAAACTGTATAGAAATTAGATGAGTTTTTCAGAGTTGTTTTTTGTCAGGGATTGTAGATCACACTCAAAGTACTGTACCCCTCAGGTCTGGCTTTGTGAATCTGAGGGTCTCTTGGTTTACATGAACTTTTTGTTTCCCTCTACTCAAAATGAGAATAAAAAAATTATCCCACTATTCTATGGTAAAATCCCAGGAGAATTTCCATTATTTGGACTAAGAATGTCCCAGAGCTTTGTCATTGTTCTGGAAGAGCCTGGAGGAGTTTTGCTCCCTTTCCCAGGCCCTTGCTTTGCTTTTCCAACATTGCATCTGGGGGTCATATGTAAGGTTACAAATCAAAGCCGGAAGATTTGCATGCTAATATAAACTACATGCAAGTGTTGGTGCAGAGCAGGAATCCTGAACACGGGAAGCTGAAAGGGACGCTGGGTTTTAGCAGCGCCTCTTTGCAATTGTGAGGCTGACTGTGCAGGCAGTTTTTTGTCATTTGTGTAAGTAAAGCTACACACATACAGCGTGCAATAATCTGCTCTGTACCCGTAAGTGAAACAGGGTCAGCAATATCATGGTGTGCTCTGCCTTCGCGTGGCCGCAGGCTGTGTATGCTCTAAGCACTGTATACGTGCTCCATAGCTGGGAAAATACATCAGTACAACCCTACTGGTACAATGTAGATGGGCCCTCGTTCTTAGAGCAGAAAGAAAGGTACTTGGAGAGATCTTCCAGAGGCATAAGTAACTCTGTGCAAAGATGTGTGAGATTTGGTGTTAACTGGAAAACAGCGATTTCCGCATCATATTTTCTCTCTCTGTGTCTCGTCAATCTTGATGCATTTAACACAGTAGCAAGCAGGTTCTTGTTAGTTCTCATTTGACCAAGCTATTCCTGTATTCCTTGCCCCAGGGCACTCAATGACAAAAATCCCTTTGCCTTAAATACGAGCAGAGCTCTACTCATCCTATTTTGAACGTCCCCCAAGTCAATTCTTCTTGTGCCAGAATCAGGTCAGATGCTTCTCTCTTGAATCTCTCTGATTTGGCAGCATCCTTCTGGTATTTTAGCAATCCCACTTTCACATGAGGTTTGATTCAGCACCGCGAAGGGAATGAAACTCTTCCCGTTGGCTTCCATGGGTCTGATGACTCTGTAATGGCAGTCAAAACCAGATGCAGGTTGTACCCCTTTGGACCAGGGCTGGATTTAATTCACAGACATTGCCCTCATCTGAATGGTGCCAGCACTGACCAGACAGCACAGTGATCTCTTATGGCTGAAGCTAGAAGGGTGTGTTATAAACTAAGGAGGAATTTTAAAGGAACTCATAGCTGGCCTCAGTACTTATTAAAATTAATTTTGGTGAAAGCAGGATGAAGCCAGTTTTGATTCAATCTTTAAAATCTGTTCCTGTGGAGAGAATAAGGGCAGGGGAATGAAATTATCTTCATTTTTAAAAATAATTTTAAGTGCCATGTCCCCTTTGCGTCTATCCTTTACCATGCAGCCGATGCAATGGTTGTAAGAAATGAGAAGTGACTGGCCAGAGGGACCTCCACGTCACTGCCACATCCAGCACTGGCACTGAGGACTTCTGCATTGAGCCAGACTCTTCAGGGTTGACATGTTTCTTTTCAGAACAACTTCAATTACAAATCAGTTTCTAAAACCAATTTAGTGAAATTGATGCGATTTTTGTATTCAAAATCTTTCAGTGAAACTTACTTGAAGGACTTGAAACTTAAATGTGAGAGGCTCTGTTTTGTCTGTTGATTGTTGTTTTCCCAGTTCTCTTTCCTTTTTTGAAAGGAGCTTCTCTTCCTTCACCAGGACATTCTTATATTTTGGGGTCCTCATGAAACACCAACCACCTGCTGGGGAGAAAGACACAAGCAGTGAGTTAAAATATTTTATAATTCAGGTGGGATCCAGATTTAAGGGGCAATAAGATGAAAACTTTTTACCTTCAAGTGCAGCTGGATTATTTTCATTTGCTTGCCACAGCCAGCCTCTTTCAGACCCAGGTGGGGCATTTGAGAAGGCCATGAGAAAGCCAGGTTTCACAGAGAGCCTGTATGTTCTTACTTCCATTTTACGTTTGTCACTCTGCTATTCTAATGCTCTGTAGGCTTAGATGTTGTGTTTTCTAATCATCTGTCAACTCTTAAATGGCAGAAACTCAGTCCTGTGGTTATTCTGCTTCGCAAATAGTTCCACAACATGTGGAAAGTAAATGCAGGTGGATAGAAACAGATTGGAAACAGAATACGAGTGCACATTGTACTCTCCACAGATGCTCTGTCTCCCTTATGCGCATACGTAAATCTAATGGGTGGATCTTGTCTGCTTCGCTTGTCTGCTCTTTCCTTGCAGAGAAGCTGCTATTCTGCTTCCTGAAGCTGGGAGGTGGTAGCAGGGAAGCAACCAGTCTTTACTAGTCCTGTTTCTTATTCTTTTTCCATAAGCTCCAGTTATTGGATATGTTGGAGATAAGATAGGAGCCTCGACAGGTCTTTGACACGACCTGGGATATCAGTTAAAAAACAAACAAAGCTCTGCTAATGCAACACAGATACTGCATGTCTGCAAGAATTAGACACATCATATTCTGCTCACACACCCCTAAGAATGAAGTTAAATGAAGTAATCAAACAAGCCTGGCAAGAAGCTCGGAGGCGGTTTGTAACCGAGCTGCAGGGCTCCCAGCTGTTCCAGTTCTGCAGCTCTCTGGTCAAGTTATTGTCACAGATCATGGGTGCAAATTCCACTTTTTACCTTTTTATGCCTCTCATGGCCATGCAAATGACCGTGCAAAGAAATACAGTGGGGAGGCTTTTCCCCTTTTGGCTTATTGCTGTGATTGCGTGGGACTTGTTAGCATCTTCTTAGCAGGAAGGTGCTGTGAAGTCCTGAAGTCAGTGCTTAAAAACCCAAGCTGGCAAATGCCAAAAAAACTTGAGGGATGAAGATGAGACTAAATAGAAATTTGAACCACAGACTTTGAAACCTCATCAATGTATGAGAAAAATATGGGAGGCTAAATATTGTCTTACTCTGCCTGTGTAAACAAGATGAGCTGGATTCATCATTCAGATACAACCTTGTTCCTTGTCTGGTCCGTACTCCCAAAGCTAGGAAACCAGCAAAAACATCTCACCAGGTGCCTCCATGCTCAAATGAGCTCCTCTTCCTGTGTTCCCAGGGATGTCTGCTGGCTGGCTCAAGGCAGTTGTTTGCTATTCTCATTTGTGTTTAAGTACCAGAATTTGGCAGAGAGAAATGGATTTCATCCTCATTAATTCTCCACCAGGAGGAAAGTCTGTGCCCATATAGGATGCAGTAGTGGTGGGGTTTTCTAAACTAGAAAGGACCCAGCTTGAATCTCAGAGTATGGCTGGATTCAGAGCTAGAAATGAGTTTATTTTGCTTGTAGACAGAATGGATTTGATGTGATATGGCTGAAAAGAGAAGCAGCATTAGTCCAGCATTAATCCTCTTGTATTGCCATTCAGAGCTGAAACGATCCACAAGACAAAACAGTGAAGGAAGGAAAACTCTCCTGTCCCTCCCCCCCCCCCCCGCCTTTCTCTGTATGTTTAATTAGACTGTAAATTAGCTGGCAAATTGTCATGCAAACTGGAATTGCTGTGTCCTGCTTAAATTGCCTGTGTGGTGGCTGCTCAAAGATGAGAACTGGTGAACGCTGGGGCTGTCCAATTTGTTCCCTCCCTCTGCTTTGCTTCCAAAACTTAGGTACGTGCAACATCTGTCCATGAGACCCGTGGGTTCTTTTGGCTTTTTCTCAGTTACATTTCCCCCATTGGTAATGGAAACGCGAGCTGTTAGAGGGATGTCCATGAAACCACATCTGCTTCATGAAAAAGCCAGACACCCTGCACCTGCGTGCAGCCTGCGTCAGCCCCTGTGCTCGAGACTGCTCTAAGACACCCTGCCACGGCAGCAACCACCCTGCAAGAAGCTCTGCCGTTTGGGGCTGCTTGGGTTTCATGTTTCTTCCAAGCCTCATCTCTGTTTCTCAGCTCACTCTTCAAATTCCTGGGGCGAGAACAGCTCCGGACTGGGGTTGAAAATAGCCCTTCCTCGGCTGTGTCCCGGCTGCGTTGTGGTCCCTCAGAGACCATCGTGCTGAAAGGTGACATCATTGTATGGCACCGGTGGTGGACTCGCCGCAGGCTCAGGGCTGAGGGTCTGACTTCATCTCTGTGGGAATTTCCCAGGTCTCACAGTGGTTTTTAGGGCCTTTTGGATGATGGTGAGCTGGGCAAGGAGCCCGTGCTGCACTCGCTGGATCCAGAGTCGAATGTGGACTTTCCGAGAGTCTGGATGTGATCCAAGCCAAGGGAAGGCACAGGTGATGCGTGCAGGAGGAGGGGTTGCATTCTCTGTGCTTATTTCTGGGGCATTTTACTCTCTGCTGCCATGCTGGCTCTTGTATAGGGCAGGAATTGAGGACACTGGGGGCCCTCACCCCGGGGAAACCCTGGCTACTGGTGCCAATGTCTTGTGGGGTGGAAGAAGGTACCTAACATCAACCACGCCACTTCTGCAAGGTGAGCAGCTTTTCTGCTTTGACCTCATGGGTACTGAAAGTGCTGTCTCTAGGCTGTTGTTATTCCAAATCTGGCTCTGGGCCAGCACTGACTTTTGGTCATCAGAACATCTTTGACATTAAAATGGTTGTGCAAACAGTAAGTCGGTGCAGTGCCTGTACTCTGGTAATTTAGGGCATGGATGCATGTTGACTTTGTGGAGGGCTTCTGCAGTTTGATGTGTTTTAATGTCAACTCCACCAGCTACATGAATCAGCTGAAATTGCCGCAAGCGTTGCGGGAGTCGGGCTGACTTTGCACGGAAGCGGACCAGGGAGCGTTCACATGCTGAGCTGTGCTGGTGGAAAGTTTCCAGCTCACAGGCAGTGATAGCATCTGAATATAAGGGAAAAGGAGTGTCTATTCCAGCTCAATCATGATTCACTGGAGGACAAACATCCAACACTTTAATACGAGACTTTGAAGAAGCTGACATTCTCCAGGATAAAAGAGGCTATCGTGATGGTATCTGCATACATATCACACCATAGCGTTGGTTTTTTTGCATTCATAAAACTTTCTTAATAGCTGGTATTTACTGTAATTACTTACTAAAGGTTAACAGCACCCTCTCTTATGGGTGCAGGCGTATTTCTAGTCTCTGCTCTGCAATCTTGTCTTTGCCAATAGCTTGTGTATTTGTGGATGTTCTTATCTTGGTCTTATCAGACTGCTCATTTCAGGCATTTATCTTCCACTCCACCTCATCTGGCTATAGAAAACAAAACGTTAGCCTTTAAAAAGCCAATTGAAAAATCAGTCACATGAGAATAACCTGAATTCTTTACCTCTGGGTTTTGTGTCAGCTGCAACTGGATATTTTCCATTGAAAACAAGACATTCAGTGATAAAGCCATGCCCAGTGACATTTGAGTGAAGGCTTTTTGTAGTAGGAAGTCATCTCTCCTCATCGCTGGGTGTAGGCAGTAAAGGGAGAGCAATAAGTTCAGTTTGCAATAAATTTTCTGCTCTGTGGTGGGTAAAATGGAAGTTTCCCAGAGCTAGAATTAAACAATAATTAGCAGCTGATAAAATCCCCCTGACGTCCTGCACCTTCTTTCATGCAGCATGAATATTAAGAGCTGCTTATCAAGCTCAGTTCCTGATTAATATTCTCCAGTTTGTACAGGCCCACTTCTTGTTTCTCTGAAGAAGCATTTATTTTAAAATACATAGTAGACTTAAAAAAAGACTGGATTTGTGAAATTAAAAATTGAACATTTTCAGTGGCTGGAGCATCCAGTGATTGTGCAGTAAGTTGTTTGTAATTTGTACTTCAATTATTATTTATTGCTAAGGACTTCTTTTTTTTTTTTTTTTTTTTTGTTAAGGATTTTTAAGGTGAAGCATTTGCAGCTGCATTTTGATTCTTTAAGGTCATAAACATGGCAGATACGTAAAGCAGGTCTTTTTACCTTAAGTAGTTTATTGTTGAGGCAATTCATAATTTGCAATCATGATTAAAGTTTAGTTCTGTGCATGTAGGAACCCTAGGAAAACACTGTACTTACATGGAAGAGCTTGCTCCAAGACATGTAACACGCTTTGATTTTATCTTCTGTTATCAAGAAGCAGCGTGCGGAGGACCTGGGACTCTCCGGTGGGCAGGACCAGCTGTGCGCTGGAGCGGTGGCTGGTGTGGCTCAGTTTTGGGAGCTGTCAGATGCTGCAGAAAGCCCTCTCTTGGCTCTGCGGGCAGCTCGGGAGAGCCATGCTGGGCCTGCCGGGCGGCCGAGCGTGGGATGGCTCTCCCTATTTATCTGATATTTCCTGCTGCCTCTTTGTCCCGTTGCGTTTGCATGACCTCGGGCTCCCCCAGGACTGCTTTTCTCATTCTCCCTTGGGATATCGTTGATCGCTTTCACAGCGACCCATTTTAAGGTCTGAGCAAAAAAAAATGACGAGGTAAGCTGATGTAATGTTTGCTGCTCGTGAAAAGGTTATGGGCTCCGACTAAGGCAGCAGAAGCGAATAAAGACCAAACTCTGATCTCTGAGGGAGAGAAATGTGATATCTAAGGCTTTTGAAACCTCTAAACCTTGCTTTTAAAATCTGGCATTTTACAGATCTTTTTCAAGCAAACAGTTATTCCCCATTGTTTTAAATGGTGGCTTTCGAGAAGCAATTTGATTTATGCAAACAAGCAAAGAAAATCAATAGCCATTTCAGATTTTGCACCTGTGTCCCACCAGGCAGATTTTGAACTCATTTGTTTCTTGCTTCACAGAGCTCCAGGTTATGATTAAAGGCTTTTCTTGCTCCTGCTATGATCTTCCCATGAAATAGAAGTCAGTGCGTCTGTATGCTGCCCGATTCATCACTTGCTGAGCTTGAAGAGACCTAAGGCTCAGAAAGATTTAATTGCTCTTTCAAATGTGCAGCAAAATCCTGGCTTGACTGAAGTCAGTGGCTGCTTCATTCCGGCAGAGCCTGCATGTCAGAGCTGGGGCCATATCTGCACCGTGCAGTGGGGTCCAGCTCCAACACCCATTCCCTGCACCAGACACATCCAGCCTCTTGCCCACAATATCCCTTCACACCCAGCTCTGTCCCCTCTCGTGTGATGGGGTTGTTGTGCCACTTACTGCACCACGGAACAGTGGTGGCCTCTTAAAGCAGGATTGACTCCTGTCCGGACTAGGTCTTGATCAAACAGACTTCCAGGCTGTTAAAACTTTTGGGGGCTCACAGTTTTTGTGGGTTCTAAAGAGTAGCATGGGGAAGCCTGAAGTACCATGAAATTCAAAAAGCCTGAATGTCTGTGGCATGTGTATTTTGTTTCTAGCTTCTGGAGAAAAGACGCATAATTAAAGAAAAAATATAATCTTTATTTGCATGTACAATATGTTTCTCCTATCCCTGTCTCATCCCCTTTGTGAGAACCTAGGGCCAGAATTACAGTATCTGAAGTTGCTTTTGGATCCCAGTCAGCTCCCATCTGTCATGATCTGTTTTTAATCAAATGGGTTTTCCATCTGAAAGTAGCTGTTGGATAGAGAACGAGTAGAAATATTTGTGTTGTGAATTAGCTCAGAGTGAAGCTACAAACTTTTTTTTTTTTTTTATTCACAACAAACACATGGAAAAATATTCTTCAGTGTAGTGTGGCTGGCCTGAAAGTTGGCAACAGCAGCTTCCTTCCCAGGCTGTGACTCCTTTGGCTTGTCTGCGTGGGTAAGATCTTTAAAGGGGACCTGAAACCATCATGTTACGCAGTCTTATCTCCCCTTCATGAAGCAGAGCAATGCTGGTGTCACCCTTTTGTGTATGGGTATTTGTGTGGCTTGGTTTTCCAGGAGAAATATGAGACACAGCAGAGGAATAACCTGGGTTTGCTGAGAGTTATGCCTCACTCCTGGGCAGTCTTTGCCAGCCTAGATGGTCTCTGCTCTGGTGGGAGCAGCAGATAGACTTGATAGGGTAACTGAGTCAAATTCAGGCTCTTAGTCCTTACCCTCAGTGCTCTGTGAAAGGCCCCAGATCTCCTTAACACTCTGTGCTCAGCGTGTCCAGTTCTCAAATACCATGAAACTGGGCTTTGGGAGATGGGGAGCAAACTGCCTTGGGGACTGAATGTGGTTGTAACAAGCAGAGAGAAAAGTGAGGCTGCAGGACCTCCATGGTTTCCAGAATATCAGATGATACCTCTCTCCTACTGGGAAAGAAGAAGGGAAAAATCCCTTGGTCTTTGGAAAAGCGTTGTTAAGACTGTTCTTCAACATCCCTCCAGGGGTTCTCATGTGATACCTTTTATTGTTAAAAGCACAGAAGCAATTACCCTGCATCAGCACTTTGGAAGATGGGCTGGTGTCCTGGGGGCGATGGAGAAGAGGGTAATGCTTATCCATCCCTTGTTGCTGGAGACAGACAGCTTCACGTCTGTATCCATGGCAAAAGGGAGAGCTCCTGCTGCAGCCCTGGGGCTGAGGGAGGAGGGATGCTTTCCTGTTTCCTCTGCCAGATCCTTATCTCGCTCCATTTGTGAAATCTAGAAATTGTTTTAAAGACCTAGGAGCTGGCCTAGCTGTGATTTCTGTTATGTTGGCATTGCATAGTCACTCTCAGTGGTCACCCTTGATGGCTCCATCCTGTGTTTGCTGAAGTCTTGTGTATCTGTCATGAAGGCAGCAGGACCAGCATTTGGCCTGAAGGCTGGCGTATGAGAGAGCAGAATCTGGCTCTTTTTTTTTCCTTTTTTTTTTTTTTTAAAACGTTTTGGAGGTACTGGGGTCAAAAGGAAACATTTGTGTGTTATATATATGTATGTGTGTGCATGCGCGTGCAAATAATTTTTTTTATCACAGCTTCTGGCAAACCAGTGTTTCTATAAGGTGATTGTTTTGGGCATGGGCTAGGGCTGGACAAGGGAAATCCTGGGCTTGTTCTGGGCTTGTGTTGCTCTTTCCACCGATGTAAGAAAACAATGTCATTCTCACTGACCTGCTTTACATCACCTTTGAATCAGTCTGATAGGTGCCAGAGGTGCTGAGTGGTACGATGTGACTCAGCAAGGGCTGCATGCTATAGGGTTGAGCTGTTGCTGTGTGTGTGTACGGATGTGCGTAAGCAGTTGTGTTGCACGGCTGTAATCCCACACCCCCCTGGAGCTGAGTTGCCTTTGAATTTCCTTGTCAAACTAGAGCCATATCTTGCCTGGGAAGGGCCATGGTCATATCTGCATATATAAGGAAAACCTGGAGCATGGGGTTGGAGATCAGCAGCCCATGAGGGGCTGTTACTTCAGGAGTAGAATAGCTCTCCTGGCTGTGCCTGTGACATGCCCCTGGGGCCCTCCAAACAGGCAGAGGTAGAGGGCAGGGTGGGCTACCAGGGACCAGAAAATGTGTTGTCACTCAATCAAAGTTTTCATCCCAAAGAGAGCAAAATCAGTGGGAGCTGGTGATGGGGATGGGTGGGAGAACACTGGGTGCTCTCCTAAGACCTCTGCTAAAGGCTGCAAGAGGGCAATGGCTTTAATTTAGGGTAGTCCTGCACCGAAGGTTATATTCCTCATTGTGAGCAGGAGCAGGCAGCGACATGTGGAATTTACCTGTACTGACTGTTCAGCCTTTGGAGGTATCCTGTGCTTCAGAACCCACCTTAACTTGTATTTTCTTTTTCCTGAACAGGTCTATATCATCAACGTAACATGGTCTGACCTGACTTCCCAGATCATCTACCGGAGATACAGCAAGTTCTTTGACCTGCAGGTAAGTCTGTCTTGTCTAACATTAAACATTATTTCTACTCACACTTCTAGTCGTGTTTCTAGCTGGGTTAATAGTGCCTTTAAATAAGGCTCTGTGCTTGTTTGGTCTGTTACATGTCATGATCTTGAAACTTTTCAGACTCTGTCCTTGTAGGGTATGAGATAAGTGGGTGGTATGCTCACAGTGAGTAACTTGCACTGTAAAGACATTTAAAGCTGACATTTTCATGAATGGTTCCTATTGAAGAGGGGATCTAATTTTAAATACTTCAGATGCACTTAGAACAGAGAGAGTGCTACATTTTTGGCCCCCAGAAACTGCTTACCCAAATCGCTGAAAACAACAGAGCTTCTGCACACTCCCATAGCAGTTCAGTAATGGAGATGGTAGTGGAAACCTTCCAGACCCTCCTCCTAACCATCTACCCAGCCAACCGGTGTCCTGGCTTCTGCTGTTTTGTACAGCTCCCTTGCTGTATTCTGTGCCTTGTATTTAGATTTCATTGAAAGCTTTCTTGCTGGATAGCGGCTGACCGATGTCTGAAGCCAGGAAATGGGAAAAGTCCACATTACAAAGTTTCAGTGTGGGCATCAGCTACTTCATTTCTGGTACTGCTCCCAGGCACCTGCACGGGTAGGGAGAGCTTTCTGGCTGATGTGGTATTTAGCAATAATCCGGATCCATTGATACTTTTGTATCATGGTACCTTTGTAGGCAGCAAAACTATAATTGTCTGGGATGAAAACAAAAGCTGTGGTTTGACAGACTCCTGAACTTTGGGGGAAATGTTGATTTTGGGCTGGAGCTTGTGGTTGGAGCTGGGCTGTGGTTAGAATATCAAGTGAGTTCTCACAGATGGTGTTAAGGATGTGCACAGCTGACTGGGCTGTCCCCTGGGAAATAACATTGATCCTTTTTGCCATGATAAATTAGGAAAAAAAGGGTTCCTCCCTTTGGTACCTGATCTGAGATATCTCGAAGAGTCCTAGTTTCATTATTCCTCCCCCTTTACGTGTCATTTCTGGTACTTGGACATCTGAAGCTTGCCTGTTTTGCAAGCTATATGGTTATGGCCTCCTGGCTTTTCTGGTGGAAAACGGGACCATTTCTATGGCCAGGCCTGATTTCTGTGTTTGCTGTGTGGCTGGAAGACAAAAGAGGGATGTTCTTAAGCTTCCTCTTGTGCCTCTCTCCAGTTCTTACTGGTCTGAAGCGCCAGGCCTACCAGTCCCACTGCTGTGAAGAGTATGTCAGTGGCTTCTCTGTGTTGGATGTACCTGCTAAAGATGCACAGCTCCATAGTCACAAACATTTGTTGTCAGCATGCAGATTGTGGCCAAAACCGTTTCTTTCTCTCTCTTCTTTTTCTTTTTGCCCCAGTTCTGTTTTCATGTATGTGTTCTTCTGGGTCTCCTGGCCTTTCCTGGTAGGTTTGAAAAGTTCCCATCAAGCGTGGAGTTATCAATGGGGTTAGTGTGTTGGACAGGAAATGATGTCTCAATCAGGGAGTGAGTCCTGAAAGGTCCCATTGATAAGTGCAAGGGGGCCCAGCGCCAGTGGAAAACTGCTTGCACAACGCTTCTCCCCCCACGAGAAAATACGACAAGAAAGTAACAAAATTCCCTTCCTTAACCCTTTTCCCTCCCAGGGATCTCTGTCAGGGCCACTACTGCATCAGCAGTGACAGCCCTCTGCAACAGCCTCTTTAGCTCTTGCAGCAGGAGGCGCGCAGTTACCAAAACTGAGGTCTTCACCTGGGGTTTCCACGGTCTTGTTGTGTCTCTGTAAGCATGTCACTGTGGTGATCTGTGCCTCGGTTTCCTAGCTGTAAGAAGGGGATAAGGCCCTGTGTGCTCAGGCTTGCCATAAGATGCTTTTAGACTCCCAGAGGTGATTCCTTTTTTGCTATTATTTTTTTCTGGGCTCTTGATGCTGCCAGAGCATCTCTGAGGTGACACAAGTGAAATGGATTTTGGATTTTGAATTGCAACTTATATTTACAACTCTAACAAAGCCTGCAAAGGGAGTTGGAAAAGCAAATTAAGTGTTAGGGCACTTTGGGAAAGCTTTGCATTTTGGGAAACTTGTGCCTTCATGTGCAGTGATTATTGCTCAACAGCAAATGCTGCGTTACCACAGCACATGGATAAGCAGGCACAGAAAGCTTAATGTAGAAGCTCTGCAGCCCCTTTTCCAGCTGCTTGTAATTGCTCGGGCTTAATGCTTGGTTAATGGCTCCCTGTACCTGGTGGACTTGCTTCTAGTGTCTCTAGCTTCAGGCAACAGCAACAGAGAGACCTTAGCATTTTTAGGAAAATCCTTCTGGTATTGCAAAGCAGCTGTTTCGGGGTTTAGCAGTGGAGGATTCCCCATGTTTGCTGTCTGAAGCATGACTGGCCTGTAATGGGGCTCTAGGCTGTGCTGCATCTTGCCTTGCAGACAGTGATTCCCAGTCACATTAAGATTTCCTGAATGGAGGAGCAATGTTTCCAATGGAAAGCCCAGAGCAGAGCCTTTCATGATGGATGTTGGAGAGCAACATGGGCGTGCCAGCCATTCCCCAAACCCTTGAGGGGCTGAACCTGGCTCTTGGTCATGGACCACATGGCAGGTGTCTGCTTGTTGAGCATCAAGGTAGTCTCCTTAGATCCCTCTTATTTTGCTCCAGATAAGGACATGACCTGTGATTTCCAGATTTTTGGTGGAAGCTTGAACTTCTGACCTAGCACTGGTTGGACCTGGGTTTTGCAACCCGATACCACGCACGGTAATGTGGTCTTAGCATAATCAATCTACTTTGGTAATGTCCCTTCTTATCCCCATGTGGCCCTTCCAGCAGAAAATCAAGCAAACACTCAGTGAGTAAAGCTCAGCTGATTTGCGGGCACCGCTCATGTCCGAAACAGCTGGAGTCTGCAGGTCTCTGCCAGCTCCACTCATCCCACTGTGTCCACGACAGAGCTACACTTCAGGGCTTCCTAAGCCTGCACGTGTCTCGTTTGCTCTTGACTGGAAGCAGAGGAACAAGGACTGGCTTGTATTAACTTCATCAGGGCTGCAGTGCCTGGTGTTGACAGTGACACTGGATAGGACCCATGGGGAAACCGTGGGGGCTGCCCAGGGCCAAGGAGGGAGGAATACAGATAATTAATTTCACTACTGCAATTTCATGTTTCTTTAAAATTAGAGAGCCTACCTTTCCCTGAACGGCTGTAAGTGGCTCAGTGGTTTTGAGAGCCCTTGCATTACTAGATACTGGGCTTTTTGAAACACTTCCTAGCAAATCCTCCCAGGCACTGTAGGCAGTAAGAGGCTGCCCTGTCCCAAGGATTCAAATCCCAAAAGTGTTTGTGCTATTTCAGCAACGCGTATGCTTGAATTGGGAGTCGCGTTGTTTTCAAGATGAGTAATAGGGCAGTGAGACTGGACATACCACGGGATTTTGAAGCTGGAGTTTGCCTCGTGAAGGTGTGAAAAGTATAGCAAACAGAACCCCATGCAACAAGCCAAGTGTCAGCCCTATGCTGCTTCAGTGAGGCTAGAGATAAATACAGGATTAAATTAAATCCGGGCGTTGCTGCATCATTTAATTGTGCAACCAAGTCACATCTGCTGCTGAGCGTGGGTCAAATGATGGCAGCAGAATACATGTGGGTGCCAGCATTTCAGTAAATAGGATTGAAAGTATTGAATTAACTCTGCATAGATGAAAGCATTACTATAAATTGCTTGTCAAGTCCAATTATCTGTTGTCTTTCACCCTGGGGAGGCATTTGCACCTGAGCACCACGTGGGGTCAAAGCCACCTCCTAATTTAATATTTTAAGCGCTGCTTTCTCATGCACTCTGCACCTGGGTGCTTGGCTCTTGCCTGAGTTGCAGAACGGGGGAACGTGGGGTGTCCATCACTGGGAGAGATGGCGATGTGAACATTGCCTGTAGCTAGTGCTGGCCCTCACGGCAGGCTGGTGGCTTATTCAGGCACATTCCCTGGATGCCATCCAAGGTCTCCCACCATCGCTGATGGATTTGCTGGTGGTGGTAGCAGAATCCTCTCCTGAGTTGGTAGTTCAAGTTGGCAATGCTCCATTTGTCCCCAAAGATGCGGAGAAAGGACACTGTTTTATTGGGATAGAAGGGATAACTCCTGGCATTTCCACTGTGCAGTAAAAGACATCTACAGATGTAAGGGTCATGTTCTTCTTGCTGGAAAGTGCTTTTGGAGGCTGTTAGCAGGATGGGGATTTGCAGTTGAGTGTGTGCATAAATAATTACCCAAAGCATAAGGTGGAGAAGGGGATAAGGGGATGCAGCCAGTTCACCCTCCCAGTTGCCATGCTGGGCTGGGAAGCAACAACAGTGTTTGCAGCTGGCAAGTATGAAGGGTGGCTCTTACCCCACCCCCCACCTCACCCTGCCAGTTGCTCAGTACCACCTTGGGCTTTTTATAGATGTTATGACCCCAGCTGGGTGCTGCCCCTTGCTGCCAAGAAACCCTCTCCCCAGCAAAGTGAGCAGGGAAAATGTGACTGTGCTTCAGTGCCTGGTGTCTTAGCTTGAATCACCAGCAGCTCATCTTCTGCATTTTATCCAGCGATTCCAAACGTTCTGGTCTGATTTCATGCCTGTCTTACTCGGTGCGTGGAGTCAGAGTATGAACAGGACCAGAGCCTCGGCAGAGGGACCAAACCCACATTCAGATACCGGCCTCTCCATTGCTCCCGTGAGGACGGCTGGGTCTCCATGTGTGGAAGATCCTTTCTCACAATAGCGAAATGCAGCTTTCTCCAAGGCAAAACACAGCAGCTGCCTTTAGTGGCGTGCCATAATCCCACGTTGTGTTTCTGGCTGTGTGAGAGGCGAACGACATCCTCGCCGGAGCTGTGGCAGGAATGTTAGGTAGGCAGATCGCCGCCTCTCCACACAAGGACCAACACAGACATTTTGGCTGCAAGGAGACATCTGAAATGTCACAATTTTGAAAAGGCAAATAAACAAGGCTCTGTTAAAGAATTTGCTTTGTGTATCAGTTAGCAAAAAATTATCTGCTTGATGCGGTCTGCTGATCTAAGCAGGTTTTCTTCAAAGTGGTGCAGAAAGAGGAACTCACTAGCAGCCAATTAGAACATGAAAAAAATAAAGAATATCAAGAATTTTATTAGGGAGCAGAAAGAGATGTAAGTTGTTTCCAGGCTGATGATAAAACATCAAGAGCTTCATTTGTTATTGCTAGGGTATTGCTGATTGTTTATAGTGCTATAATGGAGTAACTGAGCATTGAAGAGGACATTAAACAAAAATGGTACTATAAAAAACAGTAATTGCAGTCTGTATCTCTGCTTTTCTTACTCAGACTGGAGTTCATCTGAACGCTGCTGCTGTTGATCATTCTTCCGTTACGTGCTCTTCTGTACAAACATCCCTTTTTCTGTTACCCCAAGCTGTATCAAATGTTGTAACATCCACTCTCATTTCCAGTTAGGTGTTTGTAACTGTGCCCCATGCCTGAGCACCCTACATTTCCCTGGGTTACTATGATTCAAACCAGGACCTGTGGCTTCGGGGTGCAGGCTTGCTGGGGCAGAGCAAAGAGGGAATTGGTGCAGGGGGCTTGCAGGGTAGGTGTCTGACAGGACTCTGATGGAATTGCATATGTTCACTCCATTAGTTAATTTGGGTTAATTGCCCAAGTGGGGCCCCACTGCCCCTAAATCTGGTGGTCCAGTGCAGTCTAACTCAGTAATGACTGTTTTTGTAGGACCTATGATATTTCATGTTGTAACATTCACGCTTTTAGCTCTGCAGGAGCGGTGAATGGACAAGCTCAAGCGTGCGCTAAATTTATCAGTGATGAAGAGTATAGGTAAGAATGCAATGGGGCAAGCGTGCTCCTGCATTTGCAAATGCTAACTCCTAACCTTCAACCCGCCAGGCCTTTTTAGCAGGATGAGTAGAGTTACTGCCTGGTCTTCTCAACCATCCACAGCAGCAGGGTCACTCTGCAATGAGTGATGGTGTCTTGCATAGGTGCCACCCCGTGCATAGCTCCTGGCACTGCGGGAAGGGAAGGAGGGCTGTTGATGTGGCTCCGCGCGTGATGCAGCTTGCCCCTCTCTCAGCGTGGGAGGTTTGCGTTAAAAAGATTCCCAGCCTCTGACGAGCTCAGGGAGTGTTTCTGTTGGGCTACGTGTGTCTGTCTGAGGGTGCGTATGGAAACAGGCAGGAAAGCTGGAGGAGAAGGTGGGGTCAAATAGGGCAGGGAAGGAGGTGGGGTGGCAGAGGGTTGTTGCATCAAACTGTGGTGTGAGTGCACAGTGAAACATAAGGCAAAGGGGGAGAAAGGGAAGATTTTTACTTGCTGGCATTGCTGCCGCTGGGCTGTGTTGACAGCAGGGGATCTGGGCTCTGCAGTCAAAGCATGTGGCTCCCTCTGCTCTGGGCTGTGCTGGCCTTGGCCAGGATGGTCTGGGTTGCAAGGATCACATTTCTCCTGCTCCCGTTCCCTCAGTGTGGGATGCTGGGCCTCAGCATCATGGCCCTGCTGTAGACATTGAGAGCTGATGTGAAATCCTCGTCCAGACCAGGGGCCTGAGAGGTTCAGACCCAGGGCTTGGCTTCAGGGCCATCCCAGATAGTCACGGGGCTGTGGGCATGGAGTTACTCCAGCAGTTGGGATGTAGGGTTTGGTTTGAAAACAGCTTCCTTAAGAGCAGGATTGAAACTGAAACAAGCCTGGGAAAATTCAGAGGAAATCTGAACATGGCTCTGTCAACATGTCTGTTCCCAAAGGTCAGCGCTGGCTCCTTGGGGAGAAATGGCATGTCCTTTCTTCCAAGTAAACACAGGCCAGTTGTCTGCTGCCGCTATCCCAGACGGTGTGTGGAGAGACCGGCAGTGGCAAGGTTTGCAGGTGATGGAGAAAACCAGATTTCCAGGAGGAGCCCTGAGCTGCTGGCTGTGAGCGCTGACTGTGCCTCCCATGCTTCGGCAGCTGTGCTGGAGCTCCTGGTGCAGCTGCGCTTGCAAGACTTGGCTCTTAGTAGCAGAGACCCCCCGATGCATGCCCTCAGAGAAAATAGCCCAGCGGCAAGCTTGCCAGTACCAGGGCTTGCTAGGGAAATTGAGGTGCCCCTGGAAAAAAAATGAACAGCTGATATAGTTATTGACCTGGGAATGGTTGTCTCAGCTGATTTAAAGGCTATTTAAATACCGTTTGTCCTTCTAGCCCTCAGTCAGTGCCTTAGGATACCAGCTGGCTTGGGGCAGTATCTTTGTCTTCAATGAATAAATGTAATTGTTTATAATTCTTATTTCCATCATTATTTAAATGTTTGCTTGGAAAAACAATCTGTTCAGCTTCCAGTATTTGTTTCTACAGAGACTTTACACGTCAGACAAAGATGAGGGCCATGATGGGGAAATGGCAAAGTGCCTGCCAAGCTACAATAGAGGCCACGTTCAATGAACACGGCAAATAACCTGCAATTGAGAAAGCGACCCAGCCTGTGGGACCCTTCCCCTTCATACTTCTGCACTTGGGTGCTGTTGAGGCATAAAGCTGACACTTGAATATTGCCTGTATGCTGCAGCGTGGGAATCTTCTGCATGGTGGCTATGGGGCGATATTTGCTGCTCAGCACCAGTTTAATATACTCCCCTGCCTGGCCCATGTGTAGGTCTAGCCAGGACACGGGTGAGCTTAGAAAGCGAGGTGGTGGCTTAGCCAGCTCCTCAGGGTGTGACGGCAGCAAGGCAAGAACCGAGGTGATACCCACGCTACCCCATCTTGGTGGTCTGAGGATTCAATAGGGATGCCCCCCTGTAACGATAGGGAACGGATTTTGCTATCAAAGGATTAAGGTTTTTATTTTCTCTGGGGGCTGCCGTGGGTCAGAGGTGAGCCTCCCAACAGTGCCATCATAGCCTCTCACTGTGCACAAGAGGTTTTACAATACCACAAACACCCACAGGAGTCTTATGTGTTCTGGACAAGGTGGCAGTGAGGTTTTGGGTCTCTGATTGGGTGTTTGTCCTGACCCTACTGTAGGACAGGAATCTCTGGAAGCTGCATGTCTGAGGGTTGTGTCCTCCTCCATTCCCTTGCTACACAAGAGCAGGGTCCTGGACCCCACCATGGCATGAGTGACTGTGATGGATGTTGTTTGGGGTCATTGCACCACATGGGCATTGTTCCATATAACGCTGATATTCTCCTGGATGTCGACAAGTCCTTATTTCCCTGGTGTTCATGTCCTGTGTATGGAATCAGTAGCACTGAAGCATTTCATCACACCATCAAGAAGCTTTTGCCTTACCTGACCCAGATGAAATGCTAATTCACTTCTAAGGTCTTAGAGGAGCATGACATCGAGTGGAAGGCTGCTCTGAAGACGAGTTTTTCCCTCCATCCTTGTGATCTCACGTGCTGTGCTGTGACAATCTGAGCCACTCGAGAGGGGCTGCGAAATTAGTGATCTGCGCTGATTGCTGAAGGGAATTCACTGTTGCTGCTGATTTCCTGCCTTTTGCAGCCTCTGAGCAGAAGTTCAACACTGGCAGATCTTCGTTAGCATTCAATTTGTAGCTCTTCTTTAGGCAGGCTCCTGATACTAGGAAATAAAGCAAAGTTTAATTAAGCTACAGGCTTTATATGTAATTAGACAAATGAGTAGGGGGTTTTTTCTCTCTTTTTTTTTTTTTTTAGAAAGATTGGGTGTGTCCCAAAGAAGTTGTTGACTTCTTTACTGCATCCTTTTAACTATACATGGTCTTCTACTGCAGTTCCTCCACCTTCTTAGAGAGCATCTTCCATCATCACTCTAGGGGAGTGCATGTGTGGATGCATGCAGATGTATCCCTGATCTCTGCTGGAATAAATCAGAATTGCTCAACTGTGTGCTTTTGGCTGGCAGATAAATTTTGTTTGTCAAAAGAAGAGCCTGTGACCCTGGGGCCAAGGGGACTGTGGTTTTTCGGTCTGCTGCTTCCCCAAAGTGGTGTGCAGCTGCAGAGTGCGGCGCCTGGATCGTGCATGAAGTGGGCAATGCTTTGGAAATTGCTGCCTCTGATGATGCTCAGGTTTGGGTTTTGCTCTGCATGATTTCATGAGGCCTGGATCCCACGCTGAGTGCCCTGTTAATCTCATCAACCAGGGGAGAGTGTGAAGTCTATCTCTGAGGTGTGTGATCATGCTGGGACAGCAATGACTGCCAGCTCTGCTTCATGGAGGAAGGCCTTGGGGGGTTCGGAGGGGAGTGTGGAGTTACAAAGTGGATCCGATTTCAGGTGGAGAGTGAGTGCTCATAAAGCAGAGATCCCCTGGGAGACCCGATCTCCAAAATAGCAGCTATGGGAAGTGTCCTGGTACGGAGCCCCCAGCAAGCTCTCTGAGCTGGACCAGAGCTTCCCCTGGCTGCAGAGTTACAGGTACAGTCAGGGAAATCTTAGAAATTAAATGAGTGGCAGAGCTCAGCAGTGATGAACTCTCACTGCTTATTAAGAGCCCAGTGGGGTGGGTTTTTTAGAGGGTGTGTGGACTTTGAGTATGAGAGAGAAGCCTGCACCTAAGGCTCTTGACCTAAAGCTGGTTAAGCTTTGGGAAAGATTTGGAAAAGTTCAGCTTCTCTCTCTCCAGTTTGGATCTGATGGCTGTGAAGTAATGCCACATTACCAGATGCTCACATATTCATGGGATAGTATTTTTAGAACAGGACAAAGACTGGAAAAGTCTCAGTGGATATTATTTGGAACCTATAAACGAATTGCTTTCCCTGCTTTTTGCGTGCATGCATTTTTTTATGAATTATCTAGAAAGAGTTTAACTCGAGCAGGTTTACCTAACCCAAGAATCTCAGGGGAGCGCTGAAGAACTGTAATAGATAGCAGATTTCCCAGTGGATTAATTCACATTGTCTGGAGTGGGAACCTGACTTATAAAGGATTAAAGCCACTCTGCTGGAGAACAGGAAGGTTAGCTTATATTGTACTGTCAGATACTCTGCATCCACCATTTGAACTACGCAACCTCGTTACCTGCAAAGATCCTTCAAGGAATACATAGAGAGTATCAAACTCCACTTATGTGCCTGTAGGAAGCACAGAAAGCAGTGAAATTAGCCAAAAGGGTTATTTGATGGTAATTATTCCCTTGCTTTCTAGAGGTTTGGTTTGTGTAAGTTGTTCTTGTTATCAGTACCTACATCCCACACCTATTGCTGACCCGGAGGCTGTGAGGATGGTGGGGACCCTGCAATGTGGGAAGGGCTCTCCTGGATACAGCCACAGAGGGGAAAAGCAGCAAGTTCTCCCAAATGAACTGAGTTGATTTACATCAGGTGAGGAGGATTCAGACCTATTTCATAGCTGTTGGTTGCTTTTCATGTTAAAAATCAAATGCATCAGGATGCATGAATCCCTGCAAGGTCGTGGTGCTAATGGAAAGCACGCGTTTAGAAAGACATGCCTGAAATTGCCAAAAACTTTGAACCATGATGGAAAATTTTGGTCCTGGGCACGTGCCACCTAGTTTTGTTCCTGGATGTTATGTTGTACAAGGGATCATGCAATCATGGTAAAACCGGGCTGAAAGCCTTTCTTCAGCAGAGCATGTGAAGGCTCAACGTGTACATCCCGTGTTATTCTACCTCCGTTTCCATTATTCTGATGTTGGAAGGTCTCGTCATAGCCTATTAGGTCTCCACAGCAGGATTTAAAGCTCAACTTTGGGAGGAGCCCACTTGTTTGTTAACCTTGTTCCAGGTTTTGTTTGCTGGAACAATAAAACACAGGAGAGCAGTTTGGCCGTGGGACCGGCCCCCGCCAAAGCTACAGCTCTGGGGCTGCTCTCACACAGGCAGTGAATTCTCCAAGTGCCGCTTTATTAGCTTATTTCCTCTTTTACCACAGATCAAGATCAGCCTTTTTATTTTTTTTTTTTCTGGAATCTCTGTGTGAAAATTAAATTCCTCAGTGGGATTTTTTCCGTGGCCTTTCTTCCCTGAAGCACCCAAGCCCAAAGAGTTCAGTCATGACAATTCCACCCCCTCCACCGCTTCGCCGCTCTCCCCTAATCGTACTCAGCTTTCAATTATTTATACTGCCAGAAAATCGTGTGGAGTTCACACCCCCAGCCCCGAAACACAATTCCGCTTTTGTGCTGGGAATACAATCCTTCACTTTCATTAAGTGTGCGGAGACCAAGATGAGAAGTGCCTGTTGTGTTCGCATCCCTTGGCTCGCGATGAGAGGAGCTGGTTGTTTTTGCAAACGTCCTAAATAGCCCTGCAAGGGTTACGGGGAGTTTATTTACATTATTGCATTTAAGTGCAAATAGAAAATTGCTCAGCCATAATGGAAAGGTTATGCAGGGCTCTGTCAGGGCTCTTTTCCCTGCCACCTCGCCCCTCCTGGCTTTCTGCTCTTACAGGCTCAGATGTGGGAAGGCTGTGTCTGGAAGGAGCTGTAACTCTTGGTCCTGTTAGCCAGGGTTTGCTTACTGGACAAACAAAAGCATCAACTGGCGTATCTTCCACTGTGGACTGCATATCATCCTGCCTGCCATTGGAAAGGCTCCTGATCAGGCTCGCCCCGGCCTGATTTATGAGCGTTGGGTGCTATTTGCTTCTTCCCTATATCACCTGAATAACTGACCTTTTCTGCAGAAGCAGCGTATGGAGCATGAAGTTGGGAGTATGTTTTCCGCCTTGTTCCCTTCGTGCTTGCCTAGAGTCGCAGCATGCTTCTCTTTTTCTGCAGCCAGAGTGGTTTCACGTCTCGTGCAAGCACAAGTATTTCCACTGCAGAACTGTCTTTTGCAATTTCCGCTTTCCCTCCTTCAGGGAAGCATCGATGAGTCGCCAGTGGAGCGGTCAGGGCAGCAAAACCCACAGAGAAGCCACGCTGCTGAGCAGATGGTGGCGAAGTCACGCAGAAAGCAAGAGTCCTCCTGCTCTGGGGCACCAGCTTTGTGCACCCTCCTTCCTGGGTGCCCTGTTTGAACAACACCCAGCCAAGCTGGGGGCTTTGCTCTTTGCCTTTTGCTTTTCATTTAAAAGGAGAGATCTAGTCTACAGGATCTGTGCAGCAAAGGGGGAACTTGAACTTGCGTGTCAGATCCTTTGGCATTGCCCGTGGTTTTCTGAAGCTACCCCATTTAACTGTGGGGTTAGCATTTGCTCTTCCCTGCCCGTGCCCAGGAGAAGCATGGCAGACTTGACGGTCCCTTGGTATGAGCGTGAGAGGAGTGTGTCCTGAGAGCGTGCCGTGGGTGTGTTTCTGACCCACAGCGTTCCCAGGTCCAAACCCCGAGAGCTTAATTCTGGGTAGGATCTGCAGGTACGTAGGAGTGGGTCAGGCTGTTCAGGCCTGCAGCTGCAGCAGGGCTGGCGTGAGCTGCAGCTGTCCCTAATGGTGCAAGTGGGTCCTTGCACATGGGGCTCGTTCAAGTGCAGCTGGGACCCTTTGAAGGTGCAAAGCCAGCAGAGGAGAGCGGGGAGTTGCAGTCCAGTGAGGAGGTCCATGTTTTGGAGCGAAGCAAGTTGCTGAGAAATTCTTGGTTGGCAGAAGTTGTGAACAAGCTCACAAAGGACTAAACAGAGACTCGGAAAAGCATGCCTGTGTGCTTAAGAGAATTTCTGTAAATCTGCAGTGCAAGCAGGGCTCTGTACCGAAGCTGTTCATGAGGCATCAGTGTCGATGCAGAAATGTCTCGGACTCACCAGGGGCAGTCAAGGGCAGATCCTAATCGATTCAGCAGTGTTTTTGCAAACTGAGTTAACATTGGAGCTGTGTGCCTGGGTCTTGATGCGTTTGGTTTTTTTAAGGGTGTGTTAAGAAAACCAGTGGGACTTGCTGAGCCGCTACCTCCAGCCAGGTGTTTTGAGGGAGGTGAAGGACAAACCACAAAAACACTGTGTGAGGGAGAGACAGGAAAATGCTAAATGGGAAGGAATTAGAAAGCAAAGCAGAAAAAGGCTGAGTAAAATGATAACAGGGAAAAAATTCTTTCGAAGGACTAAGGTGAGTTTAATGATCGAAGTTTGTCTTACAGAGAGTGTGTCTTATCCACCTGGAGCAAAATTATTTCACAGGCTTCTCTTTTTATCTGGCTAATCTCTGCCTTTTGATAGCCCAGTGAGTTGTGACATTTTGGCCTCTGTGGTCTGGGGAGCTTTTGAAAGTCTTATGAGGAACGGCTGAGGGAACTGGGGTTGCGCCTGGAGAAAAGGAGGTTGTAGCGAGGTGGGGGTTGGTCTCTTCTCCCAGGTAACAAGTGATAGGATGAGAGGGAACAGCCTCAAGCTGCACCAGGGGAGGTTAAGATTGGCTATTAGGAAAAATTTCTTCACGGAAAGGGTAGTCAGGCACTGGAACAGGCTGCCCAGGGAAGCGGCTGAGTCCCCATCCTTGGAGGTATTTAGAAGACGGGTAGATGTGGCGCTTAGGGACATGGTTTAGTGGTGGACTTGGCAGTGCTGGGTTAACGGTTGGACTTGATGATCTTAAAGGTCTTTTCCAACCTAAATGATTCTATGATTCTATGAAATCCAAGTCAAGGCTTGTCCTGGTCGCTGCAGTGATGTGCTGCTGCTGCCTGAGCAAAACTGGTGCGTGTGTCTTCCTGATGAGGAAAATACGTTGTGGGATGGCACATGGTGAACCCTGTGTCCCTGTAACAAGTCCAGGTTGTCTTGTAGTATTTGGCGCATTGGTGGCTGTTAGTGCAGCTTTGCAAAAACCTCTGTAGTTGTCTGCAACACTCGTGTTACCGTGCTGAGGGTTAGAGGGTGCCAGTCTCTGATGCATCTCGCTTGCGTGTAAGGGTAGGATTTAGTATTTGGTGTTCGGGAGGTGGCAGAGATTTGGTTGCTGTTGGGATCTGGCAGTAAGGCAGATGGAGCAGTAAAGGGTGGTGTGCTCCAGGAGGGTGGTCCCTGGCTATCCTTAAGCAAAGGGAGAGGTTTACAAAAAGGATTTCCAAGGCGGTGAGAAGCCCTGCAAAGTTTTGGGGTTGTTCTGGGTGTGGGACAGCCCTGGATTATACAGCTGAGCAGGGGTGTGCTGTGGGCTGCAGGAGCACTAGGGCTGTAGTTTCCTGCCTGATGCTGTTAAGAAACCTCATGTCAAATCCTGTTCCACTCTTAGGTCAAAATATATTTCACTGACTTTAGTGTGGGGATGTTTTTTGTGTAATTAGGAGCCGGGAGTCTGCGGTGTGGAACGAGGAGCGGGGGGAACTGCTGGTGTGGCAGGGAGGTTATCTGGAAATACCCACCCATAAAATGGGGGCTATAATCAGCCCTCCTGGAGAAAGTTTATTCATTAATGTTTGTAAAATGCTTTGAAGTCTTCAGCTGGGAGTCTTTTTAACAGAGCCAAAAGTTAGTTGTATTACAGTAGCTAAGCCAGACCTTAATGACCACGTTCCCTCTCCTCCCCCCAAGCCCCCAGCCATTTCTAACATGGTTTGGTGAAGAAGTGAAATGTCAGCAGAGTGACCAAATAGAAGTGAACTGCTCAGCAGAAATATAAACAGTGCTTTTCTTTCTTGAGAGTATGTCCTGATCCTATGGACTTTTGCTGCCAGCAGTGGAATTTGTAAAAGGGACAAGGAGTTTATTTCCAGGCTTGTATTGTGTTATCCCAGTTAGTAACTGGTTTAGGGTGCCCTTCCATTAGTACTCACTGTGGTGCCCTTTGGGTGATTAAAGTCATCCCATCTTGTCTTGATGGGAAGTCACCATAGCATGACTGGCACGCTGGGATGGGAGGGAGCCCTGCCTGTCGATGGGGTGCACGGTTCACCAGGGGAAAGACTTGGCTGGGGTGAAACAAGGAGGCCCCAGAGCAGGATGCAGGGGAGAGCTGGTTTGATGTGGCGCTCAGCTCTGGCTGCCCGTGAGTGCCCCTTGTTCCATGCCTATCGGTTTCCTACAGCATTGCCTATCCCCTCTCCATAACAGAATGACATTTGCCTTTTGATTTGCTTGATTTCTGGTGTCTGGAGGTGAGGCTTGGTGATGGCATTGGTGGCAGCAAGGGCTGTTTTCTTTCGTATGAGGAAACGGGGCAGGTTCAGTCGAACAGTGCCTGTGGAAGGGATGGCAGCATGGAGGTGAGCATGCAACTGGGTGTGCCAGGAGCTGTGGTGTGAGAACACGTCCCAAAGCATGAGCTGCTCTTACAAAATTGATCTCTGGGCTTGCGCCCATTTGCTCTGGGTGGCAACTAGGAACATCTCATTAGTGTGGCCTGATGTGTCACATGTTCGGACACGGCCGATAACCTTCCTGGCCAGCTCTGACACCCCAGCTCGTTATGCATCCATTCCCTGGCCTCACCCAGGGTTAGGCTGGGATGGCTCTCACCTCAGGGACTGCGTTGCAAATCGTTTCCTGAAGATTTGAGTTGCCCACGTATGCCTTGGTGTGGGGGAGGCTGCTCTGCATTGGGGTGATGGGTCTCAGCTGAGTCAGAAAGAAGATGTCTCCAGCCTAGAGGCAGAGCACGATACATTGCATGCACCCCATACCGAGGATGCCGGGAAGGTGGCTTGGCAAAACAGAGAGGACCCAGCATCTTCCCCAGAAACCTGATGTTTCTAGTGACCCATCCTTAGAAAGCGCCCTCTGATCGTGGAGCTTGCAGCCAAAGACCAACCCAGCCCTCGCCTCTAATCTCATCTTTCCTCGTCAAGTCCAGTCCCTGGAAAGATGCAGCTCTCCAAGAAGACATTCCAGGGGGGTTTAATCACTGCGCTCACTGCAGCCCTGCTGCGCTTGTGGTCTAAGCACCTGCTGTTTCATTTAATTGGCAACAAATGGGAGGCGTGGGTTGGGGGGAAGAGAGAGCAGCACCCTGGTGAAGTATTTGCTGCGATGTGATGTATTTTATTTTGGGTTCGGAATGGAGGCCATGAGGAACATTTTCCAGAGGGCTCCATAAACCACCTCCGTTCACAGGGTGATTATTTGAGGAGGGAGGGGGGTGTGGATTTAAATCGGAGCCGCTAATTTCTGCAAACAACCACATTATTTTTAATTCATACTCCAGACTCCCTCCACCCATGGCTTGATGTTAGGAGCTGTGAATTTTCCACGTCATAACAAAGTCCCTCTATAAAAGAGAGCCCTTTAAATATATTTTTAAAAATTGATTTCAGATACGTCAGGCTCTCAAGTAAGTCAGTCTTCAGAATGGAAAACTAACTCTTTCCTTCCCTCATGGTGACTTGTTAATTTATTTGTATTTCAGTAGCACATACCAGCTCTGAGAAGAGGTAGGTCTCTCTGGTGTTAGGGGCTGGAAAATGCATGAGAAGCTGCAAGCCCTGATGAATATAAGTGGAAAGAAATAATCCCTTTGTTCACCATGATGAGTTAAGCTTGGGAGCTCTCCGTTGAGATAAAAGCATTACATTGCTAGCAGTGTTTTACTGATGCGGGGAAGGGAGATGGAGATAACTGGGGTGAGACTTCAGGATCAAGCCGCTTGTGCTGGATACTGGCTGTGCCCCTGCCCTTTGGAGATCAGCAGCCAGAGCTTCGTGCAGGGAAGGTTACAGTCGCAGCTTCCATGAGCTCCAGCCCACCAGCACTGGGGGCTGTTTTTCCCCACGGGGATGGCAAGTTTAACAGCGATCCTCATACTTGTACATCTGATGCAAACTGTAATTTGTAGTCTAAAGACACATAAGGTGTTTTGGCCTTCTGTCTTATTTTCTTAGGAGGAGTAAAGCACCACAAGGGCTGCAAGGAAGAACACTGTATTTTATTCCCCCCCCCCCCCGCCCCCCCCCGCCCTGACTAAAGCAGAAAAGCTGGGTTTTAGAGACTTGGGCTTTGGATTCCCCATTCTGCAAGAGCTTTCATCTCCCATGGATTTTGAGAGGATAAATTCATGTGTGGCCATCAGGTGCCCAGGTGCAGCAGTGACTGGGGTCATGATGAAAACTCAGACTGATCATTTTGTTCTCATGCAGAGTTTTAAATTCAGTCCTAGGTATTGGGTTCTGGTCCAATCACAGTAAAAGTTCACAGAAGATTCTCATCTTATGAGATTGTCATCATCTGGAACACCAGAATATGGAAGTTCTTGCTGTATGTCCATCCTACAGGCCTTCAGTATTAAAATAGAGTATTTCAGTTGGAAGAGACCTAGAACAATCATCTAGTCCAACTGCCTGACCACTTCAGGGCTGACCAAAAGTTAAAGCATGTTATTAAGGGCATTGTACAAATGCCTCTTAAACACTTGGGTTTGGGGCATCAACCACCTTTCTAGGAATGCTCTTCTAGTGTTTGACCACCCTCTTGGTAAAGAATATAGGCCAGTTTGTAGTTATTCATTGCCTACACAATCCTTGTGTGCTTACTGCTGTCAGCGGCACTGTAGTAGCTCCCAGAGACTTCCCAGTTCCAAAGACAAATGTAAGAGAGGTTTCCCTGGGAAGGGAATTTGGTTGTACCTGAAAATCCAGTGGCATCATGGAAAAAAGAACGGCCTTTGCGTGAAGTGCCCAAGCATGGAAAAGTGGTCCTTCTGCAACCTAGAAATCACTGATTTTGCATAAATCGGCTCTTCCTCTTGCTTTTCGGAGTAGTTTCATTTTTTCATCTGCTTGCAGGCACACAGGGCACCTGCACATCTCTGGGAGCTGGCGGACTCCTGCGAGTCAGCATTATGCTGAGAATCAACCCCATAACCCCGCAGCAGTACCTCTTCCTCCTCTTAGTTTTTCCTTCTTCCTCCATATTCCTGTCTGTTGTTAGAAATAGGCTCTTTCTGCATGGATCAAATCTGGAAGCAATACCTCAAGGGACACATTCAGACTCAGGATATAAAGTTTGGAGTTCTTTTTCTACCTTTGACATTTGAGAGATGCTTTTAAGTAGATGAGATACTATTACAGTGTCAGCCCATCTGTCACTGGAAGCACTGATGTTTGAATCATATTCTTCTGCTCGGTTTTAACAGAAAGGCAAGTGAAGCTGTCTGGCAGTTTGCCTTGTTGAATGCCTCAGTATGGCTAAGAAGGGAAATTTGTTTTCGTTTTCAAGCCTCTGTTGTATTTGCACTGTTTAATGATGTTCAGTCCCACATCCAGGCAAGGGGATTGCCTGCCCGGGCTGCTCTTGCTGCCTGTAATGGAGAACAGCCCCTTTGCTTGCCCCTTCACCTGCTGGTGCTTGCTTTCGAAATATGAGCATCTTCCTTCAGCTTCAAATCCTTCTCCACGTTGATACTAATCGGCAAGGTTCAAAGCAGGGGTGAGATTTCAAAGCCTCCTTAGCCATGTTAGATCTGCACTGTGACGTTCAGGCCGTGTTGAAAGCCCATGTGTTGAAGCATGTATAATCACATCTCTGCACCTGTTAGAGCAGGGAAAATTTCTTCTGAGTTTTGTTTCTGTTTTTCTTAAGCTGCGCTCAGGTTTTCCTCCGTTCCTGGTCAGCACGACGTTCTCCTGCATCTGACCTCATGGAGAGATGTGCACCAGCCCCAGATGAAGGGCTAGAAACAATCATCTGCACCTGGCTGAGCAAAATAGGTTATTTGTGCGTATGCGTGTGTGTCTGGTAGTGTAATTTATTTGTTCAGTTACTTGAGCCAAGGTTTCCCCCCAAAGGAAGCGCTAATTAAGCAAGATAACTTTGCATCTGGGTTGCTGGCAAAGAGCAGCTCACTGCGCTCGCATGCATGCTGGCCACAGGTGTGTAGTTGCTGCCCTCCCATGCCCTTTTCTATCCCCATTTGATAGTGAAGGGAGGTTAGCAGTAGCTGGGAATGGATGAGACTGGTGTCTTGCTTTCTGATGGAAAACAGGCCATTCTGTGATCCAAAATAGTGTATCTTGCCCTCAGGAGGGGACATATGTGGAATCTAATTTTTGAAGTTGCTTGTGTCCTGGTAGAAAGCAGCTGGTGTGTCATTTCTCCTCCCACCTCCTCCCCACTCCGCTTCTTTTTTGGGATTCTTTTTTTTTTTTTTTAAAACTGAAGTTTTAAGGCTAGGTTCTGCAGATGGCTGAAGAGGCAGTTCCCTAGAGAAGTGGTACCAGCCATAATGCCGAGGCACTAAAGGCTGATCAAATAAATAACCCTGTGGAGCACACCAGGATCACATGGGCTCACAAAACCAGCAGCCAGGTCTAGATACCGCAGTGCCATCAGACAGCTTGGCTGCTGGTGGTAAGGGAATTAAAGGTCCTGGCCATTGCCGGAATCTCATTGATGCAAGTTACTGTGTTCCTGGGTGCTTTCTGTGACAAAGCATCATCAAGTAATTTCTGGGGAGGTCTGTGAAATGTTAATTCCCTGCCCGAGCCAGGGGCTAGGGCAGAAGAGAGCTGTGTGGTACCTGCAGCTTGTTGGTTAGACTTGGACTTTCCAACACATCTGCGGGGATGTTTCCACAGTCTGGGCATCCTTCTGATGTCTCTTTATTGTGGCTTTGTGTGATGGGGAGGAGGACAGAACAGACAAGTGCACACCCACAGGGAGGATGAGAAATAGCCCTGGATGCCTGCACAGTGCCCAGCAGGGTCAATGCAAGATGACTGTCATGCTTGTTTGGCCGGCCTATCTGCCCCATCCAGCTTCTAAAGCTGGTCACAAGACATGGAGAGGCACAGCAATCTGCATCCTCACTGGTCTTGTCCTGGATGGACATCAGCCTGGCCACCAGAGCAGCTCGTAGGTCACCTTCTTCCCCACCTCAGAAAGCCCCTCAGAAATGTTTCGGAAGGAGCTGCTGGATGGGATGAATTATTGTGGCTGCCTATTCCCTGCAGCTTGCTCTTCCCAGGACCCTTTCCTTGCATCACCCAAGCACGCCTGCATCATATAATCAGTGTGTATCCTTCACATGGCCACAGTGGATTGCATGTGTGCCCAGACAGGCTGGAGAGAACTTGTGTTTTCATTTTACAACAGAGTATGTTCCCAGTTATGTACAAACGGTCCCTGATGATGTGCCTCTCCTCATGTCGTTGGAAGAGCATCTGCCAGAGGAGAGCAGGCATGGATGCTCACTGGCAAGGTGGACATGTAGCCGGCTCCCTATGAAGCAAGGGCTGCTGGCATGCAGCCCTCGTGGCTCTGCGGCCACCCTTGGCTTAAAAGCTCAGGAAGCTGCTGCCCTGACAGGGATGGGAGAGGCATCTTCTGCATGGGCGCAACAGCTCTGGCTTTAAAGGCCCCGCCATGCTCCCTGTGGCAGATAGCAGTGTGCCGAGTACCTCCTGCACCTGATCCTGCTGGCCACAGTCCCACCGGCAGGTCTCGGAAACACCACTGGGCAGAGATACAGGCTGGAAACTTCCTGATGGGAGGATGGAGCTGGAAGGAGTCCCTCCCGGATACAGACATCTGCCTCCATTTGCTGTTTGTCCCTCGCAACTTGTAGCAGTTTTATCATCTGCAAGCCCTGACACTATTTCTTGACAATGTGCCTGTGCCACTTAAAAGCTACTGAGATTAAAAAAGACCAAAAAGCCCCCACCGTTGTCAAAGACCTCCATCGATGCTTTTAATGCCCTGCCAAATATTACATGTGATTAGTTGGTATAACACACAGAATACCATCTGGTCCGCGTGCAACGTGTCTGGGGATGGATGATTATTATCTGAATGAAAATCCTAGAGTAACACACGAGTGCACAGAGCGTAATGTGGACGTCCCATAAACACTCGCTGTGCCCACCCTGCTCCGAGCCGTGCACACACAGCCGCCACGCCCGCTGTCCAAACCCATCTACTTTCCCAGGGTTTGCTTTCATTCTTAATTAAATTAACAAAGCTCCTCAGGCAGACTTGTACTTACAAAAATGAGGTTTTAGTCCCAGCCTCCCTTCTCAGGGTGCTGGGTTAAATTTGTCCTGTGGGATATGTTGTCCCTCCTTCCAGTGCAGTCTTGAGTCACGGTCTGGTCCATCTGCAAGGTCCTTTGGGATGGCTGTGCAGGTCCTCTGGGATCCTTCTTCTGGGCATGGGCCTTAAGGACTCAGACGTTACCCAAATCCCCACTTTTTTTCAAAGAGAGAACAGCGTCCATGCTGTGCGTCGGGGCAGCGATTGGAAGGAGCTGGTGTGGGTTTGAGTGTCCAGCTCAGGTGCCTGAGTTGTGTGGTTGTGCTAGCGATGGGAGGTCTCTTTGAAACAGCTTTTCTGATACCCATGGACTTTGTCTCCCCTGCCCAGAAGTAAATCTACAGAGAGAAACACGTCTGTGAGATGCCATTGCAATAGGCGCTGGTAAGAAGGACAGACTTGCAAGCCTAGGTTTGTTCTTGTATTCCAGCCCCTAAGTCCTTCCCTCCCTCCGTTGCAAGCCCAAGCAGGCAACCCCGGCTTGGAGACTGTCCTTCCTGCGCAGTGGACACCTTCGCTGTCCCTATGTGCCAGACGAGCATCCTCGGGAGATGCTGGCACCTGGGACCAGGCAGTGCCCGAGCCGAAGGGCCCACACTGGGGCTGGGAGCGTAAAGGCTGGCAGCTGGCTCTGAACTGTTGGAAACCGCCTGTCCTACTAGCTGCTTGCTTACCTCCCTCGAGGCCCGGAGCAAGGTATCTCTTACACGTGCAACTCTGTTTGCCCTCTCAGGCGGTGGGATTTTTAGTCTGTGCTCCTTTCTAAATCCCCCCAAAGATGGGAGACACGTGTTTGGAACCAGATACACAGGCAAAACATCTCAGGGTTTGGAGGTAGGGAGAGAGGGAGAAAAGAAGACAAAGGAGTCTCCTCCCAGCGTGGAGTTAAAACCTGTGGTTATGTTTTGCTTGGCGCAGTTTCTTCATTGTACTGAGCTGGGCGGTTGCTCTCCCCCGTCTCCCCAGAGCTACAAGCAGTGTCCTATGGAGATGAGTAGATACCATTTCAGATGGAGTTTCTGAATGTGCCATTGTGTTTGGAGCTATTGTTTCTGTTTTCAATATTGAAGTTACTCGTGGTTTCCAGGGGACAATATATCAAGCAGAGCTAACAGGCTGTAGAGAAGATGTAGATTATGAAAACAGAGGGATTAAGTTTCATACATTTGGAGCTAAAGTCTCATCTCTCTCATCGTAGTGTAAGCAGGGAAGTAGTCTTGCAGGCTCATGAAACTCTACCAATTTAACTAAGGGTGTGTTTTTAAGCAGGTTTAATTAAAACTGTGGTCATCACTGTGTGAGCAGCAGAAGTCTCTCTAAGGATGGATTCTGTGGGTGCAAGATCAGTGACCATCCAATGTATAAATCAGGTTTCAGAGCATTCCTGTGCCAGGCTTTGCACCAGTTAAAACAAAATGAGCTTGCGGAGATGGAGTGGGTAGGTGGGGTAGCCTCTGCCTAAAACATCCATGAAATCAGCAGTTACATCTGTATGAGAGAGGAGTAAGGAAGGGTAGAAGAGGGCATTACATGACAGATGTGATTCTCCAGCCCCTGACACCCCTATTGCTCTGAGGGACTGGCTAGACCCAGGAGCAGTCAGGCTGGCACAGAAGGGGGCCCTTAAATGAAGAACCAGACCACTCCCCCCCACCCCCCCACCCCCCACGTAAGATAATATCCTAAATCTGTGACATTGCAGAGCAGGTCAGGAGTTTTATTCTCTGAATAATCTGACAGCACTGGACAAAACAGACTGGGACAAAACCAAACCAGTCTGCAAATCATGCTGACCTTAATATTTGGTGTGTGATTTGTGCTAACAGCAAGTATGTAATTAATAGCAGCACTTTGCAAATGGCTCTGTGCTGCCTTTAGGATGCACCCTCCAGCACCTTGCTTGCAGCTGCAAGGCAGCTTTCACCGATGCTGCCAGGGGTTTCCCAAGGACTGGAGGGTTTGAAGCCCTGCAGCCTCCCACCGACCCATCCAGCCTTTGCACTGGCCAGAGCTGCTCCTGCCTGCACAAACAGTCTCTCCTGGGCAGGATTCAGGCACTCGCAGTTTTTGCATGGTGAGGCCTTTGGAGTGGCTCGGTAAGGGTGATGCACCAATAAACCCAAAAAGCTCAGTGGGGCTGTACTGTATTTCAGTGGTTGGCTTGAAAGGATTGAAATTTAAAGAAGGATAGAAGGTAAACATTTTTTTAAATTCCCAGGTAATGTAGGAAGCGGTGATTAATGGAAGTGACCTTGGTGCTTTGCTCCCTTTCAGTGAAGCTCTTAGAATTGCCATCATATTTAAAAATGGGACCTTTGCTCTGACAGTGCTGTCAGATGTAGTTCTGCTGCTGTCTGGAGGCTGGTGTTATGGGGGAGTTTTGTCCTGTTCCCCTTAATGTCCAAGGGCAATTGTCACTTTTGCTGTAGTGTCTGTCACCGGAGCATGTTGGTGTCTTGCCTCTTATGTGCAGTCTGAAGGGACACTTCAAGTCCTGTGATTTTAGTAAGGATAAAAACTTGCAGGAGGTGAGGAAGGATGCTCTACAGTTCAGGTCAGCTCTTCTACCCAGCCAGGATTTTTGCTGTGACCTGCAGTGAACCTTTTAGGACATGCCCAGGTTGAACAGCCTGAGCACCTGGGCTGGCTCTGGATGTGCTAGCTCCAGAAAAAAGGCAAAATGCTTGGACCCCCTCCCTACATTATGAGCCTTCCTCAGAAGCTTGTCTAATTGACCTGATGGGGCATGGCATCAGCGTGGCTCTGACGTCTCTGCACGACCCTGCTGTGCCACATAACTGCAGCATTCATCTCTCTGTGCCTCTCTAACAGGCATTATGGCATGGCCTTACTTCCCAGGGATGCTGTCGGGACAAATCCACTGTAGATACTGGAGTAACAAGGGATGTATAATCACCATGGAGAGATGGAAAAGTATGAAGTAGCCTTTATCCAAGCATCATGCAGTGTGGTTAAGTCGGATGAGGCCAGTCTAATTTAGTACTGGGGAAAGAAAAAGCTTCTGGCAGGAGACATCAATAGCTGCTCTGTGAAAGGACAGTGTGGGCTTTCTGAGAAGCCCTTTAGAGATGCACCAAGTGCCTCTGTCATCCCAAACCAGCACCTCTGAATGTTTTGCCAGTCTGTGTTAGCCACAAACGCTGGGCTCGTTTTGCAGAGCCTTTAGAGAAAGCTGCATTTCTGTATGAAAAATAGCAAATGTCTCGGCTGGGAAACAGCATTCCCTCTTTTGATGGATCATGTTGGGGAAAGACCCCCAGTCTCTGCTCCCCCCCTTCTCCTCCACTGGCTGTTTTAGTTGGATACTGAGAGGTTTGTAAGATTTCCAAGATTTCTGGTGGAAATTTTCAGACCTGAGAGAGGCATTTTCCCTTTGGGGATTACACCATGCTGTAAATGTCTGTTCTCTTTATTTTATATGAGTTTTCCTGCTTTTGTTTGACTTTCTCATGGATTGCACTATATTTAATTCAGAACATATCCTATAATGCTGTAATTGTCAGGCATGTCAGCCTGTTATCCGGACTGTTTTTGCTTTAATTTTTTTTTTCTTTCAAAATAAAAGGAAAGCCAGTTGCTGCTGCTTCTCAGGGATTGAATTAATGTACTTCTCTTGCATGCTGTGGCATCATGTAACACCAGGAGAGGGCCAGTGTCACTGACTGCCTGGTATAATTATTCCTGCTGCACTGTGGAACTGATTACTGCTGTAGGAAGAGATGGAGTTTCACCTCCTTCTGCTGCATAAGATGTCAGTTATACATGTGAGCAGCTAACAGATGGGTTGTGCCATGCTCAGTCTGTTTCATGCCCTCACCCAAAGATCTCCAAGTCTTTTGCAAACTTTTGCTAATTGATATTATGCTCAGGAGCAACTCTGTTTTGGCTAATTTTGAAGGGTTGGGAGTTAGGCAGACCTCTTGCTGTCTTGTGTCTGTGAGAGCAAACTGATTTGTTGTTCCTGTGAGAGGGTGAAGTAGAGGAGGAATAAAAAGAAGCTAAATGTGGCCCACATCCAGCGGAAATCCTCCAACAGCTGTATCCTGCAGAGGGATCTGCCCCAAGGGCAGTGGTTTTGTTCCCCATCATGCATGAGCTTCTGTCATTGATCTCAGCAGGTACGGTCCTGGGCTGGAGTAAATCAGGTCCTTCCACTTATGTCATGGATGCTCTGCTGATTAACCTTAGCAGAAAATCTGTCCAGAAATCAAGCCATTGAGGAAGTGATCTTCTCTGAACAGGCATATAAAAGGTGTATCTGTAGAGACGGGCTCTCATGTTCTTTACTCTCTTGCTTGTTCTCACCTGCTGGCATTTAAATGCTGATATGTCACCTAATAGCATGAGATCCATTTGCTGGAAATGGTGACTGAGCGTCTTCCTTAAGTGAAAGACCCCCTTGGATGCTCTGGTTAACCAGGATTTGGAATATGCTACAGATGGGCAAGCCCACAAAAGGGAGGAGAAGCATATCTGAAATCCATTGATCATACTTTGCCATTTGCTTCTGCCCTGCTGATTTTAGAAGAGTACAGTTCCTCTGAATTCAGTCTCTGACTCCTGCTCTGCAGCATAAGGCTCAGAGTGTTTGATGGCCCTTGATTAAATCTCATGCCACCCTCCTGAGATCTGTCTCACGTTTTGCAGAAGCAGAAGCAGAGACAGGGCCAGAGAGGTTTATCCATGGGAAAACTCTGGCAGATGGCAGAATTCAATCCGATTCCGGCCTTTCCCTTTCTTGCAGATCACACCATTTATAACTCAAAATATAGCTGGTGACGCTGTAACGATGCAGTTACGTCAACGAGCAGCACAGCTGCTTTTCAACTTCAAAATGAAAGGAAATTGCTGCTGCTCCTCAGGGTTTTAATTAATAACCCTTCTTCTAGTCTGATATCTTTCCTCCTCTTCTCATCTAAGCTTTCATTATCTACATCAGGGACTTTCAACCTTTTCTGATTTGCAGATGCCCTGAACCCCTCCTGCTGAGGGTGTGAGTTCCATCATCACCAGTTTCAGATCCCTGGTAGTACCTTTGCTTTTCTTCCAGTTTCTTTGGCAGCCCTCTCTTAAAAGCGTGCACACAACCACGTACAGATGCCTCCTCTCCTCTGCCCCATCTCTCAGTTGGCTGTAGCCCCTCTTCCCTCCTTGGGACTCTGAGCTCAGACAAGCCTTGTGAGAAGGGATCACCGAGAGCTGGGATCAGTGTGTGCCTGGTGCCTAACTGTGCTCATGTACTTTACCATTCAAGTCCAGCAGTGGCTAAATTAAAGTTACTGTCAGCTTGCCTCATTTTTAGGGAAAAATGCATTTTCTAATGAGCACTTGGAAAACAGGAAGCTAATATGTCTCTTGGCATTTGTGTAGGAAGAGTTGTATCCTTGGGACCACTTGAGTGACCGAGAGTAAGGTGGCAAACTCGCTGGGGTTTCTGGGGACGCCTTGCCAAAAATCTGCTGCTCTCAGTCTCTTGGTTATGGTTTGATTTTCACCTGCTATCTCTCTGGGACAAAAGTAAATTTGACGCTTGCAGAGGGGGAGCGAGGCCCCATCTCTCTCTGCAAAAGATCCGCTTCCCTTTGCAGCCATGGATGTTGTTTCGCTTGTCAAAGTAAGGCGTTTGGATGAAAGTCATCCTCAGGGTCTTTGTGTGTTAAAATAAATATCCATGATTGCATTGCTGACCTCCTGCGGGGCTTTGATTTTATCTGTGCCCGTGGAAAACCTACATCCACTTGAAAAGGAACCAGCAAGATATGCATGCTGATAAAAGATTATGTGGGTGTCCTAATTTGCTCATTTTAAGAGGTGTGGAGAACTTGACTGTTCTGACTGGGGAAGAGTTAAAACTGCTGCAAGGAAGGAAGGGGAGGAATTAACAACCCAGCAGGAAACTCCAGCTAGAGTCTGTAGTGTAAGGCTTAGGTGGAGGTCAGGTAACTGTCTCAGTGGATTAATTTCAAGGAGTTAGATGTGGTCACAAATGTCCAAAACCTCGAGACCAAATCAGGAACAAAGTTCCCACTGGCAAATGCCACAGGATCAAACCATGAAACAGTTTATAAGTTCAAGTCCCCTGCATTGGTTGGCTTACAGCAGAGTAAAAGCCTTTCTTGCAAAAGAGAAGTCACCTCATAGTCTCAGGTGCTGTAAGTCCGTATGTCTAAAAGAGAAAGAAATGTTGTTTTATGAAAACCTAACCAAGATAAATAAAATTTAGTAAGTAAATAATCATCAGGAAGATGCTTGGCTTCTCGTCCTCAGAGATGCTACTTGTAGCATCTCAAGGGGTGCTTGTTTTTCTTTGTTAGATCAGGTGGTACCATCGCAAGGCAGACTGGGGCTGAATCTTATTTTCACAGCAGAGTTGATGTGAAGTGACCATAGATGCCATCAACTGGCGATTGCTGAGCCCAAATGGTCCTTGTGTGCAGGAGCATCTCTTTCTTCATGGCATATTTGTGTTCTTAGGTGAAGGTGGCCTGAAGCAGAAGATATGAGAAGGAAGTAACAGCTTAGCTGTAAGTGAGGACACTGGCTACACCTCTTATTTGCCATTTACATGTGTGAGGCAGCTTCCAGAGCTCCCTACATTTATATCAAAAGCGTGAAGACTCTATGGTTTTTGCCTTTCAGTTTCTGGACCTTGAAGGATGAATTTGAATCATGTTTGCAAATTTATGCTTTGCACCATAAAAGCTAGAGTAGTTTTTGTTTGGTTGGTTTTTACAGTGAATGCTAATTCTCAAACAGTTGCTCACCTCCAGGAGCTGGGACTTCAACAAAAAGGCCAGTTATTATGAGAGTTGATACCACTGAAATCTTTCTATTCCATTCCTGTAAGTCAAGTGATTTCATGGTTACGTGCAAGTAGTAAGGAGTGGAGTGGGCCAGTGCTCTGAGCCTGCTCTCATTAAAATGAACAGCAACTCACATGAGTAATTCCCTTGATTTTTAAGGGGATTAATTGCATGGTCATTTGCTGACCACTGTAAGAAAGTCATAATCTGGACCACAAGTTTTATAGCAGATCTTCTAAATGAGTTTAGCACAGAAGTAAGAAGGAAGCTGCTCGGCGCAGAAGGTAGGACTCAATGCAGGACTTACGTAGGAAAGCTGTTGGCAAACCCAGAGCAGTTTGGAGAGACAAAGCCTGGGGAGGTGATTTTGGTGTTGAGTTATTTGTGGACGTGCATCTGCTGTGCCAGAAGCAGGAGTGGGATGTGTTTGTTCAGCCTGACTCCAGACATGCTGCCTGAATGGGTGGGAAGCTCACTTCCCAGTTTCCATATATCCTCCCTGTTTCCAAACGGATCCCCCACCCTGTGACATAGTGACATGGTAACGGATTTCTTTCTGCTCATCACACTGGTCATACAATTGGAGGCTCCCCCATGGTGGGATTCGCATACTAATGCTTGTAAGCAGATGAACTGAGTATGAGCTCCCCCAGGTTTGCCAAAATGCATTGCCCACTTGTGTTTTCTTGCCTGCCCAAAGCCAGCTACAGCCCTAACTCTGTCCTTTGGAACTCCGCATCCAGACTTCCCTTCTTTCCTTTCATGCTGGGGTGGTTTTACTCTAGGTGATGGGATGACTTTCTCATTCAGCAAATCTTATCCCTAAGTTAAGTGTCATATATCAAAGATGTGAGCAACAACTTGTGGAGACTGCCCGTGTCTGAGCAGGATAACCTGGGGCATTAAGTGAAGAATTTTTTTCATCAATCATATGTTTATTTGCAATAACAATAATAATTTCCTTTAATAGAAAAACATTTGTCACAGACTAAAGAGTTTTCAACTTTCAGATGCTCTGCAGACATCTAAATAAGTGAACTGAAAATCTGTTTATTGGTCTTTGGCTGTTAATCATGCACGTGGGGAAAGCGCTGTGACTACCAGGAGGAATTTCTGTGGTTCAGCCCTTAGCTCCCTCCATTCCTGGCTGCTCCACTTATCTCCATGGTTAGTGTCTCCTCTTATCAGAGCTGGGCTGAGTGGGTCTGTTAGGCATTGGCTCAGGATACCCCATCACCTCTGGGAGATTTGGGATGCTTCATTCAGGCCCATTGCTGTTTTTTTTTTTTTTCCCTGCATCCATCTCTTCCTCCTCTTCTGCTTCGCATCCTACTCCGTGGGTGGGAGGATACAGAATCCTGATTTTCTAGGATTTTAAATCTAACTTGCACTGGCTTTGAATGGCAGAACTGGGTGCAGGGAAGTGCTGAGGAAGGCTCCGTGCTTCTGCTGCTCTTTGTTTGGCTTTAACATCCTGAAGAGTTTCCCGTGCTGCAGAGATGAAGGGCAATCATTACCTTCCAGTCCGTCTTGCAGGTTCTCTGTGCTGTTAGTACTCATCCGTACAGACATTGTCACTCTGGGAGTGCTTTTTTAGGTGTTAATGAGAACAGCCGCGCATAGAGGCAGGGGCATAGTTGCTGGACTCCAGTTATGTCCTTGCTCACATCCTTTCTAGGTCTGTTAGGTTTCCTATGTCATGCCTGAGATTCAGCCAGTAGTTTCCTCCTGAACCTCCTGCACAGCTGCCCAACACCAGCCTGCCTCTCTTGCTGGGGCAGAACAAATGCCAGACCCAACTTGTTGGTCCAGGGGCCAATCCACAAACCAGCAGCAAGTGTCATCTGGGGTCAGGGGCTTGGAGAGGGACTGTCACACTCCTCCATGGGTGCCCAACCTTGTATTGTTTTTTAGAGGAGCAGCGACTTCACTCCTTGTCTTCAGTTTAGCACAAACCTGTGCATGTTGCCCATTGGGATATTGTCTCATATATCAAAGAAGATGAGAAATCTTCCATGCTTCCCGGGGGCTTTGCACTGGGACAGGCTGTGTCCCCGTGACTTGCATCGGTGGCCTCCTGAGCGCCTCTGCCTCCCCCAGCTCCCTGCCAACCAGACCCCTCCCAGCGGAGGCAAGAGCTGGGGTGGAAAGTGTAGCCTAGGAAAGTTGAGCCAAACTCTTCCAGCTGCAGTTTATTGTATCTATTTTGCTGATATCCACCCTTTAGATAAATAGCGCTAAGTTATACACGTTGTGACTCTCTTGATGTGGTTAAAAAGGCTTGTATTAGCCAAGCTAATCTAACTCCAAGAATAACCATGGGAATTTGACTGTATCTGTTCCAGCTTGAATCAGGCACTGTGTAGTAAAGTGAGAATTGCTTTCCTGGCTAAAAGTGTAGAAACAGTGAAACTTCAAGTCAATTGGTGGGGATTCCCTCCCCCTCTTTTTTTTTTTTTTTTTCTTTGAACAAATCTCCTGCCCGTGGCTCACCTCAGACACCCAGAGCTCTACCTACAAGAAAACAAAGTTTCCCGTTTTCAATAAAAATCGTGTCTCTGTAGGCAGAAAAGTGAGTTAGCTAACAATCCACAAAACGATGGTCTATTTATTTACCAGGCTGACTCCCTGATGGGGAAACATGTGGGATCTTTTAACTTTTTCTCCTGCACAGATGTTCGTTCTACTCCTGAGTTTCCTCTTGATCTTTGGTTTGCCGAACCATATGGTGAGAATGCTGGAGATGTTGTGTGTGGTGGGAAGAGGAGAAGGATTCTGTGTGCTTAAAACAAAAACAGTAAAAAAAAAATAGTTCTGCCTGTTTTTTTCCCCATGTTAGCAAAAAAATATTTTTTAAAGGAAATCTGTTGAGGTAGCAAAACTGCTGTTAGCTCACACACCCTCACTGTGGGACACATAGCATTGATGAGATTAAATGCTGATTGACAAGCGCGCCCCCCCCCCCCCCCCCCCCCGCAGCTTTTGCTGCCACTTTAGGCATTTGTATTGAGCTGTAGATCCAGTTCAGGTGAGGAGACAGGGGTCCTGCAAGGTCAAGTAACAGGACTTCTTGCTTTCCTTCCTCACCTTCCTCAGAGGCCACAGGGCCTGTGGACTGTGGGTTGAAAGACATCTCTCCTGGTCTGCTGGAAACGAGTCATGGGGCTAGCAGGAGCTTTGGTGTTCCCCCGGCCCAAGGGAGCTGCGGCTTCTGTGTAGGATCAACAGGGACATAGAGCATTGCATTGTACATCTGAAACGTGGGAGAAAATGAAATAGAATATGAAGATTAGGGTATTTATCTTGATAGCACCACAGGCTGAATGACAGCAAAAGGGTGCAGAGGGTGAATGGGAGGGGTGAGAGGCTCTGGCAGTTTTCAGGGCTGGGTATGGTCTCTCTTGGGCAGGTCCATGAAGGTGTCACTGGGGCAGGTGCCTCTTTCCTTTCTGGCTTAGGTTGTGCGTGGCCTTTCAGCTGGTGTTCAGCCTCAGTGGCACTGGTCCGTCCAGACTCATCACCCAAAGAGAGATTGTAGGTTCATTTAGGAACATCAGGTCAGCGTAATGCTTTCCTAGGCTTGCTTCCATAGTAAGTCACTGGTGGTCAGCAGTCTGCTCCACTGTGCAAGCTGGCCATAGCCATCAATACCCCTTTAAGCCCCTCAGGTCGAAGGCTGGTTGTGGCTCTGCAGTACAACAGGATCCTGAGCCTGGTGGGTCCTTAGGGGTGTGTTAGAAACAGGTGGTTGCGGTGGGCAGAGTTTAGAAGCTGATGGGGGAAGATCTTAGCTGATGTGAGTGAAACTCTGGCTCGGGTGGTCCGTAACCACGTGCTCAGGGGTGCTTGTCACAGGCTGAGGGCACATCCACCGTGAGCTGTGCCTTCTGGCCATTCGTGGTGGTGTCCTCTGGGATGCTCTGCTCTCCCAGGGGTCCCTCCCTGCTCCCCTTTCTCTGGTGCTGTGCTTCATGTAGGGACTGCAGTGGAAGATATTCTCCCAAACCCATCTCTCCTTGGGAAAGCAGGAGTGCTCTTACTGGACCAGGGCAGTGGGCAGTGCCTTGCCAGCAAGAAGGCAAAGTGGGTGTTTTATTAAATAACCTTTAATCCAGTTGCTTGTACAGCATTTTTAGCCGGGTGGGTGGTCTGTCACAGGGACAGGTAAAAACTGTGTCTCCACCAACATGGGCAGGCTGTGGATTAGAGACAAGGCATGTGCTTTGTAACGAAGGATGAGACCCTAATTTTAGAACAGCGGCAAGACTGGTCTCAGATTTCTGCCTGGGCCCTGTCCCAGCGTCTCTGCGCTGCCAGAAACTTGCCTTCCCTTTCTTGGAGTGAACTGTATTGTACCTTTTTATGTACAGACTCCCCTGCAATGAGGCAGAGGGATTCCTGCTGTTGCTTTGCAAATCCCTTTTAAACCACACACAGACCAAGAGATCCCCTGGTCCCTACGCAGCCAGTCCATATTTTCCCCCTAAGATGTTTGTTCTGTTTCCTTTGCAGATGCAGCTTCTGGACAAGTTCCCTATTGAAGGAGGCCAGAAAGACCCCAAGCAAAGAATCATCCCTTTTCTACCAGGTAATGCTATGGCAAAAGCCCTGAATAAGATAACTGAGAGCAGTTGGGGACTAGTCTTACAAATGCCTTTTCCCTGGGAGCTCGTACATGCTGCCCCGTGATACCAGACCTCCACCTCCTCCTAAAATAACTGGCATGGTGTTTAGGGCTCCCAGGAGATCTTGTATCAGCTGTTTAGGTTCAAGTTGGCTTGTGCCCTGCCGCACGAAGGGATTCGATAGCTTACTGGGGGGCTCTGCCTGTGGGGTGCAACCAGACAGCCTGAGCCTGGGCTGCCAGTTGGGAGGCCACTGGAGACCAGAGACACCGTCGTCTTCATTTCTGGATGCTGTGGCTCTGCAGACACTGTTACTGTACAATACAGAATGAATAATTAGAGTTGCCACTGGGATATAAAGGAAACTGAATGAAGGTTAAATGCAAACAGGGATTTCTGCAACATTGTCCAAAAAGATAAGTAAATACCTCTTTGGCCTGAGCCACTGGCCCTCTGACAGCTTTCAGAGAGGGGCTGGACATGATGGATATCCTCTCCTCAGGGTAACGGCACACATGTCCACACAGCTTCTTCCAGCAGCGACTGCAGGGATGGCACGGAGGAAATGAGCCAGACCACAGTGTGCTCTTGGAAATGCACGCTCGGACCAGCTCTCTATTGTCTGACTGCATGATTCTGGCTGTTGGTTTAAAATTTGGCTCGCTGCACTGCCTATCAGGATAAATGGAGTATTGTCAGCCTGTTAAAAGGTCCATTCTGTCTTTAACTATAAAAAGGAGATCCCAACTCTTCCCCAAAAGTCTGTAAAGACAAGCTGGGATGGGAGGACTTAGTCCTCTCCAGGAGCGTGCTGCGGTCCCCAGTGCTGTTTGCAGGCAGAGCAGCTGCTCCAGATGTGTGGTGAGCACAGCTCCAGCGCAAGCGGGGAAGCAGGGACTTGGAAACCAGCAGCACAAATACGTGACGCAAGCATCGGAGCCGCAGTAGGGTGGCACGGCAGCCTGGCAGCCCCCATAGGCCTTCTGGAAGGCAGCCCCGGGATCGGGGTTTGATCTCTGCAGTGCTCTGTGCTGCATCCAGCCCCTCTGCAGCCAGGGGGAGGTGGTGTTGCCTTCCATTGCCAACCTGGAATGAGGAGAGGAGTCTAAGCGTGGGCTCTGTTTCCAGTTGTGCCACCAACAAACACACAGACCAGTCACTTTGTGAAACCTCTGTACAATGAGGATGGATACTGCTGGCCTGCCTTTCTTGCTGGAAAGCATTCTGAGATCCTTGAATAGCACCGTACAGGAGTGCAAATGGCTTTAGGTGAGGTGCTGTAGGAAAATCTCTGTCTGCAGGTAACAGTTGTTCCTCCTGTATTGACCATCACCAACCCATTTCTTTTACTTTGTCCTAGAAAAATGTTGGCTGAATGCAGGTGACTGATGCTCAGCCTGTGTGTAGTTCTCAGTGATGGATGTCCTGACATATGGGTGGGTGATATTTGCGGAGGATGAGATGCATCCCATATGCCCCTTACAACACTTCCTACCCTTCCCACCCTCCAAGAACATGAAGAAGATGGTACTGCTGCGTGTCCTTGAGGGGAAGAGTTATATCTGGAAAACATTTGGGTAGACTTAGTGTCCCAAAGAGAGAAGCGGCCAGAATAGAATAGACTTCAGCTGTATTTAATTTAAAATTTCTGTGATATGCGTTCTACTTTTGATACCGAATCTCTGTCTTTTTGTTGAACTGCTGAAAAGCCCTTGTTGCTTTACCCGGGAACAAGGTGACTCAGCTAAATGTCAAACAATGTCAAACTGTTAAATAAACTAGCTGCCGTAATTAGAATACGCATGGCATTTCTGCAGCCGGAGCTGTGGATTACTGAAATGAATACCTAGTCTTAATTAAACTGTCTTAATTAAAAAACATTAACTGCCTTAATTTAAAAACAGTGGGGCAGATGTTTGTACTTAAATCCTACTTTTATGAATATGTCATGATCTTGCTTGCTTATTATGGGCCTGATTCAGCCAAGCTGGAGTGACTCTGCGTGCTGGGTTCTGAGTGCCTGGGGTTTGCCCGTGCCGCTTGCAGGCTTGGGCGACTTCCCCCCATCAGGTCTGGTTTAAAAAGTCAATGCATGCCAGCCTGTGACTCCCGCTTGTCAGTGATGCTGTGGTACTCTCCTGAAATAAAGGCATGATCTGAGCCTGGGAACTGAGGAGCCACCTTTGCATGTCACTTTGCCATGGCAGGGGGTGCATCCAGGACTGCCTGGCAGGTCACCTGTAGCGTGGAGCTGCAGCAGCAACCTGTGCAGCCACTGCTCCATAGGCAGAAGTGGGTGGTGGTGGTACCTGGATCTCCTGCTGCAGCGGACGGCTGGAAAGAAAGAACTGAGGGATGGCCACAGCAGGTTGGGCAACAGGGCCACTCAGCCCTGGTGGTGGCCTGTTCTGGGTCCCAAAGGAGGAGTGCAGTCTCTCACTTCCTACGCTCTGACTGTTTAGCAGCTGCAGCAAGGGTTGGGGGATCCAGGACAGTGGGTCTGTTGCTGGCGTGGACATGGAGAAGGGAAGATGTCTAAACTGACAGATGAATGGCCTTTGGGACACCCTCCTGGTCTATCCATGATCATCTGGATGAGACACAGGGCATGCAGAGGGTCTTGTTGGGTGAAAGCAAGCTCCCACGTCTCCTTCCCACAGGGAAAGGGCTAGCGTGTGCTCAGCTGTCACCCTGGTACGGTCAGGAGCACCACTTGGCTATGCATCTGGAGCAAGAGGCTGGACAGTCCTCCAGGTCCTGTAGCTTGGGCACAGTCATGCTGTGTCTCAGCTTACCCCACACAAGCAGGGATGGTGGTGCATGGTCCTTACTTATGTGGAAAGCAAAAGGTTCAGCTCCCAGCTGTACATATCTCTCTCTCCCTCTGTTTGCACAGATTGCAAAAGTGTCTTGCTGCAAGTTTCATCCCCACCTGAGTGCAGATGGCTACTGCTTTGCTGACATCCTATGTGTTGGCTGTGATTCTTGCTTTCTGCGCAGGTGATAGCCCCCTTTGCACTCACCACTGCTGGTTTGGACTGGTTATATGGTTGCAAATTACTGGGCAAGGTGCTTCCCTGTTGGGGCAATCAAGCTTTAGTATTGGACTGTGCTGGAAGCCTTTTGCCTTAAAAAACAGGAAAGTGTAAGAGTTCAGAGCCTTGCCCTTCAAGGAAAGACCATACTGGGTTCAACAGCAGGGAAGTGCAGTCTTTCTTTCCTCTAGACACCTTTATCTTGTTTTTATCAAGTTCTTTCTTCAAATATTTTTCCCCCCTCTTCCCTCTTACCCAAGTAAGGCCTCTACAGCTTTCAGTGCCATGAAGAGGTGCAAGGAAATAATCGGCAGTGTCAGGTAGTCCTATAGAAGATGTCCTGTGGATTATTTTGTAGTTTTGTTTTACTTTTTCAGAGTCACGCCCCTGCCTTCAATTTTTCTGTGAAGTTTGTTTTTTTTTTTAACATACCAAGAGGGAAAAACTTACATTTTTCCTCCCCTTTCCCCATTTTATCTTTTTCCCATGAGTTTTTCCTTTCTTCTCTTTGATTTCTCTTGTTACTGTTGGAAAAATCTGCATCAGGGGAGGTGAGGCAGAAGAAAACCACATAAGAAAACCTGTTTGTGGGGTGTCCAGAGAGCATTTTTTTAGTTGGTGGTATGAAATTTTTGTTTGGGAGGTTGGAGGGAGATTGTAGAAGAGTTAGAATAAAATTTGCTGCAAAAACCGTTTCTAGACCAAAGACTATTTGATACTGTCAGAAGACAGAGATGAAAAGAGCTGTTTGGCTGTACCAGTGGGACTGTTGGTTGAGCCCATTTGCAGTGCACCGATTTCTCCGTCACCTCTCCCATACGTATCTGAAGAGCGATCTTTGGTGTGTGGACTCAAAGCTTTGTTACTTTTATATCTGCATGAGCAGAGAGAAGAGGTTATGGATTTGGGCTCCTTTATTTCAGAGATCTTGAGGTAATTAATGAAGGAACTTCAGCTGGAAGGAGAAGACTGGTCTGTTGTGCTTCTAGAGAACACTGTGGCAAGTACAAATGACAGAGATGGGGCGATGCCACCCTGGGATTAACAGTTTTGTGGTGGTTGACCCAAGACTCCAGGGCTTGCATTGTTTTTCGTTTCTCTTGGCACTAAGTTGAAGAGCCATCTGGAGACAAAGCTGAAGTTGGAGGTATGTCAGCTCCTCTTGCTCCACTGTGTCTTCCAAGGCATGGCCTTAGGGAAAATGCACTGCACAGCATGAAATCATCCCGTTGTGCTGGCTACTGGGCTGCAGATCCCTGCCATGGAGAGAGGCTTGGGCTTTCCATGGCATGGAGGTCTGGGCATTGATGATGGCAGCCCCTTGCGCTTTCTGCCCAGATTCCAGCTTGGTCCCTGCCTGGACTTCAAACTAGTTTTGAGCCCCGCTGAAAAAATTGGAGATTCTTGCATAAACTGTGCTGAAATAAGATCCTCAAGGGGTGCCTGCTCTGCAGCTTCCCTGCTGCCTGGAGAGGGAGACATCCCGCTCCAGGAGACTGCTTGCTTTGCCTGATTTTCCTTACCCTTGGGAAGCTGAGTCCTATCCCAGGGGACCAGGGGGGTCGGTGCAGGCTGCCCTAGCAGCTCAGCCAGGCAGCTGCAGAAGCAACACCCTGGCCTGGCTCTAGTCCCTGCCTCCAGCACTTGGGAGCCTCTGCCAGAGAGGCACCTTCTCTCTTCCTTTCTTTCTCACTCGGATTTTCCTCCTCCCTTAATTACAACAGGAAAAGAGGAAACCATCCTTCTTGGGGCACATGCTGCCAGCGGAGCTTGGTGGCTGTGTCTTGGGGCACCAGGAGGGATGCTGGCATGGTAGATGAGATGTCACCAGCCGTTGTCTGGCCCTGCCATGCCCTGATGACCTGCTTTCCCCCCGGGAAGAGAAATGCCCCAGCACCATCTCAAAGGAGTCTCTGGGGCTTTCTCCTTCCTCAGCCCCGAGGCAGCAGGAACACGCAGCGTGCCTGCTGAGGCATTTTCAGGACAGGCAGCAAATACAGGATGGCAGGAAGATCCCTGCAGGTAGTGCAGGTTTGGCCCCGTTTTTTGCTCCCAAGCTGCGGTGTGTGACTCGTGCCAGCAACAAAGAGTGGGGAGCGGGGTGAGCTGCTCCGCGCTGGGAGGGCTTTGCCTGACTGCTTAATCTCTGGGTGAGCCTCCCAGTTCCCCAGAGGAGCCCCAGCCTCTCCTCCTCGAGGTTTGCTGTGGGCCGTTCCCCGAGCAAAGTGGGAGCCGGGGGCTGGAGCCTGGCCCCATGTGTGAGTCAGGAGGGCTGTGGGAAGGGAGAGGTGCAGTTGCAGAGGGCGCGGGAGGCCATCCCAGCACCGCCCAGATACCTGGGGCTGGCGAGGGGTGCCGGCAGGCGGGGAGCACTGGCGGCGGGCGGGAGCCTCCCCATTTTGCACAATGCAGGAGGACGGGGAATAACCTCTTGCCAACATCGGCTGGGACCTTCCTCGCCTCCATTTCTGCAGTGGGGAAGGAGATCTGCCAATGAACTGCATCCCAGGTGGATATGTCTGCTTTTCGGTTTCGGTTTGGTGTGTTGGGTTTTTTTTTCCCCCTCCCTTTTCCAGTGCTGTCTTTGGGGAAGAGGAAGCTGAGGAGAAAGGCTCGAGCAGATTTGCGACAGCAGGATTTCATCCATGGTGATGAGAGCAACCTTTTTGCCTTTCAGTTGTGTATATTCCAGCTTTGCTCCTTTTGTTTTGCTCCGGGCTGGAGGAGAAACAGCGTTTTGTTCAGAGATCTTGGGCGGTTATTCTTGCGCTGAAGCAGAGATGACGGGCTCATCCTAACAACCAGCACTGCAGTGACCTTCGGATCCACTGGTTCATGTTCCACCTGTGTAAATCGAGACCAGGATCAGCAAAATTAGGATGTGGCCCTGTGTAATTTTGTCAAAGGTGCTGCATTTCAGCGGTGGCCAGTGCACGTGAGGCGTTTTCAACGTTTATTCTGCCCACCTTGGGAGGCAGGGGGGCATGGTGACTGTAAGGAGCACGCTGGCCAAGGAGGACCCTTAGAAATCTCGGAGATATTCTTATTGTAGGCTGTTTTCTCCTTTGGAGAGGTGCTTGCTAGCTGGGCATTTAAAAGGAAATGCATTCCCTGTCCTAATTCTTAGCTGATCTTATGTGCAAAAATATATTTAATTTCAGACTTGTTTTCCATTTTTGATTCTCCTCTCCTGCAGCACTCTGAGCCAGGGCAACAAGGTGTTAGTAAGTGATTTTGACTTTTCTTTGGAGTCATTTTGAATTCCTGACTTACACAGGTATGAACAGTGTTGCAGCAGTTCAGAGCCAATCAAAAAGTAGCTTAAAGGTTAAAAAAAACAAAAGGAGAGATCCGATAAAATTCTCTTTATCTTAAACCCAGTCTTATCTTACTTTTTAGATTAAAATATGAATTAAATTATCCTAAACGGCATTCCTTTAGTATGTAGGGGTAGTCTTGCAGGCGTGACAGGCGCGCACACACACACACAGAGAAGAGTGTTAGATGTCTGGTTTGCTGAGCCTTATCTGTGTAACACAAATAACCAAGATATTCTGCTGTGCTTTCCTGAATATGAGGCAGCAAGCTTTCTCAGATGGAGAAAGAGGGGCTCTGCCCCCCATCCCCTTCCACCCACCTGCAGTAAATCAGCATTGCGGTCCCCTGTCCCCACCTCAGAGGACCTGCCAGGGGGTGGGGAGGTGACCCACAGCGGTGCGGGTATGGGATGCTGGGGGCTTGAGCAGCCATGGGACAGCCTTTAGGGGGCTACTCTGTAGTGCAATATAATTTCCTTTTAACATACATTTTTTCAGTTTTCCTGCCTGTTCTTTGAAAGGGGAGAGTGCCTCCAGGTTTAAAATGAACTTATATTTGAGCCAGAGTAGTGTGTTCACAAGACGGCTAACAGGTCCTTGGCTTGTTTCCACTCCAGCTCATTTAGGACTTGGGTGATGCCGAGCTTCTGGTGAGCTGCTCTTCAGCAGCTCCTATTGTTTGAGAAAGTGGTTTCTATTGTTTCTTTCTATTTTCTGCCTTGCTAGGAGAGCTATTGCGGAAAATTCATCTCCTGCCTCTCACAAGAGGAGAATGGATTTCCTGTCGGCTCCAGGCTTGAAGGGAAAGCAGGGGCTGCCGGGAGGAAGCGGCTGTTCCTCGGCTGGGCGGCGGGAGGATTGATGATTTTGAGGGGGGCAGGCAGGCGTATTATTTTCTTCAGGATCCGTGGAGATATTTTTAGGGTTTATGTCTTTTCTGGTTGAAAGACAAAGTCGTCAAGTGTGAGGTCATAGGATGCCCTTAGGCTGCTTCCTATTGAAGAAGCTGAGGAAAAGGCAGCCGCCGGAGACTGCCGGCTTTCAGAGCTGCCCGCCGAGGAAGGGGCTGTAATGAGCCCCGTAATGGAGTGCAGGGGGGCTTTTGGCTTTGCATGCTGAGCCTGTTTCACAGGCATCGTCAGGCCTTCTGGAGGTCTTCGGGCGTTAATAGGGCATGAATCAAAGGCCTGATTTCATTACAAAAGGAAGAAAAAGGGGGAAAAAAACCCTATGCTGGCATCTGCCCAAGTACCTGGCCCTCTCCCCTCTCTTTCAGTCTCTTCTGAGTCCTTTCTCAGCGTACAGATCCAAAATCCACCGGCCGGCAGCTGAAGCAAGGGGCTGGAATAGGAAAAACCTACAGAATATTTTTCTGGGGCTGGTACCTGCTCCTCTTGCACAGGTTAAGAGCTGATATTTTGCTCAACCAGAAACCACCTCTGGGCAGAAATCAGCGTATGCAGAACATGATGTGCCTCTCATTAGACCATTTGAGTCTCCTGATGAGAGTTGTGTAATTATCAAGCCACAGTTTCAAGGGAAAACAAAGAATGGAAAGGGGGTTTCATTTGGGTTTGCTTGAAGCCAGAGCTAATGGGGATTATTTATTTTTTTTTCAGCATGGGATTCTAGACTGAAAAGGCCAGGGCAGGTTTTCAGTGCAGTATAGCTGCTTGGACTCCTTGGGGAAATATACAGACGTTTCTACTCAGAAATTAGTTGGATTTTGATTCTTGTTTTTAAAGGCAATAAATAAACACGATTATAGACTTGAAAAGCAGTTTGAGCTGCATTGGGCTCGTCGTTTCCTCAGGCAGCCGTTCCAGATGAGTGTGCCCTCTACTACTATAATTACTTTTTAAAAATAACTCTGCAAGTCTGTAATCTGAAGTGGGTGGTATGTAGCAAGTCTGAGAGCATTTTGCATTCAACCCACAGGCTGGGGAGAGGGTGGCTTTATATAAGGGTTTGCTTGTCTTCATCTCTGGGTTGAAATCTGACTTTTTCCCACAATCCATCAACAAATGGCCCATATAATGAAAGTGCTTTTTAACACGGGAGTCAAGCTTGCCAGGGACTTGGATGGCTTTGCAGCCCCACAGGCTCTAGATATTCCTTCTGGATGTTACTTCTCTGCCTGATGTTGTCTCTGTTGTATCAAGATTTAAGCTGCCTGGGCAATAGAGGAGAGCAGACCCCAGCTGAGATTCACAGCTAAGTAATAGTCTAGACCTCTGTTTGAATCTGTTTGCAGCCCACTTTGCCTTTTGGCTGGGCCAGCTGATTTATTTATATACTCACATGCTTAAAATAGGTTGTGATTATTTTTTTCCTGTGGATTGGAAACAATGAACCTGGGAATTTGCTGCTTGATCGCAAGTGATTTCTCCTACTTTATTTTCTCTGTCTATTAAGCTTTTTCGGTGCTGATGTTCTTAAGTGTGGTGTGTTTTCAGACCTCCCCGCTCCACAATGCAGCTATTTTCAGGCTCTCATGAACACATTTACCCTTACTCATAAGGGGATCTTTATACTCAGGAGCAGAGTGAGGGGATACTGAGGGCAGGGATTTGCCAAACTGAATTATTTCCATTATAATGAAATAACCCATGGCAGTGTCTGCCCCTCTGTGATTTTTTTTTTTTAGAGTTGTAGTCCTGTTTAATGGGAAGGCTGAGGTGGAGAGAGGGAAATAACGTGGGAATTAGAAAGAGGAAACCAAGGGTAGGTAGATGAGGAAAAGAAAGTAAGTCCTAGAAGTGGGAAATTCAATCCTTGAGCTTCTCCCATTCAGAGAGGTGCTAATACAGGCCCCAGGCTTGTACTCAGGATGGAGGTAATTAACGTTTGCTGTCAAATTTCCTTGGGTCTGAAGTTAAGCACTTTCACCATGTCATTTTCTATCAGGGTTTTGCCACCTCTAAATAAAGAGCAGAAAATTACATTCCTTCTGCTTTTACATCCTAAGCGTCAGCAAGTTTAGACTTGCAGGTTACTTCTCATATTCAGGGCTCTGAACAGAACAGGGCTGACTTGGAATAAGCAAAACATTTGCAATCTGTTTTGGCCCTTGTTGGGCTTTTGTTGGAGGTGTTTGGGCTGGTGAGCAGACTTCACTTTTTCACTGAGGGCATCATTAGATGTGATTCCCATCAAATTCTTCCAACTCTTCTTCCAGCTCTTCCCACCAAACACAGGATAGCTTGGTACTCTCTCAGGCAAGCAGTAAAACCATCAGACTGGAGTACAGGGTAAAGGCATTTGTGCCTATTCCCACTAGGCAGTGTCGTCACCGCTGGTCTATTTAAATCATTAGATGCAGAGAGCAGAAAGGAAAATATGCCTATCTTAATCCCGGCTCCTACAAAACAGAGCAAATGCAGAATTGTGTGTTTAGCAGATTTCCTCTTGGGAAGAGAAGTCTCCTATAGATAATAATCCTTTTAGCAACATCTCCAGTGAACGAGGCTTTGTCTGAAGAACAAAGAAAAAGTCGCAAGCTTGAAATATGCCTGAATTTCCTGAGTGCGCTCGCCGCTGCGCGCAGGCAGGAAACTGTGTTAGTCTGGTTTGGATGTTTGCTCTGAAGCGGCATAAACAGAGTGTCGGGTCTCCCGGGATCCTGATCTGACCCGTGGACCAGGGGATAAGGGTTCCTCTAAGCTGCAGCTCCAAGAAGGACTGCCATAGTCATGCAGCTCTGTGCCCATGTCCCTGACTATCCCATCTCCCCTCTGGCCAAATCCATCCTCTGAAGATCCCAGGTGGATGCAGGAGTCGGCAGCAGAGATGATCAATGCAGCCACAGTAGACCCCGCACATGCGGGTGTTAAGCTGCCAGCCAGCAGGGAACTCATTTCCTGCACAATTATGAAAACAGCTGATCTGTGACTTTTTAAGAAGGGGGGGAAAATACAGGGCAAGGGAAGGAAGGCCCCAGCTACGTAAATATTTACTTTTGCACAATGTCCCAGCCACCCCGTTCTCCCAAGGGCTGGGAGAAGAAGGGGTTGCTTGCTGCTGGCTCTGGTACGTGGTGACAGCGGACGGGAGAGCCACCAGTAGGCTGCCCGCAGCTGGAAGGAGCACGCTCTCTGCCAAGCAAAAGCTGTTCTGCTGGAGTGTGATACTGCCCTGCTTGACCCCCCTGCTCCCTGCTACATCCCACAGCCAGGGATGTGCTGCTGGGCCGCCAAGAGCTCACTTGAACGACCTGCCTGGGCCTCTCTTCCCGCTCCTTGGTCTTGCTCTAACAAAGCCAAGCTAGTGAGGTACCCCTGCTAGTGAGGTATATCCCTGCTCCTTCCCAGAGAGCAGCCTTGGGAAGGGGGTTGGGGAAATGAAGGCACAAAGCTTTCAGGGTAGTGCTGCTGCAGGCAGATGAGGTGTCCAGGATCTGGGGACTGCGGCATCTCGTGTGATGCCACCACGTCGCATGCCCACTGCCAGCCGGGTCTGGAGCGGACATAAGCCATGTTATGTGCAGAGGAGGCACTTGCTAGACCTGATTGAAAAAAACCCTCAGGCGCAGGTCAAAAAAAGACCCTCAGAGACGGGGAAAAGATTTTCCTTCGATCATGGCATTGTTCAACCTGATACAATCCTTGTTTTCAATTTCTTTCCTTCACAATAGACAAAAATGTTATTTTTTCCAGCCCTGTCAAAGAGAGGGTGAATTGATGCTCTCTGGCCTATAAATGCTGCTCAGTTGTCCTTTCCTTAGCCCTCCTCGGCCGGGGTGGCTGGTGCTGTGCCATGCAGATGCTGTGTACATTTGACACAGTATCTGACCGCCAGGGCAGCTCCGAAGTCCCTCCCGTGTGTACTCAGCGGGTGGAGGGAAGGCTGCGGTGTGCTCTGCCTGAGGTTCAATCAGTCTGTGTTTGTAGCCAGGATTGCACTGTCTAAGCCATGTTTCTGCAGTACGGCAGTCTGCGACGGTTGTGTCAACGTGGGGTGACCTGTATGTAAGGAGATTCAGTGAGTCCCGGTAATAGTGACACCGACCCACTGGTGGGTCGTGTCTATGAAACCAGAAGAGGTGGAATAGGTGGGATTCAGAGATTTGTTTCATGCAAGTGGTTGATGTGGTAACAGAGGTACCTCCAGCCTGTTCCCCTCCTCCCCTTTCATCAAGGAAATACTGCCTAAGCTCACTCCTCAGGACATGCACCATCACTCAGTGAATAAACACAAGGGATTTGTGTTGTGGGTTAATTCTGCTGCTGGAAATCAAACTCCATCCGTGGTCAGATGACATCTTTTTTCTTGGAAAGGGACCAAGGTTAAGAAGACAAGGAAGGCAGGTTAGTTAAAATATGTCAAAGTCTCTTGGGTGTAAGTAAAGACTATAAATAAAAGCCTTTTAACTTGGAAAAGAACTTTAGAGTGATATGGTCAGGTTCAATTTAGTCCAAATACTGCTTTATGCCATTAAGCTGTTATCAAGTTTTGGTTCAATTGCAATAGTTTTATGGCTTCAGTGCAGTGGGAACAGTTGCAGCCTTTATGCAAGTAAAGCATTTCCCCTGAAACCTTTGCAGTGAAGACTGCTGTATTGTGCAGGAACCTGGGAGTGAAACTGCCTGGAAACGAATAGCCGGGGAGGTGACCATCTCTAGCTCTTTTCTTTCCCCATTCCAGAGTAACTACACAATCTAAGGATTTATATCGTGAACAATGAGGGGATTTAAATGAGGTTTAGTTTTGCATTCTCGTTAATGAATCCTCAAACTTAATAATAAAAGCTGAGCATTTTTACTTATTTCCTCTTATGCTGCAAGCATGTCTGATTCAGCAGCGTCTTGAGATGATTTGTCAGGATGAGAGAATAAGTCACATCCCTCTTCCTCTTGGGATTAATAGGGAACTAGACTAATCCTGTACCCATAATATTATTTCAGTTGGGTTTGCATAATAGCCTGGAAATGGTTATACTCGATGCAATGCTTTGTAATGATGATGTTTCATCCTTTGAAGTTAGGTTAATTCATGTCACAGTGTCAGATTTGCACAAATAATAAAACACTCCTCCCCCCCCCGTTTTCTTAACTAGCCCTCATTTTCTGATCCAAGTTTTACTGTGGTCGATTAGAAGTGAGTGGATTTTAATGCTGTTTCTGCAGATGTCCAGCACCATCACAGCCAGGAAAGTCCCGTCTCACATTTGGTGTATTTACATGTCAGAGTGGCTGTGGGTTTAGGAAGATCCTGGTGTTCCTAAGGAGTCTTGCTGCATGCATGCCTCTGCTCTGCAGAGCACGAGTACTCCCGCCAAAATCACTGTAGTTGACCCTTTCTGTGAGCCAAGGTTTTCAACATACATCTGGACCATTATTCCTGGCTTACATTAGAGAAAGTGAGAGAAATCAGGCCCCCCATAATTACTTACAAGCTGCAAGCTAGGCACATATGTAAATATTTTCAGGGTCACAACTTAGCTCTTTATTTTTAATATACTTTGTTATTAGTAATCGGTTTTGAAGAGATTGAAAATCCCACCCTTAAGTTTCTGTACCGTCAAGCCTACTCAGCCTTGACCTCTGCTCCTGGTGGTATCATTGGATTTACTGTTGACTTCAGCAGGAGCAGTCACAGCGAGGCTGAGTGCTTTTGAAAACCCTTTCCCTGTGTTTTTCTGTATAAAGCCCATCACTGTAGCTGCCAGATTATATGACACTAGGGTTTAAAATGACTTAAGAATGAAATCAAACTGATAAGAAGGCTAAGAGGTAATAAAGCTAAGCAAAGTAAATTCTAAGACAAAGCGACTTTCACAAGGTTTTCATTTTCTGTGGCCCAAGTGGAAAAACAATCAAATTTGGTTCATTCCGTGCATGCATGCTGGGCGTGTGTCGATAGCGCTCCTCTGAAGCCCCAGAGGTGATGTCCCACACCTCCCACCACGCGTGGGCTTACCCGGGGCACGTGGGAGCAGGTGAAGGGGGCTGGTGGGGGGCTGGAGCCCACTTAGGGGGCTTGGTTTCAATTTCTCTCTGTCCCCCAACCATAGGGCACGATCTTAGGAATCATCACTTAAGCCCATGTTTAGTCATTAATTCTGCCCAAGACTCGTCCCTACTTTTTCCCACTGCCAGAGGTGCTTTACAAATAGGAAACAGAAGATCTGGGGAGTCAGTTGGGACATAGAGGGTCCAAATCTACCCCCAGACTCTTTATACCTCTTTTACTGGGGAAAAAGAGAGACAAACTAGAATTGCCATATCTCCTCATGGCGTTAAAAGAATAAATCCATAAAACATTGTGCAGCACTCAGATACTGCAGCACTAAAGTCCTTCTGTAATTACCTATGCCCGACTGGTGCCTTTACTGTCGTGCTTAAAGCATCCATGCTTACATCTGTTTGCAGATATCCTCTGGAACAGGGTGGTCTCTTGCTGTAATAGTGATGATAAATACTTTGCTCTTATGGATTAGATTATTCCTCACCAAGTTGTTCTCTGTTTCACTGGAGGTCAGCTATACTCATCATCTGTTAGGATTTTCTCCCCTTGGGCCCCTTTTTTTTTTGCAATTAAACCAGATCCTTTGTTCTGTGGTGCGTTCCTCCAGGCAGCTGTGAAGACAACGTTTGGGCAAGGGTGTTGCCTCTCTCTGCACGTTTCTGCTTCTCTTCTCCCATCGCCAGCTCCATGCCTGGCACTCGCTCTGAAAGGTGGTTGTGTCCTCTCCATACCGTCCGCTCCCCAGTTCACTGCCCCTTGAAAAGGGAGTCCAGATGTTATAATCCTCTGGTAAGCCCTAAACCTGGCAGGATTTTTCTGTTTCCCGCCTCCTGTTTTATTTTCATAAGCCTATAGATTGACTTTATTTCTCTTAAAGGTTTCTAGGCTGGGGGACTGCTATTCATCCACTTTTAATTAAAGCAATATAGGGAATTAGGCCTTTCACAGGGGTGGTTCTGGTGATGGCTATGAGTGTTTTTGTTAGTTTTCCTCCTTTCTGAGCAAATGGTTGGAAGTGTGAGTTGGAGCTTAAGCTTTTTAATTACCAGGGAGTAAATTTACTACATTATGGTGAAGTGATTTCTTTGCAAAGGGAAAATTGGTCCTTGGCTGCTGCTGTGTGCAGTAGCATAACTAAGAGAGGTTGGTTCACTGCTGCATCCTCAGAGGACAGGAGGGTGGGTGCAAGGAGGGAATATGAATTTGGGCATCAAGGGGCTGAGGCAGTTGGCCGGGGTGGCTCAGGGTGATCTGTGGCTTTTGCAGTATGGCGTGAAGGAGGGGAGGTGGTGGGAGCCCGGCCCCTCCTCCTGGCAGTGCCCGGCTGTTCCCACAAGAGCCTGGTTTAGATTAGGCTGCCCAAGGCACAGTTTCTCTTGACGTTGGTACCACACTGAAAGAGCATGGGTGTAGGACTGAGAGTGGCAAGGGAGAGCAAAATACTGCTCTTCCCAGGCGATTTACAGTCTCTCATTCCCTTTTGTCCTCCTTCAAAGCAATGCTCTTGGGCTCATAAAACACAGCCTTCTGCAAGCAGATGCTGGTGCAGACAGGGTGTAGGAACCTCCCATTGGCACATGGGGATCACAAACTGGGCTTTTTCTGGGTGTTGGGGAAGGCGTGAAAGCCTCCTTCCTAAGAACATGATTATTTTGGGTGAGCAAGCAAAGCATCTCAAGAGCAGGTCTCCAGCTGACCTAGGGAAGCAGCTGGCTTTTCCGCCTGGAGTGTTTGAATTATTTCAGGATAGTTTTACAGCGTGAAAGACTCCAGCAGGAAATTTTCAGAAGAGCCCAAGTGTCATCTGACCCCAGCTCCTGTTTTCTAAAGTGTCACTGTGTTCCCAGCGTGTGTTTGTGTGTGTGTGTGTTTGGAAATTTGACTTCTGTTTCAAATTGGTTAGCTATTTTAATACAATGGAAGGAAAGCTATTACCCTGAGTGTCAAGAGCATCAGTATACTTGCACGAAAATTTGTATTTACCCGTGAGTCCTGGGGGAGCAGGGATAATCCTCTTCAGTCTTATTCGCTTCTGTCTCTTGCCTCTGTCCTTCTTGCACGTTGCTTGTTTCTGGCACAAGGACGCAACTTCTCTTGCCTTCTTCAGCCCCATGAGCCATGCATAGGACATTGTGGTGCTGCAGAATAGCCAGCACGGGTGTTTGCATCCCTTTCTGAAGTCTTTTGGGTCCATCTCAATGCCAGCACCTGTCCCCGCCAGGCTCCTCTCTTTTCTTCTCTCATCTATAACCTGAAACGGTTTGCTGTCCCCCGTAGGCTCACTGATGCTGCATATGTTTCTAATCTTGTGGCATTGTCGGGCTGGGTTCTCACTCACAGCAATGAGACATCGGCTCCGATGTCACTCAGTTTGGTTCTGGCCAAACTCTGCTCTCATTGATGGCTTTTTCATTCAGAAATGTGCACTTCCCTTTCTGCAGCGTTTCCCTATTGCAATGCCTAGAAAGGGCCAAGAAAGAATTTTTTTTTTTTTTCACCATTTGCGATGCGTGGGGTTCCTCGGGGGCTCTGGGTTTATTCTGTGGTTTGTTACTCATGCAGGTTTCCTGGGGGTTATAAGATGATCTAAAGCAACCTGACTTGTTGAGCTGACTCAGAAGTGACCCTCCTGAATCACTCCCAGGCAGCTGAGCTGTCTGAAGAGTTGACTGCAGGGGATTGATCTGCTTGTCATTAAAACCAAAACGGTCTGTATGCCTTCAAAAATATCAGAAATAAGTTAGATTCTTTGTTTCATGACTATTTTCAAAAAGGTCATTGCAGTGCCCTCTTTTTCAAGTGATAGTTATTTAATTAAACTCCAATGCAATATCTGAAATGCACCTGTCTTGCCCTCTTGGCACATGAACAAAAATTAATAAAATGTGAGTGAAAATAAACAATGTGGAAAATAGTGTCATCCAAAGAAAAATTAAAAAACCCACCTGCTGAGCTACAAAAGAAACACCTGTGAAAAAGACTCATCTGGTACTTTCTCTGGGTAAATAACACGAAAAAGAAGGTACTTGAAACAAGATTTGTGTATTGACTCAGAGTGATTTAAGGATCTGCTTGGGATTCAGATGGCTCTCCTTTCAGAGAAGGGAAAATAAGAAGGCTGGAAAGTGCATACTTATGAAATGCTCAAGACGTGTGTGTAAGCTAAGGCTTGACACAGCATCAGTGAGAGAATGGAAAAAGTCCTTTTAATTCCCCTACGCTCTGGGTAAGGTCTTTAACAAGTGGTCAGGCTCATTGCACATAGTCCTTTGCCCCCTGATGGTCTTCTACTCACTGTGTCCCTTCCTCATCAGGTCAGGTTCACCTTGGAGAGCAAAGCCATTGGAACTGGCCATTACTTGAGTGTGTGCTAAGCTAGATTTACTTAAACCATGGGCTTAGAGCAGGTGAAAGGGAGAAACACAGTGGTGAATGAGACCTAAACTTTTCTTCGTGTCCTAAATATACTGAATGTGCATCATCCTTACCTGTTGTAGTCCATTGGAGAGGTGATTTCGGATTTGGACTGCCTGAGGAGCTGAGGAGTCTCCATCTTTGGAGGTCTATAACTACAGGTTAAACAGACTTCTTCGGTAGTGCCATAGGTAGAGTTGATTGTGCCATGAATCAGGGTACTGGATTTGCTGGTCTTCTGAGCTCCCTTCCAGTGCTGTATTTCTGTGATTTGGTTATTCAGAGCCACACTGTGAAAAGATTATGATGAAGATTAATTTAGAGTGTGTAGCAGTTGGACATGAAGGGTCAGTAGTTTGTGTTGTAAGATCTCAGCCTCAAAAAGAAGAATTTTAGTCTACCCAGTAGTAGAAACTTCTCAAGATCTGATGTTTTCCTAAACTACTCCAGGTTTTTAATCCAAACCCCATGATTTCTCGACAATACCCCTCTGATTTGTAAGTGGCACCAATATAATTCTTGTCACCACAACACCAGTCCTTCAGTTGAATGTGCTCTTTGAAGTGTATACATATGAATATTGCATTCAGAAGGTCTCATGTCATAGAGCAACCATTGTAGGAGTTGCAAGAAATACTTTGTATTTCCTCCTTCTTCTCTTCTCTGTCTATAAGGAAAAAGCCCAATCTTTCAAATCCATTTGCAACATCATAATTTTATGTAACACAGCAGGTATTACTTTCTTGAGCATCTTGCAAATGAGTGCAGTGGAAGGCTCTGCTGCATGGTGTGGGCTGTTGAGTGCCTGAGGAATTTCTCTGCTGGGCTCCACTGGTCCCTCTTCCCTTCTCTCCCCATCCCCGTCCCTTCATACACGGGACCTTACCAATGGCTGAATCTTACCCAGTGTTGCTGTGGCAAGTGCAGGATCACCAAGCTGCTGAACAGGTGGCCTTTAATGCTGCTTATTTCTTGCAGTGGGGTAGTTTTGAGGTATGACCTGGATTTTGTTTTGCACAGGTGCCCAGTGTTAATTCAGGTGCTCGGCACCTCTCTGCTATGTATTAACTTGTTCAAAAGCCACAGTGGAACTGAGCATTTTGATTGTGAACAAATTGATCTCAGGGAATGTCTTGTGTTTGTACAGTGTCTGGGACAGTGTGTTTCTGCTCTGGGAATAAATATTTTTGAAAATAACATCAGGTTCCTTGCAGAAGGACTGCTCCTCTCCAGCCACGTCCCCCTGCCCTCACACTGCTCGTTGGGAAGTGACATTTCCACCATGCTGATCCCGAGAAGGGACCCACTCTTACCCTGCCCAGGGAAAAAGTGAGGGCTCGTTCTGCTCAAATCAGCACGGAAAAATATTACATGGGGTGAGGCTGAATTCCGTCCAAACATAAATAGAGTAGCATGCCCCAGAATATCTTTTCAGTCTAAATCTTGCTCAGCAGTCGAAAGTCCTAAGTACCAATAAAGTCACTGACTAATGAACATTACTCAGTTCCTTTGGGTGCTTGGCTAGGGGCACTCATAGTTTCCAGTCATACGATTACTCCTTTTTACTTTAAGCCATCCTGTTTTCCTTTGGTCTTTCAGCCTTAAGGAAACATTGGGTAACTTTGTGTTCTGCTTCTTAATAGCGAAGTCAAGGGATCCCAGAGACGTGGATCTTTTTGGCTTCCTTTCCTGCTACCTGGAAACACCTTCTTTATCTCTGGTGCCAGCTGAAGTGTTAGTTTTCTGGTTTATTTTCCCTCACCCTTTCTGAGCCTCTCTTTCTTGACCCTTTTCCACTGGAACTGAAAACATAATTGGCATTTTCCAAGCAAAGTGTGCCTCTGAGATACGCAGTGGAGATGAATCGGTACCAGGACATTCACTCTGCACACAGGGTATTTGATAAGGAGGGAGGAAGGGATTAAAATCTGAACCTGAATGGAAATTTGGCAAATTATTTCAGTAAACACCTTAGGGAAGGCCAGCCTCAATTTCTGGACAATTCCTTCTTGAGTGCCCATGGAGATACAAAGAACAGCCAGCCTCCAGCTGAGTCATTAGCCTGGCACTTGGGGAACCTTCAAGACAATTCCTTGTGGTCTCTTGCAGGAGTTTACCTGCAGAAATAACTGTCTGCGTTGTACACCTGAATGAGACCTGTGAGTCCTTGAGCTGTCTTTGATACCTTGTCCTGCGTCATTCAGAACTGCAGCACGGCCTGTGTTCAGTGACCTTCAGCATCCAGTCATGTCTCCAGGGTCCTCATGCCCAGTGGTGCGTCTTTGGATGAGCACTGGCTCTGCTGAGAGGTTTTGCACTCCTGTACCATGTGGAGCTGGTGGTGTTGCGATTTCAAGTATGCAACCCGTTGCCTTAACTAAATTCATTCCTGTTGTACCACCAAGATAAAGGTACACAGCAGAGGGAGGACCATGAACGTTTTAGGGAGTTGTGCAACCCAGGAACTTGTTTCGTACCTTCAAATCAGAACGTGCGTCAGTGAAATGGTGGCTTGAGCCATGTTGCTGAGTGCGGTCCTGAGCAAAGCCAGATCAGATGTTTCATCCTGGCCTCGCTCCAGCTGATCTGTGTAGGTCCACTGGTGGAGAGAGATGTGTTGCCTGCTTCCTAAATCTGGCCTGAGTATTTATTTTTCACAGAAGTAACACCAAAGTACACTTGGACTATACAGAAGCTGTAATTGAAATTTACTGGGAGGTAGTTTCTGTAATAATTATCTACAATACCTGACATATGCCACAACCCAATTTTGTGGCTCTGCCATGCTGGTATATTTGACTTATTTCATTGTGGGCATTGAACAGAAGTATCACGCATCAGTGAAATATCTCCATCTTTGGAGTCTGATACAGTGAATTTTGGACGGCAACACTACACCTCAGATTATGAGTAGGGATAAAGAAGAATCCCACATCCAATTGACCATGGCAAATCCAATTCAAAATGCAAAGGGATATTTTTCCTCCCATTAGGCAGAATGTGATTAATGTCCCATGTGGAAAATTGTTCAAGACAGACGTGCTCATAAATTATGGCATAAGAGATCCTATTACTACAAGCTCCATCAAAACCTACCGTGCCTCCCAAAATAGCAATAAGAAGATAATTATATTAACAGCCTTTCTTGTTATTTGATGTATGACTGACATAGGCTGTAAGCTTATTTTCTGCCAGATTGGAGCCTTCATTTAAGGATGGATGCTTTGGCATCTGTGGACATTAACAATAATCCTTGGTTTCTGACATTGGAAATTAAAAACATTACAGGAAAATTTTTAAAACAGAGGATTGAAAGCCAATAGGTGCAAAAGAGCCCACAGTTTAAAATGGTGCATCCTCTGGGGATGGACTTAAAAACTTAATATCCAAAAAGAAACATGGTTTTACCAGCAAGGATTCTTGAAGGATCTGTTCTAAAATCTGCGCTGTTCAACCCAGGATCTGCAAAAGAGGGTGTTAGTGATATGACTAACTTAGCTGATCACAAAATTTACTTAGGATACTCAAATTTGGAGCTGACTGCAAAAAGTTGGAGGAGGAGCTCATGATATTGATGGTAAAAAGGCAGTTCGGTGTTGGTAAGCTCAAAGCAGTGCTCCGGGGGGGGAAAAAGGGATCATTGCAACCTAGGAAGGAGATTTCAGTAGTTCTGAGGATGTTTCCATGAAAACTGCAGCTCAACAGTCAGCAGCAGTCAGAAAGCCAAAGGTGGTGTTAGAAAGAATTAGGCAAAGAATGGGAAAGAAAACCCAGAGCTTCAGCTGTGGAAATCCACGATTTCCCCACGTTGTGAATACCGTGTGCAGGTCTGGTCATTGCCTCTCAGAAAGGGTATATATAATAAAGTAAGGTGCTGAGAAGGATGACAGAGGTGATTACAGAGGTGAATTGGCTTCTGTATGAGGGGAATAAATATACTAAAAGTCTTCAATCTGGAACAAAGGTGATGGTTGGGATAGAGTAGAAGTTTATGAAATCACGAAGAATTTGAGAGAGTGAGGAGGACATGATTATTTGTATTTCTCAGAATGCAAAACCCAGGTGCAGCCTGTGAAATTTGGAAAGCAAGCTTAAAGTGAACAAAAGGAAGTATGTAATCACATGCCATGTGATTAAATTATGAAATTCATTTCCAGAGGACTCTATAGGGACTGCAATATCTGTGGGTTCAAAAATGTACTAAAGCAGTTTCTGTAGGATGGAGCCAACACTGCTTGCTAAAAATTATTTTCTAATTGCAAAAAATTCTAACCACTGATGTGCAGGAATGGGGAGTGTGTATCAGGAGAAGGATCCCATTACATGTGTCCTGTTCTTGAATTTCTTGCCTATCTTTTCCTGGCCGCTCTTGTAGACAGGGAGCTGAACTACAGAGATCTTTGACCCAACCAAATGCAACACTCTTACATCGCTGCAACAAAGTGGACTAAGTCTTCTGTCCCTTTTTAGTGTGTTATAACTACCAGTGAAGCTGCATTCTTGAACTGTAGGAGCTAAACACATCGATGGTGATCCTCCATCTAGAAGTGGAGGAGATGGCGTCTGTCCATTCTTGACCTTCTGCTTGGCGACCACAAGTCTGCAGGCTGGACCACCTCAGAGGGGTTATCTGAGGTACCCAATAGTGGGACTTTGTACCTCTGCCCAGTCCTGTGTAGCACTGCACACCAGGACACAAAGACAAACACCATTTGGGGAGCTGCCATTCCTGTGTGGTGGCACACGGAGAGAAAGACCGGTTTGTTTGGTGGTGTGGGTTTTGTTAGCAGTCAGCCATGTTTGGCTGCTCAGTGTCTCCGTAGCTTCAAATGCAATTAATCAGGGCCCAAAAGGGTAATTATTGCTCACATTCCTAATTCAGATTGCTGTGCCTATTCATGTTACTGTTTTTTCTTTAATTTAGCAATAAAGTTGGGGTTATTTTCATGTTTTTATGCTGCTGGCCCAGCAATCCTTATTAAAAATAAAAAATAACAAAACAGTAGTTTCCAGTCCCCCTTTTTCCTTCTCCCTGGGAAATGAAAAGGCCATATTAACTGTGAAAGGGAAATGAAAGCGTGTACAGTCCTAGGGTCCTGCTGTCACCTTGGTGGAAGGCACTTTTCCTTTCATGGAGCGAGTAATTGCTTAGAGCATTAATCTCTGAAAGAGGCTTTTTATTCTGCAGTGGGTGAAGCTGTTAACATCTGACAGTGCTGTTTCCTCATTTGATCAGACATGGGCACCTTGCTGAACCCAGAAGAAGGTGGCCCTGGAAAGCTGGGGATGCTCAGCACCCTCGACCTGAGCTCCAGGGCAACAGCTGTGTCCTTCAGGGTGCTCTCGCACCCTTAACACTGCATTTACTTGCATGTGGAGGAACTGAGAGGAATTTTTCAGGAAGATTTTCCTCAGCTGTCTTCTGGCATCAGCAGGCACTGCTGGTGTGAAGTTGCATGCGAGCATAGTTTGGATTAAGTGGCCTGAGCTTGAAATGGCTGAAGTGCTCACACATGGAGGAGCCGGCTGTGAAGGACGCTGGTTATCTGATAAGTAATTATAAAATCATTTCCCTGTGCATTTGCTGAGCTGTGGTAACTGCTGGTGTGAGTGCTCTTAGTCATGCAGCCAAGGTGGAGCAACCTGAGTGAGCTTTGCTGTCCCTGGGAGGCTGAGTGACTGGACACGGGCTCGTGTTGGTGCAGGCTACATGTGCCCACACGGGATCACCGTGTCCACTGCCTACCAAAGGAGTGGGTTAGCCGTGCATCCATCAGCTGGGAAGGGGCAATAAGGGTAGCTTCATGGTCAAGAGTTAAGGAGGACGTGCTGCTGGGTGGCCTGGCCACAGACCTGACCCAAAGGCTGTTTCATCAGGTGCTGTGGCCAGATCACACGTCCCAGCTGGGTTGTTGCATGCAGGAGGCAGGAGAAGAGTCCGACTTCGGAGTCAGCGCAAAGAGGTGCAAACATGATTGCACTGGTCAGCCCCCCAACATGTGCTGGAAATGAAAGTGCCCTTCTCCTGTCACACACAGAAATCACCCATCCCTGCCTTAAAGCACTCGCTCACGAGCCTCTGAAATCAACAGTAGCTTTATCAGGGATCAGAGCAGGCAAAGAAGAAATCCCTACCAGAGATTGTCTTAATGACACGAAAAGGTAAGACATACTAAAAAGACATGCCTGGAACCAGAGAATGGTGCCTGGGTTTTGAGATGGTGTCTTCATCTGCAGATGAGCTTTCTGACTCAAAGGCCAGCCAGCTTTGGTCTGGTCGTCATTCAGTGGCTTGCTTCTGTGCCTGTCGTTGTCTACTGAAAATTCAGCTTAAACCTAGTTAAAGGTTTCGCTTGGAGGATTCCAGGAGAGCACTTCCATTTGGAAAAAGAGAACAGTGCTCTGTTTTGCAAAGCACCAGGGGATTTTGTTTCTGAATACTGCTCTCTGAAACCCTAGCTGGTGAGTTCCAGCCTCTGACAAGCACAGACACCTAGTTATGTTTGCCACCACGTTGTTTGTTTGTTTAATTTCTGTGTTAATTGGTGCCTTCCAAATACCACAACTGCTCTGACGAGCACTGTCCCTGCCAATCTGACTGCTGAATTTCACCTCCTGTAATGTGGGACATGTGTACCTGGCAGCTGACTTAATCGAGGTCTTCCACAGGAGAGAATTTTGCCTCATTTGTGGCAGAAATCAAGGATTTGTTTTTGATTAGAATAAGTGTTTGAACAGAAAGATTTTCTGGCCCCAGATGCCAAGGTAGGTGTATTTTCATTCTGCATGTGATCAGCAGAGGGACCTAGGGACTGGCTTTGTTGTTTTCATTAGTGTGTGCTCCTTTTGTGACCTTGTGAAGCCACCTTCGCATCCCTACCCCTCAATTTCTTCCTGCAATGTTCCTGTAAGAGTATATGCCGTAGCACCGCGTTATTGCATGACCTACATCCTAGTAATAATAACTTTGATCTATGTGGTGTGAGTGCAAATGCTATTTTATTCACAGCTCCAGTTCTCAGCCAGCTTAAGGGTGGAGTCTCCCAAGCGGTGTTATTGCCAGTCGTGCCAAAGGATGTGGCTAGGACCTTACTGTGCTTTTCCAGTGTAGTTTGGCAAGGGTGTGGTGCAAATCCATCTCCTTCCAGTGACCTTGCTGCAAGGTCTTCGACCCCAGTGGATGTAGCTCAAAGGCTCCCTGTTGGCGAGGCTGGCGCTGGCCCAATGTCTGTGAGGTAGTGTCTTGGGCTTCGTGTCACACCAGCACGTGCGTTAATAACAAGTCTCATAAGAGCTTATAAGACAGTGAAAATGTTTTAATAGGCTCAATTAGTTAAGGCTCCTGCTTGAAAAGGTTGAGGTGGGACCATATGCTCTTTCCCTGAGGGTCCATACCACCAAGTGGCAGTAGAAAGACTCCTGTTGACTTCAACAGACACCAGTGAGCAAGGTGGTACTTGATGTGTTTTTGGAAAGAGCAGAGGAAGAGTTTAGATAGTGTAGCTACAGGGGCATGGTCTTGCCCTTCAGGAAGAGCATTTTTCATGGTTAAGGTGGCACAAAGGCATTTGAGAGGCTCCTGCCTTTTCCCACTCTCGGGTCAGGAGCTCGGATGATACAAGCATGTTCACCAGCAAATATGTAATACAAACAGGGGATACTGGTTCCCGAACTCGTTGGACCAATGTACAGTGATCCACATCATTCCCACACTGGCCGGGAAGTGAAAGTTACTCTTGACCATAGCTCTGCAGACTGTCTGTGGACCACTAGTGATTTGGAGATCACAGGTTTGGAGTCACTAACTGCCTAGGTGAAAACAGGACACTGGCATCAGCTGATACAGGAAGAAAACCAAGTATTTCAGCAATGAGATGTAGTGGTTGATGTTTCTCTCATCAGTTTGGTATAGGGTCTAGATAGTTTGATCATTATTTAAGCCCTGGTGTATCCGCATGTTGGATGACTTGGTCCTGGAAATTTGGAAATGGATCTTTTTGGAGGATGTTCAACAAAATGCAGGGTGTAGTGGATGTGTAGGTGTGCAGATTCTTATCTTAGGGGAGAAGTATGCATAGGCAAGGGAGATGTTTTGGATCTGTGTAGGCTTTCCTGTTTTTCTGTGCCTTTTGCTCCCAGCGTAGCAAAGACTGTATGGAAAGACGGGGACACTCCTGCATCCTCTGTGTGAGGAAGCCATGCTGTTTCCTAAGGCAATGTTTCTCGGATGTTTTGAAAACGTGACCCTCTTTTGGCTCCTCATCTCTGTGGGACTCGGAATTATCATCAGGTCAGTTCCTCCGGGTGAGGGTGTGCCAGTTGCCAGTGTTGCTGGCTGCAGGTATAAATACCATTCTCCCTTTCCACTCAGACAAACTGACTGCTTTCTGCAATTAAAAGCAGTTGGCTGTTCACAGGCTAATGTAGCACTTGCAACCAGTAATTACAAATGAGTTCACTTTCCACCTTAGGGAAGCTGTGTAGTTCGAGGAGGCACCATTTCATTGCAGAAATTGAAGACTTTACTCACTGAATCAACACTCCCAACATTTTGCAACCACTCACAGACTGGGAAGTTCAGTTTTAAGGGATCTGGGGACTTGTGCTCACACTCAGATCCTCTTGTGTGCGGTAGATGCTTTACTTTGCTGTACTCTGGTGGTAGAGTTGGTTTAAGCAAGGTGATGGATCTCTTCGGGTTTGCTGGTGCATACAGACCAATGCACAGAGAGCTGCCTCTCAGTAAGAAAATTGAAAGGATAATTTTGTAGCACTTTTGCCTGCCCTTTCCAGACGAAACACTGCATAATTTGACTGCACCGTGATTCCTGCCTTGCTCTGGAGAGGTGGGAGATTTGCAGCTGGGGCAGCTGAAGAGGAGATTACAGGAGCAATGGGTTGTTTGGGTGATAGCAACAGGACATAGTGCAACATGAAGTAGCTCTTGGCTTGTGCAAAACACTGTACCAACAGCAACAGAGCTATTAGCTTGAGATTTGCACCCCATGGCCCCCATCTGTCACTCCTGAATTCCAGCATCAGTGCTCATGGCTTTTCTCCTTCTTCCAGCTGTGCCTGGTGCTTGAATTCCCAAAATCTGTACTAGCAAAGCTGTTCCAGAGCTGATGCTGTTGTCCCTGGAGGATAGATAGTAGCCACCCTTACAGACGGTGGAAAGCAGCCAGCTTCAGAGGTAGGAGCTCTTTGCTAGTGGGGAATCCAGCCTCGCCTCTTGCCTGTCTTTGGTTTCCCCTTGTCATTATTCACATAAGGGCATATTCTGCTTATTGCTTCTCATGGAGGAAGATTTCTTTTCCTGGTGATACTCTTTTATGCAAGCCATGTTATTTCCCATGCTTTATTGCTTCTTGGTGATTTTCTTCAACATTGCAGCCTAGGCACATTAAAAACAGGATCCAAGTGCAGAAGGACACCCTCCCCACCATCCTCCATATCTCAGGGCAATATTGTTATTGCTTGCATTGGCTTTCCTGGCTGCCCCATCTGTCTCCAGCACCTCTTGTCACCTTCCATAGTAATTCCTGCTGATTAGCAAAGGCCTTTATCAACTGAGGCCCTTTAGCAGCCAAGTTCAGCCAACAGTTCTGACTTTGGCACGAGTTTCTACTTATTATAAAAGTCCTTCCCCCTCCCACCAGTGGAAACACTATGAATCATTTCCCTCCCCTTTCTTTGTCAGGAGCAAATGCCATCAGTGTTAGGACCCTGGCACTGGCTTTCTGACTCCAGGAAATCATGGATGAAACAATCCATGGAAACTGGGATCCCCATGTAAAAGTAAGACATTATTTTGTAAGGAACACGCCTCTTTTTTGGCTGCTGTCAGATTGCCATCTGGTTGACAATCACACATACTTCCATGAGAAACATAAAATGTTCTTCTATACTATAGTATTGTGCTGTTGAATTATCTATTTTGCATTGCAAGGTGGCAGTGTGTATTTAAATGCTCCATTTAAATAAACCCATAAACCATGGGAGTTGCATTGTGTTACAGGTGCCTGAGAGTTTCGGGCAGGACCCTGAGGTGGATGTCACAGCTTAAATGAGTTGAGGGGAATTTGTGTCGTATCTGATTGTACATCTGTGCTTCTTCAGTGTATAAAAATAATAACAGCTATGTGTAAGGAGTAGAAGCCTTCATAAAAATACTTGAGCAGCAAAATGGTTTTAGTTACACTGGAGGAAGCCCAAAAGGAGAACCTGTAACTGCATGAGGGCCAAATTCTTTAACCTTTTTTACTGATGCGACTCCAGTCTAACTGCAAAAAGAGTCTGACCTCCACTCATAAGCAGACTGTCTCTCAGAAGTTGATGTTAAGTTGAACATGTTCCTTGGCAATATATATACAGACCTGGTGCCTCCCAGGTTCTCAGGTAAAAAAGAGGAGAGAACCAACAGCACAGTAACAAGAACAACATGAAGAGGCAAAACCAGGAGCTCTTCCCTGCTCTTAGGAGACAGCTGACTGACAGAGCCTCCGCAAGCTGGAGCTTGTGTAGTCGGAGGCAGCACGTCTCCTTTAAACATAAATCAGATGAGACATTAGAGTATTTTTAATGCGCCCATTAGTCTTCAGGCTGTCCACTGTTGAATATTTATCGTATGGCTTGCTTCACATACTGCCCTCAGAAGTGTGGTGACAGTTCTTGAAGTAGAAGATTAAATGTGAATATGCATTTGTCCATCGTCCCTTTGACAGTGGGTTTGGACTCTTCCTAACCTCTGACAGATGCTCCTTGCTTGAAACAACTGGTGTCCTTGGACCAATCCATCACCCAGACATCTCTTTAAAGGGACTCAAGCTCAGCAATCAGAGAGTAAGAGCAGGAGGTGGATCTGTTGTCTGGTAGATTTGGAAGGGAGCTTAACAGCAATTTCCCTGCCTCCCTGTTGCTCCTGCCACAGCTCCCACTCGCTGCCTGGCTCCAAAGAGCAGCAAAGCTGGCAGCTTGGGGCTAAGCCATGGTCACAGTGGTGGGAAGATCATGAAGACATCTCTAGAAGGTCTCCAGGCTTAGATACACAGCACCTCTCCTTGGCAGTAAAAGGCATGGTTAGGAGAGTTGTTTTAGAGGCTGTCTTATAGCTTATAGATCACCAGTGTAGGGCAGTAGCTGCTGTGACAGCTGGCATCTGCTGTGATTGTAGGGGCTGTATAGCATATGTCCCCCTCCCTTGAAGAGGAAAGACTGATTCTCCTGCTAGGCATCCCCTCAGGGACTTCTAGTGCTTCTCTGCCTAGTGATGCCCGGTGCTGTCCTGCCTCCAGACTCTGCTCCACAGTGTCACCAAGCCCACCAGGAGCTGGGCTTCTTCCCTGCACGAACCATGTCCTTGACCATTTCAAAGCATTAGGCTGTGGACCCTTCTGGTGTGTTCAGCACAAACCTGTAGGCTAATGGGAGGACCAGAGAGAGTGTTGGGATGCTTTTAAGCCTGTTTGTTCTTGGGGTCCATGGCACATGTTAAAATCTGTGCTCCTCTAAGTATGAGGTTATGCAGGAATAAAGTGATATTCAGAGGATACCTTTAAGCTTGCAGAATCAGCAGCTGCCAGATAGACAGTCTCCTGCATAGCTTTGTTCTTCCCACTTTGTGCACCCGCTGTGTATACAGGAGGAAACTGAGGTCTTGTGGGAGAAGAGGTGTGTGGTCGTGGAATTAAAGACTACATCTATATATATACAGAGAGATGAAGGGATGACTTAAGATGTCCCCTACAATGCTAAACCTGATACTTTGCCTCTTATCCACATTAATTTCCTAGGAATAATATTTTCTTTAAAGAAAAAAGGATAAAAATAAATATTGTTATCCTGCATTAGCAGCAGGGCTGGAGCCCTGTGTCTTCCCCACATCTCTCTTTCCCAATGCTGCAGTCCTCAGAGTCTGTCCTAACGTGCCAGCCCTCCCTTGGCCTGGTCCGAGCCTGGCACATCAGTGAATGAAATATTTGCATGAGGCAGCGATGTCCCACGTAGCCTATAGCTTCCCATCTGAGTCCGAGACAGACTTCCCGTTCACTTCCTAGCTGGGCTGCAGCATGGTTAAAAAGCCGCTCGTCCTTCTGTAAAATGGGGGTGTAGTGCCTGAGGAGGCTTAAAAGAGCTGCAGTAAAATTCAGGAGAGGGGAAGCAGCACTGTAAGTACTCACATAGAAGTAGATCCCTTCCTTAGAGGTGTGGCAACTGCCCAGAGGAAAAGCCAAGCGGCACATAAACCGCTACTCCACCCTCACAAGGAAATTGCCTGGGCTGTTCTGCATTTACCAGCCACCCTGGGACTTCCCTGCTTCAGGTTAGCGCTGCATGAAATGCACCTTTCCACTGCCATCCTGAGGAGTCCTTGCTGGCTCTTAGGTGCCCCGCTGCTCAGCTGTCTGCCTGCTCTTTATTTCTTTATGGCAACCCTAAGTACCTCGTTAGGCAAAGCTTTGCATTAATGGGGTCTGTGTCCAGTGTACCCACTTGGAGAACGTAAAGAGCGTACAGCATGGGTCTCTTGGGTTACCTTCTTTTTCCAGTCCCATGGAACCTCCCCTGCTTTCAGAGGAAGACCAGTAGAAATGGGGAACTGGAGAAAGCAGTAGTAACTCATACTGGATCTTCAGTGGTTCCTGCTGGTAGGTCGTGATGGCTTTGGCCGAGCTTCTGTCAGCACAGTCTGTCTTCCCAGAAGAGGGGAGAGGCTGGGCAGTTGAGAAGTTGTCCCTCCTTAGAGGTGCTTCAGTACCCCGGCAGTGAGACTTCTCTGCCTGAGGACCCCCAGGATTTGTGAGGGGGTCCCTCCTTGCTGCCCACCAGAACTGGATGTGCTTGCGGAGTGTCCTTATTTTTCTTCTTGCTTTTTTCTTTGTTGACCGCTACTCCATGGTGCTCTAAACTATTCAGCCTTCTCCAGATCTCGGTTTTGAATGCCATACTTGACTGGGCAGCTACCTGATCTACCCCACAGCCCTCATCGAGCCTTTTCCAGCTTCCAATAGCAGAGAGAAAATCTTCCTTTTTCTGAAGGGATAAAAATGGAAGCACCTTCTGGGCTTTGCTTCATCCTAACACCACAGTCATCCTGATATTTTCCATTTCCATTTAAGGACTGAATTAAGACTCATCATATCCTGGGGTCTTTTTTGTACTCTGTGTTTAATATAGCATTCTTTATTATATTTATCTTGTTTCTTATGTTTGAGTCTTTCATTTATTATGTTACTTTGAAGACTGGGCCTCCCTGTAAACTGTCTTTTTAGGAAAGCTGAATTGCATTTACAGGAGATCTTTAATGTGTTTAAGTCTTTGGTTCCTTTATGTTTTTATATGGTCACCGGTTCGACTTTCGACTCATGGCTTGAACTGAAAACAGGAAAGCCAGAAAGTGAGAATGTTTCCAAAATGTCGCTTTCTCTTTGCAGTATATTTATAAAAGTTGCAAAGAAATACCAAGATCTCCCACACCAGCATTTCTGGAGCACTGAGAAAGGAACTAGTCTTTTCTCTACAGCTACCCCCACACCCCTTCCCCCCAAAGAAGCAGCTTACTGCAGTTATGCAGTACAAGTAGAGTGTGATCCTGGAGGCTATCAGAAATAATAAGAAATGTTTTGGATGTGCAGGTAGTTCTCCCCATTTACCAGGCAGAGAAGCAGCAATGTTTTGGTGTGTCCAAAGTTGGTCAGTGCAGGGAGATGGAAATGCCACTTTCCTTCTCCAGCAGCTTTTGACTAAATCACTCAAGCTCAGATGAATGTCTCAGACAGCTATTGAAGATTTCCCCTGTGCTCTGTGACCATGTGGCATCACATCCTACAGGGACGGCTCGGCACCAGTTTCTTAATGAGATAACCACAGGGAACCTAGAGAGATAAATTTATGGCACTAGGAAATGGCTTTACCTCACAGGACAAACTGTTTTGCTGACAGAATTGGGGATAGAGATAAACCGCTTGCTCCTGTCTGAAACAAAAGGCTTTAACACCTTCCAGATTAGCAGCTATGGAAGAGAAGGCAACCAAAAGGGGCAGAGTCTGGGAGGGTTTAAAGCCTCTGCTACTGGACTGTTAAAGGCTGCCATTTCATTAACCTCTCAGCTTGTGTAATCATGACAAAATCAAAGCCACGTATTCAGATTTTGGGTCTGATTTCATTTCCTAGTCCATTTTCTTATCCCATGATCTGTGTATGAGTATCTCATTTGCCTGTTGGCAGAAGAAGTTTGGAGCAGGGGGTGGTATGTATGTCAGTGGTTTTATTATGTAGACATTTCATGGACTAAATAATGCTGGCAGATACTGTTTTCTTCCACCACAAGGAGAACATATAATTTATTCTTGTCCCATTACATTAAAAGAAATACAGCACAAAAGAAAAAGGGAAGAAAACCACCAAAAAAGGATATGAAGATATAATCCCTTCAAGCCAAAAAAATACCAACTCTATGACATCCTTGTGTGTGGGGGAACTCAGCTCCTAGATTATTTTGATAAACTTTGTTACAATCAATTTCACACAAAACCCAGCCGTTTATTTAATCTTAACTGCTTGCAGAAATGTCATCCAGTAAGGATACTGAGGTTGTTACTTTTTTTACTTTCAAAAAAAAAAAAGAGAGAGTTAGTTTATTTTCCTTCTATTATTTGGTTTCCCTCTGTAGATTTATAAGGGCTCTGCCACCAACAGCCTTGTATTTGCTTGTGAGCTGGCTGTGTGGTTTGTCTGCCTGCAAGGGCAGGAGCATCTGCAGCGGGAGGCGGCTGAGTGGGCAGGATGGGGTGTAGATGGAGCCTGCATCGCACCCCAGCGATGCTCCCTGCCTTGCCAGCACGGATATGCCAAAGCAGCCCCGAAGTAGAAGGGAGTCATAACATAGTGTCGGTCCATTCCAGGATAACACCATCACTAAACGGGAACCAAAACTTTTTGTGTTATCTACAGGATGAAATCACAAAAACTCCCTCTGCCCCGTGAGTGGCTGTGATCCCCTTTCGGCAGCTTACACAAGCAGGACTTCGGCAGCAGTCGCCGAGGTTTCACAGAGCTGCTGTGCCTGTGGTAGTTGTTGGCTGTGTGCTGCATCTCCTGTGCAAACTTAAGATCAGCAGCATCCAGCTGTGAGAGGTGCCATGCACGCTCCCGTAATAGCTATTGCCCCGCATCCCTCCGTCGTGGGGCCCGTGTTTCCGTGTGGTTTGCTCCGAGGGCAGGAGTGGATCTGCTGCTCACACCTCCTCTGAGCGTGCCATCCTGTCTGTCTTGTAGCGACCGGGGGCTGCACTCACACAAAGCTGCTGCTGTGCAAACCTCTCCAGTACTGGGACTCCACTGGGGGCACAACGGGGTTGCAGAGCTCAGCCACCGGCATTGCCAGCAGCCGTGGTGGGAGCCAGGGATGAAACCCCATCTGCTGACCTTTCTGCTCAGCGCTGCTGCGCTGTGTACCGCATGGCAGGCAGTGCCCCTAACCCTCCCCTTTCATCTGTTCCTCCTCAGGCAAGATCCTGTTCCGGAGGAGCCATGTCCGAGACGTAGCTGTGAAGAGGCTGAAGCCCATCGACGAGTACTGCAGGGTAAGAGCTCCGGGGGAGCGTCTGGCAGCCCTGCTGGGTGCAGGCTCACAGCCACCACCAACGCTGGGCTTTCCCTGTTGGATACTACTAAGAGCTTCATCTGTGTTGAGTCCATCATAAGGAAGGATGGTCCTTCCCAAACACCACCAGGACTAACAGGGCAGGTGAAAACAGGCTGCTGTTTGCTCCCAGGGTCCTCAGAGCATTTTCCCCTGCAAACATTGTGCACCGGGTTGGTGCCTCATGTACTCAGTAAAGGCCGTAAGCCTCCTCTGCCCTAAATGTGGATTTTATTTCTACTTCAACCTCCATGAATGCAGGAGTTGAGCAGGCAGAGAGGCACAACTAAGATGGCGTTTTCTTCTGTTCCCTGCCCGTCTGTCCCCCAGTGCCACATGAGGGACAGTGCTGGCTGGCACAGCACTGGGGGTGGACTGGTGGCTTCCAGGAGTGCTTCTGATGAGTGAAAGCCTGGAACTTTATTGCAGGACAGAAAAGCATGGTTGTGTTGCAAAGAAGTCACTTAATCTTTCCTTTCTAGCTTAGAATTTATGATTTGATGATAATTAATCCTCTGACAGTAGACTAAAAGTCGTTTCGAAGCAAGGTGGATACCCAGTTTTTGTAGAGGTATCGAGCGTGTCAGTCAGCGCATAGTTTAAACCCCAGACTTCCCCTCTTATTTCCCGTGAGGTTTTCCTTCTGTTTTTAGAAAGCCAGAGGAGCAGGTGGAGGGGAAAAAATACATTCCCAAGAACTTCTCCAGTCAGACATTTGCTCATCCAAAATTGGGAGCAGATCGCTGAAGTGCCTGAGGCGTACTGGAGGGGGGCAGTGAAACCCATGCCATCTGCACCCCCCGGGTGAGGAAGCTGTGATTAAAGTCTTATCTCATGAGATCAGGCTCTCTTGTGCGACAATTAACGCACTGTCTTCCTGCCGGCGGCTGAACGGCTTTCTTTAAAATATGTAGGGTCTCACTGTGTCCCCAGCCGCCCTCCTTCAGACAGGAACTGCCCGCGACAGGAGCGGTGAGGGCTGATGTCAGGGTTCACCCAGCAGATGCGCGGTGGAGAAAGCAGTGACTTACGCCGGGGGGCAGCTGCTTCTCTGGGACCCCATTGTCTGCGCCCCAGACAGACCCAGCCAGGCCCGCCGGCGCCCCGCCGGTCACGGCTGAGGGATGTGTTGTGGCGTCGGCCGCTGGCACGTTGGTTGACACCGCAGCGCTGTGATTGCCGCCCTCCTCCTCGCTTCCTTTTTTCTCTCCTGGAGAAGTCTGGCTCAGTTTGCTCTGGTTCAGATGATACGGGGAAGATTTGATGCTGCTGCCCAGCTCGGAGACATGGCTGGATGCTTCCCCAAAGCCAAGCTGTGTCCTTAATCCATTTATTAATAGGCACTGCTTTTATGAGCATAGACCAAGCTGTATTAGGTTAGACCCCAGTTTCCTCTAGCCCAGTGTTTCCCATCTCCAGCAGCAGCCACAGTGGTGCCCAGCAAAGAGTATGGGTAAACATATAATGACTTCTCCAGAATATTATCCTGGCTTCCAGTGATCTCTGGCTCACAAGTTTCTTGTGCCTGATGTAGTGTCTTTTTATTTCATCTGCAGTTTACTGTAATTTGTATTTAATTTGCCTCAGTACTTCACAGTAGAAGATTTTTAAATCTGGATGGCATTGGAGAGCGAGGCTCGTAGTCACTGAAAAGCTTGAGCAGACATTGCATCTCATGTCTGCATGAGTGCTTCAAGAGGGCTATATGCTCCACAGTGTCTTTCTGCATGAGATGTCAGGTCTTTAAGGAAAGAAGGCCCTGGCTAACTCATCTGCCCCCCTGGGGTGTATCTTGTTGGAGCGTATATGAACTTGGTTGTGCCTGAACAGCCTGGGCTGCAGGTAGGTAGGAGCTTCAGCCAGTGCTGGGAAGTAAAGCAATGTCAAGCCTTTTTCTCCACCCCCTGCATTTGACTCCAAACCCGTGCGCAGACATTAATTTGTGTCCAGCGTGGATGGTAGGCAAGCTCGTGCCTACTCTTCAAAAACAGCGTAGATGTAGCTATGATGTCCTGCCTATCATCCAGTATGGGCTGATTTCTTCTGCTTCTACTACAGCCTCCTCCTAATTACAGGGAGTAAAATGAAGATGGTAGCGTTCACGCTATTGCCTGGCACAGGACCTACCCAGTCATTCTTAAATCCCACAGCACACAGTTGGCAACCTGTGTAAATAAACAGAGGGACCTGAGAGTTGCAACTCATACCTCTCCCAGCCTTTCTAAGTCTGCACATTTTATGAGAATACGTTTTTCTTTTGAACGTTTATCGTTCATGCAATTTGCATTTATTCAGAGAGTGGTTGTCCTATGTTATTGCTCTTCCAAATCTGGCCCAGGATATGAAAGTCCACAAGACTGAAATAATGATGAAAATCAGGCACTGAACTTCAAAGGTACAAAGAATGTAGGGAAGCAACTTGTAGAAGGAGAGCTTCTTGGTACAGTGAAGTCAGTGGTAGTTCTGTTACTGACCTTCAGCAGGGATAGGATTTCATCTCTGGGGCTTATCAGAGGCTTAAAATTCAGAAATGCTTTCCTGCTACCTTCACTGAAGGTCACCGCTTACAAGGTTTCTGGGAACATGACCTTCATAACCTTACTGTAATCTTTCCATCCCAGTATGAAGTTAACCAGGAATGACAGAAAGCTGTGAATTGGGAACAGAAAATTAGGTGGTGAGTCTGAACCAGAGTGGCCTTACTTCACCAGCCTAAACCAGACACTCTCCATTCAGCTGTAACTACAGAGGGAACCTGAGTGACTCGCTTAGCTCCAATGCTAACTTCCAGAAAGCTGAAGTGAAATGCAATGAATCCTCTCTTGGTGTACGAAGGGAAAATGTTGGGGGGTTTTTTTGCTAATAAAATAATATTACTTACTACTGTTTCCTACTCTGTGGCAGCTACTGGTGCATGTGTGTGATTTGAGAGTGGGATCATGCCCACCTCTTTGGAAGTGTTAGCTGTTTTCTGCATTTCTTCCCCTGTCTGGTGGATGTTTTGACTCTTTAGAGAATTGTATAGAACTGTAGAGCAAGAGCATCATTTTGACAAGTTCAGTCCTGCTTCTATTAAAGAAGAGTGCAAAGCTTATGTCCCATGCTAGTCCTAAAATGGGTAGGCAGGCAACATGTTTCATTTTGAAAAATTTAGAGAATTATGCTGGAATGATGTGGGTGAAGTTGATGGAGAAAATCTGATATGGGATAATAAAATGAATAAATGAGACAATAGACCTTTGTCCGCTGGAATCTGTGAGGAAGCAGAGGAGGGAGGCAAGTTCAGATGCAAAGTTTGTGGTAATTTTTTTGCCAGATGAGGGTTCTCCATCCATTTTGCCTGCCCTGGAAAGACAAAGCACAGATGGGCCCCGGCAAATGAGCGGTGCAAATGTTCGACCATTTGTTGTTTTGTTTTTGCAGACTGTCTCTGACAGAGCGTGGTGATTTGCATGGCTGAGAAGCAGGTCTGACTTCTGCTGCTTGGATGTGTTGTGGTTCCTGCGCTGGGCACAGGAGCAGTGACAGGCAGAGGCCGTCTGAGAGTTTGTGGGGATACTTGGCAGTAAGGGGAGGTCTGCAGAATGTTCTGTATCAGGGGCATGAGCCCTCCGCACCCTACAGCACAGGCCTCCCGACCCCTCACGCCTGGCTGATTCTTCATTGCCTTGTACCAGCTTAGAGAAATGCCATTGCAGAGTTAATAGTCCAGTGTTTTTGCTAAGGCCGCAAGAAACTTTGAAGTTGCAATGAAAAACAGAGGAGTGGGGGACACAGGGGAAGATTTCCAGGACTTTTCTCATCTGTAAACATGAAAGTGCAGGGTTTGGATGTCCTTACTGGTAACCTGAGTGAGGTACCAAACAAACTAAGTTTTGCCAGTAAATGTGTTCTGCCCACTGGAATTGGTATCGCTGGATGATTTCCCTCTTAACTGTAAGCCTGGAATTAGTTTAGTGTGATTTAAGGTCATTTGGGCTCATTGGGCCGGGTTTTCTTAATTTGTTTAGGAGTTTTTGCCAACGTGAAAGAAAGAGCAACTTCATAGCCTTGGCTTGCCTGGGGCATTTTATTTATTAAGCTTTTGATCTCCCAAACACACCTCTGGTGTGTGCTTGTCCAGTATGTACCGTCCTGTGTTCAAGAAGGACCTCTCAGGTTGGTGGTTCACAAAACCACCGCTCTCCTTACGCAGCCCTCTGGGAAGACTCAGGCCAGCATTTGCAGACTTGCGTCTTTGTGCGTGTTGATCCTAATTGAGGGAAGCATCTTTGTGCAGGGAAGCTTTTAAGATGTGAAGTCCCATTGTCATAAACACTTCCCTGAATTTGTCACATGCCCTCATGCTGTCCCGACTGGAGGTGGATTTAAGTAGAAGCTTACAGGCTTTTCTGTAGTGAGGCTTGAGTACCCAAATGCATGCCACCTAAATAAAAATTAGATGAGCAAGTCACATCAGTGCCAGGAAATATTGGTCATTCTTTTATTAATGTTCACAGTGTGAGAGACCGCACTTCAAAAACATAATTACCTCCCTCTTGGTCTCTCAGTCCTGCCTCTCTTTCAAGGTTCAATCCTTGAGCCTGTCAAGACAGATACACAGATGTTTCTGTCTCTGTCCATTGTACAACTAAGCTAGTGCTGATTGAAGATGGAGTAATGGTTAGTCCTGGCCAAGAACGAAAGAGTTTAAAGTGAAAAACTTTCAAACTTCAAAAACTTTCAAACTTTCAAACTTCAAAAAATCTGTCATTTTTTAATCTACAATTCAGAATCTACATTTAATCAACATTTCAGAATCCTGATGTGTTTAGACCAGCTGCAGTAATGAGAGTTAATAATTGCAATGCCCCTCAGCACCTGGAATAGAGCCTTGCTTTCCATTGCCTTATGGTCCTTCCATGCCAGAGGCCCAGAACTATGTCCCAGTTACTTCCAAAACTCTGCACACTCTTTTCCTCCCTCCCTCAGCTTTTTATTTATTCCCGCATCTCCCACTTTTTCTCCAGTCTGAGTCACCACCATGTACTCTTCATCCATGTCTCTGTCTGACACTCAGTGTTTGCCATCCAACCTCCACACTTCAGTGCTTTGGGTTCAAGCTTGGAGTTACTTGAGGCTCTCAACAGAACAGAAATGGAAAGTGTTTTCACGTAGGTGAAACAATTTATTTCTCTGTTCTGAGAAATGAACTGTTTTAATTGCACCTTCCCCCTTGCTGGACTTACTGCCATTCCCAAATATCTGGCACTAATGATTAACCTTAATTAAAATGATAAACAATTGAGAACATGATACTTGCTGTGAAAAGTCAGGGAGTCATAACCATGCGGTGCTGTCAGCTCTCTCTGTGTATTTGTGTGCAGAGTTGGGATTAACCCCATTGAACGTTAGGGATCCAAGAATGGTATATGGGCTCCCTCAATGGGCTGCGGGGAGAGACAGTCAATGATTCACCCCACCCAGAGCAAGATGTCCCTGGTGGGTAGACAGAGCAGCCCCTGAAGGCACTGGTCTTTCTCTAGTGATTATACAAGTTGATAGACAAGTGTGACCAGTCTCCCATTTTAGACATATAAAGTTCAGTGGGGTGAATATCGTTCTGTGCGTATATACGTACATGCTTACATGCAAGGTGTGTATCTCTACATATACGTGTTTGTGCATCTGTTTTTTACAAATGTATCTGCTTAAATGCAACACGCAGCACTCAGTGCATCCTTACAAGTACTTACATGGTTTTATACCCATGTGCATATATTTTGTGAAGCCTTTGAGCTGTAACATCATCCCACAGAGCTGTCTGCAGTTCATGTAACCTTAAGTGATGAACCCCTGCTGGTGCCTGGTGCTCTGTTTGCTTCGAATGCCATGTGCGGCGTGCAGCAGCCTGCCTGCAGATGAGCTGGCACTGTGTGAGTGGGGCTGCTTGCTCACGCCCTGCCTGACGTTACAGCTTTTCTAATAGCCTTTCGAATCATCCGCTCTGCAAGAGTGTCTGAAACCTGTAATATAGAGAGACAGACATCATTACAGGCTGAAATAACACATAAAAGCATATCTCCTAAGGAGCGTGTGAGTCTGAGCAGTGCACGTCCGCCTTTGTATGCCGAGCAAGGAAACATGCCATTACTGATAATACTCGGTGGTTGTGCAAGGCTGAATTCTTCTCACTGGCACTTTTTATCTCTCACCTTTCCTGTTCAAATTCCTTGCTGTTTCTGGATGCTTGCTGTTTGTAGCTGTGTGCATTTACCTCTGGTTTCCACATCCCAGAAAGAATGTCACTTCCCTGTCCTTTCCATCCTTTCACCATCTGGTTTCTTCTTTTTCATTACCCTTCTTTTCTTGACCCTGCAGTCTTTCCTTCAGGCTGTTGCAGCTCTGCCCTGGAACTGTCTTGCTGGAAATGCCAGAAACCTGCATTTTCCCTTTGCAGAGTGACAGCAGTGTCCCTCATCTCCTCAATGCACTTCTTGTTCACTTGCTGGAATCGTGTTGGACTTGGCTTGCTCCTTGGTGGACGTTGTGTGTTTGCTGAAGAGATGTTTGTTTCTCAAAAAAGCGTTGCTGCTCCCTGTCACTGTCCAAAATCAATAGACTGACTCTGCCTGGATTTACACCCTTGTTTGCACTTTCTTACCCTTTCTTAGCAATTCTTACCCTTTCTTAGCAATTCTTACCCCTTCTTAAGGTTTTGTTCCCTACCAAAAACAAGTAAAAATTGACTGGCTGCAGACTTACACCGGAGCTCCCTGAAAAACACGCAATGGCAAGTTACTACTGGGTGGATTTCATTTCACCTTCGTGCACTGGGCTGAAAATTGCAGTACTTTGGGAGGTGATTCAGAAGCAGGAGAGCCTGCCCTGCCCCAGGGCTGCCATGTTTGTCAGGTGGGAAGGTGGATGACTGGGTGTGGAAATGGCTTCGGCTGATTGTTATCCACTGCCTGCGAAAGCCTGGAGTCATGAAGGTGCTTTTCAGTTACCTCCCTTCGGCCTGGCAGGACCACAGTGCTCCTGGAGATTTCCAGGCAAGGGACCACTGATTCCGGGGGTCAGATTTCCTAAAGCTTCTAAAGATTTAAAATGCAAATCTCCACGGCAGCTTGGTAGGATTTGCGCTCCTCCATCACTGAAAAACTGCTCTGTGTTCCAGCTCAGTATTGACATCTGTAGCCTGTTTTTTGGGAAGGGTGAACACCTGTGACCTGTAGGGAAGTGGTGACTATTTGAGAAGGTGTCTGATGTCCAGGACCCCCTGTGATACGTATAACTTGGGTATTTGTGTTTCCCTAGTAATGATACGTATCATTTGCAGTGCTTGCTCTTGCCCCATTGACTGCACAAGACCAAGCCCTTTGAGATTTCAAAACACACTGTAGATATTAAGTATCTGAGCCTCGTAACCTTTCTGCGGATTAGGTAAGTGTTATTGCTCAGCATTGTAAATGGGTAACTGAAGATATATCCCTGCTGAATTTGATGGAAAGAGGTTAAGTAACCTGCCCGAACTAAGAAGGGCGTTAGTAATAGAGCCATCACTAAATCTCAGCCCCATCCGCTGTTGGTTAGACAGCGTTGCTCCTCTGTGTAAATCTGTCTCTTGCCTGAGATGGAGCTGAATAAAACATGCTTTAATGTTGTCTGTGTCCTTGTTAGCCTGTGCTGGCGAGGCATTTCTCTTTCTCTTTCAACAGGCCGTAATTGTTACTATTCCCGGGCAGTTTCTGACTTCCCAGTGTTAGTCTTGATTTGCCAGCTGGATGCATGCATTTATGCACACTAGGAATAAGGGCAGAGAGTTCACACCTTTGTTTTGCTTTTAGGCAAGACGGCAAGACTGAGTAGATAGCAGTGGGGACCAGGGCATCCTCCATTCAAAATAAAGCACTTGAGGTTTCCACTTGTTAAGTTTCATCCTGCATTAGTGCAGCAACCAGCAGCGCTCTGTACACATGCCCCGGCACTTGGACCTGCCAGGCTGTTGCCAGGCTTCAGCACCTGATGCTGCTTCCTTGTTGCAAGCTATCTTTTTCTGCTCTGTAGTGCAGTTGCACGTGACCAAAGGCCAGTACCTTGTTTTTCACAGGCCTGCTGATATCAAATGGATTTTCCTTGTGTTTTTATAACATCCCTCCACCAGGGAAGGGAGAGCTGTATGTCTGGATGCACTTGGCTTTGAATTTCAGGCCACCTCAAACAAGACCCCATCATGTAATACTGGAGACCTGCAGTTGCAGAGCAGGATTTTTTCATTTTTCAGCTGTTTTCCTTCACATCCCCAAGCAGGAGTTGTCTTGGAAACAAATCTGGCCACTTCTAAAGCCTGGTTAAAAACAGCCACAAGGTTAACCAACTGCCCTGTCCTGCCTTCATGCTTTGACTGGGCCTTCTGGTGTGTCTGACCAAGATCAATCAGATGTCTCGTGGATTAGTATAACCAGTTCGCCCTAATGCACCTTCATTTAGCTCTGGTGCAGTTTTTCATCCATCTTTCAAGATTGTTTGTCCTACTTTCAACTAGCAGAAGAGCCAGAAAATCTCATTTTGTCAAACAGGTTTACAGCACCTCTAAGCAGCTTGATCTATATTTAACCTGTGGCCTATTTTCAACATAACTTAGCACAGGAGGAGGTGAACTCCAGCCTCTTTTCCTCTCCTGCTGGTCATTTCTGAAGGCAATCCCAGAGTTGTGTCACTTAGAGCTGTTGTCCCATCTCTGCAGGCTGGGGACAGCTCTTTGGCCTTTTTTGGCACCATCGAGCTCTAGATTCTGAACAGCATATTCATAGCACGTTTCTGCATTGCGTGCTTGTCTCATTGGTTTGAAGTCTCACTTTCCAATACACTTCAACATAATGTGGTTGCTTCCCAAATTGTACTTAACTATTGCTGAATGCAAGAAGGGCTGCGTAGCTGTGCCTTGCAGAGTACGTGGACGTTGTTAGCCAGGATGTACTGCGAAGCCTTCTTCATGCAGAAACAGCCTCTCTGCCTTTTTTTTTTTCCCAGACACTTAATCAAACTTCCTTTCCTGTTAATTTAGGAGCAAATTGTTGTTTGCTTTTTTTTTTTTTTTTTTTGCAAACTCTGCTTTTTCTGTTGACAGTGCTTAATGGAAAGCTTTATGGAGCACATTTATCTGTTGTATTAGTGGGTGTTGAGTCTGTAGATTTTCACTGCTTGGATTTGTGTGCATTGACATAAAGCCTGTAATCCCTAACTGCATTGTTTGAGGTGCTGTGCAAACACATGTCACGGAGACTGTCCCAGCCACAGAGCACTTATCTACTCAGTGTTATGGTTTTGCACGTGTGGACCAAATTCTGTTCTTGTACACATGGCACAAAAATTACATTGCCTGACTCTAAGAACCATTGCTTGTCTCAATTCATTGCATCCTAGTTGACATTTGCAGTGAAGACATGCTATTTCTTTTCTTCTCAGGTAAGTAGCCAGGCGTGATGTTTTCCTTTTGTATTCCCTCCCCCCTGCCAGGACTGTTTTGCCTCCTCTTGCTTGGTAGTTTAGATGTTTGAGGCCATGTTTTGAACTTGACTTTTCTAAGTGCTTCTCCGTCCCTGTTTTGTTTTGCAGGCACTGGTTCGGCTTCCTCCTCACATTTCACAGTGCGATGAAGTCTTCAGGTTCTTCGAGGCTCGCCCAGAAGACCTTAACCCTCCAAAAGAGTAAGTGGTGTGACAGATTTCCAGTGGTGCTCAGTTCATTTTGATTAGCTGGAAGGAAAAGGTCATTTGGTTTTATTACTGCTGTAGGTGTGGGAACAGATTTTGTAGCTTTCAAGCACTACGTAGAAAATGCCCAGCAATTACGTACAACCACGCCAGGTGTGTGGAGGACAGGGGATTCAAGCAACCCTCAGACACAATTTTCAGCCATCCTCCGCCCACCTTTGCATTGTTTCTTGCTGATGGTTCTAATGAGGGAACCTCCCCTGGCTTGTGGGTTTTACCTGATAATTATCACCAGAGTCATTTAGTTCCCAAAAGCATTGGCTCAGTAGCAGGGGGAAATCCTGCCAGTAAGCACTTGGCTTATAATTACCAGCTGCTTCTTTAAATGTACTCCTGCCCAGAGATACTTAGTTATCTGAAGGGAGCAAGATTGTGGTACAGATCCAAAAGTGTCTCTGGAGAATCTATTCTTTCTTAGCAGGAAGCCACAAAAGGCTGGGAAAAGAGTTCCCATTGAACACGAAACAGAATCGTAGCCTTTACCTTGGAGCAGACAGGCTGATTCATGCTGATGCAGTCAGGGTTCAGAGGACTGATTTATCCAGGGAAAGCGTTGGCAGGAGAGTATTTACAAGCAACTGTGCCGCCTCGCCTGATATTTCCTTTTCTCCTTCATACCGAACAGGATATATTTTTTTGTGCTCTGCAATAAGATTTTGACTTGCTCCCATTGTGTTTTGTGCTGCTTTGTTGCACGATTCGAAACTTGATTGCAAGCTGTGTTACTGTAATTTGCTTTCTCCAGTGTTTGCACAGCCCATTGGGTAAGGGGAGATGGATATAAAGCTTTTGGGGTTTGGGCACTTCAGCGCATGCAAACCTGTAGTTAGCGGAAAGATTCGTATCGGTTTCAGCTGTCTGTTCCCATGCTGAAGAGAGGAGAGGACCTTTGCAGTTTGATTTCTCAAACTTTGTCTCTTGCACATACATGGTTTTATACAAGGGGACATATTAGCATTTGTACTAAGGAAAACACTGCTAGTGTAGCTGAGAGCAAAGTCTTTTTTGGTTTTTGAATAGAAAAAGAGCAGTTTTTAAAGCAAAGGTCTGGAAAAAGAGCTGATTTTTTTTTCCTAGCCAGCCTTGTTTTAGAAAAATGTCTGGGGTGAATAAATACAGTTGCATGTCCATTGTTAAACACATATTGCAAACTGACAAACCATTGCAGCAGGGTATGCCTACACTCCGAGACCTGCTGACCATCACAGTTTCCATTTACAGGTCTGTAAGAAGGTTTGCACAGGTTGCTTGATCCCACAACACCCCTCTGATGCAAGGAGACATCCCCATGTGCCAGGCAGAAACAGACACCCAAAAGAGGAGTGAGGTCCCCAGCGTTATGGGAGTGTTCACCTGGAAGATCTCAAATGGACCTTGGGAGTCTGCTGTAAACACTGTTTAACACTCCTGTCTGCTTTCTGTACTGATACGGACCCTACAGCATTAGGCCTGAGTAAAATAGAGTCAGGATTGGATCTCGGCAAGGCAGGGAATGGGGACCAAGGCCCACGCCCGGGCCGGCACTAGCCATTATGGCTTTCTTTCCCTTTTCCCTCCTACAGGTTGTTGAGGGCCTTTTGCTGAGCTCCCTGTTCAACAGCCTTACAGCAATTTTCAAGTTATCCACTCGCTCCCCTCCCCAGAAAAACAAAAAAGACTAAATTTTCTCAGCCCAAGCCTTGCATCTTATTCCAACCTAGTAATAAGTGTGATTTATTTCCCTGGAAAATGTAGAGCAATAACCTGATTAAATCTCACTTCACTAATGTCTGCAAGACATTAATCTAGCTGGGTTTATACAAATCCTACCTCGTCTTCTGTAAGCAAACTGATCTTAGGGAAGGTGTCTAAGGTTTCTGCTGGGAGCGCTTCACAAAAGATGTATTGTTGAAACTGAAGATTAGTCTCTACAAAAAGATGATGTAAAAGCCAATGGAAACATCTTAGTGTTTTTCTTCTGTGAACTGAGGGGGAAGGGAGGAGATCTGGGGCTCACTGGACCACTGTGTAGGGTCCAGGGGAAGGGCACCTCCAGGGTGATTCTCAGCCTCAGCAGTCACTGCAGGAAGGAGCACGATCAGCCAGAGAAAACCCTGATTTATTCCCTTGTTTGGCTATTCTGCCAGCCCCTCCAGAAACAGTGAGCTAGTGGTGCCCAAGCTCTGTGAATTCAGTCTTCCTTGCACCTCATGGTCCACCGTTCATCTCCCTCGGGGTGTTAGGGGTGTAGCCTGCGGGCAGCATCTAGTCTACCCTAATTATTTTATCTATTTCTTCAGCTGCTTCTTTTAGCCCTCAGTGCAGAGGCGGTCCGTATATTGGTATATCAGCATAGACATGGCATTCATCTGGTTGGGTTAAAGGAGGACAAATATTGCCAAGTGAGGGACTCAGCCACCAAGGGATGGCAGACTGGAGTTGCTTGTGCCACTTTCATGTCTTCTCTCTGTGCACAATGAACTGGTCTTTAGTGTCATGATCACCTGCTCTGTTCTTCTGCAGCAGCTCAGCCTCATAAGACAAAGCCTGACCTAGAGTTTAATTAACAGATTTTCAGGAGTGTAGCCTTAATCCCATGGGCATTTGGGTTTTTGAGCCCAGAGAGTTCATTGATTTATGGCATGTCTGCAGAGCAGTGGCTGAGCACGTGCTCCCAGCCAGAAAAACATGGAAGCTTAAACTTCAAGGGAGGAGGCACAAAAAAATCTGATTTACCTCGCAGCTGGGATGTGCAGAGAGGTATCCATGCCGTAATTGCTGAGCCATGACTTGCTATGGTGCATGTGCAGCAGTTTATGTATTACTGCAGTAATTCAGCTGCGAAGCTGTGCCCTTCACTTCTGTTCCTATTGTCCTAAAAGAAACCAACATTTCCCTGTAGTCCCTTAGGCACTTTTACAAATGTGTTCCCAGCTTCTTCCTTCTAACTCTTCATCTGCCCTACCCTTGCCTCCTCCCTGCTTTGGTGTGCTCTCCTCCCCGGGTTATGGCTTGCAGGCTGCTCCCTGCAGAGCCATTTCCTACTGCTGCTGAGCTCCGATTGCCCACAGTGCTGAGCAGCACACAGTCCAGCTATAATAAAATCTGGACTTTCCCAACACTATTATAATCCGGCCAATTTGTTTGGTTGGATTTGCAGCTTAGATTTTCTGTTTCCTGTTTTGGTGATGGTCCAGGCTTTTGAGTCCTGTGACAACAGGCAGAAGGTATTCCTCTCAGCCCCATTAAAGCTCTTCTGGGTACAGCAGCTTACAGGCAGATAGCTGGAGAGATGTCTCAAGAAATCACAGCGTTTGAACTGGCTGACAGTCTCCTCTGAGTCTGCTCCTGCTGGTGGAGCTAGCTCCAGGTCAGATAGCTCCCAACAGCAGCTTTCCTTCATGCTGCATGGGAGAGACCATAGGATGACACTAAATCACTCTGTGGGATAATGTGGGAGCTCTCTCAGCCCATTTCATGTGGTGAAAGCATGGCCTTTCCAGGGGAGCTGGCACGCATTGGGAGCACCGATGTGCAAGGCAGGGTTTGGAGCTCCCGTGCTGGTGTTTGCAGGGCAGCCGCTTCTGCTGCTCTCGCTCTGCTCTGCCCATTAGCTGCAGAGAAAGCAAGCTTCAAACCATCAACTCTGGTACAAGAGGTGCAGTTTTCAACTGCTTAGGTTTGTAATATGTGGAATTTTAGTGTTTGAGCAAATGCATATGTATATAGGCGAATGGCTGGGCTTGTGTCTTTTACCATGCCCGTGTAAGGACCAGATCCTGCATTGCTATGGGAAAAGATACTGTAAGGTAAGAAGGCCATGCATTTTTATTTATCCATTATTCTAAGTTAAAACACCATGTCACTGAAAGCCATTCATTTGCTGGATACTTCTGTTAATAATTATAATTACTGATAACTAAGCCAGAGGTGGATTAATTTCAGACTTCTACTGGGGATTTAAATTCAAGGCTGAGGTCAGGCCAGGGCTCATAGTCAACAAACAAAATCTCACAAACCATTTTTTTAATGATTCTTTTTTACTAGAAATAACAGAAATACCCAAAGAAAAAGATTAATCAATTAGACATTGCATATGGTCCACTGCTTTTAGGGCTTTTTTGCAGTGAGGTTCAAAATATCACTGCCAGACCACTCATGTGAGAGGTCACTTTTTCTTTCTGAGTCTGGATCCGGGCTAAAAAGCAGACCAAGAGCCAAGGATTCAGTTCTCCAATACTCGCCCTGCAGAAATGCACGCAAGCTCAAACGAGATTTCTATTTAAACCACCACTAATAATATTAACAACTGAATTTAAAGCAATGTTCAGTATCTGAGAATATTTTTCCTATAAGAATCATAAAGCAATTTTCAAACAACATGCAAATCCAGGAAAACTAGGGAACTTATTAGGTATACGACATAATATTATGAGGGTTGATGCAGAAAATGGACTTAATGTTGAAGGTGCCTGTACTGAAGAACAGAAATGCTTTATTGTGGTCTGTAGCCATGAGCTTTACTGATCGTATCTCTATCACATAAATACTGGTGTAGCACTTGGATACTCAGATGTCAGGCAGCCGCTGGCAAATGGAAGCTGGATTCTCCCTTTATGCTTCACATATTACAAATTTCTGATAAGGAAACGGGAAAGAAGTTGCCAGGGTAATGCAGTGACCTTGTTAAGGAAGCATGCTTTAGTTTATGAGTTTACCAGTGCTAAAGCACAGTTCCCTAATATGCTTTTTTCTGTCCGTAAGCATGACTGTGTTTACATATGACTATTTCTGTTTCCCAGATGTACTCTGATCTGCCCTGTAATAACAATTCAATTACCTATTGGTAGAGGAGGAATATTTTTCATCTGTAAAATATTTATATTTATCCTGATTTGCTTGATATTATGCAAATACTTTCTCTTATATTTCATCCCTTATATTTCTCTAATATTTCATCCCTTTAGAATTGTGTTTCCCAACACATTTGATAGTTGAGTCTCTGAGCAGACGTGCTATGAGGAAAGCTGTCATTCTTTCTTTGTGGTTGCTCTTTCTTACAGGACTTACAGTACAGATAATTTTCACATTGTTTAGGAATGTGGCCAGCACCGTTTTATGACAATCGGTGTTACAGTCTGCACTTGGCAGTGGTATTGTGACAGCTCAAGGCACACATTTTATTAGGGAAATTCATTCCACTTGTGAGATGCAGAATGGAAATTAATTTCCCTAAGAAATGCAAAATCAGAAAAAGATGGAAGTTTTATTTTTATGTGATTTATCAGCTGGGAAGTAAATTGTAAAACACAGAGCAGGAAAAGCTCTGAATAAAGATGGTGGCAGGATAAGGCACTTAAAACGCGCTGTTCTGAACAGAAGAAAAAGTTAATATTTTCAGAGAATGACTTAATCACTGTCACTGAGATTTAGGTAGCTAGGGATGCAATAACCTGTTAGGGCTGAGTTTGCCAAGAGCCTTGCTTGGCTACTCCTATTAGTCATCCAGCTCTCACTGATTTCAGTGGCAATTAATTAGGTACCACGGCTCTTTGAGCATCTGAGTGTAGTAGAGCACCTGTGTTTAGTTTTTCAAAGGTGCTGTTTCAGGCCTGTATTTACTAGAAATATTTGGCCTCAGCACCTAAATTTGTTGTGAAAATGTTTTTTTGGCTTCTAAATCGCAGAAGTACTTTACAGTATCCTGCTCATAGCGTGGGACTGTCATAAATCTGTGGCTGAGAGGTCAGGCAGCCTTGTGCCCCAGAAATAGAGGAGTGCAGTGTGGCTGATTCCCAGTTGTGCCCCCTCTGACCTGGAGAGGGGGAGCTCGGTCTCTGAGACCTGGCCGTTGTCAGATGGGGCTCTAGATACCCCGACAGCATACGTGGCCTTTCATCAGTGCGTATTATCATGATCTTTGGGAAGGTCTCACTTGCAGATTGTTATCTTAAATAAACTAAGCCAATGTGGGGATGGAGGAGTCTCTAGGAACGGAAGAAAAGGAAATAACAGATGCATTACTCGTCCTCTTCTTTAGTTTCACATGGGACTTTCCCATTTGTTTGCAACATACAAACGATTTGGGCTGGAATATCAAATGGAGGATATTGAAATTTGCTACTGGCTGCAGCATTGGTGATACCAACAAAGAACTCAGCTTTCCTGAGAGAAGATTTAAATCTTTTTGCTACCCATCCAGAAAATGAAAAAAGAAATTAGATGTAGATAAATATCAAACAATAAACCCTGGGGGAAAACAGAAAGCACGTTAAATGAAGTAGGTTCAGCAACCACAAAAAACAGATGCAGAAGAATGGCAGTTAGATCAGCATACGTTACTGCTGTTACCATACAGCATGAGCTTTTATTCCTTGCCTTGAATATCACATTTGGGTTTGCTCGTGCTTTGTAGGTCTGACTGTGAAAGGACACGGGGCTGAGGGGAGCAAGGATAGTTTAACGTACTGACACTTGGCACTGGCGGCCAAGTGTACAGAAATAGCTTTTGCCTGGATTGGTTATGAGTGTGCTGCAGGGTTTAAAAGCGGCATGCTGTCACGGGCACAGGATGGATTAAGAATAACCAGACTTATCCAAAATCCATTGGAATGTTACCAAGATCAGAGCCTTGCCGACATGCTGCTGCCTCAGCAGTGGCACCGGACGCTGCCTTGCTGGGGCCTGACAAGGGTAGTGTCAGTGCTAGTAAAAGTTTACTGTTTATGAGCACAAATCCAAGACATTTTTTTTTCTTTCTCTGTTGAAGAGTTGGGACTGAAGAGGTGTTTGGAAATGCGGAGATATTGCCTTTAGAAAAACTAAATGCCAGGCCTGTTGGCTCGAGGGCCTTCTTCCTGTCCAGTAATTTTTGTTCATATCCTAAAGGAACAATCACTGCTGATAATTTGCCAATGCCTATTTTGTAGATTAGAAAGTAATAGTTTGCTTAATGTTTAACTTAACCCATGAAATTCCTTCCAGAGCAGAGAAGTTTAGTCATTAAAGCAGGGGACTGGGAAATCTGCTCCTTACTGTCTCATTGATTTATTGTGTGATGTTGGAAAGGCCTCTCACATCTCCTGGCTCTATCTGCAATATGATTGCAGATCTACGGTTTCAGAGATTTGCTAAGAGGATTTGATTTGGGTAAAGAAACACCATTCTTTCTATAACATGATTCTAGAAATGACCAGTTAGAAAAATAATTTGTTTTTAAAATCATCAGTCAACGTTGGAAGAAACATTACTTCCAAAATCTGCCAGGAAAGCCTGTTCTGCCGGTGCTTCTATATGCAAAACCAGTTAGGGAGCCAAAAGAACAAATTTATTCATCTGGCAGTGGGAGAAACCTGGGCTAATAAGGCAGTATTGGAGCAGAACCAAAATATAACAGGATTCAGAGTTTATCAAACTTGTTGTGAAGGATTTGGGGCACCCGTTATCCTTGAGCCTTCGCTTCTAAAAATGTTTGGTTCAGTGCCACAGGATCTTCTGAAAGTCTCTTTAAAGACTGGTGATGCTTGGTTTGATGCCCCAGAATAGGGTCAGCCTATAGGAATGAATTGCCCATGCTGATAAACACAAAAGAGATCTTTAGATCCACGCAGAAGAGAAGCGTCCAGTCCTGCTGCGCTTTGTGGGTAAGCCTGGAACTGAGGAGAGGAAGAGGGATGGGGACTTCCTCTTCTTATCTGGGTTTCTTGTTCTGGTGAGCTCCTGCTAGCAGGTTAATTGCATGCACTGGGGTATCTGTCACCGTTGACTCATGACCTGCCAGGCAGGAGGAGATGGGTGGAGTTTTCTTTTCACTAACACGACAGAATTGAATATAGCCTGTCTTGTCCTCTGTGTGTCACGTCTCTGAAAAACAAGAATAGGCAGCGTATGTTACAAATATAATTATATCATGGAGAAGAATCCAGCTTGTCATTGCTATGTCTATATTTAACATGGTCGCACTATTGTTTAATGAAGATCTTTTTCCACTCTGAAGAGGAGGGCACTAGGGACAGACGTGCTCAATGGGGTGTTTGCTGCCAGGGTGATAAATTATCCCCCAGTCGCGCCTGGGGTCAGATGGGACTTTTCAGTGCTCTGCACTTCCTATTGTTGATCGCTATGTAATTTTGACATTGCTTATCTGGAGAGTCCCTTTATTTTTAATGCTGTTGAGGATCAGTAGCCTTGCTGGTTATAAAAAGGGTTTTTCTCATGTACACGTGCCTAGTGCAACCCTATATGCGATTCTGAACTGGCTGGGGGCAATGTAAGACACCCTATTACATTTGATAGGGTTTCATCAGGCTGTACTATATGTTACAAGGGAAGGCATTGCTTAAAATGTGTTTTAATGCTGTTGACTACAGGCCATATGGAGTTGACATCTCACATTTATTTAAGGTGGAGCATTTCTGTCTAAGCACTGGGAAGTAGAGGTGATGTTCCTCAGTAAACAGGACTTTGAACTCTGAGAGCGTCTGGTACTGCCCTTAGCATCCAGCAGTTGCCACTGAAGAGAGAGGAGGAAGCGTTAGCAATCAGAGTGTGCTGACCAACAGGTAAAGCAAGTCAGGTCTCTCTGGAGAGCCACCGCCTCCTGCTTTGAGTTAGGAGGAGAGCTGGGCTTCCGTTCTGGCTTGGCTGTATCATAACAGCGCGTTAGACAATTATTGTTTGGTGCACCTGGCTTCACCTGTTCACCCCATGCCCCCAAAGGATTTGTGCTGGAAATCCATTTCATTACATACACAGGGCTTGGTGTTTTGTGTGCCCGGAGTTTTGCATTCAGCTCCCAGTGCTGTTGCTGTTTAAAATCTTGCTTGTAGCAAACCTGGAAAGAAAAAAACATCCGTGGCAGCAGGGAACCGTCCCCTGGAGTGCTGCACATGTCCAAGATGATCTGTTTTGCTCTGTCCTTCTGTCTCTTGAAGAATGTAGTGCCTCCTTTAGGACTTAGGATGTATAAAAAATACCAGACCTCAAGTGGCTCTGGCTGTAGGAGACACAGTGATCTATTGGTAGATTCATTTCCACCCTTTCCATCTTCTTGACTGGTCTGCAGCTGACTGTCTTTCATGCGTGCTGTTCCCAGAAACACAAGCAGAGGATCAAATAACAACATGTTTTGACTCCAAATTCTGGAGTGACTTATCATGTTATCAAAGCTTTTGATTTAATTGAAATTTCACAGATAACCCTAGACCTGCTTTTAAGTGCAGACTCAAGAGCCAGTGGGAATTCAATTAAACACCACCACCCACCCACCCCCCACCCCCCCTTTTAATGCTTGCATTTTGTTTGGGAGGTTTATGGAAGGGATTTGCTACTGCTTATCTCTAACTAGAGCTGTGTGTCTGGGTTCAAAGATACTCTTTGTCTTTGGGCCACTTTCTTTTTCCAGTTATGCCAGAGTTTGATTGGAACGACCCTGCTGACAGTAATGGACTATTCGAGATTTACGCTGATGTAAGGATTGCAGAATTTGTTGTGTTAAAAGTAGAATTCTTCCCTTGTTTCCATTCACATCTCTTAAAACAACTGGCCTAAGCTCAGGAAAGATGTTCGTTTAAACAGACCTCAGATATATTCTGAGTAGAGGATTGACTGTGGCTTTGCAATACTTTATTCTAATCTAATAAATGCTGGTTATTTGCTGGATGATTCTTGCAAGCTGTATTTGCTTCCCAGCTCCAAGGAGTTTTAATAGCCACTCCAGTAATGCTGACTGCAGTGCACTGTGGTGAACCTCAGAACACTGTATATGTCTGATTACATTTGCTTTCAATTACAGTCTTGTGGGTTTGAAAAATCAGAGCAGTTCAGGCTCATTTGGGAACCACCGCAAAATATCACTAGTAACCTGAGACACCTAATGCTTGAAAATATAAAAGAAGAAGAAAATGTTGAATGTTGGGGGCCAAAAAATGTCTGTTTTGCTTTATGAGAAGAGACCCACTGCAACAACTGTGGGGTTAGGACGGCAGGGGCACCATATCTAACAGATAAACCTTTTCCTTTCCCATCCAAGCGGGCAGGGAATGAAGTGTGAGTGACTCATACCAGAGACAGCGTTCATCAGAGACTTGAAGCTGTCCTGGTTCACTAGTGAAGTAGCAATGTTGCCTCCTTTGCTGCTCCCCGTTGGATAGGTTGCTGGTCTCAGTACTTTTTCTAATGATTAGAACCTCACCAATGTTGTCCTCTCTTGCTAGGGGAGCTCTAGAGTTCTTGAGGATATTAAGATTAAATCAATCTTCTTATTTCTGTCAAAACACAGTAGTTTGTGGAGATGTTGATTATCCTCTGAATCTGGCTAAAACAGGAGCTTTCTTTTCATGAAAACATTTTACCAAAAATGAACCTCTCAGTTCCTGTTGAAACGTGGTCCCCAAACCCAGAATTTGGCTAGTTTTCATCAGCCCTACTGAACAGCAGGATGGCTGTAGAGTGAACAGAAGTGTACAGAGATATCCAGCAGACGGCTTTGCAGGTGACCCCTTCTGCAATGGCGTTCAGGTCTCTGGGTGCTGCGTGGTTGGGACTTGATCTGCTGTTCGCGGTGCTGCGGCGTGTCTGGTCCTGCCTACTTGATGCCTCACTCTTCCAGTGGGCAGCTCTGAGAGCATCGGTCATGTGGCCAATCCCTTTCTCATGAACACATTAAAGAGCAAGCCGTGGTGCAACACAGGAGCACAAGGCTTATGAGGAGCGGCTGAGGGAGCTGGGGTTGTTTAGCCTGGAGAAGAGGAGGCTATGGGGAGACCTTATCGCTCTCTACAACTACCTGAAAGGAGATTGTAGTGAGGTGGGGGTCAGTCTCTTCTCCCTAGTAACAAGCGATAGGACAAGAGGAAATGGCCTCAAGCTGTGCCAGGGGAAGTTTAGGTTGGATATTAGGAAAAACTTCTTCCCTGAAAGGGTGGTCAAGCATTGGAACAGGCTGCCCAGGGAAGTGGTTGAGTCCCCATCCCTGGAGGTATTTAAAAGATGGGTAGATGTGGTGCCTAGGGACATGGTTCAGTGGTGGACTTGGCAGTGCTAGGTTAACGGTTGGACTCGATGATCTTAAGGGTCTTTTCCAACCTTAATGATTCTATGGTTCTGTGGTTCTGTGATTCTGTGATTCTATGAGCACTTGTTTGGGGTGTTACAAATATTTGCTAAGTAAAAGAGGAGCAGGGAGGATTTCACTGGGAAAAAGCCCAGCCACAGCACTGTGACACCAGCAATGGCGCAGTGAATTTTCACCCCAGGTGAGGAGAATGATTTCAGCTATTCTGAACTTAGGACCAGAAGGTGAGGTCTAAGGCTGTCATCAGCCCCCTGAAAATACGGGCAAATGCAAACAAGGTATGTAGACTGAGTAACTGGGGTAGCTTTTTCTCCATAGTGGGGACCAGTATATTTTGCCCATGCTCTACATTTCTTCCTACAGGATGGGACATTTCAGCAATACAGCTCCCAAATCTGGGGAAGCATGTGGGTAACAAAACTGAGCGCTTTCCTTCCTGTGGTCCCAATAATAACATTCTTCAGCTTGCACATAACCTGTGCGGTCCCTGTAGCTGGTAACTTGGATGCTGAGGCATCTTGCTGGGTCTGGATTAGTTCCTTCACCTCCATACCTATCTTTATAGTGAAGCTACAGGCCAGGGGCAACTAAAGAAAGCTGCAAGAGTTGTTCACATCCCTGCAAACAGCTTTAAACTCTTCCAGCAAGAGGTCAGCGGAAAAGTATCTTATTGTTTGCCGGGTCGTCTCAATGCACAAAGCAGGGCTCTGTTGGACACGCACTAACAATGTTATTAACGTTCATGATGCATCAGTGTCATCCCCTGGGGGGAGGAGGAACCCCCGGCGGCTGAACTGCACAGGCCACACCAGCTAATGAGATGCTCTTCTTGCCAGGCCTGACAAATAAGCTTCTGTTAATCTTCATTGTTATCGTTTTCATGCTCATCTGTGTGCTCGGGAGGGGGTTGTTTTACAGATCCTTGGCTGAGGGATGGCAGGGTGACCCACGCTAGCTAGCGAGTGGTCTCTGAAAGTGATCTGGGACTTTAAGAAGAGGCAGACGTTCAGCAGATGAGGAGAAAGCCTTGAATCCCTTCAATAAAGTAGTATGTTGAAGTGAGTAGTTGCAAGAAGTAGGAGTTCTGCAGAGGACGGAGATAAAAGGAGGCTTTCAGGCAGGAGAGAGGATTTCTGCCTTTTCCAGATGTAGCATTTGCATTTGGAGAAGGAGAACTGCCAAAAGGCCAGGCTGATGAAGGATGCTTTGTGGTGCTTCCAGCCCATGAAAAAACGCAGTCCTTTGCAAGTTAGGTGCTTTTGGATTATTAGGCAAGGGCTGAAATAGGCATCTTAAGAGGAGTCCCTTTCCCCCTCTTCTTATGGAAGGCCGGTCTCCAGTGCATTATATAATTACTGCCTTTTTTCCTTCCTTTTTTGTCTGCTTTCTCTTAAGGCTTTTTCTTTTTTAAATACACTCTTGCCTCAATCATTCAGCATCCTCGTAAATCAGAAAATTTTGTCCGTGCGTATTTATGACAAGTGTTTTATATTTAATTTTTTTGTTGACAGGCGTATAAACTACTGAGTCCTGGTTTACTGCCCAATAAGTCCTGATCCCTGGCAGGATAAATAATGTTTGTGAGAGAAGATTGAATTAATATCAGTGAACAGAGAATTTTTGGCTTTAAGAAACAAATGTTGCTTTCTGCCATGATTTTGTCTGTCCTAATACATGCTCAGAAAATGTCCAATCTTATCTCCATTTCAGATACATTCACTTCAGATATACTCATATGCCAGGGAACTGTGTAAGTAGAAGATGTGACTATCAGTTTAAGAGAGCATTGACCCAAAATAGAGCATTTAACAGCTTGGGGCTCTAATGGTCCTTTTCAAGTTTCCTGAAGAAGTTTTGCCAATCGTGTTTGCTTCTTCTTTTAAGGCTTTATTTTTGAAACATAGAAGTAAATTCCAGATTTTGAATGAAGTAGGACACAGCCCTACAGAGACACACGTCAAAAACATTTCACCTCCAGAGGAATGCAGCTAGATGACATTAAACTTGCTGTCAGCCTCATCCTGAGAGTGGTCCTCTTCCTCCAAACATTTATGCACGTGGGTAGTTCTCTACACAGTGAATAACTGTATTGAATTCAACAGGAGCACATGTGCACCCAAAGTTATTTGTGTGTGTATTCATGTGTATGTTTGTTTGACGGTAATGAAAAATTCTGGAGAGGGCTGGGATATAAAGGAGGTTCATTCATCGGTAACCCCCTCTACAAATCCTGTTAACTCTTCTCTCTTGCCTGGAGATTGACATGCATGTGAGTACACACGCATGCAGGCTTTGGAGCCAGCACAACAAATGTAACTTGAACCAAGTCACGAGCTTTCAAGGGATGAGGGTAGGTGACTTCTATTCTCGGAGATGCCTAAACACGGACATCACACAGCAAAACCAGCAGAGGGGCTCAACTGGCCTGAGCATTTAGAGGTTTTATGGAGCAGACAATTTGCGTGTGCCCTGAATGCTCTTTTTATGCATTTATTTTTATAAATATTTCATAAAGAAAACCAAAAAGGGCTTGAAAGCAATTAGGTATGTATCTTTATCTGTATCTTTGAGGGGAACTTTTAATTATGTAGCTGTAAAATCGAGGGAGCACCAATACAGTCTCCATAAGGGAATGCAGCCACTCTGAGACAAAGCAATAAGCACAAGGCTATGCAGAAAACCTTTCTATGGCTCTATTTGCTGTAAGATCCTGTCAAATACCATTTTCACTGTGGTTCATTCACTTCCGCTAGCGCTGGCTCCATGATCAGAGGGAATTCAGCCATCAAACAGGGTTTGGCAGGTCTCACTCCAATATAAAGGACTAGGTCATTGCAAGCTGTCTAGTGTGTGTTGTAGGCAATTGACTTATTGTCTCCTACTTTACATACATACATAAATCTTTTATGTGACTGGGCATTTTAAAATTGTGCTTTGTTCTTATGTCTTGCTTTCTTTTTGCTTTCTTACCATCCCTGACTGCATCAGCTTCTCTGCCTCATATTGGCGTATCTTTTCTTGTGCCGTTTTTGACTGTCCCTGGGTTTTTCCATTCTCCTTACATCCCTTGGATATTGTCTGCTTCCCTCTCTATGTGTTCTGCCCTGCTTCCCCCAGAATTTCTACACATTTCTATTTCTCCCACTGGTACTCTCTGTACATTGGGTTTATACACTGTCTGATGTATTTCTTCCATCACTTTCTCTCTTTTCCATATCTTTTCATCCCCAGTCCCACATAAGATAACAGAGGGATGATAGGAGTGTCCTGGACACAGGTGAGATCCTGAGGCTGAGGATAAGTGTGCCCTTGCTGTCTTGCAGAAGTCACCTGAGTGCTGGATTTGCTGCTAGCATAGACTACAGCAAGGACAAGCCAGTCTGGGGTCATAACAGAAACTGGGAGTAAACCCTGTGCCGCACACGCGTTGCGCTCAGGACAAGGGTCTACCCTCGCCTGTGTTAGTGTCCCTGATAACTAACCCTCAGCAATATGGGGAAACCTGCTCTTTTGCCCCACTGAAGGCAACTTCTTTCAGGAGAAGTGATGCAAACCTAATTTGGCAGAAATAAAATCATCAAGGTCTTGTGCTGGTCTGTAACCTGTAATTTTTGTAGAAGTTGTCTCTGTGGTCTGCCAAAGAGAAATTCGTCATCTCTGGCCTGAAGTTACTGGGTAATTAATCTTCCGTGGTGGGTAAGGCGGGCTGGGTTTTCAGTCTGCAGGCATGGAGAGCTATGAGCTAACCCGCAGCACTGCTGAACCTTTTCTCTCTCCCCTACTTCTTCATTTTCCCATGACCTTAGGAAAAAAAAAATCCGCACTTCATAGGTCTTTTTTTTTCTAAATCACACTTTATGGAACACAGTTTTAATACTGTACGGTGCGTGTTTAATGATGTCCATATGGGTTTGTGGGTACAGGAATTAAATACATAATGGTTCACGATGACATAACACGGAAATGCAACTCCCGCAGTGCTGGTGTGTAAGCTGTAAAGGGTTATTAATAAAAATGAAGGTTTTAAATAGAAAACAAGCTTAGCAGCACCGTTTTGGCCTCAGGCCCATCTCTGAGTGATGGAAAAAAAAGAGGCTGGAATATATGGTCTTTCCTCAATACATGAAAATAAATACATTTTACCACCATCCCCTGCTAAATGTTTCAGAGAGAAAGCTGCAGGCCTGATGCATGGCATCTCTCTTCAATCAGAGCCTGAGCTCAGGGAGGTCTGGAGGGGATATTTCAGCAGGGTGCAGAACACATCAAACAAATACTAAGGGGGAGATTGATGCCTTAGATTATTAAAATGGGGTAAGGCCACAATGTTTTGATTGGCAAAACCTTTCAACAGTCGGACATTAGTGTTTCAGAAGAGCAAACCGCTCTGTTTGTGGGTGAGCCAGGAAAATAACAACTCACACAGTTTGGGGGAATGACCTCAAGGAAATCCCATCCCGTCTTGTAACCAGAGTTGCTGCATCAGTAAGCCAAGGAAATTACATAATGCGCCTATTAATATTATAGACAAACAAAAGCAAGTTTACTCTTCTGTGTTCAGCCTTGTCCTATCTGCAGTTGCCCCAACCCTTTTGTTTTAAGTCTTCAGAATAAATGAGACAGCAGTGGATGATGTGCTGAGCATCTCCCTCTGAAGATGCTGCGTCTGAGACTTCTCTCACTGATTTCCCATCGGTTGTTAGTGACAGTAACTGCATGGGCAGCACCAGCACAAATTGAATGTGGTCCTTCTCTTGGCTGGTTCTTTACCCAACATTTTTGCTGGAATTTGAGATGGTCTCAGAGCAAAACACGTAGATCTAAACACACCCAAACTAATTCTAGAGTCTGTGGCTTGGGATTTTCCATGTTGCGGACATGTCTAAATTACCTCTACGTTGTAGTCCAGGTCAAGGTTAATGCTTCACAGCAGTTGCATGAGGGTCAGGACGTGCCAGAGCCAAAAGTGATCCTGCCCTGATTTCCATGTTGTGAAATCCCAGTACACCCAGCTGTGTCCTTCTGATCCTCCTGCAGTCCCTGCTCTGTCTGCTCACGTTCTTCAGCTCCAGCACTCACCTCAGCCCATCCTCGCACCTCTGGATCCCAGCGGATGGCTTTCCCCAGCAGATGGCCATGGAGGCTGCAGTGGGAATGCAAGAGGAATAAGACTTTCTTGCTTTACCTGGTGCTGTCTGGGGCAAATTCCCACCATCTGCTACTTCCTTGGTGCATCCAACTGTTGTTCGTTGTGAGACACAGATGTTGTTAGCTGAGTGGCTTCTGTCCAACCACCAGATACTTCAGCAGAAGAGAACTCAGACCATTGTATGGAATTGCAATTCATGCTGAATACATGGCATCGCATTTTTTTCCTCCTGACCATACCCAGGACAGTGAACAGAAATGTGGGAACGTGGGACAAAATTCTCTCCCTCCGTACCCGGTCCTGTGCTGCTGTGTTCACCCTTCAACCTCCTGGCTCGAAACCAAGATCCTCCTCTAAAAATTTATTAGAAAAACTACTCCCTGCTTCTATTCTGCCAGAGAGATGGCTGGGCTCTGTCGCACAGGACATGCTTCCACCCCCTGCTCCCATACTCTGGGTCATCTCAGGCACACCTAAGGCTTTTGGAAAATGATTCTATGTCTGTTTTTCCAAATGTCTTTGTGCTGACAGATGTCAGTTCTTTGTCTTCTGAAACTGGTCTTTTCAAAAATAGGTATTATGTCCCTTTAAATAGCACAAACCACATGGGAATGGGATTATTTTTGTCCCTAGCTGCCTATAATCTATCTTTTTTCTTTTTTTAGTGGAACCAAAATCTTCCCAGGGATTGTTCCTAAGAATAATACTGAAAAGAAAGTGTGTGAATCATATAGTAGTAGTAATGGCAATAGTACTACATTGCCCTTCTATAGACCTACCTCACTATAGACGTCGAGTTACAGCCCAAATATGAACCTGCTGTCTCAGCTTGACTGTGAAATACAGGTTATAATTTAGAACTAGGGAAGCAAAAGTACAAAAGTGTTTTTGAAGGGTCACCAAGGCTGGAACAGGAGCCAGAAGGTCTGAATTTTAGCTTCATGTTGTGACGCCCAGCATACTTTCTGTTATTTGCCTTTGTGAAGACCACTAGCACACCAACAGTTTGGCTTGCTGATATACAACTCCCCAGATCTGCAGGAGTAGGTCAACTTCCATATCAATTTTTGGAAAATGCTATATTTGAGGAAGATACAGCAAAGAAACATTGAACTAGTTTGCCCTAGGTTACAGTGGGACTAGGATTCAGGATGCCCTTAAATTCTCTGCTTCAACCACCGGCTCACCAGTCCTCCAAACGAACACACACTCATGCCTTGCTCGTAAGCATGTGAAGGGGGATCTTTAGCTCAAGATCGACCTCACCCTGTTGTCTTCCTACCCCAAACTGTGGTGAATTACCTCATCTGAAGTCACTCTCCTGAGATGAACAGCAGATACCTGTGCAGAAGAGAGACAAAGACCAGTCCATGCTTCTTCACACGCCGGGACAGCACGGAGAGCAGGGTGGGCTGTAGCTGTGATGTGGATGAAGCAGCCACTTTCGTGCACAGACTCTGCCCCATGGCAGTTCTGGAAAGGATCAGTGTGAGCACGGAGGAAGGGAGGAGGGCTGATGGTTTCCTGGGTATCCCTCTTCTTCCTCAACCAAATCTCTGTAAGTACTGGGAGCACAGTCTGCTGTAGAAGAATAAATTGCTCAGGAGCCTACACTTTGTTTCAGCTCCTGGCGCATTAGTCCATTTGGGGCTGCAGGCTCGGCTCCCTGTGACACTTGGCCAGATTATTCCATCTGTAAGTCCTTGTCCAGAGTCAGCCCTGGGTGTCTCTTGATGTCCTCTGCTCTCCACTTCGTCTGCCTCCTCCATGACTCCCCCATGTCCCTTACTGCAGCATTTGCTGATGGTAGCTTGTGTTGGAGCTGCCCCCAGCCCCACGGGGCTGTTTGCGCAGGGAGGTTTGGCTGGGGCTGTTCGAGCAGTCAGGCAGCTGTGTGGTTTGGAGCTTGAGCAGAGCTTTCCTGGTCCGAGTTACCTTCCCAAGCAGGGGGAAGAGGGATGTGTCAAAAGGGCATTGCCCTTCCCGCTGGCTCTGTTTTCTCCCTGCCTGTCCCGTCCTGTGTTTCCCATCCCTGACTCTTACGCCTGTTGACTTGTGAGCTAACACGAGCACATCTGCCTCGGATAGACCTTTAACTGCCTGACTTCCCCCTCAGGAGCTACTAAGACTTTCCATTGGTTTGTGCTCTGTTACCCACGCCATCCTGGCCCTTGCTTCAGTGCATCTTTTCCTCCCGCAGGACCCTTTACTACTCTGTGCCTCCTCACTAGATTTTACAGTCACCAAATGTGTGGTCTTTCCAGCAATTCATACAGTGCAGCAATCTGACCGGAGACCCCCTGCTCTGTCCTCCTCTGTGGCCACTGGTGCTGAAGATAGACCTTGTCCTACGCAAAGCCGTCCCTGAGTGTGCCCGTGCCAGTGGGTGAGAGAATGCGCCCTTGCATGTAGCTTTTGTTCTCAGTGCACAACCCACCTCCCGGAGCAGCAGATAAACACAAACAGCCTTTTTCTGTGGTGTAATAAGCAAAGCGGAGCAGTGCTTCTGAGCCGGTTCTTTAACAGCAAGGGCATCTTCACGTCCTGAGCCTCATGTAAGTCAATCTGTTGTCACGCTTCAGTCTTTCTTTTGTATAACTTTATGTAGCAGCTCGTCTTAAACTTGTAAAAAAAATTTCTGGGAAATTATGTGTGGGAGGTGGGCAAGTCCTTCCATGTACTGCCAGCTAATCCATAATACTCTCCTTTATCATAACAAATGAGGCAGGTTTCTCAAAAGCAGTATCTTGTGCTGTTCTTTTATCTCTTTCCTTTTGCTTTAAGTCTGGAGATGGGGTTCTGCCCTGGATGCAGTTTAGAGCACAAAACGTGGAGCCAGGACTCCTGGCTTCTGTCTTGAGCTCTGGATGCTCACGGCTGTACTAAATCCTGCTTGTGCAGTATCTTTGTGAACTGGAAGGGGCTGTAGGTATGCAAAATACTGTGTTTAGCCATAAATGTTATTAAATGTAGAGGAGGAAAAAGAATGTGTCACAAAATGCCCAAGAAACCAGGAAACTGGAACTCTTTCAACTGTTCTTCACCTTGGGAAATAGAGGAACTTTTACATCCCACCAGTGCCTTGCTGTCCCACTATCCCAAAGTGCTTTGTACAAATGAAAGCTCAAGGGTTTTGCAGATTCTTGGGACAAAATGTTTTGCACCCCCTGGGATCCGTCATCATTTCACACCTCTTCTCTTCTGTTGAGTCTCCTCCAGCCTGGTAGGTGGCACAGGAGTTATCACATCATCCCTGTGGAGGAAAAATAGCACAGCAGTATCTTGGAATTTGGCAAAGCACAGCTCTCTTTCTGCAGCAGGGCTCATCTCCCCTTTAATGGAAATTAAGTGTCTAAATCTTTTCGTCTTTCCCTCTTTCTCAGTTTTACTGTGTGCTCTGGGGTGAATTTTTGTCGTGCTACGTTTGTTTCTCCTTGCCAAGACCTTCTTTATGGCCTTGATTTAAACTAAGTCCAATCAGACACAGTGGAAGGCCGTCATATTCCAGTGCTGGCGATGGGCTTTGGGGGCTGTTTATCTTTTTTCCAAGGATAACATCACATTTGTGTTTGTGCTGTGTGTATGTCTTGGGCTTACACAAAACTTAAGGATCTGATTCTGGTGGGTCATGCTGGCAGGTATCCAAACCCCGTAAATCTGGTCACTGTGCTTTTCCAAATGTTTATTGTGCTGTTTAAGCTTTTATGGGCTCTCGTGCATATTACATATGGTCTGAATAAATGTAACGCAGTATTACTGTGCTTAGCTGAGATGCAGAAGAGCCTCCAAGGGGATCATTAGAGCTGGGGCAGCCGTTGCCGGCGTTTAGAGATGAGTTTCTTGGTTGAGCTTTCCAGGGTTGGTGGCTTCAGCCCTGTTCTGTTGGTTTTTAAAGGCCACTTGATCTTAGGTCACAGGGGTGGAAATAAGAAGCAAAGGGTTGCAATTTCTTGAATTCAGTCCAGGATTCTTGCAGCAGATCTCCCCTTTCTGAAACTCTAATAAAAAGGACTGGATTTTGCATGTGTTTGCTGTATATCCTCTGTGCTGCTGCTGTGGCAAGGTCTGCTCTGATGCCAGTGGGACTCAGGAGAAGCCTTTAAGGAATCAGTGGATGCATAGTGGGGCAAAAGTCACCTGCGTTGCTGTACGTGAGGAAACACCTACAGACTCTGTCTAAGAGCCAAGGCTGCGTTGCTCCTTCAGACAGATGGCAAAGAGGATACTCCCTGCCCCTCCGAGCCTACAGCTCCTCTTTGATCTTGGACATCAAACATGAGCCAGCCAGACTCCAGCTGGTGGGAGCAAGGGCAGAAATAGGCACATACAGGACTTGTGTTTGAGGGACGGCGATGTGAAAGTGGTGCCTGGGCCAGGCCACCTCTCCCTCTCGTGTTGTAGCCCTGGCAGCGTGCAGGGAGCATGCATGCTGCTGGGAGAGTGCCACGGGCCTGCTGCTTCACATCCTTGCTCTCTTCTGTCCCAGCTGGACTGAGGAAAGAAACTGCAGAGAAAAACCAGCCAGGCTCTAGCCAGCCCTAACAGCTGTAAAAGCAGCCAAGCCAAGACCTTGGGACCTTCAGAGAGCGTCCTGCAGTTCAGCTATGGGCTTTCCTTCACTTGGCCAGCTGGCCTTCTGCTCCAAGCTCTCCTTCTAGCGCTGTCACTTCACTTCTACCACTGACCACACTGGCCCCAGAAAAATACAGGCTTGCAGTTGAGCTTGCTGCCAGCACTGACTTTCTTCAGCTCGGGCTTTCTGCTCCCACACCCCTGACCTGTCTGGCTATTCAGATTCCAAGTTTTGGGGCAGAAACAAGCAGGTTTGTGCTTTTGCAGCAGACATACAGGCCCCCGTTTGGGTTGGCCGTTAGGGCTGATGTAACACATACCATCAATAATTGCTCTCTGCTGGGGGACACGCTGAAATAGTGGAGGCTTCACAGAGGCGCAGGAGAGGGATGGAAGAGGCAGATGGAGATGGGGCTGGAAGGAATGGGAGGAGGGCCAGAAGCACTGGGAATCCGAGGCAGTCCTTTGCCTCTGGAGAGCTGAATTTGACACTGCAAAATCTGTTCTGATTGCTTTTTATTTCTTTGTTTTTTATCGAGACTAAAATTGAGATATCCTCTCTGTGTTGGCTCAAATGTTGCACCAATAGAAAAATAGCTGAAAAAGAAAGAAGTGGAGAAAACGTGTGTTTGCAGCCAGAGCTCAAGTGCTCCTGGCTGTAAAAATCAATGGTTTTCTCTTCCTTCCCCATTGCTTCAGGCTGAGGATTAAAATCTGGGTTACTGCTGGCTATGCTGAGATAGGAGCGAAACCTCAGGTAACTACCGCGACTACATTTAGAGAATTTCTTTTGCTAGGTACCAGCTGCTGGATGCCGCGTGTGGGGAGAAGGAGTGACAGCACATACTGCAACCCACTTGGGTGTGGAAGTGTTAATGTTTTGGACCCCGATCCTCAGGAGCATGGGGACACTGAACAATATCACAGTGTTTTGACACCTAAAAGAAGCAGGGGAAGGAAAGAGGGCATCTGTTGGGCTTGACAGAACCTTTTGAACCATTTTTCTCCGGATAGAGGTTTTTCCTATGACCTCTAAAACATGAATACATTTGGTGCAAGCTCATTTATGGCAGAACTCCCTTCTGCTGCACTCTCCTCTCTTCGACCTTGAGGCTATTAACATCTCTTGGGTCAAACAGAGACACGGGAAGGATAAATGTAAACAACGGGTAGCACTAACACTCTGGTTGTGATGGGCTACAGCTTGCATGATACCAACAGCTTCACTTTGCCCTGGCTAGTTGAATTGGGGACATAATAATAGGAAATAATAGGAAAACAATAATTCTGGCATGCAAATGGCCTGCCAAACCCAGCGTGCACCTGAAATTCTCCCTGCGCTGTGCTGCAAGGACTTTCCTTGGGATGCAGTGAGGGAGAGGCTGTGAACCACCTCCCCACAGGGCACCAGCAAAGTCCAGCACTCGGGGAGGATCCTGCAACAAACTCTTGGTTCTTGCTGCAAGGGCGGCCACGTGGTGTTTGGCACAGCAAGCAACCTCTTAGGGGTTGTATAATGTTACAGGGCAAACACCATGTGCGGTAACACTGTTGATGTCAGCTGAGTTACCCTGGGGATACACCAGTCCTTAGGTTTTTTTGGAGGTATGAGGTGGGGCAGTTTGTTACTCAGCTTTGCACCATGCCGCGGTGCGCATCCCGCTTTCTGCTGCTGCGCTTCTGTTGTTGGTGGTGCTGCTTTGACCTGCAGGAAGGGTTTGAGCCTGCGTGTGCAGAGCTGACAGGAACTGAGGTGTTGCAAAGTGCTGGCTTAGCAGCTCAGAAACCTTCTCCCTCCTCTTGCTCAGCCCAGTGACTCCTCAGCAGTCTGTTCCCATTAAAAGCTACGATGCTACTTCCACCTCTGTGTGCAGCTGCTCCCCAAAACCTGTAGGTGACCCTGCTTTTTCTGGAAGGGAAAAATTAATGGTGACCAGGGGCAGAGAGACTGAGGTGAACGTTATCTGAATCTGAGGTGGGCTCAGGACGTGGGATCGCAACTGCACATTTTGCCACCAGAGCTGATATTTGAAAACAGGTTTCAGGGTGACCCATTTATTGGATTGAATGTTCCCAGGTTTGGCAAGTCAGTAGTTTGGAAACTGGAGAGCAAATTCCAGAGTCCTGGAGTGTTGCGGCCACTTGATCAACTACTATATGAAGGCGTTCAAAGGTGTGTTGCTAATGGGAAATGCTATCCAGGGCGTCTTCACTTCAGGATGTAAGGCCTGAATAGAGCCTTGCGTGTGTGACAGCACTCAGAGCCAGGGGACACTTTGAACAAATTTTGTATTTGTAGAGGGTAGATTCAGACTGGATATAAGGAAGAAATTTTTTACAATGTGGGTAGTGAAACACTGGACCGGGTTGTCCAAAGCGGTGGTAGATGCCCCATCCTTGGAAACATTCAAGGCCAAGCTGGATGTGGCTCTGAGCAACCTCATCTGGTTGTAGATGTCTCTGCTCATTGCAGGGGGGAGGGACTAGATGGCCTTTAAAGGTCCCTTCCATCCCAAAGCATTCTATGATTCTATGATTTTCAATATCCAGGACTTGCCCATCTGTAAAATTAAGAGAACAGGCTAAATTCATCCAACTTTCCTTTAAATAATGGGCTTTACTGGGAGCTCACCTGGCTATTTGGCTCCCTCAGGGCTTGGAGATGCTGGCAGGGTAAGTACTGAATGTGTGAAGAGTGCTGTTATTGTCATACGGTTTGATGGCAGCTTCCTTTCGCCTGCAATATACGTCCGTACCGATCATCAGCCCTGCTGAGTAGGCACTGTACTTATGTCTCAAGCGTGTCTGAGAGCAAGGGAGTAGGTGGAGAAGTGGCACAGAGAGGGCTTTTTGCTGGAATAACCCACTGGTTTCCCTTTCCCTGCCCCTCTGTCAAACAGCCTCAGTGTGTGATGCTGAAACCTGAAGCCGGGAGGGACATGCTGCTGTTTCAGCCATGAGTTCCCATCAGTCCTCTGTAAAGGCAGGAGCGAGGGCAGAGGCTCTGAATGCCAGCATGCAGTGTGTTCCCTTAAGCCATTTCCAGGCCCTCTTGGGCTGCTTAAAGCCATTTATTCATTTATTATCATTTGAAGAAGTTCATCCTCCTCACTGGGGTTTCTCCCCCTGCTGCCCACGTGAGAAGGAATGGAAATGTTAATTTGTTGCTCTGCAGCACGGAGAGGACAGGAGGGAGCATCAGGGGATGCAGAGGATCCACTTTGCTGGGGGATGCGCTTGGAGAGGAGCTCTCGATGTGGAGAGAAGCCGGTTTTGCCAGCAGAGTCCTGTGTCAAGCGCGGGCGGCTCCGGGGCTCCCACCTCTTCCCCTCTCGCACTGGATGTTGAATGAGCTGTTTGTGCGGCCCCGCGCAGCGCAGGGGACAAACCCTCTGGCAGAAGGGTGGGGAAAGGGAACAAATAAAGGATTTATAGTGGGGATGGTTTGTTTGTTTGCAAACACCCTGCTGCAGGCTTGTGCTCACAAGGCAAACCAAACCACCGGAGCTGCTCTTAGGCTGTCCTCCCTGTGAGGACTTTGCTGGTGGGTCCCGCCACAGGCAACCGGGGGCTGGCTAGGAAGAGGGTGGCAAGGGCAGCCTGCTCCTGTGTGCCTCCTTCCTCTGCATGTCCCAGGGCTGCGACCTCCCCAACCGGCAGGGAGTGGGGAGGAAGGTGGGAAATGGGGTGACAAGAACAAACTTCCTGCGGCGGAGCCGAGTGTGAGGGCCAGTTCTTATCACAAGAGAACAGCCCTGACGGGGGCAGTTGGAGGGGAGTCTCTCCCACTTTCCCAAGCCTCCTGCCCTGCTCACTCTGCAGCACAGGAGCCTCGCTGGCTCCAGCATGCAGCCGTGCCAGCTTTGCCTGCAGATACCCGTGCATCCCAGAAAGACAAGGGCTCATGGCTTGGCAGCGCTGAGGGAAATGCCATCCAAGCCACATGAGAGGGAGAGGCAAGTTAGCACTAGGCTGTCTGGGAGCACGGCTGCCCGTGGAGCAGCTCCCGCTGCTGCAGGTTTTGTGTTGGGAAAGCCAAGCCATGCCTGCCAGGGAGCTTGTTGAGCTGTGTGTGCTATGGTGAGCGGCTTCGCCTCCTGCCTGGGCTTTGTCCACACTGCACTGGCCAGGTTTCAGCTCATGGCAGCTTCTTGGGCAGGACCCCACTCTCCTGTGAAAACCAGAGGCCAAAGCGTAGGGCTGACCCTATCCAGATTTTGTCTCAGCACACTTCAGTCCTCATTCATGTCTCCAGCGTGAGTGGAAGGAGATGGGAGAGTAAGCACAAGTCCCTTTGTCCCCCCAGCCTGAGGGACAGGTTACACGGGAGCTGGGAAGCGAATTGTGCTGGGCTGGAAGTTTCCACTGGAGGCAGAGCAGTCCCTGTGTCCCACGGTCCCGTGTCACTAGTCTAGGGTTGGACCCCTATAGCTGCCTTAGCTCTACAAGCAGAGCACGGTGCCGCAGGTGGAGCGTGTGGCAGCAACCTCAGTGTGAACGTGGCAGCACCTGGGCCATCTGGGCAAGGTGGCGGTGACGCTGCCTGCATGCCACGGCTCCCCAAGCCTGCGGAGCCATGGATTGTCCGTAGGTCCTCTCCTCTGAACCTTGCTGGCTGAAGATGGCTCTTAAATCCAAGGTCTGTAACATTTACTGAACTAAAACCACTTGAAGGCAAATGCTGTGATATCTGATGTGACTCAGCTGCTGCTGTTGGGTCCTGCCTTGATGAACTCCTTGTCTTTTTTATTGCCTTTTTTTTATTGTCCCCTCATTCCAACAGCTATTCTTGTCAGTGGTGACACAACTCATTTGGTCTCCCAGCAGATCCAGTGTAGGGCCACCCATGGGCACTGCTTATCAGCCTTAGGTGTGGGTGGGCCAAAGTGTCCTGCAGGAGCAGTGTCAGGAGAGGGCTGATCTCACAAGTGCTGCTGCAGGGAGGACTTGTGATGAGAGCAGCATAACATTCAAGAGGGTGGAAGCTGTGTTCTTGGAGACCAGGTGCCAGGGGTTGAAGTGGACCCTTTATGCCAGCAGGAGGACTCACCAGCAGGGAAGGGACAGCTTTCTTTCCCAGCCTTGCACAGGCTTTTTCAGTGCGCCCCGCCCTTCATTCTTGCAGACCACATTGAGACTGCGGTGAAATCGAGTTGGTGTCTAGTGTCTCCCTGCCATCACTGGTGTCTGTTTTACAAAGAGCTTCCCGTGGGAGAGGCCACTTCACTCCAACATCCCACTCTTCACTAGCGATGGCTGGCACAGCCAACCAAGCTCCTAGTGGGGCTGGCAGGGCTTCACCTGCCCAGTGTCCTTCCCTTCCCAGAAAGCCAGGAGAGAGACTTCTCAGCACACTTCATCATTCTGGAGGGCAGCCAGGGACGTTAACAGGCATGTCCACCCCCATCCACAAAATGCTCCATGTTCAACATTGCCCCAGAGGGCAGAGACTTCTGGCTGGTTTTCACATGAAACTTATCCGTAAGTCCATTACGTGTCAAAAGCTACTTGATGCAGGGAATAATATTTTGCTCTTGTGTGCATGTGTATATACGTGTAAATGTGTACAGTCCTTCTACCACAGATGTAGCTCACCATCCCTATATCCGACTTTCTATTTAAAAATTAATGGCAACGCTCGAACTTCACGGGCAACCTGCAGATCAGCCTGGCCAAAAAACCTCACCAACAAGACATGCAAACTTAAAATTTTTAAGGTTTGCACTTGGTTTTTACAGAACTCTCCTACCCTCTCGCAAAGCCCTGTTTGCTGCACAGCTTGTTGCAGCCTGTATAAATAGCTCCACTTGATGACAAGGGGTCTGGCATGGGAAGGCCCGGTGTTACGGGCTCTGCAGGCAGCTACTGCCACGTCGTGGGGAGATGATGCTTTACATGCATTTACTGTGCAGCAAAAGGCACAAGCTGAGCTGCAAAAAAATGCCTTTGGTTTGTGTGGATGTTGGACACGGTGGTGTGTGCGTTCTGCTCTCTCCGGGGATGTGCCCTGCCTCACCCCCTTGCCATGCTCATCTGGCGAAGCTGACTTTCTCTTGGCTCCTGCATCTCGGAAAGCAGGAATTCCTCTAGACAACAGTGGGAAAGCTGTGACATGTTGCTATGAACAGATATGAAATAGCTTTTCCACCTGGCTTCTTATTAGGTGTTACAGCCCTATCTTTTTCCGCTGGTCTTATGATAGTCATTTTTTTGTATTTAATAACGTTGCATCTAAGACTTGATGAAGGAATGGGAAAGAAGCAGACTTGCAGTTTTGGACATTAATACTAACGACTCCAGAACCACACCTGGATCAGACATTTGTAAGCATATGGAAGAGATTGAAGATTATCTAATTGTCTCTTTAATGCTCGGTACTGGACTGAATCATCTCCCCAGGCCTGGGAAGCTGTGCTGATCACCAGGCTCTCCTTGCTCCAGCTCCACTGAGCTAGAGAATTGACTTGGAAAAGGAAACCTTTCTCATCCCCAGCTTTGGCTGTGCTGGGGCACTCGGCTGGGTTTCAGCATGGAAGGTGTCACTGGCTTGCTCGCGTTTTTGGCTGTGAAAGTCAGAGCGACAGCTCTTCTTATGGCCAGATTTTGTGCGTGATCCTGTTAGGGGAGTTGTCAGCACCTAATCTGGGTGTTTGCTGTTGTCCAAGTAGTATTGCCAGTGCATTGCATGTGCAGCCTGACACGCTGTATATTAATCCAGGTTTTGGCTTGCTTGCTTGACCCAGGAAGGATTAAACCACACCCCACATCTGCTGAGGCTCCCTTGGGCTACTGCTTATTCACACTGATGCTCCTTAGCAAAGGTCTTTCCCCCCAGGGCTTCCCAGGCACAGCTCTTCCCTAGGCGGCAGGGACTGCTCCTGCTTGTCCTGTATGCTTCCCATCTGTCTGTATGTCCATCCATCCATCCATCCCTCCCTCCCTCCCTCCCCAGCACAGTGGTATCTGCAGACCGCATAGAGTCCTTATGGGAATCTGGCAGCCAGCAGCTGATCACCTCTTAGCCAGGCCGAGTTATTCCCTGCCAGGCCCCGCTCCTGCCTTGCAGTAAGACGAACAGCTGTCCACGTTGCTCCTTTTAACCCAGAGTGGGGAGCAGGTTGGAACCACAAAGCCTTTGAAAAATGATGGAACAAGGACAAATTTCCAATGAAAGCCCTCCAAATGTTGCTCTGAAGGAAAATTGCTCTTCATTTGCGGGTGAAATGGAAGACTCAGTGCAAGGGCAGGAGTGGTGCAGAATAAAGATTTAAGCGATCAAGTAAAGGAAAGAATGACTGCTCCTGGGGGAAGGGGAGAGGGGCCTGGGACCTCTTTAACCTGATTTAATCAAGCGACTTCTGATGTTTTACAGTTGCAAGCAACCATCTGACCCAGAGCTGGGCAATTTGCAAGCCACAGAGTTATGAACTGTTGGTAAAATGGTCTTAAGAGGAAAATGCATTTGCAATTACGAACTGAAAAACCTGAGCAACAACTCTTGAGGTTTTAGAGCCATGTCCAGCTGCTGTTGGGAGACTGAGGGTCTCTGCCCTTTTCACAGCCTCCCACCGGTCAGCAGCGCCCGGAGCAGTTCCCGGCTGAGCCCCCTCGGGCAGCAGCAGCCTTGGCCACAGGGTGCCTCCTCGCAGGAGAGGAGCTGGGGCTGCAGGTCCTGGGCAAGGGGCATCCTTACCCTACGCAGGTGGGTCAGTGATCTGGGAAGGGAGGAGAAGCTGGGAAGAGACCCCAGCGATGGAGATGCTGACCCAGCCTGCTGTGCTGTGGACTGACCAGGCCCTGATCTGAGCCAGCTGCCTGTGGCCCCCCGGGCCTGGGAAGAGAAATTTCCTCAAAGCTTCTGAGAAGTGGCACCAGTCTCAGTCCAGTTACTTGAATCCATTAAATTTGTACTAACTGGTTTGTTCTCAGAAGTGCTGAGCATTCCCGGCTGTGGCAGGGGCTGCCCTTGTTGCAATGCCAGCTTCAAACAGGATGTGCCTGGGCTAATTGTTTCTGGATTTGGCCAAGTGGAGTTTTCTTTCTCTTCTGGGAAACTGGCTGGTTTTGTGCCTGTGGTATTTGCAGAGTGCTGACAAAACCCCCTTCCTTCGCAATACTGCCTGCCTGCTTAAGGTGCTGTTCCCTGGAGATGCGCTTTTTCCCTTTCAATGCTTTTGATGTATTTTCCCATGTTAGAAAATTCAAAAAGGCAGCATGTGAAGCTGGCTGGGGCCAGTGAGTGTTGCTGGGGGCGGCAGCTTTGATCCTCGGTGGGAGTTTTGCAATAAACTTGATCATGCATTTTTCATCATTTGCTCTGTGTGCACGTGTGTGTGCGTGCGCCTTGCAGGGGGTGCAGGCACTAATCCTGAAGCTGCGCTCAGCACAGGGGTAAAACCCACTCGTAGTTCACCGCTGATCCAAATCCTTCGCATGCGGAGGGTAACTCTGCCTCAAGTTACCCTACCTGAAATTTGACCCTGCCATCTAACAGCTAGGGAGCTGCTCCCGTCTTTAATCTCTCTGACAGTGCCGAGTCAGGGCTTTTTGAAGAATTTTGTTGTTCTTTCTTTCCATATAAGCATTAGTTTTCTTTATCTGCAGTTTTGTACTGCTGTCTGACCCATTTACTTGGAAGCCTACAAGGAGGGCTTGAGTTGAAAGAGAGCTGGGTTTGTGATCCAAGGATGAGTCTTTCACTGTTAATTGTATTAGCATTCATAATTGTATGCACATTTCTAAACTGTCATGATTGCTACATCCTTTTAAAACATGGGACAGGACATCAAAACGGTTACGTCTGCTCAGAGATCAGCAGAGAAGCAAAAAATTATATTGCCTGATATCTTAGAAACTATGATGTGAGCTGTTTTGCCCCCATTATATCAAAAGCGGCATAGGAAAAATAAGTCTGGAATTAGGCTTTTAAAACTCATTAGCCTTCAAGATGTAATTAGCAGGAAGCAGGCCATTTGATGGAGGTTTGAGGTGCCCTGCGCCTGCCATCACTGTTGGGTGGGCAGGGGCTCTGCGTAGCCGGTGCGGTGGGAGCCTTGTTGGACGGGGCTGCGGCAGGACTCATGGGATGAGTGGGAGGAAAGGGTTATGAAGTCCTGAATTCCGATTCTCTCTCTACTGCAGATTTGCTTTACGGGAGCTGCCTCGTCTCCCTGTGTGTGGCTTAGTCTGCATTTTAGCTCTCAGGCCAACTCCTGGTAGCAGATACCTGTGTCTGATGGGTAATGCAGCAATTCTGTGCTCTCTGATTCAGACTCTCCAAAGTCCTGCTAGTGACAGGGTAACATCATCAATTCTGTGCTTTGGAAATACATATTTTATGAACATGAAATACATGGACATAAGTGCATGCTCCATCCCTGGTCCTGCCAGCTGCATGTATCTATATACATTTATATTTTCAGTTATTGCCAGTTTCGGCATGGCATGATCAAGCATGTTACGGAGCCTTGCTTGTCCTGGGATATTGGCAAAATAAGTTGTCAGGGCAAGGGAAATGAAAGTGTTGCCTGTAACAGAATTGCAAACCTTTTGGTTCCCAGAGTGCTTCCACCCACTGAACCCGACGTGGCTTGTGCATGCTTTGTGCATGGTGATGGGTTGCGTCTCCCAGAGGCGACAGCAGGGACTTCTCGGTCCCAGCTGGAGAGTGTTTCTTCGCAGCCCTGGGCCAGTCACAACCCAGCATCTTTCACATAGGTACTGTCGCTTTTATTCTTTATCTGTGTAAATCCTGGCAGAGTGGGTCTCACTTCATGGACGATGCCTGCACAGATTTTGCCACAGTACAAGTAGGAATTAATCGTGCCTGGCCTCCATCAGAGCGAGAAGCATCGCCTCTGAGAGCACCCGGAGGATGCTGGGCGCAGCGGACGCAGCCGGCAGAGGGAGCGCGGACCATTGCACACTGTCTGCTTGTCTCCTATGAAATGCAGCACTCTGCAAACCGGCCTCTGTCTTCCCTTCGCTCGGCTAAGTGGGAACAGAGCAATGCGATAACGGATTGTTTATTATGGAAACATGCCACTTTTAGTAGATTTACAAGCAGCTTTGTGGAGCTCCTGATCGCTCTGTATTTTTGTATTTAGTCCGTTACTCATCCTGATACATCGTTGGTATATGTCTGACCATGGCTGTAAAAGACGCTAGCGGGGACATGATGGGGCCAAAGCACGGGAGACAGAAAGCAGCTGTCAGGCGGCATTTCTTCCAGGGGTTTGAGGAGTACCAGCAGGCTGTGTCAGCCCAGCAGTGACTGTTTCTCAGTGACTGACTTTACAGTCAGACTATTTTGTAGTTCCTTCAAGGCCCTATGGTTTAGCGGCTGCACAGATGGTTGCATTGCGTTTAGAGCAAAGTGAAATAACACTAGTTCCTCCCATCCTCTGCTGCCTTACCCAGAGAAATTAGCAGCCTCTTTTGGGAGCTACTAGTCAAAATCCCAGATCCGAACACCTCCGGACTTTCAGCAAAGTTTGAAACCCGTTCAGGAGCTGAATTTCAAGTCTACTTTTCCTGTGCCAAAACCCCCAGAGCTGAATACCTGGGAACTATGGAGGTGGGGTAACTCACGGACCAAATACAGTCTAAGTTTTTCATTGTCTGCCTCTAATACATCAGGTCTCCCAAAATAATATGTCTAGCATGGTTCATACCACAATCGCTGCTGTAATCACCACTGAAACCTGGATAGGTTAGAAATCCATATGTGGATCTGCGTCTGGGTGAATTTGGCAGACAAAAAGCAGTCCCCAAAAGGCAATTTCTTCCTATCAAATCATCTGCCAATTTTAAGTTTTGATTTATGCTTTTTAAGGTTACTGAGCTCTTTGCTGAAAGAGTTGAAGGCCATCTCCACTGGCGCTGTTATTGAATGAGCCACCTCAGGAGCAAGGCTGGCTTCCAGATCACAACGTAGCTGGGAGCTTATATCTTTTACATGTGAGGTTTCTCTGCCTGTCTCGTTGGTCTCCTGCACTTCCTTAGCTCAAACAAGTGCTTCCAATTACAGAAAAGTATGTATGACACACATCGGTCATGGTCGGGTTTTGTGCGCTGTAGTTTTAAGTTGGGGGGGTAAAAGTCTTGCACTTGTACCTGCTCCTTTACCTGCTGCTGCAATGTAGGATAGAGAAGAAATGTGCCATGTGGGTACGTAACCCTCCTGGTTTCTCTAATGAAACTTTGCTTTTGGGGTTGGTTTTTCTTTTTTTTTAATTTTTTTTTATTTGCCTCTGAAAGAGGAAGTTAATTAGGCCAGTTGGAAGTATACGAGGGCTGTTTTGCATGGGGAAAACCAGAGGAGGTGAACAGTTCTTGGAATTGCTCGGACAGTAGACGGGAGGATGGAGTAAAAGACCGGCAAGAGGGTAGTTAGTTTAGTTAGAAAGTCTGGCTGACCGGAGCGTAAGCTGAGCGTAGCAGTCTGGAAAGTAGATCATCTTTCTGAAAGGCACAAAGAAGAAAAATAATGGCTCCAGATTCATCCCTTGTGTAATTCTTTTGAAGTTGGTGGCTTGCACCAGGATGATTTAACCCCATTAATTTTAATGGGTCACTGCAGTGTCCCAAGAGTTGCTTTTGCTCTGCTCTGTTCTGAGGCAGAGATAAAGCAGAGCCTCGGCATCTGGGCTTGAACCCAAGCTTGGTGTCCCCATAGGGCTGGCTTGCGCCCATCCTCATTGTGGCTGACTCCAGTTGGAGAGGGAAAAGGATGCAGGAGATGATGATGTGTCTGAGCCCCCGTCCCGTGATGGCTGGGTGCTGCCAGGACTTTGTCGTGAGCCATAACCTTCCTGAAAAGCGATATCTGGTCTGAAAACCAAGGGCAGACAGACTAAGAGCACTTACTGGAGTTAACACTGACCCTCGCCCTGCTGCAGGTCTGCTGATCCAAAGCAATTAACACACAGAGACAAGGAGGTGTAGAGCAGTGCGTCAAAGAAAGGAGCATTAAATCGAGCAGGAACTGGCACCAGATGAGCCCCGGTGGGACTCAGTGGGCAGAGAGCGAAGGTCGGTGCCCTTGACACACGACAGGGACTCAGGGGCTATGGCCAGGGACAGGGATAAAGTGCGTTTACCACCTATCGATCAAAGCAAGCCGGTCGTAGCAGGAGTTGGCCACGCATAGTTAAAAAGCCCATGTATCACAGCAGGGAAAATTTAATCTACTGCCAGGAGGGGGGATGTGTGTTTGTCACCAGTTGTCAAACAGCTGAAAACGTGGCGGCAGACACAGCTGTAGTGCTCGTGCAGAAATAGCAATCGTGCCCCAACCTCGTCAGGCAGCAGCATGTCATGCACTGTGCTCAGTCCCTGCTCCTCAGGGACCTCAGAGCCCGCCTTGCACCTCAGCTCTCCATTTTCTGTGTGCCTCTCCTTGTCTGCCTTGCTCCGAGGGACATTTGTAGGAAAAGAGGATTACTGTCCTATTTTGAGGGTTGCACAGCTTTCACCTGAATCCCCGTGCTCTCGTTTTGCAATTATTTCCAAGTAGTGTTGAAGTATTTACCAGACAATGGGAAATGAGCCGTGAAGAGCAGATGGACCATAATGAAATGAAGCGCTAAATCGTCATGCAAATGTTCTTAGTAATACTGAGGAGAGGGAAACCCAGTTTGGTGAAGGTCGGGTGTAAAGTCAGCCCTAAGCAGCCTGCTTTTGCCAAGGCATCAGCTGCTCTTCAGCATCTTGCAGAAGGAAGGGAAGACGAGCATCGCTGTGTCTCTGGGCGTTTCTCTCTTGGCAGACTTGACCGTGCAGTGGGTCCAGGGAGAGGGTGCAAACATGGGTCCCAGTAGGGAAGGATGTACCACGTGTTGCAGTAAAAGTTGCTCAGTAAACTCGGTGGCTTAACTTCTGATACCTCCATTTAATCTCATTGGTCTATAGTCTTCTCCTAATCACATATTGTATGGCAAACTCTGTTAATCACTTCATAGCTAAAGCAGATCAGAAAATCCATCTGGATTGGCAAACTGATCTGTAAAATGCTTTATGAAATAAAGACTCATCTGGCCCTGAATTATATCTTCTGCAAAAGCAGAAGGGAGGGAAGATCAGCTCTGAATAGAGAAGGTTGTTCTTGCAAGCATGTGGGCCTTCAAAAGACCATGTCTGCTGGTACCCAACATATCACGGTGTAATATTTACATGTGAATGCACCCTATACATGTCTCTCTCTCTCCTTTGGAGGGAGAAGTGTCAAATGCAGAGGGTGAAACTCACTTCACCAAAGCCCAAGATACGGTTGCAGTTCACCCCAAGGGCTGGAACGAGGGCTGCTGCTGCTCTGCAGTGCCCGGGGAGGAATTTCGACTCTGCCCATGCAAAGACAGGAGGAAGAGTCCCAGCAAAGCCTCGTTTCTCTGTCAGGTTATTTTAAGTAACCACAGCAATTCCCTTCACATCACACAGGGCTGCCTGCATGGTCCTTGTGCAGCCTCTTCAAGGGTAGCACGGTCTGGCAGTGTGAGGGAGTCCAAGTGCTGCAGGATTTTCTGGGAAATGAAGCCTTTTCCATAGCGAATGAAGTGACTGAAAAGTGCAGGTGCTGCTGAAATCCTGCCTGCGTGTCCTGATCCGTGAATGTTGTCACCAGCCCAAGTCTGCGCTGCAGTGTGTTAGTACAGTTTGCTACCACACCTCTGAGCTCCTGCGATTGCATCCTCAGAGCATCCCACCTATGGATAATCCAGCATTATTTCCCCAGATTATGTAGCTAATAATTTTAAGTAATGGAGAACTCTGAAAAAATTGCAAACTTTATTGAACGAAGAAGATACTAAATATGCTGAGAAAAGTATTTGTTACTGCTCACACACTCTGCTCAACATTAAATGTGAACAGACTGCAGCAGGTGTGAAGGGATGGGATACAGGCTTGGAAACCCTGGAGCGAGCTGAGGGAAGGCCTGTGAGAAGAAAAGAAAAATGCAACGTGATGATGAAATGCAAATATTTCTGCGAGTGTGTTTAAGTGCAGGATCAGGGGCCATCCAGCTGTCCGTTGGCCGCTTTCAGCCAAAAGACAACAGAAGGCAATGGATGATCTCACCCTGCTCCTCTTAAATCGACAAAGCTCCTCCACAGTTGCTTAAATATCAGTTTTTCTAAGGTTATTCTTTGCCAGCTGTTTGGCAAAGCCTGATGTGGCTGAATGTTTTCTTCTCTCCTCTTGCTGCTTCCTCATAATGCAAGAAGCCACTCGGGTGGTTCAAATGGCCGCGGATGGGAGGTAGGACAGCCCGGACGTATTTCAGAGGTTTGAAAGCGTGTCGGCAGAAAAACCCTCAGTGTGAGGCCAGCTTTTGGGAGGATAGTGCTGACGTACGGCTTGTGGGGATCAAAGCCCAGGAGAAGCTCAAACAGGGCTGTCTTTGAAACGCTGGATCCTACAGATATAATGTGGTGGTTTTATCTGACCTGTGAACATCTCTGACAAGGCATCAGGTCATTAGTCTTGTGCTTGTTATTGTAACATTTGCTGGAATGAAACACTGACATTTTTAAATAACAGCTATCAAAGCATATCATAAATTGTAAGCAGTTTCTTTTCCTTTGTTTGAGTATATCCCCGTGCCAAATCATTTGGTGTTCATATCTTCTGAATTGGGCATGACATTAGCAGTGAAAAGCTGTGGCTAAGCATAAAATAATTATTTTTTTAAAAAACAGAGCTGCAAAAAAAATGTGTATTTCCTAAAAAAATGAATAGAAAGTGACCCCTACCTCTTAAAACAGTTCTGCTTCCAGCCTCTGATAACAACTCTGTGTTTGACTCCTGAAGTGCTAAAAAGTCTGCTTTTTGTAAAGTGGAATTTAAAAGACTGTCGCTCAAAAGTATATATATATAATGTGCAGTTACTCCCACCCACAACCTGATTTTCTTGCTTCTAAGAGCTGTGACACATTTTTAAGAGGAGTGGTGTATTTTTAAACTCACACTATGGCATGTAATGAAGGTTGGCCCAACTGAGTCTGAGTCTTTGAGGGACTGAGAAATTAAACTCCAGCCTCCGCTCTTCCTTTGCGAGTTTGGGCCAGGAGCTTTTTGCTCAGCTTGCTTTCTGTGAAATGCTATGGCAGCTTGTGCCTGCTTCTGAGAAGAGAGTTTCAATTCAAGTTTCTGGGTGCTCAGGTGTGAAGATAATGTGGCCATGGTTGCATTAGTGACTGGATGCTCTGAGGTCTTTCAGGTAGGGTCTGTTCCCAGGGCTTCCCAGCCTGAACTGCAGTTGCCCTCCTGAGATGTTCACAACTTTAAGCATTGAGCAAAACTGCACCTGGAGATACATTTGCATCTCTCTTGTCATCGTTCCTGTTATTTTTCAAGTCCTCTTTGGGAGATGGACTTTCTTTGGGCTGGCGGTGAGCTGCAGCCCCAGGACATGCGCATGGTGGGGCCCATCTCTGCGCATGTCCTCCTGCCCTGTGCTCCGGGAGGTTGGCTGCTTTCACGGCTTCCTCACCTGCCCTTTGAAGACCCTCAAGGCAGGTGAAGGAGGGATCAGGGACAGGGTATAATGTTTGCATTTTGGACTGTTTCTCTGCTGGTTAGAACAGTTCTGGGACCTGTTGGGCATGAGGTGGCCTGCAGACTCTGGGGGAGCAGGGACAGGGAGGTGGCCAAAAATCAGTGACCTTCCTTAGCCGTCACCATCCCAGATTTGTTTTGGTACACGTAGGGCTCTAAGACTTTGTTTAAAAAATGTTTCTTCCTGAGTAAAACTGGGGCACTTTTCCTTTTTCTGTGTCTTTACTGAGAAAAGGGTTTTGATGTCGTTATCATGGTAAATAAATGAAGCAACTTATTCCCTACCACAAAACCTTGCATTCTTCAGCATAAAACAAAGACACATAAATAACCAGCATAAGGGATGTGCCTGGCCTCTAATGTATGTGGAGTTCACTCTTCCAGACCCTTGGTTTCCTCTGGACAGTGATTTAGAAGGAAAAGCTTTTATCTAATCATGAGGTAGGTCTCTGCACAGCTCCCCGGGCGCCGCTAATGGATGGGATGCACAGCAGAGCTTGAAGGTTTTTTATTCTAGCTAGGTAAGACAGAGAGCTGAGTTTCTGGTGTTGCGCGCACTATTGCTAGGTAGGTCAGAGTTGGGTTTTGTGCAGGGACCGTGATGTTTGTGTAGCTATCAGAGCAATTTTGTATTATGGTGAGGTGTGTGCTATAAGGAAGGGAGGGAGGCAATCAGCCACGGAGAGGACGACAGGTCGAGGCCAGAAGCAGTGAGGCAAGGATGGGTGGGTAGCTGGTGCCGGAGAGGCAGCGGAGGCAAAGCAGAAAGTTCCAGGAATTAGCCTCGGTCCCAGAGGATGACTGGGGAAGAAATCATTAATAAGTAGGTTATTGGCAGCAGGACGTTCTGTTTCATGCTCTGATTCATTATCCCTACTGCTGCATCTCATGGCTGGCATGCCCAGATCCTAGTTTTGAATCTTGCAGTATTTTACAGCGATGAGAGATTATTAAAAATAGCACTGAATTCAGACTCAGTACTGGGAGCTAAGAGCAATGCAGAGCTTTGCATTTCACATTTACAGTTGTTTTTATGCAGCATGATTGCGGTATATTATGATATCCAGTGTATCTGCTTGGTTGGACACCGCAGTGTGGACTTCAGGATACACAAACCTCCCCAGGACCTCAGGGATGTTCTTGTCATCCTGTGGTAGATGCAGCTCCACGGGGAGGAGCTCACCGCCAGGCACAGCCCGGCGTGCCCCTGATAGGAAAGGCAATGCTCCTGCTGAGAGTGTGGTTTCTTATCGTCCAGCTTCTGGCATTTCAGGTAACAAAGGGAGAAAATAGTGCACAAAAGCTGATTGCAGGGCACGACATTTGCAGAACCTCATTGATATTCTGAGCTTGTGAATTACTGAGCAAGTGAGATCAACAGCCTAAAAGGAGGGGGTGTAATTCCTGACAATTGATGACATTTTCCCTTCGCCCACATCTGATATCTATATATCAGATAATGTGAACAGTTACAGCAGTAGTAAGTTGCCAATGGCCATTTAGCTTCAAAAACATAGAGATCCTTCATGTTGCAGGCCAGAAATATCCCCTGAATCAGTGTTCATTTTGAAGGAACAAGTAATTTCTCTTTTAGCTGAATTAAAAGGTCTCCTTCTATAACCAGCTGAATGGATGGAAATAATTAAATTCATCCATTATGCCTCTTCACTTTTATGAACGTAGAACATGGGAAAAGATATTGAAAATACCACACACTTGTACCTTTTGGAGATGTATGAGGTAAATTAAAAGTTAATGTCTGGATTGAGAATTGGACAGGAGTTACATAAAAGGAACAAGGAGAAAGTTACTGTTTTCTGCTTGAGCAGGTCTGAACAACATCCAAATTTGTATCTGAACTGGACTACAAAATTTTTGGTCTCTTCAGACATTGCAGCGTTTCATGGTGTGTGATGGCGTTTCTGTGCTCAACGTGCCTTAATGCCTTTTACGGTCTGCATATGTTTTGAATGCATATAAAAAGATATTTTCATATATTTTCCAGAGGTATTTAATATTAATGCTGGCGTCCTTAAAAGGTCAGTTGACATGATTTGGGGTCGTTTTGGGCATATATTTGAGGTCAACATGATTTTTTGATTTGCCCTTTTAATTGAGTAAGGCTTAAGGAAGTATTAGTATGGATCCATCCATGTACTAGCGAAAACATCTGTCTCTGTGAAGTCAATTTTAATTTCAGTATTATAATCAATAAGTATGTGATCAAATACCAACCAAGTAAAATTTACTAGAAGTTTTGATGGATCTGTAAAACTCAGGGTGTATCTGTCCATCTCCAGTCTCAGGAATCTTCCACTGGTCCAGGCTGAAGTAGCTGTGCTGTTTTCTTTGTTTCCTTCCCAAAATGAACTGAGTACTGAGACTGAAACAATCTCATACAGCATCTTGAAGTATAGGGCTCTTTTTTCATTTATAATTTCATACCCATAATATGAAAAATAGCATCACCATTCACTCATGGGGTGCTCAATACGTCCTTGTTCAGCGGGTCTGATACTGCCAAGGGTGGAGTACAGAGGAAAGGTTCGTGATGCTTCTTTGCAAATGCCACATAATTTAGCTCGCTCACCTCTTGGGGAGCAGTGGGACCTCTTATCAGAGTTGAGTATTTGAAAAGGGTTATGGTCATTACCTTGAAAATTAATGCTAGCATTTGAAAGGTTTTATCTTTGGGAAGTTATATCTATTTTTCTGGCTTAATTGGTGCCTGTCAATGAAAACTTGAAGTCATTTCATGAATCCCAACAGTTATATTGGGCAAGGCAAGCTCAAGACTTCTTTTTTCTTTTATGTTTCAGTGTTAGAATCAGAGAGGATGTTTTAATACTGCCTGATGCTGGTATGTAATCAGGGAAGACAAGTCTGCTTTTAGTAGTTGCCAATCCAGCAAAATTTACTAGATGCATTTACTAGATATGTTTTGGAGTTTTACAGTTTCTGAAAAAGCTCAGTTCAAAGGACAGTGATTAGAAAAGTTTCCTAGAGTTCATGAACTCGCAGTAGATCTTACATGCCGTGATTTATGTCTCTGACTAGTAAATTAAAGAACCCGATGACTTGAAAGATGTTTCCATGTGCCGCTTTGTAGAAACAGGCAGAAAACAATTCCAAGGAATATAAAATTGGTGTCTTATAGAGAACTACATTACTTTTTAGTATGCTGGAAAGACATTTGATGTTGCAAGACAGTTAAGTAAGGACATGCTGCTGAGGCAGATTTGGGAAGCAGCCGTATTTTAATCTCACTGTTCTAACTGAAGAAAATGTAATGAGGAAAGGAAGGACTACAGTCACCAGATGAAGAAGTCGGAGTTCATACTGTAGGCTTGATCTTGTCTTCCCACATGCATCATAAGTTTTTGCCTCTCCTGGAAAAAATATTTACCATTCTTAGGGCCGTATGTACAACAGATGATTTTAAAAAGTCAGGAGAGAGATCCACTTGGCAAAAAGCTGTGCTCTCAGGGTCCCTCGCAGCCCCTCCAGCTGCAAGAACTGACGCAGGCACTCAAACAGAGCCTTCAAGGGAGCATGCAGCCGTCCAGGTCCCGGGTTGCAGGGAGTGCCCGAGTTTCAGGGCAGTATCTGACGGCAGCAGTGAGCTCACCTGCGGGAGATGTGCCCAAGTAAAGGAGCTGCTCAGCCTGGTGACAGAGCTTTGAGAGGAGGTGTCCAGGCTGAGGAGTATCAGGGAGTCAGAGAAGGAGATTGACTGGTGGAATTGTACTCTACCGTCCCTGAGACAGAGGCACCAGTCAACCACGGCACAAGAGGCAAAGGACCCCCTACCCTCTCACCACCAGGCAGAAGGAGGAGACGCAGGAGATGGGCGAGAATGGAAGCAGGTTACTGCTTGGGGTGGCAGGTGAATCCACTCTCAGCCTGCCTCACCTTCCCAGGTGCCCGTACACAACAGGTATGAGGCCCTGGAATTGGATGGGCAGACAACTGATGATGGGGACTTAGGTCCTTCTGGGATGGCAGGGTTGTCTAGGCAGCCTACCCCCCGCATCACAACCACTCATGTTAAGAAAAAAAAAAAAAGGGTAGTTGTCATAGGTGACTCCCTTCTGAGGGGAACAGAGGGTCCCATATGCCGACAGGACCCAACCCACAGGGAAGTCTTCTGCCTCCCTGGGCCCAGGGTAAGAGATGACACCAGAAAACTCCCTAGTTTGGTAAGGTCCTCAGACTATTACCCACTATTAGTTCTTCATGTCGGCAGCGAAGAGGTAACAAAGAGAAGTCCTAAGGCAATCAGAAGGGATTACAGAGCCCTGGGGAGGTTGGTTGAAGGATCAGGTGCTCAGGTAGTGTTTTCTTCAATCCTTTTGGTAGCAGGGAAGAATATTGAATGGAACAGGCAGACCCAGCTGATCAACACGTGGCTCCGAGGCTGGTGTCATTGGCAGAACTTCGGGTTTTTGGTCGTGGGATGGTCTCTGGGCCCAGTCCCGGAGATATGACATCATAGGCATAAATGAAAGCTGGTGGGATGAGTCCTGTGACTGGTGTGCCATGATGGTTACAGGCCCTTCAGGAAGGATAGGCAGGGCAGGCAAGGTGGGGGGGGTGGCTTTGTATGTAGTGGAGGGGCTGGAATGCATGGAGCTAGCAGTTGGCGATGGCACAGTTGAGAGCCTCTGGGTAAGGATTAAGGGACAGACAAATAAAGCGGATGTCGTTGTGGGAGTCTACTATAGGCCACCCAGCCAGGATGACGACACGGATGAGTTATTCTTTAAGGAACTGAGGGATGCTTCTAAGTCATCTGCCCTTGTCCTTATGGGGGACTTCAATTTGCCACATGTCAACTGGGAATGCCACACAGCTGGTACAAACAGGTCCGGAAAATTCCTAAACCATCTGGATGATAACTTCTTGGTACAGATACTGAGGGAACCAACCAGGAAATGTGCCTTCCTCGATTTGTTGCTTATTACCAGAGAGGGTCTCATGGGTGAAGTGGCGACTGGTGGCTGCCTTGGCCACAGTGACCATGAAGCAGTCAAGTTTAAAATCTATGGTAACAGGAGGAAAACTGCCAGCAAGACCTCAACTGTGGATATGAGGAGAGCTGACTTCACGCTGCTCAGGGAACTACTTACTAAGGTCCCCTGGGAAAAAGCTTTTGAACATGCTGGGGTCCATCAGTGCTTGTCACTTTTTAAGTACCACCTCCTAAGAGCACAGGAGCAGGCAATTCCAAAATGTTGGAAGTCAAGCAGGCAAGGTAGAAGGCCAGCTTGGCTGAATAGGGATCTTCTAGAACTAAGGTGAAAAAAGAAAATGTATGGCCAGTGGAAGCAAGGTCTGGCAATATGGGAGGACTACAGAGATGCCGTTTGCCACTGTAGGGAGAAAAGTCCCGTGGCCAAAGCTCAGTTAGAGCTGAAGCTGGCCAGTACTGTGAAGGACAATAAAAAGGGCTTTTTAAAATATGTTAATAGCAAAAGGCAGGACAGAAATAACATTGGCCCGTTACTTGATAAGCATGGTCACCTCACAAATAGGGACATAGACAAAGCAGAGATGTTTAATGCTTTTTTCGCCTTGGTCTTCAACATCGATGATGGGCTCTGGGACCCCCAGAGCCCTGGGCTAGAGAACCATGACTGTGAGAATGATGAACTCCCAACCAACCCCGAACTTGTGCAAGATTTGCTGCTCCACCTGGATCCCTATAAGTCAATGGGGCCCGATGGGATTCATCCGAGGGTATTTAAGAGCTGGCTGATGTCATAGCGAGACCTCTCTCAATGATTTTTCAATGCTCTTGGGAATCTGGAGAGGTCCCAGTTGACTGGAAGCTGGCAAACGTTGTGCCAATCTTCAAGAAAGGCAACAGGGATGACCCTGGTAACTACAGGCCTGTCAGTCTCACGTCTGTGCCTGGCAAAATTATGGAGAAGATTATTCTGGGAGTTATTGAAAAACACCTGAAAGACAACACAGTTATTGGTCCCAGCCAGCACGGGTTCATGAGGGGAAAGTCCTGCTTAACAAACTTAATTTCTTTCTATGACAAGGTTACCCACCTAGTTGACCAAGGGAAGCCAGGTGATATAATTTTTTGGATTTCAGTAAAGCTTTCAATACTGTCTCTCGCAGTATCCTCCTGGACAAAATGTCCAGCATACAGCTGGATAAACACATAATGCAGTGGGTGAGCAACTGGCTGACAGGTGGAGCTCAAAGAGTTATAGTAAATGGGGTTACATCGGGCTGGTGACCAGTCACTAGTGGGGTTCTGCAGGGATCCATCTTAGGGCCAGTGCTCTTTAATGTCTTCATAAATGACTTGGATGCAGGACTTGAAAGACTACTATCTAAGTTTGCCAATGACACAAAATTGGGAGGAGCTATTGACACTCTCCAGGGCAGAGAGGCCCTGCAGAGAGACCTAGACAAGTTAGAGAGCTGGGCAATCACCAACCAGATGAAGTTTAACAAGAGCAAGTACCAGATTTTGCACCTGGGCCATGACAACCCTCGATGTACATACAGACAGGGGAACGAGAGGCTGGAGAACAGCCCCGTGGAGAGGGATCTGGGGGTTCTTGTCAATGGCAAGTTGAACATGAGCCAACAGTGTGCCCTGGCAGCCAAGAGGGCCAACCATGTCCTGGGGTGCATCAAGCACTGTATTGCTATCTGGTCGAGGGAGGTGATTGTCCCACTCTGCTCTGCACTGGTGCGGCCTCATCTTGAGTGCTGTGTGCAGTTTGGGGCGCCACAGTACAAAAAGGATATGAAGCTACTATGGAGTGTCCAGAGGAGAGCCACGAAGATGGTGAAGGGTTTAGAGGGGAAGCTGTACGAGGAACAGCTGAAGTCACTTGGTCTGTTCAGCCTAGAGAAGAGGAGACTGAGAGGAGACCTCATCACAGTCTACATCTTCCTCACAAGGGGAAGAGGAGGGGCAGGCGCTGATCTCTTCTCCCTGATCACCAATGATAGAACCTGAGGGAACGGCAGGAAGATACGGCAGAAGAGGTTTAGGTCGGATATTAGGAAAAGGTTCTTCACCCAGAGGGTGGTGGAGCACTGGAACAAGCTCCCCAGGGAGGTAATCACGGCGCCAAGCCTGACAACATTCAAAAAGCATTTGGACAATGCCCTCAGATATATGGTGTGAATCTTGGGGTTGTCCTATGCAGGGACAGGAGTTGGACTCGATGATCCTTGTGGGTCCCTTCCAACTCAGGACATTCTATGATTCTACCACTAAAAGGGGATGTAAAACTGGCGAGGGCAATAGGGTATTTAGCAGTGCAAAGTAAGTACAGATGCAATAGCCATCTGCTGTCTACGCACACTGCTGTCTTAATCTTTTAGGTGCTGCTGCCCTTGGACATGTAGCAGGAGCAAGACAGAGAGGTCCAGGCAGTATGTTGCTAAAAAGCCAGATGAGTACACAGAAGTGCTAGCTACCATAAGAACAGCACCAGAAAGGAATGCAAAATTGTATAATACCAAGCATCTGGCATGCTCTCCTTTATACTGGGAGCTTGGAGGTCTAGCAGGACCCGGGCCATGTCTGGAAATGCCTGTAACTCATTTCTTACTTTGCTAATTTAGAGCCTTTAAAATGTCAAAAATGCCACTGGCAGCCTAGGAACTCCCTGTGTGAGCCTCCAGCATGTGGGCTGGTGCCAGCGCTCGTGCCACATGCTGGGACGGGCTATGGGGAATCCCGGAGAGCGACACCGAGACCTGGAGCCCACCGTGGGGTGGTTTTGAGGCTGGTACGGGGCAAAGGAGAGCATTCGGGGGGAAGCTGTGAGTGAGTATCCTTGCAGCTTGGGCAGTCAAAAGGAGAAGGGCAGGCAGGAGGCTCTTTGCCTTCCCGGTGGGCTCCCTCCAGGGTCCCATTCCTGCAGGACTCCCCAGGGCGCAGTGTCACCAGGCCCTGCAAATTCGTCATGGGGAACCTTGCTCACAGGTGGGACGTGGCCAATGAGGGTACTTGGGTCGAGGGGGATTGCTTGTGCCAAGGGCTTCCCCGCAAGGAGGAGGGGAGAGCAGGAGGAAGGCAGCCCGGACCAGTGTCGTTTGGATAACTGCTGCTTTCTTGGGTCTCTCTGCCCCAAGATGAGGAGTGAGAAGAAATGGGAGAAAAAAGTTTGATATTTTTGTTGTTTTTCTGTTACTTGTTTGGCAAAGGGGAGGTAAAGGGGTGATCTAATAGCAACCTACAGCTTCTTTAAGGGGAGTTACAAGGATGTTGGAATCAAACTCTTGCTGGTAGTGGCAAACTGCAAACAGGAGCAATGGCCACAAACTGGTGTGGAAGATTCAAACTGGACAATAGAATGAACTTCACAGAAAATAGTTCCTTATTTCTCTAGTAGTTGCCATCATTATTCTCTCTGGCATATGGAAATGTGGGAGAAGAGTTGATGTGCTGTTTGAGATCCTTTACTCCAGGGATTCATCAATTTTGGGATGTTTCTTTGCTCAGCAACACCATAAGCAAAGCAGCAGCAGTGGGTATAGCACTTGCCACCACTGGCAATACATCTCCTGGCCACAGGCACTTCGCAGTGGCTCCTGTCCTTCTACTGGCATCTGTGCCCTGGTGTGAAGAGACCTGTGGCACCAACCTATGCCTGGGGCTGGTTGGACGCCACTGGCAGGTCAGGTCAGGCCATCAAAACTTTTGGGTTGCTGTTGCAGCCCTGGCTTACTGCGTGAGCTTGCTTAGTCACCATTTCTACATCCCTCATCTCTAAACTTGTGATGAGGTGACTCACTCCTATTGAATGCATGCTCGATTTTATTAGATAGTCATCAACATGTTTCATATGCTCTCTATTAAAGAATTGTATGTTTCTTTCCTTGAATATCTTCTGGAAACAGCTTAGGTAAACAGCTTAGACAGGGGAAGTTCAGTACCCTTTACCAAAAAAAAAAAACTCCTAGGTTGTCTCTTGTCAAGTACTGAATGTGGCACATGGAAGAATTGGGAATGATGAAGTATTTACTCAAATTGCTAATTTCCGCTGCATTGAAGTCAGAGACACTGAAGGCACTGCAGCACTTATAACTGACTTCCTGAACAGTGTAGCAAATTGAGATGAGAGACCTTTTCTTGTAACTCACATGTGCAACAGAAATCACTTAGCTAACATAAATCAGTGTTAAATTGCTTTTAAAGGCTCACAAAACATTTCTGAAAGAGACAGGATGAGGAAACCATTTTGCCACAGCAGAATATGTCCCCATGATGAGTCCTATTAAAGCTTGATCAAAGAGCCTTATTGGCTTTTCATTAGAGCCTGTTTTGTATAGTTGAAATTCAGCGGTGGTTTCAACAAAATAGGCACAGAAATATGCACAGGAGGTAAATTTAAGCAGGAATCTAGACCATCAAAGTATGTGATTAAGGACAATTTAATGTGCTGAGTAATGCAGCATGATTTGGATGTAATTTATCCTAATCCAGTCTGATCTTTTACAGGAGAATATATTATAAGGCCACAATTAGGTGAGACCAGGGCCCCATCTGGCCTCCTGTCTCCAACAGTGGCTTGCAGCCAATGCAAGAAACAAAGCAAATACAGAGTGAGCTTCCCTTGTGTATCCTTTCTGCTTCTGGCATTCAGCAGTTATGGGACTTTTTGGGTCAAAGCATCCAGAGCATGGAGTACAATAGCCACCATTTATCCTTGCTTCATGAATTTATCTCATTGCTTTTTGAGCCCATGCCTAGTTTTGGCGATTACAGTGTCTAACACCAGTGAGTACCATGATTCAGCTGCACTGCATGCAGAAGCTCTTCTCTTAGTTTGATTTAAACTGCTGTGCTCCAACTATTCCTCCTGGTGCAGTAATTCAGTGGCAAAAGCCTTTTGGGACAAGCTATGTCTGGACCTGGTGTTGAGGCTTGGAAATCTGTAACTTGCAAGTTTTCTTTTCTTTCCCTCTATCCTTTTCCAAGGACTCTCTGGGATGAGAGTTTTGGGGGTGACACTGTTGGTCTCCATGCACACTCTGGCGGAGGTGGTGGTATCCTGTCTCCTGTGAGCAGGCACAACTTGGTGCACAGTGGGCGATGTCTGCTTTCAGGGAGGTTGTCTGTAGGAGGACAGTGCCACTGTGGGATGGAGGAGACAGTGGCCATGCACCATACACGTAGCTCCAATCAAGTCAGTCCAAAAGAGCAGCAGGAACATGTCCGTGGAGGGAGACAGCAAAGGGACTCTGCCTTTTCTTATAATCACCATTCGGGCTGCAGTTTAGAAACCCAGATGGACCATGTGGTTCCAAATCAGAGGTTGGACCCAAATCTCCTATGGAAACTAGAATCTGAGGGGCCCACCCTCAAATCAGGAAGGGCTCAAAAAAAATGAAGAAAAGATTCAAAGCCTGTGCTGCCTTCTTAAGCTCTTAATCAGATTCGTATGGCATACATGCAAGCTCATTAGCCTGACTAGTTTATAAGGTACATTTGAATTTATGATTCTGATATTCAGTACTTAATTTGTAACTATGATTGGATGCATCTTTTAAACATATATTGTATCTGCGTGTAGATGTGTGTAATAAAATCCCAAAGTGAAGAGCACAACTGGAAAAGCTGCACATGAGAATGATTAATTTTTATTGCCTTGTTTTTATCACTCGGCATTTATGCTATAAAGGCTATAATAAAGTGACACATGCTTGGTCATTGTAAGATGGAGATAAATTTGGACTCCCCGCAAGGGACAAGCAAGGTCAGTTTAGAGGAGGTGAAGAGCACCTCCACCCAGAGTTCTTGCTAAGGTAAATACATTTTTCTGTCCTGTGGAGAAATTTGCCATCTGAAGGAATAAACAAGGTAAAACAAAAACAGATGAGAATGTGACTCTTAGGCAAGATCTTGTTTTTATACTTCTTTCCAGGAAAAATCTTGCTATAAACATTCATGTTGTCTTTTTCAAGGCCACTGAAGCCTTGCAGTAGAGGATCACATGGCGTTAGCTCATTGCCCCAGTGTCCTGCAGCTTCCAGGTTGTGCTGAGCCATCTCTCCCTGGTGCCGGAGAGGCCGGGCTTTGCTGTCAGATCGCCCTGCCCCGTATCTCACAGCCTGGTGAAATGCTGCATGTGCGATTCCAAAGCCCTGTCTTCCTCCAGGAGGATAATTTCATCATAAAAAAATATAATCGTGAAAAATTCAAGAGGATAATTCTGCATTTCTTCAGCCCGAGCCAAATACTGAAGTTGCACTCTGGAGCCAAGTGATCAGCTTCACCACTGAGGAATCCCGGGACAGAAATCTGTGACATTCCCCAATCATTTAGGGAAGGGGCAGGATGCCTCAAACCCATCTCTCGTCCTTCTACACCCTTTCTACGCAAAAAAAGAAATGGCGACAGCCACCCCCAAACACTGTGGGTCTGCATGAGGCTGAGATGGTCCATGGGGATGTCATTTATCTTGGAGCTGTCTGCATCCTCTGCACCTTGGACTTGGTGGCAGAGCTCAAGTTGTGCTGTGCAGGACTAATCTCCAGGATACTCTGAGTGCAGAGCAGAGGACGCTGGTTTTCCTTGTCCTGCACCTCCCCTTCATAATACAAATCCATGGATTCAGGTGCAGGGAGCATTGCTGGAGAGGAAGTAGTGTCCATCTCCTTCCAACCGTGGCTTTTCTCTGCAAGCTACCATTACTGGTATAGGGAAGATCTCTTCTGCACTTACAGATGAGTTTCCAGTGTTGTGGTTGGAGTTTCTCAGGGAGAACTTGAGTTGACTTATACTTTGTTGGGTTCAAGGAAGCTGTCAGAAGTCAGCACTAAGTCAGGACCTCCAGTTGGGTCCTGGTGAGCCAAACTGGGCCACTGTTGTTATATGATGCAGAGAAAATCACTGCAGCCTAATCAGAAGTCTATAGTATATAAAGCTGTGCTGTTTGCTCTATGCCAGCATTACAGCTACACTGTGAAGACAACAGAAAGGTGGCAGGAAGGCAAAATTCTCTCTTTTGTTGTCTCCGTTCTCTTAAGGAGCTGGTTGCACAACAGTGGCTTACCCTTCTTAGCAGCAAGCAGAGACCGCTTCCAGCCAGCAAGAAATGCCTGGGTTTGAAGTCAGGTTGCCAGATTTTCTTCTTGCCCCTCAAAATTCCCTTTTGCTCGCGGCAAGGAATTCTGGAGTCTCGGGACCGCCACAATGGGGCCCTTTCTGACAGGGCTGGAAAGCTTGACCTCTGCTCAGAAAGGACAGATTCATGTTCGAGAGGGTTCCACAATGCAACAATTTATATCAGGAAATGAGCAGAATATTTTCTAAAAAAAAAAAAAAAAAAAAAAAAAAAGAACAAGAAGGAAAAAAGCCTTCATCTGTTTATTTGGCTCGGGGAAGAGATCAGCTGTGCTTTTATGATTTCAGAGGATGGAGTGCTGGAGGGGGAAAACGTATAGCTGTTTGCATCCATGTGTTTGAGTTTGTGTTCCTGATGCATAATGTGTAGAGTTAATTTTGCTTAATTACATGTCATATGGGTCTCAGACCTCAGTGGGAATGCAGATACCTTCATACACATGGTTAAACTTTTGCACTTTGAGTACCATGAATATGAATTTTAACCCTGTACTCTCCATATGGCTCCTGTGTGTTTATATAGTATTAAGGTGTTTGGGTGCTCTTCCAGCCATAGGCCTTGGTGACAGGCAGGCACCTAGTGACAGTTCTTGGTCACGCTTGGTTTTGTGCCTTGTCTCAAATAGAAAATGTCAGTCTGGCTGTTGAGGAAGATCAGTTAGGAGAGTTTCAAGATGCAAAGAGATTCTAAAGGCTCAGGTTTCTGTACACGTAAAGAGCAGTAGCAAAGTATTTTTGTATTGGTTTACTTTAAAAATAGTCACAGAATCCAATAGCAGCGCTAAGAAAATAGTTTGTGAAAAAGTGGTCTTCATTACTGACTGCAAACTGTATGAGTGTTGGGAAGGAGAGAGTGGACTTTCTTGTTAAAACATTTCTGTGCTTTTAATCTGCCTGGCAAATCATTGGTGATTAAATGATAATCCAAGTTGTTTGTTTGAAATGTCGTCCATCTCCACCACAGCCTGCCCACACCACTAGAGACTTTTAGGAATTAAGGAGCATGGGAACATAAACGCCTACAATGTATTTAAACATGAATTAACAAAAGCCAACAAATACAGAACAATTTAAATTTATGTATTAAAATACTCTAGAGGATACAGATTAACCTCCATTTCTCAGGGTTTGTCGCTGTCTCATCTCCTTTGGACAGCGAACACTGAGAAACAGACAGAAAGATGATTTACTCTCCCTTTAGCTTCTGTCTCGTCTGATGAAATGTCTGCTGTGCAGCTCCCCCAGCCATGCTCCTCCGTGGGTCTGACAGCTCCTCATGCTTTGCAGGCACTGTTTTCTCTCACAGCTGAAACTCATGGTTGTCTGAAATCTTTGCTAAATGAGTTGAAGCCGAGCCTTGCTTTACTGACAGGCAGAGGCTCCAGGCTAAAAGGTGACGTATCTGACAAAGGAGGAATCCCACAGAGTGAGCTTGCTGGGTCTGCTGTCCCGTGGCAAAAGGCAGGAGCTTTTAAAAGAGCCTTTGCATCGCGGGTACCGCAGGGATGAGGTCCCCAAACTGAATACATCACCGCCGAGGGGGAGCTGTGCAGGAGCCGAGTTGCAGCCTTGCAGCCCCTCCGTTGATGCAGTGTTGTCTGCAAACTCTCCTGGTTCCTGCAGGAGGCTTCTGCTGACTTGCCAGATCTCCATGGAAGATGCAGGAGAAAAACTCCGGGCCAGATAGAAATCAAACTGAATTAGAAGTATGGCTAAAGAGTCCATCGCAGGTGCACCTAGTCACCTTCAGTCTTCTCCTCTGTTTGGAACATTTCTTAGGCTTTATTGAACAAATGTCAGGATATTCCTCATTTGCAAAACAACTTTCCAATTGTGCCACTGCTTGGTTATGTATATCTGTATGTATTTAGATAGATGAAAACACACTTGCGCACACATCTACGTTTATTAACTCTCACTGATTACAGCAGCAAAGGCAGTCCCTAAAGAAAGGATGGGCCATAAAACTTCTCCATAACATTGTTAATATGACCTTCATAACTAAATTAGATTGCAAGTGACATATAAATTCAATGACATAAGATATTTTTATCTCTCTCAAATTTCCAGACTGACTGTGGATAGCTTAATGTGATAACAAGGCAATCAGCTCTATAGCAATGCTCATGGTCTTCCTTTCACATTCTTTGCTAGATTTCAAACGAGTAATGTTATCCTGGTGTAATGCTGATGAGAAAGAAGATCCAGCCTCCCTCTCCTTTGTCATTAAAGCAAGAAGAGTGTGTCCAGCTTGTGTGACGTACTTGGCACCAGCAATATTTTAATATTGTTAGCAGCAGGAAATACTTTCCTTGCCAGTAATGAGGTTCAGTGTCAGCTAAAGGTGGTGCCCCACAGGAAGACTTTAGACAAAATTGCTACGTTCTAATATGAAAAAGGCTAGAAATACGCTATTTTTGTGAAAGGAGTGTGTTCAAGTATTGAGTGATCCTGGCTAATGAAGAAGGGACCTGCCAGTGCTATTTTTAGTTCCACCCGCTGGTTTCACTGCTATTCTTGTAGCTATGGCTGGAAGGGAGATTAGGATGGTGGTGTCTGTTCTCTTATAGAAATGGAAGAAGAATGGAAATGTGAGTGTGTGTATAAAGATAAAAAGATAAAAAGAGCAAGAGCTTAAGAGAAAGTGAGCTTCCCTGTGTAGCTGCAGACATGACATTCATTGAACCTTTCCTTGGAAGGGTTTTTCTTCTGCAAGGCCAGGTTTCTTGTCTGATTTAAGGGCTAGCAGTGTGCCAGGTGCAGTCTGTATTGCAGGTGAAGATCAGAGTTTCTACTTGGAAGCTGTTAGAGTTAAGAGAAACCATTAAATAATTTCCTTTATTGTTTTGGAGACATAATCCAGTACTTCAGCCTCACACTAATGCTCCTCTGAAAATAGTGAGGCTGAGAGGTATTCACCTTACAGATCGTCACTTGGGACAGGGAAAAGACATCAATGAATCACATGCAGAATAATAGGACATAGAAAATAAACATGGAGTCAGGCAGGGCTCCTTGCTGCTGTTGCTGCAAAGCAGCAGCACATGCTTTCTTCATTAGCAGAAAAGAGGAGAAGAGTGTGTATACAAAGAGCACTTTACACAGCCAGAGAGATTATTTGCTATACCTTCTTTGCTTTCTATTTCAGCAGTGATTTTTTTTTTCCCCATCCTCACTGGGAGAAACAAGTTTTGGCTTTCAGAGTTTCACTGGGGAGATGAGGATTTTATTTCAGGCTCCATTTTATTTGATACTGCTTTGTCCTAATTTTATGAGTGAAATGTGGGTGTGCAAAAAAGTGACAAGACAGGGAGATATGGGGTACATGGACTTCAGGAACTCCAAAATCAGAACCCAGTAAAACTTGACTTTAAAACTTACAGAAAGAATAAATGAAATGATGAAAACTTGCCCAATAGGTTGATTGTTGGCTTTTTTTTTTTTGAGCGAGCCTCATGAGTTGTGGGGTGGTGGTGATTCAAATAAATATTTTGTAATGATCATTTAATTTCTTCTGTAAGGATGATCTCGTGCTTAAGACTAGAAACTAAGACTAGAAGTTGTAGGTTCAATTGCCTTCAAGAGTTTGAATACACTCTGGATTCTCTGGTGATACTAGTTACCCTCATGATCTCAAAGGGACATCACTGAGAGCTACTTGCTGCTTCATCCTCTTGTAGCTGCCCCTAAATTGCTCAGCTGTGCACTTTGCAGTGACAGTAAGGGGTTTTTTTCCTCTTCAAACTAACCTAAAGGTTTGTTTTCACCACGCACAAGCCATGCAATGACCGTGTTCACTGGACCAGAGCTCCTGGCCCACATGAACACTTACTGCCTCTGTTGGCACCATGTTTGCCATTGACCAGAAATGTGGCTTGCCACATCATATCGAGGACAGTGCTCTGTGCTTGCATCAGTAGTGTGATGTGGGATGTGTCTGCCCATTGCAGGGCTTGTGTGAGGAAACTTAAGGGCAAGTACATCTCCATAAATGATGTGCTTTTGCTGTGGAAGAAATGCTAGCCAGATGAGCAAATGAACATGGAAAAAAAAAAGTGAAAAAGTTCTTTATGCAGTAATATCTCTTGTCATCCCATGATCTGCGTGTAGAAAGAAAAAAACGTTTCAAAATTTTGCTTTTTTTTTAATCTCTACCTTCTTTAAATTGCATGGATGAGTCATGCTTTAGAATTAAAAGAACAAGCCTCATTTAAAACCTCACTGGAGTCACTCACAGAAGCTCTAAAACCAGCTAGAGATTGGGCTGAAAGATGTGGCAGAGCATCCAGGATGGAGGTTTGAATTCTGAGGCTTTTGTGGTGTTTGCCGCTGTTGCACAGCATGAGCACAGCCAAATCATCTTCTACTGTACTTTCCAACCTTAGGTACCAACCTTGCCTTGATCTGGTGGGCAAACACATTCAGCAACATCTTTATCCATTTTTGGTTGCTTATTAACCATATCAATCCATCAATACCCCAACTTCAATCAGGCTGAAGGCTCTTTCACCTCTGTCTAATGCTGCTTGCCTTCACCCTGCTGTGTGTGCTCTGTTCACCTACAACCTCTCTTAGGATGCTTGTGGGGTGTCCCCAGCACAGTTGGCTGGCAGGAGGTTGCCCTGAAAATGTGTGCTGAGGGCCTTCTGGCAAAGATCGGAAGGATGATCTTGTTTATCTTCAAGGGATTGCACTCAGCTACGCTGTCCTCCCAGGGTGCTAACATCTGCAAGAGCTGGGTGCAACCTTTTTGTGCAACACAGACAGAGGTGGGGACGCAATGTGCTGCAGAGGGAATTCCCAGCTCGAAGGTGTAGGGCTGAGAAGGTCCAGGATTGAAGTGGTCATCAAGATAGGGAGATATCATGGAGATATTAGGTTAAAGCAAATTACACGTGTCGATTTCAGCAGGGTTTCACCTTCTCACCATTTAGCACTGTCAGAAGAGAGGCAGTTCAGGGCAGGACCAAACACAGACCTTCACTTGCCAGGAGAGCTGTATTGACAGCAACCGCAAAGCTCCAGGCTGGCGTGGGAGCGGAGCCGGGGCAGAGAACTACATTTTGGGGATTGTGCCTTCCCTGGCTCAGTCTGAAGGGTCTCTGTTTCAGGCACCATATAGCAGGCATTATGTTTGCATATGATATCACTTCTGTAGAAGAAGCAGCCTATTCATGAGCAGTAGCATCTTCACATCAAATACAACTGCAGACATGGCTGACAAAACAACCACTTAATTGAAATAGAAACGACACTGGAAAATTCAAAGAGGGTGCAAAAAACTCCCAAGTAGTTATTACTCACTGGAAGCAAATCCTAGACATGTAAGGCATGGGATGCACGCAAAGTGCTGGGAGAAACAGGATTTATGGGTAGGCATACCTCTGCCCTCAAAACACCTGTCGATTCTTCAGATGATCCCCCAAACTTTCCTGAAATTAAATACATAGTTTGGGACAATCCTTCTCCGATTCCTCCAGAGTACACAGCATGCTGCAAGGAACAAAACCCCCACTCCTGACAGTCGGACACCCAAAAATTTAGAGGCTTCTGCCTGCCCCTCTGGTGGGATTCCTGCAAACACAGCCTGCCTCTGCGGTAGATTCATCGGGTGATTTTCCCAACGTTAACACCGGCGGGTGCGGTGTGTGACCATGCCGCAGCCGCTGTGCCCGCACAGCGATGCTGTCTCTGCCCAGTCTCTCGTTGCCCGGGCTCCTGCCTGTGCAGACCATTTCAGAGCTGGGTCTGAGAGGCTCCGGAGAGCGCCGGGAGGAAGCACAGCCATAGCAAAGTATTTCTGTCCTCGGTTCTGCTTATCCCGAATCAGTTCTCGCAGCTCCCTTCTGTAATTTCTTCCCACTTCCGTAGCAGCTGTCTGAGCTTTCAGCTGTTCTGCCATGAGCAAAGGTGCCAGCACCCTTTAAATCACTACAGAAAAATAAGGGTGTATTCCCCATCCTGAAAGAAAGAAGAAAGGACAAAGTTTGGGGTTTGGGTTTTTTTTTTTTCCCTTGCAGAAGACAAGTGCTTGTCAGAGATAACTAGGAGGGGTCTGGAGGTTATTTGCAAATTAATTAGCCTCTGAAAGGAGAGGACTGCAAGCAATGCCAGATAAGCCTGTAGCAGCCACACCCCTGCAGCAAACAGTTAATATTCCCTTTCCTCTCCAGGGGAATGTCAGGGGTTAATTCAGTAGCTGTGCATTTAATAGCTCAATTTAAAGGGGAAAAAATGACACCCTTCTCCCCTGCCTTGCTGGTTGTGGATGGTTTGCTCTGTCTCGTTGATCACATGCTCCCCGAGCCCCTGGTGCTGCAGAAGCCCCAGCTGCTGCTGCTGATGAGCCGGTGCTGCTCAGGATCCGTCCCGGCCCCTGCCTGTCAATGCCTTGCAGTGCTGACCTCCTCTTTAAAGGAGGGAGCGCGCAGGATGAGCCCTTGAGCGTATGGGTGGAAATTTGGGAGGCACCCATTCTCTCACCACCGTTTCTAGCTCTAACCATGTCTATTTGTTGTTGTCTTTTTTTCAGGGACTATGGATCTTCAAAGAGAAAATCAGGTAAGATACCAGGCTTTCTACGTACTGCATGATTACAGAGAGGACCTCCCCCCTCCCCTTTTTAAACCTTCCCTTTCTCTTGTGTTGCATGAAATTGCATAGCAGTTTAACTTTTTATTGCTGAAGCCTGCTAGAGATGGGCATACAGTTTCTTTCCTTTGCACTGGAGAGAAGAAACCCACCTTATATAGTATTTCAGTTAAAATGACTGCTCTCCTCTGGCTGTATTTATATAGCTTCTTCTCCAGCCTGAGAGGATAATTGTATTAAATTTCTCTCTTTCATTTTTTTTCTTAAGTCAATCTTTACCTGAGTAAACAGTCAGAATGCAGCCTGAGAATTGGGGTCCTTTTCCGGCGGGGAAGGGAATGCTTTTCTGTTCTGAATCTTTTTTTTTTTTTTTTTTTTTCCTTTCCAAAAGGCTCTGGTGAGGCTTCTGATGCAAAAGCTTCTCAGTGTCTGTGGCTGGGTTTGGGCTGCCTCAACAGCTCTAGCTCAGTGTTTTGTTTTTAAGATCCTGGATTCAAATGTCCTATAAAACCCTGATTTGAAACTATATAAATCCAATTTTTCCCCTCCCCTTGTAGCTCTTAGTGATTTTTACAGATGTGTTTTCAACAGGGACTTGTAATTATGGGCCTCTGGGTTTGGCTGCTCTGAGCTGGATGTGTCAGGGCTTTCTCTTTTTATTCTTTCTTTTTTTTTTTTTTTAATTTTTTTCCCTAAGCAGCATTGAGCACCTGCAACTCTCATTGACTTTGTTTGGAATCTTGGGTCCTCCAAATTGCATTCAGGGCATCCAAAGAGAGGCCTTTCAAACCAATAGCAACTCCTGGAAAACTCTGGCCTGTGTGCAGGGGAGGGGAGGATTTTTTTCTTCTTTTTTAAGATGATGAAGAAACACTGCAATGGCTTAGTCTCTGGGAAGGAAGGGAAGATAAATGTAACATACTGGACTCCAATGAATGTCACTGCCTAGATTGATCTGTTGGGTAATTATGAGAGTTTTTAAGCTGCAGTCCTGTAATAAGTTAACTGACGCACTAAAGTGAAGCTCTTGCTTGACCCTGATGCCCTGTGCATCAAATGGCGGTTGCCTTTGCAGGCTAATACTTTTGGTACCCTTTCCCTGAATTTCCCTGAGGTGGATTGTGGTAATGAAGAGGCAAGTGTGGTACAAGGTGCTGGCTTGACACAATAAACTAGGGCATGCTTCGTCTTCCTAATCTCCTACAAAGCTTCTGTCTGGGTTGTACTTCTAGGGCCTCCTAAATGTAGTATTAAAGTGAAGTGTTTGTTCACAATGGCCCGTGAATTAAATTGGCAGCAGCACTTTCTCTAGAGGGGCTGACCATAATGATCCAAGTGACTCAGTAGAAGGCAGAGCTGAGTGTGGGGGCTCCTGGCTCAGTGCCACATCCTGAGCACTGGGGGCTTTTGGGCCACGTAAAGACCTTTGAAAAACGTTGCTGAAGTCTCTGGGGCAGCCTGATTTAGCACTGACCTAGAACAGCATTAGAAAACCAGGAGAGCTTTGGGCTCAGTGCACCAGTTGACACGCACAGGAGCTGCAATACTCATGCAAGAGATGTGAGGAATTGCTTTGGCAGCGTGAGGGAACTGCTGCTCCTCCATTCCTGTGGCTCTGGGGGGAAGTTGAAGCTGGTCAACTGGTCAGCCATGACGTTGGGGGAAGAGGGATTGGGTCAGTGTAGCCGAGATACCATTTGTGGATGCTGCCCTGCTGGGCTCTTTGTTGGCCTCCTGCCCTGAGCATCCCAAGCGACGTGCTCATCCATCCCTGCGACAGAGCCAAGGGAGAGAGCCTGTCCCACTTGCACATGCTGCCGGGTCCCCTTCTGGGACTGCTTCCTCTTCGCTGCTTCTTGGTGCTTGGCTGCTCACACAGCTAGGGCTTGGAAACAGTGGGGTTTAGGGATGCTCTTTCTCCACTTACCCTGTACGAAGAGGAATGTGAAGCAGCTCTTTGACCAAAGTGAGCTGCATAAAGGGACTCTGTTCTCAGCCATCTTCTTGCCTGATTTTAGAGCGGCAGAGGAATGCTTCCTTCTGTTTAGAGCGGGATATTGTGGGAGTGTGCACACAACAAGCGAAGGAATATGCCAAGGGAGTTGGTAGTTACAGCCTCTAACAAAGACCAGCTTTATGACACTCGAACAAATGATGGGGTAAATAAGCACAGATTTCCAGGGTGTGCTGTGAGAGTCTTTTAAGATAACAAATAGCTTTGAAACATAGTTTCCTCTGTAGGTGCAGGCACTACTCTGTTTTTAAACAAGAGACAAATAGGCACTCTTAAATGCAAGCACCTCCCAATAAATCAGACCTGTGAACACATCTTCTTCACATCATCTGTGAACACAAAGATGTGCGGTGAGAAGGCTTTTGGGTGTGAGCACGGCTGTCCTACGCTGTCCGGCAGGAATCCCACAGCTGCCGTGTCTCAGGCATGCGCAGGCATGACATGAGCATGGCCGATCGCAGAAACATTTGGGGAATGCCTCTGACAGCCAGTATCACCTCTACCCTGACCTCTGCCTTGCCAGAGTGTGCGTCTAGCTAGTCCTGTGCTTGCCCCTTAGAGCAGGGAGAAATTGGATAAGTTCAGAGTTTAATAGGAGTTATGGAAACATTTATTGCTGCAGCTGATACTGGTTGTAAACATTTGAGACCTTCTGAACCAAATGCAATAGTGTGGCTTGTCCTTAGCTAAACAGAGGGGAGTCGTGCACTGATCTGGGGCATCTCTGCATGCCAGCCCTGAGCCAGGCTTCCTCTTGTGTGAAGTAATATATAAACACTGAGCCTTTTGCTTGGATATGATCTAATTAGAAATGCTTTAACCTGCAGTCAGCTCAGAGACCTGGAGCTTCACTGTAAGCCACTGAGGCTCTGCGTAGGCATGGACGTTTGCTTGGCCTGAGCTGCCACATGTGCTGTGACCTTGGATTTGTGGGGCTTTACTTGACGTGCTGCAGAGCTGCTTCAGAAAGCTGCCTTCATATTTCCAGGCAATTGAATTGTTGCTCTATGACCATCTGTCAGTGCCAAAGAGATTTCAGTACAACTGTAAAGAGTGGTTACCGAGGGCATATTCTGCACGCTCGCAACAAATGGTCTCGTATAGGTCTCTCCAAAGACCCTCTGTAGCAAAAAGGGAAGGAATTACTTTTCAGACTCCAATTTGTCAATCACATTAACCAAGTGAACAGCAACTCATTTGTCACTCAAAATAGGCATTACCTCTATGCAAGCATTCATTGTGTGGTTTTCTCTCCTCAAATCAAAATAAGGGCAGAATTGCTGCAAGTCTAGTAATGGATATTTGCATGGTACATTACAAACCACAAATTAGGTTAATCCACTCTGCAAACCCTACCAGCTACCATCTGTGCATGGTGAACTAATTAACCCTTGAGACATCTGCTAATCCTGATGTGGCTTGTAAAACCAGTTGGAGTATGTTTCTCCCCAAAGATGTGTCCCACACACATGCCCCACACGCCCTCCTTACTGGATAGAGCAAGTTTCAGACTCCTGGAGTAAAATGATCTTGCCCTCTTCCCTTGCTGAGAATCTTTCTTGGCTGGTTTCATGCCAAAGTTGTTGTCAGATCCCCAGTCATGAAGCTGAAGCAAGCATCTGGGACCTGGTGTTTGGTGGCAATAGGGAGTTGATGTGGGCTCCACAGCTTTTCCACACTGAGTCTCGGTGCTCCTCAATTACTGAGAGGGTTCCCCTTGCTAACGGTGGGGTCAGACCCGGCAGAAGAGATGCTGCTTGACCTTTGCTTTCAAAGCTAAGGCATGGATCTCTGCCACCTGTTTTGTAGGCAGCCAAGCCCTTGTGCTTACTGCTTTTGGTGCTAGCAGGAGCACTGCTGGCCATCCCCCTTCTGAAATCATAACAAAAAAAACCACTACTTGCCCACCCCCACTGCTCTGATTCCCCTGCTTGCTGCTGGGGGCACAGCTGACTTCAAGCTGCTGCTCAGCGGCCTTCTCTGGCACCTCATTGCTATGCAGTAGGATGCTCCTCCAAGTGAGGGGGAATAAACTTTAAAAAAAAAAAAAAAAAGTTTATGGCTCCATCAGTACTGCAGTGTCTCCTTTCTCTAGCTGATCAGATCCTGCCTGCATCAAGTTGGCTGTACTTTGGCTGAGTCTGCCAGCTGAAATCTATTGAAATAGCCCCTGTAATTGAGCACTTAGAATATTAACTTAACAGTTTGGTCCAAGCCAGTGTTGCCTCAGTGAGGATGCTGATGAGGCTTGGCTTCCTCAGCAGAGAGAACTATCCTTCAGCTTGGTTCCCACGTCCAGTTTTTGGACTAGCAGAATATGGCAGCATCCAGGCAACAATCTCTGCTTCCTTTCCCTCCTGTAATCTAAAACTAGGAGGGATGTATCTGCTGGCAAGTAAATCAAAACTTCAGAGTCCATTGGAAGCTACTTCTCAAACTTTTTATAGAAACATCTGTAATGCTCTCTTTTCTCTCAATGGGGCAATTAAGTAGAGTTGAGAGAATTGCAACAATGATGGAAGTGGGGCCTCCAAGTGAAAAACAAGCAGATCATTGTAACAACACCGAGGGCCCTCATGGCTGATCACTTTGTGGGATTGCTGCCTTGGGCTTATGGGTGGAGCGGACAGCAACAGTTGTTTCTTTAGCCCAATTCTTCATTACTAGGGAAGCCCTCTTCCTTGCTTTCACATGCTGAGGATGCGTTCTCTGTCAGCTTCAGGGAGATGCCTTAATCACTGTTTCTTTGAGTTATCAGGGATAGTTTTTCTGCTTCCTTTGTAATTACAAAGGGAAATGGCTTAACTTTTGGCTTTTTCTGTCTTTACAGCTGAGCTATGCTCATCAGTTCAGAGCTTAACCTTTCTGGTCCTGTCACGCTGCACGTGCCTAACCTGCACTTACAGCTCCATGGCATGTCTCACATTTTTCTTTTTTTATTTTTATAAATGAGCTTTATTTTCTTAACTTCAGTTTGAACTGCCTCCTTTGAGGTGATACAGAGAAAATGAATGGTGTGTGCTAGCCCTTCTGTGCTTAATCATTCAACGGGGTCAGAAATGTGTGATCCATTAACTGGACCAGCCAGGCTGCGTGGCTGGAGCTGTCTCTCCCTGTTGCAGGACTGAGGTGCCGACCCTAAGGACAAAGCTTTGTTGGTGCAACTGAGCGTGGAGCTCTGCCAGCTTCGTAGCTCTGCAGCAGGCATTTAGCTACATGTAGGTACAGGGAGAGGAGGGAACATACAGCCTCCAGCCCTGGCAGATATTTTGTGATATTTGTAGGAGATGGCTGCAGTGGAGGCAGAAGGAAGAACCTCTCCAAGAGAGGCACGGTGCTGCCTTTCCTTTGCCTTAAGGTTGTTGCAGTATTGATGGGATGTCATCTGGAGTGGTGGATGGCCTTTTAATATTAGAGCTGTGAATGTAACTGCAGGCGTGCTGTGGGCATGCCTTAACTTACTCAGTTGACTGTTAAATCTGTCTCAGTTTTCCCCTCTGAGCCAGAGGAAGCCTGAATCTTTTAAATGGGTTCTCAAAGGGGCCAAATCGAAGAGTGTGTTACTAAAGATGTTGAAAAAAACAATTAACTAACATGGTGAATCCCAGCATGAGGCAACGCATCTTCTGTCAGGGTGGTGACTGCAGCAGATGTCTTGGGGCTACCTGTGTTGAGTGCATCAGTAATGAAGCAGGCAGTTGGTTATTGCTTAATGAATCTGAGCCCTGGTGATAGCAGCAAAGCTAGACTGTGTTTTTAAACTTAAATGTTAGTTTGAGTCATTCTGCTCTCCTGGTGTTTGTCTCTGGAGTCTGTCTCCCTGTACTCCATCCGAAAGGAAAGCTTCAGCTGGGAAGGTTAATCTTTTTCTTTTCTTTTAAGGTGGTGAATGGGGATCTAAATGTGTCCAAGCTCATGGCAAGGTCCCAGGAACATCTTAAACCACGTAGCTTGGGCTTGGTGTCTTAATCCTTGTAAGAAATCTGTGGTACAATATGATCCCTGCAGACTGAGACATGTGCTCTTGTTTGTGTCCTGATGAATCACACGTGCGTGCTGTGTTCCTTGCATTGTTTTCTGCAATTAGTGCAGAAACAGCGATGGTGGACTGGCTCCTTGGTGCCATTTGGCCTGTTGATGAGGATGGCTGGACAAGGTAGTTTGCCAGCTGCTATTTTGTAACTTCAGAAGCATGTACTGACAGGATAGCTCTTGATCAGAGATCAGGATCTGTTCCTCCATCATACGATTAACCTTCTTGGCTGTATGTACTAATTACTGCATGGAATTTAAAAACAGCAAATTCTGGCAGAACATTTTGGTTCTCACATAGCTTTTTTCTTTTTTTCTTTTTTTTTTTTTTTTTTTAACAGGAGGATAAAGGATTTAGTAATAAAAGAAGGACAGAGTAGGCAGAAGCATAGCAACTGAGGACGAAATAAACCTGAGCATATAATTACTGGGGATGTACATCTTGGGCCTGGTTCTGGAAGGAGTCAGTAGTTAATCATCTCAGTGTGCATCCTCAGTTCAGTCCTTGATGACGGAGCTTCCTCTTATGATGGAGAACTATTCTTCCTCAACTAGTGAATTTGCGAAACTCTAACTTCTGTTCAGTTTATTGGCTTTTGCCCGATGCAGTAATTCCCAAAACAGTTCATTTTCTTTCTTGATTTTTTTTAACAAGCCTGTAAGTGTCTTTTTTTTTTTTTTTAACAAGTTCTTCATATAATTGAAGGAACATCTACGCTGTGTTTTTTCCAAAGCAGGGCTATTGCTCTGTGCTCAGGTGCGTTGGCACAGAGTGGGATTTGAGGAAGAGCTTCAGCTAAGTCAGGCAGACTTAATCTCCTTGCAGCATCTGTGTGTGTGTGACCCAATTCTGCATCTTCAGTCAAGATGTGAATCTGTCCACTCCAATCCCACACTCCAAATCCAGCCTGTGGTATTCTGGCAGGAGAAAACTGATCTCACGCTTCTCCTTGTACACCATATTTTTAAAGTCACTGTTTAAACTGAAATGCTTTGGACTTCTGCCTGAGGCTACTGAAGAGAAGAGCAGATAGGAGACTTTATTCTGCACTGCTTCAGCTTTCTGCTGACAAGACATGTGGCCCGTTAGGTGTATAGGATCACTGTTGTCTTCTGGGTGGCCCATATGCTGGGGTGGGAGGAAGATGGGATAAGAGGAAGAGTTGTTTGTGTGTTGTGTGGGTTTTTGTTTTGATCATTGGCTTTTAAACTGAAGTGTGGCGACAGGGTACAGGATTAGGGAAAGGAATGTGTTTGTGCTCTTCACTGTTCCCAGTTCAGCGTCAATGCTGCGCAGAGCCCCGTGTCGGGGAGAGAGGGCACGGAGGCTGGGCGGGCAGGGAAGGACTGCAAGTATGAGGTGTGGCTCGAGCACAGCCATGGCAGAACAGCATGCACCCTTGTGAATGCTTTGGAGAGCCTTCAGATGAGTGCTGAGAAAGCACTGGGTACCTTAGAGGACGTAATGGCATTTCTTGTGGTTTTAAGGAGTTCTCTATTCTCCATCTGTTCCTGTTCTGCCTTCCCCCTCTGCCTGTCGGTGGCAGATGGTATTAACGCTGCCTGCGTGGGTTTTTCCTCTCTTGCACAGAGAACTGTGTGGTATCGGATTTTGATTTTGGCATGTTAGATAAGGCAGGTGAGAAATGCACTTGGGACCTGGAGTGGAGGGTGATGATCCTCAGCTGTTGCAGGAATCCGTACACGGCACAGACAGGTCTGGCTGGCTGAGAGGAGCAGACCTCTTACCTGAGTGTTTTAGATAACTTAGTCTCAGGCTGGTGAGCACCTGAAACTTGAATCTCTCTCGTGAGAAGGAAACCTGGATGGCAGAGTGTGTCCTTAGGCTGTTGAGAGCACTCACCCCTAAAATAGCACTCCCTGAGTGCCCCCAGCTTTGTGCATGGTTTTGTGCCTGTCACATTCTGGCTGGCCTGTGTCCGGGCTGTGTGACAGGCAGCGTCCTCACCAGTCTGCTCTGGATGGAGTGGGTCATCTCACCAGAGAAAGCTGGAAGCATTACTTACAAGGTGCTCAGCAGGAGTTATAACATATGCATCAGCTGGCCATCTCAGTCTGCTGCCAGTTAAAACAGGCTGCCTGAACATGCTGATGTTGCAGTACGTTTTCTGTGCTTGGCAGTGTGACTTCTTTGCAGTTGGGATTTGAGTCTTGCTTTTTTTTTTTCTTCAGCTATGCATGAATCCTAGTGTGTGTGTGTACATACCTGTGACTTTCCAAGTGCGATGGCTGGCGCTTCTCTGCCCTCCTCAGCAGTGTTGGAGGCTGTTCTTTTCCTTGGAGGGGTGATACTCTTGGTTTGTACAGCTGTAGATGTGGATTAGCGTTCATCTGGATATTCTAGGCACTTCCCAGCAAAACTAAGAACTGCTACACAACTGTATGTGCAGGGGCTGTACCACAGTAATCATGTGGGAAGCAGTCCTTGCTTGCCATGTGGGAAGAGTTAATAGGAGCTATGGCTGCCAGAACAAAAACTAAACAATCCTGGATACTTCTGCGTTTATGAATGGGATTAGGATGGGCTTTTGCAGAAGTAAATAGAGTAGAAAATTGGGACTAAGTTTTCTTTACGTTTGTACTTTTAGAAAGGATGAAGGACTGTATGAGGCTGTGGAAATGCAGCTGGTGAGCATGTCACTGTGCAGTTTGTCGAGCACACGATCCTCTCACCCTCGCGCTCCATTCTGACTTGGGAAAGGGCTTGCTAGTTGTGGATTTCTCCCCTGCAGGAGTGAGTTATCCAGATGATGAATTTCTGAGGCATGCTTGAGTCACGTGAAAGCCAGATGTGAACATTTTCCAAGCAGTGTGTGTGGGTCTAGCGTACGCCAGGCAGCTCTGCTTACGTGGCAAGTGGAAGTGGTCTGAGATTGGTCTGCAGCGTGGTGCCGGGGAGGCGAGGAGCCCTGGCAGCTGCCGGAGCGGCCACTTCTGCTGGGGAGAAGGTGCTGGCTGGGCTCGTCGCTGCGGCTCAGCACATCTGCCCCCACCCCCTGCACAAATGCAGTGCCTCTTCCCGAGTACAAGCCCTGCAGAGGCTGTTTGTGATGCAGCTGAACGTGGTGAATAGGACTAAAATTAAAGGCCTTATTTAATGCCTTCTGCCAATCCTCTTAGTCATGCACTTTAGCTGGATTTGCATGTTTGATAACCTACTAGTCAAATATTTTTTTCAGGATGTACCTTTTAAGATACTGGCTCTTGAACAGATGGCATGGGGACTGGAGGAGGTGTTCTGCTTCAAGTACATAGAAGAGGAGATATCTCTGCAGGGATGAGAGGTTTACTTTAAAACTCAGTCTCCCAGTGGGAAAAAAAAAAAATCAGATATATCTCTGTATTCCTTCAAAGACTATCTTAAAATACTTGCTTTAATAATGATGCATGAACATCCCACAGACATAAGAGCAAGGAAAACTTACTTAAGCTGCTCTGGTGGGGGACAGGGTGTGGCTACTACTTGCCCAGCAATCACAGTAGCAAATAAATCTGTCATTGTGTGTCACGGTTTAACCCGAGCCAGCAACTAAGCACCACCCAGCCGCTCGCTCACTCCCCCCTTGGTGGGATGGGGGAGAGAATCAGAAGGGTAAAAGGGAGAAAACTCGTGGGTTGAGATAAGAACAGTTTAATAATTGAAGTAAGATAAATTAGAACATTTAAATAGGTAAAGCAAAAGATGTGCACGCAAGCAAAGCAAAACAAGGAATTCATTCGCTCCTTCCCATCGGCAGGCAGGTGTTCAGCCATCCCCAGGAAAGCAGGGCTCCATCACGCGTAATGGTTACTTGGGAAGACAAATGCCATCACTCCGAGTGTCCCCCCTTCCCTCTTCTTCCCCCAGCTTTATATGCTGGGCATGATGTCATATGGTGTGGAATAGCCCTTTGGCCAGTCTGGGTCAGCCCCTCTGGCTGTGCTCCCTCCCAGCCCCCCACGCACCCGGCAGAGCATGGGAAGCTATACCCAAAACACAGCACTATACCAGCTACTAAGAAGAAAATTAACTCTATCCCAGCTGAAACCAGGACGTTGTGGTACCTAGGAAGTGTGATGGCTGATCAGGCCCACCCTGGGTCAGGCACCAAGCACAAATGTTGCTTTTGTTTAGGTCCCTCTGGAGCCTGGAGGGCGAAACATCAATGGTGCAGTTCAGCAGGGTGCATTGAGCAGTAGTACTTGAAATAGATCAAAACCCTTGCAACCTTTCTGTGCCATCCTCCCATTTCTCTGTCTGTCTGTTGTTCTCGGCCTCATTGAATGAGTTAATTGTGTAAGCCAGGAACGTGTGAAAATAGTTCCAATTCAGATTAAGGCTAATCTGCATTTTTCCTCTTTCCAAGCTGTTTTACAGCCATATTGTAGAGCTACATGTAGACTCTGTATCAAAGTAATTCTCTGATAAAAGTACTTCCATTGCTGGGGGAGGTTAGCAACACCAAGTATTTCTCTCTCCCTCCCCTAGTCTAGTACTATTGCATCTTACTGCTTTCCCATTTAGCAAAAGTGTCGAGCCCCAACTGAAGGGGAAGGGGCTGGAGGAGAGGAACCTGGAGATAGGCTGACAAATCATGGTCAATGGGTCTGGGGGATGAAGGGTCTGGAAATGGCTCACAAGGGTATGGGGAAACACTGAGCGTGGTGCTCTGTCTGCAGATGGGAGCAGAAACAAGCCGTACAGTTTTGGGGTTCTTCATTGAGCTTCCTGCTTTTGGTTTGTATGGATGGGCAGCCTCACCTTGTCAGGAGGAGGAGGTTGTTCCTCAGCTTGTCTGAAGAGGGCAGAAAGGAAGTGATGAGGGGAGAAGTGGAGGCAAAAATCCCAACTAGAAGCTCTGGAGGAGCCAGAGGAGGGATTGAGTAGGCTGAGCCTGGCCCTCTGAGGTTCCTTACCTGCTCTGGGCAGCAAGGTGTCCCACCTGAGCGCCCAGGACAACAACGTGGCACTTCATTTGTACCAACTCCTTGGCAGGCTTGACCTCCAAAATCTCAGTTGAAATAAAGGCTTAATTTCTGTTTTCTGTTCTGCCGTATGTGACTAATATTACAGTGAAGAAGGCTCTAGGCCACTTCTAAGAAATGGACACTTCTAAGGAACAGCCTGGTCAGCCCACTTCTTGCTAACTTATAAAATACCACTGTTGGGATGAGAACACCCCCATTTTTCCCTTAATGCATTTTATTTGAACAGTGATGAGTAGAAGAAGCATTTACTTCCCCCAGCTCCAGTCTGAGGAATCACTGCCAATTACTGGACCACCAGTGAAGTCCTCTGAAGTGGAGTGGAGCACTGATCGCTGACTTCGCAGGAAGCCAGTGTAGTTTTGGTTTACTCTAAGACTGTAGTGCTTAGTATCCTTTCACCCTTCCAGTTAAGACAAGAAGGGTGTACATCTGGGAAATGAATCTGCAACATGCTCAGCTGCACTCACCACTGTGGTCCTTGAATAACCGAGCCAGTAGTACCTCCTCATGGGGAGGACTAACGACCTACAGAATTGCACTGTCAGAAAGGGGCAGTCTCAGATGTCAGCATCTCTTCAGCATGGCCACTTGTTCTTATAATAATTTTCTTAGTATTTTAAGGTGCATCTTAACAGCTGCAAGGAGATTTCAGTATTCCCAGTTGATGTTTAAGGTAGGACTTCATGAGAACAAGAGTATTATTAATTAAATGGACCTAGGACTGCTATCTCCTATGGAAGGCAACTTCCATAGAACACGTTATGCCTGTATAAATAAATTCTTTTTACCCTCCAAAGCAAGGTAGCCACCTCCAGGTCACTTGTTGGGACTTGTCTTTGGCCCATGCTAACTTCTCAAAAATCATTTGGGGCACGGGCTACATGGCCAGAACTACAACCATGCTGAGACTCCTGACCAGTATGATTCAATTCCCTGGAATTACTGCAGGAACATTGTTTGGAAATATGTAGCTTAACAGGCTAGACAGCTATACAGGCACTAGTTTAAAAAAAAAGTTTGTTATAAAGGTCCCTGATAGCCCCAGCGATATGCAACCTGTGAATCTTTAGGAGGGTGTTCGTTATAGCCTTTACAGCAGTATTAAATAATGGATGCTGGACTCAACATTGAACTGAACATTTTAAGTGATCTTACTGACAAAAAGAAACCTGCATCAGTAGCTACTGCTAAAATGCCTGTGGAAGAGGAGTTTCTCTGCACCTGCCGCACCAGGGATGCACCTGGATGCGCAGTACTGTTGTGAACCATGAACATGGCATCTCCTGGGTTTTGGTAGCATTGAGCTCGCCTGTTTGACTCTAGACTGACTCTAGCTTTTGTAGGTTTTCCGTGAAACTCGCTCTGCTCTAACTGCACACAAGACAAGTAGTCTGCTGCTAAAATGAGATAAGTGGAGCTGTATCGCAAGCGTAAAGTGTTGGTCCCCAGCAGTCTGGTGCCTGTTCTCTTGCCAGTGGTGGGAGGAGCAGCAAACAAGCCAATCTCATTGGCAGCAGAAAAGCTTGTGGTGAAATCTAAAATAATCCATTTCATGTGTTTTGTAAACCACAGCAAAAAGCTTAATTATGTCTTTAAAGCCTTTGACCCCCCAGCTCCTTCCTTTCCTTCCCCACCTGAGGAGCCCAGCTGACCCGTCCGGGGGTTGCCCACCTCCGTGATGGCAGCTCGGATGGGATGGGGTTCAGCAGCCACTTCCAGTGACGCGCCTGCTCTGCTGCTATTTCTGTGCGTTGTGGCTCCGACAGGGAGCCTCCTCTGTGCTCTTCACAACCGCCTCGGCCCTGTGGCTTAACTGTAATTTATGGACCCGTGTTTCTTTTGAGCTTTTAAAAATAATTCCAGTCAGAGGGGTTTGTTCTGGCTCCAGCTGAAGCCGGCAGCAGGGGCTGTGGGGGTTGGTGTTAGGAGCAGAATCGGGATGCCGTTGCCTTAGGAGTGGCTCGCTTTGAGCAGGCAACTTTAATTTTCCTTCCAAATACTGAGATTTCCCCCCCCCAAGTCATCTGAGACCAGCCGGTGCTCGGCTGTGCGGCAACAGGGGAGAGGAGAGGCAGGAAGCGAGGGTTTGTTCGTTTACTGTTACCAATCCCATTGGAAACCGGCTCCAAGCCCCATGCAGAATTCCAGTAAAACTCTGTCCTAAAGGGGAAACCCGGGGCCGTTCAAAGCTTGTGTTTTGTTGGCTTGGGCACAGCATGCTTCTGGGGCCTTTGACCTCCTCCCCGAACCCTGGCTCCCTCCGCGGCTCTTCGTTTGAGCTCTCTGTGAAGTGGAATCCATCACTAATATCTGATATTTTTATTATTTGTAGGGGGAACTCTTAGAAGCTGGTAGCAATTAGAGCTTAAATGTCTTGGAATTAAAAAAAAAAAAAATCCCCAAGAAGGAAGTTTAATGCTAAGCAGATGTGCAGGAGCAGCTGAAATATGCTAGCTGTCTTCTGCTTCAGAAGCAACCTCATCCACATCTAGCTGCTGTCAGGCTGGGGCAGCTGAGAAGTGCTGCTGCTTTTATGCTGCTTCTTGGGCCTGGGGAGCCCACGCTGGGGACCTGTGGGATTGTTTACTGGTTAATACTTAGATTGCCCTTTTGTTCTGGCTGAGACCGATGGTTTTGACAAGGACAAAAAATACTTTGTTTACAAAGAAATAAAAATTGATAGAAGCTAACAGAATTGGTTTTCATGGTGAGTTTGGTTCCTTGAGATTTCATAGGGGGCATTTGTAGATATGGCTACTGTAGATCTAGGTTTAAACTCCCTCTCTTCTTGGGCAGACAGATCCAGGGTAGCCCTAAGCTTGTGTTAAGCACAGCTTATTCCCTCTATCTTTAATTGTTGGCTGTTTCAGCCTTTTGCTGCCAGCTTGGATTGGGGCAAACTGTTCGAAATCTTCCCGTTTTTTTCCTGCAATACTTCTTCTGCTTTATTTATCGCTGCCATATTCAGGTTCTTCTGTCTGGAGAAGGATCTGACAGCTGACTGAAGTTCATAATCCTGTTCCTGAAGGCAGTGGAAGTCTATTCAAAAGCTAATAGACAAGTTGCTGACAACAGCTTCTTCACACCCTTTCCCGTGCGTGCCCTGAGTCTGTAATAGAAACATGCTGTATGTTCCCCTCCGTAAGCTAGAGCACAAGTTACTCTGCCAGATGATTTCCTGTTGTATTATACCAATGCAGAGCCTTTTTCTTTTTTTCTTAAATGGTAATCCAAAGTAAATTATTGTAATTTACCACAGTGTATTTTGTACTGTATTGTGACAGTGCAGTGCCTGGGTTTGGGAGTTAGACGGTTGGAAGACTTCAGGTTTTTCTCCAGACTGCCACTATTGAGAACTTACTGAAAAGTAAGCAAAACACCAAATCCAGTTTTGCTCTAACGCAATGAAAATTGTGTGCCTGATTTAAAGAAAGGATTTCAAAACCTCACAATTCCCTTAGCGCTGAGGAAACACAGCAATGTGTTTCTTGGACCTGTGGTTTCCAGTGGGAAGGTTTGAAGGCTGTTTCTTATGCTTTGTATCATGCTAGCAATTTCTCAGTTACATACGTACTAGGAATTTATTACTGATTTTTGGCTGTCTTGATGATATTCTGCAGGTCAAAAGACAATAACAGGTCAAGTAGACAAGGCCACCAGTATAGCTTGCCCCTCTATCCAAGTGATTGAAGAGTGATCTTCTGCTGTTAAACTGATGGGTCCAGAACTGGGTTCCCCATTGCACATGAGTTTTTAAAATTGCATTTCGGAATTGTTTGTCAGAATTTAGGAAATTCTTAGCCTATTATATAAACACCTCCTTGTCTCTTCTCCCAGGCAATGTGAGAGTAACAGCTGTCCTTACCTCCTTCGTCCCACAGAAGGGGGATATTTGCTGGTTCTTATTTTGAAATGAGGGCAAACCTAACTCTTAAAACATGCTTCTAGTGTATTCAAACAACAAAAAAAAAAAACAGCAAACCACCACTTAACATTTGAAGATTATTCCCAGAATCCCAAGCCAAGTATTTACACCTCATTTCATGGAGGGGGAGGGAAATCTTTTGACCTTGTTGGTAGCAACTCCATTAGCTTTCTCCTTAACCAGGTTTCTGCCTCATATTCATTGGCCAAAAATTTGTATTTCTAGTTACACTTTGAATGTACCTTTATTGGAGCTTTGTACTCTTTTCCATGGAGTATTATTTGTCTATTGTTACTTTCCTTAATGCTATTCCAGGGTAACAAAACACAAATGCTTGCGGAAACTTGCATGTGTTTGCTAAGCTCAATCTCTGCGAGTTGCCTGTTGGTCTTTTGGGGATCATTAACAGCTGCAAAGCTAAATACTTTTGCAGGTCTGAGGTTTAATAAGTCAAACTGTCTCTTGGTATGCATTCCCTGTCCTATTGGGAATAAGCTCAGAGCATATCTTATTCTGAGATCTCAAAATTGGATCACTACAGATCAGTTTCATAAGTTCTGCAAGTCCCCTAAAACATAAAAATTAAGTGGGTAGTTCTTAGGACTTGACCATGAACTGAGTCCCTATCATGCCAACACCACTCTTAAGGAAAAACTTCACATTTCTTTCAAAGCTGTCCTGACTAACTTTCAAACTTTCTGATATGACTGTTTTCTTGTTTCTCTAATTACTTTCTCTTTTCATGGCTGCCCTCTTCTTGGATTTCAAGTTTGGATGTCCACTTTGTCTGAGACTCCAAAAAAGAGTGTCACTCCAGGTAAATTCTTGTGTCTTGGTGTTCTGCATGCTATTAAAAAGAGAAGTCTGTAGTTCAAACTGTGTGTGGTTTTGGAGTTGTCTTGAATATGAGTCTCTAACAGTGGATATCCAGGATCTGTTGTCTACTTGTGTATTGGTTTTTCATGATGCATGATTTCTGATAAGGAAGAGCTTTGCTTTTCTAACTGCTGCCTCACCTTAACGTTGCTGCTAGCAGTGGATGGTAGTTTGCTGTGTTGTGTCTTCCTCGCCCAGCTCAAAGCTGCAATCCAAAGCAGCCTCCCCTCTTGCGGTGGGTTGACCCTGGCCACAGCTAAGTACCTGCACAGCTGCTCTCTCACTATCCCCTGTGGGATGGAGGAGAGAAGAACAGGAGCAAAAGTGAGAAATCTTCTCTTGTAAAAGAGAGAAACATGACTGTGCTCCTTGTTCCTCTGAAGTGCTCTTTTGCTTTTCCACAGTTAAGTAGAAAGGTTATATGGAAAACCTGGGACTCTGAGGAAGATGCAAAATTTTCATGGGAGCATCAGACTCCTTGTCACAAGGAGTTGGTAAGGAGGAGGGAGCAGGGAAACAACTTCTAGGTGAGGTGTCAGGGTCTGAAGGGAAGTAGTCCAATACAAGAACTAAGCTTTATAGTATAAGGAATCAGGACTTCTCCTGAGTAACCAGTGGATTTCTTCTGCAAACATTTGTCACCTGACATGAAATACCAGAGAAGAGGTCTTTTCTTCCTTCAGACTTAGGAAAAATGATCATGAGCCGTAGACCCTGTGTCTGTACAGGATGCTGGCCTGGTCACCCAGGCGGTTAAGGCCACACATAGGTCTCAAGGCAAGGAAAGATGGAAACACTCCTGCTGCTTTCGGTACCTGATTTGGTAAATATTCAAGTTCATGCCCTGTTCAAAGTATGTGAACAAAATTCCACCATCCTCAATGGATGAGTGCTTGCTTGTCTGAGGTTTTTAGTAAGCAAGACTGCTGTGATTTCAGAAATGCTATCCTTGACAGAAGTTTAATATATCCCTGGGGGAGGTTCTGCCTGATCTTAGCAGAGTGCATCTAATTTCAGGGTGGTAGCTGGATATAAAAGTGCAGAAATATCTGAAGTATTCAGTCACAGGAGCCTGGTGGTTGATAGGTCACCAGGGAGTTCAGGCAGAGAAACAGAATGAGACTGAGCAGGAGAGAAACGTGTTGAGGAGGAGACAGAAGAGGTGGTGTCGCTTGGGAAGAATGACAAGAAGCCCTCGGATTACCTGGCTGGGGGGTGAGGTTGGGTTTCTCTGACTCTCTACATCTGTTGGGACTGTTTCGTGTTTCTATGTGTAAAATGACAAATTGAATGCCAAGGCTTTCATCCTTCTTGAAGGGCAAGGAAGTGAAATCTTTAACAGATACAAATTTCTTCCCCTCTGCTGACTGCTTTTATCTAAATGCATGTTGCTAGTTTGGCTTCAAATAAAAATCTGTGCATGATGACAGGGCAAATGTAAGCAATTAATTGCATTGCATGGTGCTCAAGAAGATGAATGTTGATACATAGTCCTGCTCAGAACTCTTCTGGTACATCTGTCAGGTTCTTAGCTCCCCATGGTGTTTCAGTTCACATGGCCTTTGGGTTTACTTCTCACCCAAATGAATCTCCAGTTTCCAACACCGCTGCTCTTCAGTCCAGACCTGCCATGGGCTGTGTCCTAATGTGGCAGGCTGACAGAGCAGACTTGAATTTGAATATGATCTTTACCCACGTAGTACATATCTGTGTCTTAGGCTGGGGGTTGGAGACTAGAACAGAAGCCAGTTTGTGCTGCCTGAGCTCCAGATGAGGGCATGAACCTGCTCCACGAAGTGGAGACTCTAACCAAGGATTGCAAGTGGTTTAATTTCCTACTTTGGAAAAAGACGGGTGCCATACAGCCAGATCCTGAGAGGTGCTGTGGTGGGGCACTAGTTTGGGTCACCCCAACTGCCGTTAAATTCCTTGGCTGGTCTGCTTCGTGCCATGTGGAGGAATGCGACTGTGTTGCACCACTGAGCAAGAGACTGGGGCAAACTCCAGAGTACATAGGTGACTTCAGCCTGGTGGAAGACCCTGTCTAGCAGCTGTGTGAAAATCTCTAAGCAGTTTAACAGATTTGTGTGCAAAATACTTAAGTATTCTTAACTGTTGCTACCTGTAACCTAGTTGGTTGGAATCGCTGTTCAGAGAGCCAACTTTCCAAGAAGGAGTGGAAAGAGGGCTCAACTTTTTTTTTTTCCTTTCACCCTCCTGCCTCTAATTTTTCTTGGCTCTATCTTAAAACCTAGCAGATCAAAAATAAAAAATAAAAATCCTGAGACTAACAAGCTCCACTTGGCAAAGGTCAGCACTGAATTTCTCTGTCAGGATTTTGTTGGAAATGCTGCTGAGGACTGTAAAGAAGGAAGAACTGAACTGGAGGACTCGCTTGAGAGAGTGCCTGCCGCTTACCATGGGCCAAGCTCATTCCTGACGCGCTCCTCGTGGGGGCTGTGTTTTGCTGCTGATTTTAGCCGTGCGTCAGACACGTACTCCAGTGCTGGAAGCAACAGTCTACCTTAAAGCTGCCGCTTGTTTCAAACTCTTGAAGGCTTATCTAGATCTTGGTTCTCAGAAGCACTAGAAAATACTAGGTGTGCCATATGCTGGAGAATTAATCCAGGCATCAGGTTAATTTTCTGCTGCTGTGGCTGCTGGTCATATTCCCTTCTTGGTGGCAATGCGTACTGTTGGTGTGGGCTCCCTGTAGGTGTTAGTAGCAGCAACCCAGGGGGCCAGGGGCGAGTTAATGCAGCCCATGGAGTTACCATTTAAACCAGATTTCTGCATGGATAGCCAGAAACATAACAAGAAAGGCTAGAGTTTTAGTTACTCTGCAAGGAAGCTATTGCCCCGTGTACTGAAAGGCTTGCAGAGCACATGAGTGCTGTGGAGTTGAGAAAGGTGCATGGATGGATGCTCACTTACGGAGAAACTGCTTGTACGTTAATTATAGCTGCTAACCTGGGGTGAGAGGGTTTGCATGATGACCTGGCCATCACTGGGTGCATGGTGCTCAACCTTGCTTTATTCTCAGGCATTCTTTGGGATTTGGACAAGGTTTTAGGCCACTTGTCTGGCTTTGAGTCTTCTGAATTACTTAAGCAGTCGGATCCAAACCCTTCCCTTTCTGCTTTCAATCCTATCTCTGCCTAACAGCAGGGTGTCACTTGCTTCTGAAACTCTTTTCTGAAAACGCAATGGAGTTGCTTTGTTCTTCATAAAAGAGCTACCTGGCCAAGCTCAGGAAAGAACTACAGAAATGACAGGGTATTAATAACCCATTTGATAGACTTATCTAAATATTCATTTTCATCTATAATGAGGCAAAGGGATTTTTGCCAGTACTGTTTTGCTAAGACCTGGAGACTGGACTGGACTGGACTTCGTGCTGAATTCCTTTAGTTACTATGGGTGGTGCTGAACTTCTGTCTCTGTCCCTAAGCTTTGTAGCTCAGGACTGCTACACCAAGAGCTGTTGATCTCTGAAGTTAAACACTGCTAGGATTGGGGGGGATTCCTGTCTGGCAGAAGGGATGGAGGTGAATCCCCTTTCCTATTGCCACAAGCTGTGCCTGGTCTTTTACCTCCAAGAATAATTGACGTGCAAATACAGCCTGAATTTTGGTAAGTGGGAAGGGGCCTGAAGAGTGACAGGCTGGAGTGCAGGAGTATCCAGGATACTTAGAACAAAAAGCAAAAGAATGAACAAACAAACAAAAATCCAAAACAAAACAAAAACCCCCACTGAATAGAAGAGAGATCCTAGGCTTCGAAACATTGTTTTGATCTGAATCCATATTGTCCCCAAGGAGATTTGTAGGAGGCTTCATCAGTCTCATCTGACTGCTTACTCTAGGAACTGGTTATTTTAGGAACTGGTTTTCTGAGACCCCTGTGAGATCGTGAGCTATTGTGTAATGTTGTGTGCTTTACGCGGTAAAGTCTGGTTTTTATCTTGTGTGCAACAGACACTTAACCCAATTTTTAGGCAGACCTAAGCTCTCTATCTTAAAATACTTGGAGATATATCACTGGTGGAAGGCTCAAAGAAAACATGCAGTTTTAATGTTTATTTCTCATAGTGATGCGGTCCTTCCGATACAAAAGAGGTAGTGTTTTTAGGGGAAGAAAATCCATATGTTTAGAGCTGGGCATATGGTTGTTGTGAGGGGATAGACCGATTGGAGGATTTTAAGTAGGCCTGCTGCTATTCTGGCTATTCTTTTTTTTCCCTTTTTTTTTTTTTTCCCCCTCCTTCCCCAAAAGGAGTTTTCCAGAGATACATAAAGGCTTACCCTTGAAGAACTGGCTTTAACAAGAAACCACAGTTCTAGATCCAAGCTACCACAGTTACTCCTCCCTATGCACAGAAAAGTGTGAAGCTCTGACTTTATCGTATGGAAAGCTGTGATGCTCGGGGATGCTTTCTGCCAGCCGCCCCTGCGTGCAGACCCTGCACGTGTCCTCAGCAGTTGTGCCCGGGTTGGAAGAGCTGGACTACCTGCAGTTGGTTGTTCAGCTGTGAATCATCCCTATGGTGTTCACTGACCGTTTCTGTGGTTTTGGCTTCTTCTGAAAAACTTCCACTGACCAGCCCACTACTAATTCATTTAGTCTGAATCTGTAAACATTTGATTGATAATCATAAAAGGGCAATATAAAAGCCTGTGCGCTGTACAGATTAAAAGAGCAGACATGTTTATAGCCTGATAACAACAGAGTACTCTGGCAAAGATGAGGAGTCTCAGATTTCCATATCCAGATGATTTTATTTTTGGAGTCCAGTTGGTGGTTTTAATTTTTGGCTATTGCAAAACCATCATAGGTCTTAGCTGTTGCAACACAGGAGGAGGAGGAGGAAGACGTTGCTTGGAACGGGTGCTCTGCGCTCTTATTTAGGAGGCTTTCACAGTAGTTGTTGGTCTCTGAGTACAGCGGGAGGAATGATGCTCCCTCCTCGCTGCCTGGTGAGGGGGACAGGGTGCAACTGTGTCACTTAATAGTGCCAGCTGTGAGGGGCACGGACAAGCTCCGATGACATTTCTGCCCAGCCCCAGGAAGGGAATCGCTGAGGTGAGGAGCGGGAGGATTGTAAAGTGGAGCCCTATGGAGAGGAGGAGGGGTATCCTCAAGACTTTAACCAGGAAACGGACTCGAGGCAAAAAGAAACGGAGAGGCAAGCAATCTCTTATTTCAGCCCGCGATCTATCGTGCGCTCTGCTCTGGGGAGGGCTTGCAGGTTGGAGCTAAACCAAAACACTAATTCTGCTTTTTTGGGGGAGAGGAGGCTGAAGATGCTTTTAAAAAAGTGGGGCTGTAATGCCAGGGAGGCATTGAAGCATGCATGTGAGCTTGCTGGGGAACTCATCCCACTCTGCATCCCTCTTCTCTGGTGTGCTTCACACAGAGCAGGCTGTTACTCTTCAATGCGATGTTGTGCCCTGTGTTACAAATTAGACCTGAACTAATTGGCAGGGATGCGGAAGCGCCCACGGCAGCGGGTGTAATTGGTGCTGTGCTCTCTGTGGTGCTGCCTGTCGTGTTCTTTTGAATCCCCTTTGGGGGGAAAGCCTGCAGTCTGACATAGCAGCAATGTTGTGGGCATCCTGAGAATATAGTAACAACCTAAACCAGGCTACCCAGAAAATGTTTAAGGCTTTTCGTTACTGGGAGGAGCTGTTTCTCTGTCTTCTTTCCTCCTCTCCTTCCTCCTTTCTTTCCTCCTTTACTGTTACTGAAGTCTTTGTCACTGTGCAGTGCCTAATCCTGGGCAAGCGTCACTCCGGGAACCACAGGGACCCCACCCCTCCAAAGGGGGATATCCTCTAGGCAGGATCTGCTATAGCTGTAAATTAACAAGTTTGACCTTGGTTACTTCCTAGACCAAGGAATTTATCACCCTATTTTTTTGTCTTAATAGGAACCCTGTAACACTTACACAAGCTTCTGTTAAAACAGTCATTGTATATGTTGCAGCAGCCACTGTAGCGTCAAAGAAATCCTCCTGCAGCGAGTACCTTACCTGAGGCAGGACAGAGTAAATGGCATCGTGAAGTCCTGCTGGGTTTTGGATACGTGAGTTCAGATATAACCTATCTTGCTGGACTGTTGTAAACCCACTTTGTTTGGAGCCAGATTTGTGGAGGTGGATTTGAAGTGCTGCTTCTCCGGGTTTCCTGGCAAGGGCGCTCCCCTGGCACATGGTCCCTGGCTCAGGCTCGGTGGCTGACAGCGGGGTGTTTGCCAGCCTGCGCTCCAGCCTGGTCCTCTCCTTGTTCCCAGCAGGGACACGTGCATCACATGAGCACCGCTCGTGCCACCAAGCCAATGCTGTGTTTTGTGTTCGGGGTTGTTTGGTTTTGGTTGTTTTTTTTTTTTCCCCTTACTTTACTCCCATGCAAACTGTCTAGGAAATTAGAGGAAAGAAGATATTTGGGGTGTCTGTTTAGCAAGTAGCTTCCTGCATGTCCCCTGCTCCCTTTGCCTTTCCACACATTGAATTCTCTGCTGGTGCACATGCATAAACATAAGGCCATGATGGCTTTTGTTTCTGGTTAGAGAACTGGTATTTATCTTTAGAAGACTAAAAGTAGGGGTTGTAGGTGCTACTTGCATAAATAGGTTGAAGGAAGATGATAATGCTGCCCCATTCTGGACTGGAGAAGGGACTGTGTGGGAAGCAGTGTGAAACAGGGGAAAGTATCTCATCACCATCTAGATAACCCAATTAGCACTGGTTTAAGCTGGAACACGCAAGTCAAGTTGATTCATCATGAACAGAAACACAATGCTTATTTGGAATGAACAGCTACGGTGAAAATTTATAATAAAAATTTCAATGTTGTCCGTTCACAGTCTTCTCCCTCTGTTCCTGCTACTGCCTGTGGTTCAAGTATCTATAGAAAAGCTAAATATCTTAACACAAACTTCTAGAGGAGATGACTTCTCTTTAAAGAAAATTAACCTATGTAACCTGAGGAGAGTCAGGCATGCTTAGGGAGCAAGGAAGTCTTCTAATTTTCTGGATTTCTTAAATCTGGTCCAAAGGGAGGCATTGTGATAGCGTTTCCTTTCAGGAAACGGTTGGATTAATTGCTTTTTGTTCAAGGATTTTCATTTCACAGGATGCTGTTTTAATGGTGACGCATTCTTTACCTCTCTCTTGGCAGGGATGCTAATTATTTGTCTGTAGAATCACTTTGCATCTTCAGCCCAAACACATATGAACATGCTGCGTTTGGAAATACAGCGCTGAGCATCCTGTGCTTGGCTGTCAGTCCCCTGACTTGTCTGGTGGACAGTTTCAGACCATGCTGCTTCCTTCCCGTCTCTTGTAGCCAATTTGTCATCAGAGATTCAGGAGACCTGGAGTCTGCTCCTGGCTCTGCCCCTGTCACGTGAAATGGGACTTTCAGCAAATCATACATCTGCTTCTGTCTCCCCTTTCCATCTGCGTCTTAATCTAGAGAGAAACTGACTCTTAATATGTAAAAATGTATAATAATGCTGTTGGCCCTAACTGCTCTGCCCTAATACACATTGCTGTAATTCAGGAAACCTGTAAAATAATTTTGCATTAAGGCATGTTGGCTCTCAGACAGAAATTGTAAGTCCTTTGTGCTCTGGTTTGACACTTCTGAAGAGTGTATAAATGAGGGCAGATTAAGAAACCTTGATGTCCTAAAGGTTTTCGTGGCTGTCTGAGGCAGTTTCCAGGCAGAGCACAGTTGGTCTGTGCCTGGGCTTGCGGGTGCGGAGGCCCTGGCCACACTGTTTATGTTGCGCCGGAGAGCCGAGATGCATCTCGTATGGCAAGCGGCAGTGCGAGGAGGTCTCCCTCCATGACTGGCACGGCAGCGTCCCTGCCTCGCGGCTCCACCTCGAAATGCACAATTTCAGTTTGGGGGTGGAAAAGTCAGAAATCAAAAACAAACAAAAAAACCCCAAAAAACAATCAATCAAACAAAAAACCTCCAGGAGTGTGGGGCAAGGAAGGAGAATGGTTATTTTGTACCTTTTTTTGCCTCTGTGTGAGACCCTAGTCTCATTCATAAATGGCTCTGGCAGCCGAAAGCCCTCGGTACGAAGAGAAACCGAACAACTGGAGAGGCTGGCTCCAAGGGCTCCAAAAAGGCGCCGAAGGGTGATGGAGAGGGGGAAACCAAAGTGCGCTGTACCCCGTCCTGCTCGGGGCTGCTCTGCCGTGGGGAATGCGGAACTGCGGAGCTGGCGGGGGGCAGGCGGGGGGTGGCCGTGTTTGAGCAAGGATCTGGCGCTATAACTTTTTTTTCTTCTTCTGTTTCAAGTAAACACTCTTCCCCGCCCTCCCCTCTCTCCCTCCACCCCACCTCCCTCTCTTTCAGTCCCGCTCATGTGTTTCTATTTAAGGGCTGCAGTGCAGACGAATATGATTGGCATCTACAGCCCCCTCTTGACTTTCAGCTCAAGCCTTTAGAGTGGAGAAGGAGCTGAGCCGCCAAGGGGAGAGCTGTTTTTTTTCTTTGGGTTTACTGGGGGGATGGCTCAGCTGTGGATTTATGCTGCTTCTGCCCAGGATTTTTCTCTCTGAATGGGAGCAAGGATTGTGGAAACCATGTTGGGAAGAGGTTTATTTTCAGAATCCATCATGAAACTTTGCAACTAATTCACTGTTTTCGGCTCCTTTTCGTATTTTTTTTTTTCTCCCCTTTTTTCTTTTTCTTCTCTCCAATGTTCCTCTGTGCTGCTGGGTTGTGGGCCAGAGGAGGCTGTTTCTATATGGCCAGCCATTTGGGGATATGCTGCGAGCCAAGGTTGTTTGCTGATTTGCTTGGCTCTGGTGACAAGTTGGCCTGTCGTGAATCGGATGGACGGAGGTCGCTCTCGAGGAGCCATGGCTGGAAGCTGGCTTACGGCTTGCTTTTTCCCTTCCCCAGGTGCTGATGCTAGCTCTGAACCCATGATCCTGGAGCAATATGTGGTGGTGTCCAACTATGAGAAGCAGGAGAACTCTGAGATCAGTCTCCAGGCTGGAGAGGTCGTGGATGTCATAGAGAAGAACGAAAGCGGTAAGACACGTTTGCTGCTTTTCCCTCTTCCAATGGTCTGATTTTTTGCATGTGTTCCTCTTCTTTCAGTTTCTTCATCACTACTTGTAACTGTACGTTAGCTCCATCTGGTACAGTTACTATGTCTGGCTGAGGATGTTGAAGTTTCTCAATGTTGATTTGGGCTTGGGGCCAAATGTTGCCTTCTGCTGTAAGAATGTTTCATAGGTTTTGTGCGTTAATTAGCCAAAGTACGTTAATGGAAAACCAAGGTGAAGGAGAGAAGGATCTGCAGCTAATGAAGCTGATGTATAGTAGACCGATATAGTTGCCCTGCTGTCTCTTTGAGTCTCTGTCAGGATTTCCATTACTAATTCCCTTTTTGGAGGATTTATAGGATGAGTGTTTAAAAATTGCTTGGGATGAAACTTGGCTTGACAGCCTAGCCCGTGGCCCAGAGCTTGGTAGGGAGGGGAGAGAACGCGCATAGATAAATACGTGGCCATGCACAGTTTCAAAACTTCTGCAAGAAGTGTTAATTGCAGAATTTTGAGGCGAGGAGGCAGAGCCCGTCATGTAAAAGCAAGATGAAATCCCTTCTTCTGCCATCCCTGGAATAACCAGCTTCCACTTGGAAAATGAGATTTTTGGCAAGTGTTTATATAGATGTCTTTTGTGTACTTTAACTCTTGAGTGTCTGGTAGCTTTGAGTCAGGCTGAACAAACGCAGGAGACTCTGTACATGCAAGCGGTTGGAGCGGGTTAGCAGCTGGTTTGAATAACTGCCTGTCTTCAGCAGCTCCCCCTCCTCCCCTCCAGTACTCCTTATGTATTAATCCAGAGCTGTTGTCCAGGACTAGTTTCCAGCCCACTCGTGACTTGTGTGTCCTCGTCCAGAGGAGCTGCTGACATTTGGAGCCGTTCACGCGAAGGCTGATGTCGTGGTAGCTCCACACGCAGGGCTCTCACGGCTGGCTCTGGAGCATGCTGGGCACGCCAGAGCTTGGGGGAACCAGGACACCCTGATCTGGGACTCAAATCCATCTTCCAGAGCGCTGACTCAGGTTATCCACAATGATGACCATGCATTGTATTTTTTTTATTTATTTCTGTTTTAATGGAGTGGTTATTTTGCTGCTGTATTAAAGCCTAATGCTTGTTTGGCTCAAAGCGATGCAGTCAGTTGCTGGCCAGTGATTTAGTGTGGTGTCCAAAAGGATAGTGTGTGGAAATGAACTGGCTAGTGTGAACAGAAATGCCTCTCTCCTGGGTACGGACTGTATCACTTGCAAAACTCGTAGAGGCCAAAATGCTCATCTGCCCCACTTTAAAGCAATAGTTATGATTGAAGGGGGGAAAAACATCTTGACTTCTTAAACTGTGTCTGGGCTAGAGGACAAGCATCCTCCCTTCCAAGCCTGAGGGTTCATCACTGTCAATAATGGGTGTTACTGCTGTCAGAACAAGACTGGCTGTTGTGGCAACTTATATTCCGATCTGTGATATCCCTGTCTTGGAAAGTGGCTTATGGAGCCAAGGGAATCGGGCTGTTAAATAATGCAAGAAGTGTCTGAATTCCAAATTACAATTCGTTTGTGTTTTCTTTTAATGTGGCCTCTCTGCCTTGCACAGTTGACATCGTATTGTATTGAAGCACATGGTATGTGGAGATATAAATGGAGAGTGTCAGGGTTTGAATTTAATTAGTGGCTCCAGAAATGTGACTCTTCTAAGGAAACATCCTTGAACTTGGATTACAGTTCTTAAAACCATATTCTGATGCTTAGCAGCCAGATTTCTTATTGTCCATATAAACAAGAAAGGAAATCTGAAGCCCTGAACTCCATGCTATGATCTTGTCCTTTATATCTATCTATATAGATATAATACTGATATAGATACATATTTTTAAAAAAAACATAAGTTATGGACTGGTGATGGAGAGAGCATCATTTGCTTTGGACGCTTGTCTAAACTGTTCTGGCAGGGAATTCACGTTTTAGTTGTTCCAAGAACAGGACTCCAAACATACACTCTCTCTCTCTCTCTCTCTTCTAGCTTAGGGATACCACAGGAATGACTTTAATACTATGACTTCTTGTCTCTTCAGCTAAAGCTGAACCTATAAATGGCATGTCATGAAACTAGCAAAAGTTTAAGTGTCAACTTCTTAAACTCTTCAGTTATTGTTTGAATTGAGTATCTGTTTAGTGTAGGCAAGCGCGCCTAGAAGATGTGGTTATGACTTCTAAGAACATGGGGATACACTTTTTAAGAAAATAAGATTATTGGACTATGCACATGTGTGGTAATTCATCTGACTGCACGGTTATGTTGGTTTAAGTGTTGTGAAACTGTAGCTGTGAGTGTATAAATCGGGCTTGTTCTGATTGAGACAGGCAGAGGTGATGTAAGGTGTTATGGATGTCACCTGCAGCAGGAACAATTCCTTCAATGAAAGGAAGAAAGTATGGCTAGAGAGCTTCTCAGCTGTGTGGCTGAGAAGTCCCATCAGACTGGACAGTTTGCATTGGGTGTGCTGCTGGGCCAATATCTCCAGTCTCCTTGTGTGTATGTGTGCATATAGCATATCATATGTCTGGGTTTGGGTTTTTTAACTGTTCCTTGGAGAAACTAGATATGTTTGAATGTATAAACTGGATAGTATGGATGACTGCTTGATTTTAAAAGCCTTGCCTGTATTGGGTTGCATGTTGATGCCTGGGGACACTTAAATGTTGTTTTTGGGGGTGTTTTGTTTTGTTTCCCCAGAGTGGGAGAAACCTTAACTTGGCTCTGTTGCATGGCTTTGTTAGGGAAGAAACACCTTCACTTTACTGGTCAGATAGCCCTATACTTTTTTGCACAAGGAGGCTCAAAAGCTGTTTCCAAATGATGGTGCTCGTTTCATGTCCTGCTGGATGTTTTCTGAATGCTTCTAGGGCATGAGCTAGAGTTACCATCTCCTCTGATGTTTGCCTCCAAATTATGTACCCCCCTGGAAGGAAGGAAGATCTGCTTTCAAAGGCCAGTCTACAGGGCAGAGGTAGAAGGGGGAAAAAAAAAAAATCTGGCATTTGATTTATTGAAATCTTATCTGGTTATCATCAAGGTACATTAACTTCATCTTAAGTAACCGTGTGTTGCATTTACTATATAGTATTATTCAGTGTTACTTTTCCCATATCAGAGATGCGATTTAAGGCATCTCGCGGTCAGACATGTACAAACCCATTTGGTAGGGCCTTGTCTCATACTTAGCTTTTTCTGTCACTAAAAGAGAGTTGGATAAGGTTGTCTTCATTTTTGGGCCAATGAAAGTTATGACTTGGACATCACTTTAAGTTGCAACTTCTGTTCAGTATTATGACTTAAAAGCAAGGTCAGTGTAGCAGATGTGGTGAATGATTTCTGAAACCCTTCATCTCAGTTATGAAGCCCATGGGTCACTGTAACCTGACTGTTGCTGCAATTGCCACAGAAGCAAATCTTGCTGGACTGAAAAATCTGTAGGCTTTCTATACTTCAGAACAAATTATTTAGTAATGTACCAGCTCTCAGACTTTGACACGGGTTTTTTTGCAGCAGATACCTATATTGGCTCAACAAAAATTGTCCATCAGCCTTTCTTCTGAATTCTGGTTACATGAGCGGAAGACCCACAGTGTGCCTGATGTATCTGATGGGTATTTCTCTCCTTTTTTTCCTCAGCTGAGGAGGAAAATCTGCATGTAGCAATGGTCACAAACGCATCAGGAGAAAACCAGAGGTTTAGAGTCTCTCCAGATACTGTCTGGGAACAGGCTATAGTTACAAGGGTTGAGTTCTTTATTGGAAGTGACTGTGATTTGTTTAAATGCACTGTGTAACCAAAATGCACCGTCCAACACTAAACATCTCTGAGCTGTTTCAGAATAACAACGTGAATAGTTGACTCAAGTCTCATCTGTCAAGTACATAAGCTTCTTTTACATCTTAACCAAAAAAGCCTTGTGGAATGACTTAAAAATGTATTTCTGCTGCAGAAAAGAAATGTTGTGACTTTAAAACAGGAATCCGACACAGATTTCTTTAAGGTAGAAGGGGGAGGGACTGGGCTGGAGCAGCTCCCTCTCTGCCAAGTTTTGCGTGGATGTGGCTTGAAACGGTCAAGCTATAAACTGTGGCGGCAGTGTTTGCAATGGAAAACCTGACAGACGGTGAAGTATAAGCGTACTCCCGAGCACCTCTGCCTCCGCTGCTGTTCTGCTCGCAGGCAGGACGAGGGCTTCTCCCTCGCAGCCCCGGGAGCAGTTTCTGTGGTGGAGGCACTGTGGGATGGTGTTTTCAGCTGGGCTGAGCAGGACCATAGCCATTTCCTTTGCAATTACATAACTGCAGACCAATTTCCAATATTATATTACACGCAATATGTAAAACAAAGCTATTATGGCTAGCGTAACTTTATTGGGACCCAGAGGGATCTCTGGGAAGGGAGGTTGCTCTTCTCTTCTTGGCTGGGATGTGGGGCATGGCACTGAAGTGTCACCATAAGGAAGGTCTCTGCTTGTCTCAGTGCCCTGGCTTAGGGGTCTTGGGACCTGCTGCCTGTCCACACAGTGTTGGGAGATTAGCGTGTGCCTGACAAAGTGCTCTGCATCACCATTTGGTTTCACTTGTGCTGCTCACTGGCTGCAGTCATGATTTAGGAGAGGGACATAAAGAGGCCACAGCTCTCTTGTGACTCTGACTCCTGGGGATACACTGGCTTCCCTATTGCAAACTCCATCCTCTTAGATTGAGGGCTTTTTTGAGTTTGGCTTCTGCCTCTTCATGAGAAACACAGCACACTTTATTTGAAGGTGTTGCTTTTTGGGGTTAAGTAACTGGTTTTACTTGGTACCAAATCGGACCAAGTTTACTTTCTGGATGAATTACTGCATCTTGGCTAAAGGGAGAGGGCACCATTAAAGTAGTCCAGATAGGAAACAGAGAAGTCGGGTTTTTTGCATTTCATGGATCATCCTTCATCCCTATATCCCTTCTGCTATGCCTGCTTTTGCAAGTAGCATTGACTTTTTTTTTTTTTCTGGTCCCTTTTCTTTAGTGTGGCGGAGTTTTTTGTTTTAAATTCTGTAAAGACAACTGTTCCTGTCTTATATCCGCTTTCTGCTGCTTTGCCTCTTTCTCTAGGATGTTGTCTTCATGATCCCCCGCTTTGTACACAGGGGGAGCACAGCACTGTGTGCACTGCTAGCAAATGTCTCGGAGCATTAGTACTATCATCTTGCAAAAGCTGGCCAAAACCCAGTGCACTTCTGTTTATTCTAACAGATAAGTGATATGCTAGCAGTTTCCTACGCTGCAAACGTGGATGTAGCTCTACCAAATTGCAAATGCAGTTACCATGTTTGCTTATGAAATGTCAATAGATGTGCATCCACTGGTTGGATGTGTTGTGAGAGACAGTACGCCTAATTGCCGCCATCATGCTTTATTTCAGGTGCAATTGTGCATGCTGGCTTCCCCTGGAAAGCTATTTTTTTTTCCTTACAAAGCATTTCAAGAGAGCCTGGTCCACCAGATGTGATTCAGGACTTGATTTCTGTTTGTACATCCAGCCTTGGCCTGCTGTTTGCTGTGAGAAAGCTACTTCACTTCTTTGCATTTCCATTTCTTCCCAGCATGGCTGTGTATTTGAATTTTAAACCTTGTAAGAGATCATGGTTGTGATATAAAAAGTAAATACGCCCTCATGCAGCGGATTCTTCTCTTCATTAGTCCTTGAGCTGCGCCTGGAATTTGAGGAGAAGCAAACACTTATGTAGGTCAAACACCTTTCCTCTAGCGCCAGTGGCTTCATCCCAGAAGACAGGTTTGGGCGAGGGGCCGCCACTAAGTACCTGGGATAGCTTGTATAACTACTCCTGTATGCACCAGTGTTCATAACTCTCTAACAAGCAGAGCTGAGTTCAAGGAAAGACCACCCCAAACCCCTTCTTCAAAAACAAAGGTCTGTAGACTTCAGTGCCTTATTCTGAAGGCAGTGCTGCTTTGCCATGCGTCCTTCCTTTCTAGGCCTGTCACCACCCCTGCAGCAGAGGATACTTGATCCACTTATGAATCAGTTCCTGTCCTGCTGCAGTTTTCTGCCCAGTGTATGTACTAAGGCAGACAAACACAGGCCATCTGAGGATGCAGGGTGGGTGATTAGGAATTTTTGGCTAAGAGTTACTGGAAAGTTGTTTAATGTCCTAAAAAACAATGTTTGTAGAAGTTTTCCCTCCAAACATGGACAATGCTGGCAAAGCAGAGATGTTTTTCTCCTTCAAATGCTTGCAGCTCAGGGGCTGGAGAAGGGCTTCTCTGTGCAGGCAGAGTTTCAGAGACATCTGTGGTGAGGGTAAGGATGCTCAATGGCACTTGCTTGTCTTATTGCAGCAGAGTTTTTTGTCTTCTGGCTTTTTGGAGGTAGTGATCAAGGTCGGTTGTTCTCTTGCTTTGTTTTGCAACAATATCAGCAAAGCGTCCTGTTGGTACATCTGCTTGCAAAGGGTGAGTTTTATTTTAAACTTTAGCTGTCTGGAAGCTGGTGTTTATGGAGGGAGCCTGGGTGCCTTGTTTTAAAGTAGTCAATGGAGTATTGATAGGATGGACGGGAACATTTAGACTAATCCAGGCTCTGTGCTGGCTTCGGGGGAAGCCTGAGACAAGCTTAGAGCAGAGAGGTAAAACTGGATGTGATGACTTGCTCTAGCCAAGTTCTCACTGGAGATCAGCTCCTTCCTGGGAATACCGTGCCTGACCAACCCTGCAAACAGGCACTCCCGTGGCCTGTTTGCAAAATGTTGAATGGATGGAGAGAATTTACACTTACACCAGAAACAGCCAGGTCAGCAGGAGATGAGGAGGAGCTCTCCTTCCTCTGCTCTTGCCCCTGGGAGCCCAAGGGTGGGGTGACACTGTCTAATGACTTTAGCAGCTGTACTAAGCTGGAAGCAGCCCTTGACAGCCTACCCTGACCTCTCTGGTGATTCTGTTTTGTAAGCTATTTTCTGATCCCTTTTTTTCTTGCCTTTTTTCTAATCTGATTGAATTTTTAGATGTGTGCCTCTGCAAGGCTAAGGAGGTGGTGGCTGCTTGCTTCTTCTGACTGCTCAACTTTCAGCAGGCAAAGGACGTTGGTATGGCTGAAGCCCTCATTTGGGTTTCAAGAATTTAACTTAGATTTACTGTGCCCAGAAAGGAAGCATGCCGCAACATTTCTGAAGCGGTTACCTCTGAGCTGCAGTTCAAGGCTGCCTTGTACATAGGCTTAAACGATAAGCTATTTGGGACTGACGTTTTTAGATCTGCCTATTGCTTCAGCATCACCACACCAACATCTCAGCTGAGGCTGGGAGGTTGCTGCATAAAACAAAATGCTTGAATTATGAATGTGTTGTAATATTCATGCTGCTTATCTTGTGACGTCTAAATGGCTTTGCTCTCCCCCACTTAGTAACCTACAGGGCAAGTGATGTTTGTTTCTGTGTTTAAGAGCTTGGAAGGTAATCCTCTATGCCAGAACCAAAGCAGGGTTGTTAATGCTCTGGTATTTGTAGTTGTCCTCTGTCACTGTGGAAAATGAGGTTGTCCTCCATTGCCACCTCTGAAATACCTGCGGTTTTGTGACCATGCAAAGGGATTGGGGTGGGCTCCTGCGTTTCTGCTGGGAATACTCGTTCCAGCCATGTGACAAGGAGAGATTGTCCCTTTAATTGTACTGTGACATTTCTATCTCTTCTGGGAAGCCCTTCTGCATTTCATAGACATCCTTGCTTGGTTTTCCTTTGCCCAGCTTTGAATTGCAGTGCGTACTTGCTCTGACTTCTTGGTGACAAGTTCATTATGAACACTTGAAATATGGCTGTCTGGTAACGCTATGCCCTTTGCATTGCCTAATTCTGCTGAAGCTTTCCTGGGACACCTCCAGACTGCTCTGGAGCTCTGCTAGTAGGGATGTTTTGCTTGGTGGGATGGAGGAGTTGATTGGTGGCTTGTATTGTTTGGGTCCCATTTGAGTTGGGAGCAGCTGAATGTCATACTAAAGTGACCTTCAGTGCATTCATAATGCCTTGCTGAAGTTAACTAGTAGTGTTGTTCCCTCAGGTTCATCAGGGAAGTTTTCAATGTAGTAAGAAATACATGACTATTTTTCCAAGCAATGCTGCCTCATTTCATTCTCCTATAGAGGGAAAAGAATGATTAAGATGTAACAGGGACACTAGAGATGTCATAAATAGAATAGAATCCTAAAAAGAATCGTTAAGGTTGGAAAGGACCTCTGAGATCATCGAGTCCAACCTGTTAGCCTAACTGCCTGGTCCACCTCTAAGCCATGTCCCTAAGCACCACATCCACACGTTTTTTGAATACTCCCAGGGACTGTGATTGTACCACTGCCCTGGGCAGTCTGTTCCAATGCCCCAATGTCATGGGGTCATATTCCTCTAAAGCATTCTCCTCTTTAATAGTACCTATCAGATCCCCTCTATGTAGTGTTTCCTTTTAAATTGTTTTAAAGGATCATCTCTCCAAGATAGAGAGACAATAAAACTGAACTTCCAATTTGAAATCATCCCTCTAGAGCGTATTTTCTCAAATGCTTTGGGCTACAGTGGGTGGTTTATATTAATTTTTCAGTTGCATTCTCATTGTTTGTCTTCATCTTGGGCAACTGGTATCCTGACAGGGCTAGTTCAGTTATGTGGGTTTTTTTTTTTTTTGCTTTTTATGGAGACATCTAAGTCCAGCCACTGTGACTTTTGCATTCATTTGCCTTTTCTTTAGCTGATGTCATGTCTCTGTGGGACAACTCTCCGCCACCCCCAAATTTCCCTAAGCTAGGGGGAAGGGTTATTGCTGTGAATAGGAAGTCTCCAGATATATTAAATATGCATCTCCAGGGCTGGGTTTTTCCTATCTGCTGTCCTCTAAGCATCCCACTGAAGTAAACAGGTTCCCTTTTAAACTTCCCTCCACCTGGCTTGATGTGGAACAAAATACTACCTGTTTAGATCTACAGTTCTCTAATCTCTCAAGAAATGGGAGCCCAGAGAGAGGAATTTCCCTGCCTTGCAAGACCCAGCAGAGCCAGCTCGCTTGCAGGGGCAAAGCCTTCATGCAGGCAGGACTGAAAGAGGTCCCACAAGGCTGCCAGGTCAGCATGAGTGGAGACTTTTCTTGTCTCCAAAGCACAAGAAGTGTAGTTCAAAGGCGGGGGGGGGGGGGGGGGGGGGGGGGGCAGAAATCAATGTCAGCCCTTGCAAAGATTGTTTCTTATCCGCAGCTGCTCTGACTTCCCCGTATCCAAGGGGCTGAGACCCTTAAGACCCCCTCTAGGAGCAGGAGAGGGAACAAGCCTGTCTGGACTTCATGTTTGGTAGCTGTGGGCATGAAATCTGCTCTGGGACTTCTGAGACTGCCCTGTTAGTCTGGCTGCTAGGGAGAGGGTGGGATGTGACCACTGAAACCACAGACTTGAAGACTTAGTTGTCTATAAAGGCAATTTAGCCTTGGAGGAACAGGGCACATCAGTAAGTGTGGAGAAGCCAAGACAGCAAGCAATACTACCTTCAAGTTTGCTGTACAACACAGCCAGGTACTTCTGAATAGTAGACTCTCTACCAGGCCTCTGAAAATTTTAATTGTGAAGTTTCCAGCTGCTTGCAAGTTCCCTCCTCTTTCCCTTCTCATCTAATCCTGCTGTGCTGAGACTTTATACTCGGGCAGATAGTTAAATTTTCTCTGTTTCCACTGTATACCCTGTTTGGAGCCCAGGATGGCAGGCTGGAAAGGAAAAAATTTTACACAGCATCCCTGGTTGGAGCCTTTGCTCATTACCTCCTCTGTTTATGCAGTCACTGCCAGTTGCAGGACCCTGAAACCTGCCCCAAGAAAATGTTTCCAAGGAAAATCTGCTTTTCATATTAGAATATAAACTTTCTAATGATTGGGTTTCCTATATCAGCCAAATAGGTCACCAGCTCAGCACTGCTGCAAGAAACTACCTGAGGCCAAGAAGATACAAGGATATTACTGAGGCCTTCCAATCAGGCCTGTAGGTACCTTGTGGGATATGTTCCTTGGGATGTGGCTGCCTTTTAAAAAAAAAAAAAAAGGCATTGTTTTCATAGGTTTTTGCTATATCAAAGTTTCTTTTAAGAAAGCGGGTAACTGAAATGGCTTTAAATAAGCCCCCAAAATACTAAACTTAATGCATAGTGACTGATGTCTTCTGCCCTTTGTTCTGGTAGGTCAAGAAAGCGATTATACACAAAGGCTTTGGCTCTTGTGACTTTTGGGCCCATTTTTCAAAGTAAGCAAAAGACTGATGGTGCATTTTTGTTGTGTCAGATGAGGACAAGATTAATAAAGGATGGAAGAGATTTTCTTTCCCCAAGCTGCACAGCAAATAAGCAGTTCTAATAATACTTTGGCAGTGAAATAGAAGCTGTAATCATTAGCAGACGTGTTTTAGTTACGACCAGCAACATAATTCCTTACTTTTGGTTTTCATGTTAAAAAGAGTTCTATTTCCGCACAAACCAATTTCTGGTCCATCCTCAGATTAAGCAAAACCTATAGAAGTAATTGTCTTGCTTACGAGTTTCATAAGACAATCAGATTTAGGGGGTGGCTTGACAGAGGGGTGTATGTCGGCTCTTCCCGTCCACCGCTTGGACTGGGACATCAGACTTTCCAGCATTCTTGATGGAGACTTTAATTATTTTTGTGGTAGAAAGATGTTGGCTCATGGCTGGATTAACTGAAGCAGTTCTGGAAGATGCAGGGGATGAGATGAGCTCTCTTGGATCTCTATTTTACTGGCTGGCTTCTCTTTACTATTTTTATTGGCCAGTTTGGTTTTTTTGCATCTTGATACTGTGTGACTTCATCTGAAAGTTTCACATGCAATGGGACATCACTTTATTTCAAATGAAACTGGACTGCAGTTATATTGGCAACATAGTCAGACTTGAACTTGGTGATAATGACAAGTATTTCCCAGACCTTGCTTGAGTCCATATCTCCTATTTCTCCCCGCAATGTGAATGTGTGCTGGAAAGCCCTAGCCTGTTGCTTGAAAAGTTGTTGTAATTCTGTTTGCAGAACCACCTCCTGCTGATCTTTTCCTCTCCCACCGCGTGCACACACCCTTTCTGGTAAGCGTGCTGGTGGGATGGGCTTTAATTCCAGCATATCTCCCAGTGGTTGGAGGGTGAGGGTGCACTCATGCTGTAGACCTAGCTTCACTTTGCTCCTATTATTAATACAGCTGCCATATGTTTGCTTAAGAATCCCAGACTGGTTTGATACTTGGGTAAAAGAGAAAATAGCTTGTTGCTCTTTCACAATTAGCAGCAGCTTGACTAGCTAGACTAACACTGGCAGGCACACGTTTGTGCTGTCTGACAAGTGTAAGATAACACCTTCATGATTTGAAGTCCAGGTCTTGAAGCACTGTGCTGACTTTCAAACGGTGACCATATGTGCAGGTGTAAATGTATCCTTCTTAAAGGACAGTAGCTCTTAGGGAGTTTAGGTGACTGCATACAAAACCTGGCAATTGGAATAACAAATTTCAGTGTGCTGAAATTGATCTGCAGTTATCCTTGACCCTGAATACAGTCCCTACTCAAACATGATGGAGGTGATGGGGGGTGCAGGGTAAATCTCCATGCAGTGGTGACCCTAGGGTTGGAAGAACAGCGTCTAATATTAAACCTGAATCATTGGCTTGAACATTGTTAAGTTCATAAATAGCACTTTAGTCTCCCACATGGGCTTTTATAGCATTTGGATGTTATTGGAGGCCTCCCTGCATGAGGAAAACCTGAGCTGCTTGGAGAGACTTGACCCATTCCTCTTTGCTGAGTATAGCTGGAGATTCAGGATGGGTAATGGGAACCTGGGAAGATCCATCACTGAGCATATAAAACCGTAGGATTAAACTCAAGGCCAATATATTCAGTGCCCTGGAAATCACTTTGAAGAATCTGAATTTCTGGGTGTGAGCAGGGGGAAGACTGCAGACACTGACTCATGGGAAAGAAGGTGAAGTTTGCTTGTTTGCCTGAAAACAGGATCGGGAATCTGAGACAGTTTCTTTGAGGTTTTGTTCTTAATACTGACTTAAATTCCTTATTGTTACTGAGAAGGAAACTCTCTGCAGAGTATGAAGAACCAAAATTATGGGATGGCTGTATGCTCAGAGTGAGCTCCCAAATTTATTCCCTTGCTTCAAGTAGACCTTCTGTGACCAAAATGTCCTTGAATAAAAGTAGAATGACCAGAAATGGGATGCTATTTCCATCGCCATCGCCCTACAGAAAATGCCTCTTTTGCTCCTCGTGAACACAGCAAGAAGAACTGGTTCCTGTAGCAGCTACAAGTTAAATTACACACTTGGCCATTTCAGCCGTCTTTGGTGTATTTTTGGAGCTGACTATACACTTCCTGCGCTGTTAGCCTGTTGGTTTTAAAATAAGAAATGAGCCTCTGGTGGTTGGTGTGTGAATCCTTCCATTTAAATGAGAACTGGGAAGTTAAGTATCTCTTTCGCAGACGTATCCAAGTTTGAGAGCCAGCCACATGAAAGGGTGTTGCTTTTCCTATGCCACCCCAGAGTCTCCCTTGCAAACAATCCTAAACAGAAACCAACATCCCCCAATGAGGACGCTGTCCGCAGAATGCGCATGTGGGAACTCGGGGACCGAATGATTCTGGGGATGGTTTGCAAGATGCTTGGTGATGCTGGTTTAAATCTGGCTCAGGCTACCAGGAATTCTTATGTAGTGGCATTTGAGGGAAAATCCTGGTGGTTTCAGGGAAAATTCCATTACAGATGAGATGTGGCCACCCTTTGCAATGCTGTGACAGATACCAGTGTTGAGACTTCCTTGCATGGTGCGCTTGAGTTGCACAAGGGCCTTTTTTCCACCCATTATGTGCAGACATGGCAGAGGCTGAGTGCCTGGGTGTGCACTTGCCCTTGGCGAGTGTGTCTTGGGGGCAATGCAGTGACAGGAATAGAAATAGTGACTGGGCCAAACTCATCTGCACCTTAGTGAAGGCTGCAGGCTGCCAGGTGAACCACTCTGGCTTCTGTAAAATAACAGAGCCAGGTCCTTGGTACATCAGGAACACCATCTACTTCAGCTGAAACTTGCCTGAACTAGTAATTCTTCTCCATATCCCCAAATCATGAAATCCTTCCTCTGTTTCTTCTTTGCCTCTTGTTTAAGCAAACTTTTGAGTGGACCATCTGACTGGCCCCAGGTAAACTTGGTAGAAACTTAAGTGAGTGCGGGAGGGGAGGCCTGTGAGGATAGCTGAGTGCAGGTGGAGATCAGTGACTTCCTTCCTGGCTATCATTTCTTCTGCTGTGTTTCTTGTTCCTTTCCACTGATCTCTTATACCTTCTGTGAGGAATCCCATGTGATTAATGGTTTTTGATCTTTTGTGATAGCTAAGTACTCTGCTAATTTAACCTGTCAGGACCAGATTCTGATCTAAGGAAGCATAACACAGCATGTTCCTCAGTTTAAGGAAATCAAAATCCTGTGTTTCTGTGGGATTGAAGTTTTGCCTTAACCTCGACAATGTGATGCTGAGGCATTTTTCTGTAGCTGTCTCAGAGCTGTGCCTTCATCAGGTCTTGGTGGATGGACTAGAATTGCACTTATAAGGTAGAGCTTTGGAGTCAGACCATCCATTGGTACTCAGTGTTTTTCTTGCGAGTTGGCAGGAAAGAGCCTCGATTGCCGTAGCTGATCCTGACCTAGATTGGTAAAAGCAGCCATCACTTAAGAAAGCAAATTTCACAACTGTAGTCACCCCTGTTCAACTGGAGCCATAGCAGAGGTCAGAACTGCTTATCTTTGACTTCTGAAGCTGAACAGTAACTCTTTTCTGGGAGAAAGTGGATTTGTAAAGGCCGGTTCCTGGAGATAACGAAGTTCCACTAAATGCGTACCGATGGCCAAGTCACACTTCAGACAGACCACTTCCATCAGTGATAGAACAAATAGCCATAGAAAGAACAGCAGAAGACAGTACAGCTAACAATGTGAAATAACTTGGGTGCTTTTATTTCAGTGGTACATACTCCTCTGGAATGTATCTGTACCCTCAGCAATATCCAATTTGTAACAAGTCCTTTGCCTGTTTTTGGAGAGTAGGGAGAGAGAATCTGTTACAAGCAATCCACTGCTTCCTTCTGAGATTTTAATGTGGGATAAAAAAAGAAAGATATAGGAGTGATTCACCCCATGAAGTTTATGTGAGTAGTATGTGGCCAGCATCCTTGAAAACGCTCCAAGTTCATTAGCTACGGGAGGTGCCTTTAGCCTGAAAGGCAAAGGAACGTTAAAATTGGCTTCTTTCTTGATGTCTGCTACTCAAATGTATCCCTCTGCCATGCACCCCTTTCTCTATTACTTAATTTTTGCCTCCTGTGCTCTCCGCTGTCTGTACTAACTTCTAGTATGGAGGAGGAAAATGACTCCCGTAACTGGTCATGTTTCCCGTCCATCTTTCTCTGCTCTTTTGCTGCTTTACATTCAGGAATGCCAACACTAAGGCAGTGATTGGCTGTACTTGTACGGTTTTTGCCAGTGGCTATGAATAACAGCTTTGCTCAAGTCAGCAAATAGTTCCTGATCATCCTAGTTCTTATAACAGGGTGCCCAACTGGGCTTGATATTTGTTTTGCTGGATGTGTACAGCTTCAAGCCATGCAGTTCAAAACCAGTGGGCACACAGCTGGACCTAGCTCCGTTCACTGACAGCTCATGAAATTCATAATGCAGCGGTAGCCGGGAAGCTCCTGGGTGCGTAGGAGGCTGACCGCTGTTACGCAGCTATCCTGTTTTGTTTCTCTGCTATCCGGGGCTGGAGAACTTGGAAGTGGATGCTGGCAGAAGTGAAACCTTCTCACAAGACTGTTACTCTGTGCTTGGAGAACTGAAGTCACGTTGTGAAGTCTAAATCTGTATTGGAATTTGATGTTGATTTAAGGGGTCCAAGAACGATGGTAGAAGTACATTTTAAAAATAAAAATGTGAGGTGTTGAGTAGTGGAGAACTGTTGAGACACTAGTGGTGACTTTTGAGCAAGTGCTCTCAATTTGTATTTGAATGTTTGTCTGTCCTCTTCTGTTTCAAAGCCAGTAGTATCTTGTAGGTGGAATTTTGCCTAAAAGTGTTCAGAAATTATTGTTTGAAGGCTGGTAGAAGGGAACTGAGAGGCAGAAGGCTTATGGTGTGACCAATTAGGGGCTGAAGAACTGGCAGCAGCACCAATTTGACATTTCTGCTCAAGACTGTTTCTGAATAGGTGGCAGAGACACTGGAAAATCCAAGTGCAGTTTCTCATTGAAATAAGGAGCAGGCTTGAGGTGAAATGGGAGCCAAGTGCTCAGCCTCCCTTCATAAAACTGGCATTTTCAAGCTTTCAACTTGTCAATAAACTGCCTTTTCCCAACACCACATCTCTTCTGTGCTGCAGAAGGTCCTTGGTGGGCAGCAGTGCTATGAATACTATCAGTGTTTGCTCCAGTTTATTCTGCGTTGCTTTTTGTAGTACATTTTGCTGATGATTCTCACTCTTTTATTAGTTTTCTATAGCATTCACAGGAATAAGCTGTAAATGTCATATGGCTCCTGAACTACGCTTGAACAGCTACACATGGGCTCAAGATGAGAAATTAGGTTTCCAATCTAGACTTTCCCAAAACAGGAGGAATGTGGGTTGTGTTCTGTCTAGCGTTTTTGTTTTGGATAGGAGGCTTTTGGTTAATGTCAGTCTTGGAGGAGGGGAAAGCTGTCAGATGCCACAGGATCCCAAATGCTCTTTGTACAGTGGCTACAGCCAAAGACACTGGAGTCTCAGGTTTCTGCTGAATTAGTGAGTGACTTCTTCATCATGTGGTGGCAGCATCAGGGTTTCCTGGAAAAAAAAAAAAAAAAAAAAAAAGAGAGAGAGTAAGCAAAAAATAGTGTGTCCTAATAGGAATGTGCAGAAACAAATAACATTTCCTAAGGTGCATGCAGATATCAAAAAGTTAACTTGTGGCTGTTTTTCTGCTTCCAGCCGCCAAATCCCTACTGAAAACCTGACTTTCCTTTGCAGTTTTAGGGATACAACTGTCCTCTTTCCCATCAACTCCTCCCTTCTGCTTTTTGCAGGGTTTCTACTACTTTACCCCATAGTAATCCACCTTGAACATCATCATGGATTTGATGGCTTCCTGTGGAATATGACAACAGACTCGCTTGTGTCCTTAGTCGCCCAGGTTGACTGAACAGCCTGATGGCTGTTTGGGCAGGAGCAGTTCACGCACAGATCAGGTCTCCCTGTAGCGAAGGGAAGTAGCCTCTTCTCCCTGAAGCTGAGTGATCTGAAGTGTGTCTCCTCATGGACGGGAGCTTACTATGAGGTGGCTTCTTTTACTGTGGCATGTATCCAAGCCATCATGGAAAATCCAGGCATTTCTACTGATGGCTTTGGCATGCTGAAAGTGAAATTCTTGGAGCTCAGCATCTTCCTCTTCCTCCCTCTCCTCTTCAAAGCCTGCAAAACTTAAACAAACAAAAAAAACAAAACCCCCCCAAAAAACCCTAAACCCCTGAACTGTGAGTGGGATAGGAATTATTGCTGGCTTCTTTCCTATATATCCTGTAACTAACAGGATATACAGTATTCTGAAAACAAAATGGCTCCATTCCCTCCACCCACCCCATATGATATCTCTCTACTTCTCAAAAACCTGATTGTTTGACCTAATGGCTTCTGGCTGAAATTTCCCTTGTAAGACAAGCTGAGCTCAAGCTATTCTTCCACAATGCCCATTTCAAAGCTCCCCAGAAAAGGGTGAGTAGCTGTGTGCTGGCAGGCCCCCTCACAGTGGTGCGTCTGACCCCAGGGAGCAGACGGGCAGTACCTCAGCTGGATGGCCTGCTCGCAGCAAGTATTGCTCGAGCAGCAACCTCCCATCTCCAGCCTTGCAGGGGCCGTGGTTATGCTGTTGGACTAGGCAGCCAGAGAAAAATCAAGATCCTAATGGAAAACTTCTTGGAAGACTGAAACTACTCCTGCACATCTGTCCTCCTTTGGAAAAGGTATTACGTGCTGAAGTTATGAAATATTGTCGGAGGGGAAAGTGCTCTCTGCTCTCCAAAGATCCAAGAGCATCTAAGTGAACGTACATGGGTCAGCAGCAAATCGTAAGGTTTGAAGAGCCAAATACCATATTCTCCCCCTATGCAGAGAACACAAGCGTGACTTTGCCAAAGACAGTAAGTTGATACCTACTGGCCAGGAGTTGATATCCCTGCCCAGCCTCATCTAATTTCATATTAATGTAAAAAACAAAGATTTGCTCAGACTCAGCGTGACTGGCCTCACAGAATGAAGTGGCACATGAAGATGTTTAATACAGCGTATGGCTTTCCATAGTCCATGTTTCTGTGCACTTCCAATTAATTTATTATTGTAGATGTTATGTACCCATTTGGAATCTCCCTCTGTTCATATTTAAAATTTGATTGTATTGTTAAATCACTGAGAACGTCAGGGTTTTTGGGGAGGGTTTTTCACTGACTAGCCTAGCTTTGATGTACTTGCCAAACATCTGTGTGCTTTCTATATATTTTCCCCTTGCCTTCAGAAAAAGGATGGTTGCGTTTATTTGTGGATGAAATACTTTGCTAGGAATGGCTGTAAATCTGAAGAGCTGAAAATTGTCAAGTGAACTCATAGACAATAGTAACAGAGAATAAGGAATTAAGCCTGGTATGCAGTCTGGAAAAATTAGAATTCTTCAGACTTTTTTTTTTTTTTCTGGCATGGGGATATCTAGAAATTGGAAATCCACCAAAGCTTCTGATTTGGAAACTTGAAACCACTGCAAAGTGTGAACGTTGTGGCGAGACTAGCATAAGGAGGACTGGAAGGTGCTGGAGTTCTTGTTGGCCCAGGCTGTGCTGCATGGGCAAGAGCTCACTGCTGCTAGAGATGTCTCTTCTCTTCCTAAGTCTTCTGGTGCCTCATCATATAACCTCTGATTTATTTGAGCAGTGATGTTACTAGTACTTACAAATGTTAAACTGGACATTCATGTTGTACAGTTGAAAGTTTTACTGATAGATCTATTAAAAAGCCATAGCGTATAAACCCAAAAGAGAAGCCTGGTGCACTTGGTTTGATTTTGGCCCTTAAACTCTGATTCAATGTAAATTTTCATACTTTCTTGATGGGCCGGTTATAAAGTGGTTAAAAGAATGCTGATATTTAATGAAATGATTAATAAGGGAACTCCATATTCTATTTTTTTATGATTTTCTCATTAGGTGATACCATCACTGTAATGGCAGTTTCTAATATCTCTGTTTCCTTTTAAAAAGAATTTTAAAACCACAAAAAAGCCCTTGAGAAATGGGGCTATTTGCAGCCCTGTGTCTCTGGAGGATACAGACTCTGTAGAGGGGTACTGTGTCTGGAGTGGCAACAGCTTGATTCCAGATTCACAACATGATTGAAGTACTGGACTTTGAGGTAGGACCTTGACATGGACATACAGTTGTATCTGTAGATCTAAGTAAACTCCTCAAGACGCTTGTGACACTGATGACCAAGGGCTTCCTTTGCTTGCAGCTGGCTTTCTCTAAATCCAGCCTCTTATGGAGCATTTCATTGTGATTCAGAGTAAGGATGCTTTTGGCATGTTTTCCACATTGAGATTTAGATAATCTGAGTGAGACTATCAGCCCTTCAGGGGTGTTTCACAAGTCTCATTCCCAGGGATCTCCATCTGCCAGCTAGGGGAGCTGCTGGAAGTGCTCTATCAGTGCTCCAGAGATGAGCGTCACTGGTGCCTGCAGCAGTGCTCAAGAGGCATCGGCTCAGCCAAGGAATGTGCCCTTAATATAGCCGGGGTGCCCCAGATGTATTTCATGTATCGGTAAAAAGAAGAGCTGTCTAATCTGCCACGAGTCTCTCCAGCCACGCATGTGTTTGGCTTGGACGCCGTCATCCCCGCTCTCAGAGCCGGAGTGTGTGTTGGCAGCAGGGAATCGTTGTCGCAGAGTAATTCCGAGCACGGAGGAGTCAAACCAAAGTTCATTTTGTTCTTTTTCTTCAAACTTACAGCTTGCTTGAGCAGGCAGGGGGTGCGTCAGCTGCTTTTCTTTTTGGTGGTTCTTTTTTAATCAATACCTAATCTCTGTTGTAAAAAGTCTTTTGCTATATCTGAATGAAATGTCATGCTCCTGAGACTCCTGGCTCTGGTTAAAGACAGACATCTTGCTTGCAAAGTAGGGCTTTCTGTTGATCTCATTTTAAATGGTATACCTACAGGCACAGAAACGATGATCTGGGATCACACTTTGCTCACTCTTCTGCCTATTTATTTCTGTCTCAAAAACAAATAAAAATCACTGAAGTAGTCTGTCCTAGCAATCCTTCTCAGAAGCTAAAGGCCAAAAATAGTATTAAGACTCAGTGCAGCTTAACTGTGCCATTATGAGATGTATAGCCTAAGGTATGCTAGCAGTGTTTGAAGGCAGGGCTGTCGGTATCCTTTATTCTCAACTTCTGTTGCTGCTTGCTAACTTTGCAACCAGATAGGATTACCAGCATTTCATCAAAGGAACGATGGCTTTAAGCAGCAGATGAGAAATCCTCTGAACTCCAACCTGAAACCAGTCCCTGACCTTAGCCCAATGTTTGGGGTAGGTAGGTAAACTATATTTTAAATTTCTTTATATATTTGGGCTGGAAGTGGGTTTTGTAACTTCTTCCTAAACCAAAAAGGCTTCATCTTGCTTTCCCCCCCCCCCCCCTACTTGCTATGCAATACCTGTACCCCTTGCGCACCCTCATTTAGCTTGGAGAGGAAGGAAATGCAGCATTCTCACTTTGCTGTATTGAAACCTTTGTAGCTAATTTCTAGGACCTCATCTGGAGAAGCTGCTCTGCTTTGCTGGCTCTGGCTCAGGCTTTGAAAACTAAGCTGTGAATAAATAAGCATAGGCTTATCCAAAGGCCTGAGACATAGTTGGAAAGAAAAAGCAAGAGCAAGCGAAGCTAGAAATGACAGAGCAAAGCTGTGATGAGTTAAAGGCCTAACGGCATTGCGGTACAGGCATGGCCTTCAGCAAAGGAACAAGTGGCTCATTGCAGATGGGGTTTTTATCTCTTAAAGATGTTGCTCACTCCTTGGCTCTGCTCCTCAGCTGAGCAAACTGCTTAAGCCTACACTTGTCTAGAACATGCAGTCTGAGGGTATTTCACTGTTTTCCTGCTAAATACTTTTACTGCATAGGAGACTACAGCCTACTCAGGTAATCCAGGTCAAAAAAAAGTTTCTTACTTTTATAAATAAATAAATTGTAGTGTGAACCTTCTCACAATTGTAAAAATACAGGTGGAAATGGCATGAAAGATTACTAACTCCATTCTTTCATGGTGGGGAGGAAGCAGCGATGGCAAGCACCAGGGCTGCCTCTGGACAGGCCAGAAATGGAGAGATGGCATCTCCTCTGCTTGAAGATAGATTCAGCCTCCTCCAACTCCCATGTTGTAGGGGGCTGCCCTGCTGAGGGAGAGGCAAAAGAGGTAAGAAAGAGAAGTCAACTTGTTAATGGTTTTGTCCATCCTATTTTCTATGGAAAAGAGATACCAGGAAGAAAAGGGTGGTGGGGTGGTGGGGTGGTTTCTGCATTTTCTGGGAAAGCAGCAGGGAGAGAGGCAGTTCCTGGAAGTAAGTCGTAGCCATGCTGACATCTGTAAGTCACATCAGCAAATGCGTCAAACATCATATTGAAATACGAGGTTACTCTAATGAGTATTGTCTTCTCTTTAGAGATCAGGACTTAAAAGAAACAAACATGAGAAAAATTGACTAATTGCTTCTTGGAGTAGGAAGGTGGAGAGGTGTTCTTGAGATCCTCTCCATCTCTCACACCTCATTCATTGCATCCGAGTACAAGCAGATCGCATTCTCTCGTAGGGTTAGATATTCTCAGGCTTTAGAAGGTGCAACATGAAAATACAGATTTGCATTTCACTCAAACTAGAAAAATTGTCATGAAGTTAAACCATGCTCTGAAATTTCAGTGGTTGTGATGCTCAAGGCTTTGGCTTGGTCCCTCTGACTTCACTTGCTGATGTGATAGGCTGATGGAAATATCTGAGACGTTGTCTGGATCATGCTTGAGTTTTTCTGGGACTCCTGGACGGTGTTGCCAAGGTACATGTAGAAGCTGAAATGGCAGGGAAAATTGGAAAAACAAAATTAAAATCTAACTAGACAAATGTTGCAATGTTGAATCGTTCCTCCTTCCTGTCACCTAAATCTTCACCAAGCATCTTGGGACGCAGGTTAAATGTCTGTATGATAATTCCTCCGATACTTGTGGCTGGTGCCTGTGTTTCTGGAGTAGCCTCCATACTGTTACTTCAGCTATGGAATAAAGCTGTGTTCCTTAGAATGAGTAGTCTGGTAAAGGTTATTAGGCACAGTGTTGGTGAGTCGGGTGATATGGCATTAATGGCCTGTGAGATGCAAGAGGGCAGACCAGATGTCAAATATCCTTTGAATCTTCATTTTCCTTCAGCTTCAAGTGTGGACTAGCAAGTAGGGACATAGGTTAGAGTTGAGATGGTACATGTTGGCAGATGACCAAAAAATCTAACCTTTTGTAGGACAGAGAATTAAGCCCTTAATTTTAGCACCATGTAAAGCTGACTTCCAAATTTTATTAAACCAGTTCCACTTACTGTTTGGCATCTGGATGAACTTGTTCATTAGCAGGGCAGATAGGGAAGACTTTTTTTAAGAAATAAAATTAACAAGTTAATACTGCATAATTAATACTAATAATTACCATGAACTACTACAAGTATAGTGTGACCATTACCAAAACAAGTACAGCAAAAAGCTTGTTTTGTGCTCCCAGCCCATGCTATGTGTGTTGGTACCAGGCAACCCCGCTGACTTATTAGCCACTGGTGACAAATACATCAGGCGAGGAAGGCGTGATCTTCATGAAAATGGCCTGTAAGCACAAAAGAGCTGTGCTGTATCTTATCATGGGGTCAAGGAACATCAGGAGGCAGTTTTGAACATTCAGGAAGTGTCAGTTACTAGCCAGAAGCTTGACCAAGAAATTGCTTGTGTGCAATTGGAGGTGGCTCCCCTCGTGCCTGGAGTGTTGAGGGTCTCTGCATAAGTTAGAAGGGGAGTTGGAAGTGATGTCCGTCCTTCCCAAAGAACATGTGGTCTTGGTTGCCTTCTGCAGGCTGCATTGCATGATGTTTTGCTGAGCTGGAGTCTGAGAATTTGGGGGGGTGGGGGGTGTATTGAAGAGCCCATGCAAACAAGGGGTGTGGGGGGTAGATCTCCCTGAAATGTAATGGGAAATCCCCTTCCCTAGTAGGGATTTAGCAGCTACAGGACTATGTGCTTTCTACCCAGGTTGGGTTCTTTCCACTTCGTAATCCTGGCCCACAGCCCTTGTGAAGGAAGCATACCAAGGAAACTTCAATTCATTAGTCATCCTAAAATGTGCTAGTAGTCCAACTGCTCTTGCTGGAGGTGCACTGTTGCATATACTTCACATTAGTATGTCAGTGAACTCCAACTTATCCTGACAAATGTGCACACATAGTCACTAAATGGGATGTTTTGGAAAAAAATTTCAGGCCATATAAGCTTTTGTTAAACCATAGCATTCCAACATTGTAATTAGTATGGCAGCTAACAGACCTATCCAAAGACTTATTTACTATCCAGGCTGTTTTACATTGCAAGAGCCATGCTTCTGTGATCTCTGTTTTTTATGGCAGTGCCTAAGGCCCAGCTGGGATCAGGGTCCTGTTGTGCTAGACATTTAGGCCTTGTCTCCAGAGAATGGAAGTCTACATAAGGGACAGACAAAGGAAACACTGTTCAAATTTGGGTGGTGGGGGAGGGGAAGGGAAGTAACTAAGACTGGGAAATTGGGGAGGGAAAAACTCCTCCCACGAAAAGAATTGGTCTGGTTCTCAGTTCTCTTACAGAGAACTCCCCAAAGCTAGGCCAGCTCCCCAGCAGCCACACCATCCTCTTCCTCAGCTTGCAGTGAATGTGCAGCCTCTGTGCTCCATCACTGACCTTTCCCAAAATAAGAAGGGGAAATCAATGCATTTTGGGGGAAGGAGGGAAAAAAGAAGGCAGGGGGAGGAAGGCCGTCAATCTGCTAAGAGTGAGATCCTGAAAAGTACATGGTTGCAGAATGCATGAACTCAAGGTTTTCTATGATGGTAGCATCAGAGTGATCGGGGAATAGCTGTTGCCTGTGCAAAGAACGGAGCTACGTGGAAAGTATAGCGCTTGCAGCAGAGTCTGGCCAGGGGTAGTTACAGGCAGTCCAGCGTGTCCTCTTTTGGTTGCCTTGTATTGGGGAGAGGGAAGGGTTTAATCTTGCATGCACTCATAGGGTAAGCTTAAGTGATTCCCTGTTGAAAAGATAAACACTACGCCTCTATATCATCTGTCTAACAGGTTTAGGTAATCCCTTACTGTGCTGCTTATTTATTTTAAATGGTGCTGTATTGTATAATGCATGTGTGTTTGCAATGGAGGGTCTGCAAATCTCAGCTTTTTGCCCAAGGACAGCATTACTCTTGCCCTTGTTTCATGGTTGATTTATTCCTAATGGAAAGGAATAAGCCTCACAATGATATATTTGTCTTGACTCAGCTCTATGAATTGCATGGAGATTGACAGCTCCTCTGTATCTCACATCATTAATTTGCCTTGCTAACCTTTATTTAGTGTCAGAAGATCAGCCTCACATATTATTGCCAGCAAATCTGTGCTTAGTGCCTGCTCTGGCTTTGTTTGATTAAGCTTGAAGAGACAGAAAGGAGAGTCAGAAAATGAAAATGTTTAAATATTGGGACTTTGACTCATTGCACACTTAACGGTGCCTTTTTGGAGGCAGACCGGCAACTGAGGCTGCCGGCAACCCAGTCTTTCTTTTGTCTCTTTTACTACCACGTAGGAAAAACCTGCAAAGATGCTTGAGAAAAGTGTGTAGCCTTCTTATCCAGAGGCTAGGCCAGAATGAGTAGAAACAAATGCTTAGTTACCCAGCTGTGTGCAGAGTAGTTTCTGCAACATAAGAGGTGCTTTTTTTGCCAAGGGGGGAAAACAGGCATCTCACCAGAGGTTTTTGCCCCAGTAGCTTTCCTATATTCACCTTCTCCTCTTACGCTGCTGATGCACCTTTTTGTTAGAGCTGATGGAACCAGATACCCCAGTAACTCCTGCTTGCTTTTTGGAAGTCTACGTGGATGAGCTCAGGTGTCACCTTCTGAAAGGTGAATGTCCCCTTCTGTTTCCACCTGCACAGGCTGTTCTCATTGTCTAGGTCTTCATGACAGATAAAGATAAAAGGCACATCTTTTTCCCCATTTTTTTTCTTCTTTTGGTTTTCCATAATCTGCTCAAAATGGGGCCAGTTCAGCTTCCTGCTGAACAAAATACAGTAACAAGTCTAAGCTTCTAAATTTTAGAGAAGCCTGGAAAAACCCTTCAGAAAATACTGAATTGGGTTTGCAATCTCTTCTGGGGAGTGTCAGTAATACTACTTGCCCATGTATGTCCTTGTTCAGTCCAATGTAGTTCATTAATTGGCAGCCTGCTAATGCACGGGCTGCTCTTGTAGCCTGCTATTCATCACTCTGGTACTCATTTCCGAAGCTGTCATTTCCTGCAGCCTTGCGCAGGCAGCTCTTTGAGGCTCAGCTCCCGGGGTCACTGCAGAAACACGGCTTGAATGGAGCTCAGGAGAAAAGCAATGAAGCGGTGTCGGAGGGAGAGCAGAGCGTTCGGTTTGGCTTACATCAGTATTTGCGATAACGTACCATCTGGGCTACAATCTTGCCAGATCCAGCTAATAAATAGAGCTGGACAGAAGTTGTATTTGGACAGCAGAGCTTCAAGGAACAGCCAGGATATGGAAATGGCAATTTGTGAGAGGGTTGTCCGGTGCTGCTCTGCACACTGTGCTGGGCACCGGCAAACTGAGGTGCCTCCATTCCTTCAGCAGGACTATTGTGGTTCCAAAGGATCCCATAAAAGCTGTTTGTAAAAGGCAGCGGTTTTAATCTGGTGACTCAGCTGTGCTTCAGACTGAACTAAGATCATTGTTTGGTTGCTTTATCCTCTGATTTCTGCTGGATATAGTATAGCCTTTGTTCCTTGCTTCAAGCTCTTGTCCAGTGTTGCTCTGTTCTGTCCTGAGATAACCAAAGTCTGCCTCAGAGGTGGCAGATGTATTTTTGACTGAAATATGGGATTCCTGTATGATTTTTGACTCTAGCACCCGGAGTGCTGTTTGGTACTCTGCTAGGATTGTTCCTAGTCCACAGTCTCCTCTTCCTGATTCTGTGTGGTTTCAAGGATTTCCCATTCCTAGTAAGCAACTGACACCACATTCTCAATAGACTTCAGAATAAGAAATTAAAACAAAAGTGACTTTTGTCAATCTGTGCAGGAAGTAAATATTGGCTATTCTCTGCTGCCTGCGAAGGCTGTTTCCTATCATCTGGGGCTGGGGGTCTGTAACTTTTTCAAACCACTAGGAAGTAATTTGTAATCTTTGGACAAGATTACTATGAGGCCCATTTGAAAGCTTATTCATGTTTTCCTATAGAAAGCTTGGACACAAAATGTGTTTGCTTTAAGATTAAGTCCTGTGAATGTAAAGGAAATTACTTGTGAGCTTGACTGTTGCACCCTGTTGGCTGATCACAGAAAACACACAACCCCACAACTGGTAATGACTAATAGAGAGTCTCCGTTGGCTCCTGGGGCTGAGCTCCCCATGCCCCGTGGGGCAGAAAGCCATCTGTGCATGCCTTTGCTGTAATCAGTTGTTCGTGGCTCTTGAAAATCTGCTGTAGGAGCTGGCTGTGCTGGCACGGCCTTTCTGAAGGCAGTGGGTTACTTGTCTGCTGCCACGGGCTGTGTTTGCCCACCTGATTTCTACATATTCTGCGCTGTGTGCTGGAGTCCTCCTCTATCCACGTCCCAGTAAACCCACTTATGATTGGGAGCTCTTGTAAATTATTGATTTATTTAAACATGATGCCTACAGTATCATTTTGGCAGGTTCATTAAAACCTCGGTTCTATAGATTTCAACCTTTAAATGATGGGCTGCTGGAGAGGAGGTGAGGGAACAGGCTTTAAGGGGGATGGAAGATGGATTTATTGCTTAACTTTCCTACTCGAGCTACATCTTCCTAACAGTAGAAACACTAAAGGAGGTATAGGACTGAAGTCCTTTTGGAAGTAGAAGATGAAAGGCTCTGGGCCGTAACTGAACATGGAGAAAGGAAAGTGCCCCCTGAACTTACATGATCAGGGAAGCTGTGCTGAAAGACAATAGCAGCAGTTGGTATCCTCACTGCTCAACTTATGGGACCTACTGAAGTAAAGAAAACTTTGGGGGAAGGGAAAGAAGAAAGGAGGATACTGTCCAGTACCACTTGTTGCCCACAGAGACTTAATGCACAACTTTTTATACTGGCTGTTAAGTCTGTGTGCCCTCTAGCAATCTTACCTTGCCTTGTGGTTACTAAAATCACAAAGGCTTCATCTTTGAAGCATGCATGTAAATCTATCACTTTCCAAGAGAAAAAAAGGTTGCAAGAAAAGCTGAAAATTGATATGTAGTACAACCAGAACTTGAGGTCAGACAGGAAATCCTGTTTCCAAGCAGATCAGATAAAAAAAGGAAAATCTGTGATCAGTAGACAGGTATTTTCTGTAATAACTGAGTTGGTACTGTGGGTTGGATGGCAGGACCACGTTGGCCAGTATACCAGTGCAAGTCAGTGAAAGCCACTGGGCTATGGGTGGACCTTGTTTTACTCTGATTACTGTACAGTACTCAGCATTCACAGGCTAGCAGCTGCAGCCAGGCTGCTTGCACAATATAGTATGGCCACCTAAAGATAGCTTTGTTCCTTGTCGTGATTGATGAGATATTTCCTCTGAGTAAAGCACTCCCTCTCTTAGTTTCTTTTGTTCCTATAATAAAGACTGTGAGCTGCAAACATGTTGGGCTACGTGGAATGCAGCTCACATTGCACAGACAGTTTCACCATTAGGTGTTCTTGAAATCAAGTAAAGCAGGAAGGGAAAAATTATTTTAAATTTGTTTTTAGAAGGCATTAGGATGTTTGAGACCTGGCAAACCTTTTTTTGCAACTGCTTGGGTGCTGACTGGCCTGTAGAACCGGCTGACTTCATTGCTTTGTGGATCCCCTAATTTCAGTGGTCTGGGGATGCTGGCCAACACCTTGGGTATGTTGGCTCTGTGCGGTTTGGAGTTGGCCATGGGCAGGCTTAGCAAGTGGTGCTTTCCTCTGCTTCTGTCTTGGGGAGCCCGGGGTACTTGACAGTTTAGGGGAAGCTGGTGACCTGGAGTATGATGGGACTTGATCTGGGATTTACAGGCAATGTCCAGGACTCTTCCATAGCTGTTAATGTAATAGGTAGTGCATTTACTCTCTTGCTTTAAGGACACAACTAGTGTAACTTGTACTGGATTATATGATGGCTTTGTGGATGTACATGCTGATTCTTGAAAACGTGTTTGGCAGATTCCTTCATTCCAGCTGTGTCAATACACAAATCTGAGGTCCTTTTTTTTTTAAACAGGGAGGGGAAGCCCCTGGGTAACAACTGGGCCATAGCAAATAGCTGCAGATACAGCATGTGGAGTTTGTAACTATGAGTTTGTGTTATCAGAACCCAAAGATAAACTGTGTGCTTTGCTTAAACAACTCCCCCCACGCATATACACAAGTCACAACTGTAATAAGAGATAAATATATAAGTATTTTGCCAAATGTGTACCTCTGGAAGGCTTGTCACCTACTAGCTTATAAGATTTGAACAAATACAGTAATGTGGTATTTCCTAGTTGTCTAAAACTCTGAAAATCCATCATCTCCACTAGTGATGTAACCCATAAAGTATTAGAGCTGAGTTGTATATTATCCAGTTTTCTCTTTTCCCATGAACTTTTCCCATGTTCTGAACACTTCTACTTTTTCCAGAAGTTCGAGGAAACATGGTTCCAATCCCAGTAAAAGACTAGGGTAATACGTATTTGAATGCAGAGGTCAGGGTGTGAATTTCCACATATATACGTGTGTGTTGGTGCATATAATATGATGTGAAACCAATCCAAGCAAGCTAGATGTTTAAGCCAGAATCTGAGATGCACTTTGGGACTCTGTATCGAGCGCTTATGTACACACCTAGTCAGCTGCTTTTGGTCCAGGAAAAACCTGTGTGGCAGCAGTAACTAGGATATTTATTCACATGTTGTGGGCCCTCTGTGCCAGCCAGCTGTGCAACCATAGGAACTAGAGTACAGCAGCAAAGGGATATGATAACAGCACAGCTGAGAAGTCTCCATGTACCAACGCCACAAGATTAGTAGTAGAGGTGGAGGAAGACGACAGACTGGAAGCATTAGGATAGCAAATCCATAACCACATAGACTTGAAACAACTAGTTACCTTAATAGCCAGTCATTGCAGGAAAGAAATCTATTCTCTCCCTTATATGTTACAGCACCCAAGCTCTGGGATTCACTTCTATTTTCCTTGAACTCAGTAACACCGAAAGCAGTGCAAGGAATGCAATTCCCTGTGCTGCTGCTGAGTCCTAAGCATTTGCAATTACTATCAAATATCGGTGTAGAACAGCAAACTGTTGTTTCAGCTCTTGGCCTTTTGTTCCAACTTTTAGCTTCATAAGGCGAAGTGCTGTTCTGTTAATAGCCAAAAAATGATATCAACAGAGTCCAGCCTTTCAGAAGTCCCCACCTCCTGCTCCCCATCTTCCCTCTCACCTCAGGAAGCCCTCAGGTGTTGTTTCCATCACCAAATCAAGCAAAAACTGCTGCAGCCTGTACTCTGATGAGAACACAACTCGGCTTTCAGACCATCCTCCCTAAGGAGGGAAAGAAAAGCGTTTGTGGGGCACGCCATGTGTGCTTTGGGTTGTCAGGGTTCCTGAGTGATGTTCTTAAGGTTGGGTTGCTATTATGTTTTTGTAGGGACTCCTGTAAATTTTAGTTGAATGCTGTGAACCTGTGCTGTGGATATTCATTGTCTTCAAGTAGGATGTCTGCTACAAGCACATCTGTCTTCCTCGAGCATGTCTTTGTTTCAGCCCCACTTCCATCTTTAAAATGAGGCAAACATTGGTTCGTGGTTGAGTGGTAGCTGCAGTGAAGTCTGCAGTGCACACAGGCTGGGAAACATTATGTGTTTAGAGATGAAAGCTGCCTTTAATATTTCACCAACTTGAATAATTCATCCTGAGACGACAGCCTTAGTCTGCTGTGCAATGACTCACGCACAGACTTCTGTACCCCAAACCATAGTCAGCTCCATGCTAGGAAGACCTCTTGCATGTATCTCCATATTTAAAAGAAAGATGCCTCTTCTGTGAATCGTAAGGACAAAATGCTCAGAAATCGGGCACTGGCCTTCATATGAATTCAATGCTTTCAACCCAGTGCCTTTGCCAAGTGTGTGGGACTGCAGGAGCCTGTTACAGAGAGCAGAGCCAGCATGTACAGTGATAGCGTCTAACAGCATACGGACACTGTAGTGAATTTTTAGGAAGTGGGTGTGAGAATATGCTTACTGCAGAAAATCCCTCTTGCAAAATGCCGCTTCTGGTGCCTTTATATTTCTGCTTCTGCATATTCTTTGGAGGTCTGTCCGAGGCAATTATGACTGACTTCCCTATGTGTATCAAATATACATGTACTGTGTGGGAAGAGCTCTAGAGGGATGGAAAAACCAAGCACCTTCATCTGCGCAGCAATACTCTTACCTTAGCCGTTTTTTAATGAAGCAGATCACATCTCTGAAGGAAACTAATCAGCTGTTGGCACAAAAAGGTCTGTGTGCCAGGTCTGGAAGTGACCTGAGTGCATCTAGTACTGCTCTGTAGGACAATTTAAGTTGTTGGATCAAAAAAAACCCTCAAGAGAGAGAGTTCCAAGGTAGAAGGACTTAAAAAGGGAGCAGGTCTCTGAAGCCCAAAGAGCACATGTCAAATGTACCAGACTGCTGCTTGAGTGGGCTTTTTCCAAGACTCTTGAGAGGTGGAGTGTTATTTAAGTATTTGTTTAGAAGAATGTCTAATCCACTCCTGCAGGAGAGATTCCCATTCCCTTTTACAGTGTTGCTATCCTTCTTGTTTACTTTAGTTAAGGTCATAAACCGACAATCGAAGTCTACAGAGAAATTAATGGCTGAGGGGAGAATTAGAAACTAATGTTCAGCATGATCCTTGCAATTTTTTTAAGTGATTTGTAGCACCTTATGATTAGGCAGACTTCAACAGGAACAGCTAGTTTTCCTGTTGGTGTGGAGAAAGGGACAATATTGGAAGCATGGATGGGTGAGGATGCATGTAAACATAAGCAAAACTAGCATAAAAGATAGGCCTTTAACTATGTTCTAGTAGTTTCCCATGGTGTGGGTTGTGGATAACACGTGCTTAATTTTGTTGCTTTTTTTAAAGCCTTTTGGGGAGAGGACTGGGGATAGAATTAAAAGCAAGAACATGATTTTTAGAATCAAAGTATTTTTGTCATTTATTCACTCTCCAGTGTGACCAATCTATTTTGCAATCATCATGCCGTGTGTATGTATGTGTGGCAAGTGGAACCTTTCATCTCTCGGTAACTGTTATCGCTCCATGCTGAAAATGCCTGAGAGTTATCAGAGCCTAGATGGACTCTGTGAGTTAGAGACATCTTGGCTATTGCAGCTAGGGATGCTGACAGATACCAACTAAAGGGTCAACATATGTGGGGAGAAAATTGCACTCCTAACTTAAAAATTCATATTCTTGGATTAGTATTAAGGCAGGGTTTGGAGTAATGTAGCAAAGCTCGAGCTGATCTTGGTCTGGGCACAGTGGCTACAACTCCCTGTGTGCCTTCTGTGAGGCTCAACCTCCCTTTGAAAACCCATCGGGGATGAGTGCTGATGACTCTCGGTCTAGACATCCATGCCACATCAGCTTTAGAGTTGCGTTTTGATGCCTGAGAGATAGGGGCAGCTGTAAGGGTTAACTCAAGCTGTAAAGCACTGCCTAATTTTTACAGATGGTGTGAATGCTAGATCGAACCTCAGACTGGCTTGGCAGTGCACAGAGATAACTTTACATAATTCCCTGCAGATGTTGCTGCAGAATGGTTTTAATAATGAATTGTGAAGTTGAGCTCAACTCCAGCATAGAGGGAGGACTCAAAATAAATGCGATGTTTTGTTCTGTGTTTCAAAAGCAAGTTTTCTAATAATGTTTCTGTGATGCTCTGGGTTGGGAAAGATGGCAGGGGAGGGGACAAGAGATAGTTTGCGCCACTATAGCCCTGATTTTCTGCAAACAAAGGCCAATCTGGCTAATGTGTCTGCAAATCATGAACGCCCGTGAACCTGGGGGTGGGCGGGAGGGGGTGGTGGGACCAAATGGCAGCTGCCCTAATGCTTCTAATGAGGGGATGGTGCAGAGCAAGTACTTCATGATCAACTGGGCAGAGTTCTGCAGTTCGTGGCTGTCATGCATGGACTGCATTGTGGAACTTGTCTGCACATCAGCCATTTTCTGCTAGGAGTCTGTCAATTCTTGCACTATGCTGTAATTTCCTTTCTGTAGGGTTATGGCTTAGATGTGCCATCGTAATTCAGATTTTCGCCTCATAAGGAGTGAGCTGCCTCCGCAATGTCTGCTCAGCCACTTGTAGACCTTGCACATCTTGCTGTGAGCAACTGTTTTTGACTTCTCTGCTGCTGGGAGGTGCTGCTGGAAGCTTCTCGGGCTTCTCAGTTGTTCAGTCTGTTTAAGTAAAGCATAATTTTTTTCTGTGGACATGCTATTCCAGTGAGCTGCATTAAAGCCTTTCTTTTGTCCTTCTGAGAAGCAAGCTCAAAATGGGAGAAGAGAATTTCAGAGCGGCGCTGGTTTTCTCTGATCCTGGACAGATGCTGCTGATTTCTTGGTAGTTACAGAGGTTTCTCGTTTGTAATTTACCCTTGCACATAGATCATAAAGGAAATCGTTAGAAAGAAATAATAATTTTCATGAGCTCTGTGGCAATTAGGAGCTTTAATCTTAGTGTCGGCATGAAGAATCAAAGCAGCTTAAAACCTCACTTAGACTGTTGCATGCTCTGTCTGCACGTTGCAATGGATTTGGCTGAGTTACTTGACTGTAACCTACCTCAAATGTGACTTGACCTCCAACTGGTGTGTGGGAGCCTGTTCGTAAGATCAGTGGAGCCATGAGGTCTCCCCGCCAAGGCCTTTCAGGGGCTGGGAATGGCAGTAAGGAGGCACAGTGATATGGGGGGAGGCATGTGCATGCATGCCCAGGCGTGGGGGTGAGGGCTTGTCTTTTAGTAGGGAAGCCTGTTTAGATGGATGGAGGTTCAGCTACCCTATGGCCCCAAACACAAGACCTTAAACTCGGCTCCGAAGCCACAATGCAACTCAGTGAGCCAAACCAGAGGAGCTGTATTGTGAAATGGGCTAGCACTGGGTTGGCGTCAAGGCTGTGCAATCCAGCCCTCCAAAGACGATTTTACCATGGTTTGAATTTGGACCAAGCGAACATTTTAAGTGTAAGCAAGTCCTTTTTGTGCAATTGTGTTTAATTTCTTTCTGAGGAAGAGTTTACATAAATTATTCTGATCTAATTGATATCAGCTGAAAGCCAGCTTCTGACATTTTGTGCCTAATTATAAGTGTATGTTAAACTGTGTTTGCTACCCATGTCGATGCGTTACTAGTAAAATAAGGAACAACCATGAAGATGTGTTTTTGAAACAGTCTGGCAGATCCTGCGTGTTCGCTGCTGTGGGCTTCGTGGCAGGAGAATCCACCTCCTGCTGAGGAGGAATAACTAAATTTAAACTTTCCAACCATGAGCCTTGTGAAGCAAACTTTCCAAACCTCTGCTGGGCCAGAAAGTCGAAAGCCATGTCTGAGTTTTGAGAGTAAATAAATAGAGCAGCTGTGTGGTGGCGAGTGAGGGGTTTGTTGCTTGGGGCACATTGTCTGCCTGCTGCAGGCCCCAGGGAGGAAAATGAGGGTTTAGCTACTGTCCTCTGATAAAGTCTTCCGTGACAAAATTTGGAACAAACTTGGGTGACTTTTAGCATGAACACTTGAGCATTTTTTCAGTTGGTTTCTCTCTCTCTCTCTCTCTCTCTCTCTCTCTCTCTTTTTTTTTTTCCTTTTCTTTTTCTTTTCCTTTAAAGAAAGTTCCATGTTGCATGGCGGCAGAGCCCAGTGAAGCCTCCCTTCCCCTTGCCGGGCCCAGGGCTGCGGCCTCCCAGCTGTGGGAGGGCTGCATGGCCACCACACAAGCCTGGGCTTTGCCCCACCATAAATTTAACTAGGTTTTGTGCCCTGTCTATTTACAAACCAAGCTGGCTTGTTTCTGCCTTTGCTCATTACAGGCAGGCTTGGGAGTCTCCTGTGAAATTTGTTGGGTTTATGACAGCCATTAAAGTCTGTAAGCTGTTTTGAGGTGCAGGTACAGAAATAGCTATTTTTTTTTCAGCTCTCTTTGGGGAGGCTGAAAGGCTGGTGTTGAACAGTAGTTTGCATTGTCCTGACAAAGCAACTTGCATTTTTGGAGGAGACTGGGAAATTGTAGAAAGCAATAGAAATGGTTTACCTGCTTGGCTTTTCATCGTCCTGTATCTTAACCCTGACCTTACCTGCATGGAGCAGAATCTAAGTTGTGCTCGTATCTGAGAGCAGCAAGCTCTTGGGTGAGTGAGTCTACACCAAAACCAGTGGAGGATTCAATAAATCAGTGTAGCTAAGCAAGAAAAGAGACAAGGATAGTTATGGTTGGGATGCATTTAACCTGAAGATGGCTCACCTATAATTTTATTCATCTGTCCATAGATGTGACATAAAGGTTATATCTGTATAGTTGGTGAATACTTAACATTTTTGTAGATAGTGGTAGAAACTTGGATGTTCAGGTGGGAAGGCAAATAACTGGTGCTTATGGCCTGAAGTCACATTTCAGTTAGCATTTCTCTCTTATTTCTGTTCTGTGTAATACTTTCCAGCTTCCCAGGGCATTGAATTCAGGTCATGTTTGTTAAACACCAGCTGTGGTGACAAGTGCTCTAGAAGCACTTATTATTTTGTATCCTGTTTTGAAATCTGTGCCCTTCTACTAAAGTCTTTCCTATTTCCATCTTTTGACTTCTGTGATACCTCATATTAGGATTTGGGCAATGTTTGTGCTATTTCCCATATGTTCACATACATATATAAACACATACAGAGTGTTTTGATACTGTAGATGTACATGTTGCCAGACTTGCTTTGAGAAACTGGAGAACTCAAATCAGAGTTGTCATGGATAGACTTAAGGTTTCTTAAAATAAACTGATGTTTGCTCCATTGCAGCCTTTTTTACGAGGCCTGCCTGCAGACTCGTTTACCACTGTAAGAGTATCTGATAGAGATGGTATAATAGGGCTAAACCCCCCTCTCCTTCTAAGACGCTGCAGAATAACTCAAACCTGCACCAAAGCTGCTGACTCCGTGCTTCCTTCTCAGCAGCATCTTGCTTTTCTTGTTCCTCTTGATGTTGACTGAGCAACTTGTTTTTCTTCTTTTTGTAGGTTGGTGGTTTGTGAGCACAGCAGAGGAGCAGGGCTGGGTCCCTGCTACGTACCTGGAATCCCAAAATGGAACCAGAGATGACTCTGACATCAACACATCCAAACTTGGGGAAGGTATGGAAAGCTTCTTGTTATCAAGGGGAAGCGGGTATTCACTTGCTTTGTGCTTTTCCCTCCATAGGAAAACTTTGAAAACTCTTGCTGCCACTTGTGGCTGTTAATCCAGTGCAGTAACCTCTTCTACCATCTTGTATCAGTAAATAAATTGTTGCAGAAGAAATTGGAGTGAAGTACCATGCCTATAATCCCTTTGTGACCAGCTTGGGCTGTCAGTGGGACAAAAGGTTCAAAAGCTGAAACGATGCTCATTTTAATACCCTTAAAAAGCATACAAACAACTTATGTGCAAGCGCAAGCAGTATGTTCTGGTAGAGGTCTTGGACTCTCATGTCCATGGAAGGAGAGAACCTGAATGGCTTGTTTGCAGAAATTATACAAGTGAGAGCTTTTAACTGGAAGAAGATGCTTGTTAGAGCCAAAGGCCATTAAAACAAGTGAGATTTAACTTTAACAGTTGCCTCTCATTACAATTTGTTTCTCATTACGATTTTTTTTTAATTAAATCCTTGAAACTAGTTTCACTGCTGTTTGCTGTGGTCTATGATTGTGTGGAAAGGTAACTTTATTTGGTGTGGTCTCATTCTATTAAAACTGAGATGCCATTTGTCATGAATATGTATTTAGCTGCACTGTTTTTTTGGCTAAAGATGCTTAATTCAGGTTCCAGAAATGGAATAGTACAACCTCACATGTTCCTCTGTTCCATTATGAAAGACTAACCACATCTTAATGGACTTCTCATGTAGCAACTGTGTACAAAGGACACTTATTATGATTTTCTCCATTCTAATGAATCTCTTTCTAAATTTCTAGGTGCTCTTGACGTGGTGCTTATGTAAAACGTATGTGGAAACTCAGCTGACCTTTCCTTAGCACAGGCAGGAGGCTTAGAGATGTGTTGGGGTGACCATCTGCCCATTAAGATAGCACACAGGCAAAGCGTAACTTTGTGCTGGGCCCCAAGGGTGACATCTGTGGCTTATTGAAATCTTTGGCTCTGTAACTCATTTTTCCCTGCTCAAAGCTACCCATATCCTGGGTCACTTAGGGTTTAGAGACAGACTGGCTGTAGACTGGTAGGCCGGGAACCAGTCTGGTATGATGCAACATCTTAGCAGATGCAAAAGCAGTTAGTAAAATTTCCCTGTTAGTAAAGAACAAAACCTTACTGCTCTTTTCTGAAAGAGATGAAGAATGCCTTGTCTGTTGGTCTGTAGCTTCCTCCCTTTTCCTGGCTCTTAAATATGGTGCATGCTTGACAGCCTTATTGCTTAAACTGCTTTCACTTCAAGCTCTCCTCCGCCTTTCATGTTGCCCTCTGGAGTGTACTCTGCACAGGGCTGTGGCCACACAGCAGTCTTTCCTGGGTAATGGAATATCCATCAAATGTTCCTTATCTTTTTCCTCTCGGTCCCCTTTAATCCATTACACTGCTCTCCTCAGCTGTGGTCAGCAGTCGTGCTCCCTGCCTTACTCCAAATCCAGATACGCTGAAACCTGAGACTGTTCTTCCCTTTCTGTTCAGTTCCATCTCAGTGACAAATCTAATTGCATTACCTCCGCAGCTGCTTTGATGTGCCGCAGCTTTCGCTTGCTTTTCAGTAACTTTGTTTTATGTTATTAACCACATAAGCTGAGACTTCTTTTGTTCTTTGTTTCCCCCCTGCCTCCAGTTCTTCACTTGGGCTATTCTTCTCCTAGTAGTTATTCCATAAGAGAGGAAAGAACAACTCAGATTCACTCTCTTAATGAAAAGTGTATAAAAGTGAACATACACGGAAAACTTGCCAACTCTCTCTCAGTAGGCAGGAGAAAGGGACTCCTCCAGTATAAGTGAGGAGGAAGGCACTTTAAGTGCATTAAGTGCCTTAGCCCCTGGATTCAGAGTTCATACAAGTTTCAGAGTGACTGCTGGAGATGTCGACTTCCTGCAGCTGTGCAATCTGTGCTCTGCCTACTTTGAAAAGGTAGAAACACTAACGCAGGGAGCCTTCTGTATCAGCCTCCTGGCCCTCTCCATTTGCAGCAGGCCTGGAACAAGTCCACAAGCCAGGCAGACCCAGAGGTCTGCTCTGCTGTGGCAGGCCCTTGTAAAGGTAAGGAGGTGCTGAATGCAACTTACTAATAATACTGCCTCTACATAGCAGTAATAGTTCCATGTGTCTCTGTTTAGATAGTCTGTTCCCTGAGAAAGACAAAAGTGTTTCCACCCTGCGTCTGAGCCTGCACAACATCTTTTGTCAGGATGAGGGTAGAAAGTCGACTGCTACCTGGGCCTGTGTTTAGACCAACACCATCTTACAGGGCTTGGAAAACCTTCAGAAAGCAATCTAAAGAAACATTTGCAGCCATGGGAGCTGTTAAAGTAAACATCTTTAAAATGGTCTCTGGAAAGATTTAGACACTTGTTGATAAATAACCTATCTGGTGACTAACTGTGGCATGACCAACCAAGTGCAAGTCTGGGATCAAATGGTAAAATTCAGTATTGTTGAGGAGAAAAAAAAAACCCTGACTCGTACAAAAGCATCATTGTGATATAAAAGGGCTATCACTGGGGTTAGTCTTGTGTTGTGAGGAGGACACGGTGTGGTGGATCTATGTGACCCACTGTGTTCAAGGGGTGCTCCTGGATGGCTGAGCACTCAGAATTCCCAGTGTGAGCAAGGAGCTGTGGGTGACTGCTCTGTGTTGACACCTGAAGCAAATTTCTACCCCTTCCACACCTCTCCTTCCTGCAAGCCTTTAAGTTCAACATCTTTCATTTCCTCCCTTCCTGTATAGAAACCTCCTAATGCAGGCAGCCTTACTGTGAATTTAGCTTTAGTTTCTCTCTCTCTGCTATAATCTGTATGTCTAGTGAGGTGTCCTCTGTTCCCTCTTGTGCGGCATGTGTGTAACTGGCAGTCTAATGTCCCGTTGATTTGGAGAAAGCGACCAGGTTAAGGCAATTGGTAAGAAAAACACTACCAGTAAGGAGTGAAGACGGCTCATCTTCTGTGCCACCATGGGCTTCCAAGAGGATCACTGATTTCTGTTAGCCAAAAACACAGCAATCTATAAACTTGAAATCCAGCTTCTCTGAAAATTTGTGGTTCTTCTTTGACCCGCATGGGACCAAAGGGAAAGTACAGAGTACCGCGAACTAGACATTATGTCTGTTCAACACCACTCACCACACCTCCACTTAGGGTGACTGGGGAAGGTTTAGGCCTTGCAGCAAAGGAGAAATTGAGGAGAGTGAGTTGGGTTTAGAAGTGTGGTCTAAGCCCCCGGCCAATATAAAGGGCAAAAAGGCAAAAGTCACTTTTTGGGGAAGTTATTAATCTTTTTACTTGTTCAGCTAATCATTCCCCAATCAAATAATTTTGCTGTGCCTAATTGTCTACAGGACATAGTTCTAGAAGACAATGGTGTCTGTTTTCATGAGTATAAGGGTATATTCCCCAAATGAGTACACATAAGCAGAATTGAGTGATTATTAATTATGTGATATCAGAGTTTATAAACAGCTTCCCAGCATCACTAGCAAAACAGTTGTGTTTGCACCCTAGTGATAGCTGAAGTAGTTGCCAAACTAGCATGGAAGCCCTCGTATGGAAAAAGGGAAGTGTTTGTCTGCGTTTCTGTGCCAGTCCAATGGGTCCTGTGTCGTTCACACTTTCACAAGCAGAAGAAGGAACTGAGTACGGTCCTACGTACGCGATCCAGAAAACAAGTGGTGTCCTCTGTGCACAGCTGCTCTCACAATGCCATTTCCATAGGTGTCTTGTCTTTGTTTATATTTTAAGCATAAGTTATTCTTTCAGTGTGTAACTAATTCTCAGGTCTGGCTTGTTAGCTTCTTGAGCCTGCTCAATAATTGCAAGGTTAGGTTTTTCCTTATATATTTGTGATCAGTGTATTAGAAGTTTGAATCGTGAGAATCACCGTGGCAGTGATTGAGTCACATGTTGCAAGCAAGGAGATATCAGACACTTTTCACTTGGGTTCTGAGTGCTGCTGTTACAAGTGAACTCACATAAGAGAAGCTGCCTTTTTTTTTTTTTCCCTGGATTTTGTTTATAGTGTGATAATTTGCTTAGAGAGGGTTAGAGCCCTGTTGGATTTGTTGTCATATGCAATAGACTGAATTCTCCAAAGATCATGCAGCCTAACTAGGAGATGCAACAGCAATTATGTTGATCTCTCCTGCCACTGCAACCTCCTTGGACAAGTTGTCTTCAGTTGTGGAGCTTGTTTGGGGGTGTGTGTATGTTTTTGTTTCGTTTTTTTTGTTTTGGTTTGTTGTTTTTTAAGGAAGGCCAATGGCAAGGGTGACAATTTGTGACAGTTCTAGGTGGTTCATGTTGCTCAGGCTCAAGAAGCTAACTTGTTCCACTGTACTATATAAACTAAAACAAAATGTCTGCATCTCACCTAACCCATTCCTGCTAACAAGACCAGTGCTTGTAAATGCCATGTTTTGTTTTTATTCCTCACCCTCCCATCATTTTTTCTTTTTCTTTTTCTTTTTTTTTTTCTTCCATCCATGTTCCAAACTAGTTTCTAAGCGACGCAAGGCTCACCTGAGACGCCTGGACCGGCGATGGACGCTGGGCGGGATAGTCAACAGGCAGCAGAGTCGAGGTGAATTAATAGCTTCCTATGGCACCAACCCCTAAGGGTGCACCAAAAGCCATGCTGCAGCTTCGGCTGTTGTGTGCCGGAGTCTGCATCCTCAGCACTCTGGTAGAGAGAGGCCAAAGCTCCAGAGTCCAGATGTGGATTTCATACATGACTGCTTGAGGGTGTCTTGGAGCCAGGGTTAGGCACCCCAAGAGCTAGAGGCTAATAACCAAGGGTAACTCTAAAGTCTGGCTCCTCATGCTGCTTGGGGAAGCTCACATCTGTTGTGTTTTAACTTTGGGCATATTTGTACTCAGTCTTTCCTACCTCAATAAGGACAAGTGATACTTTCAGGGCTATTAAAAGGAGAAGAATGCCAAAAAGCCATGGTCAGAGATGTGCGCACTGGAAAAGAGCTTGGTGTGGAAAGATGAGAATCATTCCAGTTTCAGTCCCCTCTCTTCCTTGCAAGCAGTGCTTGGTACTGAAGACAAACTTCTTCAGAACTTCTGGGAGCTTTTTGTGTCAGTCCTAGGTGTTTAAAATACCACTAGTAGCAGTGTGTGTGTGTGTGTATATATATATCTATTTTTTTTTAGCTTTGCTGGTCTGACAGGGAGCATGGTGGGGTGGGGGGGAACAACTTGTGTTCTGAAGCTGTGTTTGGGTAAATCCTGAGGAATCTTCCAAACCAAGCATTTCTCCAGTGCATGTGAATCATCTTTCCTAGAGTAAAGGTACCCCTTTCTATCCCTTTCTCCCCTTCTTGCGAGATTGCCCAGATGTGGTATTCATTGCACTTTAAAAAGGAAGGAGGTGGGGGGAAGCACCATTTGCACCTCTGTGTAACTTTCAGGCAACCTTACTGACGGGATGGAACTAAATGTAAGCACAAGAGAAGCTTCCCAGTTGAGGAAAAGGTGCCTTTTCCTACTAAGGAGAGAATGTACTTTTAAAGGAGCAAATTTATCTTTTCCTGGATCCAGTGGCAGTTCTATGTGCAGACTTGTGTGTGTGTGTGTCAAGCACATACAACTTTTCAGTGACCTTTTACTTTTGCCTCAAAGTATTATTGAGGAAACCAAAATAACAAGAGGGGTGTTCTTCCTACTGTAGCTTGACCCTGCACCAACTGGAACTACCCTCAGAAGACAAGGTCTTGCTTCTCAGCCACCAAATACACCCTGAAGGCACCAAAAGAAAAACCCCATAAGCGCACATGCTGGCTTGTGAAAAAGAACTTGTGCTTATTTCTGTACCCCAAGAGTTTGGGAGCTACTTATTTTGCATTGTCAAACGCTGCCAGATGCTTCCTGGCAAGTTAACTGGGAGAATTTCTGGGAATCAGTTTCCTAAACAATTTGTTTACTACTTTAAACAAATATATCCTTTCATAGTCATACAATATTGCAAACAAAGCTCCATATAATATTAAGACTGCACGATCAGTCCCTTAGCATAGTTGACTGGTAAGACTCATGAACCTAAGTTGCATTCCCAGGTTTTCCCTCTTGCACTCTTATGCCCACCATCTGTGTGCATCTTCTCCAGACCTTCCCTCTGACCAGTGTCACAGTGTCTTCCCTGGCAATCTTCCCCACCACAGGCTCCCCTAGTCTCTTCCATCCCTGCCTTTTTCTTGCTCCATAACAGTTTCTTCCCTATTAGGCCCAAGCAATGCTGGGTTTTTGAGTGTGTCGCAGAATATGTGCTTTATCTCAAACTAAATCTCAGCACTTGGACTTGGCACAAACTGCAGCATCTCAAGGTTTGGGGCACTCTTCATGGCTGAGCTGCTTCTATAAGCTCTGTCAAATGCATTTCAGCCACAGCTAGCCAGGCTGGCTAAAAAATCATCTGTTTAATGTCATCTGAAATAGTAGGTTAGGGAGCTCTTACAGGAGCAGGCTGATTGGAAGTAAAGAAAGTGGTTTGAGTACTTAGGGGGCAGGTTGGAGAGAGTGGCTTCATCATCTGGCATAGCTGCAGCCTGAACAGACATCTACCCCTTTCCAAACTGCAGTTGTTGACAGTATGAGTCTCTCTGGGTGTCCAGCCCGCTGCTCTCTAACAGATCACAGTTTATGTGAGGTCAGGAGAGATTCTTTCTCCCTTCTTTCCCTCTCATCCCAGCCCAAAAGACTTCTAACAAGGCCAAATTTGGGTGGATTTGCACAGAAATGACAGAATGCATGAAGTGTATACACGCACCCCCCTGCCAACCTTCAAGTCCTTCTCCAAAGCACAGAAGAACTAGAGCTGCTCAAACAGGAGGTTGCCAGAATTGTTCAACACAGGCAAAACAGTTTCCCCTCCCCCACTTGGCCTCTTTCTTGGAAATAAATTCAATTAAACATTTTGGCTGAAATTCTTCCCACCCAGCAATATTCTGCTTGAGATAGTCCCTGCTGTTGGAAGGGTTAGCTCCAAGAGTTCACTGGAGTTTAAAAGCAAGCTGTAAAGGATGCTTCCCTTTATATTTATCCTTGGGTACCACTAATAAGCATTTTTACTGACTAGGTCTATGATAGAACCACTTAAAAGCCAGAACTGAAGGAATTAAGCATTGTTTCTGAAAGCCAGGATTTTCTAAGTGACTTGGATATTAAAAATACTGGAAAAGCCCGAGTGCAGAAGGGAAGGGTGTTTGCTTCCCTGTTACAGACTGCCTAATGGAGGAGAATTATCAGGGGTAACACATGGCTTATTTATTTCTACCCTTTCCAAAGCCATTTGAAGAGGCTAAACATTCCTGAACTTCAGATATTTGGGAGCAATGTTACCAGGTCTGTGAATAAAAACCATGAAAGACAAATTATTGAATATCGTGGTAGTGCTCCTTTTTTAAAGCTGAAAAAAAATCTGTAAAGAGAACAGCTGTAGTCTGTTTTTACAAAGAGAAACAGATGACATTTGTTGCTGAACTTTTCTCTTTAAAATTGTCCGTGGTGTGCCCAGATCTAAGAGATTACATTGGTTTATGTTTCTTATGTAGCTGCAGAGCGTGTTCTTTTTTAGAAAGTTAAATGTTTTTAAATGTGGTACATTTTCTAAACTTTTGCCTATACTTTACGAAACTCCAATAATACAAATATGGATTGCGAGGAGAAGCCTGAAAGTTTGTACTTTTTCTGCAGTCCTGACATTTGTTAAACCTGCAAACTGCAGAGTTCATGTTCTCTTGTATTGGGTAAAAATGCTAATTCTACACGTGCATTTATTTGGAACTTCCCCTGGAAGAGGACTTAGGATTGTTTACAGGCTAATTTCATGAGAAGTCATTTGTGCTATTACAGTTTGACTGGGAAAAGTGGGGGTTTACGTGCCTGTTTTATATGCCAGATATTTGACAAAAGTTATTGCTGCTTTGGTTTTGTGCCCAACACTTTCAAATGGAGCTGTTACAATACAGGAAAGTACTTTAAAGCTATTCATGTCAACAATATGGTGACATATGGCCTGAATTTCTGCCAAATGAGCCTATTATTTAAGAGAAGTTGCTAGCACAAGAAATAAGCTATTCAATGAAAGGGTTAAAGTTAGAACTTGGAAGCTATAGGTCTTCCTACTGCTTGCCTAACTTAAGGAGAGATGGACCTGATGGGAAGAGATGGATGGGGCGTAGAGGGAAGGCAGCTGTGTAACCCAGTTGTCTCGATACTTGAACCCCATCTTGAGTTGGTCTTGATACTTGAACCCTATCTCCTAGCCCGGTGGGTCATTCTGCAGCCAGTTTCCTAGCTGCGGAAAGAGCCCTCGATCGGCACTGGTAATCCAGCCGGGCTGGTGTGCTCATGCACTCTTACTCTTTCCAGCATCCCACTGGAGACGCTTTGCCCTCTTCGGCAGCCCCTTCATTACCCACAGGACTTCTCCCTTCATTTTCACTCTTTTTCCCTGCTTGTCCTTGATGCTGGCGAAATGTTTGTCAGTCACAGCACAAGGCTGCTTTGCCGTCCTAAATCAAACCAGCACAGAGCAGCTTCAGACTTAGTTTGTTCTTTTTCTTCCCCCCCCCCCCCCCCCCCCCCCCGTTCTCCAATGAAAGTAGTAAATGTTTATTGCCCCTTGCTGGTTGAAGAAAGAGCATGTGCAATACAGAGCTGTTCAGAAGAAATGTCATTATTGTTCTTTTCTGTCTGTTGGCATGAGGTTTTCTGTTATTTAAACAAAACAAAGCAGGGGGAGAGGGACAAAGACTGAAGAGCTCCTGTCTGCAGATGAACACATTTGATAACTGTGGACAGTTATTTTCTCTGCTGAATATTTAGACAAGTAAAACAAAGTCCATGTTGAATTAATGCATTGCTTTCTGGAACAGGGAGACTTTTTCCAGAAGCAGGTCTGACAAAGGGGGGGTGGAGCGGAGGAGTGGGGGAGGGCGAGCGCAGACTGCTGACTGAGGGGAAAGTATTTTGAAAGAAAATTCTTCTGTGGTTTGGAAGATGTAGGGTTGGGACTGTTGCATTTTGCTGAGAAATCGTTAATTGGCTAATTTCTAGCCCGATTCCCCCCTATCCCCACCCTACCAGCATTTCAAACAAGGATGGGGTCACAGAAAGTTGGGGGCATGTACAAACACCAGCTGAGCAAAGGAAATTACTCCCTTACTTGGTTGGCTCCTGAAGTGCTGCAGATAACTTCCACACTTACTTATGGAGACAGAAAAGAGCGAACTTATAAAATATAGGTGAAGGAGAGGTATGCGAAACGGGGCGCTTAGAACTTGGAAGCAGAAACGTACGAGCGCTGGCCATTTGCCTGGGAGAGATGAGACTGATTATGCAGGACTGGAAACGTGCATGGTATTTTAGCTGCTTAAAGGCAAGGTTCCTGTCCCAAACAGTTTACAGCCTAAACAAAGAGAACGAGATCTGTCTATCAGAGGAGCCTCGGCAAGTGGCAATTTGGCATGCATCTTATTTCGACCAAAAGGTTTTTCACAGTGGAAAGTGATATTTATTTGGTATTTTTAAAAGCTTTTAGAGAAGGACTAAAACTAAGCTTGCTTGGCAAGGCAGGAAATCAGAGTAGGTAAGGCTTATTTTAGGAAGGATTTGAGAGTTTCAGGTTATTTGATACCACGGAGGAGGCAGCCTGCTCAGGTTGATGAGGCATCATAAGAAAGGCATGGGGCTGAGTGGGAAAAGATGAAAGGATTTCGAGGAGTGGGAAATCCAAAGGGAGCAGAACATGCGAGAGTGTGTAGGAGGATATTAAAGCAAGGCACAGCACAGAGGATTGAAAATTCGAGATGGGACAACTGAATTGGGTGTACACTGGTAGGAGCCTGGCTGAAGTACCAGAGTGCTGCTGTGCCAAGAGCCTTGGGCAAGAGCAGCGTGCTGAAAGGCTGGGAAGGAAGCAAAGGAGGCAGGAGGTGGCTGTAGTGGCTGTGGAAAAGAGGTCGAAGGGCCAGATCAGCGCTCTAGCGGTGAGGAGCAGCAGTGATAGAGGATTTTGAAGATGTTGGGGAAAGGAACTGTTACCTTGGTGATAGACAAGGAGGAATCTGAAATAACCAGTGCCAAGGGAATCGGGAAGATTGAATAAGGAAGATTTGGAAAGCGCTACTGAAGCTCTACGTTACAACTCGAGCAGTAAAACCGTAGGTCTGCTTTCCTTGACCTGACAGTAAGTATAAATCCAGACAGCCAGGGGAGGGACCAAGTTGCCTTCTCAAGACACCTCATAACTTTAATGTGTAGTATGTGTGTGCATGAACGCACGTGTAAAATCTGAAATTCTGGTTTGACAGATGGGATTGGAGGAGCCTCATGGGCTGTCAAGTTCAGTGTCTTGCTCTGTCAGACAATTAGGTATAGTTTCTTCAGGAACGAATGGAGCTTCATCTTAACTGTTTTGAGGTCTTTCCTATGGGAGAGGTGTCTTAGTGGGTCACCTGATATGGAAAATGCCATGCCCAATGCCTAAAAATTCTTTGAGATTCCCCTTTTACTAGTAGACAGAAATACAGCAGGTGAAACAAAAGAAAACCTATTCGGGTATGTGCTGATTAAAGGGAGTGTGATGGGATGGACACATCTGCTGGCTCATTAATTACAAGCTATAATCCTACTCAAAAGGGAAAAAACACAAAGCGCTGTTGTCATGGTCTGCCATTATCCAAAAATAAATGTCATTGGCATTAAGTCCTCCTAAACTTTAACAAGTTAAATGTATCATCCCTAGTTTTTCTGCAACCAGTATGTTGTATCATAGCCATTGAACAGGCTGGGCGACATGGAAGAAATATTTTAGTCCTCACTACACTGTGGCTGCAAAGGTGACATTTTACTACTAGATAAGTGTTGCCAAGGTATCTACAGGTCATCTTGCTCTGCTGTAAATCATATGATGCTTTAAGAGTTGTATTATAAATCCTATTTATGCAAAAAGTTGCACTTTATTAAGTTGCATCTTAAAATAGGTGAGAGACGATGTGTGGGCACTGTTAAATTATCCTAGCCTGGTTTTAGATCAAGTTTCATATGGGTTGCCTTGACTCTGCTTCCAGCAGTCTCAGAAATAGACCTTTTTCCTCAAAATTAAGTGAAGCCGCATGGAAACTAGCCTGGCTTAGTACAGAGAGAAGTTTTACACAGAGTTTGCAGTGCCACCGCTAAAAGAACCAGCCTCGCCTTCCCCAGCATCTTCCCTTCTCCTTTACCCTCATGCAGATCTGCAGTGAACCAAACTAGGCTTAAGGTCATACTAACTTTTCCTTGGTCAGGTTGCCTTCAAGTCCATCTCGCAGCAGAGCCATGAACTATGCAAGGAGAGGTGGTGGGTGCAAGGCAGGACGAAGGAAGAAGGGAATGGTCTGAGCTGCTACAGCACTAGGCATGTGTTCATAAACTTTTCTTTAAAGCAGCTTTTTAGTTTTAAAGCTATTGCTATTTGTGTATAGGAAAGTCTCAGCTTGGCAGAGCACTGTTATGTTGCTGGAGGGGATGAAAAATGGCTGTGTTGATGATTTGGCATTTTTTTTTTTTCCTCCTAACAGCCATGGAAGGACATTAGATGTCTGTGGCTTGTGAAGGAGTGACCCATAACTCTCAAATACCACTGGCTTCCTTACATCAGGTCTGCTGAAAATGGCATGGTTGCATACATCTGTACAAACGACATACTATACATAGCTGTAATGCAGGGCATTGTGCAGCTCAAATGCTTTGTCCTGTATATATTCACACCTCTCAGCTGGACTGCAGCAACCTCTGCTGTGCTTGCTGGGGGCAAATCTCAGTTGTTAGAAAAGCCCTCTCTGTAGTATTGTGGGCTGTTACAAGGACATGGGAACTGTCTTCTGGTGTCCACACTGTTTTCCCAGTGATTCACCAGGATCTGTCTCTATATTTTGGCCCCAAGCCTCTACTGTCTGTCTTCAGGAGGCTTTAGGTAGAACCAGAGTTAGAGAAGCCTGCCTTCCTTTGGGGAGGAGAAAAGGAAGGAGGAGAAAGATTGATAGGGAAGTCAGGTTTTGGAATAACGAGCGGACTGAGCGCTGGGCTGCCAGGGTGTCTGGGAGGGCTGGGCAGAGCACAGCTACAGGTGGGTGGTATAAGTTGGGTCATCCAAACAGTGAAGAAATTCTTGTTATGCGTGTTTTAAATAGTGTCTGTGTCCAGTGAGGGGGGAGAATGACACGTACTAATCCTTTCCTTCCAAGCTAAGTGCATTGCAGTTGGATAATGCATGACGTGACAGACTTGTATCGTAGCTCTTTGCCAAACAGGCTTTGCTTCTTCATGCATGCCCTGTTCAGACCTATTAGTGCAGCTGAAATTTCCAGTAGAGGTACCTCTTTCAGTTCAGCTGGGGAAGGTATCTTTGACCTGCAAATTAGAAGTCAATAAATAGAAGTGAAGTTGGCTAATTGAGCTATTAACAGGTCTCTGGGTGTCACACATTAAGCACAGAGGTGCCTTTATGCCATTTTCAGTAGATCTTGAAGGGGAATAGAACTCTCATCCTATTATTTCCAAAGTGCAGCCATTTAGCTGATGTATGTGCTTTGTAGCATGTAGTAAATTTTATTCTGCCCACTTGGCCTCAACGGTGAAGTTGATGTAATGGAAGCTGCAGCTGGGGAATACGAATTATACTTTTGTTTGCATTTTTTTGCTGGCAATTGTTAAGTCAAAACTTAATGAATCAAAATTAAGCACTTTCATATTCTCTATACATCTGGGCATACAACTTTGGTAGGTCTGGGACGGTTACAGACTTGTGTTTTATACCAATGCCTGTCACAGTATCTGAATGAAACCTGATATTTCAGATTTGTCAGTGTAACTCAGAGCAGTGTCTTTCTACTGGCTGATGCTCTGCTGATTCTCTCATTAAACCGTTCAGCTGTGTTAGGGCTTTCCAGTAACTTTATGTATCATTCATGAAGTGTCAAATATCTTCTCTTAAGGACTTGAACAGCAATCCGATATGTTGAATGTTACATCAGTCCTCTTAAGTGACACATCCACTGAAAGCTCCACTGCTCCCTTCAGCAAATCTTGGTTGATACAAAACATCCACTGGATAGAGATAGTCTTTGAGAAGCAAAACAGAATTACACTTTGGTTGCAAGGGGGCCCATATCTCCAGAATACTGTTTAAGTTACAAGCCTCATGTATGTTTGTGGTATCCCCTGTACCACTGAAAGAAACCAAACGTGTGTAATCTTGGAAATGGCTGTAATTTATGCTGTGAAAGCACTTTGCAAGGGGAAATTGTAATGGTGGGTTCCTGTTTTTGATCTGTAGGCTTAAAAATAGAACTACTAAACAAAAACATTGTAGGACCCTCTTTTCTAAGTGAATTTTTAACACTGTTTTGGTTGTCGTGCTTCATGGAGGAACTTCTTTTCTCTCTTCCATGCCTACTTCCATTCAGTCTCTTTTTCCCCTTGCCCTGTGTAGGGAGGAATAACCTGAAGGATCTCCTCTGAAAGAGTGGTAGTCTTGAGTTGAAAGCCACAAGACTGAAGCTCTAAGCAACAGAGGTGCTCATGGACAGGCTAAAACCATGGCAGCTCAGAAAAGCCCACCAGTCTCACCTGCGCATCCAGTTTCACAGGACTTGGATGGGGCTTCATCCTCCTGAGCAACTCAGTGTTTCAGTTTCTAGAGCTGGCCAGTGTCTCCGGTCATTCAGAGCGGCCGATGGGCGGTGTCGAGTGTGGTGTGTGCAAGGCAGCAAGGTGAGAGCAGCAACACGCAAAGCAGTAATCCCAATACTGAGGGCGGAGCGCTGCTGAAGAGCAGTATCTCTCTCCTCAGTAAACCTGAGCGATGATGATAAGCTCAGGAAAGAGGCTGAAGCTCTCTCAGCTGAGGATGTGGCTTCTCCATGCAGCTGGCAGCTGCTTTTTCAATGTGCTGCCTCAACAGCATGGTCAGGCCCTCCTGACCTGTTTCAGCCAGAATGAGAGGAGTTGGAGGATATCCCTGCTCTTCTGCCTTACCTTGAAACTAACTGGAAGGGAAATCTAGGATTCGGTGCCTGGGAGGAAGGCAGTAATGAACAGGTAGAGTGGTGGTGTGTGCTCACATGCATAGCTGCAGGCCTAGAAGTTGCGTTTGCAGTAGTTGCTGGCTATTGTAGTGTAGCTTGCATGGATCTGTTGTCCTTTTCCCTGGCAAGCCCCTCATCTATATTTGGAATGGAGAGAGTGGGTTTGTGTGGGGGAGGAAGGGATCTAATGTTTGGAAGGCGATTGCATCCTAGTCTGCAAAGCACCCTCACACCAAACTTTGATTTCCCTTGAATGATCAGACTCAGAAACACTGTTGGGCTTGATGGGTGACCACTGTCTCAATTCCTCACACAGGAGAGCTCCTGCTGGAGCAGGAGTTTGGAAAGCTCTGTTGAAATTCAGGAGTGAGCACCTCACTCGTGGCCTCCTACCCTGTCTGCTGCAGAAGGAGGGAGGTCACGTCCCTGAAGAGTGAGACCACTCTGCCCAAGCAACAGGAGTTGAATAGCTGGCTTTAGCTGCAGCAGGGACTGCTGTTTATGTGGAGGAAAAAGAAGATAAACAGAGAAATTTCTGTTGTAGCTGTAGTGGCAAGGGTGAACTCTGATAGCCTGGGTTATAAAGCGGCTTTGGTATGGGGGAGAGACGAAGCAGGGCCACCTTCCAACACTCAGCAAACATGGGCTTAGCTCTTTATTACTGTCCTAGAAACATCCCTGGAAGTGTCTGAAGCAATCCATATCTGGACAGTGCTTCAGCGCTGTGCACCTGAACTTTCCCTTGTCCCTCTCCTCTCAGGGAGAAGATCTAGCTGCACAGGGATCTTCTGCAGTTCCCTTTAGTGCTTGGGGCTTTGCATGCAGTGGAAACTGGGCATGTAACTCCTTCAGCAGCAGTCACTTGAAGCAGAGGAAAAATGAGTCTGCCTTTACCGTGCAGAGCAGAAGCCCAGCTAGGAAAACTGTCCTGTGACTTTGAAGCCAGGTTTCGCTAGCTGGGTTTCATTTGTCAGGCCCCATCTTGTAGTAGAGTATTTCTGTGGGGAAGGTGTCATATCCTGATGGTGCTAATTACAAACTAGCTGGAATTCCTTACCAGTGATAAAACAGCTAAAGGAGCCCTCCTAGGGGAGAGCAGGAGGGAGTATTTTCCTCTTGGAGGCAAAGGTTTTGACAGGTTTTACCCTGTCAGAATTAGAAGTATCCAAATGTGACCCGTTAAGGGAAGTTGACTTCAGAGATGCAGCTTTGCTAAATTTTCTGCCATCAGGTGCTCTGCCAACATTTCTTCCCCTTTCTGAGGTATTACTTCTTACTTTGTCTCACTAAGGTTTGGGGTTTTGGGGTTTTTTTTGGGTTGGTGGGGGTTTTTTGGTTTGTGGTTTTTGGTGGGTTTTGTTTTTTTTTTTTTTTTTCCAGTTTAAAGTTTCCATGCTTTGCCCAGCAACAAAATGCAGTTGAGCCACAAAACCAAACAGATGGTTGGGTCTGCTTCACTCTCTCCAAAAGGCTGTTTGCCTCAAGCTGCTGCAACCTTTTCATAGCTCCTTTGTTTTGTAAGGATCAGGAGCTCTGGATTCACTTAATTTCCTGCCTGTTCCTGTGCACTGACAACCCTCTATTTGTTCCTGGCCGTGCTTCGTTGCAACTGCCAGTAGAAAGTGCTAGGAAGGCCGGTTGGGGTGCACTTTATTGCTTGCCTTCCCTGCCTTTGATGTAGCTACAGAAACTCATGCTGTTATGCACTGTAGCCTGGGTTCAGGTGAGGGGTTTGGTAACGCTTTCCGTGTCTGCCACTGCAGAGCAAGGCTGGTAGTTCACATTTTCCGTGCCACTTGTAATTTTTTTAAGCTAACAGAGGTTGACCTTGAGCGTGATGGAAATGCTACAGTAAATGACTTCTGGTGGGTGGAGAAAGATGCTGAGAAAGTGTCTGTTCTGCTCCTCTCATTGGCTTGCTCTCAGCAAGTCTGCTCACCTCTGCCCAGCAGGGAAGGGGATAGACGATGGAGATGAATAGGGATGCTAAGTTTTTGGTTCGAACACCATACTTGAAACCTAGCCTGTGCTTCTGAAGTATATGTCTGAAGTTCTGGCCCTACTTTTCTGCTGCCACCCATGTATTTCCCTGGAAGGAGGTCCACCAAGAGTATGTTTGCAAAACACTTCATAACCCATGAATGCACAATGCTGTATGGTCTCCTGTCAAATGGAAAACCCTTACGTTCTTTTGTCACTTTTTTAATGCTGTTTCAAGCTCGTTGCTGTAGACCCACACTGTTGGAGAGGTGCAAGGAGAGCAGCGTGATGGGCCAGCCCCTCGGAGTGGGGAGGATCGGACCCTCTCGGGATGCGGGGCTCGGGTTTCAGTAACACAATGCTTCGTGCAGCCATGTGCGCATTCAGAAGAGCCAACTGGCTGGAGCTCCCGCAGTGACGCTTGGCTGCTTTGGCAGCCGGGTTGATTCTGTCAAGTTACAGTATGGGAGTTAAGTCCAGCTTCAAATCCTCTCCCTTACCCGCTCGAGGAACTTGGAGAGGGGGGACGGGTGGGAAGAAGCGGGGAAGCTCTCTGGGGACTTTGTGTCATTATTGGCATGGAAACACTTTGTGATTATCAGCAGCAGAGTAGTGGCAAGGGGCTGATTATCTATCATGTCGTCAGCATAAATAATCAGTGGGCCCCTGAGCAGGGCTCCGCCTTTTGTAATGGCTCCACGTAATCACTGCATAACAGTTTAAAAGCAAGCAGAACAGAAAAACAGCTGGACTAATTCTGACCCTAACTGATGTTGCCTTTTCTCCCCTCCCTAGAAGAGAAATATGTCACTATCCAGCCGTACGCCAGCCAGGGGAAGGATGAGATTGGGTTCGAAAAAGGGGTCACCGTGGAGGTCATCCAAAAGAACCTGGAAGGATGGTGGTACATAAGGTAAAGAAGCCATGCAGCCAGATTGCTGCAGAACCTGTGACAATGAGCTTTTCTGATCATTCACTGAACGTTAGCATTTAATTAATTCTGTGGCTGGGCAAGGAAGCCCAAATTATTCATAATGCCTCTTGAAGAAATGTAAAGAAAAGGCTAAGACGATACAGTGGTGATGAAAGTAATGCTACAGGGTCTGCAAAAGCTGTGGATCATTCCACTGGGGAAATTCTTGAACTTGTAGATTTTTATTTTTTTTTTTTCCTTCCTTCAAGTTAAAAGCCCATATCTGAGTTAAGATCTGTGAGACCTAACAAGGCTTTCCGTTGTGTGTAATTTTAATGTGCTTCCAGTATAAGAGTTATTCTACAATATGATTAAATCTATTTATAGCAATGCTGAAAGGCTGATTGTGATCTCTTGAGCTGTTTGGGGCAGGTAGTGCTATTTTCAGGGATATAAGAAATCAGTTTGCTGGCTATAGCCCTTTTCCAAACTTATTGCTGGTTTCAACTAATTTGTCTGATTTCTGCCTGTCCACATTAGATATTTCTAATGTAGAGGGACTGGATTCCAAGGGCAGGTGAAGTTATCATTGTGTATCAAACTTTGTTATGTATTTGAAATAGCAGTCATAAAGGAGACTTGTGACTTAAGAATCCCCTTTTTAAATGCTTATGGGGAGAATGTAGGTTAGATATGTCTCAGATAGTGAAACAAGGTGTCAGGGTGAGTACTTAATGAGAGCTTTCTCCATCTAGGTTCACGGTCTTTCATGATTCTGCCCCTTGTTTTGTATCTGTGTGTGAATCCAGCAGTGCTGTGACACCGCACTTCTCTTTAAACACGATGTGACACAACAGGTAGCTTATCTCTCGGGCAGTGCAAAACATCTCATCTAGTCATCTTTTTCCATTCAGCCTGTAATTATAGTGACTATTTTTTCCCCTTTCCCTCCCCAAGCCATAACTTGCTTTTGTTTGAATTCTGCTTGATTTATCAGCTATGAACGAGGACTATGAAAATGCTGACTAAAGCAATGTTGCTGTTTTTCTTGATGTCTCTTACTTAGAAAACTGATTTTTTTTTTTTCTTCTATCTAATGCTCCCATAGAGAGAATAGGCTAATAAAGATAGCAGTGGAGCCAGGAAGGCACTCTAGATAGGAGGAACTCAAAAATGCCTGGGTTTGGTCAGGTCACATTTTTTTCTCCTTTAATCATTCACAGAACTGGAATCCAAAGTTGCAGATAAAGGAATTGACCACATAGGTTTTCTGAGGGGAGAAACATTGCAAGACATCTTTAGTTTATTTTGGTATTCTCCCTCTGAAATGCAGCCTTATTACTACTGTAGGCTCCCCTTGCCATATTAACAGTTCTAAAATAAGGAGAATTGCTTCCCCCCCCCCCCCCTTTTTCCTCACACACTCCTTTGGGCCAACCCAAAACACACATTTTCCTATGTAGCAGAAGTGCATTCTGGTGGACAGTGACACTTGCTGCAGTGGCTTAAGTGGCTTCTTCATGGTGATCTGCTGGAAGGACAGTGGATGCCCCAGCCACCCCGTGGTAGCTGGGAAATGCAGCGTGCCCTTGGCTCTTTTTTGTAAGAGGCATTTTGAATTGAGCAACCCCTCTTCTTGTCAAAAGGTGGGTTAGGTGCTCCCCATATGTGTGTGACAAGTGTGTTGGGTGTCAGCCATCATCCTCTCTGCTGCTCTGGAGCACTGTGCTGCAGTCTTGCTGGAGGATTAAACTGCTCTTAGAAGCAGTTTGGGTTTGGTTTTTTTTTTTCCATGGGCAACACTTCTGGAAATGTTGATGTGGTGATCCATCCCTGCAAGCTGGTCCTTTGCAGCCTGGGTAGTTGATGTCCAACTTCTTGTGCTGTTTATGAAACTTAAACTGCTCTGAATACTGTTAGGTACCACTCAGAAAAGGATTCCTCTTCTGCAGAAATACGCTTTTCTGAGTATTGAGTGCCTTAAAAGGAGCACCTCCTTCTCCTGCAGTGAGTGTGAGGGGAGAGGGAGCAGGAAGAGACTGCAGTTGAATCCTGCTGCCTTGTTGTCTACTGGGCTGGGTAGCAGGGACTGAACACACACATCAATGTGTAGAAATAAAAACAAACCCAGCAGCTTGCAAATGGAATCCACCTTAAAGACATTAGGTTGTTCCACCTTAAATATGTAATTTCCCCAGATTCCTGGCCATGTGCTGATCCTCATTTCCTGTCCTTCTTTTTCTTTTTTTTTCTTTTTTCTTTCTTTTTTTTTTTTTTTTCCCTTTTCTTTTTCCCCCTAGTTTGCTTCCCTCTGGAGTAATTCCAGCGCTCTGGAGCTGGAAAGCAGATGTGACTTTCAGACTCAGACTCACAGAGGCACTTCTGACTTTTTTTTTTTTAACATTCCTATGGTTTGAATCCATTTTTTCCTTCATGTAATATAAACAGGGAGGGTTTTGGAATCACCGAGGAACCAAATCACTGCACCTAATTCTGCGACCCTCCCAATCAATGCTGTAGAAGCTAGAGGCAATATTGGTGTCTTCCTTTATTTTGCCCTGTGTGCATTATGATTTTTTTAAAGAAAAAATGGGACTCGGGAGAAGTGAAAGAAAGGCTCTAACCTGGGATCCTTCTTACTGTTCTACTGAGTTCAGTGGGTCTGTGTCCTTCCCGGTATGATCACAGCTGGCATTAGCATCCATTGTTTAGATCTTTGTATCAGTTACTGTCACCTGGAGGTAATCTCATGGTGCCCAAGTGGATTGCAGGCCAAGTAAGGAGCAATATGCTAAGTAAAGCTTTTGTTATTTGCCTCCATCTTCATTTTATCATTCATTCTGAGCCTCAGCCTGTGTGAATGAAGTGCAGCTGGGAGGTGTTAGTGGCGCTGAAATGAGGAGGAATCTAGGATGGAGTTTGAAATGTCTCCAGTAGGTTGTGAATATAAATGAAGGAAGGATACTTGTGGTTCAACTCTTAGACATGAAATGAAGATCGTTACCAGTTCTGGACTGCTCTGAAGCTGATTAGCAGTTGCCTTAGTTCTTTCACTAATAAAATGGGGAGATCAAGTAGTATTCTAAGGTGATGTTTGCAAAGGGCTTTGAGATTACCGAATTCCAGGACTACGGTGAAAAATGTAGGTAAGCCTATTTGACTTACATAAGTAGCTTTTATTTGTGATGTTGCACAAATAAATTGGCAGTTCCTGGCAAATACTGCTCAGCATTAACTTCACATTGAATTTACTGACTCACAGGAAGAAATAACCAGCAACAGCCTCTCTACTGAGGGTATGTTGCCCAGAGTTATTAACTGTCCAGCTATTGCTGCTACTATTCATTGGGAGAAACTATGTGAGATCAGAGGTGTCTGAAGCAGTGGGGTTATATGGGCTGGTCCAAATACGTACAGTTGGCAGGAGAACTAACGAGCTAGTACAGAACCTGCCTGTGGCTGCCTTTCTGATCTTAAACATGTTAAGTCTCCCACAAACTAAGATGGATGTAAACTGTTTTTTCTTGCTGATTTTGCACAATCAAGCTCTGTTGAAAGTAACCTTTGGAACTGGAGTGCTCAGTGCATTGGCCAGTGTGGCTTTCTCACAGACGAAAACCTTTACATCTCCAGATCATGTAAAGTTATAAATGTCCTTTGAAAAAACATCCCTGATGCACAGACAGCAGAAAGCATTGGTCAGTAGCTCTGCAAAAGGGCCATCTACTGCAAAAGGGGATGAAGCCAAAAGTCTTCAGGGCTGGAAAATGGCACTGAGAGATGCCTTGCCACAGTAGGGGATGTGGCCCATATTGAGGTCTCTCTTCTTTTCCTTTTTTTGGCTTGGTTTGAGGCTTATCAGAAGAGCCTCAAAGGGGACAGGACTGAATAGATCCAAATTCCATCTTGATGTAGTATCAGTGGGTGGATGCTGTGTATCTGTTGGAAGTCAAATCAAGTCATTAACATTTTGCTACTTCTTGTTAGTCTCCATACGGCAAACAAAGCTCAGAGCTGTTTCCTTTGACACCAGAATCTTTGGAAAAACTTGTTGCTAAACTCTCTGAGCAGGGGAGATCCCCTGTCTTTGCCTTCATGTGTGACAGAAGGCAGGTACACAGGGAGAAGCAGCATCTCTAGTGTCCTGGCTGATCTAGATGGGAGGGGAGGAAAAGGCAAGATTTTTGGACAGAAAGGTCCTTGCGGTCATTGCTAGAAGTACAGCAATTGTATTTGCTTTTGTACAAGTTGCTCATCTGCCAGGGAATGATATGCTGATATTCTCCCCTCCCTGCTTCCCTAGCTCCTTCCTCTGCTGTCTAATGAGTCTCTGTTTTCATTAAAGACCCTTAGAGTCCTACTGTTTTAACCTTTGTATTTCCTGCAGATTTCCTGAGCACCAGGATTTTAATGGTGCCTGCTTTCCCACTTACGGTTCAAGCGCCTGCTTTGGGTATCTTGAGAGATTAAAGAGAGAAGGGTTTCAGTGACTCACTCTGTAGCAAGTTAGGGTTTCATTAGGGAAAGCAGAGTTCATCCACGTGGTCTTCCCTGGAGTCTGATTGTAATCTGAAATCCCTGCTGAGGTGTTAGGAATGGCAGGAGTTAGAAAAACCATCTTCCCAAAAGCCCAGTTGTGGAAGAATGACTTCAGTTTGAAGTGTAGCATGAGCAGCTCAGGCTGGTGCTCCAGGAACAGATGCTTGATTCAGGTGTCTCTTCAGATTTCCCAGTTTATTTCTTCAAATAGCCCCAAGCTTGTTCAGGAAAGTGAGTCTCCATCAAAGCTGTTTTTCCTTAGTCAAATTGTTTCTCAACCTTGCAGTGCTAGAGGAAGCTGCAGTAGTGTGAGTCCCATATTCTCCATAAGAGAAGCTGATCAGACAGGACTGGGAGTTATGGGAGGAGAGGCAGTGTTCATTATAATTGCGAGTGGGGAGGCTTGCACAAGGGCCTTATAAACTGCAGACATAGGGGCTCTGTACTGGGCTCTGTACACCTTTATTTTAGTCCTTTTCCATTTTGAGTTTCCACTAGGAAGTATTAAAACTATTAAAATATTTTACTCGCTAGTTAGTATTTTCCCATACAGCAAAAAAGTGGAGTTTGCCTAGTACTGTCTAAGCGTGGCATAAAACAAACTGGTGAAGCCCTTTGCCTTCTGAGTAACTGTATTTCATATGCAGAGAGATTTCTTCCTTAGGATGATTAGTGGCTTTTAACAGCAGTCCACAGTTCACTGCTAGCTCAGCTGATGTCTAATCAATAGGTAATAAATCAATAGGGACCACAAAAGCTTATCCAAGAACAGCAAATTTTGTTTTATGTTATCATCCATCACTTTTGCCTTAGCTATTATACCTGAAATGTTTGAGAAGGCTGTGTTTGATGCGATGGTGTTCCTTTTGCATCTGCAGGTATCTAGGCAAAGAGGGCTGGGCCCCAGCTTCGTATCTGAAGAAGGCTAAAGATGATCTCCCATCTAGGAAAAAGAACTTAACTGGGCCAGTGGAAATCATAGGAAACATCATGGAGATCAGTAACCTGCTGAACAAGAAATCATCCACTGACAAGGAAACTCAAGCAGAAAATGAGACTGCAGAAACCCATATCACCAAGAAGGAAATCAGTTTGCCCATCCTGTGCAATGACTCTAATGGCAATGCCATGATGACTCCAGATAAGCAGGCTTCCAAACTGGCCCAGGGATCCCCAGCCATAGCAAGGATAGCACCACAAAGAGCTCAAATAAGTAAGGCAGTAAAGTAGTCTGGGTTTCCACTGGCTTGCAATGAATTCTTGTTTTCTACCTTTCAGGGCTGGCATTACCTGTCAGCTAAGGGTCCCATATGTCCTGACCTTGTAGCTGAGTCCACACAAGCAGATCTTTGCATTGTCTGTAGATCTTCAGGGACTCCAGGACATGGTCCTTCTTTAGTATTGATAAAACTTAACTTCACTTTATACAAGGGCTGGCTGTTTTTTCTTTATCTTAGCCAGTATGTGTTTACTTTTTTCTTTTTCCCAGAGAAGATTTATTTTTTTCCTTTTAAACACTAAAATGTGTCCCCCGCCCCCGGTAATGCAGATGATGTGATGGTGTGTTAAAGTCAAGGAGACCACCTATGTCTTCTCTTGCATTTGTTCTGCTGTTTTCCTGGGGACAAATTGCTATAATGTTTTTACTACTTCATCTGCAAAATGCAGATGCTAACGCTAGTCTGTGCAAGGAATGTCAAGATGCTATGGTACAGGACAGTGTGAGTGTTATTAATTTAGTGGATTATTTTTACTGCTGGGGGGAAAACTAGGTATTAGGCCAATTCTTTGCTGGCCAATCTCCAATGGGGCTGGTCAGTTCCAGCAGAAAATACAATCCACTACTTTCTGGCAGTGATTTCCTCTTAAATTTGCTGGCTTAGCTGAGATGAATAGCTAAGCTACCTTGGTATTTCTAATATACCCTCATAGTTTCCTATCTTGTTTCATAGAGATGCCTTAAATATTGCAAATACTGACTTCTAATATTCTCAAACTGTGTAACAGCGGAGAGCTGCTGAAAACTGTGTTTAGCAGCACTTACAAAGTTAAATAAACTCTCCCTTTTCTCTTTCCTGCTCAGGTTCTCCAAATCTAAGAACAAGGCCGCCCCCACGAAGAGAATCTAGTCTGGTTTGTATTGGTTTATGGTATATGCTAGCAGTGGGGTAGGTGTGTGGGTGCTTTATGAGACTTTCTACAGCTGTACAAGGTGTTGGGGGTATCGGAGAGATCCTTTATTTGCATCCCTGCTCATTTTATTGTTTAAGTATTGAGCAGACCTCCAGACACCCTAATGTTAATTGAGGATTTCTGTTTTTCGAAACGTTGCCCCAACTAAGAAGGTATTGAACTGACGGGAGAACATCCTAAAGCTACTATGTTCTGTGCATGAGCATTGAAGTCCATTTGGCTGACTCAGAAGGTTTAAAGTTCCCCTGGGTGTGTTTAGCCCAGATTGAATCTTCTGACTTTCTCTTGTCTTTAACAACTGGGAACGTCTCCCCTCCTTCCATTGCTCCCATCTTTGAGGTGGCTAAGCTTCACTCTTGTGTATGTTTAAAATGGCTTGGGATCTTACAGAAGGATGTGTGCTACAGGAATGAAACCTGTGATTGTTTATCCTCAAAGCTAGAATTCTGGAAGCTTGGACCAATTTGAGATTAGGACTGTCATCTTCAGATAGGAACTACTCAGTAGTCTATTTGCACAAAAGTCATGCTAATAACTTGCTTATAACTGGGCATTACATAGTGTTTAATCTTTGCTGTGCCCTTTATGAGCAGTATGTGACTTGTAATTTTTCTGTGTCATCCGAGATGCCTCTTAACAAACTAGATGAATAGCATATTAGCGTTTTTTTCCTATTTCTCTTTGTATTATTTTCAGTTAGACTTTGTTTTGGCAAGACAACTACACTTAATCCCATGCTAAAAATAACAGTGATAATGTATGTGAAACCCTGAACATGTCTGCTGTTTCCAATTATCTTCATTTAATCCAAACCATCCTATTATCTGAAGGCATTTTATTATGCTGCACTTCTGCTGTATTTCAGCATTTATAGTGCAGAAACATCCAATTATAACATTGTTAGACACGGTTCCTAAGGTGCAGTGATGCATTCTCTGTGAAATGCCACATGCTGTGCGTGATGAAACATGGATTGTTAGTTACAACGAGGGTATCTTAGAAATGGAGTAGCGTGTGAATAAACCACAGTGTGCAATTTGCCTTTCTTCCATTAATGTCTTAGGATCATTTTGTGTCTTTGGCTGTCTTCTGTCTGTCTGTGGCAGGTCTGACCTGTGTTGAAGAGATCCTGATATACCGCAGTTCTTGCATTAGAACCATAAGCAGTGAAGTGCAGAAGCTGTGAAGCTTCACCATCATTTAGTTCTGTAGATGAGCAATGTGCTAATCTGAAAAGCTTTCAATATTGAAATTCTTGAAAAGACTATTATCCCATTTATCACCTTAAAAATAATTGTAACAAGCTCTAAAATGTGACAGCTTAATGTAAAGGCACTTAGCTTTTAGAGGAGTCTGGTATGCTGCCAGAATGGCTGTAAATAGCAGTGTCCTGCTTCTTGTGGAGCCTCTATACAATTTAAATGCAAGTTGTGTTGGGATTGAGTAGAGGTTCTGGGTGTCTGTTACAGGGAGGAACTGGAATCTTTTGATCCTATAGTAAAGTCTTTCTCCTATCACTGTAGCTGAGCAAAGCTCTTCATAGGGGTCTATGATATTATTCTTGTTTCTTGCTACAACAGATGCTCTTTAGCTCTCATCACTGACTATTTCAGATTGTTTAAAAATCCAGCAGCAGATTAAGAGCAATAATTCATTAGGATTTCATTTTAAGGCAGTATATTTGTTGATAGGCAGAATCTATTATGGGCCCGTTGCAATGCAATTTTCTGCAGTTGTGGCAAGCCATCCAGAACTGAGTCTTTCTGGACAAAATCTGAGTAAATGAGCTGTTGTTACTGTTACTGGAATGGCAGCTCACGCTTTATGGCCCATCAGTAAAATGTTTTACTGTTCAGGTGAAGATTATCACAGTTTTAATAGCTGGTGAAGGCGGCATGAACAGTGTGTATTTTGAAAGGCTTCTCTCTTGTGGCCCATCTCAATACATCACCTTCCACTCTGGAGAGCTGGGAAGTTATCATTAGGAAGTAGCACAGGAAGAAGGAAGAGTTTTAGTGAATAAAGGCAAATATTTTTTCATACTGCTGTTCAGCCCACTGTTTCTTTGGTTTAATTGAACAAAGCTTCCTATTTGCCTTAGGGTTTTCAGTTGCCCAAACCACCAGAGCCACCCTCCGTGGAAGTGGAATACTACACCATTGCAGAGTTCCAGTCGTGTATCTCTGATGGCATAAGCTTTCGTGGAGGACAAAAAGCAGAGGTGAGCCTTAACAGCGCAGCTGGAAGAATTGTAACATTTGGCTATTGCAGGGGACTGGACTGAAAGGGAGGAGTGGAAAGCAATTGGTTGACATTTTTGTCTAAGTAACATGTTCCTTATGATCTCCTAGGTTATAGAAAAGAATTCGGGTGGCTGGTGGTACGTACAGATTGGAGAGAAGGAAGGATGGGCTCCAGCGTCTTACATTGACAAGAGGAAGAAACCTAATTTAAACAGAAGAACCAGTACTTTAACCCGCCCAAAAGTTCCTCCCCCAGCACCTCCCAGTAAACCAAAAGACTCCGAAGAAGGAACAAATCCTGGAACAGTTTCTTCAGGAGATACCCAGGACTCTCCCCACAAGCTGAAATACGAAGAACCTGAGTATGATGTGCCTGCCTTTGGCTTTGACTCAGAGTGTGAAGTGAGTGAAAGTCATCGTGAAGAGGGCACTCCTGAAAAACGACTGTTTCAGCCCCTCAAGCCCTCTCCTGTGTCATCACTTCAGAAAGCAAAGTTCAAAGTGGGAGAGTCTTCAGAAGATGTTGCTCATGAAGAAGAGACCATCTATGAGAATGAGGGATTCAGGCGTTATGTGGAAGATGCTTTGTCCAGTAAGGAATCTAGTGGAGACTCCGATTCTCAGAAAAGCTCTTCTCTCTCCTTGATCAGAAGGAATTCTCCATGTTCCAGCTCTCCTAAGTCATCACTTGTGAAGCTCAAGACAGACAAAAACATCCAGCCCGAAATTGGAAAATGTCACTATACCAGGAGCGAGGAGACAAAACCAAGGTCAGCTTCAGATGTTGGCTTACGTAGCATGCCAAGAACAGGCGTGAAGAAAGAGCCTGGGCAGAGTCCTTCCATTAGAGCAAAGCCAATCGTTAGGCCCAAACCCTTTCTGAACAAGGCAGACTCTCAAAGCCAAGAAAAGATGGATATCAGCACTTTAAGGCGTCAGCTGAGGCCAACTGGGCAACTCAGAGGTGGACTCAAAGGTTCAAGAAGTGAAGAGTCTGAGAGCCCCCCACACACAGCTTCTGAGAACCAAGACGATCCTGTTAGGAGGAGTTCGGCTGATCTCATTACAGCTCCTTCCCGTGGCATTTTCTGCTCTAGCCATCCAGCCAAAACTGAGCAAGAAAATGACTCCAGATGTTTTTATGTGACCACTGACTCATACCAAAAGGTACAGGATTCTGAAATTTGCTTCCCAGCAGGAGTAGAAGTGGAAGTGCTAGAAAAGCAAGCCAGTGGATGGTGGTACCTGAAATATGGAGACATGGAAGGCTGGGCTCCTTCTCATTATTTGGCTCTCCCTGATAACCAACGAGAAACCACATCGGCAGAGACTGATGCCTCATTTGCCAGGAACAGGAAAAATGAAAACAAGTCAAACAGTTTAGAGAAGATAGAGAAGAGGGTTCAGGCTTTGAACACCATCAACCAGAGCAAACGCGCAACACCACCCATCCCAAGCAAACCTCCTGGTGGTTTTTCAAAACCATCGGGGCCAGTCAAAATGAGGAATGGTGTGAGGCAACTTGCTGTCCGGCCGCAGTCAGTGTTTGTGTCTCCACCACCAAAGGACAACAACCTGTCATGCTCCTTGCGCAGAAATGAGTCTTTAACAACTACAGATCATCTTAGGACCGTCCGTCGGAATTCCTCCTTCAGCAACGCATGGTCACAGCCCGGTGACGCAAAGGGAAAGCAGCCTGAGCGGTCTGGTACAGAGGGCTCGGAGACCACCTCCAACCTCCCTACCCAGAGGAATGGCATTCCTGTGTCCACAGTCAGGCCGAAGCCCATTGAGAAATCCCAGTTCATCCACAACAATCTCAAGGACATCTATGTTTCCATTGCAGACTATGAAGGGGATGAGGAGACTGCAGGGTTTCAGGAAGGTGTCTGCATGGAGGTTCTCGAAAGAAACCCAAATGGCTGGTGGTACTGCCAGATCATGAATGGTGTGAAGCCATTCAAAGGCTGGGTGCCCTCAAATTACTTGGAGAAAAAGAACTAATATTGCGATATCTTTAACTTCCCTAATTTATACTGTTCCTGCTGTGTACATGTGGAAAAAACAATTGCTACACAAAAAGACGTTTCCCTGTGCTCCAGTTTGTACAAAGGGACAAAGGAGTCTATGCTGAGGACAAATCTGCCATGTTCTGGAGAGGTTTGTGGGGTTAACATGTCGTAAGCAACTATGAGGAAGATGCAGCATAGTCAAATGCCTTTTTGTGAAGTTGTTAATAATCTTGTATGTGTAACAGGGTATGACATCCCATCTTTCCCGTTATTGATAGGAAACCAAATGTGTGCCTTTTGTGAGAGAAAAATACACATGCATCTACTTGGGGAGTTTTGTGCCAAACTCTGTTTTACAATCTTGGCTCCCTTTCTCCTCATTCTTGTCCATACGTGGAATACCCAAGAGTTTTGGATGCATTTCCACAATTTACAGTGAGAAGCAAATGGAAGTTTCTGAAACACAGAGGGACTCTAATCCTTTGGAGAAGTTCACTTTTTTCTTACTGTTCTCAACAGTTGATTGGTCCAGAGTTGGAGCCTTTTCATCGCGGAGAGATTTGGTCTCTGACTTCAGCTGTGTTTTGTTACTGCTAACTCACCGGAAAAGGCAATCAGGTGGTGTTGGTTGGGGGCTTTTTGTTTCCTTCCGTTCTGTTGTCTTCTTTGAGTTGGGATTTCAGGTGTTCTAGGGCAGCGATGCCTACTGGTGCTTGTAAAAACAAACCTACAAACCCCATGCTTAAGCACGTCAATTACTTTGTAGGCTCCATATTTAGTTCTGTGCCTGACTCCTGCCAGGTGGTCCTGGTTGATTCTCTTCCCAGAGTTGAGTTTCTCAAAATTCATCATAATATCAAAATGTACAAAAGTCCCTTAAGGCACTAAGGACAAAGCTGTCAAATGTGTTACTTCTGGTTTTGCGATCTGGTCCGAATCCAAGCGTGCTGACTGCTGGCAGGGCCCACCAAGGTATTAGTTAGAAATAGCCGTAACCTCCTGCAACAGCAGTGTTTACAATGAGGGGAAGAAAAAAAAGCCATCACACTCAGTCTGCACATCCTTAATTTGTATATTTTTGGAGAATTGTTTTTCTGTGTTTTGTTTTTGTCTTTTCTGTGCATTCTGGGTTTACTTTATTTTTTTTCTCTTGTTTTACCAGAGGAGACTTAAAATTGAAGTAGGAGCCAAATATGTGTTTCTGTTCCCACTTGAATCCAAGAAGTACATTTGTACTGGAAAGTATGCCTGGGCTTCTCAGGCTCAGAGATTTAATATCAAAGCAATTAGGTCTATAGTGCATCTAACCAGGAAGCTGCCTCTTCTGGTTCCATTTCTGTTTGCCTTTCTTAACTCATGCTTTGAAACGTGGCAGGCAGTGGGGGGGTAGCGTGGTGGGAAATGGAAGAGGCATCCATTGGAAAGAGCTACGAATATGGAGTTATTTGTGAGGTAGCCAACTCTTGTCCTGTAAACATCATTGGCTAAATCCCTACTGTACTTGAGGAAGTCATGCTTTTTTTTTTTTTTTTTAAATGGCCTTGTTAATCACTTCAGGATCAATATCTAGTTCCTTTAAAGGCAGCATTGTAAATCTGTTTTAAGGGGGAGGGGGCAGACCATTTCACTACTGGTTTACACAAAATGAAACATGCCCTTTTTTCCACCAGCGTTTCATACCAATTTGGCTTGGAAGGTAAAGGTTATAAAGACTTTAAAATAGCTGGGATCAAGGGACTGAGTAAAATAGCACAACAATATCATGTGTTACTGGGGATGTTTCTCTGCCAAAAAAAAAATACACAATTTATACGTTGTTCTTGTCTTTATTTTTTTTTTTTTTTTGGTGGTTTGGGGTTTTTACTAATTTCCGTGGTAACATTGAGAGAGTTGCCTACAGCTAACCTGACTGATGTCCTTTTGGTAGCTGAAGCAACATCCAGGTGCCACAACTGGCTATGAACAGTGCTGTGGTTCGAGCAGCTCTCTGCATCCAAGTGGGGAGGGAGGCTGTTTGGTTGGGATCCCTTCAAATTGTGGTGGCAGGAGAAGGAGGTGTATCTGCACAACAGCTCGTATCACAGTGTGCAGGGTCCTCTTTGTACCTTAACGTCCTACCATATAATATATATGTATATATCCAGTTAGCTACATCTTACTGGATGTGTGTCTGAGGCATTGTGGCCCTGTCTCTCATACTTCTCCCCATTTGTAGTTGTACTAATATGGTAGCAGCCATAAAAGACTGCTGGAGCTGTTGTGAGATTATAATAGAAGTATTATATTCTTCTGCTGGACAGTATTAAATAGAGCAATACATAGAGTTATCTGCTAGATTGCAGTACTAATAGTAGTGACTTAGTGATTCGTATTAATGTTGTTATGATTTATTTTAACAATAATGATGCGGAAGTGGTTCATTATTTTGAATTAATGCACTTTAACAATAAAAGAAGCCAAAATGGAAGCCAATGCAGAGAACTAAGTGCATTATTTAAAGGTGCAGTATATAATTATCATTTTCTTGAAGCACATATTTATTAAGAATTAACTTATTATTTAAACAAAACTTTAGAATATTTTAAAGACATTCCCACTAGGTCATCTCTTTGGGGGGATGTAAAAGCACAGCTCCCAGATCTTCTGCATTGAGCCACTGAATTCTCTGAGTACGGTGCGGCGTGATGTGAGCCACTACCCAGGGAGAGGAAAGCAGCACGCGGACGGGAGAGCCCCGACTACTGTAAATAATCACACCTGCATCCAGCAAAGCCGAGCCCAGAGCACCTCTGAACTGCAGGAGTCCGTGCGGGGTTTGGGGTGGCAAAGCCATTTTTGGCAGACTGTTGTGGTGCCTGGCTGCCGTGTGCCTTGCATGAGGCTGGTCCCCAGAGGATGCGGGCTTGTCATGAGGCTCAGGTTCGTGTAAGGGCTTCAGGATCTGCCCATGAAACATGGGCCAGCTCTGTAACAGACGTCAGTCTGTCCCACAGCTCCCTTTCCACCTTGCTGGCTCGCTTCTTCAGCTCTGGCTTTTTCAGGGAGGTGGTTTGCTGAGCTCCAAGCGGTGCAGGGGATGACACAGAGTGAGGGTGCCTGCAGTACTGCCAGGGTTTTCTCAAGCAGCAGCCCAGTGTCCCATGGCTCAGTTGCTCCTTTACCCCACCTCAAAGGCTTCATGGCCCTCTGAGAAGAGGCCAGAGCCTGTAGATGGGCTGCAAAGCCATGCTCCTGGCCTCCTTCTGCCCCCACCTGCACCAGCAAAAACTATGGGGCGCAAACCACCTACTTGATGTTAGAAATGACCATGGGCCACCACCTGGCATGCCAGGATTCCCGCCTGGTGGGGAAGCTTCGATTTGGCCTTCCCTTTATCTGGTGGCTGCTTTGACTGCTTGTGTTTAAAGGGTCACTTTTAAAGCAAATACCTCCCCCCCCCCCCAATGCAGTTTTTCCCCCTCCCATCTTACTGTTGTCACAGCATCTCTCACTGATCTCTTTTTTTGATTCTTTCAACTGAGAGGTCTCAGGAAAAGAATTATTTTTTCCATTGGCGAGCAGCTAGTTTTGGTCAGCTCTGCTGATACGCAAAATAGCAAGCCCTTTCCACTGTTGGCTGTGAAACAGAGTGAAAGGCCTTAAGCTAAATCAGAAAAGCTGACTGCAGGGCAGGAAAACCTGGCAGGGTGCCTCAGAGAACAGTGTAGTGCTAGAAGTGTCTTAGCTCCTTTCTAAAATGTTAATGTCGCCTTAAGCTTTATTTACTAAATTTGTCAGAACTGACACTGGATCAAGAGCAATATTTAAATGTAACGTACACCTCAGTGAACACTCAATGCAGAAATCAATAGTACTGTTTAAATTTCTCTTTTTCTGGTTTATTCTTGAACCAGATTGTTAAGAGGAAGAGCTCTGCAAGGCTTGGGCAAAGCTATTTGCAGCTGAAGGGGGCCCTCCTCCGGGGGGAGAGACGGCTGCTGTCACCGCGTTGCTCTCACCCGCTGTCCGTGCTTTCCAAAAAGTCTTGAATTTGGACCAGCAGAAAATCCAAACTCCAATGCCAGAGAACAAAATTTAAGAATGTGAAAATTGTGTCTTGCTGTATACTGCAACTTTAATAATAATGAGCACTTCTGAGTTCGTTATTGAGGTTTATATAATGCCTGAAAAGTTTAATTGCTGGTTTCCCTTGTCTCCCCTTTCAAAATACTTTCTCATAACAGCAAGAGTAATACATTTTTGGTAGCAGCCCTTCCTCGTGGGAGGCAATTCCTGTTAATTGTTCTAGCTCTCACGCCTTGCAATGGGTGGGTGTAGTCCTGCTACCAGTCCTTTGCAAGCCAAACTTTTCAAGATAAAAGATATGATGGACGCGTGCCGGGATACTTAACTGATGTGTCAACAGGAAGTTTTTAATCGCTGTGTACAATAATTAAAAATACACAATAACGAAGGATTGAAATTGGCTCATGGCTAGACTCTTAAAAATGGAATTTCACATCTGCACGGGTATAGCTTAAAAAATGGATTTGGCCCTTGTGGATACACACCCCAAAGACTCCTCCTGTTATGATGCTATCAAGTTTGACGAAGGCATTATATAATTGTTTTCATCACTTTCAGATCTTAATGAATCGTATTTTATTGTAATATATATTCATTGCTTTCCTCAGTTAAAAAGAAAGTTACTGCTTTTATCTTATATGAAAAACAAGGGAATTTGATAAAGCATTCATTATTTTCATATTACTAGTATTAACAGAATAGAACTAGTAGTATTTAATTTTAGATCTTCATAGGTAGCTTGTCAATAACTCATACTTTCCTGTGTTGTATCCTACTATTTTTTTCTATTTTTTCCCAAATACTCTGCATTCTTGAGAAAAAACAAATCCAATGAGTGGATAAGTGCAATATTCATAGAATAAACAGGCCCCTCATCCAGGACTTGGAGTGGAACGTGCAGTGTGAAATGTTTGCAATTCTCTATTCATGCACTCTTAGGGGAAGGGGAAACGCAGGGGAGGGGGCAGCTGGCTGAAAACAGGACCCTTTGGTAGGTAGGGACTGGTAGCTGGGGTAGTTTGGGGCGGGAATGGCTGCTTTTCATTCAAAAAGCATCACCTGTTACTGAAAGTGTAAGGATTGTGCAGCATGTTGCCAGGATTATGTATAGAATGTGCATTAACATCCTTATCAATACAGGACTTCTGAGCTATGCTTGAAACACGCTGTATGTCATCCATGCATGACACTGTCTTCTGGTATGTCTCTGCTGGTTACATCCTCTGTTACGCTTCAGAATCGATGATAACTTCAGAAAGGATAATACTTCTGCTGGTGTAGTCCCAAGTTTTGATACTGTATTGTTACTTGTATTTATTGCAAGAGCTATGGAAATATTTTTACAAGTCCTCATTTCTTTTTATTTCCTTATTGTTAACCTGAGAAGAAAAAGTCCCAATTTTATCTGGGTTAGTTCTCCCCTGCAGAATTTCACAGCTGATTTGGGTATTGATTTCATATTTCTTGGCTTGCAAAGACTGATCTCTCAGGTCCAAAATAAAGTTGGGCAGAAACTTTGCTCTTCAAAAGAGGGTTTGTCTTCTATTTGAATGGAAGGAGAACTTCCATGTGTCCAAAATAATGTGACTTCCCAGGTAGCAGCAAAATCTACTACCTTTGAAAAACTGGACTGTTTTTGTAAGATGCAAGAGAAATGTGAAAGCCAGAGCATTTGATTGTCTGAGCTGCGGGAAGTACATCTCCTGTGGCTCTAGTTCATGTCCCTGGAGAGGGAGCGTACCTCAGCTTTCTGCTTAACTTTTGTCCTGCTGTTCTTAAGTTTGTCAAAAAGCCTTAATATTACCGGAGACCTTGGCATTCAAACAGAAAAGCTGAATTTTGCAGCTGTACTGAAATAGTATCAATTACATGATTTTGGAAAACCTCTAATACTTTACAAATGAATCTGGTTTTGAGGAGCCAACTGAATTATTTCACGTGCTCTTGTCTAAACGGGCAAGTCCATGAGCATCAGTAGAGTTACACTGACAGAAGACCCGCGGTGGAGCAAAGCGTCTCGCAGGCGCTCAGCATGGACCGTTCTCAGCAGAAACAAGCTCTGTGCACTTAGTTCCTGCACCTCCCAAGGGTGTACAGGACTGCTGAGCCTTGGTGCTGCCATGCCATGATCCACTTCCCTGAAGGTCTTGCAGCTTTTTAAAACCAACTGGAGCTTTGCTGCTATTTGCTGGTGGCTTCCCATCACAAGTGGCTCCTTCTCTGGCAACTTCAGATGCTATTTAGCCACGTAGTGAAGTGCTGCGTATAAATGCAGTGTTTGGTAGCTGCCAACAGTACTAAGATGATGGTCTGAGAGCAAATGTTTGTCTAAGTTATTATTTCTCATTTGCTTTTAGTTGCTTGGTAGAAGCAGGGACCACCAATGTGGTGATGCATGGGGAATGTGTCTGCACACTTGAACTGTTTGATGGCCTCTGCTAGCTCTGCCCAGTGCTTGTATTTCTTTCTCTCCCTCTGTGCTGCTCAGTAGTCTTGTCTGTTGTGTGTGTCTGTAATTTTCAAATAAAGTACTGTATGTAGGGCCAGATCCAGAAGCCCCTGCAGTCAGTTGACTTTGGGTTGGGATATAGGTTGCTGTTGCTGCTTTTCCTCCTCCGTCTTAGACCCAGCTTGGAGGAAAGCACAGATGTCTGTAAAAAGTCACCCATAACTCTACTTTGGGGTGTCAGTTTTGTGGGGTGTGCATGCATTGCCAAGGGTGGAGCAAGGGGATCTTTTTTTCCTTGGGCGCCCTCATATCAGGGGTGGGGCACCGCAGCGATTCCTGGAGCGAAAGCTGCACCGCACCGCGTGCGGACGTGACTGGCGTAGGCAGAACAAATTAGTTTCTCCCATTTTATAATGTCAGGGCTGGGCTGGTCCCATCAACAATGTTCTTCATTTGTTCTTGCATCAAGGGTAGTGTTGATTCTAGTTGGAGAGTGCAATTTTTTTGTGTTTTTTTAATAAATAAATTTGGTTTAAAGCTTCACACTGGCGTTTTACAGACGTGTTATTGTCAGCATAAGCCACTACTGTCCTGAGTTGAGACTCCTGTTTGTTACTGAATCAAAATAATGGGAATTACGTCAATAATTTGGAAAGAAATGAGGTGACTATATTGGAGGGGGAGGGATAGATAAAATATGAGGAAAAAGATGTTTCTAATAAGGCCGTAAATTATTGGGTTTGACACTGCAGGTGCTTTCTCTGTATAGATGGTTTTAATACATCACTGCTCTGTGTTAGGATTTTTCATTACTGAGAAAAGTTGAGTTTCACACTCCATGATATACTATGACAATCTGTATCCTGAAGCCGGTGAAAGACAAACATGGGTTATGTGTTGTTGTAGTAGAGGTGGTTTGTGTGTCTGGGAGTTTGCATACACCGAGGTTCAGCTGATGGAGCGGGCAAGAGCAGCTGCTCAGGCCTGCCTGCGTTGGCCCTCTGAAACAACCCTGTGCTGGTGGCATTTCTGGGAAAATGCTACGTTTAGTGGTCTTTCCCTGACACTCAGGGTTATTTGGTTACAATGGTACCTATCTTGGTCCCTGCTTGGTGGAGGAGAAGAACAGAGGGGAGGGAGAATCACTTGGCACTGTAGGAGAATTTTTTAAATATAACATTTAATATTAAAATAAATATTTCAGGCTTCTCCAGATATTCCTCTTCAAAGCTGTGTTAGTGACTCTGTATTTGATGTCTGAAATTTAAGCAACATGGCAGCTTTCTCTGTACAAACAGTTCTTTTGTGGTTTGAGAGCTTGTTCTTGAACTGCTGCTGGGTCACCAGGGAAGTGGTAATAAATAAACAAAATCCCATCATCACCCTTGGAGTTTAGACTGGGGGGGGGGGGGCATCAAATTGTGTTCTGACTCTGCATCCCCCGAGCATCCAGGTTCAGTTTGTTTCCATCCTCTAGAAGCAGGACAGAAGAGAATAGTGCAGTCACTGGAACTTGGCCTGTAACAATTAGTAAACTGGAGCAAATAAAAAAAGGCATTAAAAATAAACCTTTTAAAAAATGAAATATTTCACTGAATAGCTGACTTAACTATTTCCTGTCTTGGGTTTTTGGGGGCGGGGGGGGGGGAGTTATAATTGTTTCCAGTCTCGAGGAGGAATTTTTCTGCAGCATGCTGAATAGGCTTGCTGAAAAGATTTGCTCATTACTCATGGTGAGTTCAAACCTGGAGTATTGCAAAAGCGAAGTGTGTGTAGCATTACAATGACTTTTTTGTGCTGGGGGTCCAAACCGAGTATTGTGGGGTCAATAGTGCATAGAATAGGTGCATTTCTGCTGTCTGGCTGACTTCACGTTACATCAGTGCCGTTCCTTTATTGCAGATTTAATTGTAGACAGCAGTGCTCATTACTCTGCTTGCAGTGTTTGGGGAGAATCAAGCAGATGAGCCTCCTCAGTTAAGACTCAATATCAAATTTCATGTCAAGAGAAGTCTTGCCAGCAGTTTGATTGATTGATGCCTAGGCTAAAGTTCAGATGCAGATAAATCAAGGTGGGTGTTGAAAGCAGCTCAGTTGGACGCGTACATCTGTAGCCGTTTCCAGAGCTGTTAATTAGTCCAAATTATCTCTGGAAATGGTGAGTAGCCAGTTATTGGGAGCCTAAACCTGTTGTTGAATGAAGGCTGAAATCTGTTTGAGCAGTTGTGCTTTCCTCCATTAGCAGAGCAATTGCACGTGTCTGCACTGGAAACCCCTATGGGTTTTGCTGTCCCAAATTTGTATTTGCCCAAAAAAAAAAAAAAAGATTGATCTAGGCCTGGTCTAAGTGAGGTTTTGCAGTGGGTTTCCTGGGTGGTTGATGTTCTTAATGTGACCTTGAATATTGTCATTTGAACTGTTGTCATTTCTGTGTTGGTGTAGCGCTCCGTTTTCTAGTGGTTAGGTGGTGGGAACGTACCTGGTGGGAGCTTGGGAGGGTATGTCGGTGACCAGAGATAGAGAAATGTGTGGCTGGTCTTAGTGTGTGTGGTCAAGTTGGTGACACTTTTTTTGTCTTTTTTTGTTTGTTTGTTTTCTTTAACATGGGAACCATTCTGTCTGTCCTGCTTGGGAAAAGGTCTAGAAGTTGGTGTGGTTTCTGTTGCAGTATATATGAGAAGGAATAACTGAGAGCTTTTTTTTTTTTTTTTTTTTTTGAAAGAGAGTTTATGGGCGGGAGTCCGTTCAGTTTGTTTTGGGTTGCAAGTTAAGCCAAGAGAGGAAGAAAATGAGTCTGGGGAAACCCTTTTTTATGGTAACATCTTTGGACCATATTTTCTTGTGGCCTCTGATCCAGCTCCACTGAAAGTAGTGGAGTGAATATTGTTCATCGTGCACGTTTTAGAGCTTTTGGCCAAGTATTGATTCTTTCAGAGCTGACAGGTATTTTGACATTCACAGAATTGCTCCTTAATGTACCTATAGCAAATGTGAGCTAGAGACAGAAATAGTAACCGCAGCCTCATGCGTTGTCCAGTTTTTGTTTCATGAACTCAAGATGGTGACCAGTTGGATAAAACTGTTTGTACAGTGAACAGCTCCTGCAAGGGTCCAGATGTGCTTGGGTCTCTGAGATTCTCTCATAGAAAAGGAAATCACGTGCATAATAGAAAATTTTGCCTTTCTCAGTCATCCCAATAAAAATGAAACCCAGACAAGTGACATCTTTTGCACTTAACATACCTTTTGCCATTGATGGCAAGAGTTATCATTAATGAAGGGTCAGATGCTCCAATCTGTCTGAACTGGCACAAAACAGAAGACGTTTTTGTGACCAGTCCCTGAGTCTGCATGTAAACATGGTAGATTTGATGCAGACTAGAGTACTAGTTAAAAAAGATGAGTAACTTCTCTATGGGCCAACACAAAAGATGCATTATCAGTGGGGAAAACCTATCTCTCGTTTTTGCCAAGTGACCCTGTAGAAATGTCCCTCAAGCTTTAGCACAGATCAGCTGGGGACCTGTGATGATGTAGCTGATACATACGGTACTGTGGGCCTGGTTCTGTGACTGGGACAATAGAAGTGCATTTCTGTCCCAGGGAGAATTAATGGAATTATCATAGCGCAATGTTTTCATTACTCTGGATTTGTCAGGGGGGGAACAGTTGTGCAGAACATCGTCTTCACCCTAATCCACGCTTGCAGACTTTAGTGCTCCGTCCAGAACTGGTTTCAGAGCGGTCCTGGTGGTTATGTCGTAGGCCAAGAGCCGTGAATGGGGGATTGACCCAGCCTGTGTCCACTCATGTCACAAGCGTGGGTGACTGGGTCAGGATTTTGCTGCCCTGTGGGGGACAGGAGTCACACTGAGGGCGCTGCCCTCTTCTCCGTGACTGCTGAGCAGCCACGTGCCATGCCCAAGGGCTTGCTCAGAGAGCTGCAAAACAGTATAAAGCAATTGAGGTTTGGGGGGTTTTCCCTAAATCACCACATTCTGAAGCAGCGAAGTTAAATGTTTGTTTGGGGGATTTTAATCATGTCTGTGCCCGTAAAGGTGAAAACTCTGCATGGGTCACTCGGTGGGGAGTGAAAAACACAAATTGTCTTGGGCAATTGTGCATGTGAAGATGCAGTACAAAACCTTCAGATTGCTGTGCCTAAAAGTAGATCTCGGCATTTCTCTTTAGGCATTTATTAGAGCTGGCATTATCTTGGAATTGAACAGCATTTAATAATGGTTAATTAAGACTGCTCAAAAATTCCTGGAGGAAAAGACAAATTGGGTTCTGGATGCTTGTAAAGGAGGAAGTTGCAATAAATGTAAAATATTGCCAGGTGCTCTATGAACTTAACTTTTTTCCTAGGATTGTCACAGATCCTTGTGACTGTATCCTGGCCCACACTAGTGCTGGGCACAGCAACTAGGTATAGATACCTCTGCAAAAATTCATAGCCATGCATCTGTGATGGGCATGTGGGTATTGGAAAAGATGAGCCTAAAAAGGGCCTGGAGTAAATAATGCTCGATAAGAGCTCCTGATTTGCGTGTTCCAGATATGCTGAAATAACTTGCATTTAGACAACTTCAGCTCCTTCCAGGCGTCTGCCATCACACACCCTGACAACATGCAGGTGCTGCAATCTGCTGGGCTTTGGAAGGTGGCAAATGTTAGTGGAAAGGGAAATTCAGGATGCACACTGTCACTGCCCTTGCTGTCCTTCAGCCACGCCCGAAGTCAGAGCTCTGCCAGGCCAAAGCAGGATCAGGCCCTTGGCGCAGTGTTTGCCCTGTCCCACAGGGCTGAGCTCAGCTCTGCCAAGCGCTTTGAGTGATGTTCGCTGGCGCCGTGCGCTGCTGCGCAGCGATGATGCTCCCCTCTCTGTGTGCGCAGGACCAGGGGAGGTTGTGAGGGACTGCCAGAGTTTGAGGGCTGTTTTCTCAAGAGTTATTACAAGTTCTTGCAATGTGAACCTCTAATGTTTTCAAAGACTCGGGCAGAAAGGACTTGCTAAACAGACTGTCCCTGTCATCTCCCAATTCATTGATTGCCTGGACCAAAGGTGGTGCTAAATCTGATCTTTGTCTGTAATATTTATATTTTGTTGGACTTTTTTTTTTTTTTAAGTGTTTGATAAACAGATGCAGTGTCCTCCTTACATGAGAAAATTAGTCCTAGCTTGGGACATGGCAAAACTCACTGGACCTTCAGAGTCCAGAATTGTTGCTTGTTAACATTTGAGCAGGCTTGCAGTGTTCTGGGGGGAGGTGGGAAAAGGGTACTCTATCTTCAAATGCTTGCAGACTGTAAGAATTGTGATTTTTTTGTTTGTTTGTTTGTATTTTGTTTACATTGCCTCTTATGCCCTAAGGAAAAATAAATTTTTGACCTTTTTAATTGTGATCCAGTTGGTTTATTTTGTTTTTTTCAATTTTTTCAGTACTGTTTTAATTCCACTTGTGTTTGTCAAACCACTGAATTTAGCTTTCCCAGAATAATTTACAGCTTATGTGTACATGCAATTGCAAATTTCAGCTTAGGCTTAAATGGATATAGGAGCTTCTCTCATCCCCTGGCCGTGAGTTGTGATTGTATGTTGTATTTTTGTCTCTTTTCTAACCCACAAAGTTTTATGGACTGCTCTCCTCTGCCCTCAAACATGAAGACCTTTTGTCTGTGTTGAGCAAGGTCTTAAGGTTTAAAATACTCTGTCAGGGTGTGTTTTGGAGAGGGACGTGGCACCAGATCCAAAGTAAGAAGAAAAGCGTCCTTTTAGATGAGTGGCCCTTTGGTTCTGTGATAAAATGATTGCTCTGCAAGTTGGGATGAGCCCTCAACACCTCTGTGTGCAGGCTGCAGAGCAGGCTGTGCTTGAACACGGGGCATTAAGGTCTGATCTTGCAAGGCTGCTGGGCCCTGCTGACTCCTCTTACCCGGCTTTGAAGGTGGGAGGCCCCGAATAGCTCAACAAGTCCAAGTTCTTTGTGCGAAGCAGCAGACAGGTGAAACTGAAGAGTTTCTCCTAATGGATCCCCCGCTCCTTACACAGGACATCTCTCGGGCATGCAGAGGGCAGTGGATTAGGGGATCTAATGGGGGAGTGGGTTGTAATAGGGGATGTAATAGTAAAGAGGAAATGAGGTGGATTTTTAGCGCTTCAGTCCCCAACTTGGCGATAGGAGCCCTGGCTATAGGAGGAAGTGTTGTCCACTTCCTCATTGTCTGCTAGCAGTTGGCAAATCTGTAGATAAAAAGGGTCATGCCTAGCGCCTGGCTTCCACCTTGGAAAGCAGGACTGCAGAGAGGTGCTGGTCCTCCCCAGCTTTTTGTTCCCGCAGCAGTGAACACATCCCTCATTTTAGCATGGGGCTGTGTTTTTGCCCCGTGATGTGGCACTTCACAAACATCCTGCAGAGAAATGAGTCTCTCCCAGGCCACAAGATGAGCCAGCTCTCATCGGAGGCACGGTGTTTGCTAACAGGGCCCATGAGATGTTCCTCTGCTCTGGCACATAGACAAGTGATGCAGGGGGAGTCCTGCTTGGGCACCCCAGCCCTTTGAAGGATGCCCGGAATTAGATCCGAGGCAGCACACAGTCCTCGGCATTTTAAGGCACAAACCCAGTGACAAGTATGCCTGGGAGCTGTGCCCCCACTTCCCCTGTGTGTAGAGTGAGCCAGCCAGCTTAGGGTTGCAAGGGTTTTTCTGGACTGGTGCAATCACCATGTACTGATGTATCCCCATGTATATTGTGACCCACTTAATTGCTCCCTTCATTCCTCATTTTTCTCTGACAGCCATCGCCAGAGCTGTGCTGCACTCACACATAAGTAGGACCGGAGAAATTTAGTCTATTTGTAGTATTTGTGAAAAGGCGTAAAATCAACCTTAGGACAAGTGGGAAGAAAAAAAAATAAAAATAAAGGGGGGAGAAACAAAAAAAAAAGCCATGAGAGGCTGTGTGCCGTGCCGGGTACGGAGCACCAGGTGGCGATGCTGGACCGGCTCTGCCGCTCCTGGACCACTTTGGCAGCATCCTCCCTCCCTGCCTCCCTCCCCCGACTCCTCCTCGCCGTGCCGCGGCTGGCCGCCGCCGGGGAAGCCCTGGGAAGCAGCGGGAGGGCTGCGATGGTGGGATGCCTTGTCGCTGGGGAAGGTCTGCCCTGCGCCATGCTTGGTCTTGGCGGAGAATAGCTTGGGAGCGATGGTGAACTTGCAGATCTGGTTTGGATTTGGTGAGCTGGCGGGTTGGGGCAGGGTGACTTCAGCCATGCTCAGCAGACGGGAGTGCAAAGCTCACTGGGGCTATTGCACATGGCAGCTGCGGGAGGGAATGAACAGGCTGGGGCTGTCGGAGGGGAAGCATAATGGTACCTGCCCTGCTCCCTCTTGCTGATGCCAGGGGAGGGGAGGGTCTGGGTTTAGTCCCAGTGTTAGCCCTTCACTTGTCCTAATACGTGTCAGTGCTTGGGCTCAGCGCATCTGGCAGGAGTTGTCTGGCAGGTCAGTGTCCCCAGTTTCTAGGGGCAGTCTGTGTCTGCAGGCTTGCCCTGTCCCAACAGCTAAGAGCTCCTCAGGGTGGTGGTGGAGAAAGCTGAGTTGCAGAAGTGGTTTCGCTTTACCTAGCCTGGCAAATTTTAGGCCCCTGGGGAGCTGTTAGAGTGGAATAGCTTCAGCTGGAGAGGCTGAGGACACCTCTCCTGGGATGTCCCTGCCCCTTGGCAGATGGAGCACCCACACTGAGGGAGAAGATGCCAACTCAAATATGTCCTGTTACAAGAGAGTGATCCAGCCAGCTTCCCACCTGCTAAACAGTTAAATGAAAGGATGAGGAGGAAATATCCACGGCTGTGTTATACATGTGTTGCTGAGCAAATCCCTGCAGCAGAGGAGCTATTGGGTTTCGGGGGAATTGGAATCACTCTGGAGAATGCAAATCCCCTTTGGGTCCCTGTGTCCCTTGCTATATGCTGAGGAAGCATCTGCATCTTGCCTCAGCATCTCCCTCGGCCAGACCACAGCTTGTCAGCGGGCCTGCTCGACAGGTTGCTCAGTTCAGGGCTGGGATCCTCTTGTCTGGTGTTGGGCTGTCACATCTTTACAGAGCTGTGGTGGGGACACCTGGCTATATTGCTAACGCTCTGCCTGATCTTCAGCCCCTTACCTGGCCCCTACCAGGCTGAGCAGCGTGGTCCTGAGTTTCCTCGCAGCACATGTTCTTTCTTGTGCTGGTGAGGTCTCTTTTGTGGTTACAGGCACTCAGGAGAAACTGTGCAAACAAGGCAATGAGAGGAAAGAAGCTGTGGCTTCTTTCAGGGGAGGGTGTGAAGAGGCTCAGGGGCTTAAGCTGCAGGAACATGGTTAGCCCTCGCTTTTACTTTTGTGGCTTCCTTTATTCCTTACGTGTGTATGGGGTCCATCAGGGAACCAGCTGTCAATACCCCCTCATCCTCAAGCGCTGAAGGAAAGCCTGAGCCCTCTCCATCCCGTTCCCCCCAAAGAAAGAGGCTCTCATGCCACCGTTGCTCTTACCTCAGCCTCTCGCCACGGTGCTGCTCATTGTCTTTTGCCACGCTTGTGGAAATGGTAAATACTCAGCTGTTCATGCTGCTGCAGAATACCTAAATCAACTTTATTCACAATCACAGTTATCCAATTTTTCACAATGAGTTATTCTTCTCTTTAAACAGAACACAAAACATCTTAAAGTAAAGCAATGAAATGCAAATGACACAAGAACACGGAGGTACGTGGGAACCTACACCAGTCAAACAAAACAAAAGGTTAGGATTGTTGTTACTGTTACTGCTTTTGCTGTTTTTTTTTCTCCTTGGAGAGAGCCTTGCTCTCCCCCTCCCTGCTCACAACCGGAGGCCAGCTGATGCCGGGAGCAGGACTTAACCCCAATTTTTGAGCTCAGATGCTGGGGGATGCTTTCAGCTTCTGCTAACTCCTAGAGTTTGGTCCACAGTAAAACAAACACAGTTATATATTAAAACACTCTGAATTTGAAAGGTGAAAAGAGAATTCACACCACTGCACTGGTACCCATGGATGGAGTTTCCTGAAAAATAAAATATACCCCTTTGCTTGCCCTGTATGGAGGGGAACCAGTCCCACTGGCGTGGTGAAGGCTCGGGAGGCTGCTTATTGCACGTTTCCCCACATCCACTGTTTCATCGACACCTTCTCTCCAAAATGTTTGCACTGGAGTTTGTCTAACTACTGAAACAGGCTCCCTGTGTCTGCCGGTCACGGCTCTGTCCTCGGGCAAGCTGGAGGCTGGCCGCATGCCTGTGGGCCGGCCGTGCTACTGGCATGGCTGCTGTGACCCCCCAGATTCGTGCCAACCCGGCCTCCTCCCACCCCTCAGTGAGGGGGTCCGGCCACAGGAGCCATGGCCCTCTGGGGCTTTCGACAGCCAGCCTGGAAGGCAGGGCAGGGCTGGGTTAGGGGTGTACGTGAGAGGTATGCAAAGAAATAACGTAAATCCCTGTAACCAGAATATCAGCATTCAAGTTAGTACTGCCCGCCAGGGCGGGCTGGGGGTGGCTGCAGACCCCCGTGGTAGGCTGCAGTGATGGCGGCGCCTTTAGAGAAAGGCTCTACAATGCGCTCTCCAGCTAGTAGCCTCTTTCATTTCCTCGAGAGGACGGGGCCAGGACATGTTTTTCCAGGCGCTCTCGGGAGCAGCCTCTGTGAGTGCTCCTTCACCTACCTGCTGCCTGGGGGGCACGATGCCCCCTGCAGCGAGCGGCTGGGTATATTAAATGCTTTTATCCCTGTGCCATGCTCTTCCCCCATGTCCTGTCAGTGGCCATATGCTGGGGCACAGGAAGAGGCTCGGCAGGAGGGGTGCAACTCCATGGCCTTCCCCAGCCTGGCGGGCAACATGGCGGCGCGAATGCCACTGCTGCTGTGCCCCAGCCCTGATCACCTCTCAGGGCCCAGACGCCGTCTCTTCCTCCCACACGGCCCTGGAAGGCAGCAGGATGGGGCCGGAGGGGAGACAGGCAGCCCCTGCTGCTGCGGAGCCACCCTGCCTGGGCCCAAGGGCTGGCAGCCCTGGGCCAGGCCAGCAGCCATGGCGGAGCAGGGGTTGTCACAGCAACCATGGGGGCGGCCATTGCAGGCGCCCACCATGGGGACAGCAGGGTTCCCAACTGGGGCAGGAGGGAAGGGGATTTAGTTAAATAAACGAAAGGAAACCAAACCCCTCAGGCTATTTTTTTTTTTCTTTTCCTTTCCTCTCTTCCTAACAGGTAAGGACAGCCATGTCCTGCCAGTGGGCTGGCTGTGAAGGGCTGAGTACCACCCGGCTGGTTTCGTCTTAAAGCACAGTGATAAAGTTACCAGTAAATGAAACCCGCAGACATGTGGGTTTTTACATTCTTCCCCAGTGGGGCTGGGGTTTTTGTTTCTTTTTTTCTTTTATTTTTCTCCCTCACAAGTGCTGTCTGGATGGTAGGGGGAGGAAAGGCGAGGGAGACACACCTCCCTCTCCCGCAGGCCCATGGGGGCAGAGATGCTGCCGAAGCCCTCGTGGAGACCATTCGGGACAAGCCACAGCAAATTGGGGCGGGGGGGGGGCAAGAGCCGCTCGTCATGCAACAGGATGGCGACAGGAGGTGGCTGGACGCTGCTGGGAGGGAGCCAGGCCAGTGCCAGTGTTGGCTGCCAGACCCACCATGAATGCCTCCGCCAGGGAACAGCGAGGGAGGAGTGGGGGACAGCCCTCGAGGGGCTGCCATGGGGCTGCTCCTCTGCCTGCGGACATGGGGTGGGTTTTGCTTCGCAAATCCTGGGTCCTTTTCTGCACTGGCCCCAGCCTTTCCGCTGTGAATGCTCTCACTGCACGTTGCTTGCTGGGTCAAAGCTTGCCTCGCTCCATCCTTTCTAAGGGGCTTCCTACGGTCAGGCTGGTTGTACATGGAAACATGTTGCTCGTTTCTCCTCTTCTGCGAAGCTGTCCTCTGCACGTGGGGTGTCTCCGGAAGGAGATGTGTAGCACTGAACCTTTAACTGCTTGCTGTCCCTGCTAAACGTTGGAGACTCCCCTCCGCTGTGCATGGTGTAGAAAAGGGATGATTGCACGAGCTGCGGGTTTTTTTGAGATAAAGTTTAAAATCCACAAGGCAGAGTAGTCCACCGCAACTTCCCTGACACACTGGAGTTCAGCCCCAGGGCTTGCTTGGAGGATCGAAGAGCAGCGTCTAAGCTTGTCTCATCTGTTGTCCATGGAAGAGGGGATGAGGGTGGTGGTGGGTGATGGTTTTTGAATCTCCTGGATGACGAATGGAGACCAAGACCTGTGTTGTTTCACGGCCTCCTCCCCACCTGCCCAGTCCCCACCACAGCATCTGCTGCTGCTCTAAGTGCTGCGGTATGTTTTGATGATATCTTTGATGGCCCGTCTGCAAATGGGGCAGCAAGCGTTGGCCATCTTCTTGAGCTTCAGCCCACACGAATAGCAGAGACACATGTGTCCACAGGAGTAAATGACCGTGTCTACCATGTTCTCGTAGCAAATGGTGCATTCATCTCCCCAGGGCCCTGCGACGGACGGGGACATGGGTGACTCAGGCAAGCTGATGGGAGAGTTGGGAGCTGTGCCTGAAACACAAAGAACAGGGTCACTCATGCTGCTTAAAAGGCTTCTTGACGTCCCAGGGTAATGTCTGCCCTGAGGCCAGCTACAGAGGGAGGAACCATGCCCTAGCAGAAATGGATGCTCCAGGACCAGGGGTCCTTCCTGTGACCTACCGTCCCACTCACTGAGCTCTGGTTCACATGCCAAGGCTCAGGGCAGCAGAAAGGCAGGATCTGCTGCCCACGCAGAGCAAACCAAAAAGCAGCTGTTCTCATGCAGCAGGGACAAAGAGCAGTTTCACATTTTCAAACTGCTGTCTAAACATTAACAAAGGAGGAAAAGTCAGGAGGGGCGGATCAAGCCATCTGCTTTGAAAAGGTAGAGGCCAGGTGGCACACGGTGGCAGCAGCTCCCAAGATAAGCAATGCTTCATCTGTAGGGCCAATCCAGGGATGGGGGATCACAATGCCTCCCTACAAATCACCCTGTGTGGATCCTCCAGGACAGGGGCGGGGTGGTACCCACATGGACAGCATCGAGCTCAGAGTGGGTACATTGCTTCGAGAGATATGAGGGGCTGCAGTAATTATGCTCGTGGCACACCTGTAATGAGGCTTCCCCAATGAAGCCAGATAAGGTAGCAAGATAATGAGAAAATTTCTATTTTTTCTTCCCCCAAAGCCCATTAAAATCTGAACATTTGCTGTCACCAGTGATTAGACTTGACACTAATAGGTACCTTCAGCAAAAAACACTCTTGGTTTGGACAACAATGACAAGGACTTGGTAAGTTACATATCCCACCATGAATGCCCTGGGATCATGCAGGTCTGTGGGGTTTTAAAAATGCTGCAGAAGAGCCTATCATTTTCTACTGCATGTACATTTATCTAAATCTCATTGGAATTCATTGGCATATTAGACATACCAATACTGCCTTTTTCTGAAGAGGGTACTGTAGGTGTGTGGAGAGGGAAGGGGGGCAGTAGGCATACCCATAACTCCAGTCTAAGCTGGCTTGCAACATGTCACTGCCACACAGCTCTCCAGAAGGAGCTGTGCGTCACAGGGCCACGCACATAACAGAAACTGCTGCCTCCCTTGGGACCTTTCATGATGAAAAGGGTTGGAGAAATATTGCTGTCTAGGCATCTAAGCAGCTTCCACGTAAAACAGACTGAAAATAGACTTTGCAGAGGCTCTCCCTTCCTCCCCGAGGGAGCTGACAGGAGACTCTGTTGATCATTGTGGTTTTAGAGTCCTTCTGCAAGACAAACCTGAGACCATGAAGGGAGGCAGTGCAGGAGGAGGCAGAGGGAGGCAAAGGAAAGGCAGAGGGGGGGATCCCACACTTACCACTGACAGAGCTGCAGAGGGGGCCAGAGCCACATGTAGACAATATGGGGTCAGAGACGCCGCTGCAGAGGACGGTGGGGGAACTGGGTGTCGAAGTGGGCGAGCTTGGTGTCGACAGCCCCAGCCGCTCGGCTAATATGGTGGAACCTGCACCACGAGAAAAGAAACCCACAGTTACTTTTAAAAATTGGGGCTGACGAGGCACTGGGGATATGTGGCAGGGGGTGCAGCTCTCAGCACTGGTCAGGATTTGTATCTCATCAGCATGAAATCTAGGGAAGAGATAAACAGGGAAAAAAACCCTTATATGCCTTTTTAAATGCTAGCAGCTGGCCCTGAAGAGAGATTGAGCTCCCACAGCCCCTGAAATTTGCTGGAGCTCCTTTAGGCATCATCATAAGCCTTTGTTTCTGCCCTTAAATGTGTCTCAAGTCATTAAGTGCAGTTGCTTTCCTTATGGTTTCATGCTCATATGCACCCTCAGCACTATATCCAGCGATGGGCTTGTAGCCAGTAGAGGACACAGCCTGCAGTAGGGTGGGCTGGACTCCAGCACAAGAACGTATCACCTTGTCAAAGCACTCTATGCTAACGCAGCGCAAAAACGCATCATCCCAGGCTCTGACAAATTCATGCAAAGTCACTCAAGGACTTCCCAGACACAAATAGGGATTGGCAATTGGGAAAAGTTAGCTCTGCGCACTGCTCTGCCTCTTTTGTAGGGTGGCCTCTGTCAGAGGCAGGGATAGCAGGTGAGCACAGAAATCTGGGTAAAAACCACTTCAGGCCAGCCAAGAGACAAGTCACCAAAATGCATTTGGCTCTGGGCTGAACAAGGACACCTCTCCCCTCCCAAACAGGAATGACTTCTCCACTCCCCGCATGTCTGGATGTGATGGCTCAACAGTGCAGAACCCCTTCAAGTCCCCTCTCCCCAGCTCCACTACCTCCTGCTCTCACTGCCCACCATCACCTCTGTGTTAGTGTGGTCTGCCAGAAAAGCCAGCTCTGCCCCGCAGCCTGCTTGGCACCCATCCTCCGTCTCAGCCTCTTTTCTTCTGCTGTTATAATAAGTATCTTAAAGCCCCTTCCAGAAGGGAAAAAAATGGGAATGCTTAAAACTCTAGCTGCTGCAAAGGTTTTGTAAGGAAATTTCATTGTTAACGATGCAGCCTGGTCTTCAGTAAGAGCGGTGAGACAGTGGCATACACGTGCATGAACCAAGGTATGGTTTCTTAGTGGTAAGAACTAGTTTGCCTATGGTTTTAAAGTTAAAGTTTCTAGTTCCCCAGCTGAGAAGGCAACCAGGGTAACTCCAAATCAGAACTAAAATGCTAAGACTTCTTCATGTTACCATATAAGGAGCTGAGAGACACAGAGGGTTTGGATCCGCAGCGTCCTCGATGAGTCGGAGGCTGCTCTCCAGAGAGAAAGCAGCAGTAGGAGGCCAGGAAAACCCTGTGCACCAGAAAGGTCCTTCAGTTCCTATTTGCAGGGAGGCTACTGAGCCAAGGAGGACCAAACCTGGGAAGCAGGGACTCCAACTGCCAGCTGTGGATTGTGCAAAAAAAGCAAAAGCACAGCAGCAGCCGATGCCAGATTCTCCTGCCCTTTTTAGCAGAATAAGACTGAGCAGTTTAAGTGTGGCACGGGAACTGAGGGGGGGGTCATGTTTGGGTCAAAATCTCTTCTGAGGACTGCATACGGGAGAAGCAGCAATTCACTTCAGCCTTCAGTCCCCTCAGTTTTACCCCTCTTCAAATGAGGAGAGCTTTGCTCACAGGCAAAATCTGAAGTTGAATTAGCCTCTATAAAGGGCTTTGGGGCTCTCACACTTGAGATGCTGTAGAGAGGCACCTCCTTTATCACACAGATGGGAGCTGAGGCTGGAGTTTAGCTCAGTAAATACGCAAAGAGAATGATACAGCCTCTAATGGCAGCCACTAGCAATGGTCCTTCCCCTCCAATCTGACAGATGACCGTAGCAGAAAACTTGCCCTGTGGGTAGCACACACTGTAAACAGGCCCAGCAGGGGCACAGATTTCAGCTCATTCACTGCACACAGAACAAATACAAACACTGAGCAGCTGAACAAGTTTTTCAAGCCTTCCCTCTCCTCCCTCCAGCCTGGAGACATTGCTTCCATTAGCCACATACTGCATTTCTAACACCAACCTGGTCATTTCATTAAATGCAAAATAAAGACTATTAAGAGCATCTTTTTCCAGGCTAATAAGAGAATTTGGAGGTGCCCCAAGTGTCACAGAGTATGAGCTGATGAAGCATGCTGGCAGCAGTGCAAATGGCCTTTCCACAGTGCAAGGGAGAGCTCATCACTGCAGAAACCACAATCTTCTCTGGTCCAAAAAGGCCTTACCCAAGACCCAAGGGCCAGCACACACCTTCCCAGTTCTTTCTCCTAACACAAGAGGCAGCTCTTGACTTCTCTCCAGCGTAAGCACAGCGCTTTGTTTAAGACAATCTGCGTTCCCCACCAGACAAGACACACTTCTCCCTTGGTGACAGAATAATCAACATAAGACACATTACTCACACTGTTAATATATTGCTGGATGGTGTGCAGATACCATGACAAGGAGCATGGAATGAGATCACGTGCAGGGTGGAATGAGTGTGGCCAGCTTGGCTTAACTAAAACCAGATATACGTGCTCAAGGCCAAACATGTTCTTTGTGTGCTCAGAGCTTCCAAGACCTAGCTTTCAAATCATGATTTTAAAACATTAAATAATTCTAAATAAATCAATTTAAATAATCATTTAGAAACATTCTTCCTCTCTGTAAAGCGCACAGATAAATTGTCTCTGCTGCTAACTTGTCTCATGCTTGATCTCAAACACACTGGAATCACCTTTAAATGGATTTTGAATCAATTCCATTTGCTGTTTTATCTTTGCAAAGTCCAATTATTAGCAAAATCCAATGCAGATTGACTCCTTCTCTGTACTTCTGTCATCACTCTGGGAGAGGTGCAAATAAACAAACCTGTATGTCCACCCACAAAAGGAAAGAGAGTATTATACTTTCAGTAGAAAAGAGTATTACCATGGAATGTACAGACAACATCATGCCAGGAAAGGCTGCTAGTACGCTAAAGGTTTGTAATTCAAAATGGTCTTGCCAAATTGGAAATAGGATCAGAAATAAATGGGATGGTATTCAATACAATCAAATGCAAAATGCAGCACTTAAGCAGAGATAATCAACTACCCAAATACAGGACAGGGAATTAGTCCATTCAATTACAAATACAGCTGTCCTACAGAAAAAGGCCTGGAGATTGCTGGAGGTCACCAGCTGATCATAAATCAACAATGCCGTCCTCTTATGAAAAGGTTGCGCCAATCCAGGGTCATATGAGGCTGGTTAAGGACTGGAGCAGGAGCCTGGAGGCACTGTGGTTTCTCTGTCCCTGGAAATACTCAAACCTTGACTGGACATGGTCTTGTGCTAACTTGGAAGTTAGCTCTGCTTTGAGCAGGAGGTTGGATTAGATAATTCCCAGGGGTCCCTTCCGACCTAAAATGTTGTATGGTTCTATGATTTTAAGATGGCAACATTTTTCACAGGCTGCTAAAAGGACAGAAGAAACAATCTGTTCTTCATCAAAGTTTGGATAAGACAAGAAATCATGGGTTCAGACTCCTAAGGTATTCAGGTTAGACATTATGGAGATAGTGAAGCACTGTAAAGCAATCAGATTTCCCAGAGAGACTATGGCATCTTCACTATTGGAGCTCTTTAAGAACAGGAAGGTGAAGTAGGTAGTCTCTTGGAATCCCATCCAGAATTTCTGATTTTTATGAGAGTAGTTATCTGTATCCATAATTGCCCTTTTATAGAATGTCCTAACTGTGACCAAAATACAGCAGCTGTGGCCCTCAGAGATGCTTTTGGCTCTCTGTGTCTATTGTGGTGAACAGGGTGGTTTCCCAGAACACTGCAATTCACTCTCAGGGGATATCTCCTGAAGCTGTCCCAACTTTTAAGCAGACCTCTTTTTGCTCATCTCTCTTAACGGCAGCTGTCTGGGGAGAGCTGTGCCGCTGAAGGATTTATGTTGGTAAGAAGGCCAGATACAATGTCAATACTCCTTAAAAATAAGAAAATTTTCAACTAACTCTCCCCCTTAATTCATTTATAGAAATATTATTTCTACATTTCTTTCTCATAACAAAGTGATTATGTTGACCTGCTTATTACTCTGTAGACCCCAGAAAGAGAATTGGAAAACAACCACAACAAAAAAAAAAACAGGTGGGAAGAACAATGTGCTGTCTGTATTCTCCTTCTGAGCACGCTCAGGGGCATGTGCTATGATGCAAGTAAATCCCCAGGGCATCCCTGTGGCCTAGAGCAGGGAGTAGCTGCCACAAATCTGTTCTGCAGCTATTCCCACCCCATTGCTAGCAAGCAGTATATTAAGACTCCCAGACTCAAAGTACAGCTGAGATGGAGAGAAAAGTAAAGTAATGCCAAAGAGCATGTTCCTTCCTTATTACTGTTGACTTTGGATCACTGAAGGCTGGGAAACTACCAGTTTAAGGTGTTCATAACGCATTTCTTAATCTGCTATCTATTCCTGAGAGAGGTGATAGAGAGGCAGGGCCATTCCTGGCACTCAAAGAGTGTCTGGCAACAGGCTGAATTCCATCAGATTATGAAAAACATCCATCAGCCACTGAAAGGTACCCAGTAACTTCTTGGGATTTGACCAGGGCATTCCTCATACTGTCCCAGTGTGGGGAGGTGTGTTCATGTTCACAAGGAGACAAAAGTAAGACTCTACCCATTTTACTAACTCTCTGTCTCCCTCTCTTATCCCTTTCCCCCTCAAAATTCAATTCAACATTATATAGTCCCATTGCACTGTTTCAGATCTTAACCCAAAAGGCCTGCAAGCACGTTTCCATCAGAGCACTGGGACTGTGCTTGTGGAAGCCTTGCAGAAACCAGGCTCCACAGGCTGAAAATGTCTTTCTGCTTTGAAGTGTAAATGTGGTATTGCATAGTCTGGAGACTTTGCTTTTAAGGAAGAAAAGAAACAAATGAGCAATACCTAGTGTTTGCTGACTACGAACAGGAATAAATACTACTCCCCCCAGAATGCTTTCTGGCAATACCAAACACCACCTCAGGTGGTTCACTCACCTCCTGCTATTTGCATTACCTGTCTAGGCTCTTAATGACTATATCATAAGCATTATAAAAATAATGTATAACCACTCAGCCTGCACTCCAGAGCTATCCTCTTTTTTCCCCCTTTGAACCCATCCAACTTAAACTTTGTTTTTCCTGGCCTACAGGATGCTGTCAGTAAATGACCACTACTGTCCAACTCACAGCTCACATAGTTTGATCATCACCTTTTTAATGGGCTTTCCTTGCCCATACCCATCTTAAGGACTATGCCAGGATCTTAACTAAACATTGCACCTAAAAGGCAAAATACGGGAGCCTCCTGACGTAGTTTCTAAGGAAGGTAGAGTCTTATGCAACATACTGACTTGCCCATATGCTGCGTATCATGTGGAGCACATTGACAGCCCCTTCTCTTTTTGTAACACATTTGCTGCATAAACGGGACAGCTAATAAAGATCAGGTAATTACCAATAGTAATCACAGCTTTTCAGTGTTGTTCCATCCATCCGCAGGTCCCAGAGCTTCCAGCACACAGTGGAAAAGGTTAGAACAGCTGCTGAAATCTGGCTGCAGCCTTCTACTGGCATGTTTAAGGGTGCTCAAGAGAGCTGTGCACTTCTCATACATTTTAGTCCAGTGAGCACTGGGCACCTGACAGTCATAGTCATTTAGATGCCTTTCAAAATTCTCAACGTGATTTCCCATTGTTAGGAGCCAGATTTTTAAGCCTGTCGGTTACAGTAATTCCCCTATCTCAAAAACTGCTCAATATCCATTATCACATTTAACACTCTCAATGTATCAGGGCCATTGATTTTGTTATCTAAATAGGATCAAAGTTCTTTCAAAAAGCCGGCACAATTGTGGCTATTGAGCTCATGTGAACATCTGCCTATGGAGGTCCGTCCCATAACACGCGGGCTCCTGCAGTGCGAGTGAGTCATGATGTTACTGAGACTGGATATTAGAGCAATTTAACCCTGTGAAGAGTCACATCTTTGCTTAATCTTACCTACTACAGATCTTTGGCTTTATAGTGACCACTAGTATGTGAACACCCTTCATAAATAACCATGTGCAACACTGGTAGGACTGGGACCTCAATTTTGGTCCTTACTATTATTTTGCTGGAAAATCTCCTACATTGATCTTTTTTTTCTGCTCATGGATGTAGCTTGTGTAGAACTTTCCCACTTTATTTTTTCCTCTCTTCATCCTCCCATTTCAGAAAAAGGTAGAGAGATACTTTTAACTATTAGAGAATGCAGACTGGAGGAATTACACAGCTCTTTATTTCACATATTACAAGAGCAAAAGCCCATATTGAAGATGCAGTGGGGAACCTGGAACAGTACACTAAACGTTATTCTCTTGACCTTGCAATCTAGTGGCAACACACAGTGTACTGAGATCTCCTGGGTACTTTCCTCTGTCTTCTCCCAGGAAGAAAGATGAAGTTTCTTTCTTTGGGCGTTGCCCAGGCAGATGTCAGGCTAACACCTCTCCCTTCACACTGATACTAGAAACCTTAGTATTCCATCAGTGGCACATCCACTAAAAGGTAGGGTTTACCAAGACAAGCTTTGCAAGAGCTAAATCCTTCCATGTTTTATTTCAGTAGCTGGTTTTCACTAATGCAAATGTTCCATCAGGTGTAGGGAGAGCTGCAAATACCAAACACAGTTTCAGCAAGACAGTTTCAATACTAAAACGACAGCCCTACCCACAGCATGTTCTCCGCTCCAAAGAGCAGCCATATACATTTCTGCACATTATCACATTTTCTTGCCTCCAGCCAAGGCTGCAGGAGAGCTATTCTGTCCCCCAGGGCCACTCAGGTCTTGCCCAACAGGGGCTTTTGAATCCATCATGTTAAAACAGAGGAACAAAGCACCTGTTGCTGCCTGGGCACATGGTAGTTAAAGATCAACAATAATGTCAGGGAAGGATGTAAGCATATCCATCACTTCTGAATGCTATAAAATACATGTATTTACACAGCCATTTGTTACGTTCCCATGGCGATGGGAACAATACTGCATTGACCAGAAACCAGAGCTTCCTTCCCCTTGGGCTCAATGTTTTTTGGCCAGCCATGCTCTCAGAGCCCAGTCTCTATGCTGCAACTCATCTCTGCCTCTCAGGTGACCAACATCAGTTGATAATCCATGGGGTTTTTTGCATTCAACTATTTCCTGGGGGATTTTAAAACTGTTCCGAACAGAACAATATTACATTTTGTTCTTTACAAGCCCATGAAAACATAAGGGATTTTGCATTATGCTATAGAAATGTCTGGAAATAGGTCAAAAAGCAGCCTGGCAGATTTTGCATGCAAAACCATAAGGCCTGTATTTGCAGATGGGTGTCAGACAACCACTGTTCAGGGAAGTAAAAGTTAGATCCAAACCATATGGAGAACAACAGTTCAGACTTTCATGTGGGTCCGAAGTGTACATTATGGCTTCACTGGAGCATTGCTGTTTGCTGTGTCCAGAAGGGCAGCAGGGCACCAGCACATCTGTTACCCTCCTGCAGTCATATGCACACTCCAGTTAAGCAGGAGAAATATGAAAGCTTCAGACACCATAGAAGTTTTTGATCCAGCAACTCTCACAGCCCAAGCCCAATGTGCTGTCTGAAAGCAAAGAGCACACAGCGAACTTACAAGGTATCTTTCCTGGCCTCATAGATGAAGTTCAGCAGCTGCTCAGCACTTCACCCAGCAAAATCCAGAGGGCACGGACACCATGCAATGACCATCTAGCTGAACTGAAGTGAAAGAACCTCTAATGGGGCTCCATCTCTTCACCCTGAGAAATACTAGACCAAGAAAGCACCCAGACAGCTACTTAGATCAGTAAGAGGTCAACAAAGAAGCCTGGATTGAGTAGCTGAACCGCATGAAAAATGAGTTGGAGCTTTCATCTTGTTTAAGAAAAACAAACCTAAAAGCCCTCTAAAAGATCACAGATATTAATTGCCCCAACCAAAAATGCTTCTGTTCATAACAGCACCTTTTTCAGCTCCATCTCAAAAAGGCCATTTGGCTCAGAATGTCTGGGAAACCACAGCAAAAGTGGTTCTGTGAGCAAAAGGCAAACTGCTGCCCAACCCAGCACCTCCAAGCTCTGTGCTTCTCCAGGAGGGACGTGTATAAATAGGGTGGCAGACGCATACAGGAAACAAATACTTTCACTTTTCTTGGCCAGCACTGCTCTAAATTTCTGTGGGACACTGCTGGATGAAAAGGCATCTGACAAAGAAGGAAAAGAAAGAGTTTAGTCTGCCATGTCACTCTCACAGTAGCCAGAATAACTAACTCATGCCAGTGTTAGTTCAAAGAATAGGCAGATTTTATCTGTCCTGACAGACAAGTTGCAATTCAAACAGGCTGGTATATGATCCCATATCCTGTATATTCGCTGTAGGCAGTCAAAGGCATTATAAGATAAGGGAGATCTATACATCACTGACTATGAACATCTCACTGCAGCCAGAGATAGTTTATTATCCTAGTGATGATAATCATTTCTGCTCTCGTGGAGGAGAGCGTACAGAGGACAAGACATTTACAAGCACTGTGGCTTTCGCTTAGAGAAGGTCCGCTTGCTTTACCCAGCCTTTCCCCAGATGCTGGCTGATACCTCCGTACACAGGCTAATGCTCACTGACTTACCCGTGGCAAGTCTCGGTTAATTATGATGTGTCATGTGTGATGAGATCTTTAGCTGGATGGTACAAAGGTGCTACAAGCAGGTGTTAACTCTGACATTGCTGACACTGACCACAAGGGACCAACATTTGACTGCATCAATTCTCCGTGTGCAGTTTTCCAAGGCACAAGTTGTTAAGCAACCTGTCCTCTCTAACACAACAGCTTCCCTTTGTGCTCATTCTCCTTTAAAACAATGAATATAAAACAGGACGTGAACGGAGAGCCCTGTGCAGTGCTAGAATCAAGCCCAGAAGTTACAGACACTGTAATGTTCTTGTGCAGCTCTTACAACTTCACATCAATAATGTGTACTTCACTTGCAATGAAAGATAACCATGCGTGATAGGAGGGTTTATGAAGCGGCATCAATTAACATAAGTGAATTCCTTTTCAAGAGGCACTGAATATTAACTCTCTTCCTCCCCCTAGTCTCTAACGCCATAAAATACCACGTACCCTGCAGCGCACAGGAACTACAGGCAGCTAAGTGCTACACAACACAGGCCTGTTAGATCCCAATCAGCTTAATGAGTCCATTTTCCATACAAGTGGGAAATGTTTCCAAAATAAAAAAAAACCATGGACGATAAAACTCCGAGGCACTTCTAACTGAACGCTTGTAAAGGAAGCAAATCATTATATGCATTTCTGTGCAACACTGTTATGCATTTATCGGGTTTCTCTTGTGCTGTATTTAACTCAGCAATTTCCATGTCACTGGAATGAACCAAGGCAGAAAAGGATCAAGTTCCCAAATGGGTAACCTACTGGTCACGTCTGAGATCAGAGATGAGGGTGTGTGATTTACTACTGCAAAGAACTAGCCAGCTTCTCTCAAACAGGAGAAGTTTATAAATTATGAACAAATTTATAAATTATAAGCAAATTTATAAATTTGGCTGGAGAACCAAAATCCTGGATTCTCCCTGCCTGCGTGAGAGCCTTTTCGACAAACTGTACCTGCTGTCTGCACCATGGGCAGTGTATATAACAACTGCACACACCAACGCTCATTTAAATGTTTTGCATGCTTGCTGCAGTTAATTGTATGTGCAAAGTAAGTATATAATTGCACCCAGAGTGGAGAACTTTTTTGGAAGAGACAGGTGCTCTGCCATGGGATGCTGGAGTCCTGGGACAGTCTGGGAGCAACTGGCCAGCTCTTCCTTCCTCCCCTCCCCAGTTTTGAGCCCATTGACCAATTTCAAGAAAGTCTGAAAGAATGATGGAAACCTCAGCAACAACTGTTTTCTAAATATCTTGCAATGGGCAGCTAAGTAGGAGGCCCAACTCAATGCTCTCAGTAACGGAGGCAGGAGAGCTTAGCCCACACACACTCAGCATTTATCCAGCATGGATGTGAATACACACTTACCCACACCAAATGCTGGCTCTTGGGTTGTTTTTTTCAGACCTAATGCTGGCTCTTGGCCAGCGTTAGGAGACATCCAGAGAGCTGCAATATTGTGCAGCTGTTCTGGTGGGCTGGAGTTATTGAAGTGCATGGATAGAAAGGACACAGATAAGTTGGCAACTCAGCTTCATTAGTATGGCTGTTGATGGAACACGTTATTTCATTGCTCAAAAGAAAACTTCAATATTACTGGAACGGATGAAATTCACAAGGGAAACCACACTAAAAAAACCAAAGGAGACGAAGGAAGATGTTTTACATGCTGGTGATTCACTCTGAGACAAAAGAAAAGTAAAGAATATCCCCAACCATTTGGATCCCCAAATACTAAATATATAAACTTATTTCTGTGATAGCTCCTCCAGACATGAGTCATACATTTTAAAACCTTATGGGGTCGATCAATTTAACTTCATAAATGAATTACACCTCCAAAACCAGACCAAAACCAGACCAATGTATCCAGACTGGCTCATTTCAATCTTTCAGAGCTGTCGATAAAACTGTGTGTGAGCTGAAATGCTTACCAGCAAAAGCTGAAACTAATAAATCAAATTTAATAGGCTGGTTTTGTCAACTGTACAGGAATAATGCCTGAAAAAAACCAACCCAAGCCTGAACTAATGGAATTCCTAAAGGATATGCAAAGACTTTCATTTCTACATGCCTAATGTTCTGGATTTCTGTTCAGTTGTCCTATGCGCATAACCCACAGAATTTCTGAATTAAGACCAGCACTTTACACATAAAATATTTAGAAAGGCTTCCAATCCTGACAAAAAGATCTATTGCCTCCCTCAATAGCTGGTTCCTGGAGTTAATTACCCTCACTTATGTTTAATTTAAATTTGTGTCCCTTCATTTTGCAGCAGCTTGGTATTTTTTATGCTATTATCTGCTACATTAAAGTGCCCTGCACTTTCATTTATCTTCCCTCCATGTGGTCAAGTTGCCTTTTAACCTTTTCTTTGCAACAAATTGACATCCTTCTACCTCCCCCTACAGATGACTGTGGCCTCTATAGGCTACAGAGGTGCTTGGGTTTCATTTGCTTTCCTTTTGCTGGGGTGACATAAAGAAAAATAGTGTTTCCAACCTTGTCTTTATTTTCCGCTTTTTTGTTTCTCCTACAGCAAATATATTGCCAGTATATGATGCCAGATTGACAAGATGGAAACAGAAGTCAGAATTCTTTACTATCAAACCAACCCCACACTGCCCTCCTGTCCTATAGAGTTCTGTAAGACCATCAGCCTGGGTAGAGATGGTCTCCCCTGATATTTACATTAGGAAATAAATGTTGTATCCCCAACACTGTGGAGTAACTGTGGTCAGCAAATGTCAGCTTCTGTGGCAAAGCCACAAGCGAGGAGAGACCTGACGTTGGTCCCGCTCTGGGTCAGGACCAAATAACTAATTGCAAGGCATGAAATGTAGTATCCAACAATCAATACCCTGAGCCATCTTGCTCTCCAAGTCAAAAATAAACCTTTTCCAGGTGCAAGAGCGGCATTGCTGCTCTCCACCTTCTCCATCCTCCAAATGAAACAGAAAAGCTGGAGAGGAAGCAAACCCAGCAACTTTCATTTAATTTTATAGTCGGCTGTAGCGCTGATGTTCCCTTAACACTGCATAACATTGCTTTGATTAATCTAATAATGGTATGCCCCCAGAAATAGAATGACATCTGCTATTTAAGATAGGCTTGGTACAATTATGCCTCTTGCAGTGTATGTGTCTCATTTCTTTCAAGGATATGGAACTTCACTTTTTCCATTAAAACTAGAAAAAGATGACTATAAACATGTCTTCTCCTGTGATATAAAGCTCAAACTACAAAAGACAGATCACACAAAATTACTCTTGTTTGCATTCTGAAGATGGAGCTTGTCATTAGAAAGATGAACACTTTATATTCTTCTTACATTTTCTAATATTATAATGACAGAAATTATGGCAAGCACCATAATCTGTTCTGCTGCAGTGCAAACAGTGCACATCACCTCCCTAATAACATTGCAAAAGCTAGCAAGGGGAGTTCATTATTTTCTTTGCCTTCTGTCAGAATATTGCTGAGCCATATAATTACTGCAGTTGCAGAGATGTGCAGTGCTGGGATAGCATCAGTGCTCTTCTCTGGGCAGCTGCACTGTACTGATACCGTACTGATGCTGGGACTGGAACTGTATTGCTCCCCGCATTGTTATACTGGAAACATAGTTCTGAAAAGCTCTATTTGTATTTTAATACCTGTTAAAGATTATAGGCAAGCTCCAATTTCATAGCTTTTAACTGGGAGATAGCAGCTTGCTGCCCAAGCTGGCATAGATAAAGCTGTACACTCAGCAGGGTCCTACCCCTTCCTTGAGAGAAGCAAGGTCAGCAAGTCCGGTTCTTTTCACTCACATCTCACTTAAGAACAATAACCCATTTTCAGCTTCTCCTCCAGTGATGGAGGCCAGAAAAGTCTGTTATGTGGTCACAAATACAGGTAGTGAGGAGTTTTCCAACTCAGCAGATTTCATGTCATGGAGCCAAACACAGATTTATCTAAAACATGCCCTGGGAGTGTACAGGTTTTGGCTGAACTTGTGAGCAGGAAGGGAGGACATACACAGGGACTAGGAAATTAATTGCTTAGCAGGAGGTTTGCCCAGGATGCAGAAGGCCTGTGTTCAAGCCCATGTTCTGTTGAATTCTGTATGAGGACATAATTCTGTCCTTCCAGTGAGACACATCCTCTCTGCCCTGTTTCAGGACCTACTGCAAACAGACTATTCACTTTGTGCAAAAACTCCCAGAATTAGTGATCTCATATGAAAAGAAGCACTGATGATGACTTAGTTTTACCAGCAGCTCAATGACCTGAGGATGTTTTTCTTCTAACGTATACAGGAGCATTTAATCTCTTACTTTACTAGGATCTGTTTGACTTCACCTACCATTATCACAATGACGGGTTGGTGGAGAGCAGAGCCAGCCATGGATTACGTACAGTATGCACAACAAATGTAATCAGGCTGAATTATCAGGGATTGAGTCTTGGGCTCCTGGAAATAAATTGTAGTATTACATTTGTCATCTGTGAGCCTTTAACAGCCACAAAACACTCACAGCATAGGCCTATGGTCAACTTTAAGCAAATTATATGGGGCACTTCAGACTGTGATTAAGGTGAACTGGACCCTGCAGAGAGATATGCGTGTTCGCCACAATTTATCTTCAAAGACTGTCTATAAATCCTAAAAAAAAGGAGGCATTTGTTGGCTTTTGGTTTTGGTTTCGTTCGGTTTTTTTTTTCCATGTTGGGTAGGAGAAGCATTTTAATAGACTCATAGAGTCATGGAATCATTTAAGTTGGAAAAGACCTTTCAGGTCATCGAGTCCAACCGTTAATGTAACACTGCCAAGTCCACCACTAAACCATGTCCCTAAGCACCACCTCTACGCATCTTTTAAATACCTCCAGGGATGGGGACTCAACCACTTCCCCGGGCAGCCTGTTCCAGTGCCTGACTACCCTTTCCGTGAAGAAATTTTTCCTAATATCCAGTCATCTAAACCTCCCTTGGCATGACTTGAGGCCATCTCCTCTAGTCCTATCGCTTGTTACTAGGGAGAAGAGACCAACCCCCACCTCGCTACAACCTCCTTTCAGGTAGTTGTAGAGAGCAATAAGGTCTCTTCTCCAGGCTAAACAACCCCAGCTCCCTCAGCCGCTCCTCATAAGACTTGTGCTCTAGACCCTTCACCAGCTTCGTTGGCCTTCTCTGGACACACTCCAGCACCTCGATGTCCTTCTTGTAGTGAAGGGCCCAACACTGAACACAGTACTCGAGGTGCGGCCTCACCAGTGCCCAGTACAGGGGGACGATCACTTCCCTGGTCCTGCTGGCCACGCTGTTTCTGATGTAAGCCAGGATGCCATTGGCCCTCTTGGCCACCTGAGCACACTGCTGGCTCGTATTCAGCCAGCTGTCGACCAACACCCCCAGGTCCTTTTCCACCAGACAGCTCTCCAGCCACTCTTCCCCACACCTGCAGCATTGCATGGGGTTGTTGTGACCCAAGTGCAGGACCCAGCACTGAGCCTTGTTGAACCTCATGCAGTTGGCCCCAGCCCATCGATCCAGCCTGTCCAGGTCCCTCTGTAGGGCCTTCCTACCCTCCAGCAGATCAACACTCCTGCCCAACTTGGTGTCGTCTGCAAACTTACTGAGGGTGCGCTCGATCCCCTCGTCCGGATCATTGATAAAGATATTGAACAGAACTGGCCCCAGTACTGAGCCCTGGGGAACACCGCTTGTGACCGGCTGCTAACTGGATTTAACTGGATTTAACTCCATTCACCACAACCCTTTGGGCTTGGCCATCCAGCCAGTTTTTTACCTGGTGAGGATTTCAAGCAAAAAGCAATATAAGTATACTTAAAGTTATATGAATATAACAGTATAAATATGAAAGGAGCATTTTTAAATCATCTCCAGTTAGAGAAGTATCAGGCATTATATCATGTTCTCAGAATTCATCATTTACTTTCTGACACTGACACCAGCAGAACCACGATACGGCACAAATTCATGGCCAAACACATCCTACACTTGTGTTCAATACACACACACAAAAAGAAATCAATTTGATGCTGAGCAGGGATTCCTCTCTGCTTGCTAGCCTGCCTCTCACATACAAGCCTGGGGAAAGCAAAGGGACCGCTCTTTTTGGGAATCGGTCATGCCAGATAGCTAACACACAGAAAAGGGAATCAGATCTCATTTTTCCTGCCAGCTATGCCCTATATTAGCCCAGCCCAAAGCACCTCTCCTCCCCCTTTCTTGCTTCTCCTAGGTCAGTGGTGACTCATCTGTACTTTAATGGAGGTCTCTGAGGCTTATTTCATTACCTAAAAAGAGCTTTGAGACCATCAAGTGAAGGATGCAAGAGAAGTGCAAAGAGGTAATTCTTGTAACTCATATCCACATGCTACGTATGTACCTCTGTGTATTTTTTTTTCCCTTTTATAAAAACAGAATTTGTACCTGATCCTAGAGCAGGGAGGGAGCCATTCATTCCCTCCACCCTTTCCCCGCGATGCATCCCACCTTGCTGTTTTGCCTGTGAGGTTTGAAAAAGGGGGTCTGACATACCCAACAGTCGAATTTGCGTGACCGCGCCATGTAAAACGAAGAACATCCAGAGGGGCTGGGAACAGTCCACGCAGACCTGCATGCCAGTGCCAGCACCGTTGTGACTCAAGTGCAGCTCACCATCCGAATTCACCATAAATCCCAGGATGTCTCCGCTCTGGAGGGGCACGACGACTCGGCAGATGGCCCAGAATTCCTTTCGGTCAACCAAGGACTCAGGGTTATAGGGGAGGTCACTGGGGCGCAAGGTGCTGGGGTCGCAAGATGTCACCCCGTAGGACAGCGTCCCCGTGCGCACGGCGTTGGACTTGTTGATTTTGACAAAAATGGTTTCGTTGATCCGAAGAGGTCTGCTGGTGAAAACCAAAGTCCTCTCCTCCCGGGCGTGCTCCAGACGGGCCACAGTTTGGTCATCGAGGATTTTGACGTGGGGTCCCCGGAGGTGGTGGAAGCGGAGGTCGCTCTCCAGCTGGGAGGGGAGGAGGTGGGAGTGCTGGGAGTTGAGGGAGTTCTGCGGGATGGGACACGTGGTGGCCGTCACGTGGAAGGTCTCCTCCTGCAGGTTGAGGTCGCACAGGCTGACCGAGAGGCGCGTGTCCTCTGTCTCCCGCCGCAGCGAGGGCCGGCGGATGGCGGTGAAGGAGCGAGGCCGCAGGCAGTCGGGAGGAATGATTTCACTGTCTGCGGAGAGAGAGAAAACAAAAAAGGGGTCACTGCAGAGAAAATGAAAATGTCCAGGAGTTTGCAAATTGCTGTTGGTTTGATTTATAAGTTTAAAAGGGAAAATAAGAGACCTGCTGCCATTAATAAATTTTCCCCTTTAAAATATGGTAGCAGAGTATCATAAAATGCATTTGCAATCGATTGTTGTGCTCTCCCCACCAGCATCACTGTTTTCAGCTTCTGAGCAGGCAGACTCAAAATCGATGGAAAGAATTGACCAGGGGAGGATCTCCTTGGAGAGGGGAAGCAGAGGGTAAATATCTGAAATACACCCTGAACATACCAATCAATATTTATACAGGCTCTGAGTTTTCACGCCCTCTTTATTGTCTACAGTAATTCTCACAGATCTAGGAAATAAATCTCCAACTACACATTTTTTTATTTTAAAACAAATGCTATGTTCAGTTCTAATTTATTTATCATCATATGAAATTTAATTAATATTCCTGAATATAATTAATCATTAGTGTTCTGGTGCTCACTGCAAACCAGTACAGATATGGATTTCACAGTGCAGAACTTAGGAATATGCAGTTTTCTATGAATAACATACAATCACTTATTAGCTGCAAGCCAAATAATTAAAAATCAAATCCACGGATATGTAACAAAGAAAGATGATGCTTACACATTCAAATCCACCAATGGAAACAGAATTGCACCTTATCTTCTTTGTTAGTCTCACCTGCTGTTTCAAGAGCTAATCATCAATTTATTTGATTCTTTTTCTAAGGAACATAATCACCTGCCTTTAATGCCTAAATGACTTTTATTTAACATATCCTTAGCTATGCTGTTGCCATAGAAATTTTATAGAGCAATATACTGAGAAAAAAAACATTATTTCAACAGATTGTAAAAGGAAGCTGAGATAATGCAAAGATTTATACTTCTGCTTGACTTTCTGAACTCTGAGAAGCCCATAGCATCAAGAGACTATTTGCTGTGAGAAAATTGAGCATGTGGGTAGTTCTCTGCTATGCCTGAAGACTGTTGTGGCTTCAAGCCTGGGCCCAAACGACGTGAGGTGGGACCACCCTATATAGCACAATCCCCCGCAGGTGGCACAAAACAACACTGCCAAGCCCCAGCCTGGGACCTGCTGCAAACATGGCACAAGGTGGAACGACAAGAAGAGGCAGAGGAGCAGAGACTCATTCCTAACCCACCTGCTAGGCCCTTGCAATGGGTACCTCTTCAGCCATGTATCCTTGGGATTTTCTTTTACAACAACAAAAGAGTAGAACTCAGGTTATCTGAGGATTTTCCCAATTGGATGCACCCTCTCCCAGTATACCAGAGTAGTGGCTCTGTACTGGTGTGCCAAGGAAAAATGCCAGCTACTGAATAACCAACACCTCCTGCAATATCTGCGGCCTGACTAACAGCCTTTCCTGCCCTCCTCTTCTGGGAGCCCTAACGAGAGCACACCCACACACAGCCTGGCTTCAGTAGAGCTCTTTACTTTGCTTAAACTGGATTATTCCAGGCTCCTCTTTAAATAAACTGCTATTACAAGGGAAGCACAGGCTCAAAATAAAAATGGGCTTTGTTTCTCATATTTGATTTTCCCCATACTGATATTTCAGCTTCTCTTCCCAGAAGTTAATTAAAGAAAAGGAGGAATAAATAAAATAAGAAATTACCCCAAATAATTTAGAAGTGGGTTACATTAATGCTTTGTAATATATGGACTAGTATTTGCATTGCAAGTGCTCCTGCTAGATAGAATTAGACTTATTTTACCCTCCCTTGGCTGGAAACCCACACAGGAGAACAAATTAATACTGGCAGCTGATGACGATCCTTTGGTGTAGGTGAATGGGTAGAGACCTTTCTGAATAGGAACAGAAGGTCCTCTCTATTTTATTCCCCCTAACTATGCATGTGCAGCCTGGCTGACAACTGTGATGTATGGGTAGCTTGCAGCCAGGGTTTTGAAACAGCTTGTTTTCCACCAGGATGCTTGCATTTCCCTTTGGCTGCTGGACAAAATATCTTTTTCCATCTGAAAAGAGGTTAAGAGAGATGGAGGAGTTCTGCAGAGAAGACACATGGCAGTGACAGCAAACCAGGGTTACACATCCAACTGTTTTACTTAAATCCTCGGTAGCTCAGATGCCTAGCCACATAAGGGATCAGATGTCTCAAGCATATAGGATGAACTGTGAGACGTAGTTCATTAATGTTTGCAAATACCCATGGGAAGAAAGGATTGCAGTTTGCTGGTACCTGAAGGGGGTTTGTGAAAATTTAGAGAGATGAGCCTCTAAGAGATGCTGGCCTGCTCCAGGGCTCTATGTTTTTATAAATCACAAAATACCCAGCCAAAGAAGAAAAAAAAATCCCATTGAATATAAAGTAAAATGAAAGCGGGATTAATCTTTTGGGGTGGTAGGTAAATTGGAAGAGATGTTGAACGCCATTTACTCAGAATAACTGATAACGGCCAAGGGCTATGCAAGAGCAATTCTGGTGAAATGTGAAACAAGTGAGTGACTTTGAGCAGTTTCTTTCACCAGAAGATGCCCAAGAATGAGTTGTTTTCTTCCACTAAAGCTTCGGTTGTCACTTTTTAAACACAGACCAAGCTGTTCATGCTGGAGTGGCCCATAATGCAGCCTTACTCCTGCAGAACATTTACAACTGACCTTTAATGCCTACAAAGGAGGGACTCTCCATGTAGGAGTGTTCAGGCACATTCATATTTGCAAAGACAAACCTAGAGCACACATCAAAAAGACAGAACGACTTTATGTGATGAGACTGGGTCAAACACAAAATGGGTCCAATGGCCCATTACAGAGGAGATCACTCAGCTTCAGCCTGAAGAATTTAGAAATCATCCCTTCTTATTAAATATTCAAGGTTATAAAATTTCCTGTATAAGGCAGCTGGCAGTGTTTCGTTGGGAAAAGTCAACTGGTGAGAGATCTCCTTGGGTGAGAACAGATGGACTTGTGAGTGAAGACCACAGGTCTCACTGGGTCACCAGAGCAAGCTTTAACCCAGCTGGTTGGGGTACCACCAGCAAGCTGGCTGGGACCACGGCAGCTCGATGCAGGCTGGCTGCAGGTAGCGTTCCAGAGAGGTTTTGCTGAGCAGTTATGATGCCAATGCCGGATTTAGAGACTTAAGTTTCTGGTAGCAATATAGACATAGCCAAAGTGGAAAGGATTTCTACTAAATACAAATTTTCTGCTCCTCAGCTGGACAATCTGAGACACTGAATTTGTGTAAAGGATGCCTAACTTCACAAATCCCTTTGTATCTTTTTCTGGCTTTGTTTAAGAAAAAAAGAAAGCAGGAGTAGCAAAATAGAACTGAAGGGCACTTGAGCAATTCAGCCGTCCTGTGTTTTCTCCTCCTCTTTAGTGGGGTTTATCTGCAAAATTTAGATTCTCAGCAGTGGATGCCTTACACAGAAAGTTAACTTGAAGTATCTTCCTCAAGCCAGAGGCTTCAAAGCTCTCTGTTTTCCTGTTCAGAGGGCATGGAAGAGCCTCCTGCTTCATGCAGGCTCAATGAAACTGAAGTAACACTTTAAAACAGCACTTACAAGGAGCTGGTGAGCAGCCAGGTACAGCTGCAATCGCTGCATCCAGGTCACAAGTATTTCACTACCACCTTTTTTTTTGAATGACTGCCAAAGGTTATTTTCTTAAAATCACCTATTTCCTTAAAAATGTATAATATATATAATATATATTTATTATTGATATCACATTTAATATAGCTACATGTACATCCAAACACAAATGCATTTCTAATCACCAGCATGCAAAGATCATCTCAGCCCCACACAAACCCGAAGGGGATGTGTTGCTGTCAGACTGTCAAATCATTATTCCTTTCCTCCTTTTCTTTCTCAGTACTGTCTGTTACTGCCTGAAGGCTTGACTTTCCAAGGTCATGAGCAGCCAGTATTCACACACCTGTAAAGGATCTAAGAAAGCAGAGCAAACTCAGCACACACATGCTGGAAACTTGCAGAGTCCAGTATTTAACTGCAAGCTCTAGGGACACAGATCTCCTACTCTTGATGAGTTTTCTGAGATTGGTGCAATCCTATAGCCTCACATGAATTGTATTTCTTCTATATGAGGGCTGCAACCTCTCTCCAGAATGAGCTATGGAAGACCTAGTATAAATAAACCAATCTTGAGACTTATTACTACAAAAAATAACTTAACATTTGGGGAATCAGACTGATAACCTAAGTACCTATCCCATTTCTACTGATCTTCCCTCCCAGGAGAAAGAAATGCTGAGAAAACAAGGAACAACCTAGTTATTCCTTGCATCTGAAGAACATTTCTGTCCTCAGCTACTAAGCAAAGAGTAAAAAGTTGGTAAAGTCAGAACCTTGCTGGTGTGGTCCTTCCCTTCCCGTGCACAGCCCCATGTTCTTTCCTTCCTTCAGTTCTTTGCTTTACTTCTTCACCAGTGCATTTTTCTTCTCTTAATCCCTTACTTCACTGGGTAATAGTATTTTTAGTGAGTACTGGTGCTCATTGTATAATTTCCATGACCAAGGAACCTCAGAGGTGCTAAGCTACCAAAAGACATCTTGAAGTCAGTGGCGCCTACAAGAATATTCTATATAAATATACAACTGCAAAAGTATGTATACTGTATTAGTCCCACCACGCTGGAGGGGCTCCATTCCTACTCAGGAATGCAGATGAAGGCTCCTCTTCCCACCATCAGCAGTACCTGTCGCAAGGGGTCACTCAGGAAGGACAGCTGCCCATCCAACACCTGGAATCTTGCACTATCTCCTCCGCGGTCTACAGCAGACTCATGCAGCTAACAGCCCATTTGGCAAGACTTTGACGTTGCAGGGAGATGTATTTGAAATATGAGGCAGATGTACCACGCCGTAAAATAACATTGCACTCAAAGGCAATTGGGAAAAGCAACCAGTCATAAGACAAGAAATAAACCTGTGCTTCTGGAAACCTTCTGTCACTCACAGCCTCATACTCCCCATCGTGGGAGTGCAGGTATTAATCCCAGCTCAGCTGCCTGCCTTGCGAACTCTGCCCGTGTCGTGCTGTGGCAATCTTTGCTCCCTTGGTGACTCAGTCCTATTGAGCTGACGTATACTGCTGGGGAACTGCCACACTTCAGCGCAGAAGAGGCCAGAACAATTTCTATATGTTGTTTATAGCTCAATTTATTATGTACTTTAAGGTGACTGAGGACTGAAAATTTGGTAAAACGGAAACAACTTATATTCTCATTTATCCCTCCTAAAATAAGAATGAAGATCACTGTAACTGTGGGCAAGGAGCAATACCTGTTCCCAAACCCCTTTGGTTATCAGCCTGCCCGACATGTTTATGGCACCCAGTCCACAGCATCACCTCCACTGGAAAGAAGAGCAGCTGTGACTGGGTCTGGGAAGAGAAGGACCGCTGTGTGGCCGTGGGTTCAAAATTCACCCAAGTTAAAGGGTGACTGGAAGCTGATCTTCATGCAGTCTGCTGTACTCATGGTGTTAAAAATGTCCTCACCACTGTGGGATGCTCTGCTCTAGGCTCTCTCGGTCTCTGCCACATGTATCTTAACCATTTTATTGTACCAGGAGGAGCTAAGCAAACAGGAGAGTGAAAATTGCCCTTAAAATAAACACAGGAGAAAAATTGAGAAGTGAAGAAAGCTGAGGGCACACTCACAGTCATTAAGAGGCAAAGCTCCAGTCACAGAGCATGTCCAGTGTGTCATTGCCTGCTGGCGATGTGTCCGAGTAGACACTCGTAAAACTATTTGTTTTTCTGCAAACTTGCACTCTCCATGTGAGGTCTGGAGAGGAGGCTCGGCTCAGCCGTGCTCAGCGTAACGCTGCAGAGACCCACGCTCCTGGGTGGATGCTTCTGCTCTGATGCTGCACACAGGCTTCCCCCTCCCCTCCCTGCTTGTTACTGTTAAATCATGAATTTATATGATCTGAGACCACACCATTGTGCTTATTTCTCATAAACCATCAGGCGCCAGAATGCAGCTTCTCAGATCATACAACGAAGCCACTTTCAGAGCATTATTGTGGCATGTGGGAGGCAAATGTTTAAAATCCCTCAAAGGAATGATTCAGACTAAAAACCTCCTTTGCCATATACTTATGAATTCACTTGTACAAATTTTCCTTTATGAACAACCGAGAAATCAAACTGCCTGAGTTATTGCCTCAGATCAACCATTCCTTCTCCTTGAAAACACCCACATCAAATCAAGGACATCAGTTAAGTAAATACCTACTTATACAATACCTGCATATCGGCATGTCTCTATTTCATTGACAGTATAAATATTGCATTTCAAATAAATCTGCTTCCTTCTGCTCTCACTGCCCAGGCTGTCTTTTTGCACACGCTTACAGGAATATATGCAAAACTACAGCCAACAGACAATTTCACTTGCACCACCTATACATGTAAGATGCCCAGGCTGCTCTTTAAGAGACAGTAAAGTTTGCTCTGGGGCAAACAGCATCTGGGGTCAGGACTCAGCTGCTGGGCTCTGCAGCGGAAGACACGCCTCACCATGTAAACAGAAAGGATATATAAATGGCGAGTGGGAGGCAGGAAGAATTAATGTTCTTATTTTATAGACTGGAAACCATGGGATGGAGTAAGCTGTCCAAGGGATAGATGACTCCTCTGGCAGAGCTGTTAAGTGAAACCTCTTGGGGTTTAGCTCAGTGCACGACAAACCCTGTTTTCCACAGTGCACCCTCTCATTTCCTAACTCTCCATTCAATGCCTTATTCTCTACCTCCTGCTCCTTTGCTTCCATCTGCAGGTCGCTCCTCTGACCTCAAAACTCAACCTACCTGGGACTCCTCATCCATTATGGGATCCCAACAGTCAGTATGGAAACCACTGTTCAAGAATTCCTCCTTCACCAATGCACCGGCTTGGTATCACCACACGGTCAATGGAGGGCAAACATACGTTTCATGTGCATTCACATGGTTACAGCGGGAGTTAATGGCTACATGCAACATTTGGCTTCGTGCTCATTGCCATCTAAAAGCCAAGCTAACTGATATTTCATCAGAGCCATTTTCATTGCACGAATGGCAGGTATTTAAATCAGCTGAGTGCATTTGTTTGCCTGTGACCAACACAGCCCAAATTAGCTTTCTGCAAGATACTCAGGTGTTTTTCCAATATTGATGAAAGCACTTGAGAGAATTTCTGCTATAACCAGGGGGAAGAAGTCAAAGTCCAAGCCAAGGGTTACAAAAAGCCCAAAGCTGGAGTTTGTCTGTGGGAGAAATCATTCATGTTTACACTAAAAATTATCACCAGATTTTTAAAGCTGAGTTACAAAAGATGGCAGACCATCAACTCTGTGAAACCAACCGCAAGGCTACAAACACCTGCCACTTTAACAGAAATGAGTGGAAATCAACAGTGCTTAACAAGGATCTCACTGGACTTGTCTTTGCTTTGTGTTTGCATTTGCTTGGATATAAAGCAGCATTTCTCTCCAGGCATTTTGTGAGAGATTGAGCACTAAAGCTATTTGGTTTGCATGATTCAGTTTTGGAGAGGTGATAAAAAATGGGACGGAAGAGGAAAACTTAGCCTTTTAGTTGTTATCAACTGCTAAGTGTTTGATAAATTTATTGTGCAAATTTCATGGTTTCATGTGGCCATTTAGCACTAAATCCTTCTTTGAGGGAATGGTGCCTTTGTACCATTAGGCACAGAGCAGCTTGTGTCCTGCCAGGTGAATCTCAGGAAACCCTTGGGATCTATTCAGAATACTTTTCTAAGGATATAAATATCCTCCCATGGCTAACTGGGATTATCACAGATTTCTTGCCGTGAATCGTCAATGCTGTACCAATAGTACGGACAAAATATCACAGCAAAACAAATAGAAACAAACAAACAAATAAAACCAGATTCTAAAATAATGTAAGCTCATGTACTGCCAGCCTCCAAGCTGAAATATTCAGAAATAAAAAATACAAACCCCTGAGCTTTATGGAATTGCAGCTGTTTTTAAGCCAGAGTGAACAACGGCAGTTTCCAGGCCAGCTTAGTAATTGAATTGATCATCTACATATTCTTCAATAAAATCTAAGGAATGAAAGCATACAATTTCATACATGTATAAGACTATAGTTGAAGGTACAAAAGTTGAGCACTGACTGATAAATTGTAGTTTTGGGACATGCGCTATATAATAAAGTTATGCTCTGAACCAGTCTGGTTCATAACAAACATTCATGCAATTCTGAGTAACATCTGTAAGCATGTCAAATGTATTTGAACATATGAAGTGGCACAAAGAGCATAACTAGCCTTATAAAATTAAAATAAATTACTGTTTTCCTTAGCAAATCCGAATGTTTTGAAAGAGCCTGATAGTAGGTTTTGAAGAACAAACTTCCATATGCGTGTGATAGTTGTGGATTTGTTTTCTTTTCCACAAAAGCTGATGCTCAGAGAGAGTCTGCAGGGCGCTGCAACATCTGTGTTACAAACAACACATTTTGGTTTTCATTCAGGAACACTTTTCATTTGGGGTAAACTCATCGTCCCCAGCCAGCGGTCCTGAAGACAGACAAACGTCCTTCAGGTTGAAGATGTGCTTAGCCACTGCCACAGTCACCTCTGGATGGCGGCACCTCCATGTCTGATTCCCTCTATTATGTTCGTGGGTTTTCCATTTCATACTTCCTAACTCCCCACGAAGTCAGAGGAATATGGATTGAGCAGAAATCAGGTGGTTTGTTCTTTGCGGAGACCACTTAATCCCCATTATTCACTCCTTAATCTATCTCCCACTCACGCACATGAAGTCTCTGAATTTTACTCCCACTCCGACGCAACGATTTCCACCTCCACCGCCCCAGGCCTGCTTGACTCCATGTTCAGCTATCGTTATCCCACTTGAAAACCACAGCAAAATGATCATCACTTTTAGGCCCACACCTACATTATTTTAATCTCAGTCCTGCCTCTCTCTGTAGAGTGCCCCACCTTTTCTTTCCATTTCCTCTCATTCTTTCAACAGCTGGGAAGTCTTATTACTTGTTTTAATTACCTGTGCAAGACCTAATTCTCCCTGGAGTCTGTCAATTGGCACTTTATCTGATGCTTCCTGATGTTTAAGATGTAAATTCCTCTGTAGAAAAGTTCTTTTTTCTTTTTTTTTTAATTTTCTTCATGGGAAATTAAAGCAATAATTCCTGGTTGTCTAATAACTTTATAGAGCCCTCTTCTCATACCCAGTGACTCCATTACTTACTCCTGGCACTGTCATCACTTTTACCTTCCTTTCCTCCTAGAAATTTCAACCCTCTTATCTCACCTATTCAGGTAAGACTAGTTCACCATTGCATGCAGTGCTAACCCCACTACTTTACCTTCATGTATTGTGCTGGAGATGGCTATGGGCTCCCAACAACTCTATTTCCAGTCCTCCTTACGTTACTGTGTGAATGTTTCCATAGCATCTGAGCGCTCACAGCCAATTCCCAAGATACATCAGACATATCCCTTCATCTCCTGAATCATCCGACAGCAATTTTCTTCAAAACAAGTACTTTCTTCCTCCTTCCCATCCATCATCCTCCCTCCCGTGGTATTTATGTATCCTGCATTTACCCTTTTTCACTTGCTTTCATTTACCCCTGTGTCTTCATGCAGGCACGGAGATGATGACTCCTTCTCCAACTTCTCCCCACATTTCACAGTGAAAGGCTCCTGCCATCGCTGCCAGTTTTACAGCCAGCTGCTCAGGGAGAATTCAGCACACCAACAACCACCTCGACCCTGCCAGGGTCTCCCCCAGGTCCAGCATCTTACCCAGCACCATTGCTTATTGACCTGAATTAACACCATTGGGTCTGCCCCCTTTTCCTTAGGAAACCCAGAAACGCTGCTGGCGATCACCTTCCTGGGCTCGCTGCAGTCCTGTTTGGTCTGACAGGGCTGCCCAAAGGCACGGCTAAATGATAAATTGCCTGGTCATCACAAGGATTTTGCTGCCCCGCAGCTACCTCACTAACAACAGAGCTAAGAGCACAACATTTTCTAGTGAAGACGCAACCTGTGAAGGGCAGTGATAATACATAATATTTCAGTCAACTGCCTGAAGAAAAAATAATATACATTGGAAAGATACAGTATTTCCGGCTAACCTGAAACAAAGTGCTCAGTTTATTTTACTTCCTTTTATAAAAGCAAATAAATACTGGACTAAGAGCTTTTCTAGCTGATTTCTGGGGCTTGTTTGGAAATCGCTGTTGCCACTTTCAAGATTAAAATGTTATTTCAAGACTCAAAATTGAAATATATCATTTTGAAAATTGTGAAAGAAAACAGCTAGATTTTGCCAAAAGCGTTTCCATTTTTCAGACATGACTAATTAAGTTTACAGATCATCTCTCCTCCTCCAAGCTGGTTCCTCACCTAAACATCCAACAACTGTATTTCTGAAAGAATGCACATAATGCTATTTGACCAGAACATTTTCTTTCTTTTAATTCCTAATATCTCTTTCTTGGAGAATTTCCACCTCAGAATCCAGCATGAAGAAGCTCTCAAAAATTTTCTGACTTATTTTCCACATGTACCAAATGACAGCGCAGCCATTACACCCCATCCACCCCACTCCTATTCCAGAGCTGGTGCGGTCTGCAAGGTGCACTCTCCCAGTTATGCATGGAAACAGTACATCAAGGCGTTGTTTGATGAGCTTGTTTTAAAACAGCACAATTATTGCAGTCTGCACCAATTCAGAAAAGTTCCACGTGTGTTTAGGTCTGTTCCATTTCATGACAGCACTTAAACATCCACTTCATCTAAACAAGTATTTGTATCCCACTGAAGGCAACGGGATGTACACACGAGCATATCAGTAGTCTCAAATCAGGGGCACAGGGTAAGGTTTACAAACTATATTCCACATCAAAAAATAAAGTTCTCATGTGAAACTCTACTCCCCATTGCTGTCCCACTGCATCCTGCCAGTGGAGTGAACAGCAAAGGAGATTACCTGAAACAGTAACCCTAAAGCAGTCATTCTAGCTGTCACGGCTGGACAAAATTAGGGGGAAATCAAAGAGAGAGAGACAATGCCCACTTCTGCCAACTGAAAAGTTCATCTCTTCAATAAATTCTTCATATATTCTGTCATGGCAAATGCCCGTTATGCTTGTGATTTCTTTATGAATTATTTTGATACGCTGAACTAAAGGAACTAAAGAGCTGAATCTTGTTACCAGCGCCTCAGCTAACTCCTTAACAAGCAAAAAGACAAATTCCACTCTCGCTTACCCCAGGGAAAGCTTCAACACCTTGGCTATCAGTAAAGCTAATTTAAATGCACAGATCACAGGATGTGGCCTCAAAAGGTTTAGACAGAAAGACAGGAGGCTTTTCTGAAGCTGCAAATTGAAAGCATAAACAAGAATCAGCCAGAGGGCCACAGTCTGGCTGCCAGTCAGGGCAGTGTAACCTTGCTGAAGCCACATGGAAGAACAAGGTCCAGCAGGCGCTGCCGGATGCTAAATGAAGCTGCAGCCCCAGTAGCCAAATCTTCCTCGGCCCTTCGAGGAAGGGGACCCAAGGCTTTGGTTCCCGAAGGTTCCTGCTCTCCCCACATCCCATCTTCCCACAGCACTGCTTTTCTTCCTCTTCCTCCTCTTCTTTCTCCCTTCCGCACCTGACACTAAGCACGAACAAGCTCGGTCCTGCTGGCATCCTGGGGATGAGATGGAGGATGATTCTTTCATGGAAACTGGATCCTAAAACTGAGACCCAGCCCCTGTGGTAGACAAAGCTGGACTGGGAGTCAGGCACTGACCTAGAGGGAAAAGCCCTCCTGCGACCATCTCACAGCTTCCCCAGCAAAACCACTGAACCACTGAAGTGCCAGCTGTAAGCACGCACTGGAGAGGTGTCTGACTTTGCAGCTGGTTTGGGCTATTACTGGTCCCTGAGACCTTTCAAGGAGGGGTCGGGAGGTGGGGAAGACACAAGCACCTAAAAATGCAGCGAGTTTTTTGGCTCTCTTCCCCTTTCTTCTTTGACCTCTCATTAAACTCCTGTGACAGATGTCTGCCATTTCTCAGCAGCTTTCTTTTGATGCCCTGTTGTGCTGTCCATGCATTTTCACTAGGATCTACCATTTCAGATTTTGCTGAAGGTCACGCTCTCTGACTGACACATGCTCTAAACCTCTTCCTTACCTGCTTGTAATGTATTGATTTTGCACCAGTTTGGCTAGGAATGGGTATCAGTGTTCATTCACCCACTTTTCCAGTGTCAATATCTGTTTGATTGCCATGCCTTTATTCATAGAATCATTAAGGTTGGAAAGGACCTCTGAGATCATCAAGTCCAACCATTAACCTAACTGCCTGGTCCACCTCTAAACCATGTCCCTAAGCACCACATCCACATGTTTTTTGAATACTTCCAGGGACTGTGATTGCACCACTTCCCTGGGCAGTCTGTTCCAATGCCTGACCACTCTCTCCATGAAGAAATTTTTCCTAATATCCAATCTAAACCTCCCTGGGCATGACTTGAGGCCATTTCCTCTAGTCCTATCACTTGTTACTTGGGAGAAGAGACTGACTGCCACCTCGCTACAACCTCCTTTCAGGTAGTTGTAGAGAGCGATAAGGTCTCCCCTCAGCCTCCTCTTCTCCAGACTAAACAACCCCAGCTCCCTCAGCTGCTCCTCATAAGACTTATTACCCTCTATTATTGTCACCCTCTATTTCTGTTAGCCCATGATGCTATAGTTCTCTGGTTTGGGAAAGAGCTAATCAACCCCCTACTTTTTGATGGTTTGTAAACAATAAAGTTTAGCTCCAGAATGTCATGAACAAGCTTAGTTTTAGAGATTAGACTGAACTGGGAATAATCAGCAACAAAAAGAGCCAATACAGCAACATTATAGGCTGATATCTCTCTTGCTGAGATCTATATGGACTAGAGAAATGGTAACCAATATAGGGGTGACTCATCCAAACTCAAGGATTTCTCACCCCCTTAATAGACTCATTTCTCTTCAGCTTCTGCCTCCTTCAGCATCAAACTTTAAAGCAGTATTTGGTGACAATGTTATTGTCAACCTTTCTGCACATACTCTGAACTCTTGTAGGGAACTAGCAAACCCTTGCTACATAATAGTAAAAATTGCTGGGCTTATGTCAACTGCAATGTCATCACCAGCACCAGTGATGTCTTGCTCAGTCTAAGGAATCTGGGATTGATCCCAGGTCTGTCTGGGACCTGGGTATCAGAGAAAAACGGTCCCTCTCTCCACTCTGCTCCGTGCAGTCTCACCATTCCTGGTACTGTAACAGCTTTGACTTTAAAAAATGCATGCTTTATTTTTTCATTTACAACTGGGAAAATATTCTTTGTTTCCAAGCACAGATGTAGTCCAGTCATCAGGGCAAAAGCCTGGATAATTCACATTTGCCTGCCACAGGATGGTACTGGGAAGGCACATAGCTAAAACCCATGTGTTTCTGAAAGCTAGAAGAGAATATAAAGCAGATGATGTGCTCAAATCTAACATTATCCTAATACCTAAAACAGAAAAGAAAGGGTTACTACTGGCTGTATTTCTGTTCTACTTTTTCATATCAAAGTAAGCAAGAAAAAAAAAAGAAAAAATCCCAAAGAGGAGTGTAGATGACTTACGCTCAGCAGAAAGCCAGCGGATACGTGCAGAAAGGGCCCCACGAAGCTGTACATGCTCTGCTCCAGCCCGGGCTGAAGCCGTGTTACCAGCCCCATTTGCTCTGTGTCCATAGGAGACACAAAGCACCCAGACAGCTGTTGCCATAGCCACCCCTTTACGTCCCAGGGTCAAGTTTCCCTCTCCACAGAAATATTATGTATAAAGTGGCTTAGGTGTGCCTGGCGCCTGGCAGTTAAAAATGGCAAGTCCCATCCCAGGGGAGCTTACGGCCCAAATTAGACATAACACAGTGAGAGGGTATGATAAACACAAGGAAGAGAGGGTCAGGGCAAGATGGCGAGATGCTGTATATATGCCTTGTCAGCTCTTTTATTCTTCCTATTAAACACTGTAAGGGCTCTGCATCCCTACACATTTTTTAAGTGTCCTGCTGGTCTGTTATGCTGCAACCACTCGCTGATGACACAGCCTCAGCTGGGACAGGCTCCACAGCCTCTCCAGGCAAAGCTGAACCCTCAGCACTGGAGCTAAACAGCCCTTTTGAGAAGCTGTCAGTGCTGCCAGGCCCATGAAATCCCCCAACCAAGCGTTGTTCCCTCCACCAGGTCGCAGCAGTGCACAGACACCGTCCCGCTCCCACGCTGCCATGCTGCAGGCAAGGAAAATGGGCTGCTGCTGGCACACCTGCCATTTCCAGCAGGGCCTGGCATCCAGGGGGAAATGGGGGCAGCGTTTAGTCCCTGAACTGGCATGGAGAAATCATGGGGCTCATAAGGACTGCTGGAGTAGGCATGAACTCATCCTGAGAGCAACAGGACTTAACAGCAAGGAAAAACCTAAGAGTTATGTAGGCTCAAGTTACTACAGCCTTCTCCCTACACCCAACACACCAGGCAAACTTGACTAGTGGGGGGGCAGACGGACAGCACTGAGAACAGAAACTGTCTCCGTCTGCCGTCTTGTCGACAGCCAGCACAGCGCATCCCGAGCCCCTGCATCCCTCCAGGGAGAGGTGAGGTTCACCCAACCCACGCTGCCGGCTCTGCCCCATTGGCTCTGCAGCAGAAAAGCTGCCCTGACTGCAGCGAAACGAACAGAGATTGCCACCATAGCATGAATCCGCAGCAACAGTGATAAATGACAGCTTTGCTATCCACTGCATTTCACTACTTCATCCTGCCAGAAGCATTTCACTCGGCTGTGTTAAAGCTGCTGCGGTCGCCCATGCTCTCCCAGGCTCAGGCGATGCAAATTCCTTCCTGAGTGGGGTTTGCAGCACTTTGAAAATTCATATTTATGGGCAACATGAAGCAAATAGAATTTAATAAGGAAACAAATAACAGGATGGCTGCTGCGTTCATTTTTACATCTACAATCAAAACATTTATGGGGTTAGCAGGTTTTTTAACTGTAGGTGAAGCTGCTGCAGAGCTGAAGGTGCCAGTTCATTGCTACACGGTGCCTTCGCCTGGGGCCCAGCCAGTTGCAGCACCCATGGGTGCAAGTCAGAAGGGACAGTGTGGCTTATGTGCCCGCTTTTGGCTGTCCACTCTTACATTAACCCTGCAAGAAGCTCCCCAAAGTCGGCTGATTAGAAGGCATCATCCTCCCACTCTGTCCTCAGGAGGACACAGTCACCTCTACACTCATGTCCTCCTGCCAATTGCCGCCCATGCCCCAGTGCCCAGTTTTGGGAGATGAGTCCCAGCTCAGGGTGTCAGGGTAGCCCTCCCAGAGGCACCAGTGCTACAACAGGGTTCATGGTCCATTTGAAGTTAGCCATCCCAAGTAACCTCCAGAGTCTACTTTCTCCACCTCTCAGCCCTCTGGGAAACCCTCTTCTCCCAAGAAATTTGACATTTCTTAATCTTGGCTTGTTTTCCAGGTCAGCAATCTCATTCGTGTCGCACGCTGTCACTGTCTCTGTGCCTTTGCCATCCTGCCGAGCGTGCCTGCTCCACGGGCGGCTGGAGGCAGAGCCATGGGAGCCGGCTCCTTCAACAGCAGCTACGCACTCACTCGGAGGATGCTCTGCCACTGCTGTACCTGCCAAACCACCTCAAAGCCATCGGAGCACACATATCGCTGGTCCCAGAAATTAGCAGGAGGGGAATGATTCAAGGGACAGACACAAGCAAGCCAGGTGTGGCCACAATTAGCCACTGAGCCCTGCAGGCTCCTTCCCTTTACCTCCCTGGCCATCTCAGTGCCATGCCCGTGGCCATGCATTGCCTGCCTGCCTGCACTGCACAGCCACCTCCGCTTCGCTGGAGCTTGCAGCCCTTGCAGCTAAATTCAAGGCTGGGCAATCCAGCACCATTAAGAAAAAGGATCAGGATGGCGGCAGGCAACCTGCACTGCAAAAAATGGCACCACCGCAATGAGAGTACCCAAATCTTGGCCTGCCGGATCTGGGGCTGGGTCGCACTGGGATTCACTGCTATCTTCAAACTGCAAAAAAAGTTATTTTGCCCTAAATTAATTGTAGTTAGCACTGGCACCATTAGCCTCAGCAAACCTTGTTGTGTCAAGCCATCTAACTCTGGCCTGCTGTAGACCCAGGGCAGTCTCCTGCCCCCAAAACAAGGTGCTTCTTGGTGGACTTCTTGGGTAATAAAAAAGGGTCACATTTTTCCCAAAAAAGAACAAGACACCTGTGAGTGCATGTGCCTAAGCACTTCCCATCACCAAACTGCATTTCAATTCCAGACCGAAAGCTCAGCTTAGGCTGCAGTTTAAAGCGAGGACCATTTCTGCCTTACAGCAGCTCAGCATCATCATCAGTTTTCCCCTGTGCACATGGGAGTGTAAATGCTCATAACTATTCAGCTGGTTCTGTGGTTTTACATTGAAAATATGTTGCTATGGAGAGCGCAGCACGGGAACGTGCAGCCACCACAACGCACCACGGCAGAAGCAGCCCACAGCTTCTTCTGATATTTGCAGGCCCTCCGCTACCATCCACACAAAGGCTGAAAATAGACCTAAAGCTCAAATGAAGCATCTGTAACACTTCATTTCTGACCATCCCTCCCCGAGGCACCAAGACTTTTCACAAAAATCATACCAAGCATCCCACATACGCTCTGACGTCACCTTGCTGATTTCTAATTCCTTGCCGTGCACATGCCTCGAAAAGGAAATTCCTTCCAGCCCCGTTTTCATTGTATGTCCTATTTTTTTCAGGGAAGCAGGTTCTCCTCTGGAGACACCACTGCTGGTACCCACAGGTGCTGCTCAGTCCTTGTTACCTTTTAGCCACAACATAAAGCAAATTCCTTGTGCTGCTCCACCTTGTTGCCCTGCTGACTGTGAAGGATCTGATTTCTGTCATTTAAAGCTGGCCTTAGCAAAGGTCATTCAGCAGCAGCAAAGTGATCTCCAAATACATATTCAGTGCAGGGGAAACTGTCTGTACCATTAAAATCCCAGCCTTTGCAGTCTCCAAAATGCAGGGGCTGGGTCTTGAAGGATGCTGATCATTTTCTGATCTCCCTGACTTGATGAGACTTGGGAGAGCTCAGCAAAAGCAACGAAGACTTGAGCCCACAGCACCATGAATGAAGAACACCTCTGAGTTTTTCTTTCCTATGAATTTTTAAAATATCTGAATTACTGTTTGTTTTCTTTCTCATATTCTGAAGGAATTGATAAATCCTCAACTGAGCCATAAACATGCAGCCATCAGCCCTTGATTTCTAAAAATGTATTTGTATTAAGCGATGAAATTATTTACAGTGGCCATAAACATCCTCCCAGCATCTGGCAGCTGGGAGATGGCCTTGGAACTCACTAATTTACTTACATTGTAAAACACTTTCTAATAAATAAATAAGCTCTTAATATCTCACCCAAAAAAGAGGCACATTGCGTACAATACTATATATAGGGGTCCTTTGGAGGTCAAGGATTCAGCAGCTGAATTCCTCTGAGGATCTTTTTTTGGTGAGAGTATGTTTATGCCAAAATGAATTGTCAGCTGAACATCTTTATTTTGAAATCAGTTTAAAATTCTCACATTGCTTTGAACGCTGGAGAAGTGGCTGCTCGTTTCTTGTTTTGCCTGGACTGGGGGCAAATTCTGATCTGAGGGGCAGAAAGGGACACTTAAAAAAGCCAAGTAAATGCTTGCTGATCCCTTAGTAGTGACCTTGCTGGGAGGAACTGCTGAGCCTCCGGGCTGGCTCCTGGGGTGGGGATGCTCTCCAGGCCAGGAGGATGCCCAGTGCCAGAGTCCGTGGAGAAAGAAGGTGGTCATGCAGCATTGCAAAGAGGTGCAAAATGCCGTGCTGTGCTAGCGCTGCCTCCCAGGTTTTACTGCAGAGGGGCAGTCAGGACATCCTTCCTCCTGGCTCAGCATCCTCAGCCCAGCCACTGCCTGCCAGGTTATATAGAGCAGGGGGAGAAGGAAAAACAAGTATCCCACATGTCCCGTCGGCTGGTGCGCAAGGGATGAGCCATGCTAGGGCTCCTAATGGATGCTGGGAGCATTTAAACTGATGGAGACATGATTTTCAACTTCTGTGAAATCCAGCACGGTGCCTTTGAGGACAAAGGAGGATGAGTGGTTGGTTCAAAGCAATCCTGGATAGAAAACAATATTGTCAGATCAAACTTGGTCCAAAATTTGTGTTTTGTAAAAAACAGCAATAGCCTTTTATAAAACTTAAGGTAAACAGAGACTATTTTCACATATTGCCTCACTTAGATAAAAACAAAAACCAAACCCTCCCCTAATTTCAACTGGTGCTGGTTAAATGAAAAGGTTAACTAGCACACAGGAGAAAAAAATGTTTCATCCACTCTCCCTGCCCCAGACGTGGAAGAGAGGGAGGAATGAATCAATTATTAAAATCAGTTTTGTTTTAATCATGTGAGGTTATACTCACAGACAGCTAGAGATCTAAATGAAGAATTTTAAAATAGGAGCCCCAATGTCCTACTATATATGTCCACCAGTGGTCTGCAGACAACCTCCATGTGAAGGTTTATTTACCCCATTTATCTAGAGTTGGAAGTGGCTTCAGAGATCTCTGACTAACTGCAGAGCAAAAAAGCTCCCTCTCCTATCCCTGCAGCCCCCATCTTCTCCATTGGGAAAGATGAAGCTGCACCAAAAACTTCCCCTTCCTCGCAGAGTCCCCCGCTGTGCATGGTGGGGGTGCTTGGCACCCTTCCTTTGTGGTGGCACAGCCGACCCCCCTGGGTGCCCTGAAGAAGCTGTCCCTGCAGCGCAGCCATGATGGTCCCTGATGTCTTCCCAGGCATCGGGGGCAGAAGGGAGCAGGTCACCAGGATGCTGGTAGCAACCCCAGTTGGCCACAAAAACATAACCAGAATGCAAAATAGCTTCTCCAGATGCTCCCGGGTCCCCTGGTGAGTCATCTCCCCTGCGTGTCCCCCTGTTCAGTCAGTGCAGAAGCTCTGCAGAAACCTTTCTCAAACACAGTGAGCTACATCTTGCTACGTTTTTTTTTATAGCTAGTGATTTCCAGCCAGCAAAGGACTATTCCAGTAAAACTAGGCAGAATCCACTGTTTTCTTAAGATAAACAAAAGGCAAATGGAATGGGATGGCTGCTGGTTTTCGAGAGAAAACCATGTGATTTTGCATGTTGTTATTGCAGTACTTGAAGAGGACAGACTGCTTGCTGTTAATCAGACAGATCTGGGGCCGGGAGGGCGATGAATGAAAGAGCTGCTCTGTGCCTTCAGGAGCAATGGTCTAAGTTCACCCCGTTGTAACACTGCTCCACTCACCCCAAACAGGAACTTAGCCCTACAGTTTTGAAACTACACATGGACAGGATGAATAAATCTCATCACCGAGGGTTTCCTGCCATTCCTGCTGAATATCCAGTCCTATTAGTCAATGTCAGGCTCTGGGCAACATGAAAAATCACAGAAATCCATCCTGGCTGTCACTGGAAATCAAAGGTCAATCTCAAAAACTGAGAGATTCCTTCCAGCTTTGGAAGGCATTCACATTTCAAGACTACAAATGCAATTGTCAAAGCTCTGCACGTTCATGTGAAACAGGAAGGAAAAATAAGACCCCGGACAATGGGACCCTGGAGGAGTAGTGGAGGAATCGGGCTTTTCCCCGGAAGCCATTTGCCAAAATGTTAAAATAGAATCTATTTACACAATAGATTGGAAAATGTTAACAGCCAAAAACGTGTTAGACACCAGGATTTCAGATTAGAAACACTGGGCGGGTTGTCCCATGAGCGTGCTCTAAAATAATTTATGGATTCTCCAAACTGAGCAAAAGGAGTATTTTCTGTAATGACCCTTTTGGTGAGCTTTCTGCCTCTGCTTTTGCCATTAAGGTTCCCTCTGCTCCATACCCACAACCATCTGCCTCCATCTCATCCCATTCTCCCGTCTCTCACTCGTGCTCCCACCCCTGCCCAAAGCTTCCCTCCCACCGCTCTTCCACCACATCTGTAGTCACCAACTGCACCATGTGAACAGGCTGTGCTTTAATTGTGCTTGAGAACAAGAGATGGAAAGTCAGGCTCCCCAGTTTCTATTCCTGTCTCTTGTCCTCCCCGCAGAGCCTTCGGGAGGTCATTTCATCTCTGTGATCTGTGACTCGAGTCCTCCTCCTGCCAGCAGCTTGTGATGTTCTGAATACCCCGCCGGGGGTCTGCGGGGAGCGAGGTCCCGGAGCCCTCAGTGACAGATCCCACGCTCGCCTGGTTAAACGTTGAAATGTCTTAAGTGTTAATGGGGAGAAAAGGCCCTTTTAAGCGTTTCTCTGGGGAGCAGATGGCCAGCAGCTGAACTTCTGGAAATCTGTGCAGTTTTAAGTGGGAAACACGGCCTATAAAACTTTAAATAAATCTATTGTAGGCTGCGTAGTAACCAGTGACTGTCGCTTACAATCCACCCAGTCCTTGCTGTTTCAGTAGCCTTCTCGTGGCTGAGCACGAAGGGCGTTCAGCATACCTGTCAGCCTTCCCAGGGCTGCAGGGGACTCTTACTCCCCACTTTTGGAGGAAATCCTGGGATCAGCTCTCCCTCCCCAGCCAGCTCTCTGCTTTGGAGTTTCCACAATGGCCAAATTTGTCATCACCATCCAGTATCTAAGTAAAATCATCAAGGACTTAATGTCTGGACTCAAACACTCAGACCCAAGTCTCTGCATTTAGCGGGCACACAGAGGTATCTCCTGGCTCTCCAAAGAGAAACACAAAGCACTGGCTTAAACACATTGCTGCTCAGTTAAGATGATGCTGACAGACAGACAGAGAGGAGACACTTGGCATAGCTTTTAAATGCTTCTTCATTGAGGGCATCTACCATCCTCTGCTGCAATGCTGCAAATGTGCTTCCCAACATGAGGGTCTGCCCTGCTCATACTTGAATGTTCTCCTGGTAGATCATTTTGCATGAAAACATTTCATCTCATGCCTGAAGGTGAGCAGGGTGAAGAGAGGACATACTCTGTAAGAAGACGTTTGTCTTCACACTTGCTCCTGCTGTAAGAGCCACCCAAGTGGGAGAGCCTGAATATTTCAGCATGGCTCCAGCTCTGCCCAGGCTCACCTGGCAGTGCTGGGTGTCTCGGCACCTGGGGAGGCAGTGGGGGAGGATGGCAAGAACAACAAGAGCATGCCAGTGCATGTCCAACTAGAGGAATCAAGAGGTATTTAAGCGTTCAAGGGAATTGCCACACTTCCCCCCACACAGAAGTTGCATCTTGTGCTCGTTGTGCAAGGCAGGGAAGCACAGGGCCAGGAGAACAGTCCCATGACAACAGAAGCAACAACAAATTCACACTTCTCCTTTTTCAAGATCCTTAAAGTACTGTGAATACATAACCTCTAAGAGCTAAACTCCTTCCTTCACAGTTTTACTTGTATTTTCAACATGAGTAATTCTCTACTTCTCAGAGAAGCAGAGACGAGGTCCATTCTCCTGCATCATTTGCATTTTCTGGATGTGCTGAAGGTCCCAGCTGAACTCCTCCTCCTCCCTCCCACGGACGCGGTGCCATCACCGAGCAGTAGGGACAGCTGACAGCCACTTTCAGCTGCAGCATCTCTTCCTAGATGTAACACCCAGGTGGACAGGGGACAGCTTGCTCTCACCCTTCCCCGAAGCTTTTCAACAATTTCTCCCTGCTGTCTGCATTGGATCCGCAGTCCTAAGCGAATTCCCTTTTCAGCTAGACACACTGTGTTATTTCAGTATAGCACTGTCTAGACAACTGAAAAAAAGTGTGAATAATTTAATGTATTACTTTCCCATTGCTTTCCATGAAAATGGTGAAAGTCTGGAAGATTTCTGGTCTCTTTGCAGTGTTTGTTTTGGGGTCTTTTTTGTTTGTTTGTTTATATGTCTCTATGTATATCCAGAGCTGTAAATATTTATATCGAGAGCTTAAAAAAAAACCACATTATTTTCAGTTAGTGAGAGAGCTTTGTCTCACCGTCAAGATTTCTACAAGATTCAGCAATTTATCTTCATTCAGACCATTCTGTGAATAAAATGGTCACCGTCCTACCAGATAGAAAGCAGATACTATCCTGCCTCCCCTTGGAAAGCAACCGACACGCCTCAGAAACAAGCAGCAGCAGTTATTAAATGCAAGAGAACTGTCCCTTTCATCCCGCTGAACTCCATCCAGCCTCAACATTTCCTAAAACTGAAAAAAAGATGACACTGCAAAATGTCCTACATAAATTTTGCTGTCCCAGGAGCCTCCACAGCCAATCCAAAGGGTCAAAGTACTTAAAGAAACCAGATTCTTATGGGATTTCCAGCTCCTACTTCCAGATCTCAGCGATTACACAGAAGGCAGCCAGCATCGCCCTTGACAGGTCCCCGCCGCTGCAGCAATTAAATGTCCAAACTCATTTGGGTGCCTGAGCCTCTCGCAGGAACCCCCCAACATTTTCCAGTGAAGTCTGGATAGGGAAAAGCCAGCCAGCAGCAACAGCATGAAAACGACCATTCAACTTCTATTAATTCTTTCTTTTTTTAAGAACACTTTCTAGCATTTTCCCACTAAATACTAGAGTAAGCAAGATACTAGTAAACAAAACTTCTTAATGACTGCGTGAAGATACATGGACAAGAGAGGAAACCTACGTGCATCCCCAAGTCTTGAAGCCACCAAAGTCTTCAGCACCGACGTGAAACCTGGCTCAGCGCTGGCTGGCCGGGGACTTTCAGTTCAGCACTAGCCACTCCAAGAAATATTTAAGGCGGAATGAGGAATTTTTCCCTTAACACTTGGCAGAGCGGTACACTAGCTACCTAAACTTAGACAATAAATACAGAACAAATTAACTTTCCCTGCTCCATTGGAATCCCAGAAGTACTTTTGGGAGGCCGCCGTGCTCCACGCTGCAACGCTGGGGCACACGGCGATGCACACAGTCAGCAATGGGCAGAGGTGCTGCTGCCATGGGGGGCAGCTGGGTAAGCACCCAAGTACGTGGGTGCTTTTCTCCTCTGCATCCACGTTAACTCAGGAGTGGGAGCTCAAAAAGTGCATGCTTCCTGCTGATACTTCTGCTTCTCCCCTGTTTCCATCAGGGCCAGGAATTAACAGAAGAGCGGGCTCTCCCCCAACCCCTCCTCTCCTGGCACTGGACATGGTCAGCGGCACGAAGAGAGGGGGCTGATGAACATGCTTGAGTTACTGAAGCAAATGTTTTTGGTGCCTCTGGATGTTCCAAGTTAAGCTCGGCCTGTGCTGCACTTAGCTTGCGTGATATCCAAACTAGTCCAGCAGGGCCTAATCCTGATGAATAGCTGCGTAGCTATTAAAATTGTTTTCCTCAAACAGCTAAATGGAAATGTGAGGGCTTGACGCTTCAGCTAGCATTTAAAATGGGCTCAGGTAATCAAAACACCAGATCAGAGAGCGCTAGGGGTTTTGGAGGAGCTGAGATTCAATTGAGCTTTGAACCTTTAGTTCATTATAGCAAACAATTCCTGCCCCCAGTAAATGAAACTAGCCCTGGCTCCTTACGGAGACTGGCTGGACCTGATCACAGGGGTTCACGCTAGCTGCTTATACCTTTTTGGCCAGCAGTGCTTCTTGTGCAACCTAACACCATCTGTCTGTCATTCTGTCGTATCACCTTGGGATGCCACTTTGGGAAGAAACACGTCACTGGTCATCTCTCGCTGAAGACATCTGAGATGCCAGCATCCTGGATCACAGCCTTCTCTCCATCCGGGCAGCAAACACGCAGTACAAATTTAGAGCATGAAGGCAACTCCGGTACCTGCAAATCATTTTCCTGCATACATGGCCAAGCTTCAAACCAGTATCAGAGAACGCCTGGTAAATACGATATTCTATGTAAGTGATATAGGTAGCTTTTAACTGTCACACACAAGCAGCACAGACACACAGCAGAGCAACGGATAAACAGGTTAAATGTATGAAATTTTTCTGCTGTGCTAACTTGCTCCAGGCCCTCTGGCATGGGTGATGGTGAGAAAGTCACTGAAGGACTGCTGGGGAGATGACTGGTGCTGATAAAGTAACTGGTGTAAGAGTCAGCATGCAGGAGGAGCCAGCTTGAGGACGGAGAGCCCGTGGGTCCTGCACGCTGCTCTCGTTCCCATCCCCAACCACTCAGATACTGGCATATGTGAAGACAGGCCCATAAAGATGAAGCCCCTGACCATACAAAGTGGGAGGATGAAAGGAGGGAAGGTGGCCTCAGAGCAGCTCGTTTCCTGAGCGTGGCAGAGCCATGCGGCTCCACAGGCAGAGCATCTCCCCGAGCACCACCGTGTTGGACTGGTAGGTGGGACAGGCAGCTCCAGCAAGCTGAGCGGGCATCAGAGCCATGTGCTTGCACATGCTTCTGCCCAGAAACACCACCACCAGAAAAACTGGGCTTACTACATCCAAGCAGATGAATATTTCATGAAGAACAGAAACACAATTTGGGCATTTCAAGCAAGTAAACTGGACTGTATATTCATGTGCATGGAGGCAGGCATGCCACATGAAGAAAGCCATCAGATACTGAGCCTCACTGATCTGGTTTCCTGAGCAGGCTGAGAGCAAGCTATAAAGGACTCCTCTCCAAGCCACATCCCTACAAGGAAGCCTACATTAAAAAAAGAAAAAGGAAGAAGAAACCACATTCTGAGCTCAGCCAATGCTATGCACACTTCACTAATTGCAGCTATTCTGAAAAACACTATCGTGGGCTCAACCTGGCTGCAGAGGCAGCAGATCAGCAGTGCTCCTCTGTGGCAGCCCTGGGTTGCTGCAGAGGGGACACATACGCTAACTGCTGTCCAAAGTGGACAGGGGGAAGGCTTGCTTCCATAACCATAGCCATGTAAAACAATTTGGTACCAAGTCTGGCCCAGCTAACAGTCTAACTTTCACGCTTTCTATAAAAACTAAAAATAACAGTAATTTTCAATGCCCAGAACACACACATTTCAGACAACCTGCTGTTGTGTAATATGAGGAGAGCAGCAGCACTGCAGGGGCTGGACAACCCGTAATCCAGGAGTTAACTGAGAGCAAAGGGATAAGAGCCCCAGGAAGAATGTCAATAACATTTGCATAGATCTGAGATAGTGAATAAGAGCTGTGACTCAGACTTCACCTAGGGACCAAAAATGATGCAAAGATGCGTTAAATGCTCTCGTTTCTCCTTACTTAACCTTCACTGGCTGCATCAGGACAATGCATGGCAGCTAAGGGTGTTCTGTGTGCCCAGGGGAAGCAAAGCCCAAGCACTGCGTGGGGCTCCCCAGGATGCATTAGGAAATGTGGAGGCTAAATAGCATATGCCATTAGGTTGTAGAGCATCATGCAGAGGCCTTTGGTATGCAATGCCAGTTTGGGGGAAAAAGCTCCTCTCTTTCCAGGCGTGGATGGCACAAGACACTCCACACCTTTGGGAAAGGGCCCAAAACTCACAGGGCCTCCCCCATGGTAAGCCACAGGTCAGCTGTAGCAAGGAGAGGAGGAGTTTTTCAGCTCTCCCTGCTCTGATTACTCATGGATGAGCTGCAGGGGCAGCCCCACACCAGAGCCCATCGCTCCTGCAGCCCCTCGAGAGACATGTTGAGTGCCCGCATCCAGCACGGCAGCTCCCCGGGGGGGAGCGGAGCCATCCGGCTGCGCAGCACACATCTTTGGCACGCCGTAGCTGGGGGGAGCATACGGCGCAAGCCAATTGCGGAGCCTGACATTCAATGAGATTTGACAGGTCCCGCTGAGGTCTGCACGCAGAGAAAGAGCCCGAGGCCCCCAAGCCGGCAACAGCGCCTCGACACTGCCCAGCCCCAGCGCGCCCAGGGCATGCGGGATTTAGCATTTGGATCATCTCACAGCAGGCTGGCAGGGACCCAACAGCGCGAGCATCATCCCGTCTGCAAGAGTGCGGGGCTGGCTCGCAATGCACTTTTACCCTCGGCCTGGGGGCGGGAGCGGGGATGCATGTGCAGGGACATTCTTCACTTGTCACCCCCAGGCTTAGGCTGTTTCTTTCTCTGCAATCACCTAAAGGTGAGGAGGAGTTGAAAAACATTACACTGACAGCGCTGTCGGAGCTGCGGATATAGGGCCTTCCACTCCACGCCAAGCAAACCCTCTGGAATGGTTTGGACACGATAGGTAAACAGTGTCGGGCTTGCTCAGCAGGGAGACATTTGTATTTAGATGTTATAGATAAGTGGTGCATATTTGAGACATCTGAAAGTTATTATTCCAGGCAGTTTCTAAACAGAGAATCGCAGTTGCATAGCCCCTTAACTCCGAGCTGACAGGCAGGATAATGATTTAAATTATTGTTAAACATAGGCTCTGTTTTAAGTGGATGGAATTCAACATCGTGATAGGTTTGGGGGAATGGGGGTGTATTGCAAAACACAACATTTCCAATTGCTGGAGCTCTGATCCACGGGAGCTTCTCCGCCAACACCAAGCATCACTATTCATGCTATGAAAATGGCAGCTGTAGAGATCCTTAAAAAGGCAACATCACTCAGCTACCTTCTGGATCATTACCACTCCCTCTAATTGCAACAACTTTGATTAAGAGAAATGCTTTTTTGAAAGCAAAACATAAGAAGTTTTCGTAGACCGCAAAACAGAGTTCAGCAGTAAATCATAATTATTTTTTTATAATGCTTTTGAATTACAAGTGATTTGTGCTTCCTTGAGTTCAATAAGGTTATGTTTATTATGCTATCACTCTGTTTTTAATGAAGAGCATACTGACTCGTTCTTCATTATAAGTCACTTGAAGCACAACTATTAGGTTCTATTAAATCAGAGTACTACATTTGTTTCATCTGTCAGGAGTTTTGTTTTCCAATGTTTTAAGAGAGGGCTGGTACCCCTGCACTCAGCTCCCCCCAGAACCAATTCACCCTGCAGCCACGCTCAGCAGACACTGCCATCGGAGAAGGGTTTTTGCCCCTACCATAAGCTGCTTTCTGACATGCCAAAGGTTATGCGTGACAGCACACACCAGCTCCATACTGCAGCCTTTACGCAGGCACAGCTCCAGCACAAACAAACCCCTCTTATGTGGGAAGGAGAAAGGGAAGGAAGAATTAATTTCTTGCTTATTCAGCATCTGATTGTCTCTCTGTGTCACGAGCGAGCTCCCAGGCAGTATCTCCAACCTACAGCATCCTCATTTCCCAAATGGGTAATTCACAGTAACACAGGCGAGAGGGTCTCATCTCTGCTCATAGCATGAAGATGCAATTGGGCCTAAAAAAAGGCAATCACACCTTGTCACTTAAGGGAAATTACATGGCTGATTAATAATGAATGAGCCTCACAAAGGCCACCCATTCTGCTCAGCATACCAGCATCTTACCCTAATTATCCTCACCAATAATACCTAGAATTGATTGGAAATTTTAGGAGAAATTGAGTTCACTCACCTAAGCTTTAGTAACGGTTATGTCTAGCAGGGTAGGAGCATCACAGCAGAGCCTTTGGTGTATGCAACACAATATAAAATTGAATCATGAAACAGTAACTCATGTCTCTGCCAGAAACACGCTCACAAGGCACAGAAGTCAAACAAAGGTAAGGCACATCTGTTGGACTGGTAGCTTGGCTTGCACACTTTAGCACATGAGGAGTCCAATAACTCAGAGGAGTCGAAACCCACAGTCCCCTGTCAGGAAGAAAAGCAATATCTCCACCTGCAGAAAGCAGACACTTGTGTGATTTGTCCCAGGAAGATGAGAAATCTGAGCCTGAATTGGGAGCTGAATCCTTTACTACAAAAATTAAGGATGGCTTTTTGTCCCTTCCTGTTAATCGTTAGCTATTGATCTGATGTACCAGTGTGTAAAGGCTTTCCCCTGCAGGCAGTGCTTGGCTGCTTTTCCTGAACAATTAAATCCTAATAAATATTCTTCCCTCATAAAAATAATGGACCAATCTCTGGGCATTTTTTTTCTCTTTTAATGTGAAAAAAAAATATTCCTACAGCTTGGTAGGAAGCAAACAAGCAAGCAAAAAACCCAAGTGGGTATTAAAGCTACTACTGCCCTATTTGAAGAACCCAAGAGAACCACAAAAGGAAACTGCAGCAATCAATAGAAAACATGGAAACAGTTCCTTAGTCCTCAAGCTGGGCATTGAATTTGCGCAGTGACAAACCCCCTGGGGCAGGCTGAGGGACCTCGCCTCCCTCCTGTGTCCTGCAAGAAAAAATGCCTGCTCCTTCCTGCAGCCCTTTCAGCTGCTGCTCAGCCGATAGCACATCCTTCAGAATAAGGAGAGGTACAATGGTGAGTGGAAGCAGGATTTCCTCCTCTGTTTGCTTCCAGAGCCAGAGGGTCTCTGTAAGGAAAGGGAAGCCTCCTCATGCCTCCAAACCCCTCCTGGCCACAGCACAGCCCAACGCAGAAGAACAGCCTGACAGCACTCCACTCTTTCAATGGGCAGCCAATGTGGTCCTGCCCTCCAGACATAAAATTTGAGAGACAAACATGTATTGGAGGAAATAAATGAATGGTAAGGGCCCCAAAGAGAGTATATTTCCCACTTATTTTTCATTCTGGTCTACTTTTAGTAACTCCAGATAAGCTCCTCATTTAACCAGTTGAACCCAAAAGGATTCAAAACCTATCTATCTGAAACATTGCGGGACAGTCCGTTTTGGCAGATGATCTCAGCACAATATGGCCAGCTTGAAAACCTGTTGTTACTAAATTCTCATCTCCTGGCACAAGCTGATAAAGTCACTGTGTTCCTTCTCCACCTGTGACCCAAGATTTCTTAGTCTCCAGAGAAATAAATCCTGCTAGTTTCTGTAGTCATCTTCATGCAGTACAGCCAGCATGGACTCAACTAGGTGATGATGGGAAACTGCAACACTAAAACTGGTCTGGGATATTCTTTGGTGTCACCTTCTTTTCCACCTGTGGCATCGAATGACAGAACAACAGACAGATATCCAAACAAAATCACTGCAGCCTCGACTGCTCGGCTTCACCACAGTCAGGAAAAGGATATTAAATATGGAGACAGGGTTGCAATCAGCCTTTCTGAGGAAATAATAACCTGGGAAATTCTGACTCATGCTGATTTGTGATCAAGGACTGTGACTGAGATACCAAAAAAAGGAATTGAATCAGATTTTCATGGCTGTGTCAGAATGAATTAATTCTCATCATATAACTGGAAAAGATTTAACATCACAGAAGCATTTTTAGAATGACAGCAGGATATGGAGGCTGTGGTAAAGAAGAAAACATGATTATTGGGCTGGAGAGACTGACAGTGAGGAAAGATAAAAAAGAACTAAATATACCATAAAATAATAGCTTGGTCAAATAGCTGCCAATAGGAACATCCTGAGAAGGGGACAGCAGTTGTGGGCATGTGGGACTGCTGGCTGCAAATATGCCCCGGACAACACTTATGCCAGAATAACCAACAGTGAAACATCTCCAGGAGTGATGGTGAAGTTGTCTCTAGGTCTACCCAGAACAGTTGGACAAGCTGCTATCATTCACTGCTGGTTCTCACTTTTCTGCCAAAGCCAGGAAGAGGTGGCTGCCTGGGCTCATCCAGTGGCTGCCATTTATCCCTGTGCCCATCTCAGAGAGGGGGCTAAGATTTTTTTTTCTCACTTTTGTGGTTGCCAGCAAAACTTTTGAAATAAATCAAATGTCAGCTGAGCTCACACTGAACCTAGCTAAACCAAAGTGAGGCTGTTTCCCAGGCTCAGAATTTCCCAGGTTGTTATTTCCTCAGAAATGGATTGAGAGCAGCCCTGAGGAGAAGGACTTGGGGCTGTTGGTTGATGAGAAGCTCAACATGACCTGGCAATGTGCACTTGCAGGCCAGAAAGCCAACTATATCCTGGGATGCGTCAAAAGAAGCATGACCAGCAGGTTGAGGGAGGTGATTCTTCCCCTCTACTCCACTCTTGTGAGACCCCACCTGGAGTACTGCATCCAGCTCTGGGGGTCCCAACATAAGAAGGACATGAACCTGTTGGAGTGAGTCCAGAGGAGGGCCACAAAGATGATCAGAGGGCTGGAGCACCTCTCCTATGAAGACAGGCTGAGAGAGGTGGGGTTGTTCAGCCTGGAGAAGAGAAGGCTCCAGGGAGACCTTAGAGCAGCCTTCCAGTACCTGAAGGAGGCCTACAAGAAAGCTGGAGAGGGACTTTTTACCAGGCCATGTAGTGATAGGACAAGGGCTAATGGCTACAAACTGAAAGAGGGTAGATTTAGATTAGATATAAGGAAGAAATTCTTCACTATGAGGGTGGTGAGGCACTGGAACAGGTTGCCCAGAGAAGCTGTGGATGTCCCATTCCCTGGAAGTGTTCAAGGCCAGGTTGGATGGGGCTTTGAGCAACCCGGTCTAGTGGAAGGTGTCCAGGCCCACGGCAGGGGGGTTGGAACCAGATGATCTTTAAGGTCCCTTCCAACCCAAACCATTCTATGATTCTATTTCAATTCTAAATGCTTGCACATAGAAATGATTCAGGTCAGCATAACTAGTCCTTTTTAAAGCCATGTTTGCAATTAATTTGCATTAATTTTCTAGCTTGTCCGTCATAACTAAACCCTCTGCAGGAAAACACTGTACTCAGTACATATTTTAAAGAGGGTTGGTTGTTGTTTTTTTTTTTCCTCAGCCAAGCAAGCTAGAGATGCTACTAAGTGGAAGATTAGACTCCAAAGTGCAACTCGATAGACAGGAGTTCATCTGGCAGCAAATTCCACAGACACAGACCGAGGCGTGTGAAATCCCCACTGCAAACCACTGACAAACAAAAGAGTATCATCTCCTCTCTTCTCACACAGCCTGCTCACCTTCATCCAAAACACCCCTTTGATAGATCTGTCAATGCTTGTTATTAGCAAAAGACTTCTATAATAAATTAACTATATGATGAAAAGAGCCATTGCACAAAGAGGAATAGGTGTAATCAAGAGCAGAACAAAAAGCCACCAATCTAATTTGGGATGTAAGAAACACATCTGACTCAGATATTTCATCATGTGTCTTTTTTCTCCTGTGTCTTCATGATGCCTTTGATAGAGAGAGTGCCAGTAGTATGTACTTGACCTGATAAAAGAGCTCACTTATCTTTAAGGAACATACCAGGCATCCAGTGACCCATGCAAAACAGTTCAAACACACCTAACACCCTGTGCTGTCCAGATAAAGGGGGGGAAAAAAAAAAAAAAGAAACCAAAGCCTTTGGGTTATGAATTATCAACAGAAGGTCAAAACGAGCCAGTGATTTACAAGTATAAATTGAACCTCATATGAGTGAAGAAACCAGGCAAGAAAGGGATGGTATTTTGGTCACTGGGTTGTTCTTGCCTTCCCAATGAATATAACCTGATCTCTCTTTGCTGAACCTGTCCTTCTTCCATTGCTTTCAGACAGCAGTTCACCCTGTTCCCACGCTTTCATCTTCCTGCTCCCCTCATGCTTCAGGACCCCTTCTTAAACCTTCCTGCACAGAAACTAGTCATGTTTTCCAAGAAAAGAAAGCAAGCATTGCTGGCAGGCAACTTCTCTACCTCCCCTCGAACGTCAGCAGCGCGTTCCAGCTTCTCCTGCTCACGCTCATCTCTCTCCTCCTCCTTCCCATTCTCCTCCTCCTCAAAGAGTCTTTGCTTCTCAGGCCAGAAAAACTATTAAGCACAGAGCCTGATCCCTGCATAACCATTGATTACCAACTAACCACAGACCACTGGTTTTGACCTAGCAATCCCTGCACAGAACCCAGTAACAAGCAGATGGCGAAGAAAAAGATCCAGCAAAGCACTTAAGCACATGGCTATCTTTAGGAATATGTATTAACAGACTTACTCAAGCATATACCTGATTTCTGGCACACCAGATACAACTACATATGTGCAAGAGGTGGATAAGTAGTTAACCACCCTGTTGAATTCAGGCCCTGCAAGCCTGTGCAGTCTTCTTACTGAGCAACTGGGAATGGGTAATCTGTCCAGCTGGAAACTGCACAGCTTTAAAAAATGGTATTTTACTTGCTACTTAAATTTCTCCTCCATCAGCTTTCATCCATTAGCCTGCCAACATAGAGCACCCTCTGCCTCACCATGAGATTGTTCCTTAGACTTTTTGGAGCTTATCTGTTTTTTACAGAGCATTGGTCTTTTAGGTCTCATATCCAAAACTGAAGCACTAGAAATTATCATACAAATAGTCATAATAGTGATTACGGCCTAAGACCAAATTATTTATGTATTTCTCTTGAGTGAGCCAATTAGGCTGAGTTGAAATTGCCAGTCCCTGCAGCTCCGCAGTGAAATTCTCCATCAGTTCAGTTTTCTTTGTTTCTAGCACTACCTTCAGCATGAGGCCAATTTCCTTCCACATAGCTGAGCAGCGTTACAGGCGAGATCTGCAGACTCTACCACGTTAGGAACAAAGCAATAAAAAGTGTTTTTACAAATTCAGGCAATGTCATGGCTCATCTCAGACATGAGTATACTCCAGTGTATGAAGTCATTGAATCAGGTCCAGCTAGAACCAGCCAGGCCTAGAAACAGGAGCAGAAACCAGCAGGACTGGTGTTTTTGTCAAAAAGATACTTTCATACAAGCCGTGTTGGGATAACAGAGCGGTCTGCTGATGCCTGTGAAAGGCTCAGGAGGGTGATGGCTGCTGCCTACAGACACCAAAGATGTCAAAAAAAATCAACTGTGGGAAACACCATGGCAGAATGAGGAGGAAATGCAACTGTCTATGGAAACATGTGGATCAAATTGTCATCAGTTTCCCGGTTCAAGTAAACACACAGCTCTGAGGTGCTGGGGTCCTCTGGACTCAGGCGTGCAGAGAGAGAGGGAACGCTCTGCATTAAAGATTTTTGGAGGCTTCAGATCTTTCCATGCAAGTGGTGCAGTATTTATTGGCATGGTACCAGCGCGGGAATAGGATTATTGGATTCTAAAGGCTTTTTCCCTGGAGTGGTCTTTATCGTCTTAAAAGAAGATAGAGCAATTAATTTTTTTTTTCCTGAAGAGAATTAATTGTCTGTGAAGGGTCACACTGGTGGCCAGATGTACCACAAAAGATTTTCATCTTCTTAAACACACCAGCCATAGCCAGTGATACAAGATTTGATTCAGTGGCCAGCAATCTGATTTATCAATCTTTTATCCCTAGCTACAGCCTAAAAATTTACCAATCCCAAATAAGTTTAATTTCAAAATCCAATAGGAGCAGATTGAATGGAAATTTCTTTTAAATTGTTTTTGCGAAGCCCTTTAACACTAAAATGATGCTGATGCATGAGAATCAAAACCTGTAAGTGACTGGACTATAGACTATGTTCTAGCCTATATACATGGAAATGCTTTTTATAAATTTTGCAAAGTTCTGCCAGCAGTCCCCTGCCATAATTCCCATGATGATAGGAAGAAGCACTTACTAGTGCATGTCAGTACAAGGGATGATATTTTCACCAAATGCTACAACACAGGAGAAACATGTAATACTGTCAGAAGAGCATATTATGAAAATGTGATTAAAAGAGTGTGATGGAAGAATGCAAGATCCAGATTTCCCTAAATGTCTGAGCAGGAGAGAGGAACCCAGCATCTCATTGAGCACAGCACCTTGCAAGATCAGCTGCATCATAAGCAGAGCTGATGTAGCCTCTGCATCAAAATCAGGCATTGATTCAACGCAGGTAGTATATCTTGGAGAACAGAAGTAGTAGCTCAGCATGACTAAAGATGAAAGGCAGGAGAAAATAACACCTGCACTTGCAGAAATGTTTTCCAAGGAGGACCTAGAGATGCTGGTTGTTGTCACAGACAGGACACTGGATTCAATGGACCTTCAGTGACCCAGTGTGCATGTCCCCAGCTAAGGCCAGGACTAGGAACAAGACTGCAGCAAGCTGAGGACAGAAGAAGAGTGGTGCAAGACCAAGGGCTCACTCAGCCCCAGGCTCTGCCGCCAGCATGGGGTGAAGCAGACTTGCAGGGCAGAGCACACACACACACGGGGCAGTACAGGGACCCCTCCTCCATGCACGCTCCCATCCTCCCCAACCCCTGTCCCAGAGCACTGGTGACACCTCTGCATTTGCCTGTCCTGGAAACATCACTGAAAATTTTATTTTTAAGAAATTCTTTCACTTGACTCAATACATCCTCTGCCTAGACAACCCCAAAGTTGCACTGTACTGTTTCTACAGACACACAGTCATATGAATTGCATTTCACACACATCAGAAAAGGGTCACATACAGCTGGTGAACAGAGAGGCTATTTCTGCCTATGAAATCCAAACTAATTAATTTTTTTGGCATAAATGAACAAATAGGTCATTCTAGCCCATGTACTGGCATCATGATTCAGTGTGAAACTTAGTGTCTAAGGCCAGTTACCAGTAGCAAGTATCAGGCGCACTTTTGTGCATCACACATGGACAATAACTGTTTGATGCAAGAATGCACCATAATTTAGCAACAGTTATATTGATAGCATGGTTTGGTGAGAATTTAACGCTGTGGCAGGCGGGACTGCATACTTGACTGGGCTGGGCATTGCTGCATCAGTCCATCAGTGCTGGGAGAGCAGCTTTCAGCAAGTGCAGACATGAGTTAGTAATGAAAGATCTTCCGAGTCTGCACAACCAGATGACAGCATTTGCATTTTTGCCATCTTTCGGCCACTTGTGAACAGTTACACTCACACAGAACCAGAGGGGCTCATTTCTCCTGACAAGGGTACATGGAAGGAGAGGTCCTGGCTTGGATCAGCACAGGTTCCCTCAGTCAAAATGCTTTATTTTCTTCAGGACAGGCTAGGCAAGGTCTGGAGGAGCTTCTGCTGCTCAGTGTTTGGCCAAAGAGAAGTGATGGATGAGCAAAAACCAGGGGCTAGATTCTGCTCACAGTGTAAAGCCAGACTGACTCCACAGGTGGCTGCAAGTTTAGGCTCGTAGAACTGAGAGCAGAGTAGGGCTATAGGTAAGGATTTCCAGACCGAGCCCAACAACAACAGTTCTGCTTATACAGCTTGGAAAAAGAAACGGAAGCTTTGGAGTACAAAGCAATCTCATTTTTAGCTCTGTTGCTGATACGGATGGAAAAGCCAATTTAATTTTATTAAAGGTGTCAAACTTTTTTAATAACTCGGACACCTACAGGGATAACAAAATCGGATCCTCTGCACGGTAAATTGCATATTCAGCAGCTGTGGTACCAATTAGACATTGAAATGACAAAGTGCTATCTCATGCCAGCAGAGACGTACCATACAGAGCCGGTGTTTAGTTTTATCATATAAGCAATGTTTAGCTGTCATCTGTCATACAGGCTTAGGGGAAAGGGCCTCCACAGCTGGAATTGCAAGATTAGCACAATAAATTGTTACACGTTTACCAGATCGTCTATTCAGTTTACATCCAAAACTTACCTCCAGCTCCAACTATCTTACACCGGAGTAAACGCAGTCTGTTTTTGTCAACCTATAGCTTTATGAATGAAGAGGAATTCACTTTCAGCATTACAGCCCAAGGTTTGTACAGTTTCAACAATTTTGGTGAATATTTTGGAGACAGGTATTAAGAAAGCTGCAAAGATTAAGTCCCTGTATCAACATATTCTCTCCACCTTTCATTTTAAAGACACTTATTACTCACAGAATTATAATAGGAACCACACTAGACAAACTAAGGAAAATACAATTATATATGGCATTAAGTATCAGTTAAGAGAATGTATTTTTTAAAAAAAACAACACAGACAGCTTATCCTAATGGTTTAAATCAAAATGCCAAAATCTTTGCTAACATAAGGAACTCTCTGAAATGTTTCTCAAAAGAATATACCGCTCCATTAGTGATGTGTTATTATTCTCTAAGGCCCTGCCTATACAAGAAACTTCTGTAACTAACTATAGCTGTGTAATAAATTCAATATATATTCAATTATTCCAGTAGTTTATACCTTTAGTAGAAGTAAAAGACGGTCAATGCCCTTTTAATTGGAATCACTGTTTCCAGACTACAGGTTCCACATTTCTGCTAAATAATAACAACACTTAGCAAAGGCAAGATAAACTTCTTAGTGTAAACCAGAAATATTTACCTCCTTAAAGCAACAGCCAAATCAATCATCAGAACAGATATTTAATTGAAAGCATAATTTTTTTAACACAGAGGCCTGTCTTTGCAGTGTCAGCATCTGAACTACAGCATACACATACCCATAATGTAAACACCACTTACAGTTGTCAGAGTTTTCATATTTCCTTGGGCTTTTATGGGCAACATGGAAAATATTGTTATATAGCCCTTCTTGCCTGTATTAGGAACAATATTTCAGCTTACCAGAACTAAAGGAACTTTATAAAGCACAGAATTTATTTTTCCACTGGTCATTCTGTCTCGTTACAGTCTTCATTTTTCTCAGTCTGGGCAATAACAGCCAGACTAATCCCTCTTAAGTTTATTCCTACCCAGGTTCACTTGCAGGCTCTCCTGACGCCAATGCAGACACAATATCCCCAATAGCACATTATGTGCCAGATTTTGTCCTTTCTGTTCACCTGCAGTAATGCTTTAGCTCCACGAGCAGGTACACGAGCAACAGGTACACCGACGAGCAACGCTGATAAAATATACGTAAAACAGACAGCATGTGTGCCATCTCATAATTCAACACCTCATCAAGACCTGGTGAAGTCTGAAATGCTGATTCCTCGGAGACCTTATTTTACTTGGCATCTGGCTGTTCTGACTTAGTTGGTATTTGCCATTCAACTGCACAGCCCGAAACCCCCAGCACTGCCAGCGCAGGCAGGGCAGGGCAGGGCAGGGCAGGGCAGGGCAGGGGAGATGCTGCCTTCCCACCCCGGGTCAGGCGGGGCCGGGGGCAGATGCCAGCCCAGCCTCATGGGCACACATTCTCCCCTGTTTACAATCAAGAGAAGGGAGAAAAGCCAGTGCGTTCACGAGGCCAAGACGAGCTCTGGCTTGCTTGAAAGTGTTGTCTCTGGCAGCCTTATCATGATAAGCAAGACAGACGGACCTGGCGGACAGACGGACGTTCAGGCACAAGGAGCTGCCTTTGGACTGTGGGCTAACTTTCAGGTACTTGTCGCATCTGGAAAAATATGTCCCTCCAGAGGTACTAAAGCAAAGCAGGGATTAATTAAAATGGCAAGAGATGAGTTATTTATTAAACTGTTTTCACATTTTTGGCCATGTTAGAGAGCTTCCTGCAGCTGCCATAGAGACAACAGCTACAGACAATAAAACTTTATGAGCAATTTAAATTCTCTCTCCTCTTAGGAGATGCGGAAAAACAATGACAACTGACTGTTTGCAGGTCATGTATATCTTGCCTTCATTAAGTAGGATTCTGTTTAAACACGTATTATTCTTTTCCATCAGATAGTCACAGACTTCCACAGAGAGGGTAAATAGTTTATAGCTTCCACTTTCAACAATACACTATAAAAATACACTGCAGTCATATTTGATTATCCCATTTTGTTTAGTGTGAAGCATTCTCGGCAGATCAGTCTGCTTATTTGCATGCGTTGGAATAGCAACAGAAATGGATTCCCATGGGCAATGGAAAATAAGTTTTTCACTTGGAAAATACAATAGTAATAACCACATGGTAAAATTGCAGATGCATGTGATGACAAATTAGATTTATCATCAGTCTTATACCATTCACACCTGAAATTTGCCCATAAATCCACCTCATTTGAGGCTTATTTAATGTTTCTTCTAAAGGTGCCCTGGAGCTAGAGATTCAATTTACACAAGGACTGACAGGGGTAAAGAAAGAAAACCATGTTTCCTTCCTTCCCTACAAAATTTGCAACTTGCTTCTCAAATATACACTAGCTTGAGTCCTGAGATGGGTACATTTCCATCCATGATCAGTTCATAGTTTGACTTTTGATACTTTGCAAACATGAAGCAATAAGAAGCTAGGAAGGGGATCTGGAGAAAGAAAAGATTTCCTAAATACCTAATACAATATACAGCACTGCCAGTTAATTCTACTAGAATCTGTATATGTATTTATGACTGAAGTATATATTTATACTGTTTCTATTTCAGGTAAATGTAATACATGTACATTTAATACATGCGCATTTAAAATTTTCCCAGTTTGCAAGGTCTTAGTAGTTTTTCACATATTTTATCTTTCCAAGAGGTGGTGAAGCTTTGCTTTCAACAGGTGCCAATCTAAATACAATTATCCTTGGATTTCCAAGTCTGTGCTGGTAAAAGACTAAGGCTACTTTGAAATACTACATGAATGAAAATACAGATGGATGGGAGAAGAGCATGAATGGAGTAATAAACAATAAAGGAGTTTGGGTGTTGACCATACTAGTAACAAATGGGACTAAGGAAAATCAACAGATCATTCCTCACATTACCCCACTGGAAATACAGGGAAGGGACAATATGCTGAAATTATAATTTCATTGCAGTCCCATTTTTCCATATTTTCAGAGCATATCTGTCACGCTTTGAAAGAGAAGACACTACATGCTTGGGCTAGATGATCTTCATAAGTCCTTTCCAATCTCAACCATTCTGCGATCCTGCATTACAGTATCACTGCCAAAAAAATGAGGCAATTTTCAAAAAGGCACCATACAGCAGCCAAACCTGGAATTCCCCACCAAAAGGTACAGAAAAATCCTGAAGGCACACATTATGTTTTAACTTACACATCACTGAGGCAAGCTGTCACCCTTGCTGTCCAGTGGTGAGTCCACAGAAAGTGTACATGAATGTTTCTTAGTCTATGCCAGGCTCACTAGCCAAGTGCTTGAAAGAAGCAGGCTAATGCGAGACAACACCATTTGGTTCCCATGAGCTGCCATCCTCCCTCCAGGGCTCTGAAGACCCCAGGATTTAAACAGCTGGTCCTTTCCTTTTCTTTTTTGATGCTTTATCACAGCAGCGAGGCAGCAGATTGCTTATATTCCATTTTTCTCGGACTCTTTTTAAAGTGTGAATGAGCATGTGTGTATGTTGAAGTGATAACATAAGGCTAAGCCACATTTCTAGTAAATATTACTTTAAATTATCCTGGAATGTAAAAGTGCACTTGTGCAAAACTAGCTGCCCAAAAAGGGAAGCAGAGCTGTAAACCATCCTGCCTGCAAGTTGAGCATGTCGGCAGGAAAGTCACTGTATAAGGGCATGTTTACAAGCCTGCATCTATGCTAAATCTCATGCCCTAAAACACAGAACATGCATGCACTCGATTGCAACAACCTCTCCTATGCCAGCTTTTACATTGTGTCAGGAAAGCAGCTGAGACCTTGTGGTCAGAGAAGCACCAGATTCCAGGGTGAATTTAAGCCTTTTCATCTCTATAAAGTGGGTAGAGGCGAGGAGAGCAAGGAGCGTCCTCCCACCTGCGACCAAGCGTGTGAGCACTGTGAACCACATCACTGAAGCCACCTTCAGGGTGGATTTATGCCAGTCTCTCATTTTGACTCACTCCAGCAGTGACAGCCAAGACGTGGTCCAAACTCAGTTCCTGACCTCCCCTCGGCTGAGATGCAGTGGACCATGCAAGCCATTTTTACCTGTTTCAGAACAAAATCAAGTGGGCAAAGCAGCTGCTTAAAGGGCTCTGCTTCTGAACGCACAGCAAGGGCAGTCAGACCCAGGAACACCTGCGACAGCCCCATAAACCTGTGCATTGCCAGCAGTAATGACATGTGTAATTATCAGTAAGGCTGATGCTATGGGTGAAGCCATAAGCAGAAGGCAATGAAAAATTAAGGTACAAATCAGCTGTTTCTCTTTCATCCAGAGGCGCAATTTAGTGATGCCGGAGTGTTGTGCAATGCCTGCAATGCTGAGAGAGAGGGAAGCAGGGCTGAGGCAGGCAACAAGGCTGACGGCATCCCTGAATCGGGTGACACTGCTGTATAACCTCTGGCAAATCATTTAACTCTCCCAGGCTTTGGGCCCCCTTTTCTTCAAGTCTCTCTTTATTAAATCTGTAAGACAGGAACAGTATCACTAGACGTGGTCATTGTCCTGATTTACTGGGTCCCTAATTTTGGCTGGAACTGTTACGGTAATGCAGATAAGCAAAATAAAAATGTTAAGTTTTGGAAGTTGTGACTTTTGGGGACATAAATACACACGGTGCATTCCCCTGCAGAGCTGGGATCTTGCAGTGACACAAGACTTACTGCTGCACGCCTTTCCTTCGGGCAAGTCTGATTTTGGAAATGAAGTTACATTATTGGGAGTGGGGAGGGAATAATTCTGCGATAAACAGAAAGACAGCCACCACAAATGGTAAAGTTTTGCTCAGATTCTTGGGTGAAATACACATAAAAGCAAATGCAGGCAGTGCAGAGGTGCAGTATGACCCTGCAACCCTACAGTTACTGGGAAAATAGTGAGGCTCAAGAACAAGGAACATGTTTGGGGGGGGATAAATCACTGAACTGGAATCTGAAATGCTCGGCTCTTCTGTTCAACATACCACTCCAGCATCCTCAGCCTCCATCAGATGCCCTGCATGCCATACCAGGCTGAATTCAACCATATGTTTGTAGCTAAGCTATGAAATTCATTTGTCAAGTCCCAGGCGTTTTTGGCAAGTTGTCCTGTACTATATGTGTGGTCTGCTACACTAAAACAGGCATGCAGAGCATTGCAGTGGGTACGTCTATAGGATCCAGAGGCAACGCAGCCAACGATTTCCCTGCTCTGACTTTTAGTGCTGTGTAATAATGAATGGAGATAGAGAGGACTGAAGTCGAAGACGTTTCGCTGCAGTTGCTAGCTTAAAGCCCGCTGAAGGCTGCTGGAATGAGCTATAAATACGTATCTGAGCTCCACGCCAACTGTGTAAACTCAGAAGCTCCCTGCTTCATTCAGGGACTTTAGACCCACCAGCGAGTCCAGAGCATGTTAGACTAGAGGCAAGTCAGTGGCTGGCAAGAGTCACATTTTCCTTGTGAAAGGGGATGTGGAAGATGCTTGGACAATGCAGGGGCGGATGATGGATAGGAAATGATTTCTCGGGTGTTTTGAAAGGAAACACATAATCCAGAGTTATGGGCCCTCATTAATCAGGCGGAGTAGTCTTGAGGTGCCAAATCTCGCAAGAACAGCCGGAGGACTTGGAGCCATTCGTAAGCTCTTCCTAACTGAACCTTGGCGTGACATTCACCCAAATTCTAGATCCCAATTCAAATATCATCACCTTGGCCTATGAACAGTTGTCTAGTGGCTCCGATTCAAGCCAATTCACAACAAAAGATAAATCTTTCTGCTCCTAAAAGAAAACAAAAAGCTGCCGAGAAATTCTTTAATTTCTCTGCCTTGTGCAATCTTGGGTCAGTAGTTTTTGCAGCAAGAAGAGGTCAGTCCCATTTCTTAACCTCCTGAACCCACATCCTGCTTCCCTGCCATGTAGGTTGCTACAGGCAGTCCTGCCACCATATTTTTTAATAGAGCAAGCAGTGCAGAAAGGAGGCAGAACTGTCAGAAAGAGGTTTCTTTACAGTTTTTGATATATAGCATGAAGATGTCATTTTAACAGAGATTATCAGGCTGAACAATAGGAAAAAAGCCAGGATTTCTCTCAGCCTAGCAAGATCATCTCATCTTCAGAAGGAGCTTCAGCTCATGAAGATCAGCAGGTACCATCTAACGTTTTCCATGGTGAAAACAAGACCCATGAAACCACTGTTACATAGAAAAGTGCTGTGATTTGGCCCCCAGTGACAATGCAAAGCCAACTCTAAGGCTGCATGCTGACATCTCTGGTCCCCCAGCAACCTAGCTGCCCCTTAAGTTGGGTCCTTGGACACTCTTTTCAGTTCTTCTAAGATGTATAAACTCAAATAGCCCAAACCTTAACAGCCTGCACATTTGGGGCTAGATTGAGTGTCAAACTATCTCCATTTCAGCTGAGGATGGCAGAAGACACAGGCACTCAGCACTCCTCGTCCTCCAACCCCAACTGTATATCCAACCTTCAGAGGACGAATCAAACTCCTCTGTGAAAGCAACATCCTGGCAAAACAAGCCACAGCTTCTCCCAGGTAATTTGGAAGATATCCATGTTTCAAATCTGCCCACTAAACCAGTCAGAAAATCATAATAGTGCCAACCAGGAAAGATTTATCTGTAACATGTAAAATGCATTTCCCCACTTCGGCATGGGGAAAGCAGCAGATGAGATAAAAAGGAAGTTTTACAAGGTACATGCCACACTCCAAGCTATGCTCTGATAGAGCAACACCTCTGAGCAGAAATCCACCTATTTACAGATGGCTTCTAGTGCTATACTGTAGCGATTGTTTCCCACCTCCCGCTCATGTTGTATTTATGTGCTAAGTTTCAAACGCCCACTGATCGAGGCTGAGGTCGTGAGATGCTCTGGGGAGGAAAAACGGCCGTTTCCCTGCACCCGTCCCAGCACAGCGAGGGAGACAGGCAGCGTCAGGCTGGCCCTTTGCTGGGGACGGGTCAGCATCATCCCTGCGCATTTGGACCCAGGTACTCACCTAAGAGCTGCACTCCGCGGGTGAGTCCGTAGACGTCAATCAAAGCCCAGAGGGGTTCTGCCGTCCTCACCCCGCTGAAGAAGAGCATCGCAGCAGAGTCGTTCACCCGATAGAAAACCCGTCCCTTCTTGTCCACCCAGAAGGCTATGATGTTTCCCTCGTTTGCAAACTCTTCTGGCAGAGCCTTGGCCCAAAAACCGCTTTGGGAAACCAAGTCAGGGCATGCGTACTTCGGCAGAGTGTCAGGGTTAATCCTCGATGGATCCTTGGAAGTAAACCCAAGTCGAAGAGCCCCACTCCAGCAACACTGCTTTTTAGTGATCTGCAAAGATAACAGCAGCAATAACAGCGTTTGGCACTTGAACATCTACTTACATGCTACAGGCTCTATGCCATTGAGCACCAACGGCCACCACACAGATGAGCACACTAGATTTAGGAAACATTTTACCCACCAAACACTGCTGTAGCTTTTTCAGCTGCAAGCAGCAATGCCGCACACTTAGGATACAATGCACATGTTTAAAAAAAAAATCAAATTAAATCTATGAGGAGAGGTGAAATGTAATTACAGCTGCATGATGACTCACTTCTATTTCTAGGGTAATTCCTTTTGGCCTAAGAATCATCCTCTCGCAAAATGTGCCAAAAATGGCCATAAGAGCTTTTATCTCAGCACCTGCAGCAGCAGAGCTTTTCCCCCGTGGTGCTCGGATGATGGGGTCTCTCATGACCTGAAGGAAAAGAACCGGCTCCAGAATCACAGTCACCACCATAGAGTTTTCTAGGTTTCCCAGCCAAGTAAAAGATAGTCTTACCCTGTTTAGCTTGTCAGATTGGATGAAATCACAGCCTTGCAGCAGAGAACTTGTGTGTGGGAAAGCACAATTCAAAGTATTTAACTATATTAAATACACAATTAGGAGGCAACGATAGATGTTGTCTTATGATTGGGGAAAACTTATTTATTTCAGCTGTGAGTGGTGTTTTTCAAGATATGTTGTGCACATCTACACCCCACCTGTCAGTATGCAGTTACTTAGTGTGTCTGGGGTCAGGAACATCTGCTATAGTTTTTGGGATGGTGTCTGTGTCATATCCACCCTTCCGCACCTGAGGGACAGCAGGACAAAGGATCACAGATGCCCACAGAGTCATCGACGACTTCTCACACGAACTGAGCCCTGGACTGAAGGGGATCTGAGTGGAGCAGGCAGCAGGTCCTAAACACATGCAGCACATCCAAAACACCACCCAGTTACAAGGTCTCTTTCTTCCCATGGAAGCAGAGAGTCTTTCAGGGCAAGTATGGTCGCCAGACGGAGATGATGCCCTGAGACAGACGCGAATTTTTTCTCTCATTTTGTTGTTTATGAATCTGCTGGGAATTGTTCGCCGCAAAGGGATTCAGCCTGTCAGCATCCAGACTACGAAATGAAAGACCTAAGGATGCTGGATCCAATCCTGATGCGGGGCCAGGACAGTTCCTGCATGCCAGTTGACACATAATTGGTGTTTCTGTTCATGCACTGAACCTGCAGCAAACATGAGAGAGCACTTGAGCTGGCCCTCTTCCATCAAACCCTCGGAAGCCTCAAGCAATTTCACTCTTGGCTGCAGGACAAGAGCAGAAACATAGACAGGTACCACCTCCCAGATGTCACACAGAACTTGCTATCTTACTGTAATTTCTTGGTCTGCCAAAGTGCTAATGGCTCAGATGAGTGGCAATGCCAGAGACTGAACTGTCCAGGACTGCAGGACTTTGTCCTCAAAAGTCTGGCAGCAGCCCACCATGTCCCAGCTTGGAAGCACAGGATTTTCACCAAGAGATTATCTTTGGACTTCTGAATTCTCTTCTAATCACATTTGTAAATATTGCATTTTTCTTTCACATGTTCCTCTCCAAGGAAAATCTGGAACATGTGCCCTTGGGGGCACAAGAATCTCACAACAAATACATTGTTCAAAGCCTAGAGATTTCTGTTTTATAATTAAAGTACCAGAGAAAATAACTCAGAGCTTCAAAAAAAAAGTGATCAACAGACAGTTCCTCAGTTAAGCAAGTGCTGCTCTTTATCCCTACTCAGTCCAGCCAAGCACCTAAACTGTTTACATGAAACACTTGAGCACTGACCTCAGCCGCAGGAACCATGGGAAGCTCCTGCTTGTGGGATGGACACTGGGGTGGCACTAAAAAGGACTGAAGCAGATTTGCTATTTCATATGCCTGGCCAGGGTGGGATGGGATCATGCATGTCCCCAGTGGAAGGGGGGTGGATGAGGCGTGCATGTGACAAAACGGGGAATATATGCACACTCCAAGAAGAAGTCTCGATTATTTATTACAGCAAATTTAGTGCAAGCCCTAAAAGCTTTTGGGTCTGAGATAAATATGGCCTCATTGTTATTTGTATCAACTTACTCTTTCACAGTCTCTTGCCAATACTTCACAGCAATCACAGGCTGCATGAAGTAAATATTCATATGGTAATCGAGACTGCACATGTTCCATGTATTAATCAGCACCTATAAACAGTTCTCAATACAGTCTGACCACAGGCAAACTAATATCCAAATTAAAATCCAGTATAAAGCCTGCCAAGAATTAGACACAGCTGGACAAAGGGTACACAGTTTTGCTAAAAAAGGCAATGGTTAATGACGGACCAAATTCTCTCTTCAGCAGCCACTGCTAGCAGAAAAGCTTGGGAGGTCCACCGGGTACCAGAAGGGGAGGAAAAGATACAATCTACATCCAAACTGCTAAGCCATGGCCGCTTCCACAGATTCAGGCTCCTGCTCTTCACTGCCTTGTGTCACCTTTGACAGCCTCACTCCGCTCCCTAGCAGTGCCCTGAATTACGTGGAAGAAACCATACTGGGACACATACCTCGAAGGCAAAGAAAGAGGAAATCTGGCTGCTTGATGGCATTCCCAAAGCTGAGAAGAAATCTAAGAATAGAACCCGAGATGCAATACCTAATAAACAGAATGAAATCTCCTGACTTCTTTCCTCTAGTTTCCGAAGGGAGTTTAGACTTTACAGGTCCTGAATGATTGGGTTCGTGGTTAGCCTTTAGCTGGTAAGAAGGTTTAAGACGCCATTTTCCACAGGCACACACAATAACAAGGCAATTGCAGGATGGACGTATTAGAAAAGCAAAGATGTTTTCATATTTCCATCCATCCCTAGAGTACAAGTTCTGCTGAAGCCTGTTGATTACTCCCATGAGACCTTCCCATTGGACTCAGCAGGAGCTCTGCTCATAAATCCCTTGTGCAGATTTGCATGCGTATTCTTCACATATGTTATGCAGTCTAAAATCCTAAAATATACAGTGATAAACAAGTGTGAATTTCCAGAGATAGCTACATTGTTTCAGAATGAGAAAGAAATAACCCAGAACCCTTGCCTAAACCACTAAACCCACTCAAATCTTTGATGGTGTTTTCAAAAACGAAATGCTGCTTTCATCTCCTCCCAAATCATTTCTTGCAGTTGTTCGTCCAAACTGCTGGCCAACGTGGAAAAAAAATCCCATTAGGCAACGTGAGGGAGTCCTGCTGGGTTTCCAGCCCGAATGGAAGCAGTAAGAGCTCCACAGGAGACATAACAAACCTGTAGGAGGGATTTTCTACCTCTGGGCCTGAGCCTGAAATCACTGAAATCTCTCTGTATTTTCAAAAGGAGGCATATTCCTTGTTTCTTGCTCCTTTGCTGGCTGTAAGGGAAGAGGCAGGGAGGGCTGATATGCTGCTGTAGGTCCCAGCATTCTGGGACCTCTAGCAATGGGGAACAGCAGGATCATTCAGACTTAGTAGCTATATGCAGATAAACCTCCTGGAAAACTCCTGGTGTGTAAATGAAGGATTTGCAGGCAGATCTTGCATGTGTGCCATGAACTAAAGTTGCCAAAAAAGATGACCTATTTTGTGCCAATGAAAGGCATAAAATCAGCTAAGGACAGAAAAATGCAGTCCCACAACCTACAGAGTATAAAGATTGGAAAATATCTGTGGATGAAATTTAAAGGATTCCAGACTCATTCGAGGTGCTGAGAGCCTAAAAAGTGCTCTAGTTCCTAAGGGGACAGATGAATTTCTTCATCGGGAAGCAGCGCCCGGTGCACATGGTAGCATGCCATCTTAGAGGAGCTGAACTCCCCACACCAGCTGCAGCACAAGGGGCACCAACTCCATCCTCCTGGCTACCACAGACACAAAGGAAGTGAAATTGGCCTCTGCCAGCGAGAAAAATGTGATGCCTGCAATGTTCTCTCCTCTGACCTTAATGCTATCAGGCGACTGATTCAACAAAACAGTCAGCAGACCGCCAGAAAGATCGTTTTCTTAGACGGCAACTGTGACCACACCGACTGCTCCTTTCATCCTTTCAGCAAAACCCTTTTATCTTCCCTGCCAAGCACACGAGCAAGCACCTTCACTGCCAGGTCCTTTTCACTTCTTATTTGTTGGCTGTGGAGAGGCTGACTCCCACCTCCATGAGACCAGCCCTCGTTGCTGCCTTGTTTACAGGAAGAAAAGGTCTCATTTTGGAATGGAACAGTTAACTAACTCCTCACCCTCCCTCAGCCCGCCCAGTAAAACTCCTTTGCAGGATGTACGCAAAGCCTAGAGGACACATTGGCTAGAGAGATACTGAGGCTGCTGCCTTTCAGACTGACCAATACAGCCCTTTTTTGTTGCTGTTTTCCAAGCAGTCTCAACTTAATCTGTTGTTCCTTGTCTAACATGCAGATAAGCTCTTTTGGAGCATGGATTTCCCTTTTCTTCCCGGTTTCTACAGCGGTCTGTACTGATGACTCCAAGAACTATGATGACAAAAGCAGAAGTACTAATAAAGATTGCAGATCTTCAAGGGCAAGATCTGACTACTGTGCTTTTCAAGGAAGGGCTAAAGATCTGGTACAAGCACCAAAGCCTGGTACACCCCAACATTCATTCACAGCACCTCACACGGCAATAAGGGAAGGTATCATTTACTCACCTTAAGCCTGACTTGTTCATAAATAACGATGGGCCTGTTGCTGAAGGTAATGGCATTGCAGAAGCTAGCCTGGCGCTTCACTGCCTTCTGCGTCGTGTCCATGATGATCTGGGATCCCTTCGTGTGGGGATGGAAAAGCAGAGGGCTGATGGACAGAGCTCCACACTGGGGGATGGGGAGACAGTGCTTCTGCTTGTGGTGGCATCGGTGGGAGGAAGCCGAAAATGACCCACCTATGGAATCTGAAAGCAGAATGGGGAAAAAAGGGTTTCAAATCTGCTGTGAGTAATAAGTAAAAACCGTTCAATGCAAAAAAAAGCAGAGGTACTTCAGAGGGGAACTATAGAACAAAATAAAAGTTATTCAAATCCCCACTCTGTAAATCACTAAGGGTTTCTAGAGCATCTTGAACAATAACAGGCCACAAGGATCCTGAAGGATCCTGTCTGGACAGTCTGACAGTACAGAGCATGACATGGAGAACATAGCTCAGCACTGAAATCACGGGCCATCTTGAGGCCACACATCAGAAGAGAAGGCAAGAATTGGTTCCAAAACTGGAGCAAAGCACGTGTGAAGTTGCTGTATCAAAGCTGTCACATTCAGGGAAAATCTTCCACTTCCAGAGGACTCCCACACAACTTGACCATTTCTCTCACCCCTCCTTTGCAACAGCAACTCCATCTGTCCTTGCATCCATGTGTCCTATCCAACCTAAGTCCCAGCTCAGACGCATACATCACTAATTTATACTCAAGCACTACTCAGCAATAACCCACCTGGATTCTTCCACCAACCACCATCCATTCTCCTCTCTCCTCCACTGATGGGAACCTCAGCTGAGATCCCACTTGTCATGAAGGCATTGATCAGCAAGCTACGATTACAGTGAGGAACGTGAAGAGGGAGAAAGGCTATGAAGAAGGGAAGGGATTACGTCTTTCTCTAACCAAGGCCCTACACAAAGAGTCAATGCACGACCAACACAGTCACGACAGCAGCTTTGTTCATGAATGAATGGATGCGTGAGTTTCTTTTCAACAGGGAGCCTGCAGCAGTTCAAGCACAAAACAATCATTATACTGAACACAAGTCATCTGTTTCCTTTTCCTTGCGTGCACATACACACTACATTATGCACATATGTTTGGGAGGAGATACTCGTAGATTTGGAAACAGTGTCAACAGAATAAAGGATTATTCTGTGATAGACTCAGGAATGCAACAAAAGCAAATATGACCTTAACAATGTGCCAGTTTGCACTGTAAAGATGCATGACTAAACAGTATGGTTAAAAACTCTATTCCTCAAACACACGAACTATAGAAACTAATTATATACATTCTTCATGCAAATTAATTGCTCACAGTTATGTCTTTATATGGCTACTATAAAATAATGCCCTAATGTAATTCTTGGCTTTGTAATAAAAAGCCTGGACCCTATCCTCCCAGCCTTTGGCATAGTTTTAGCTTGTAGCTACATGAAGTTGTAATGGTACATCATCAGGGCGAGCTTGAATAACTACCAAGAGAACCTAAAATCCTGGGTTCTGATGACAACGTTTTAATTCAGCTTCAGCATGAGTCACTCCGGCCTTCTCCTCTCATCCCCTTGCTGTTTTTTTTGCATTTTCAGCAACAGCGCTATCCCTTCAGAACAGAGCAGGGAGGCCAGATAAACAGGACTTCAAAAACTTTCATTAATGCTTTAAGGGAGAGATGAACCAGCTGCGTGTTATTTGATGCTAAAAATTATGTGGAATATAAGTCATCTTCCTTCTCCTGTTCCTCACACATGGAGGAGGAGAAATAAGGTGCAGAGTACCAAGAAAAAGTAGAGGTTCACCTGAGCAGGCAGGTTGGCGAGGGAAACCTTCAGGAGGAACAGACTGTGTGGAGGGGGCAGCTTGACACAGGGAAGGTCAGGATGCAGCAGCTCACAGGAGCCTGACCTTTCCCTTTGGGCATGCTGCTGACCCAGGGCAGTGTACCCTGCCTCTCCCCACAGCCCAGGCTGGGTGGTCAGAAGACGACACAAGCTGCAGCAGCCCCATGGAGAGAACCTTCTGAGGTTACCTCCTAAGACCTCTTTAATTAGAGGCTGTCTTAGGCCCCAAAGAACAGGAGGTTGCATTCCTTCTAGTATCACTAGCTCTTTTCCAAACCAGATAGATACATTCTCTATTGCTACCTCTCTGGAACCCTGTTAAGCCCTCGGCTTTAGTGATACCTTGGTATTTTGCAAAGTATTTCCTTTATCACTGCAAACATGATGCTGTTCACCATCACAAATGATTATGAGTCAGAGCCAGCAAAAGTGGCCGACTTAACCTTGATCCACTCCACCTCCCCAGGTGGGTCACGCTGGTCTGTAGGGACAAGACCATTGACAGATGGTCAAAGCAAACCATCCCAGCCTCTCTTTTGGCAGAAATTTTTCAGGCCACTGGATCTCCTCATTGCTCATCTCTTAGCTGCCTCTCTGTTTCTGCTATACCCCTTTTTTATAGGTAGACTAACTAAAAATAAACACCTAGTGTAACAACTTCCACTCCTAAAGTTTTCAGATTCTCTAAAATATATATGAAGTCACAGTTATTTCTGAAACAAGACAGATATTGAGGGATATAATAAATTGTTTGAGATAATTTAAAGTCAAGGGATCCATAGAAAAATATGAAAAACTTTTTTTCTGGTCATTCAGTCTTTTTTTCAACACCTCTTTGATAGTTTCTAGGGGTGCATATATGTGAAAGAGAAGAAGCTACCAGTGAATATACATTCAATTCATTCCATCTTTGCATCCAGATCTGAATTTTGTAGCTCAAACTTTTTGCTAGCAGTCACTCACCAAACCAAACTTGTGCAGAGCAAAGGCACACACATTTTAACCTATTTGTGCTCTAATTTTTCTCAGTGCTCTAATTTTACCGGATAACTTGGCTGTGATAATAGCTGCCGCACCTCTCCATAGGACGTCACGCCCTTTTAAAATGCGGTAATGGAGTCACCAAAACTGCCCACAGCTTTCAAAACAGGCTCTGATAACAACACCGCATATGTCCAGAGCATCTGCTGGAGCAGTGTTACAGAGCCACAGGGTCCTGCCTGACCCCACGGGAAGGATGTTAGAGGAATGCTTATTTGCTGTGACAGGCCGGCACTGCTACATGAGAATGGGTCAAACCCAGGCCAGACCAACGCCTGCAGGATGAGCGCCCCCCATGCAGACAGCTGAAACGCAGGGCAATCATGCGCTATGGGAATGGAAAAAACCACCCCAGGATCAGCTTCCACAGGTGGATAATGCAAACAGGGAGGAGACCCCCTTCTTTCTCCCAAATGCTCTTACACAGCAATGACTCCTGCATGATGAACACACTCGGGTAAGACCAGAAAAGGTCTTATTTTTTAAAAAGTGCAACTATTTAATAATGGGGTTTTGCACCTTAAAAATACTTGGAGAAGTTACAAAGCTATAGGTCAAATACAAAGGCCTTTGCTCAACTTCTTCAGGGCAGCACGTCCACTCCAAAAGGAGGAGACACCACGCAACTTCAGCTGGCAACACAAACACCTAAGACTGGACTTAGACAAGGAAAGGGACACTTTGGCCACACAAACTGGTGAGATACATTGCTATCCTTGCTTGGCCGGCTAAAAATAAAATAAATCATCTGCTTAAAGTTTTTGTTCTCACTGGGCTGGACCTGGACTCCAGCCATCTCCCATCCCCTTGTTTCAACTACTACACATTTTGACATCCTCAGCCTTTGCTACCAGCAATACTGGTACAATACAGCTGGGGCCTTGCAGTAGGTTTCAATTTTTTTTTTTCTTATGTAAAAGAATTGATTGAAACTCACAAACCCAGAGTTTCAGTTGGCAAAATATGCAAAAGTCCTACTGATTTCACAGCAACCATGCAAGACTCCATTAACTGAGAGTCTGTCCCAGACTCCTCCTCTCCCACAACCTGACTTATCAGTCACCTACAAAGGCAAAGTGAAGTAATTGCTTGAAATAAAAATTGCAAACAAATAAGTATTGAAAGAAGGCTGAAATCTGAGACCAAGTTCAAGGGCACTGCAGGTTTCCCATTCCACAACATAACACAACTTCCCCCTGACAAGCAGGAGGTGTAACAACATGCCAGGACTACGCAAACTGGTATCTTGTGACAAAAGTCACAAGAGCAAAATCATGCCTGTTTGAAAACAGCCTCTATGTCAAAGGGCTGCGACTGTAAAGAAGCACCACGGACCCCCATACAGCTTTCCAGGTTTCACGTTGGGGGTCACAAAGAACAGCACCTGCTCAGTGTTATGGTTTTAAAGATTGGATAGGCTTCAGTTTTCAATTCACGCCCAACAATAGATGCTGTTTGAACTGTTTCACTCAGTACTGGGTTGGAACCCTGAACACAGCCTACCCCTGATACCATGAGCCCTGCCAAGAGAGCAGCAAAAGTGGCAATGTACCACTTGCTTCCCTGAGCCACGAGCATGTGGGATAGATCCTCTGAAACCTTTAGTAAGCCAAAGTGAAGGAGATGTTACATGAACCACGACGTGAAGCACTCTGAGCCGCTCTGCCTTCAGTGTTCCACTGCTAAGTGCATCCTTTTTGGAGCCCTGTTTGAGAAAGCAGAATCTTGCCCCAAAGGAGGCACATTTCTCCCTGCATGTGTGTTAGATGTCCTTGGTCTCCTGGATCTCAAGGCCTGAGCAGCATCCACACAATATATAAAAGGCAGCACTGGATGTTCTCAGCTTAGCAAAATGCATCCCAAAGCCTGTTAGGGGTTTTCACCAGAAGTGTTCATGCTCTGCAAACATGAGGCATAATCTTAAAGGCTTGGGATTTCTTAAATGCTGCAAGAAATTACTGGATTTAATTTTTTTAAAAGACATTTTTTCCAGTTGAAAAAATCTCAATAGGCACCTATCAGAATACTGTCAAAACTCATTTCAGACTGAAAACTAACTGCAAGGTATTTAAGATAAACTTCTTAGAGCATGTGAAATAAGTGGTATTCAGAATTGAAAGAAAGAGAAAAGAGGACTTCAAAAGAGAGCCCAGGGACTGACATGCAATAGCAAGTGGGAACGACAAATCCCTGTCCACCTGGAGAGGAGAAGGGAGAGGTCTGGGGTGGGTGACAGAGGTACCTGTCCTGCAGGTTAGTGACAGTGAAAAGAGTGGACAGGGCAAAACACCACACTATGGAAGGAGAAAAGGGTTTCAAAATTATTACATTATCAAAAGAGGCTAACAGAGAGTGCTTTATCTGGCAGGTGGCCTTACTGTATATGCATTTAAAAGGAAGGATTCTGAGAAGGAGGAAAAGGAAACCACGTGTGGGTGTGGGGAACTCAAGGGAAGCCCTGCCCCGGGGACGCACGCATGGTGCAGTGGAAAAGCTCTAGCCCTGAACAGTACCTGCACAGCCTTTCCAAAGCTGGATGGTTACTAGCAGCACAGGGAGAAAAAAACAACTACAAGGTGAATGCTCATAAGCCTTACTGCTTTTTGAGGTGTTCCTATACTTTGGGGAATTATGACAGTGAAATACAGTGTTATTATACTAGTTACACTGATCCTTCACATTTGCTAATTAAGTTCAAAAGGAGAAAACCACAATGAATTCGTTGTGGTAGGCTTTGCAAATGGATTCTTAAAAGCACACTTCAAGATACAGTTTACTAAAAATAAATATTAGCTTAACACCAGTGGAAACTGAAAAGGGGTTGCAAACCTTGTTTTCTCACATGCAGCCTGACCCAGGGCATGTGCACAGAAGAGAGGGAACCGTAAATTAATGCAAATGAAGAACAAGGGTTTCTTCACTGCCTTTAAAAACATGTTTGCTGTACTTGAAGGAAGAAGTAATCATGTATCCAACTCTCCCTGTGCCTGTTGTGATGATAATGACCCTATCAGATTGCTGTCACCACGATGAACTACTCATCTTGGAATTACAAGATGACCAGGAAACAAAGCTTTGCTCTTCCACAAAGACAGATGATGTCTTCACAGGTGTTGGGGCATTCAATGATAGAAATGCAAAGGGAGTAATTCTGGAGCATTAAATCCAGAACACCTGAAATTATGGAGCATCTTGGGTTAAACTTTAGCGAATTAGGGACATATCTACAAGGCGGATCTGAGCCAGCAGGTCAGATCTAGCACTCTCATCCAAGACTCCAAAACAAGTCAAAGCCAAATCGTAACTTATTTTCATCTGTGCTATTTTAGCAGTGACGAGATGTATCAAGAGAGTAGGTTCGCATATAGTGTAAGATTTTCCATTTGAATTGCAAACTGCGAGACAAGAGGCAGGTGCAGACAGACCACATGGACATGAAAGGAGGTAATACCAGTCAGGGTGGGGCTCGGAGTTACACTTTTTTTTTTTTAGACCAAGAAGCAAAGCTGTGTTTAAAGTAACGTATCTGAAAGACAACAAGGGTGGTTTTACAGACATCTATGAAAAGGACCCCATTAAAAAAAGTGGGCAATAGGAGCTGGAGTTGATTGCAGGATGATCCACAATGGATCCATCCTTCAAACCTGACTGATGGGTGGTACAGAGTGGTTAGTTTGTGAGGAGCCTTCAAAGTGAAGAAGCTGATTTTTAATTTCATAGAGAAAAATAAAAGTAGTGAAAGAGATGCAAAAAGTGACAGTAAGGACAGAGGGCAGGAAAACAGGTACAACAGGAGAAGTTTGGAATAAATACAAGTGTGGCAAGACTTTGTCAATGGCAGAAGAGAGAAGACTGAGGCCTGCAGAAAGGAAAGGAAAGGGGAAAGGCTGTGTCCTGAAAATGAGAGAGATGCAGGCAGAATCTGCAAGACTCAAGACACTAATGTGTTTGAGCGGATTTAGAAGGATGGGCTGAAACAGAGACTGCCATTTCCTCTGTCTCTCTGCTCAGCTGGGATGTGCATTTGCCCTCCATCACATGCAGTGCAGTAGCTGAGGAGTAGAGACGTATCCAGAATAACCTCTGCAGGAGTGCCAGGCAATTATCTGGGTGTGGGGCTTTTTTAGCAAAATCAGCTGAATCCATCAGCTTACAAGTCCCTGGTTACAACTCGGATGTGAGGCTTTACAAAGGCTTGCTTGGAGATGATGCTGAGGCTAGGAGTATTACTAAGAGTCAGGATGGTGGCAATTTTTATAAAAGTTGAAAAAAGAAGGTGAAAGAGCTGAGAAGTGACAGGAGAATAACAGCTCTGCTTCAGTTATATTGAGCCTGAGTTGTTTGTAATATTTTATTGAAAAAGCAAAAAAACCCAGAGCAAAAATTTAGGTTGGCCAAAGGAGACTTAAGTATTATAGAGGAGAGGTGAATCTGTTAATTGACTGTAGGAATATGGATATGGCTGAACTAATGTTTGTGGTTGAAATTACCCCAAGAAAGACAAGAAGATGCTCCTGGGCAGAGCCTAGAGGAGCCTCTGCCAGATGTGGGAAGGAAGATGAGAAAGACCCTCGAAATGAAGGAGACAGAGGAAGAGAGGACAGCAGGGCAGGACTGAGCTGGGGAGGCAAACCCTCAGGCACACCATCTCCAGGAGGAACAATCCAGCTGATGGCACTTCAAGCACTTAAAAATACCAAGCACCACTAAGGTGGCTGATTATGCCTTTTTTTTTGTGAAGAAAAGATGGTATCAGAAGAGAGATGTGTGAATATGTAAGTATTTCTAATGCACATAAGGCTATATAGAACAAACCCCTTCCCCTTATAAATTAATTTTTAAACTTGACATCTTCAGTAATGATGCCATGTAACCATTAACCATCCCCTGGTCCCTAATTAGGCCCTGTTTACGCAGCATCTCTCACAGTCATTCACAGCAATTCAGTCACCGAGGTGGCACACCATGGAGGACGGCCACGAGACCTCCGGCACCAGTCCACTTCCCGCAGGTGCAGCCCACCCTTTGCAGGCTCCCTCTTCACCTTCTCCCCATGCAAATCCCCCCGAGCCCCCACAGACCATAAGTCCGCTAAGCACATAAGAACAGCAAGAGCATAAGTAAGCAGCCATATGCTCCCATCTGCCGTGTAAGGAGAGAGGGGGTGAGTAGCCCCCCGGAAAGATGCTGGGCAGCAGCAGGATGAATTGCCTTGGGAGCCACGTCTCCAAGGGTCCAGCCAGGTCCATGGAAGGGAGACCGAGATCCCTGCATCAGCAGCAGCCACTTCTCCCCACACCGTCTTCTACCAGCTCCTCTGATCCACAGCAGGAGCAACTTGCGTGGGCCATATAATTATTTATTTTTGAGAGCAGCAAGGCACTTCTGACCTTATTCTCTTTGCATCTTGGTAATTCTTTATTATTATTACTAAGGCATCGTAAGTTAAATGTTGTGAGTAGGAAATGAGGAGATCAAAGTAAAAAATGGTGCTCTGAAAGCATCCAAGATCTCTTTCTTGATTTAGAGCATTTTTGTTCTGCTGTGATCAGGTCAGGTCTGTTAGCAGTCTAACGAGAGATGTAAAGATGTATTTATGTCTTCTAACAAAAGAAAGCAAAATTAAGTCCAGTTCAGTTTAAGATTTAGGGATGTTTTTAAAATTCTGTTTATCCTTCTCTTGTGGATGCACAGTTTGAGAATCTTCTCCTTTGCTAATATTTGATGCTTCAGCAGGAGGAGGAACAACTTGCCCAGGGTGATGGCTGATCTGTCCGTGCTGCAGGTCGTGGGACAGAGGGAAGAAAAAACCCCAAAACTTTCCATGCTACCTCCTCTTGATAATCCTTATCTTCTCAAAGACAAGCAGGTACACTGTTGGCCATAAGATTATGTATAGTTTATAGAGGAAGTTATCTTTGCTTCTCTGACCCCCTGCGTTAATGAACCAGATACCTGCCCTAGCTCCTTTTCCGGGAACTGACCACCTGGGACAAGCCAGTGAAATCTCCCACCTACCGTAATTCCAGTTACTCATTTTCTTAGTATAGGTCAGAACTGTGCACAGAACATTCTACACCTGTATTAACATTAGAGTTCCTCCTAATCTATAATCATGTAAACTAAGCCTAAATAGATATTGTAGACATTTAACTAAGAGCGGTGCTGCTGAGATTAGGGCCAACAGCACCTCCGCCCCTCTCTCTAACCTCGTACGAGCGCACAGAGAGGGCAAGTTCAGCTTCTGCTCTCACCTGTGTCCTGCTGCGGGTCTGCTGGGAAGCCAAGCGGTGGCTCTGCATGTGCTCTCCCCAAACAGCACATCCCCTTACCCCTACCAGCGGCAGGCACCTGGGCTAGACAGGTCCCAAGGTACAGTACAAGTACAAACCTTACATCGGTTTTGAACCATAGCCTCATCCTCCCAAGTCTAGTGTTTCCACCATAGTGCTAACTGCACGCTGCATTTTCCCTTCCCCTCCTGCAATACCGGGCACAGCTGCGATGAACAGCTAAACTGCTGCCCCAGAGGTACCACGTTTCACTGCGCAGCCCACAGTCAGCAGAGCAGCCGCTCTCAGAGGGTTCATGACAGTTCATGCTGCAAAAAAGTAGCTACATAAAAGCAGAGCCCGACTGCAAATATTTTATGGCCACGTAGTATTTCCATGCACTACAAATCAATGTAAAAGATGTTTTCTTCAAGGGGCCTCATGTAGACTGTGTTTTTAAAATGCATTCCCTCTGCTAAATATAAATCAGTAAGAGTTTTTGTTCTTCCAAAAGATTAACTAGCCTCAGTATTTTGGGATCTAATTCTGGAATACTTGTAGATGTGCCAGCATTCTCTTCCAATTTAAATACAGTTTAATGGAAAGTCTATCCTGGGCACATTTTCCATGTACGTGTAATAGCTTGGAAGTCTGAATATTGAGAGTTCACCAGAAACAGAAGTAACCTGTCAAGGTTAAGCTTTAGATATTTGTCAGGACAGGGAGGAAGGTGGGAGCAACAGAGAGCAGGAAAAAAGCAAACGTAAGAGTGGTAGAGACAAGCAAATGGACCTGTAGAACCAAAATCCAAGAGATGGTAGAAAATGGTGTAACTTACCTAGAAAGCCATCCAAAGAAAATGCAAGTTCAAGAAGCTATTGTCCTGAACTCAAGCCCTTGAGTTCCAAACACTCCAAGACATCATTCATCTCACAGCAAACTCTAGAGTTGCACTAACTGAAATATCCCTGAGATTATAGCAATTTAACCCTCAAATACCATCAGTTCCTCAAAGCCGTGAAGAGACCAACATGCTAGGTGAGCTTAGCTCACAGCAAACAGCAAAGAGCTCTTTTCTCAAGAGCTCACGGGCTCAGCCACGCTGGGGATTCAGCATCCACACATCCCTTGTGCCCTCCCAAATACCTATTTCTGTGCACAGCACAGGTACGCCCAGCACAGTCCTGATGTGCTCCTGCCCTACAGCACAGCATGTTAGTGAGACATAATATTCCTTTCAAATCAGAAACATTGTTGACCACTTTGGAATGCAGTTGTGAAATCTCCAGTGGCTTCATTGCCTCTTCTGCATTTTGCTGCTTGAATTTATAGCAAACGTCACGTGTGTATGCCCTCAATTTAATTTAGCATCTGGATGGGTCAGGATATATATCCCAGAGCCTGTTCTTCTACTTCTCCTCTTACCCAGCTGGACAGTGTAGATTATGTTTATCATTCAGTACCACGTACCACGAAGTTTTAAGGCATAATGCCATTTCTAAAGAATCTCTTTCTAAAGACTCTTCTATCATACATATTTACACCTGGAGTGTGCCTTTTTTCCTAATATAAACCATCCATTTAGAGTCACTTCGAGGTACTGTAAAATTGGGTGGTTTCGTGTGTAGTCTTGTTTAACAACGCAGTGCTCAAGTCATATCTGTTTTACACTCTTCCTCCTGAAGTTCCCTACTGTTGTTCTTCGCAGGGTCTCTTGAGAGCATGCCCACCAGGAGCAGCTCCTTACCCCACCTGTATTTAAAGCTAACAAGCAATTCTGAGATGCTGTGATTATTTTTCTGGAGCCCAAGTGGTGCTTTACACAAAGGCTCCTGTTCCCTCCTTTCAGTGGTTTAAGCACGCCTCCTCCACTAATGTCTGCCTGCAAGCGCGTGTGAAACAGTTTATCTCCAATCCCCTTCCCATGGAGCAGCCAGAGGACACCCTGAGGCGACAGCATGGATGAAGGACAATGACCAGCTACAGAGGCTTCCTGCGACGAAGATCTTCCACCCCGCAACAGAGACACCAAGAATCTCCAGACCACCACAGCTCCCGTTCTGCAGCTGCACTGCTCTCGTCAGCCAGGGCTCAGGGTCAGCCCGCGTTACCCCAGGAGTCGGCTGAGCGAGCACTTAGTCCTTTCTGTCTAAGAACAATACTGCTCAGCAACGTGAGCAGGCCTCAATCTTTTGCAAAAACCTTCTGGTGTTGATGTCTTAATGCTCAGGCTGTTGCTTTTTTCTTTCTGCAGACTGGTGGCTGTAGATATACTGTCACGCAGTACATCTTCTTCATTTCTTTCTGATCAACTGAAAATTCCCTTTTTCAGCATGAGAAAATTGCATGGCTCGTTTTGTTGTGAGTCGGTACAGTCTCCAAACTATTTCCATCCACACCAATTACCCAAATATCAAAGATTTTCATTCAATATGAAGTCCAAAAGCAATCCTAAAGGGAATCCCTTTAAACATACATCTGCTGAGGGTCTCCTGGATGCAGGGTTTATGCTGTTTTGAAATGGAATATGAAATTTCTTTGCTCACAAAGGAAAAATGCACTGAAACTCTAGTCTTGCTACACACTGACTAGACCCAAGAGATATTGATTCCAGTGGCTTTTTTCCTGACTATGTTTGGCAGCAAATAAATCCTTAAAGTATGGGGCTATTAGAGCTAGCATCTTATCAGGCAGGTGAAAATTTACTATTGCCTTTACTATTTGGCCACACTTAACATCCTCGTAAATGTTTCAGGATTACAGAAGCCATGTACTTCCTTGAGTTCCTCTTCCACCATTTCTCTATTCAAATCCTCCTTTCCTCTCTCCCACCTCTCCCTCTCTGCCCATTTCTCTTTGAGGAAAACTCACAGAACACACAACCTTCCCCTCTGCTTGCTCTACCATCCCTTCCTCTCCAGAACATCCTCCTCCTCCTCCACCTCCCTTGTCACAAGTATTAAAGTTTCTCAGCCACCTCTCTCTTTCAAGTCTTCCACTTCCTTCACTGGCCTCACCTTATCCAGCAGATTTCTCTCTCACTTAGGTTTACTCCTTTTTTTTTTTATTTTACTCTCTTGCACTCTCCTGGCTTGTTCTGCTCAAGACAGACATGTTTTGTATCTTCTCATTAAAAAAAAAAACAAAAAAAAACAAAACAAAAAAAAAAAAAAAAAAACAAAAAACAAAAAACAAAAAACACCACTCCTCTCCTAAAACATAGCAGGTCATAGCGATTAACCAAGGCTCCCCAATCTCACAAAGTTATAATCAGCTGGATTTATTTCGGTAGCACCCACTAGTTAATCTGTAATGTATTCCTGCAAAGTAACTTGCACTGGGTACTAAGTGAGGTTACAGAGTTTGTCATCAATATGGCATTTTTTTTCAGGTGCATTGCTGGGATTAAAGCACAGGAGCTCCACGCCTGACTCCCACCATCAAGCTGTTAAACTTCCAGCCTACCTGGCAGAGCTGGCACGAGAGCGCAGGAGTTAAGCTACCAACCCAGCGCAGGATACCAGCCCCGCTCTCCAGCAACTTCTTGCTGCACAAACAGAAATTATAACCAAGAACTTTTGCCCAGATCAGAGAGGTCTCAAGTAGCACTAGAAGTGTTAACCATTACACGATTAAAATATTATTTTTTTCCAGGCAAATAATTTAAGTACTGCTGAGGCAAAACCAGGAGAAAGGGTAACATTTCTCCCTTTACGCAAGAATTTGGCGATCCACGCGTGCATTCCTTCATTAATCTGCACTTTCTGTACCATAGTCACAAGTGGAATCTAAATTACTGACTTTGCCACTCTTGTCTGGCTCTGCAGCACATCACTTACACCAGTTTAAACACCCTCTACCAGTAATTAACCCTGTTTCTTTAGCAGACCAGCATCTGAACCTGGACCATTGAATTAAAACACGAAACTTCAACAGCCAGTCAGGGCATAAAGTTACAGTTTATTTTAACAAAGATAAACAGCATCCCTGGTGCTTATTCCAAAGAAAAAGCATGAATACTATTCCATCATCCCTCCTAGCAATTCCAATGCCAGACCCATGAAGTTATTACTTAATGTTTTGCTATAAATAGCTGCTGGAGTAGTCCATACAGGAACTTGTTTTCCTTAGCAGCTGCTGCAACAGGTCAGCCAGTAAATGACCAAGGGTGTTGAATCCTTATTGCCTGAGGACAAGAGCATGTAGAGATGTTTTATTTTTTTAAAAGTGATCCTACCTGCCAGCCACTCCCTCATGCCAAATCTCACAAAGACAGAAATCAGAGATGGGTCTTGCCCCAAATTGTTTACAGTCTGCATATAAGAAAAGAAACTACAAATAAATGGAAGTAAGAGGAAGATAACTTTTTAAGCAATAGTATGTTTTATCTGAATTTCAGTTGATTTGAGTGAATCTGTCAGGACATGTGCTGTTCAATACCCACAGCCAATGTGATTCCTTGTACCAGAGGACAGTGGGAGGTGACTCCACACCTCTCCTGTCACTGTAACAGCATGGCAGAGCCCCAGTCCTCTCTGATTTGCACAGGCAAAAATACACTTCAAACTAGAAGCTCAAAGCTTTTTCATTGTAATCCCTCACAGAACTCCCAAAAAATTTCATGGTTATTTTCTTATGACTTGGGTAACAGCATTGACCTCTTAAGTCATTTTGTAGAGGGGCTACCCCAATATTTCTTGTGAGTTAAGGAAGCTTCACCACCCCTAGCTTGGAAATTGTGTTAACACCAATGTGTGCAAGCTATGCAGAAGAAAACTTCCCAACGGTTCAGTCTTCAGCAATTTTATACTGCTCCAGACTTACTCACATGACCTTTCCCGACTCAGATGACCAGTTACCATTTACTGAAGTTGGGTAATATATAGCAGGTGGCTCAGGAGGAACATCATGAAGATAGAAAGATGACTGCATTTCTAAACAGCTGAAGGAAGAGAGATGTGCTAGAAAAGCAAGCCAGCTTGGAACAGGAACAACACACTGTTTCAAAATTCATGCAAAAGGGCATTTTTGCATATTGGGGTATTGATAAGAGTGGAAAGAGGAAGCAATTCGATGTCACGCGATTCAGAGCATTGCTCCTGATGTAGCCATTTTCATGGCGTGACTGCCTTGAAGGTCATGAGCGAATAGGAAACAAGCCTAAAGGGCTCAGAGGGCTTTATTCTCTTGGTAGAAAGACACCTACACTACTTCAAAAGAGCAAGGAGCAATTAAGTGTGGAGGCCAATTCATTCATCCATTTTCCTTGCTCTTTGTAGCTTGAAAAATTGTGGAAAATACTTTAGTCTTTGTCCAGCTAAGGGGCATTTCTTCTTATAACAAAGACCACTGGGGTTTTTTTTTTAAGCATATAATTGCACCTGTTTCTCTAAGCCACAGCTCTAAATTATAATTTAATAAGGACCACACTGCATCCCTGACAGATGCTCCTTCCTGCCAGCACACAGAGAGATGCAGCTGTTGAACTGGAGTCTGCAAATCCAGACCTCTGGGCCATGAAGCATTTCCCTGATTAGTTTTCTGCACCCAAAAGCAGATCTCAATGCATAATCTGAACCTACTGCTGTAAATACAGTATATAGAGGAAAAATCCAAAATATTTGAAATCAAATTGAAGTTGCACAAATCCAAAACTGCTATCATCTTTATTTTTTCCCAGAGAGTGCACTGCAAAATCACTTCTCTGGAGCACTGAAGTTATTTAAGGTGACTTGCCCATATTTACACTTTATTACAGCTGCCCACACGATACTACACACCTCCTCCTGCATCAACTGAGCCAGCAGTGCCAGGCACGTATGCGTCATAAAAGTACTGCTTCTGCCACACACTAAAGACTATAGGGATAAATTCTGTCCACCAGGGTTCAGGCACAGATTTCCCAAAGCACAGGATTAAGAGAAGATAGAAAATGTGTATTGTCATGTACGTATAGACAGTGAATCTCAAAAGACTCCAGTTATTATATGCCAAAGAACTCCTCAACCTCCTTCAAGCAATTGCCTGCACGCTGGTAAGTCTGAAGCTGCAATCAGCTTGGGATGAGGCATGACCTGGAGTCCCCAGTGAGCAGCTTTGTCGTATGAGGGTTCAGAGCAGAAAGGTCTCTGAAACTGTGGGATAACTCATGAGTGGATAAAGAGAACTGAGATTTTTTTACAGATAATGGGATAGAAACATCTTCCAGCAAAATGGCTGAGGTTACCAGATCTCTGGTGAAGAGCATTGTAAGAACTGCAGTCATCTCTTGCAAACACGCTGAATGACTTTAGCACTCTTTCAAATCTATTTGTAGAACACTTGAAGGATATTTCTCTGCATTTTATCCTTTCTACCATGTGAACAGATAGCCTGAATGTTTTATCCCTTGTATGACAAATGCCATTGCACGTCTGCCTAGGAAGGATACAGGGAGCTGTAACTGCTGCATCTCTGTTTCAGGAATGAATTTCTAACATGATGCAAGATCTTCTACTGCATTCCAAAGACAGCTTTGCCCACTTTCGCACCTAAGCCTGACTGCTAGAAGCCATGCACAGAATAGCATAGGCCAAGGAGAGTAAGATCATTTTACAGTCAGCAAGCATCCAAAATCCAAGCAATGAGATACAGAGACACAATATCTAGATATTGAATCACTGACCCTTGCTGAAGCAATAGAGCCTTGGGCTGGACAGAAAGGAGACAGGTTGTCCAGGAACCTTGTCACAGCCATGATGCTTGATCAAGGTCTCTTCAGCCAATTTTGCAAAGCCACTGATGGACAGAGGGATTAAGAGGAGAAGGACAGCAACTCCTACCATGCTACCATGCGGCAGCTCCAGCTCCATGTGAGATGGACCAGCACCCATCAGGACTCCCGAACGTGCATTCCTTCTAAATACATAGCTTCGCTTAGCATCGGAAAACAGGAAGGCAGCATGAGTGATGGTCTCTTTCCCTTTGGAGATCAGAAGGTGGCACTGAACTAGTTTAGGATAACCAGAAAATAAATTGAGCAATTTTCCTTTTCCAAGTTGCATGAAATTCACAGCATCGATAATGCCTTTGTAAAAGGAATTAGATTCTTAAGGCTCTATTTTATATTTGACAATCTGATTCTATTTGGTGTGCAAAGACAGAAGGCATTTTGATCTGGGATGCTTCAGCACATTATAGGCACCCATATATTTCTATCTTCCAGAGAGACTTTTTTTCTTTAAACTTCTTTTTTTAATCTCAGTGTCTTTGTAAGCTGCTATTTTTTAACCTTTGAAAAATACCAATTCTTAACAGTCCTTATGTCTCAAGTCAGTCTCCCAACAGCCCTAGAGAAAAGTAAGGTTTTATTTAAAGTACTTTTAGTTGAGTCAGTGAATATTAGACATAGACAGATCAGAGCTGAAGTTGTAGCTTCCAAAAATCTCCCCGCAAAAGCCCTTTCCCTTCTCTCTCCTCCTCCCAAAAGCTAAAACCAATTAAACATTTCCGTCTGTCTTTCTTCCGACAGAAAGCCTGATCTGTGCAACAGAAACTAAAATCCAGGATTTATTTCATTCCAAAATGGTATCCCCAAGGCCCTTGCCATCAAGTTGCCATTTGGCCAGTTTTCTAACATTTAGCTTCTCCAAACAAGAAAAAGTAAAATCATGGAGACATTTTCCTTACGCAAAAGATGTTTACCAGAAATCTTCTTTACTTTAAAGCAGCAACCAACCCACAGCGCATATCGCATTTACGCCAGAGCTGTGACGAATGCCTGTTGAGCTGCAGCACTTAAACCACTTGCATTTTAAACAGCAGTTTGTCAAGTGATGTTAATTATTTGGGAGGTCTCTGCTCCTAGAAACATAAACATTTCTTTTTATACTGATCACATTTTCTTTTCCATGCGGTGCTTCCAGCAGAGACTGAAATTAAAATGGCTTCTTTGTGTGCCATGGTGTGGTTTATGGCTCAATTCCCCCTCCAGGCTTGCAAGCAGCGGGTAGCATCGCACCGGGGCTCTGCACAGCACCTTCCCCATCTTTGCGTTGCAGGTGGGAACCTCCTCTCTGCAGGTGGGAGAGCTCTCCCAGGCTCAAACCCATCCACTCCCCTTGAGGCTACGCAGCTTCCTCCTGGCTGATAACACAGGTCTGGGACTTGCAACAGCCTGAGGATCACTTGAACTTTGTAAAGCAAGGCAAGGGCTCTGTTGCTAGGAAGCACTGCGGGGAACAGAAGAAGTATAGGGTCTCGCAGGAGTCAGAGTCAAAAAAAACAACCTCCAGACCTGCCAAGGTGCAACTCAAACACAGGCACATGCTTCCTTCAAACCGCCTCCCGGTTCAATGTGCACTGCTTTTGAGGCTGCAGCCTCAATGCCTGAGCTCTGCTTATGCCAGGCCACCAGCCTCACAGTTCCTTGAAAAACACATTTTCAGTCCTGCCCTGGTATCTCACAGCAGGTTCTGCTTTCGCTGACAAGTCTATTGGCAAAAAACTTCCAGCGTTGTATCTACGCAGTGCTACATGGCTGCACAGCAAGGCGTATCGCAAAGAAAATATGGCAGTATCAGCCAGAGAAAGTTTCATGAGATTGCAGCAGGCAAACCAAAGGCTTTACCTGCAGCGACACTAAAAGCAGTGTTTTCAGAGCCACACTGAGCCATCTGCAAGTCAGTTGTGGGCACTTTCTCTTCAGGGCTCTGTGTGCTTCAATCCATGAGGATTTCTCTCCAAAGGTAGTCAAAGATGGGAACAGCCTCTGCTATCCAGACCTTCTATAGAGAGGTCACTGCACATCCATCCCGCCTGGGTCAAGTGTTGGGTCCTTTGCTCTTCCCCAGATTTCATTGACAAAGCCTGCTGTGAGCAACTTCTTGAGCCCTGGGGGCTAAACCGGCGTGTCTGGGTAGGTCACCTCGCGTGGACCAGCTCACGCAGCCCCTTTGCAGAACCGCCGTATTAGGTACAACGTGGCGGGGCAAATTCAGACCATGGGTACTTAGTGTTACTTGACCCCCCCGTGCTTCCTCTCTGTATTACGGTGCATTTACTAGTATAGGCAGAAAAGGGTGTAAACTGAACCACAAAAAGGAGTTGATTTTCATAGCAAAGGGCCTTGGGTTTATCACAAAGGCTCCTCATAAAAAAGTGATTTTAACTCGAGGGAGAGGGTGGGAAGTCCAGATTTCTGCTGATGTTGACTGTTGGCGGGGAGGCAACCAGGAGCACACTGTTAACATTTTGTATCATCATGTTCATTAATGTATATGGCTTTTATTATATCTCCTTTTTACTATTTTCCCTTTTTCTTTAAAATAAAAGTGCTATCAACGTTTCTAATGGGAAAAATATGTTCATGCATCCGATCAAATTATCACAGCTCTCTCTGAGCCTACCCCTTTTGCTGTGCTGTCGGACCCACGGTATATCTCAGATAAACCAAAGGACTCCTCTCCCCAGCCCCATCAACTGCAGTCCTCTTGAATGTTATTTTTAATGCCAGTGAATTACAGCGTCCCTTCAAGAGACAATCAAGGACAGCACTCAAGGAACAGAAATACCGGTGAGAATAATTTGACAAGAGCTACAGAGAAGGCAGCTCTGACTCATATCGGACCAGCTTCACTCAGATAAATACGTTTTCAAAGCAAAACACTGTGATTTAGAGGGGGATAGATGGGGAGAAAAACAAACAGACACCACCACTAATAGGGATCAACCCTAGAGCACAGCACAGCGATACGCAGGGCTGCAGCATATGCTCTGACCGTGCGCACTCGTACCGCAAGGCTCGTGGCTTGCAGCCACGCTCTTGTTTAGCCTCTGGGAGACAAGATCTCTCCCAACCTCCAGCTCCGTACCCTGCCATGCTCTCAGTAATCCCTGCTGATGGCAATCGATCGGGATCAATTCTTTGTTTTGCTTTCATTTTCCAGGAAACTCCCTTTCCTCTAGGATTAATCTTTTTTAGATTGATCTCAGTGCAACCCTCTGCACGTATGGATATCATTAATGTAAAATTCCTTAATAAAAAGAAAGCAGGCCTATCAATTTTGAGACTATAAGTGTAGAGACCGCCTCTTCTTGATTCCTGCTACATGTCAGCAATGGTAATTGTATTTGTTTTGCAAATTTATTTTATACTGTTAACAATATGAATCTACTGGCTGCGGGAGTACTTGTTTTGATTAAGCATGCAAATGATTCCCTAGGACATGCCAGGGAATCCTACAAACCTTCCTGAAGAGACACCTGCTACCTCTAAATTGACTGAATGATAGCTAAACATATCACCCGTAATTCTTAAGAAAACAAGAGGTAAGTAAGAAAGAGGTGAAGAAGGATCAGAGGTAAGAACACTTTCACAGAGAGGATGCAGAGGATCAGTCAAAGAGGAGACAAATAAAACAACAAAATCTGACAAACAACATTCAGTCCCTAGGTCCCACCAGAACAGAGCATCAAGTTGACACAGAAAAGCTAACAGGAAAATGCCATGACAGCAAAGGACAAAATGAGAACGGGGATGCTCTTTGCTCTCACCACTTGTAGCAAGACCCTACAGTCAAATACTGCCACAACTAATGAATGCCTTTCACAATAAATAGAACAGTTTTCAAATATAAATATGGTTACCCATAAAATCTCTACATACAGAGGTACTAAACACTTCACTTTCAGAAGTGTTGTCAGCAGTCAATACGCTTTACTACGAGTCACCTTGGGACATTGGCAGGTGACCCACAGGTCAGAGGCATGAACCGAAATAATCTCTGGGAGCCCTACTTTTAGTAAATGCCAACACTGCTTTGGCACCCTGCCCAGGGTCTTCTGCACCAGTTAATCCAACCCTGAGCAGGATTAATTTCTCATACACATACACACACACACACACACACTCATTCACTCTCAAGGGCTATATACCAGTCATGCTGAAAGCAGAGTGAGTTTAGAAAGAGCCTTTTCTCCCCAGTCCCGTATTGGTTCTCAACAAGCAACTCTCTGCAGAATATGGGAGATGTTAACGCCCCAGTGAGGCTGATCCCATCACCAGCCACTCCACCAAATGAGAAGTTACCCCAAAATCTAGACAATAACTTAGATATGGCAAGAATAAAAGTAATACCAATTTGCAAAGAAATCTCACTAACATGACATAAATGTTGTCAAGTCTTCATTTTTTTCGCTGCTATTGTTTCTTATTTCTTCTGGGATATTTGCAGTTTTAATTAGGTGTAAGAAGTTGGAAATTATTAAACTTGAAGGTGTGCACAGCAGTGTGCACCAGAGTACAATTCTGTTTAGTGATACTAACTGCAAGGGTGAAATGTGGTAATTTGAATGGTTATTGCAGTATAGGCAATGAATATACGGAGGGAGACACAAAGCATGGGGCTGATTTCAGCACTTGCATATAGATATACCATTCACTACACTACAAGGAATTAAAAGGAAGCTAAAAATAGAGCTCTATTGTGCAAAGTAAGAATAAATGAAGTTGCATACAGTAGCTATTTTACACTAGGGAAATGGCCTCCACCCTCTGCTGTTCCCCAAAGCCCTACAGCTGCAGCTCAGCAGCTCGTGCTAGGGCTGAGGGCTTCCACATCGCAACCGAATATCCCGTACCTCCCACCAACACGTGTGAGCAAGACCCAGAAATTGTTCTGCGGGAGAACAAAACGCAGAGGAAGGACAATGCCAGTGCTTCACACCTCTTTTGCACAAGAATAAATGACCAGCCAGGTGCAGGGAAGTCTATGGAAAATAAGATCCCGATGAAATGGGAAATGAACCCAGACAGCCACCCAAAAGCCTATTGCCATGCAGCACGGAGGGAGTCCTGCTACACCGTAACTCCTGCTTCCTTCTCCCTTTTTGCAGCACAACCACACAACTGTGGCTGCATTGCTCACCAGGCCTATATACACGTGGTAAGGGGAAAATCTAGCCATGCATAGTACTTACGTGGGCCTCTGTATGCACCACACAAAGACACAAGCCATTATATTGCATCCAAAACTTACGAAGTATCTCCTGCAAGCAGCTTAAAAACTCAGCCGTTCAAACTGAAAATCACATCTGTCAATCAGTACTCCTTCCCAGGCTAAAAAGCCAATGCGCTCTCACTAGGGACTTCTTTGCAATTACATCGATGCCATATAATTACAGTTTGGAAAATGTGGCACAAGATACCTTTTTCCCTGCTCCTTGTAAAAATTATTGCACCGCAAAACACTGATGAATGCCTGACATGTAAGTAAAGCAAAAATAAAATAAAGGCCTGCAATGAGGGACTTATTAGTAATTATGACTTGTAGGGGGGAAGGTTATTGAGCAAATGTGCAGGTACGCACAGACACACATATCCCCTGCACATGAATTAATCCACTGTGTACACTCTAGCTAGTCAAAAGCCCTCTGAAGAGATGTGCACATGTTAATCGCTAACCTCTGCACATCTACATAGACTGAATCCCTCCCCCAGCACAGGGCAGCAGCTTCCTTGGCTGAACCATCACTTTATGTTAGTTTGGTTCTGAGTGACAGAGAAATAAAAAATATTCAGGGTTTTCTTTCTCACACAGAAACTCCTGGATTTGGCCCCCTAAAATTAAGAATAGGGTCTTCTGCAAATAGCATCTCACTCATAGCCATAAGGAGGAATTAAAAACTAATGCAGCAGGTGAGAGTTGAATCAAATGCATAACAAGAATATACATATTATGACATATATTACAGATATGCTTGAAACATGATTAGCTAGCAAGTAGTTTAATACAAGTATTTTGTAAACTCTGCCTATGTTACAGGAATACCATAGTACACAGTCATTCTTGAAGAAACCAGCCTCAGATGAACCACAAGTAACCAGATTAACATCTCTTGTTTAAAATACTGTTAAAGTAAACATGGCATGTATAGATATTACTTTTTAAATAGCAAGTAACCATCCTGTCCATCAAGGTTGTGTTAGCTTTGAACTTCCTATTTTGACTTCTCTTCTCTTTGCACAGAGAGCTCTGGAAAGCACCCCAGGACTTCTGTGGATGGCAGTGGGAAAGAGAAAGGGAATAGGGAAGAGGAGCAGAGGCCATCACGCTGCCAAGTGCAGGGACATAGACGGAGATTGCGTGAGGACGTTTGGGCAATGCATGTCATTTCACAGAGAAGAGTGACCAGCTTCCATGTCCAAACAAATCAAGCCATCAGGTGTCTCCTTTCAAAAATAAAGGTGCTGCCTTTCATGGCACAAGCCCATCTGGGTTTGTTTGCTAGCGAGAAATGAAGTCGGAGGTGGGCCTGTCCTGGGAAGCTCAGGCAACTGATGCTTCAGTGCCCTTAGTTCAAAGCTTATTTTTCCTCCCAGTCCCAGCAGGTGGGAAACTTTCCTTCAGGTGACTCAGGGCCCATTCAGCACCCCACCAGCTCCCTCATTAGGACAGACTAGCATGGCTCTCCTGCACTGCCACCAGATCAATGGGAAAGCAGAGTTTTCACTTAAGGAGATGCCTGCCCATGCAAGCATGCATGTACCTCACCGGCTGGCTCAAATAGGATTGATGCAGCACTGGCTTGCAGGGCTTCACACAATAGACCCGAGCAGCAGTGCAGGTCCAGGGACATCTGGCATCACCACCACCAACCACCATCCCCGAGCATCATGCTTCGCCCACCCATGGCTTTCCCTGTGCCAAAGGATGCTGAGACTCCTCTGCCCGGCAAGAATGCTGCATGACTTGACTTTGCTGCTTGAAAGCAGATTTGTGGGTGAAAGAGGTTAAAATGATGCCAGGTGTTCCTCGTGATGACAGTCTGTGTATGGCTGCACTTGACTGCTATAAACCTCTGGCCTTACGTCAGTGCACCCACAGTTTTTAAACATCACCACCCTGATTTTATGCTTTTTTGAAAGGGTGCCTCCCTCGTGATCCACTTCAGCAGCTTTTATCTCAATTTACTTTTCTGACCCAGCCAAGGTCAGGGTGGGCCCAGGAGGAGGCAGGGACCCAGCACACCGCTCTAGGCACGCGTCTCGGGGAAACTGGCTGCCTCCCCAGGACTGGCTCAGCAGAGCCACAAGCAGCCAGCCCGTGCAGTATCTCCCCATGTGAGCTAATTTTCAGCGAGGTTAAATTACTTAGGCACTTGTGAAAATCCCAGCCCATCCTTGCAACACAGAGAGGTGCAAGGGTTGTCAATACAACTCTTTTCAGTATTGTTACATTCATTTTCAATTACACTTCAGAGAAATGGATAAGGTTTCAGTTCTCTTTCCCCAGCTATTTTGAGTCACATCTGAAACAGAAATATTCAACAGAAAGATGGAACTGGAGGAACGGTAGCCACAGACAAACCACAAGTGCAGATGCAGTCTATTTTTGTTAAATGTACTTTGTTGCATGACTTTTTATTATTTACTCTTTTAAAATATAATGCTTGTCCATTTTTTTTTGTAAAAGCATCGCTGTGCTAACACAGCAGTGCATCACCTCTGTGTACACACAGCCTGTAGCCCCTCTGTATAAAGAGGGCAATTTGAGAGAGTTAATACCCACATCTCCTCATTAGTTTCCCTCTCCCAACAAAATAAAAATTAAAAAGAAGCACGCTCACTGGAGTCAAATCGCTGAAAGACAGAAGTTGCAGGATTAGCATGCAGTGCACCGCCGGCTGCGGGCAGGAGAAAGCCCCAGCTGGAATGCCCAGTCCCTGGCCCACACAAGAAACATATATAGCTATTATGCTTTCCCAGCCAGTTTTTTTCAAATTCATTCAAATAATGCTTCAAAGGGGAAAAGGCACTTACAATCAGAAGACAACAGCCAGAGCTCTTTTTTTATGTTGACCCGACAGTGCTGTTATTCTGCATATTGCATGTATATCATGAGATTAGAGAAGAAATAAGGTCAGACCACAGATGACACTTTAGAACACAAACAACGAACAAGTAAAAAACTCTATTGAGACATGCTTGCTAAATATCTTTAAGGAGAAAGTCATCTACTTCCTACCTATGTCCATTTATTCCTTAAACTATAGGGTTTGGACTTGGAAAATATGAGAAGAATCAGGACTGTAATGTGAATATCCGCAGCCTAAGTGTACATACCTCGTGCATCTCTATTCAAAGAAAGGATACGAGCTACTCTAAGCCCACGCGATGCTTTACCTGTGTTTTTCATTCCCATATTTACTATCGTAACAAGGAAGTGTCTCTGAAAATACATTCACACTGTACTGAACGTGCAGCACATTTACTGCATCCAAAGTTATACAGAACATTTCAGAGCAATAGGCAAGTTTAATATTAAGGAGTGCAACATTCTCACAGAAGTATTTATGGCATGAGATTTGCACAGACAGGGACATGGCTAGTATCGCGTGCTGTCTATAGATTCAAATTCTGGTTTAACGGCGGCCTGTGTGGGATATTCCAGTCCCTTTCCAGCTCCCTCCTCTCCCCGAATTTACATTACCCAGCAAACACAGACAGCATGCTGCGCTTAACCGCTTTAGCTTCACCTAAAATCAGCCAATTCACACCAACGTTCATTCCAAACCATATCAATTTAAAATGAAATAAACCAGAATTCATGGTAAGAAGAAACTGCTGGTGGAAAGGAAAAATCAGGTGGCTGTTTTGAGAGCCTGCCAAGCTGCCTCGCGGTACCCTTTAGCTGCTTTCTCCCCGCGGGGAGCAGTCAGACAGCGCACCTCAGACACCCTGACTCGCCTTTGGCCCCCGCAGCCCTCAGCACAGCCGCCAGCGCTGCACGGCCAGGTGTTTGCCCCTTACCCCCGGCAACACAGCCGGGGCAGCACACCCCGCCCGGCCTCCCTCTTCGGCCGGCCCCGCCGCGGGAGCGGGATGCTCCGGGAGGACAAGCCGGGCAGAGCCCGCATCCCCCGGCTGCTCCCGCCTCACCTCGCCGGGCCGCCTCCCGCTCCCCCCGGCAGCCGAGGCTCGGTCCTTACCGTAGAGCAGGCTCCTCGTCACCTGCCCCCCCATGGCCGCGCAGCCCGGCGGGGGCACGGCCGGCCCCGCTCCGCGCCAGCAGCCCCCGGCCCACGCGGGAACCGGCTGCCCCACGCCGGCAGCCTCCACCCACTCCCGCGCCTGCCGCCGCGGCACCGGCGCTGGGAGCTGTCATGTTTATTTACATAAGAAGGAGGAGACTTCGCGGCTTCCTGAAATAGCCGCCGGCCGCTCATCGATGCAGCGTGTCCCCCCCCGCCCCGGCCCACGCACACGGTCCCACAGCGCAGAACGCAGCGGGCAAAGGCATCCACGCGTGATGCTACGGTCGCTGGGTGCTGCTGGAGGGGGCTGCTGGCCGGGCTGAAAACCCGGCGGTACCCGGCTCGCCGGCAGCACTAGGAACAAAGCAGGAGGCACTGCCAACTCCACTGAAAAAACTGAAGAACTCATTTATAAAATCAAACGGCTTTGGCCATTTGAAATTTTCGCTACCGGTGGTTTGGTATCGTAGAGCAAAGCCCTGGAATGAATTAGAATGGGGAAAAAAAAAGAAATAAAAAAAGGTTAAAGAAAATTATTACCAGACATCACTGCACCAGAGTCTTCAACCGGCCTCTGCTGGTTAATTAATTATTTAATAGCAAAGAAGAAGTGCTTGAAATGCAGAAAGGTTCGCCACGGACTGTAATAATAAAAACATTACCCCCCGTCAACTCTTTTGTGCGAGGCTTGCATGCTCAGCCCAGATACAATGCTTCCTGCTCTCCAGCTCATTACCTCTGCTGATGGACAATGGCCAGCGTTATTAAAAGCAGGGGGATGCCAAGGGTGGTGCAGGGAGGTGCGCAGGGTACCACAGCCAGGGCTGGTCCCTCAGTTGCTCTCTGCACCCCGCGGATCGTGCAGGAGCTTGCTCGTTCCCTCCTCTCCATCTCCAGCACCGCACGCCCCTGCCCACACGCACGTCTCCCTGCATAGCTCCTGTCCACTGCTCTGAGGGTAAATGAACACAGCAGGCACCGAGCTGCCACAGCCGGCCATGGTATATTCCAGTTGGCTTGTTTAACACTAGCTCATGCATCTTTACGCTACGCTGCAGTTGCTCTTCACTCTGCAAAGGAGCGGGAGTCAAACTTGCGCAGCCGCGAGTGCAGCTCTGCCTCCCAACTCTTACCATGGTGCTGGGCAAATCCTGCCATCCCACTGCCTCGACTCTGCCACCGGAAAAATGGGAAATAAGGTTTTCTCTTGCCTGTGTTGTATGGATTATTGCTTAGGATGGCTGGGTGCTGAGGTCTCAGCACTTCTGGAAAAAAAAAAAAGCAGTGCAAAAAAAGCCCAAGCCAAAAAGCACAGTCAGGGTGTTTGCGCTAACGCCGCGTGCGTGAGGAAAGCTGTGCCCAGCGTTTCCAACCTGCGAGAGGAGCCTCTCCCGAGCCCCCCAGCAGCAGCCAGGCACCACCGCTGGCTCACCCACCGGCTCCTGCCCGCCCAGTTGAGGAGACTCGCACCAGGACCCCAGAGCCAAGCAGCAGCTCTTCCCTAGCTGAGCAGCATGCAGGCAGCACTCCGCTCCTCCCTACCCGAAGTCACACTTTGCAGAGCTTACGGCAGCTTCTTGGCAGAAGACTCTTCCTTTTTTTTTCCCCCTCTATTTTTTTTCCCCTCCCCTCTCAGACGATGCTGCATTTACAGGAGCAGTGGTGCGGGGTGAGGACGCATCCCCAGGAGCACCATAGCATGGCCCCTGCACCCTGCCGGGTGTAGGACATCTCTTGGGTCACACCAACCCATCACAGCACCCTGCTCTGCTCCCATGCTGCTGGGGACCCACGGATACCACAAGGACGTTGCCGGTTTAATCTCCTGGCGGGCAGCCCACCCGCTCGGGCTGACGGCAAAGGGTCCGGGCCCTTACGCCATCAGCTACCACGTTTCACTTGGAGGAATGAGGATTGACTTGGACGTTCAACCCCAAATTTTCTCCCTCGGTTTCTCATTTCAGCTCTGCTTTCCATCCTTACCTTAATCTTGCTACAGCTTTGTGAATAATTGACTTCTTGGTTCACTGCCTCAACCAAGAGATTGCTAGAAAAGAAAATATCATTTAATGTTGGCCCAAAACTGAATGCTTTGTGCGTCTCACTGAACAAAATGTTTCTTTAACTCAAAACGAAGCATTTTATTTTTGGAGTTATTTTTACCTCATTTTTTCAAGTTATGGTCACTGAATCCAGCTCTGAAATGATGTCTTCAAAAAACCATTAAGCCCTTTGTTTTGAATATAACAAAAGGAAAATTTTGAATTGTTATCTTTTCAGATTATTTTTTTTTTCAACTTATTGGCTTTGTTTGTTTGTCTGAGGGGGAGGGTGGAGAGGGCAGACTGCCAGAATGAGTCATCCCGTTTGGCAGAAAATGATAAACAATTTCAATTGATTTTAAAAATTGCATTTTTTTCAGAAAAAATCCAGCACCCCCCCTCCTGAGCTTCCCCCACTGCTGTGGAGTAGTTCCTGGGGGACGCAGCCCCACAGAGCCATCCATGGTAGTCAAACGGCCTGTCCACCCTGTTCTGTGATAATTCCTTGAGGATTATGTGCCATATGGCAAATCCTTCCTTCACAGCCATGTCACGCTGGAACTTATTCCTGATTTGTACTTATCACCTCCAAGTCCATTTCAGACCTTGCCCTTTTCCAAATTCCTCTTCAGTCTTTTGTGCTTCTGATTTTTCTCTAGACATAAAGAAAACATATCTACAACCCTGTTCCTGTTTTACAATTCTCTCTGCCGATGCCCTCTAGGTCCCCTTGGGGAATTTCATTGCCCTTGCCAATACAGGCAAGGCCTCCCATTTTGGCATCAAGTATAAAAATCAGTATCATCACCATTTGTGCTCCCTTCTAAATCACTGACAAAGGTATTAGGGCTGGACCAAACAGAAACCCAGCCCCCTAAATCCATTCCCCTTTGTGAGCAGTGTCCAGCAAATTCCGGCCAAGCAGCAGTGCTGCTGTCCAAGCCGGGAGGAATCTGCTGCAGGAGTATTTTGAGGCAGCGTCTGATCTTGCTAAATATGCTTATTAACCACAAGAGTAGGACGCTGAGGCTGCAGAGGACTTACGTAGATAGATTCACGGTCAGCAGGCTGCGTATTAGACTAAAACCTTGAATCCTTCCAAGCGGCCTTGAGCAGACAACAGGGCACATCTCCCACCCCTCCCAGGATAAAACCCCCAGCCCTGCACATTGGGCAGCAGGTTTGGGTATGAAGTCGAGGGGTCATGAGCATCTGCATTGCTTCCCTGGTGTCCTAGTCAGAAGGCTAGCAGTCAGCAAGGAGGATGCCAGAGAACCACCATGGTCTGGGAAAAAGACATCCCAACATGGCCAAACAGCCCATTCCACCCCGACTGATGGAAAGCAGCAGAGATACGTGCAGGGAACCATAGTGGGGAAAGCCAGCTCTGCAGAGACCTGCCTTCGCAGGAGGAGACACAGACAAAGGTACAAAGAGACAGGGAAGAAGGAGAGGATGAAAAGTCCATCTCATGGAGATCGAGGATAAGATTATACATATGCACAGGACAGGACAGGAAAATGAAATTCCAGTTCATGCTGAGCCTCATGCAGCTAAAACTCTTTTGGAACTGGATTTGGCTCTATGGAGAACTGGAGTTTACTCTTCATAAGGAAGACAAAACAAGCAATAAAAACTCTCTTGCTGTGGGTTTCACTCGCTTTAACAGTGCTGCAGGTAGAGACATCCCACCAAGAAATGGTCCAAAAAGTTTCCTTGAATATCAGTATGGGGGAAACGAGGGAACTGTGGAAATCAATCTGACATTTGCCAGGGACAGAGAATCTTCTCTTAATGATTTTTATGTTTAAAAAGGTGCCATCAATTTCTCTATTACCACTTGCACTTGACTTCATGATAACAAACAGAATGACTAGAAATTGTCCTTTTTCACTCAATACAGTAGCTCTCAGCAAAAAGCTGGAGATCATCTAGTAAGATGGGAGACTTTAGGGGAACACATTCTCAGGTCTGTTTTCAGCATGAGTCTCTGACTGCTATTAGGAGGGAAACTTCACCTGTACAGAAAACAGATTTCCTCCAGGAACCTCTGCCACTGTAACTCCAGAGGAAAAATGATGTTCTCAACAGGAAAGCATCCAAGCTTCCTGTTGGAAAGCTTGGATCCATCACATCTCACCAGCATGTGCTAGTGCATAAGAAACAGGGACCAGAGCTAGGAAATCTTGCATTCTATGCATCCTTTTAACATTAATTTATTGCCATTAATGGACGGGGCTTAGATGAAAGACGCGTCTCTGCTTTCAATTCTTTATCTGTAATGCAAAGATATGGATACTGCCCTAGCAAAAGGTATGCTGATTATATTCTCAAACAGCTGCATAAATGTCAGCTAATGAGTTATGTCATTAATAAGCATTATTATAAAGCTGCAGCTCTGGATGAAAGCCAAATCTCCATGTGTAAGTCAAAGGAAATGCAAAATTCTGGCTGAAATTCTTAAAATCAAAATCACCACTCATACCTACAAACTACAGCACCGCAACCACTAACCCAGGCGCTTAATTATCCCGGTACAATTCTCTGCAGGCACAGCAGGAAGGGGAATTTAAGGACAGGGAAAATCTTTAGGCTGAATATCCACCTCACATTTGCACTCAGCGTAAATGAGACATCAGTTGCGTTTGCTTTGGTGACAGGAGCCGCAGCGGCGCAGCGGTAAAGGCTGCCTCTCGGTAGGGCAATGAAGACATCAGCGAGGTGTTGTAATGGATGTCCAGGACGCAGATTGATTCAGCGAAGGAGACACGGCAGCGATAGGAGAGCCCAAGGTCTCATGTCACTGCTCGGGGGCTGCAACCCCTGTTCACACAAAGCCGAAGCTGCCACAGACATCCCAGGCTTAACTCTGACCCTGCCAGTGCTCAGCATTTTATCATATCCTCCCTGCACGACCATCTGCAGGGGCGGAAGAGGGGAACAGCAGTGCTGAGAGGGGCAGGAGGCTGAGCAATGAGAAGAATTTCCAAGGCTAGGAACTGAACTGACCTCAGGCCAAGTTGCACAACGTTTTTCCATCAGCATGGAAATGCTCACAAGCCCCCACTGGATGCTGGGTTTATCTTCAAAGACAGTGACTCAACACTTGAAGGTGTCAGGAAAGAAATTAATGCCCCAAAAGCCAAGAGTGCCCCCTCCTCCTTGAACACTTTTGGGATAATATATCGAGAAAACCCGGCGGGACAGTACAAGGTAGCAGAGACTAGAAATGACAGAATTCAACGTAAGATGTGCCTTGCAATAAAGCATTGCATTGGGCTAACCAGCATTTCTGAAAAGTAGCTTTTAGATGATACAGAAAACCTGTGCCTGCTTTGGGGCAATATGCCCTAGAATCTGCCAAAAGCCCATTCCTGAGGAGAGTATCATGCTGTGCACGATGCCGACTACACCTTCAAATGCCTCCAGTCCTCACCTTCATTTATATGCTAAATTAATGTTAATAGCGTAGCCTCTCACTGCCATTTCAGACTAACTCTTCAAGCACAAGATTCAAAAGAATCTTAGGCCTATCCAAATGTAATGGAAAATGAAGATAAAAGCATCTCACTAGAAGAAACATTGTAATTTAAAAAAACAAACGCTGATTTATAACACTCACCTAATGAAGCTGACTTTTGCTTTCAGAACAAGCGTAAGAACCAGAAAGAAAACTAAAATTTCTATCTTCAAGCAAAGATTTTTCTTTAGTCTCATGTGAATATCTTTATTTTTACTCTGACTGGAGTCACAGCACAATGACAGCACAGCAGGACCAAGAAATCTGTTATTTCAAGCCCAGTTCTGTGGCTATTAAATGTTTGGAAACTTTGAAAAGTATCATCCCATGTGATAAGACACTGTGACAGCCTTTAGTGACAAAAGCATAGTATTTTTCCACACAGGGCTACAGGGAATACTGGTACAATATATATACTTTTTATATAAGTAGCTCATTCACACTTTATCATAGGCAACATCCAAACTCTGCATTGAAAAATGAAACTACCAGCTGCAATTATCAGCATTTTTATGGCATTTTCCCTTTAACGTGTGACTGTTGAGCAAACACCACATTTGTTTTCATAATATTCCTGTAGGAAGAGGTGATGCCTCTCTGCCTGAGCTAGAGAAGCATATTTTGAGTTTTTGCAAAAAGTTAAACGAGGATCTTATCAGCAACAGGTTAATTCAATTCAACAGTGTTCATTCAATGCCCTCTGGAAAGAGCACAGGCAGGAGCTCTGTGAAACCAAAGAGGTAAATAAGGTCATCAGAGAGCAGCGGCACCGGGTACAAGTGAAGGTTAGATAGACAACTTCCACTCCAGCACGTGCGAGCTTTTGAGAGCTTGACTTTGTAATGTTAATAATGTTCCCTCAGCATAGAGGTATAATTTCTAAAGATTTTTGTTAGCAAATACAGTGACAGGAGAGAATAACCTCTGTTTCCCATCCCGCCCTTTCCGAGAAAAGCCTCTCACTTGCAGGCACTGATGTTTGTAACCAAGCAAAGGCACCGTATGTTTGTGATGTAAATATTAGCCCAGCAGAGAAACACCTTTTTATTACCCTGTTGAAAGTCCTTCAGAGAGGGCGGTGAAGGGCAGCAGGCTCCAAAAGAAACCTTCTGGGCTGGCAAGACGGGCAGGCAGGACCACGCCACACGTCCACAGGACAATGTCCCACACCACGTGTGCCCACACAAAGTTTCAGTCTGGGCTTGGAAAGGCTCCTGGGGTTGCAGAGGAAAGTCCCCGATCCTCTCCCAGGACTGGCTCCCTGTGCATCCCTTCTCACCCCAAAACTTCCCGGCCTCCTGCTACAGGGCCATCCTATAGGAAATGGGATTTATTTACAAAACTTGCCCTTACAGGGCTGCTTTCATAAGCTCTTTTATGAAAGACTTCAAGGAACCAAAGGAGCTGGAGGTAAAATACTTCAAGGGCAAAATGCATGGCAAGGGAGAATTTTCCAGCCCAGGCGAGATGAATCCTGCAGGTGTAAATACAAAACAAATCATGTAATGCATGTTACATGCATTGCCCTTTCCCACTCCCTCTGTTCATCTGTTGCTCACCCTTCTCTGGTCTCCTGCTCTCCCTCACCAGATACTGCTGTCTTATACCTCCCCGTCCTAGACTCTTTGTGCCTTTTCAAGTTTTATCTGAAATTTACCCTTCCTCCCTTTTTATATCTTTTAATTCCTTTCTTCTATTACTCCAATTAAAAGACATTTTGCATGTAACTCAGTCTTACAAAAGTATTATGAAAGATCACGAGCCAGACACAGTAGACTGCGGGCAGCTATTATTGGAATAAGAAATGAGTTTTGGTTCTTCAGCTCAGGAAAACAGGATCTAATCGGTACAAAAATCAGAGCTTTACCTTCACAAAATGCCACTTGTTTTGGACCTACTTTATCAAAGCACAAAGCAGATGAACACAAAATGCAAATACTGTACTGAGTAGAGCAATGGTCATGCTCCCCTCCAGCCACCCCTCCATCTGACATCCCCATTTCCAGGAGGAGGGATCAGAGATCAGTAGGACATGAGCTTCATAAAATTACCAAACGCAGAAAAATGTCTGCATGCCTAGGATCTAAACTATGCTAATATATTCATTGCTACAGCATCTAGACTGAGTGTCTCTGACCTACCGCAGCTTCTTCTGATCTGCTGCAAACTTTCGCAAACCAAAACAACGCTGCCTCTGCCATTGCGTTCTCTTCTTCCCATACACCATGCCTCCAATCCAAAGGTCTTTTTCACTTCTCTTTCCTCCCTCCCCCATTCTTTGTCTCAGCATCCTCTTCTGTGTCGCCCACACACTTGGAGAGCAGAGAGCAGACCAATCTGGCAGGCTCAAATAACAACAAAAAAAAGAAAGAAAAAGAAAAAAGAAGTTGTTTTCTGGCCTAGAAGACTCCTCTGTATTTTCATCTGGAGGGAGCAATCAAATCTCTTTTCCTTTCACCAGGAACCAAAGAGAATGGCGATGGTCTCATTTTCTCACAAATCAGCCCTGACAAAAGCAAGGGGGAAAGGCTGGCATTTCTTCCTGACACACAGGCACCTTTGAACAGGAACATTAAGCTTATTTGTAACCATGCCTTCTTCCAGCACCAAGCACCAGTTAAAAATACCCAATTTTACAAGGCGGGTTTTGATTAGCCAGTTTTCTTGTTTGCTTTTCTTAATAAGGGCTGAGGACAGTCTCTGCTGCCTGGAGGCTCGTTAGGCAGCCAGGCGGTTATCGGCACTTTGGGGACTGCTGGGCTGGCCGGGCACGCGCCCACACACAGCACCAGAAGGGGTTTGGAAGGGTGCAGACCTCCATGAGCAGCACACACCCCCACGGCGCCGACACCGCACTGGCAGCATTTACCCACCAAGGTCCCAATCCTGCAATCTCATCAGCATACGCAAAAAATCCACTCTGGCATAAAGCATCTAATGACATCAATGGCACACAGCACAGCAATACGGTCCAGGCATGTGGAAATAATCACAGGCCCAGAATCCAGGGTGACTGATTTTTTTCCCATTCAACATATGTTTTACTTAGATGTCTGCTTCTTCCCACCCTTCTTTCTCTCCGTCTCCCAAACTATTATTTGGTTTTGGTGGAACACAGGAAAACATATTTAATACATTAACATTATAGGTTAAATCGCACCTATCTGAGAAACACAAAATGGTTAGCCTGGATATAAACATGAGATTTTATTAAATTCACATATTCCTAATAATAGCCAGAATCTGACCCAGCACAACTGGTCACTGAGCAGACAAAATACATCTAAACTCTATTCGGCATGAGGTTCTAAAAATAATGTTTGTGATTCCTACAAGGAATTAGAACCAAAGAAGTTGAGTTTGAGTGGAAGTATAAACATTGTTTATTAGGACCAAAGTGTATGTTCCACAGGATGATTCAAAAACTCTAAGCTATTCTGTGCAGTTATGTTTTCTTAAGGTGACCTGTGAGCCATACCCCAGGCTAGTAAAAATCAGCAATGACATCATTTACAACATCAGCCCAAACAGAGCGTCTCTCCCTCCCTATCAGGTCATCTTAACTCAGCTGTTCTTATGTCCTGGAGATGTTTTATCTGCACAAAAGCATTTTTACCTGTGCAGCTACACGTCAACTACGATGACTTTTGTCACTTTAGCTTTTTGTAGCCACACAGACAAAATGCCCATCTTCAAAGGCTTTATCAACACAGTTAAAGCAACAGAGATTTCATAATGCAGATACAGTCTTTAACCAGCCTTACACCAAGTATCAAGCAGCTAGTCTGCTCTGTTGAAAGCAAATTTTCATGTGTCGTTTTGGAAGCAGATCAGCCAACACACTCTTTGCCATGTTTCTGACCTGTCTGGGCAGAAGGGGACATATGTCTCCTCCTGCCTTGTAACTTCAGGAGCCAATACCAACACTTTGATGGCAGCAGTGTGTGCTTGCCCATAGGAGACTGTTGCTCTTCCCAGGGGAATCCCCACTTGACTCTCACCCAGGCTTCACCTCCAAGGAGAAAACACAGACAGCTGATGCTCAGTGCTCCCCAGCTTCATCTAGATCTTCATCAAATTGCACTGTGACTCACTTCCAACTCACATACAGTGTACTCAGTCCACTGGCATTTCCAAGACCTCATTCAAGGTCTGACCGTGGTCTCACTCCCACTTCAGAGACTGTTTCCCCTGCAGCTGCAGAGTGTGTTTGGAGGACAGGAGAGAATAATGTTTTTCATTAATATAGAGCAGCTTAGAAGTATAAATCTTTTTCCGTCCATCTAGATTAAGACAGGAACATTAGACATGGGCATGAAAAGATTAATATCTCTGCATGTTCAGTGTTAGCAAGACAGGTCTGTACATTACATGGATGTGACGCTATTTCAGATGATGGTCCTTTTAACAGTTAGAAGTCTATTCCAGATCCATGTCTTAGGAGTTTGTGATCTTCCCAGATGTAAGTTTTTGCTTCAAGACAAACCCCAGTACCACCTCTCAGGGCAGAGGTTTATTTAGGAGAATATGTATGAGATGTGGACAACCCATACCACAGCGAGCCCAGCAACTCCCCTGTGAATCAGCTGCTTCTGTCGGGAAGGGTGGGGAGCAGTCTGTCCCGGGATGCTTAGAGACCAGAGTTTCCTTGCTGGTCATTCCTTCTGGGTAATGTTCAGGCAAACCTAAAGATCAGTAGCTTGTACTTCTTTCCCCACAACCCTACTGTATATTGCTCATGCCGTTTAGCTATTTGCTGCTTTGCAAGCCTGTGAAACATCTAATAGTCTGACCTCAAAACTCAGGTGACACAGAAAAGCATCTTTATTCAATACCTTATCTCACCTTCTAGCAATCAGAAGCAGTGTCTCTATCATACAGCTGGGATGGACACTTATCTGAGTAAGAAAGACCACAATCTGAGCCAATACTTGCTGGGATTCAGGCAACTTGACTTGAGGAAGGAGACTTGGAAGACATTGAAATTTGAGTGGGAGAGTTGTGTAAAGACACACAAAAATATTTAAAGGAGATGGGCACAATAAAGAGGAAAGACATTTTTGCTGGCTCATGAAAATGAAACATATGCAGGGCTTAATCTGCCATCACTGAAATCAATAAGAATTTTGCCAGTGAAGCAAAAGAAAAGCAGAAATGGAAACAACATCTGACATTTGCTATGTTAGACTCATACAAATTGCTGTAGTTAGTAGCCTATGAGATGAATAAATAATATACCATAGGCAGTGGATGATTTTAAACTTCCATTTTCACAGTATGAGGGTGTCATGATCTGGAGAGTTTCGAAGCTTGTAAAGGCTGCTTATGCTGAGTCATATTTAGAAAGAGATTTTCCATTTGGATAGTCATGCTAAATCTATAAAGACACCAAACAAAAGAACACATGAGAGGAAAAAAGGTAAAAATACAACATAAATATTTAGATGCATGCTCCAGAATAGAAAAGAAGTTGGATAAAATTTGTTGTAAATAATTTATTATTGAAGTAGCCCTCATAAACTTAAGTTCTTGGAATGTAAAAGGCAAAATATTTCTGTAAATTATTAATGTTTGGGAACTGATCATATAAGCCTCAGAGGCCAACTCCTTATCCAGTAAAAATGAAAGCATCTGGTCTTGTATCTTTAAGGTCATAATGAGATGGCCGCTGAGCAGTCACTATGGAAAACATGGTATTCAGAAATTAATATCTTTCTGGGCACAAAACACATAATGAAGATAACAAGGCGGAACAGAAAAACAGGACTTGGACTATCACATTAAAACCCAGGGATACTCAGCAGATTTGTCATGCAGGCAACAGACCCGCAATGGGAGACAGCAGAATGGCATGAGGAACTGGAAAGCAACCTACACAGCAACCCAAAAGCAAGAAGGGGAACAAGAAATAAAAGAAGAAATAAAGGAGGTGGGAGGAATGACATGTTTCAGAAAGCTCTCAGCTCCCATCTAGTTGGCAAACAAGGAGGTCCTATTTTATAAAGAGCTCAGCAAGAGGGGCACCAACCCTTTTCCCAGCCAGGCTTACAAATATTAAACCCTTGAAAGCATGGAAGATGCTTGGAAATATGGCCCTCCATATCCCACTCCCACCGCTTTAAAAAGCAAAGAATTTGCTCCATGCATTTTAAGCACACAGATTCCTACTGAGCAAAGCTTTGTGTGGTTTTATTTTAAAAAAACCTGAGTGTGAGCTAGTCTGTACCTCACGTGGGTTTTTCCAGCCTTTCACATCTCATGGCTGGCAGCAATGGTGGTCTGTCTGGCACATGCACAGACAGGACACAGAAAGGGCCAGCTGCATCACTCCAAGGGCTGCAGTTTTGCAGATGCATTGGAAACACCTAATGACTGCAGAAGGAAAGCACCTGTAGAAATCCTAATGTCTCTCACCATCAGATATTTTAGCAGCCCCCAGAGACAGAGCTGAGAAGATACTCAGCAGTGCACTAGTCGTTAAACATACCTGTTTTGTTAGTATTCATAATTTGATTTAGAAGCATTTCAAAACTGAGAATTGCAAGGCTGTACATTGGTTGACATCCTTAAAAATGATCTGCTATATCTTTGCTGATATTTTACTTACCAGGGGGTTTAGTCGAAGCTAGAGGCTGGACAGGCACCACTTGCACTTAGCACGGAGGCTGACCCAAACGTTACTATGTAGCGGTAACTTCATGGCAAAAGGCCACACTGCTGAGATGTGAAGAAATCATCCTGTGCCCAGCACAAACTCAGCATATCACCATCAGTAATGAACATCAGTAAATGAAGCTCCAGCCTCAGCCAGGACCATGGGGTCTGCCTTGCAGCTCCTCTCCTGGGCATCTGCAGGAGGGAGGCAGCTGCCGTCTGGTCTCTGCTGATAGCAGGGACAAGCAATCCCCCAGCCAGGAGGAGGAAGAAAAGCTTCAAAACAAAGAAAATATTTTCCAAGATTCCCATAGTAAAGGCAGATACTGACAGATTAGGATAGTAGGAAAGATGTGTCACCTTTCCCCTCAAAAGTCACTTGTTCAGATGCTGCCAGTAAAATGCCAGCTGATGGCCTTTATCCACATGGCGGTTACACCATCACAGCTCCACCACAGCAGAGTCCCTACAGAGTCATCAGGATTGAACGGACCACGAAAACCTAATTACATAATTACACTGCTAATTTGTCCACACCTGAACGATTAAAATTCCTGTTTGACAGACCCATACTGCTACTCACACACTGTCCTTGCAGGTCCCCCTAACATATACATTGGCTAAGGTCTTCAAGGCTGCAGGTTCTTCAGCCACATCATCTCCCACTAACCCCAAATAATTAAGCTTTGGGTAAGTAACGGGACATTATTAAGCCACCACAACTAGATCTAGGTCTAGCATTTCAGGACAGCCAAATCTGGGATTAGGTCCCATTCTGGGAACTGTGTTTGTTAGAGACATTTCCACAATTTACAGCCCTTAGGATGCAACAGGCTCCAATATAATAATTTTCTAAATACTATCTGCATAGCAGATCTTGTGTTTGTGTGCACTATCCCTCAAGTCTCTGCCATCTGTTTTTTACCTAATAAGTCAGGTGTTCAGGTTTGTTATTCAAGAGAATAAAAGGTTTCATCTTCAAAAGAAGAAAATGTGGGGGTTCTTCAGTTATTCTCTACACTCTTGCAAAACCTTGGTAGAAATTTCTGGAAAAAAAATTTTGAGCAGTAAGTGAAATGATTCCCCTTTAGTCACATATGAAAAATTACAGAGTAGGGCTGTAAGAGGGTGAACTGGCAGCATGCACAATGGAGCCTGACACCACCTGGCTTTCTTCCCCCTTTTTAAATAAGCAAAGAGTAATATGAAGAGGCTATGGAGACAAAGAGCTCCGATACCACGCAAGGTGTGGCAGAGGAACAGTAATGCTGGATGAATGCTGACATCCAAACATGGCCAGCTAGAGCCAGGGATGTCACAAATGGGTCAGATCCCGAGTCCTTTGAGGACCTCAGACTGCCAACCCCGACCAGCAGTGTGTCAGATCCCAGATGAGATGGGATAGGGAACCAGTGCCAGATCCACAGAACCAGGACCACAGTGCTTGAGAGCTGCCTGCTCCTCTGCCCCTCTTCCCACACGGGACGCAAGCCAAGCAGAAAACAACATTTTAATGGACTGTGGCTAGTGATGGACCAGCTGTGACACTTGGCAGGTTCCTCATTACCAGCCCCAGAGAAATGGCAATCATTGCAAATCTCATGTCGTTTAAATTCAGCATCTTTTCTGATTACTGTTTGTGTACAGGAAGCTTCCCTGCTGGAGCAAGTTCTTTTGCTATTTCTTCATATTCAAATAGTATTTATAGCATTAAATTAAAAAAAAAAAAGTTTTAAACCTACTTTGAAGTTAAAAGATGCAAAAATCAAACAGCATGAATGCCTCTCCTCATTGCCCAAGCCTTACAACATGGCCACAACATCACGGTTCTCCCTCAACCGGACCTTAAACATTTGCAATGCTCTGGAAGACTAATGGCAAATATAAACCCACCATACGTGGAAATAAGTTGTATTCACCACTGATAAATGCGCAGACAAGCAAAACTGTGCTAACAGGAATGTTTGGGGAAAGTCTATTGCCCATCCTAAACCAGACAGCTACAATCACCCAACCAGTAAATAGAGGCACTATCATGAAGAGATCTGTCATGCACCGGGGATGTGAGCAGTGAATGAAAACTCATTATTAACAGGTCAGAAGCAATTAATTGTTTAACCAGGAGCAGCCAAATTTTACATAACAAATACACACATAAACATCCCAGATTTACCATAGGCAATTAAGGAACAGGGAATGGGACAACTCAAACTGTTCACTGCACACAGTGTACCCAGCGTGACGTGCCATTGCAGCCCACCAGGACCCTTCCCGCCATTCCCAGGCCACCTTCTACAGGTAACCTTCCGTGCAGCCACTGCCATCCTGGGCTTCTCTGCTCATGCTCTCAGCAAAGCAGCAATTTCAAGGGTGATTTTTCTTGCCTGTGATGTGAAAACGGAACCAGACCAAAAGCAAAACCTCTTTTCCCAGAGGTTACCCATGCAGCAACTTCAGTCAGCACATGCCATCTTCAGCGTCCAGAGGGACTCTGGAGGATGACTGACTGTCAACAGCAATGAAATCTTGAAAAAAACCGCAGCTGTAACCCTTGGTAAGAGTTACAGGGTTTGCTCCATGCCCCGTCCACAGAAGCTAACGTGGTCACAGCACCATCTCAAACTGCAGCTCACTTGTTTCACTGTGTTTACACCATCAACTGTTGGCAAAACACGACCAATGCATTTTCTTGCTTTGAGGCTTAAGAACCAAAGATCTCTTACAGGACAGAGTCTGCTCTGGTGGTTGCCAGAGTCAGACCAAGGCTGTGGATGGAGACCGGGATCTCACAGGTCATTCATCGCTCCTCTCTCCATGTGGAGCACAGTCTACTCAACATGCCCACCCTCCTCCTGTCCCCAAACCAGCCTTTGCTCACCCCTCTGTGGCTCTGAGGGTGGGACAGGGATGCACAAGGTCATTGCTACCACTGCTCTATCCAAATGGGAGCCAAAGAAAAGCCATGGAGAGAAGGGCTTTCTCCTCCAAACATGAGGATGGGTGGCTGTGGGGCAGCAACCACTCCACAGCACTTGCTGCTTCTTACACATTCCCTCTTCTCTGAGTCGATTGCCTTTTCCCATTTATGGAGCAGAGCACTGTTTGCAAGCTCATAGTAAAAAAAGAGACAAGGAAACTAAACGCACCTCTAAATTGTTGTATCATCCAGGGTGGGTGTGAGTTGCATTGCTCAATGCCACAGTTCGCTCTGTGCTCGTAGGCAGCACTCTGCCACAGCTCAATAAATAAATAATAGCAAAACAGATCCCTCATTCAGCTGCCCATCAATAGAGGGAGATTGCTGTAAACTGCACCACAGCGTCTCCCAAGGGCCTGTGCCTGTCAGAGATGCTTGGGAAGACAACACACAGATAAAAGTTCTCCTGGCTCAAAGTGGTGAGAAGAGCAAGTTATTCTGCTCAGATTGCAAGCAAGCGGTTTGCTCTCTTTGAGCACAACAACTTTGCAACACCCCGCTGGACCCATTGCAAAATGCAAGGAAGTCTTCCAGGCGCCACGAGGCAGAAAGCTATCGATTTCTGGGGGGATCATTAGGGAAAAGAAAAAAATCAGAAGGAAAAAAAAAAGGGGGAACACAGATCTGTTTGCATCCAACTTGCAGATGCTACAGCTGCTGCTTCTGTAATAACCTGCAGATGAAATGAACAGGTAGTGGCCAAGACAACCCTTCATCTCACTTCTGTCCCCCATCCCTAGAAAGTTTATAGGAAAATCACAAGTTACATGACTTCTCCCACAGAGAGAGAAAAGGGGCCACACAAACCATTGACTTGTGGGAAACGGCACATGGGATACGCAGAGCCCTGAGCAAGGAGAAGGGAAATGCTGTTCAGAAGTCCCCAAAACCCTTGTGTTAAGCCAGGGATGCAGGGAGCTTCCAAAATACAGGATGAAAGGGTGGGATCTTTATGGGAAGAACAGAGGGACATAAATAACTGCTGTATATACAATGCACTTGGTCTACAGAGGCATAATGTGCAACTCTCCTGTATGTAAACACAAAGATCAAGTGGGTATTGGCATGATTAACACCCTTCCTTTCACTATTAGCATTGCTGCAATCTGACACCTCAGACATCTGGAAGGAGCCTGAAGGACAGCAAGCTTCCACCCTGCAGCCTGCTGAGCGGAGGGGAGCATCTGCAAGCAGAGACCGCAGGAAATCTCCAGTTGCCTGGGTGGGGATGCAGGAAGTCCAGCACCATGACGTCTCCTGCCCTCAGCACTGCCCAGCCCAGTGATATTCTATCATCTAGCTTGAACGTCTCTCACACGGCCTAGTTCAGGTTTCCTAAATATACACTAGCACAAAACCATATGAGTAATTCTTGTTTTGAACAGCCCCTGGATGAGACTGCAAGACAGCAACACTGCACACTGAGCCTGCTTCCAGATGCACACCCCTGGGTTGGGCATGAGAATAGTGCATGAGACTTTTAAAAGCCCATTGCAGGAAAAAAAAAAAAAAAAAAGAAAAGAAAAAGAAAAAAAGGAAACACAAAGAGCATTTTTACTTTGCTTTTAAGGTGAGTGAGTTTAGTGGCTGATCTCAGGGATGTTACTCCCTATGCCTCTGCAGTGGGTACCTCCATCACAGATAGCCCCAGAGCCTCTAGTCCAGGAGCTTCATTTGGGAAATTAGTGAGAAGTTAGAGCAGCAGAACAGAGAGGTATGGCACCAATGGAAAACACCTGCCCTATTTCTACAACTAGAATAGACCTCAGCCATCCTCTGAACCATGAGCTACTCCTCACACTTCCATACAACTGTCAAGAACATGTGCCAAAGAGAAAAGCAGACGTGTTTTGTTAGATCCCACAGGTGCTAAATGTTTTACAGCTTAAGAGATCAGGGTACTCAGTACCTTACACATATATACATGCTTCCGCAGTTGGAAGTAATTAAGACAAAAATCTACAGTTATAGCACTGAAGGTACAGCTTTGGTTTAGCTTCGTCCTAAATTTGTTCACTGTTGCTTACAGCATCAGCCTTGAGACAAGCAGGGCTGCAGAAGAAAAACTAGATATAAATATATAAGAGATTATCTGATCCAGCCCAAGCAGAACTTGATTTGTCCTGTGTTATGTCAGTCCTTCAAAGCCTTCAAGATACCTGCACATCTATCACGCGAGCTGAGACCCTGAGCGGGACATGAGCAGTAAACTTCTTCAAAGAGATTCTACTGATAAGCTGTAAAACACTCACTAAAGGTGGGACCGTGAACAGCATCAGTTCTTGATCATCCTAAAGGCTTTCAACAGTCTGGACAACACAGAATGGCTTGCTTTGGTTTCCAGCTTGGTTTTGAGCTTTGAGATAGGAGTATGAAATCTGGCCATTGTTGCGGCTGGTTGTGCCACTGGAACGACCCTGACAATCACTAGGCCTGTTCGTAATGAATATAGTCAAAGGGAATTCAAGAAGCATTTAACATCTAAGTCAGGAATCTAAGTTGCCCATTGGATTTTGGAGTTAAGTGGGTATTAATCAAAGAAAGTTTCAAAGCATTCTACTTAAAAATCCTCTATCCCATCAAACCATCCACATTTCATTTTTACTCTTACTGTGTCCCGAGCCAGCAAAACTGAAAGAAAGAAAAAAAAAAAAGAACTTAAAACCCAACAGAACCTGAAAGAAAGACAGACTTTTAGGTTATGTGCCATAAAACAGAAAAGACAACACAATAGGATGGCCAGCCCTTCTGCAAGCTATCTTTAACACAACAAGTCTGCTGGGACATCTTGTAGGAAAGCACAGCAGACACTTTCACTTTGCTTCAGACTAACAGACCTTTCAGGAATTTCTATCATCACATTTCAGCAGCAGCTTGCACAAAGGGTCTTCAGCATTCAATTAGTTCCCAGTTCAGAATTAGAAAAAGATATTCCCAGTGCTGTCACAGAGAAAAAGCAAGAGGTAGGCTCTCTCTCAGACTCCCGGCTGCCCTTAGAGCGGCTAGATGCACCAGTCCCCTGATGTATCTTCAAGTTAAGGTTTTTTTAAAGTTGCCTACTATGTCAATGTGACACAGAAATGTTTTGTTGTATTATTCCATAAAACCAAAAATCATCATCTCTAAACAGATCAGGGTGCCCTCCATTTCAGAGATGACTTTCCCACTTTAACAAAGGGATTGCATTAAGTTGCTGTCCCCAAGCCTACCAGACTACGCACTATGGTGAACGTGGAGGGGGAGGTAGTGAATGCTACTTCTTTATGCCATTATACAAATGTCTGGTAACAACAATGACTAAAAAGGCTGAGAATTTAAATGACTTAGCATCTAAGTGAATTCACTGGAAATACTTACAATTTTTTTTCCCTAGTAGATAGCCTGAAGATATGCAGAGACTGGAAAGTGCATTCAAGACGCTGAATCTGATGTTGCTGTCTATTTATGTCAGTACAATTTCCAAATCAAAATACTGAAGCAAATGGTCTTCCCCAGGGAGCAGATGTTGACTGGAGGTTAGCAAATGTGATGCCCATCTACAAGAAGGGCCGGAAGGAGGATCTGGGAAACTACAGGCCTGTCAGCCTGACCTCAGTGCCAGGGAAGGTTATGGAGCAAATCATGCTGAGCGCCATCATGCGGCATGTACGGGACAACCAGGGGATCAGGCCCAGTCAGCATAGGTTTATGAAAGGCAGGTCCTGCTTGACTGACCTGATCTCCTTCTATGACAAGGTTATAGATGCTTAGTGGATGAGGGAAAGGCTGTGGATGTTGTCTACCTGGACTTTAGTAAAGCCTTTGACACCATTTGCCACAGCATTCTCCTGGAGAAACTGGCTGCTCATGGCCTGGACAGGCGTACTCTTCGCTGGGTAGAAAACTGCCTGGATGGCCAGGCCCAGAGAGTTGTGGTGAATGGAGTTAAATCCAGTTGGGGGCCGGTCACAAGCGGTGTTCCCCAGGGCTCAGTACTGGGGCCAGTTCTGTTCAATATCTTTATCAATGATCTGGACGAGGGGATCGAGCGCACCCTCAGTAAGTTTGCCAATGACACCAAGTTGGGCAGGAGTGTTGATCTGCTGGAGGGTAGGAAGGCCCTACAGAGGGACCTGCACAGGCTGGATCGATGGGCTGGGGCCAACTGTATGAGGTTCAACATGGCTCAGTGCCGGGTCCTGCACTTGGGTCACAACAACCCCATGCAGTGCTACAGGCTGGGGGTAGAGTAGCAGGAGAGCTGCCTGGCGGAAAAGGACCTGGGGGTGTTGGTTGACAGCTGGCTGAACATGAGCCAGCAGTGTGCCTAGGTGACCAAGAAGGCCAGCAGCATCCTGGCCTGCACATCAGAAACTGTGTGGCCAGCAGGACTAGGGAAGCAATTGTCCCTGTGTACTCGGCACTGGTGAGGCCGCACCTCGAGTACTGTGTTCAGTGTTGGGCCCTTCACTACAAGAAGGACATTGAGGTGCTGGAGCGTGTCTAAAGAAGGGCAACGAAGTTGGTGAAGGGTCTAGAGCACAAGTCTTATGAGGAGCAGCTGAGGGAGCTGGGGTTGTTTAGCTTGGAGAAGAGACCTTACTGCTCTCTACAACTACCTGAAAGGAGGTTGTAGCGAGGTGGGGGTCGGTCTCTTCTCCCAAGTAACAAGCGATAGGACAAGAGGAAATGGCCTCAAGTTGTGCCAGGGCAGGTTTGGGTTGGATATTAGAAAAAACTTCTTCACCGAAAGGGTAGTCAGGCATTGGAACAGGCTGCCCAGGGAAGTGGTTGAGTCCCCATCCCTGGAGGTATTTAAAAGATGCATAGAGGTGGTGCTTAGGGACATGGTTTAGTGGTGGACTTGGCAGTGCTAGGTTAACGGTTGGACTTGATCTGAAAGGTCTTTTCCAACCTAAACGATTCTATGATTCTATGTTTGAACGCAGTGATGGGGACCAATTTAAGAACATAGATACAACTGAAATGTTTTCATTATGTTGAGGCTCCAGCCACCTCTAGCAGAGATAAGTTGAGTTTCACAGAATGGAGATGACTCCACCAGAGACAAGGATGAAAAATTAATTCCCTTTTCTCCAGTAGTGGACTGGTGGAATTTAGGGGAGTGTCTTTCCCAGGGAGATGCTGCCCCACACAGCAAGCCAGCATCTGGTATTTTTAAAAGCAGCAGTAATGTTCTCCGAGCCAGTTGCACACAGAAGACAAAGTCTCTGCAGCTCTTCTGCACAAAGAACTATTTTTCTCTTGTACTTGGTTCCAGATTAGGTTTGCAAGTGCTTCCCTACTTCCTAACAGTGAGTGAAACAGTATGTGTGAATGACTTGAGGAAGCAAGAAAACATAGCAGGTTCACTGGATGCTGCAACGTATGAGGATTTTCCATTTGCCTCTTACAAGTTCACTGCTTTTGCATCTAAAAATATATTATTATACTAGTTACATTTCAGCAACATGTTGGATCAAAGCAGAAGGAAGACATCATTTTGCCAGGCTCTGTACATAGTTACATAGACAATCACCATTCCTTTGGATCCAGCTCTACAGCTGAAGCTGCATTACAGGACAATGCTGGCCCACACAACCCAACCCTTCCCAGCGCCTGCACGGGCACTCCTAAGCTATGTAATGATTTACTGCCACTGCGTATAAAGCAATGTTTTGGGTTACACTGTGCAAACAGTTTTATATTGTTATCTTGCATGGGTACATAAGAGACCATGGCAGCCTAGCAACTTAACTGCAACAGAAGATAGGTTCAGAAGTAAAGTAATAATTGCAGTTTCAAGAATTGTTTTCCTTTCCCCACTTGCAATCTAGTTTTTAGCAAGATCAGAAACCATGACACAAAAGAGCTGGGTTCTATTTCCAGTGCTGGCAATGGTTTTCTGACCTTGAGTGTCTGTCTGTTTCTAGTTTCTAAATTTACAAAATAGAGATGATAAATTTCCTCCACTTTGGACAGATTTGGAGATCTGCAAATGACAAGTGCTATATAAAAGGGTGTAAGTTTCTGCCAGCTTACTACTTAATAGATGGCCTCTCAGACAGCAAAGCAGCAGGCAGAGTAAGCAATGCCTAAGCAAGTCATACACCCTCTTCAACCAAGAACAAAGGAGAACCTCTCTTTTACATGAAGTCAAAGAGCCCTGGGCAAGAAGGAAAGGACTTCTTTATCTATTCCAGCATGTTTTACCCCAAAGTTTTGACAAGAGGGGATCCATCAGTAAATATTTTGTTGAGAGGTATTGATTGTTACTGTGTTATCACTGATGCTCTGGCTCAGCACAGCCCTCGTATTTTCTCTGCTGTCATTCTGAAATTAAGACAGCAACCAGTTTGCCAGTAAGTTGTTTCTACAACCACGTCTTTACCACCTTTTCAACAATACTGATTTAGCTGCTATATCTACAGGAAAACGAAGTCTGTGCTTGTGCCATAAATGAAAGCGGGCTATAAACTGAAACTGGACACAAGGCTTTAAATTACATGTAAATTCTCACCAAGGTTATAAAAAGGCCACTTGAATATGAAACAGAGATAGTGAACAAATCCTGGAATAAGCTTTTAAAGAGAGAGGAATCCAAGCTAAATGGAAACACTAAGTATAGTTTATAATGAGCAATGTGTAAAAAGCTATCCAAATCATGGAGCTCAAAATGAGAATAAACAGTGATCTTCCAATAAGGACAAGTACAGATAAGCTAAGTATCTGCTAAAAGGCTGAACTTTGAGTAACCCTTGTTGAATCAGTTGGTAACACCCAAAGTCATCACTACGTTTCACTAATGGCTAAAAAGGACTGTAGCAAAAATAGCGCATACTTCCAATATAGCTAACCTGGAATTTAGTACCTGTCATCATGTACAACAGAAAACGATTGTTGCTGTGCAGTAAATTATGTAAAAACAGACATGCAAACCACTTCTGCCTACGATGAGCACAGCTGATCCTGCAAGATAACCGATTTGCCCGACAAGATGGAACAATGCCTGCAGCCACCGAACTACTGCACTAAAGAACAAACAAATGAACAAAAAAAGCTGAGCCTCACTCTGCGCACACATCACATATTCATCCCCATCTTGATCTGCACACCTATCAGTGGAGATCAGCATGATCGCTTTGAAATGTGAAATGCATCGGGTGTAAACACCTGGAAGAGTGCTGCCCACAACAGAAAACAATAGAGAATGCCTCTTTAAAGTATTTTTATACACTTCAAAGTGTTTTCACAGTTGTTAAGGCTCTTTGACAGACCACTTCACCAGTAACTGGTGGAAATAAAAATCAAGCGCAGAGCGAAGCTCTTCAGGTATCACAAGGAAGAGTGCAAGGAGGCTCTTGGAGCACTGTCAGACAGCAGTGGAAAGAGCAGGCTGGGTAGTTGGAGAAATGCAGTTCCCCAGGTGGAGTGTGAAGCCCCCAGGTAGAGGGTAAATTTTTTGACCATCATGTTTATTTTCAGAGCGATGACTGTCTTTCAGTAGTTATTTGGTTTCAGAGGACACAGGTCCTGTGTCCTTAGCCTAGGACAGGTTTACTTCTTCATTAGTTAGAGCCTTAAAATGTAGTCAGTAAAGTGATAACTTTAATATGGAAACCTTTCCCCCTGCCCCAGTCTTCTCCAGACTTCTGGGAACAGGAACCATCATCCAGCATTTTATACCTTCCCTGAGGTGAGTCAAATATTCACCGAGTGTTGATGACTCCATCTGATGGGCAAGCAGTCATTGTCCCCACCACGGGAATGAGGAAATGCACAAACACACTAGAAATATGACCATGTGTCATGCTGGCATCAATCACCTCTCACCAAAGAAAGCCGTCAGCACTGCAGAGAATGAACCATCCAGGGCAACAGGGCTCTTGCTGTGGTCTGTAACTCCAGGTTGCTTTTTGCCAAGCCTTCTAGCAGAAAACAAAAGGTGAACCCTAGAGAGTCAAAGACACATGAGGCCACACAACTGCCCATTGCAATCACTAAGCATAGCAGCTGAACTTGGCCAGCTCAACAAGTATCTCGAGTGTCTCTTGCCAGGTACTTGAGTTTCCAGCAGAGATGCTGCAGTTTCTTCCAAAAATGTTGCCTTCTTAAACAAACTGGACAGATTGTTGTGGAGATGCTAAGAGAATGTCAATCTGCTAAATGTCAGAAAGATTTTGACTAAACTAGGAAGAAAAATAGTCAGGAATTGCAGCTACATAATTAGTAATGAATCTTTAATTCTACATGTTTGGATAGCAAGGCTGATTTAGAATCAATTGCTGAAGTGGAGCAGCCAAGAGGCCAAATTCAGATCTTCTTTACATCAGTGGAAATGCAGAGTAGCTCCACTGAAGCCAAAAAAGTTCCTAATACTGCAACAGTCCCATGCCTTACAGTTTGTTAAAAGCTAATTTGATGCAAATACTGCCTTAATTTTTTTCTAAATCATCTTTTTACCTATTCACGAAATGCACCCAAGCCCAGGAAGACTGAGGATCCTCAAAGGTGGAGCTGAGTCAGACACAGGTCTGGGGGTGGCCAAACTTCAAGTCAACTGCCTTGTTTCAACACCTGAAAGTTCAGACCCCAGAATCCTTTCCTTCATGTGGTCTCTTTTTGTAAACAGCAGTTTCATTGATGAAAGATACTGAACAGAGGAAAATACCTTCAGGGGGCAGTTTGTTCCTGCTTGAATGATTCAACCATGAAGCTGGACTTCCATGGGAGACACTGGACTTCCAGCAGGCTGTTAGGACACAGTTAAGAAGGAAGCTCTTTTGAAATGCATACATTTCTTTAAACTCACAAAAGAGCAAGCAAATCACAATCTGTATCTCGAAGTTGTTTTGTGAACTGACACATCTTACATTTGACACATTATTCATACGTAATCTGTAGAAGAGGGTCAGTAGTTGACCGACACCAAGATGTTGAACATCTCCAGCCTAAAATGATTCCAGTGTCCCGGCTGCTTTATCAATTGAATCTTGACTCACAAGGACTAAGTGAGGGTGGTGCATGTCACCACAGAAAAGCTGCTGTGTTTAACTGGACTAAAATGTTATCTTCTCCCCCTTAAACTTGTTACTACCAGTAACCCTAGACCCTGCCATCACCATCTTTTACAAAGGAAGCAAGGCCAGAAATTTATTGCCTCATTTCTCGTGTCAGGAAGGGTCTTTTTACAATAGATGAGCAAGAGTGGTGAAGGAATTAAAAATAAACCAGAAAACATGGAAATAAAGCTAATACCGGTCACTTTGGACACACAAAAATGTATTACAGAAACATACCACATATAGTCTCAGACCCTTTCATAATCTCCTCTTGATGACTTTAACATGGTAGTCTTGGATGAGTCAGTGGGAGATTTGCCCAAGTAAAAACCTCAGGATTGCACCCTCCAAAATTATCTTCACCGAAATCCAGAGAACTTAGCAGCCTTGACGTGCTCCCACAATGCATTTTGTGTCATTCCGAAGATGAATTTTGGCTTACCAAAATTCTTTGGCTAGTTAAAATAAGGACAAAAATAGTGGTGTCTACCAAACTGAAAGGAAAACAATAATCTCAAAGTCATTTGTCTTTACAGTAATTTCAGTGTTATGCTACAAATATGAAGGTGGCATATGGCATTCATACATGGCCTTCATCACTCCTCATAGCAGTTAATAAGATGGGCTTGGAAGGAATGTTCAAGATGCAGATTTTGGTGGATGAGTATGGTGCAAGGAGATGGGGGAGGGAAGAGGGTACTGAAGGGCACTGAAGAAGGAAAGCAATGGGATAGAGCTCGGGTTTTGACTTCTGATGAGGGTATGTTTTATTAAGCATGAAACAATAGACAATAACACTTTCTAAAGGGTCACTACTGGCTTGTACAAGGAATACCAACTAAGGCAAGTGGGGGAAATGTCCCAGTTTCCAAGTCCTTGTTTCAGACTGTTTACAGAGTTAGGGTACGTTCCATGTTCCAGGACGAAATACTTTGTCCAAGGTCACAGGAAGTCTAGGACAGAGCTGGGAAGTGATGGCAGGTGTCAGACCACCATCCCACCTCCTGACCACTCTCCTTCACCATGCTATTCACAATCCAACCATGTGGAAAAACTTTCCTCTGCAACTGCACAGGCCAGATGCATCAGTGAAACAAGTGGTTTTCCCTGGGGAAAGGCAGAGGCACCTGCAAGGTATTCCTTGTGCTAGCTCAGCTCACACCATTAAGCTTTTCCCATACTATCATCTCATTCGTCCCTCACCTCACATTGCCATCCCTTTTTATTTTTGCCCAATATTTTACAACCTTTTTACATATGTAACTGCTAGGAAGGGCACTCAGCATTTCTGTAACACCCACAGACTCCAAGGACCTAAAAACACACAGGACCCCTTAGCTGTACTCAGCAAAAGGTCTCGCTGTACCACAGCGCTGGCTGTTACCCAGGGCTCTTCCCGCACACCTGGCAACTCAGCTGTTTTTACGATGGCTTTTCAGCAGCACTGAGAGTTTTCTTAGAGCAAAGCAGCTCACAAAGCCAGTGACAGAAGCTGAGGCCACCTGGCCCAGAGCTGTGCCTAATGTCACAAAGGGGATTTTACCCAGGCTGTCCTTAAGAGGATTAGGGAATCATTTACTTGCAGAAAACAACAGTCACATCTGCTGCTCCAGCGCAAGTCGCTCTTATCTGCTCCGGCAAAGCTCATTTCTGCTCAGTCCTGACTTCTTCTCATATTACAGGATCCTGCCACATAACACAGATGCTCGCAAAGAACAGGGGCTTGGACAGGTGGAGGGTGAGCACCAGATCAGGTGTATTCGGAGTGCTCGGCAATTAGCTTCGTCTGTCACACAATACTTTAAGCAGCACCAGTCAGAGCAAATAAACAAATAAGCCTGATTTTCAGAGGCTGGATGTTCACAGCAGGCTGGATATCAGTCAAACTCCTGAGGCTTCAGAGAGTATTTAAGAGGACTGTGGTGTGTTCAAAACTTCTGAAAATTTGACCAATTATTTAGCAGTTTAAGTTAAACCTCAGCTCTCAAGTGATATTCCTAATATGCCTCCTATAACAGAGGCAGAAAAATCTTCGTTGTGTCAGACATACAGAGCTATAAAATGGTACCAAAATGGTACATCTACAAGGAAGAGGAAAGGAATACAAATTCACTTTTCTTAGCTACTTGAACACTAAGATACATGCAGACCAGCCACCTTGATTTTTCCTCTTTTCCATTGGCAAAAGATAAGATCAGCAAGGTGTCTATAAGTTGTTTTTATGGATTTTACAGATAGCAGCTTTTTCACTTTTTAGATTTTATAGCTAGAGTTACAATTTAGATTTCAGCTATGGCTTCATAAAAGAAATCCAGGATTGCCCATTTGACCCCTAAGCAAATCAATCCTAATGCTATAATAGACTACTCTTCCACAGGATTGAGCACCCTTTCACCCCCGAGGTGGTCCCACCAGGTGAGGATTAAACCACCGTACTGTTGCTTGTCCCACGGGTGCCACTGCAGTATACCTGTTGCATGGATTAGTGACGGACTTTCTCTGCCAGGACTCAGCCTGTGACTGTCAGTAGGACCAGCCTGGATGTACAGTGTGTGCGGGAATGGATGCGAGGAAGCGCAGACAGAGCAAGGTGCAGCATGCATAGCGCACAAGGCATGGTGAGGAGCTGGACCTGCTGGATGTTGTCTGACTTGTTACTAAAACCTCCCGTGAAACAGGTTTCTCCTGCAGCAACCAGTCCTACTGCTTATCTGCCCTTACCTCTAGAAGATTTTTCCCAAATATTTGACTAAAATATTCCACTGAAGTTGGTTACCCCTTCCCCGCTGCTGAAGGACAGGGGATTGCTCTGCGCTTTCTCACAGCCTTCCCAAAGGAAGACTTCACCTCCCTTCACCTCCTCAAAGGAAATTAATCCACTACTTTTACAGGTTTCTCTGGAAACAGCTCCCTCTGCCTCCTTGTTCTTGTTTGTCTCCTCTGGGCTCTATTAAGTGTTTCCACATCTTTCTCAAAGTATGCTGGCCAAAACTGGACATATTATCCCAGCTCAGCCCTCATCACTGAGGGGAACAACTGCCCCAGCCCAACTCTGGGGCTTCTGCCAGTTCCCCTGAGAATAAAATTTTATTCTTTTGCAGCAGAATTACACCACTTCTCACTGGGTTTGCCTCTCAGATCCTTGTTGCATTAATATTTATCCGCACTCACAAATTCTTCTTTCCAAGAACAGCATTGTGCTGTTGTCTCTGTTGAGTCGCATCTGCCTGTTACCAAATCACTTCTCAAACTTTATCAAGATTGTTTTGAGTTTCTAGCAAGTGAAGCGCTTCCAGGTCTGGTCCGCTGGTATAACAGATACTGCACTTACCTTTCTGCAGATTTCACTCAAACAAAATTACTCCCTTCAAACAACGGTATGAACTTAAACCTGCCTCAGACATTAAGCCACTAAAAAAAAAAAAACAAAACAAAAAAAAAAACAAACAAACAAACAAAAAACCAAAAACCCACACACCACACAGGCAAGCATTTTTCAGATCATCTTCTTTCCAAATATAACTATTGATACAGTTGTTAATTATCAGGTTTTTAAGGTCACTTAAAAAAAATCAGTTTCCCAAAAAATCGTCTCATTGAAATCTCCAGCAGTCATACCTCGTATCTTTGTTTTAGAGCTTAGCTGTTCAGAGTGAGATCAATATCATAGGCAGAGGGGTGCTGCAGGTGCTTGATTAATTGAGAGATTTTTCTCAGGCAAATTCATTGCTTTAAAATTATTTATTGCACCTCAAATAAGAACAAATATTCCTTTAACGTCACTCTTGACACTAATTCTAAAGGCTGCTCTTAGCTGCTTTCCTAGATAACCACTAATGAAAAAGCAGCAGCCTCTTGGACTGGAGGGAGTCCAGGATCTGAGCAAAGTTTCATAAAGGAATTAGGAATTGCTGTGCTAGGTTAAGTCATTGATCCATTTAAAGGATTGAAGACATGGGCACATAACCAGTTACTTAACTAATTACCGCCCAGCAAGTGAGCCACACTAATTGGTGACATCCAAGCTCTCAGCCCGCTGAAACGTGCAGTAAAATGCTATAGCTTCCCTCATCACAGAGGTGAATCTATTCCTGAGGGAAGCTTTGTTAGCAATATTCATTTCAGAAGCATCACCGCATCAAGAGCCTGCCTTAAGTGGCATCTTAATTATCACACAAAGGATAATCAATACAGAGAGATTGTGACAAGTAGGCTTCACCAAATAACTCGAATATATTAAGACTCTCCAGGATAAGAGGCAAAACATAAAGGAGCTTACTGGCTATTTCTTCTGAGCAGCTATTTCAGAGCTACCCTGATGCTGTCAGATGCAGCACTGCGGTTTTTGCATTCCTGGTGCAGCGGCGAGGAAAGCACAAGCCGAGTGCTTGGCTCCTCAAATCCGCAGTGAGGATCTTGGATGCTGTCAGCTTGGGAAGTCATTTGGGGAGAAGACAGAGCAAATACTTCTGCAGCAGAGGTTCCAGTAAGGACAATGGGGAGGTTCCCACTGGGGACAGATGCCCAACTGGCAGCTGCTTCAGGAACGCAGAGCCGTAGCAGCGAGCGCCTAACCCAGCACTGCCATCAGCGATGAGCTCCTATCCACGTCCCATAAGACCCAAGTGTTTATAAGCTGTAATTTGAACGTTCACCTTCTGAGATCTCCAGTAAGGGCAGAAATGCCACATCAGATCTCATCTTCACACAGAAAGAGGAGTTAAAGAATAAAAATAGTAGCAGCCAGGTGCTCCAGTTCCTCAACTTGATTGCATTTGGCATGTGAAACATAGTAAGTTCAAAACAGTAATTACAGAATAATGCATATGATAAAAAGACCCAACTTACAAAAATGAAAGCAATTACAGGCAAAATTAGCTAGGAAAGAGAATTAATGGAAAAATATGACTGATGATGGAGATATTTTACCAGATGTCAGAAAAGCGACAATTAAAGAAAAAAGTCTGCTCAGAAAAAAAGAGACTTGTTTCATAACGTAAATGAAATCAGCCAAAATCCAAAATTATATGAAAAAGTGGGTGAAAGGAATTTGATAGAATTATTAAATAATTTAATAGTCAGGAATTGCTTTAAAAGCTGGTAGAGAATAGTGCACATTCCATCAGTCAGGGCCATTAATAGATATAAGTGGCTGAGCTGGCAGGAAGACACCAGCAGCCACGAGGATATCCATGATGTTTTCCAGTAATTACACTCTACAGAACAGACGCCTCTGTGTTTGGGAGGAAGTTCGCTGCGGTATTCATAGGATCACTTGATGCATCTCCAGTCACATCCCCCTAAGAGGGCCACAGGGCATTAAGTGAAATGGGAGAACACACTAATTGGGAAATGTAATCACTGGGAAGAATTAATAAATAAGCAAGAGGTGCTGGGAAGGCTGGCAGAAGACAGCAGAGGGAGAGGGGGAGCAGACTCCAAGGGTAAAAACGTTTTTACGTTTTTCTTTTACGATCTTCCATGGAGAAGGGAAACTTGCCCATTTGAAAAAAATTTAACAAGCAGTAAAGTAAATTTGATATAGGTGTGAAAGAGGCCAGCATGAAAAACTGAGTCATTGCAGAGGACTGGGATGATTACGTGATGATCTGGATGATTACAGCCTCTGCGACCATGTATGATATATGATGATTACACCTGAAATACTACATGTTCAATACAGCAATTTCCAGTCCAGTCCATTCTTATGAGTGGGAGAGATCCATAAGAATATTTATTTGGTAAGTAGAATTGCTTCTAAAGTCAACTGGCACAGGCTAAATCTGTATCATCCAGCTAACAATCTCCAACCCAAGATAAAGTCCTGCTGGGTCAAGTATCGTATGTCAGATTCCACAGTCCTGGGATTAAAGACAGATATTTTCAAACATGGTGAATATTTTAGCTTTTCACTGGTCTTTGCCCTTGAAAATTACAGAAGCGCTTGTTAGAAAACAGCATTGCTACAATTTGAATTCACAAGCCCTTAAGCTGAAGCACTGTTCTCTGGCTGCACTCTAATTGCCATGCAGAAAACATTTCAGGGTACAGATTTAAATATTAACAGCCTTTTAAAGTGTATTCAAACAGTAAAATATTTACAAGCAAGCGATAATTTTAAAGTGTATTACACAGCATTAAAAGACAAAATTCAGAGCCCTGTTGGAGAGAGGTGCCCATCACAGGGGGAAACCCAGCTTTAGCTAGTAATCAGTAACTTTGCCTTATCTCTTTTTTAAGGTTTAATGTAATGAACACGGGGCCAACCAAACATGCCATGTTAACTGAGCAACACCTACTATTCACCTATCTGCTTAACATACCTTTACCTTGAACCCACATAAACTGAGATACCCAAAAGAAGCTCTTCTCCACAATATCTATACCAACTTCCCACTAGTCACCCATCCTGTATGCCCACCCTTGATTGAAAGAGAAGTCTGGGATGAAACATTAACAGATCGCTTCTCTGCCTTTTAAATGAACACCTACTATCCTGAACCCACAACACAACTTGAGGTCACCTGGGTAAACACCGGAGACCTATCCACTAGGAAGCTGTTGAGAACACAAACTCCATTCACAGACTGTCAGCATTCTCCACTTGGTCACGACAGAGTTCAGTGTTAAGCACTGACTGTATGTCAGCATCTGCCATTAGTCTGAAGAATAGGCAGCAAACGAGAACACGTGATGAGGACTACGTGTATGCTTAATTTTCAGTGAAAATGACAGCAATTACTGTGTGTTAGCTCAAAAGGATAAAAATACGTACAAGAATAGGAACCAACCGCAGATAGTCAGACCACTGCCTGCTGCGACCATCAGATAATCATAGAAGTAGGAAACAAGAGAGGGGAAAAAAAAAAGCTTATAGTAAAACCATACCAGTCACTGAAGAGAGAAAAGTGCTGCAAAATATCTGTATTAGGTAAGAATCAACAGAAGGAATTCCTGTATCAGAAAGGCATCTCATTTCTGTAGGGAAGCAAACACACCAGGTTCAATTAGCAATACATGAAATTTAGGAGAAAGTTTCTTCCCCACTAATTTTTGGTTGGGAAAGATGTCCAGTGGAGCTTATGGCCAAGAAGTCCAATAATTACACAGACAAAAACCAAAGCCAGGCAGCACACACCTACATTACCTAAAAGTATCTAGAATTAATTAGGACAGCACCCATTTTTGTTATATTTAGTGGAATACAGAAATGAAACATTTTGATCTGATTACAAAAATTAGTGATGTCTACCTAGCAAATCCCTTCTTCCCTGCAAAGAGGGAACTTTACAGCTGAGCCCTGTCCTGACTAAATTCAGTGACAAGATTTCCAGTGATTTGTATGAGACCAGGAGCGGATCTTCCCCCATTATGGGTCTGGAACTGAGGAGCCCAACCAGCGCATGGACTGCTCTTTCAACATAGCATGAGCAACACAACTTTAGCAACAACTCCCTAGTATATCCACAGCACTGGCATGAACCATATTTCTAGAGGACGTCTGTATCTCTCAAGGAATGCAATAGCTGTTAGATTTGGCACTGCTGAGTTTTACTACTATATGGCAGCAATGCTGTTTGCTCAACTTGGGTGACCAGGAAGAGGTCACAAGAACTTGCACAGGTTGGGAAAAGAAAGAAACCTGCAAGTGTGGTTAGCAGGGACCGGGGAAGAAGAACATCCCACAGGAACATGGATGATCTGCCCGATCTGCTCCCTGTATAACAACCAGTGCAACTAAGAAAAGGCAACAGGTGATAGTAGTAGGCGACTCTCTTCTGAGAGGTATGGAGGCACCCATTTGCTGACCTGATGCTATCTCCAGAGAGGTGTGCTGCTTACTGGGGGCTTGTATCAGGGATGTCACTGACAGACCGCCTTGTACAGTCCACTGACTGTTATCCACTACTGCAGTTTCATGTTGGTACCAGTGATACAGACAGGAGCAGCCTGAGGAGTATCAAGAAGGATTACAGAGCCCTGTGGTAAGGGACTCTAGAGCGCAGGTAGTTTTTTCATCAGTCCTCCCGGTCGAAGGGAAGGGGTTTGAAAGGGCCAGTCAAATCTGGTGAATCAACAAGTGGTTACAGGACTGCGCGATCAATGCGCTTGACCCTTTGACCAGACTGGCAGTGGTTTGGTGCAGGGTCTGGAAGAGGTAAAGGCCTGAGCTGTAGCTGGGCTGTGAACTCGTCTAGTTTCAATCTGTTCTCTGAAAACCCATAAAGGAGCAGAGGGACACAGTGAGCATTGATGCATATGAGCTTGGAACACTGATCATGCAATTAACACATGAATAGCAGGTGGCTTTTCCAAGACTCATTTATCAAGGAGCTAAGAAAGTTGTGGGTACATGAAGTCTCCTGCATACCTTTTCTACAGCATGTAATTTGACTACAAGCCAACCACTTTATCCTATAAATACGACAGCCTAAGTGAGCATTCTTTGAGCTCTCCCTGCTAGGCAGTGTGGCTGCATGGCGGTGATCTCCCCTTGAGCTGGGACACCTCTCAAGGTTGCTCCTTAAGGCAGAGAGACCTTTTACCAACAACAGATCTTTGGTAAGCGACCGATATCATGCATAACCTTGTAGTATGGTAACTTTGATTTTGTCTCGGTAACTTTGATTGCATGCTGAATCGATGTTAGTGAAACATTATATAAACTTTGCATGTACAATCCCTTAGACATAAACCATTGACCAAGTCTGAGACTAAGATTGGACCTAGCCGCACCTAAGGTCCGTCAGGATTACAGAAAGCAAGGAGGTCTACTCAGAACCTCGTGACTCAATAGGAGGGTCTTCCTTACTCTTTGCATCTCCGGTCTCCTGTGAATCACTAACTCGAGTGTAACTCAGTTTTCCTTTGTATGATTGTTCCTCGCAGTAATTAATAGAGTGATCCTTGCCATAGAACTTTGCTAAGTCACACTTTTACAATATCATATTAAAACCACCTTTGCTAATACCTTTGCCAGTGATTCCTTAAGCATCCTAAATCACCCCATTCGTGACAGACTGGTGCCACAGCCAGGGGTTCGGCTACTTAGACCCTGGGACTCCCTTTGAGAAACCTGGTCTACTGGGGGCTGATGGGGTCCATCTGTCAGAGAAGGGGAAGAGCATCTTTGGTCATAGGCTTGCCAAGCTGGTGAAGAGGGCTTTAAACGGAAGTTGCTGGGGAAGGGGAACCTCAATCCATCCCACTCCTAGCAGTCTGATGCCAGTGCTAGCAACAGATCCGCAGAGCCTGGAGAAGGATCACTCCAGCCAGTAAGTTGCTTCATCGTCGGCCCAACTTAAATGCCTCTATGCAAACGCACATAGCATGGGGAATAAACAAGAGGAGACAAGAGACGTGCGCACGCCTGCAGGGCTATGATCTTATTGGCATCACTGAGAGGTGGTGGGATGGCTCCTGTGACTGGAGTGTTGGAATGGAAGGATACAGGCTCTTTAGGAAAGACAGGCAGGGGAGATGAGGAGGGGCTGTCACCCTCTATGTTAGCGACCAGCTGGAGAGCATGGAGCTCTGCCTGAGGATGGATGAGGAGCTGACCAAGAGCTTATGGGTCAGGATTAAAGGGAGAGCAGGGACAGGTGACATTATAGTGGGGGTCTGCTACAGGCCACCCAACCAGGAATACTGAGCAGATGAGACTCTCTATAGACAGATAGGAGCAGCTTCACATTCACAAGCCCTGGTCTTCATGGGCAACTTCAACCACCCCAACATCTGTTGGAGGGACAACACAGCAGGGCGTAAGCAATCCGGGAGGTTCCTGGAATGCGTTGATGATAACTTCCTTCTCCAATTGATACAGGAGCCAACAAGGAGAGGTGCTATGCTGGACCTTGTTCTCACCAACAAGGAGGGGCTGGTGGGGAATGTGAAGCTCAAGGGCAGCCTTGGCTGCAGTGACCATGAAATGGTGGAGTTCAAGATCCTTAGGGCACAAAGGAGGGCACACAGCAAGCTCACCACCCTGGACTTCAGGAGACCAGACTTTGGCCTCCTCAGGAATCTGCTTGGTAGAGTACTATGGGATAAAGCCCTGGAGGGAAGAGGGGCCCAAGAAAGCTGGTTAATGTTCAAGGATCACCTCCTCCAAGCTCAGGAGCGATGCATCCCAACAAAAAGGAAGTCAGGCAGAAACACCAGGAGGCCTGCATGGATGAACAAGGAGCTCCTGGACAAACTCAAGCACAAAAAGGAAGCCTACAGAGGGTGGAAGCAAGGACAGGTAGCCTGGGAAGAATACAGAGAAATTGTCCGAGCAGCCAGGGATCAGGTTAGGAAAGCTAAAGCCCTGAGAGAATTAAATCTGGCCAGATATGTCAAGGGCAACAAGAAAAGCTTATATAGGTATGTGGGTGATAAAAGGAAAACTACAGAAAATGTGAGCCCTCTCCGGAAGGAGATGGGAGACCTGGTTACCCAGGATATGGAGAAGGCTGAGGTACTCAACGACTTTTTTGCCTCGGTCTTCACCAGCAAGTGCTCAAGCCACACCGCCCAAGTCGCAGAACGCAAAGGCAGGGACTGGGAGAACGAAGAACTGCCCACTGTAGGAGAAGATCAGGTTCGAGACCATCTAAGGAACCTGAAGGTGCAAAAGTCCATGGGAACTGATGAGATGCATCTGCAGGTGCTGAGGGAACTGGCTAAGCCACTATCCATCACATCTGAGAAGTCATGGCAGTCTGGTGAAGTTCCCACTGACTGGAAAAGTGGAAACATAACCCCCATTTTCAAAAAGGAAAAAAAAAGCAAGACTCGGGGAACTATAGGCCAGTCAGTCTCACCTCTGTGCCCAGCAAAATCATGGAGCAGATTCTCCTGGAAACTAAACTGAGACATGGAAAGCAAAGAGGTGATCGGCAACAGCCAACATGGCTTCACTAACGGCAAATTGTGCCTGACAAATCTGGTGGCCTTCCATGACAGGGTTACAGTGTTGGTGGATAAGGGAAGAGCAAACTGACATCATCTACCTGGACTTGTGCAAACCATTTGACACTGTACCTCATGACATCCTTGTCTCTAAATTGGAGAGACATGGATTTGACAGATGGACCACTTGGTGGATAAGGAGTTGGCTGGATGGTCACACTCAAAGAGAGAGAGAGACCAGTGACGAGTGGCGTTCCTCAGGGGTCGGTATTGGGACCGGCACTGTTTAACATCTTTGTCAGCGACATGGACAGTGGGATTGAGTGCACCCTCAGCAAGTTTGCCGACAACACCGAGCTGTGTGGTGCAGTCGACACGCTGGACGGAAGGGATGCCGTCCAGAGGGACCTTGACAGGCTGGAGAGGTGGACCCGTGCAAACTTCAGGAAATTCAACACGGCCAAGTGCAAGGTCCTGCACATGGGTTGGGGCAATCCCAAGCACAAATACAGGCTGGGTGGAGAATAGAGTGCGAGCAGCCCTGAGGAGAAGTGCAACATGACCTGGCAATGTGCACTTGCAGGCCAGAAAGCCAACTATATCCTGGGATGCGTCCAAAGAAGCGTGACCAGCAGGTCGAGGGAGGTGATTCTTCCCCTCTACTCCACTCTTGTGAGACCCCACCTGGAGTACTGCATCCAGCTCTGGGGGCCCCAACATAAGAAGGACATGGACCTGTTGGAGTGAGTCCAGAGGAGGGACACAAAGATGATCAGAGGGCTGGAGCACCTCTCCTATGAAGACAGGCTGAGAGAGGTGGGGTTGTTCAGCCTGGGGAAGAGAAGGCTCCAGGGAGACCTTAGAGCAGCCTTCCAGTACCTGAAGGAGGCCTACAAGAAAGCTGGAGAGGGACTTTTTACCAGGCCATGTAGTGATAGGACAAGGGCTAATGGCTACAAATTGAAAGAGGGTAGATTTAGATTAGATATAAGGAAGAAATTCTTCACTATGAGGGTGATGAGGCACTGGAACAGGTTGCCCAGAGAAGCTGTGGATGTCCCATTCCCTGCCACTGGAACAGGTTGCCCAGAGAAGCTGTGGATGTCCCATTCCCTGGAAGTGTTCAAGGCCAGGCTGGATGGGGCTTTGAGCAACCCGGTCTAGTGGAAGGTGTCTCAGCCCATGGCAGGGGGGTTGGAACCAGATGAACTTTAAGGTCCCTTCCAACCCAAACCATTCTATGATTCTATGATTGATGGGTTAGGAGGGTGGCTGAACACAGCAGCCAGAGCAAGACCAGGGGATGGCAGACAGCCAGCATCCAGCCATCCTTCCCTGCAGCACTCCACATTTATTTTCTTTAGAGATTGCCCATGCAGGGCAAGGCTTTTAACATTCAAGGCTTTTAACATTCATTAGCCTGTCCAGAACTGGCACTGAATTTCCTGGGCTTTGTGCAACCTGTTCCAACTGGTCAGGAGTCTGTGATAATCCCTGAATCGAGACTCATGCGGATACAGCATGTACCCAGGGGAAAGAGAGCATCCCTGCACTTGCAATTCAGACTTATACACTGGATGCCCTGTACCAACAACATAATACTTTCTGCACATCCATGCAAGAGTTATCCAGATGTCCAAAAAAAGTATGTTCTGTCTTCTTTTACTTTCTGCCCTTTCCTTCCCATGCCTTCAGCCTGGCTGTCTCATGGTTAAATGTGAGCACTGAAGAATACCTTAACAACTGCACAACTGTATATTAGCACCACCGCAGAGAGTGTGCAGTCCATACTGCCTCTCACTGTGTGCTTCTCTCCTGCCACTCAATGATCTTGTTAGGCAAACGTAAAACAGGAGTACACATAATAACTTTTCTTCTGCTTTATGAACTCCAACCAGTTTAAACACAATTGCAGTGACTCTGATTATTCTTCTGTTTACATTGTGCTGGCCTGTCCCAGCATAGAAATTAAACAATTAATGATAAAACAAATGAAGCCCATCCTAGCCAGGGAATAAGCACCTTGTGGGTACTGGACAAAAACACAGCTCCCATTCCCTTTCAGCAGAGGACCAAGAGCTCAGAGCCCCTGACAGTCAGGTCTTCAGTCACCCCCTTGGCTGTCCAACGTAAGTACCTACAACATCTAAGATTTCTGGACAGAGTGAGCAATGCATTTCACTTGGGATCTCAAAATCTGTGTGCTGTGGTCCAATTTCAATCTTGTTTATGCAAGACCAAACCAAGATTACTCCACAGAAGTCAGTGGCATCTTAGGCAGGCATCAGAGTCAGGCACCCACTGAGCAAGGAGGTTTCAAGAAAGGGAGACAGCCCGGGAGGATGCCAGTGCCCCGCTGCTTGGCTTAGACAAGGCAGCATCATGCAACTGATGCTCCAGGTCACAGCAAGAGAGGAAAGGCAGGCAGTGTGATGGGCTGTATGCAAGCAACATGCAGAGCAGCTCCCAAGTGATACCTATTTCAGTGAGCAGCAGCAGCAGCAAGAAAGATCACTCTCCCACATTCGGCAGCACTGCACTGGGCTGATGCTGGGTGCTTCAGGGCCAACCTGTTCCAGCTCTGCTCTGACCTCCACAACCTCCTCATCAGCCCCATCTGCTCCAATGAGTTGATGAGATCCCTTACAGTAGCACAGCACAAAACTTGTCACCTCCAAGTCTCCAGCTGTTGGAGTTTGCATAAAGAAAATGCCAGGATGCCCAGCTCTGCACTGGAGGTGAGATTTGCATGTCAATGAGGATCTCATCAACAGATAGCGATACATCCAAGCACAGTTTTGTGGAGATGTATCAAGTGTTTCTACAATTGAGGAAGCACTTGAGAGGACAAGCAGTAGTGCACACAAACATCCATTTTGTGAATGCAAATACCTCTTTTTTTTTTATGTATGTGCAATTTTCTTTCCTGCATATACCAATGGAGAGAACAAGGATGGAAAACAGAGCAGGCATGAAGACGACTGAAACCCTAGCAAGTGGGCAAATATTTAGGAGGGTACCTTCTGGATTGAGAGGCAAGAAGTCTGCCTGCAACCTTGACCTGCATGAGACGCTAATATAAAGACTATATCTTGTAGTAAATAACAGGAAGCCAGATACACAGCTATCTGCAGGGTGTTCAAAGTCCTAACAGTAGACTAGGAGCTTTATATATAAAGCTTTTGTTTGTTGAAGGTGGGAAGGAAGTGGTTCTTTTTCTGAGGCTTCACCAGACTCATGATAGTGTCATAGTGCTTTAAAAAAATCTTCTTTCTTTTGGCAGAGGAGATATAAACCCAAAGATACTTGAGCAGGATAGCTCCTTCAGCTTTCCCATAGGAGAGATGATGACAGCCCGGGAACCTGCACAGCCTGACTGTCTGTGCACCGTCCACCTGGGGGATGCTGCATACCCCTACCCGCGGTGCTGCTGCTGTGCACCGCTCCAGAAGCGGTGCTACGCTTGGGAGGAACACAAAATGAAATATTTTTGCAAATATGTGAAATCTACCAAGGCTTCTAATGAAGGAAGATTTGGAAATCTGTTACAGACTGATAAAAATGCTGAAATAGTTCATAATACCTTATTATCTCCTGCAAAAAAAAATATGGCTTGTTACTCTACTGGAAAAAAAAAAAGGAAAAAAGCTTGTATTAGCACTCCAATAGGCAGTGTTACAGATAACGCCACAGCACTAAAGAAAAGTCACCCAATTGCAGGCTTTACAATGAAAACATGCCCTGAAGGATAACAGCAATTGCACTTGCTAGAACCATAAAATCTGTCAGCTAAAGCCATCATATGATAAACTAGAAATAAAAGCATTATTCAGGCAAAGCTGGGTTCATTTACTGTTTATGCAGTATAGCTTCCCATTTGCACTGGGCTACTTTAAAAGTGGCTGTCCAGCCAGAGCTCTACAGTTCACACGACAGCTAGACCAACTCCTTCCCATTCACTCAGGGCTGGGTTGCAAAAACTTTGGTCATGATGTTTACATGACTCGGCTCATTAACGTGATGGGGGCAGCTTGCTGCACAGATACATAATACACCATCTAATGAGCTGTACAGAATCTGGCCCTCGTGGTTATGTGCTCAGTTGTTGGTAACAACACAGCTCCAGAAATACTCTGGAAAGCAACGCCACAACGCACCCTCCCCTGCAGATCCTGGAGGACCAGGAGCCTTGAAAGGACTCTGATGGAAGAAGGCTGGAAATTATGTTAAAAGCATTTAACCCTTCGCACCACATATTGAAGACCCATGCCACAGAAACTGTTCTCTGACTGGGGAATGCTTATGCTCTTCATGCCCCAGCAATGCCATTTTTAATAGATCCAACATCCTCGAGAGGTGTTTATTATCTATCCATACTGCCTTTTCATGGGAAGAGTAAAAGATCATGGCCAGAAATATATTTTCCTCTCCTAGACCCAAATGAGGGGCTTGCTCCTGGGCACCTGGATCCAGCAGACCAGGGAACAAGCAACATAGCTCCATCAAACAAGAGACCAGCCTTGTGCAACTGAGATCTTGCACACCAAACAAGACGGAGGTTACAGACAGTAACATGCAAAGCTGCATCCTAACCCAAGCAGCTGCAAACACTATGTGATTCAGTTCTGATTCACCTTCAGAAGGCCCCAGGGCTCCTAGGAGATAACACGTCTCACGGAAGGGTAACGCTAGAGAGATCAGCTCTGCACGTCGATGCATTGCTAACTCCCTGAGCACTATATATATGGTAGATATCACACTCAAGATCGTGCTCCAAGAATGTATCCTCACTGCAGCGCTGGCTGTTTTCTAGTCAGAGTTGCTTTTCTGAAGTCACTTTTACATACCAAAAAAAATTTTTGTAATGATTCAGAAACATGCTATAGTAATAGAGGGGAGACAGGGAGTCTGCCCAGCTCCGTTCAGTTTTATCTCTACCAGCTGCTGTACAAAGCACAAGCAATTCAGGAATCATGGCAAAAACATTTTTCTAAACGGTCCTATGGTCTGTTGAGAGGGACAGAAGTTTATTACCATCAGTGACTCACTCCTTGCTGAAGATTTTTCCTGGATGAACTGCGTTCTGTGCTATTATGTTCCAGTAACAATAAATTAGTAATAGGCGAGGGAATTCATAGTTCGCCTCACAAAAATGTAACCAAAGCAAGGAAAATATGGAATATGCTATAGAGATTAAGTGAAATATTTCATTCCTCCCCCTCCGATGTGCAAGAATTATAGCCCTTCATAACAAATTTCAGTCTTTCTTTGTCACGAGACATGCACGAACACAAAGTATTGAAAAGGAATTGTGTTTATAGCAAATGTAACTTAAAAATACATTTTTTCCTCTGTCAGTTCCTGTAGTAAGTGCAGAAAATTTGCTTCCCCAACACAGGCAAGAAGTCAGAAGAGATCTTAGGATACCTGAGATCAATTCCTGACCCTACTAACCTTCCTCTATGACCCCTGACAAATCATTTCACCTCCCTCTGCCTCTTCCCCAACCTGTCAGTTAGGAACAGCACTTTCACCTCAGCAGAAAGCTGTGAAAATAGCCTCTGTTAACAATTTTTAGGGCCACATTTAGCTATAGGGAGGCAGGAAATGCCATCTTAAACCCAACGGCCCTAATTAGCTAGATTGCTATGTGGAGTAAGAAGTTGACTTCACCTTTGCGTTAAAAACCAGGTTCATTCTCCTGGTTCCTATGCCATTGGCTGTCTTTGAATTTCATGCTATACATATAGGATTTCCTCACCATCATGCTAGAAGCTTTTGGTTTTTTCAACTATACAGCAATGTGGGGAGCTCTGCAGAGTATCTCCCAATTTGTAAAAATAAAACCTACTTTAACACCTGGCTCATACTGGAAACTATAGAGTTTCATACTACACTAGCAAGGAACTTCTGTTCACAGAAGGAAAAAAAAAAAAAGCTTTTAAATCTAGAAAAGATAATTTGAGCTTCATGCCCATCCACACCGGAGTCTATCAAAACAAGGCTTCCCCCAAAACTGACTCAATCCTAAACTCTAGCAGCACTTTGTCTCTTCTATCTGTATTGTTTATCCATCTTATGATCCATTCCTACCAGCATTCTAACACCAATGTAGTCATGAGCGTGTGTACGTCCTCCCGCTCTTGTGGAAACAGTCCCTGTTTCACAGGTTCAGCCCTGGGGGCATCAGTCCTCCAGCCTGTGGCCACCATAGGGTTGCCTGGAAGAGTATCTCCCAATCAGTCCGTTCAGGAAAAGATATATCTATTTACTGCCACTCAGGTATGACACATGCACATCCTATTTACAGGAATGATGAAGATTCAATAAAGTAACTTCAAAATATGCCAGATGTCAGGCTCTGTGTTTACAGAGACAGCAAAGCAATCTGAAAGCATCTGTAATTATTCGCTCTGGAAGTGGGAGTTTTAAAGGGAAAGGTGGGTGGAAAGGGGGAATAAACTCTTGTGGTTCTGACTGTCAATTAAGAGCAAGTGTTAGTAATGGAAAGATTATAAAAAAAAAACAAAAGCTCATCCCACCCATCTGAATAACAGGCAAAAGTAAAGAGCTTGGCTTCTCCAAAATGGTGTGGGACCGTGCAGTCTGAACAGGACCGGGGAGCTCCTACAAACACCCCGCTGCCCCCGTCCCCAGCGCCAGGACAGCTCCCGCGTTGCTCCATCCTCCAAGCACAGAACACGAGCTAATTGCAGCAATTCTGACAAAAATCACTGATTTAACAAGTGCTGAACAGTGTCTCAGATGAGCTATGGCTCCCCCCATCCCATCTTCATTCATTCAAGAAGAAATCTTGGAGTGGCAACATGGCTGAAACCCTGGGCAGGCAGCTGCAGCACTCACAGTAATGCCTCGAGATCTCCTGGTTAGTTCAAGGGGCAGGGAGTAGGTTCTTCTCGGTCATCTTCTGTTCCTGACATGTGAACTTGGACTTGTTCTCTTGCAGCAGGCATAATTCAAATATGCACTTAAATGCTTTGTTAAATAGGGATGGATTGCTGAACTAGAGCCAGAATTTATAAAGCACCTTGAGCAGGAATATAAGTTAATATAGTGACTCAAAAAAAAAAATAATGCTGTGTGAAAAGGAAACATTTCTTCATGGCAATGCAGTTTTCCATTGTCTTAGAATGATCATTAGGGCATGAAAACAGTCTGTGAAACATTTGAGATGGCATGGGAATAATTTAGACAGTGCTTAAAACTCCATTTATGGAAATTTGGTTAGAAGACTATGAAATGATAGATATCTACCTATAGAAGCAAATTTATCTTCCAAATTTATGAATAAATTTAATAAAGACAGCTGCATTAAAACCAAGTTTATTAATACTGCAAAAACTCTTGGGTGGACACGGAATTTGTCTGAGATCTGAAATTGTCATTAGTGCTTTACTGAACAAATAAAAAAAAAAATAGGCTCTTTCAGTGATGAATGCCTACCCAAGTATCATCATATTCTAAGCGTGCTTAGCATCTGCCACACAATATTAGCGTGCAATGCAGTTCCCACAAAGAGAACAAATAAAGGTGTTTTAAGAGTGGACACGGAAGAAAGGAAGAGCACTGTCACCTCCAGCAGCTGAGCAAAAGAAGGCTCTTATACCACCAGTGAAGGGAGAAAGACAGCATTAGAGGAGAGTGTCAATAAATAGTTCAGCGTAAGGGACAATAACTTAAAAGCCATATATAGAAATGAAATGCACGTGTTTAATTTTTTTTCTGCTTTTGTCAAAGGTAAATAGTAACCAGACCATAGAGAACATGCCACAGTTCGAGTGGAGCCCAGCTCACCAAATCCAAATTCCCAGCACACCTTCAACAGGAGCTCAGAGAACTCATTCCCCCTTTTGCCGAGGATGAAGGAATGTCATTTCAGACCATAGAAAGTTGTACATTTGAAAGGCTTACAAGTTTGCACCATTAGCAAGTTACTGAAAATCTGATGCTTGTAGAGAAAAAAAAGAGCACATTAAGGACAGTATAACGTGCAAAAGTGCCATTCTGTGCTCCTTTCTGCAGGATCAAAATCACTGTGAGCAGTGCGGTGAGGATGGATATGGAGAGGAGGAGGAAGGAGGGCAGCAATAGGGAGGTGCTGGGCAGGTCCACAGCCATCCAGCCACTGCACCAGCCTGTTCACAGCCATGACGCAAGGATCCTGCAAAGGTGGCACCTGCCCACAAGCACCTGACTGGCAAGGGACAGCAGCTCTTCCTGGAAGTTTGTAGGATGGCATTACGCCCTATAGAAGGAAAGCAGAAAATCACAGCCATGGAAGTTAAATAAAAAAGTTTGGCTCCACACAAATTTTACGTTCTTTTGCACTTCATCGTTCCAGGCCCATCACAAGCTGCTCCTACAAACTGGGTGCAGCCAACAGGCAGAGCTCAGGATAGAATCCAGCCTGTTGTGCTTCCTCAAACGTGTCCATCATCGCCGCGGTTGCCCCAACACAGCCCTGCGATGCATCGCAAGACCAGCCCGACCCCCCGAGCCCCACCGGGGTGGGAGAGTCCCACAGCTGCCACATCACAACAGTGACTGTTATTCCAAATAAGGGAACTTGTTGCAAACTCCCCTCAAGCTGCCTTGTTCTGGCTGGTTTATGTTAGGGAGACAAGACTAAACAGACCTTCATATTTTCAGAATTAACCACTAAAAATGAAAAATTGGTTGTTTGTTTCCAGAGTGCAGATGAAGGAGATTCCTGCAGCCAGCAGCCTCTTTTCAAAACCGCACCACAGTGAACCCAGCACCGGGTTATCTCCTTTTTCTTAAGAGTCTTTGGGACGGATTCAGTGAGGAGTAAACACGTGCGAGCCCCAAGTCACACTTTGGTGCAACCACACCATCTCCCTCCAGTTTCTCCTCATGTGGACTAGGCTTAACGTGTGGCCCCACAGCAATTTTTCTGTTGCATTTCCCCATTATTTTTGCCAGTGCGGAAGTCAGATTTTTTTGTTTTAAGCTTATCTATTAAATGTCAGATGAGGGGAAGTTTCACTGCTTTGCAGCAAACTTACACCACATAGCCTGTATCTTTTAACCGCTGTCATGAACGTAAATATAATAAAGGTCACTTCATTTCCCTCTTGTTATTTAAGCTGTTTCAGTTGTCTTTCTAACTATCAGGACTGCTATTTAGTGCAGCAAGGCTTGAATTAGGTATTTTTAGGCTGCACTCCTTGAACAGATGCAGCCTTACTCTATCTGTCACCTAAGCCACGTGGAAGCTGTATGACCACTTTGTGCAGTGCTGAGCTCAACCTAATATTACCACCTCTCAGCAGAGCTTATTTACTCAGGTTCAGCCTAGGCAAACTGAATTTGCCTCTGCCTGACACATGGACATATGCTCACATCCCAGCTGGCAATATCTGGGTATCACCTGGTTAACCCTTCCTTTGCTTTTCCCCATCTCTGCACAGCCCCAGGCTGTTTACTCAAACCTGATAAACAAGATAAGCCTTAACGTGGCAAAGAAATATGGAAAACAGATAAATACTGCCTGGGATGTGACATTTATTCAGCAACAAAATTTCAATACACTGCTTGTGGTTAAACAAAGAGGGAGAGAGACAGAAGAGAAACAAGGGAAGGTCCTACAAGTCAACAAGGGCACAAACCCCATCATTCACCAACCCTTAGAGGAAACTCATCCCCAGTTCCTCTTGCATAAATCAAGACTAAGTCCCATCAATCCCATGAATACCCCATAATTAAGCGATTGAGAAGCCTTGTTCTTCCCAAAACCCAGTGCAGTGGGCTGCCAGCTCCCCACCCCACATGGGCAACACTGGGGCTGCAGCAGGCAGACGACTGTTGTAGCCAGAAAAGCTAGGAGGCATCCCAGCTAAGGACCGACTCCACTGTTACTGCTGTGCAGGGAGCATGACCACCAGCCTGTATTACTGCTGGCTCTCTGGAGATCCACCACATCAGTAGAAAGCAATTAAAAATAGTCTGGAGTAGCGCTGAGCAGCAGCATCCACCTGCAGGCAGAAGAGGCGGCAAGAGAGCTCAGAAAGGACCAAACTGCTTATCAGCCTCCTTCCACATCCCCAAGTCCAGCAATGTTTTCAAAGCACACACCAGGACACCTCATTTCTGGTTGTGTTTATTTGAACAGCACATGTAAATACCTTATTAGAGAAACAAATGGCCTTTTTTTTTTGATCCTAACTCACCTCTTCTGCATTCCCAAACCCGTGGTACAGACGCGCAGCAACATGGACAACGCAGGCACGGCTGTGAGCACAGCTACTCACCTGGCTGCAAACCAGGCCTCTGTGCTGCTAAATTGAAAGCAGAAACACAGATGAGAAAGACACCTTTTTCCCCTCTGCCACACAGCCACCTAGCACAGAAGGGGTCCGACTGACGCGGTAGCACGGATGCAAAAGAAGGAAACCGTTTTAAACTCAACTCTTCCCAAGAGACTCCCCACGCAACTCTGGCTGTGCACAGCCACATGTTCCCACAAATTCTTCCCCTTTGTAGTCAGCACTTCTAATCCGGTCAGGAATTGAGAAAACTATTGAAAAACATCAATTTGCTGTTCTTAATGCTTAGCTTCAAGAGAGACAAACAACAAGAAAACATAGGTTTGAAAGGAGACATCAGCATGTGCATGAGCACAGGGCAGGGGCTGGGATTATCCATCTGTCTGCCAGGAGCTCACTTTCTCCTCTGAATTGTGTTTGTATGAGGCAGGATCTAATCTAAATGGAGAAATTTGTGTAGATTGGTGCTTGCTTTTAGCAGCATTAAATTTTAAAGGGCAGATGCTGCTCTTTGCTGCAAGTCTAGAGCAGCACCACTGAGGGATGGCATGACTTCCAGTTTACATCTGTACCTCTCAGAGCAGAATTCGGTTCAATAAGTATCAGGACCTCAAATCCAAAACAAGGTTACATGTAAAACATGGTGTGGTGAGGTTTTTTGCTGCTGCATAATCTCCACAAAGCACATCAATAGTTAATTCAAGTAACACTATGCTGAGTCAGTCCTCTCAAGTATCAAGTTCTAGGATACCTGAACTCAAGCAAAACTTGATTACAATATAGGTATATGGTCTCTTAAACCATAGGGTGAATGTCAGGCTAATTTCAGACGACTCTTGTCTTAGGTTGTTGAGTACCAATTGAATTTTTTGTTTGTCAGCTCAGACAGTAAAAGTACAATACCTTGAAGAGACGCGAACTGCTTCTACAAGTACTTTTAGAGTAACCCTCAGCAAGCACACATAGGAACGCCTCCATCTCCGAGCCATTTCCCACTGGGCAGGCAAAACTCTATCTCCTTCACTTTACAAGCACAAGCAGTTCTCATTAATTCAACTAAACCAGGGAAATTCACACAGAGTAGAAGGTGGAAGAAGTTGAGTGCCTACGCACACAGAGATAGGTATGTGGATATCCGTGCGTGTATGCACACTGCCAAAGCCTGCCAGATCCTGCTGTGACCACTACTCCTAATTTACTATTACTTTTCCCCCCCTCAGTTTTACAAACCATTGTTTAATCAGAGAAGCAGTTTGAGGGAGTTTTAGTTCTGTAACAACCCCTCAAAAAAAAAAAATCTCTAAAGCAGTTACACCCAAAAAGGGCGAAATGTGTATGCACTAAAATTATCTCTGGAGCTCTTACTGAGCCTTTTAAAAGGCAATAAAGTTGCGGCTTCAGGAATAGGTTGTTAAGATGAGGCTAAATACTCTCACTTACACCACGGATGAGCCAAACATCCTCACTCTTTTGGGGCAGCAAACATCATCGTACACATTTCGTGGTGCCTGTCCCAAGGGGCCCCGGTCCAGCCTGGAGGGGTGTCAGTGTTGAAAGGCTCAGCAGTAAATCACAGCCCCACAAAATGCACCGGCCGCCCCGGGTGTGTGCAGCAACAGTGACAGCTGGCGGACACGGGGGGAAAGCCCCACACCTCCCCTGCTTAGCCTGAATCAAAACCCACAAGCCTTGGAGAGAGGAGCCACAGAGCATACACTGCGTGCTCAGGGTCCTGCACCCTTTGAGCAGAAAGCATCCAGGACTGGAGCCCTCCCAGCTTGCTGGTGCAGGCAACCCTCTTGCCCTGGTGCATTTAGCACCAGGGCCGTACACCCTCCCACTGATGAGATTTTTGGTGGTTGCATTCCTATGCAACACCAACCAGGCATCCGAAAGAGTTATTAGCATAGCCAGGGCATGATTTACTGCCTCGCCGTTTGCCTGCTGCCCCCTCCTGCTGCCTGCAGCACTCGCCTGCATTTACATATCTTCTTTCTGTGGGGAAGAAAATGGGCAGCTGACGGCACAAAGTCTGGCTCTTCATAAATTTTAAGTTACTGGCAATGGCCTCATATTATAGAGGAGAAAGTGACTGACAAGTGGTGGGGAGGCATGCCTAAGGTCACACCAAGAAAGCCGCTGACAGTGTGGGACAGAAGTCCCGAGGTTTGGAAAAACCCACAAGGCAAAGAGCACCTTTGGGTGCAGTCGGCCCAGGGACCAGCAGGACCACAGTGCCAGGAGGGGTGGCAGCCATTCACCCTGAGATGCTGAAGAGTCTAAAACCTGATTCTTATTCTTCTTCTGGGGAGAAAATAGCTTTTTGAAATTGTCCGTTATTTTCTCTCTCACACCAAGCAGGGAACAGACTGTACTTCTTGCTTCAGATTCACAAATATTAAATCCCCTCTTCCCACTATTGGTGACTCATGAAAGTGACTCATTCACCTCCAGATAGTTTTATTTCCCCCACATTTGAAATAAAAAAAAAAAAAAATCCTCCACATTGGCCTCTTGGAAAAAAAAAAATAGCCTTTTCTTCTACTCATCAGCCTTTGCTTACAATGCAGATTAAAAGAGAGTTCATCTCAGACTCCAGACACTAACTCATTCCTCTGGCTGGTCTCCAAAGTCAGCAGAATTACAGTACAGGAGGAATCCTGCCCCGGCTTTAACCATATTACTCTTCCCACTAGAGGCTGCTGAAGCAAAAGCAACATGACAGCTCTGCTCCATGCACAGTGGCCCTGGGCTTCCCAGCCCACCTGCAAGCAAAGCCAGAGCCCTAAAAATAAAATTAGAAAAATGGTGGAAAAGACAGATTATTTTGCAGGTTGGTTTTTGTGGGTTTGTGGGGGTTTTTTTTGTTTTGTTTTGTTTTTAATTATGAGAGGCTCTGCAGTGAGTCACGGATTCACGGGGGCTGTAGCCCAACCAGGGAGTTGGGTGACAGAGGGTGGGAAAAGAGGGCACTGGCAGCCTTGTACACATACAGCTCTGTGGGAGGAGAGGGGGAAAAGACGACAGTGCCACCCCTCAGGAGGTTAGGATGTTTTCTGCTGCACAAAGCACTTTAATTGCCCCATTGACACAAAGGGCAGAGAAAGGGGTTTAAGCTGAAAGACTGAAAGCAAAGCAAGATGGCTGGGCAAGAGTTCAGGGGAAAGAAGAGCAACATTAAGCCCTTGTGAAGATCCCAAGAGGATCAACATCTGAAGACCTGGTCTTCCCAGCTCTCTATCTGTTGAGGCTGGGAAGGCACAAGAGCAGGTGCCACATCACCTTCCACACCAACAACAGCCAAGAAAGCTGTTTGTAAGAGTAACAGGGGACATGCTAAAGGTAGGGCAGCACACATCAGCCTCCTTGGATAATTGTACAGTGCTTTTCTGCCACAGATCTCAGAGCTTTTTGCCCCATTATCCAGGAAAACCCAACTCCCTGCAAGGCTAGCACTGGTCCCCTGGCTGCACACCATCACCAAGCACTCAGGGTGGAGAAGACTTACTGTAGCAGGGACCAGATCAGAACCTGATCAGGATCAGAATAACTCCTACAAGCCCAAATCTATTCATTTTCCTCTACTAGAGGAGGATTTTTCCTAGACTGAATTTATTACCCAAGAGCTGAATCAGTAAGTCTGATGTTACATGGCCTGTGGCTTCTATAGCCTAGTGATGTATCAAAGTTTACCTGCTAATCACATCAAGTCTTCCCCTCTCATTTCATCCTTGCGGTATCCAGTGAGCACTTTAAATGAGTTTTCCTCATATTTGCACCCATCAAGTACAGTAAAAACATATCTACTTTTTCAGTCTTTACTTGGCAAAGCTAGTCATATTTAGCTCTTTTAATCTTTGCTCTTAAAATCAATCTTTTCAGTCCAGTTGATAACCGCATATTTATTTTTTTCTGAATTTCTTGTTAGTCTTTCCAGTAACCAAGTGCCCAGAATTGATGCAAGAGACTAAACGCAGTCAATTGCAAAAAAGTATCAAATCATTGTGCTAGAAATAAAGGATGTGCTGAGGACCCGAGCCATGTGCCAGAGAGCTGAAACAGTTGTGGGATAATGAACGTGAGAAAGCAGGGTGCATGTCACTAAACCACTGCCAACTACTGGCATGACCTTGTCAAGCCAGACTTTGTGCCTTCATCCTCCTCTCCAGAGTCACATATCCAGTTCTCCTTAACATAAAACAGTTATGCAAAGTGAGAAAAGGATCTATTTTTTTTGAGGTACAGCATACCCTCAAGGGATGCTTCTGTTGAACGTTTATCATTGTTAAGATAATAAAGAGTTAAAAAAGATAAATTACCCTGCCTGCAGCAGAGAGGTAAAGAAACCTTAGGGGAATCAGAGACACCTTGTAGCTAAAGACAGCTGTAAAATCGCCACTTCTGTGTCCTTAGCAAAGCAATTCTTCAGGTCACACATCACACTGAAGGCGAACAGGAGCCACAATCCCAGACACAAAGCTCCAGCACAAGCATACAGCTCTCATTCGAGGATCTCATTTCACTGCTAAGTGGAAAAACCCAGCACCCTCAGGGTGTAACGATAACCATTGTTATTTCCCAAGCATAGGTTACACTTGGGGTTTTATTATTCCAACCCCCTTTTAAGTTGTAGACCTTCCCTCCAGTCAAGCATCAGAATGCCAAGTATCAACAAGCTTATGTTTACTAGTAGTCTTGCACTGTGATAATTGTTGAATCGATAAGTCTTTATGCAAAAAGGGAGAGAGACATGCAAAAAAATAAAGATGTTTCCAGTAACACACATCTCTGATTAGTAACAACTTGGGGGGAGGAATCTATTTCGCCACTGAATAACAGCTACCACTTTCTTTGGTATCTAGATTTAGAAACCGATTTTTATCACCCGAGACAGTGTGATTTATTAGGAGAGTTAGTACAGTTGGTACCCAACACTCAGCCAGTTGGCACTCCAGGAAAGCTCAAGAGCTAGGTCCAAACTCAGAGGCTGAGCCTCATCTCTGCTTACAAACTTGGATGAAGTCCCAGCTGAAGAGACAATATAGCAGCAGGCACCAGCAGAGAAGCTCCAAGCTTCTTACACACAGGAATTGGCCACCAGAGAGACTAAGTGAGGTTCATCCTGCGTTATCGTATGAAAGCACAAACCTCATCGCAGGGCTTGGGGAAAGAGGAAGAACAACGTAATACTGAAATGTCTTTAAAATTAAGTGTGACCAGCTGCTTTCCTCTCCATGAGTTTGAGCAGTAAAAGTCGGGGATATTCATGATTTCTGATTTAATAAGGAGGTAAGAAGTCCATGATACAGAGCTGGTTAGCACCTTTTAGCTTCCACACTCCAAAAGAGCTGCCAGAGAACATTACTTTTAATGCACTCTCACACAGGGATAGAGTTTCCAAGGAAGCTGCCAAATCTACCAAAGGTTTGCACTTTCCCTTTCCAACACTTCCTTAGAAAGCTGGAAATAACATTACCTTACTTAAGTGGCCATTTTAATTAATGTAGTTTTGCTTTAAAAACAACCAAAAAGAAAGAAGAATGAAGCTGAACTTCTGGGCACTTAAAACTGTTTCTTTTGACACAGAGCTAGCTAAAGCTTGACAGGTAAGTCATGCAGATCTATAGGAGACAATTTTAAGAAGGGTGCACATTCTCCGAGGGAGAGCCTGTATATTTCTTACTGCACCAGAGCACATGGACCATAATCCTAGATAGGGCTTCTGGCTTACTGTAAAATAAGCTCCAACAACACTAGTTATTACCACTTTGAAAGCCAGAGCCTGCTCCCATCCAAGTAAATGAGAGCAGGGTTAGCCTCTATGTTCACTTCTTCGTCCTAAGAAGCACTATTTAAATGAAAATGCATCTGACACTTCATCTGGGCTACAGATTAGGAACTGCACACTTGCAGTTAAAAGCAAAGTTCCCAACATCTTGTTGCTCAAAGCAGACCTCTCCTGAGCTAGTCACACAAGAACATCAGTGTCTGTTTGGGAGAGAAAGAGGTAGGGTACCTTGGCTGCAACCAGCAGAGGCAAATGCAAAGCAAACATGTTAGTGGAAGGCAGCAGTTACGGCACAGCTGAGGGGAGCCAGGTCTCAAGCTTCAGCACCCACCTCTGCCACACAGATACTGCCAGGCAGTCTTCTCATCCCTCTGCCTTCAGACTAGATGGGAAGGTGGCTGTGAGGTGGCATTAATATGTAGATTGGAGGGGATGACTCAGCAGCCCATTCCAATTAATTCCAATTAACTCCACCCAAAGAAAAATAATTCCAAGCTTTTAATGCCATAAGGTATGCTGGGGACGTACAGGAAGGCAAAGCAATGAACCTGCCATTTCCCACCTGGTCGGATGCAAGCCCTTTCATTCAGCACTTGATGTTTAGCCAAGTTTATCACCTATCTCTGGCTCTTCTTGGTCATTAAATGAGAAAAACACACAACCCATACTGCTGCCCAGGGCTGCAGAGGTCTCTTAACAGTATAAAATGCTATTAATGTAGTAAAGGAGAAACAGATTGCCTGGGTTGCTATCTCACTCTTTCCTGCCTGTTAGAGAGAAGCAGTCCCCACATTAAACATGGGAAGGAGGCTGCTCTTTTCCATACAATGGGTGAAATGCATCAGGCACAAAGGTTCAGGACATAGAAACAGGGTATTTTAAGAAGGCTTAAAACAGACCCAAAGGTGTGTGAGTGTGTGCTGGTCCCTTGCATGTGCCTGAATGTCACCCAATGACATCTACACACCCGACATGGCAGAAAGGAACTTTCTGTGCTATAGCATTTTTCTCTTCAAGATAGATACTATCACTACATTAGTCAAGCTAGAGCTGAACTGTCACAGCTCTTTTATTATTATTTACCAAAATGCTTATCAGCCAGATTTGTACTATTAAATTCCTGTATCATAGAATTACTCTAATACCCAGGAAATGCAGTATTATGGAAGTGCTGTTATTCCCCAGCTTGCTTTCGCTTATCTCTTTTACAAGGCTCTTTCTGTGCTGGCTGCTCTGCAGGAGACTACAGAAGTCCAGTTGTACCCGGGGGTCTCACCCTGCAGGGTTGGGGGGCTGCTGGCTCTCACAGCACTGCTCTCCTGAACCAGCCCACATCCTTTTAAACCAACTTATTTTTGAACCTAAATAATTCAATGCAGAACATAGGTTTAAAAAAAATGCTTATTTTTTCCAGCAGCCATTTTATTTCTTATAATAGCTGACACACACTAGTCCTTTGAGCTGACTCAATGCACTCCCGTTTTCTTTGCAGAATACTAATATGGTCTTTGGAAGCAAGTTCCTCGATTGAAGCTTACAGAGGCAGCACAATCAGGCCTCTGTAGTGAGATGATGAAGAGGCAAAGTACTGTGTCTTGCAAGAGGCCCACTCTTCCACAAACTGAGCGGTCTCGCCTGGCCTCTGTTCAAGACAGGAGATTGGTTCCTCTGGTGGAGATACATGGATGGAAGCAGTATGACGAGGCTGCCTCGTTGGCTTCTCTGCTGAATTCGTGATGCACAGTTGGACTCTTGGTTCACAAAAACATGAAAATCACAGCCCTGGGAAACTGGCCTTCAGGAAGTTGCAAGGGACAGCCTTGCAAATCAGTGCCCATACAGTCACCTTCTGGAAGGTCCTGCTTGCACAGGGCTGTCACAGAGAGTAGAAGAAGTGTCAGCGGGAGGAGAATCTCCCCTAAATTGCACAAAACCTCATCAAATCAAGCCAACAAGCTGATCAAATGACAACCCACACCCTGAGTTCAAACATGCCTTCACTGTTCAGCACAACCCCTCCAATGAAGCTTAATTTTCAGCCAAGCCACATGAGATGATCCTTCCACAGGGATGACTTGGCTGCTCTCCCTGGCCAGACCATCCCGCCCCATCCCTCACCTCAGGACACATCACATGGCACAGCAAGCCCATACGGGGAGCTGACCCAGCTGAAAACTAACCATTCAAAGAGATGGGGAGAAGAGGAATTGCTTTTTGGCCAAAAGAGATGGATTCTCTCATGTGGCCACCAGTGGGAGGGGGGGAAATGGGGTCCTGCAGCAGACCCAACACTGATCAGCTCAAACCTCCTTCAAACTCACACTGAGTCACTAATTTGGGTCTAAATGATGACAGCAGGAACCGAGAACTGCTAGCTCTTTCTTGCCTCTCGGTTCTGGTTAGAATTAGACCATAACAACAACAGTGCAACTCTACGTCTCTCCTTCCTTTATTCCCACGCATAGGCACTGTGAGGCGCAGAGAGGTGAAACGCCTTGGTATCTGCGTGGGAGAGCTGGGAACATCAAGTAGAGGGATTTATCTCCACTAAGCCCTGCTGTGACTAGTAGACCATGCTGTCTTACATTAACAAGCAGATTTCTGCAGTGTTCAGATTCTGTTCTCCTGCAGAGATTTCTGCAAAGGAGACGATGGGGACAGAAAGTGCCTCGTGCTCTTTAGGACTGCCCCACCACCACGCACATGTCCAAATCAAGAGTAAGAAACAGTGAGACGGTTCCTGCCTCCCCTGCACTTCACCTGACTGCAGTGGTCCTGGCTCCCTCGGGAAATCAGATAAAAGCAGCAAGAAAACCGCCCAGGACACCACTTTACCGGCAGTAGAGGCACAGCCATTAGCCAAAAGGACTGCTTAATTTAATATTTGTTTCCAGCCACTGGGGATTTCCTGAGGTTAGACGCTGGTTAATCAAGCCATAGAGCAGCCATTCAGCACCTGCCCCACAAAGTTTAAAAGGCATCTTAAAAAAAAATAGGGACTTGTACCAAAGCAATGCTGCAAATTATGCTTCCAACACAATTTCCCATGCTTCTCTTTTTTTCTCCCTTTCTGGCACATCACCCACGTGAAAGCCAAAAAGAGACCAGTACCTGGTTACACAAGGATAGCCCATCACAGTAGCAATTCAAAAGCTTATTCCATAATCCAGCAAATTTTTTTTAATCCAGAAGTCTCATTATAGATTGATTGACACATCTACCCATCCTAAAAGCCCTCCATCCACTACAGCAGCAACTTCATCAAGTGCATGGAGAAGAACTTTGCTGTTGCATGTCCCTGGTGCATTAGCTGAAGTTATTACATCCAGCTGCACAGCATAAAGCTACAGGAAGCAATTTCATTAGGGTCCCATTAGGCTTAGACAGGTTGGTCTTTATACATGCAAGAGTATAGTGAGGAATAGCTTTGGGCAATAATTTTAATGCATTGCTAAAACCATTATCTGAACTACAGATTCACATTTACAGCCACAGGCTTCCACCCATCTTGCAGCAGCCTACACCGGCGGTTTGGAGTCTGGTATTTAAAGCGTGGTGGTATTGGCAGCAACACTCCTCCAGGTTTGTACAGGAGCTTCAGGCACCACGGGGACACGAGGGTCGTTCCCACTAGTTCACTACTTCCTGAATAATCCCTGGAAGCTGCCACTAGGCTGGGGAAGCACTCAAAGAGAGAACATCTTCTGTTGGAAAATCAGCCCTGCTTTGCTTGGCGCTTTGCAGTTTGCCTCCTACATAACTACTGGCCCACCCTGACCCAGCAAGAAAGCTTAAAGGCCACCACACAAGATCCTTATTATGTTGATTTAGGGTAACCCTGTAGGGAATATGGCACAAGTCTAATGATCCAACCACAAGAGATTTTGATTTTTTAAAAGGATAATTCAGTGTATCTGTTCAGCTAAACAGAAAACTCTGTGTCATAATAAAGCTGTCATGATGTTCTGAAAATATGGTCTCAATGGAGGAACACATTGTAATTTTATATCCAGCTATTTCAGAAGATGAGGCCAAGCCCTGAGTGACAGACACTTTGATGAAACAACACATGAATTAAACATAATTATACTAGAAAAACAGTAAAACAGAACTAATCATCGAGGCCCCCATGTTGTACCGCGAGCAGTGACATTTGCATTGGCACAGGGCATTCCCATCCAGAGAGCTCCAGATCCTCCATGAATATCAGTAATTAAATAGTCTGCCGCACAGCTGGAGGAAGGCAAGTTTTGCTGCCCCGAGTTTTGCAGAAAGCAAGGTCAACATCCCGCCATGACCTGCAGGAGCCCTGGCTGCCTGAGTGGGCAGGGGCTTCTCCACCTCCTCTTTGCTTTTTGAAATGGCCACCGTGCCCTTCGCTTTATTAGGCTTTTCCCACTGGAAAAGATGCTGCATGCTCCAGCTAGATTCCTCCCAAAATTCAGACCTAGGATCTGCAGTTGTACTCTCACTAGGGAAGACTCAATGTATTTCCCCTCATAAAATTAAGATGTAATTTTACACGGGCCTGCCTGCTGTAAACCTGTCTCCATATGCAATGTTCTCCCTATCCATATTTAATCTAGGAAAGAGAATATAACTGGGTTCAGGAAATGTGCTTTTTTTCTAGGTTTCCATGCAAGCTGGATCTCAAAACCCTTCTTTATGTCAACAGCAGACAACTGTTTCATAGACTTCATCTAGCAGGGTTGGTAACTAACCTAAAAAATGGCAGATGGAAGCATTAAATATTTATTGGACTGGAGTGCATTGATTTTGGAAATTAACACTTTGCAAATTACTTCTGTGTAAACAGTAATTAAACAGTCGGGCACAGTCCAGCCCAGGTTCTGAGTAAGCTGCAACTCTTTTTGTAAAACATATGTATACATAAAAAATACTACAGTGCGATGAACTAACACTTCTCTACCGACTTCCATCTGCACACACCAAATTGCTCTGTGATCATGAATTAAAATTAATTAAAACTTTGGAATGGTTTTCCACATAAAGTTGGAACGGTGGGAGTCCTTGTGGCGGGCACTCAGGCATCACGCCAGTTAAGCTTGCCGGGAGCAGGAGTAGATGATGCATTGCTTTAAAATACCAAGGACTCTGTGACCTCATGTTCCCAGTGCTACTAATGCTGGGATTGAACTGGTGGTAACAGTGGGATTGAACTGATGCTTGTAACAGGGGGAAACCATGAGAAAAGTGCAACTGATAGAGCCAGATCCCTTGCAGGCTCCGTATGTGTTCCAGGAGTGCAATCGTAAATAGCATAAAGCTGCTATTTGCTTTTGAGCTCTCCCATTCATGTGGGAATAGATTTGCTCAAGAGATATTGCAGTTTTATTCCCTTAAGCAGAATATTAATCTCCCACTTGTGCTATTGCACTAGCAGTAATGAGACTCACTCAGTCTTCTCTCTAATAGACCCTTTTCAAAAGAAAATATGCTTTAACTTTGCTTTAAAAGTAGCTTCCTTTTCCAGAACTACAGGTCTTCCTTTCAAACACTGTCCAGTATCCTTTCCAGGACTCTTTTCCCATTCACTGTACCTGCACGTTCAGGATCTCATGAAGGTAAGCATGTCCTGTTCATTAAGGCAATAGCTGAAGCCTCATTAAAGTTAATGGTTGCTTGTAAATTAGTGAATTGGAAGCTTTGGGTACCATTCTGCGACCTTTACTTCTTCAGCACAGACTGCTATACGCTATATTTTGTTACCATAGCTGGATTTTTTCCATGCTCTGACTACATCACTGCTTTTTTACTTTCTCCCTTCCCCCAAAACATATGTACTTAAAAACCCACCAGAAATGAACAAACCCACCTACATGGGGACAGTGAGTGTATAAATCAGACTCTGAGCTCTTCTTAAGGCTGTGGTGATGAAAGGGCAGAAGCTCCCCACAGACTGCGCTTGGGAATAAGCAGCTTATTCTCATTTTACAGGCAATGCTGGCCTTTGCTGGGGTGGTCAGGGGGCACAGAGGGGATGCTCTCCCCCCCAGCCAGGGAGCGATCCTGACCCCACCGCACAGCCCATCCCCAGGTACCACCCACCTGCAGCAGCGTGCAGGAGGGGGAAACGCAGAGCTGGCTCCACAGCAGCACCAGCGCCCACAGCACGAACCCTGACCGAGGCTCTGGGCAGAGGAGGAGAAATCGGGGGGCTCCTCTGGCTTAGCCCGGCCAGGTGAGGACAGGGTGCTGCTGAGAGCATAGGAGCAGGTCTTAGGTGCAGGGGAGCGGTGGTACTCTGCACAGACGCAATTAGGAGCTCAGATGGGATGCGGATGTGCTGGCAGGGCTACGCTCGTTTTATTGTGTGCACATGCACGCAGGCTTCTTCTGTTTCCTTCCTCCCTTCCTCTCCCATTCCAAGGTCCAGATTGGTTTCATGTCCCCAAGAGCTCCTAGGAGCTCGTGAGCGAGTTTGCAGAAGAAGATGAAGAGAACAAGGCTGCCAAGGGACTTTAATGAGAGCCACTTCTATTCTCATGGTGCAGTTAAGAGTCACATAATGAAACAGAGGCTGGTTTGTTTGTTTTTTAATGAGCTCTATTTATATTTGACTTTAACTATCCTCATTCATTTTCTCTGAATCAAACCTCTACTGCTGAAGTCTTGTGCATCAGAGTTAATAAAGGGCAGCTATAATCTGATTTACTGCATAGTTCCAAACACGAACGTACTCACAGGAGGCGCTCATAGTTTACAGCAGCAATGTTTAAAGCAGAAGAATTGACAGGAAAATTGAACATAACTTCTGTGCTGCCTCGAAGAAAGCTGAAGTAATCCTGCAGACTTGTCTGGAGGCATTTTTCTTCCATGTTGTTGTAACACCGAGAGGTTAAGGCTGCTGTTAAAGCTAGCTTTATGGTTCACAAACTGGAAGCTGGTGAAAAGCAGGTGCCTTAGCTGACAGATTTTGTCTGGCTGTTAGGGACGCCTGAGTTTCAAGATGTCAGAGAGGGAGGAAAACGAGAGGAATCGCATGTGAACCAACCCAAGGAATGCAAGATCCTCAAGCTTTTTACCTTCAATAGTGAGGGGGAAAAAAAATAAATCAAGGGGGGGTTGTGGCTCACTCCCTATGTAGAGGATTAAAACAAAAATCAGCAGTACCATTCCCTTGACTTCTCCCCCTCCTTAAAATAGAGAAGCCACTGTTTACAACATAGCTAGAAATCTGAAATGGAGGTTTTCTCCTTGGAGGAAGAAATTTTGCCCCTAGCTCCATATTTAAGCTTTTAAACAAACACAGCCTCATTCTAGAGGAGCAGCTGTGTAATTAAGCCAATTTTGGGATGAACAGTGTGATTCAAGAGCCAAATACTATCTTAATTATATACATCAATATTCTGCTAAGAAGATGCTTATCAAAAAAAAAAAAAAGATAATTCATGTTATTGCACAAGGAAGGCCACTAAAAATATAAAAATAGCAGAGAGGGGTGCCAGTCCGAGACACAGCAGATGACTGCACGGGCGTGAAAGCAGCTCCCAGCTGCAGAGGAAGCGCCCAGCGAGAGACAGATAACGCCCACATCTGATCAAGGAGAGTGGCCAAAAGTCATCTGTTGTCAGAGGTGAATACTGAATGATGGACTTCGGTGTCAAAGGGAGAGTTGCCCCATGGCTGCCCCAGTTGCTTGGGAAGGATTTTTGGCTATGATCTCTTCTATTTTTCTGTGAAGAAATGCAAAATGGAGCGTATTCACAGAAACATGCAGCAAAGGGAGAACCAGAGGTGAGGATGGGGGAGCTAGAGAGAGGAGCCTCATGTGCTGGATTGGGCATGGGGGTGCCCTCCTATAGCGGGGACACACTTCAGCCCCCATCTACAGACCACCCTGATTGCCAGGAGGTGGGCAAGGGGCAGCAGCTGGTGCTGGGTGGCTGGCAGCGGGGGCCTGGCTGGCAGACATGGAGCAGCCAGCGCACAAGGGACGGGAGCAGGGCAGGGCAAGAGCTGGGGAGTGACGTCTGTCACTGCCCCATACGGGATGGAGCATCGCTCATCGGGAAGCAGGGATGGAGCATCTCTCATCGGAGCCACAGTGCAATCCCGCACTGCTCTCCCGCCTCTAACTGAAGCTGCATTGCGAAACCACAGCATCAACTGATTAGGAGAGAAAAGAAGGGATTTTTTTCTGGGTTAGAAAGCCACAGTGGGGTGTGAAACTCCTGGTTCCCACTATGGACAAAAAAAAAATAGCACAAGGTCTCAGAAAAGCCAGAGCTGCCTTGCTTGTATTGAAACACTGGTTTAAAGGGAGTTTGCAATTGCACAACAGCAAGAGCCCTCTGGTCTCAGGTGTGCAAGGTGAGGTTGGGGGATTTCTGGCTCACGGCCTCACCGTGGGACCCTGCGCTCCCGTCAGCCGCAAGAAGCGGAGCTGGCTCCATGTGTGAATGGGAGATCTCCAAGGAAAACCCAGGTGCTACAGGAAGCAGGGCTGGGAATACAAAAGCATCGCTCTTTCTGCTGAACAGGCAATGAACTGGCATCGTGCAGCGGTGCTATTTGGGATGAGTCTGTGGTGCAAGTGCAGAAACGCCTGAGCTGGCTCAGGTCAAGGCTGCAGCACAGCTGCATCGACCAGCCCAGGGAGTGAGCAGAGCCAGTGTACCCCCCCCCGAGATCCCCACGGGTGAAAAAAGGACTGCACACATTCGGATGAGCTTGCGTGGTCCTGTCTGTCATGGAAACGGAGTCTCAGGCTGGACTCCACCCTGGGCTGTGACCAACAAGAAAGTCTGCTAACGTCACATGTGATGGTGCTTTGCATTTTATGGTGCTTATGGGAACAAAATGCCAGCCAGCTCTTCAGCTAGATCAAGTCAGAATCAGGTCTAAATCATCCTGGACACTTTCACGTTTGGTTTTGCAAAATCAGAGCTCAGTGAAGAGCCACAGAGACATGTGTGTTAAGCAATGACGAGGAGAGGTGGCACCAGGGTGCTCCCTGGGACTTGAGGGTTTCTGTGATGTTCACCAGTAGTGTCCATACACGTGTCCACAGCACCACCTGCCCCCAGACAAAAGTCACCAGCCCTTCATCGGAAGACTGTGATTTAGGTCTCAGTTCTTGCCCCCCATATATTTTTACTTGGAGACCCCAAAGAAGTCTCACATATCCCTCCTGCCCTTTGATTCTCCCCAGAAAGCATGAGCTTCACCACATCTCTCTGCAGCAGAAACATGCCAGGAATATCGGGGAGAAAGATCATTTTCCTGTCCCAAGCTGGTTTAAAAAATGATGCCTACAAATGCTTAATAACTCAGTATCCAAATGACATGTGGCAGAAACACAGCAATGTGGCTGTCCTGGAGAGAAACACTCTTTTCTGCATACGGCAGAGGGAAGGGCAGGTTGAGGGCTGAGCACCCATTTAGCAGAGTCATTTGTCCAAATTCCCATGTTCTACTAAACCACAGGCCATGGTGGGGAGGAACAGCTTCTCAGTCCCTCTACTGCAGCACAATTTGGATGCAGAGACAAATTTCACCTTCAAGTCAATCCCAAGAGCCACTGCACGAAGGCTGTTATGTGGCACAGGGAAAGCAGCAACATTTTGCTTTAGGGGTGGAACGACATCCTGGGGTCCAGTGACCCCAGTGTCTCCTTCACAAAGCAGAAAACTCACCAGTGCCTTCCAGCAAAATCCCAGGAGCCCAGCACAGGGATGGGATGGGATGGGATGGGATGGGATGGGATGGGATGGGATGGGATGGGGGCAATTCAATAAGGGGACCCCAGACCTTCCATATTAATCTCTAAAAGGTTTAGGAAACACTTCTTTCACCCAGCTTAGGAGAGCTTCACATGCATGCTTTTGATACTACAGAAGTAGAGTAGTGTTTTGGAATTTGCCTCTTGCAGCTTGTCACACACAAGGCTAACAGCCCCAGTGCCTTCCCCTGGGAAGGGGAGATGTAAGGGCACCCATCTCACAAACAAACGTCAGATTGTTACTCATCTTAACTACAAACAGGGCCAAGGTCTCATTAATTAGCACTGACATTTACAACGGAGGCCATGAGATATGAGCAATATGAAGATGGATGAATTCCAAGAAGATTTGGGAGCAAAAAAGGGCTGTGGGGGATGGTTGTTTTTTTTTTTAAATTCTGAGTTCTCCTTGTAACGAGAGACTATTGACGTTTGAATTCCCTTTTGCATTAGAATAGGAAAAATTGCAGCCAGTCTTTTGCCATGTATCTAAATTGCAAGGTGCTGCAGACTGCTGAAATAAAAAAGGGACCCTTGGACTGGCCAGTCTCCAGTCACTGCACTTGTGCGTGGACCTGAAGGTCACAGATCAGGAGGTTTTTGGCTGTAAGGGTCTGGCTTAGCTTTGGTTCAGAGGATTTCTGAAAAAAAACCAAACCAAAAGTCCACCAATTGTCTGCCTCTACTGAAGCAGGGTCAAGCTCATGATAAAATAAACCCATCTGCTCTTTCAGACTTTCATCCCAAATCAGAATAAACTTATTTTGATGCTCTTATGGACTTGGCTCCTTCCACTGTCTTTCGTGTGCTCCAGTTGACATTATCATGCATTCAGATTCCTTGGATGAGATCCTCAGGCGTTGACCAGTGGGATTAAAATAAAGATCAGTTAAAAACAAAAGCATTGGTGGTTCATTTGTACACTTTCTGATTTTTGAGCCATTAGGTCATATTCCTTTTATACCTTGCAGCTTTTCTCTGTAATGGAGAAGTATATAAAATTGAGGGGGGTTTAAACAAAAGCTAGGATTCTCATGTAATCCCTTCAGTCCAGCAGCTGAGGCTTTAGGAAAAAAATCAGTTATTGTGAGAGCTAGAAAAGCTGCCTCAATTTATGACTCTTTTCTATATGACAATTCCAATAGCAGAAACAACTGTCGTGTTTCCAAGCACTAAGTAACCCCATTTCTCACCTCCATCCCTACTGTGTTGCTGATCCCTAGGAAAGGGCCTTCAGAATTCAACAGAGAAACCCAGGTCGGGTTCTGGAGAGGTAACCCTCCACTGGCAGCGATACCAGGACAGGGGAAGCACAGCAGAAGGGAAGCAGATCCTGTACTTGATCCCAGCCCAGAAGCAGATCCTTCACCACCACCTCAACCTCCACGTTCTCTCCAGGGTGAAGACAGCAGGGTCACACTCTGGCATCTCCTTCCTAACCTGTAGATTCAAAACTCACCAAGACATGAGTATGCCATTAGGGTAGAGAGCAGAAGGGTTATCATCTGCAATCTGCATCCCCCGGAGAAGTGGGAGGACACTTAGTGTATGTCTCTGACAAGTGCCGTCAGTGGGCAGGGACAACACCCTCCTTTTATTTAAAATCTTATTTAAACCAAGTCAGAAAACCCCGTCACCACTGATGCGGTTTTCCAAAGCACAACATATAAAACGGTAGCAAGCACTACGATTCTCAAAACAGCTTTCCTCTCTTCTCTTGCCATCCTGCTAATCGTGATGTCTGGGGCTATAAAAAGGCACAGCACAAGAGCATGTCTCTCATTCTGATCTGCTTCCGTGTTTATAACCATCGCTTATCTAATGACACTTAGGAAGTGTTACCAAGGAGACTATTTGCATCCTGCACGATGTTGCTAAAGCAACACTGCTAAATTAGATGCAGCGCTCTTAGCCTTCACCTACTGTATTTGCATTGCTATTAAAATGAAATAGTCACAGGCTTAAACTATATTTGGGTCATTCACTCATCCAAACACCTGAAAATAGTCCAATGGCAGCAGCTACGGAGTTCCCCCTTAAATCTAGCACATCTAGGTCTCCATCTCTTACATGTATTTCTAGCTTGCCTTTCAATGTGACCTGCAGACAAAGCAAGCCATCTCTTCTTTCATACTATAACCTTCCTCCACAGGACTTGTTTTCCCTATATGTTTGGCTTTTATTTGAATACTTCAGGAGATTTTAACTGTCATAAATAATTACAGCATCCCAGTATTTGGTGGAGCACGGCAGAAGGCAATTTGTAAGTAGCATTAATTTTTGAGGCACAAGATGGCTCAGAGGCACTGGAAATGCGACAACTTGCCTGAAGTTTATGGGTCAGCTGTTCATCCTCACGCTGGGTTTTGGTTCAGCTGTAAAGTCACCATCTAAGGCCTTCAAGATGGCCCGTGGAAAGACTAAAAGGCTAAATAATGACTAATAGGGTAAAATACTCATTAAGGAGGTGATAATAAAATCAAAAGAATTTAAAGCTATTAAGAACTATAAACAAGCTATAAACAAAAGTAAAGGCCAGGGGCTATTTTAGGTGAAGTTACAGAAATTGCTCCAATTAAGCAAAGAAGCACAAAAGGCTACTGGTAGGAGGGAGAGTGAGCAAAAGGAACCAAGAGGTGTGTTTGCAATGGTTTCTAAGGCAAGTAACAGCTTCTCTAGAGTTTGGACATTTGTCAACATGCTAAAAAAACATACTTAAAATTAAAATACTCCCCCCCCATATTAATGTAGAAATATGGACAACTGTCAGGAACTTTACAGCAAATATTACAATTACGTAACAATATATTATATGCAGTTGTACATATAAAATAAAAATCATTTAATTGTATTCTTTATGATATCAAGCAATGTCACAAGCAAAGACACCGGACTCTCTGAACTCAACTCAAGTATTCTGGTGCAAATCTAAAGCAATGTATTATCCCCACAGCTTTCTATTCTGACGGTCTGAGCAGTGCTCTTTGGACAACCACACATAATAATAAAATACCATCCTACCAATACCTAGCTGGAACTCTCCATCACGATTTAATGCGTTTATTCCAAAAATAACTCCTGCTTTTAACACTTTCAAATTTAACAGATAAACTCAGGCAAGGACATAAATACTTGGCATCTGTCACTGAATTCAATCAGCTCCCTGAATCAGAGCAAAAGCACCCTGTTCCAGCTCTGCTTCAGTGCATAATATGGCTTGGGTGCCTCTTATTACTAAATCCTCGCTTTAGCCCAGAAGCGCTACTAAAAAGCACACCTGGGAGCATTTTACTATATATAAAACCTCTGTTCCAACAGCCTGCAGAATCTAATCACGAGAAGGTAACACTCCTTCTTGCTGAATAGGCTACAGCACGAGAAAGTCCATGTCCAGAAAGCATTTCACCTGCCAGCGCTTGGAATTGCTTATGCCTGGGAATTTAAGCTGAAATACCAGAATCAGGGCTGGTAAAGAATTTGCTAGCAGTACTGAGCCCCAGTTCAGCCAGGCAGGGTCACGGAAGTCCTTTGGCTCTTTTGCTTTTAGCGATATTTAAGAATGCTTTTCAGAGGGCTGCAAGAAAGAGAAGTGCCCAGCTGAGTGAGTCAGTGGTAGCTTCATCACCTCCTCTCAGAAGGATGCTGCTGATGCTTTGCCGAACAAGGAGGGGGTGACACGGGTGGACAGAGGTGAACGCCTGCTCAGCTGTGTTGATGGACTGGGAATACAGGGGAAAGCGCTCAAGTCCCAGCATTTCCCTAGGAGGCAAAACTGTATCCTGAGTCCGGATCACATGAACTCTATGGGAACTGATGGATGGAACTATTGTGTTCAACAAATGAATTGAGTCTTCCTCATGCTGAATTGTTGTGCAAAATATAAATAAATCATTTTACCTCTGTAGACATTAGCCTATTTTAGGATGAGGGGATGGGACAAGCTCTCTTTCCTGCCTCCTCACAACAGCTGCAGTGAGGCTCAATTCCTTAAGTTTTGTCATTGCTTTAGCTCTTCCACGAGAAGGTGCGATAGAGGCACAGAAGAAGATTTCTGTAGTTGGCCATGGCTGGAGAGTATGTGTGTGCCCACCACCACCACACTCCACTGAGCTGCCTGGACATGAGCCAACATGATGCCAGTGGAGAGCCTCCTCCAAGCTATGTGGTGGGGAAGCCACCCCGCAGTGAGCAAGCAGTGCTTGGCTTTGAATAAATACTCAAAGTCTTCCTAACTCCTTTCACATAGCAAAAAGAGGATGGCTCAGATCTTGTGGGGTTTCAGATCTACAACAGCTGTACTCCCTCATGCCTCCTCCCATGGCCTCCACAAGAAAACTTCACGAAGGTTTAGAAAGCAATCTACGGTCCTCTGTGGGACAGGGTGATTTGTGTCCATGCACAAAGGCTGCAGAAGGTCATTTTTAGCTGCTCTTGCTCAAGGGGAGCCTTCCCAGGACTCAGCTCTCCTAGCTGACTTCAGGTGCCCCATGTGAAACAGGCCGGGGAGGGCTCCAAGGAAGGGTCAGAAACAAGGATTTGCATCACCGACAAGGCAGAGAGAGGGGAGGAAAGGAGGTATCAGCCTTGCCACCAGCCAACTCCTTCTTCTCCCACGGGAAATAAGATCAAAAGGAAAAAGAGGTTTTCTCCGTGCTAGCTATGCCTCTGTGAAATTCTCGAGGAACTTTCTGTTGGTTTTGGATCAGGTCCTAGACCCGTGTGGACAGAGCCCATACTGTATGATGTGTCTGGGTTATTCATTAGCAAAAGGGTTCCCTCTGCAATCAAGCATGCAGAGCACCTTACTAAAACATGCCCCGCTCCGTATTTGACCCAATGGAGTTGGCATGAAGAAGTTCTCACAAACACCGCTGGACTGCAAATTATCATTACTTCCCTTGTCTCAGTTCCTACATGGCCTTATCTAAACTATGTCATAAATCTTCTGGGTTTTATCTAAACTCTCCTCCTCCTAGTGACATTCTGTACTTCTGAATAATGTTGTCTCCATATGAATTACAAGGGGCACAGCAATAATGCTCCAGCAGAAGCAAGGGAAGCAGCAGGAAAATAGCTAAAAGCTATACTGGACTGTTTTCCTACTTGTAATCTTCTGTCATATTCCGAGTGGGAAGATTAGATAACGAGACTATTTATAGCGGCATTGCTGGGTGTGTATCACAAAACCTTTATTGTAAGACCACAGCAAGTATGAAATTTTAATTTTGCCTGCCACTTCCCTGTGTTACAGCTTCATTTGCAGCAAAGCATTTTTTCTTTCGCAGTGGGGTTATTAATAATGGATGCAGCATTAACATTTCCAAATTGCGAGTTTACCCTCAGTCCCTGTTCCCACCCATCACTCGGTATTTTTTCCTCCTGGGCTTCGTGTTGGACTGGCAACCAGAGACTGACAATATCTGCTCAGCCACCAAACACACATTGCATGGGCAAGAGCAACCAGAGCTCACTCCATTCACAGCTACAGGTCCCACCTGCAGGACTTCGCTGGCTGAAACCTCCAGGTGCTTTTTAATCTCTCTGCTAAGTCCTCCAGTGCATGCCAATAGGGTCTGAGAACAACTGTCCAAAGGAAATGCACTGAACACCAGATGATCTCCACACGCCGTGAGGCATCCAGCAGATGGTGAGAACTTTCTGCCACAACTAATGCAGGGCAGATTTCAAGTGGAGGAGCAAAGCTCTCAGCTGTCAGTACTTATCACTTGGCATCTCAACTCTAAGCCTTTAAAAACAAAAGGTATTCGTGGATTTAAATAGGGAGAACTTTTTGCACCTTTATTTCATTTTATGCCTGTTAAGGGATGTAACTGTTGAAGGGTTGTACCATTAAAACAGGTACCCTAAATGATATACAGAGATGGGAGTGGGAATGTAGAAATCCAGTACTAACCTCAGACGTTACCGAGGTCCCTTATAATGTGTTCACTGCATTTTTTAATAAAGTAAGTACATTATTTCAACTACTCCTCCTCTTCCTGTATTTGCTGAAATGCTGCAACATAATCAGTTAGTGAGGCACATTTTCTCGTTTCCATTTTCTATCCTCACATCTATTCAAGTGACTCACTCATGTAACACACAGATTCTGTTTGCAGCATTTACAGTTATTTGTATCCTGTCTTCTACAGTGACTCAATATTTCTATGGGAAACCATCTCTTCCCTTCCTACCTAGTAAATACTTGTTAAGTACAAAAAACAGGCATTCATCATGGACAAAAATGATCCTGCAAGATAGATAGATAGATAGATAGATATTTAAAAACATAATGGCATCAGTTGCTCAAATCAAAGAAATCCTGAGTATTACCAATACAATTAAATGCTATATTAAACAGGTATCCCTTAAGGAGGAGATCTGAACTAACCTTCTGATGAAGAGTTGGAATCTGGATGGTAAATAATCTCTGGATCTACAGCTGCTTGACTTATCTGGCAAAACCCTGTCCAGTAGCAAGTTACGACTCTAACACTAAGCTTTACATTAGATGGTGTTGATGAGCAGCAGAGCACAAAACACAGTCACGTCTCCATTCAAGTAGCAGTTAAAGGGAAATCAAGCAGAGCTTATGCCTAACAGAGGATAAAAGATGATCAGTGTGGTTTTTAAATCGTATGTTGACATATGGGAAGTCAATGTAAATTAGAATGAATCAAGCATAACATGATTACGTTTCTTCTGACTGCGTCAGGGTGTGAGCTACAGCTTTCAAGTAGGGCGAAGCCCAAGGGATGTCCAGACAGGGGCTGCTTGCAAAGACTTTCATGCTCCCATTCAGCTCCCCAGGTAAGAAACCAATACGCCAGAAGTGCTCCTGATTAATTCCACTGGGACAAGGGATCCCAGATTTCCAGCTCTGCTCAGCATCCCATGGTCCCTTGTCTCTTCAGAAGCCAGGCTCCTTCTTTGCTAGCCCACTGGCTAGTTACTGACACTGGCTAGTTACAGAGCTCCCCAGCCATTGCTTTGCTGAATTAATCTTCTCAGGTCCTGATGCTAGACATAGGATGTGTTCTGGCCATATCAGAAAAATGATGAGATCAGCAGTCAATAGGGAATCCCTGCATATGCCCATGCACATGTGTGCAAGCCCACACATGCAGGAACACCTGGAAGTGTCAGTGTTACCAGTGTGAAACCCAAATACCGAATACAAAGGAACAAAGAGAGGAAAGAGACTCCGCAAGCAATGCCAGTACCTTAGAATTTATTTTGTCTAAAATTTTATTACTGTTTTTTCCAAAAAATGTTTACATTAAGTGGGTTTTTTTTAGACTAAAAATCCTGCATGGTATTTTACGTCTGAGGCTGGCTGTGAACTATTAACATTTACTTTTCAGAGTTTTGCATAAAATAGCATCGAGGTTTAACCTGACAGTTTTCTGAGAGCTGAGAATCCTTCCCTATGCTTCAGCAAAGAGTTGAACCGAGGTGGACTAATGGAGAATTGTATAAACACAATACCACCATGGCATCCTTCACCCTATAATTTTAAAACATAATCCTATTTTAATGCTGCAACTGGAAGGCCAAATAACCAGTGGTGTAAACATGAACTAGAATCTTATATACAACATGCTTTTATCAGCTAGAGATCCCCAAGAATGAATGGAGATGAAAACCTACCCCATCTCAATTTTAACCACATAGTTGCATCAACCCAGACCGTAGTATGAGTAAGTATCCAAGTGCAGGTCCTCCTTCCCAGCTACGCAGCTAGCAATACCCTAGTTAGCTAAGTTAAAAGGTAGCGCAGGTTCATGTATACATGTTGTAGTCACAGCAGAAACTTTAACCATTGCCAGACCCTAAGTTTCAGTTAAAATTCAGCTCTTGTCCCCAAAACTACTTTGGGATTTGTCAATTTGTGGCACAGAACTGAGCACCTGCACAGTGCTGTGATTAAAGTAAGAAACTACGTTGGGATTTGGCAGTTCGCAGCACAGCGCTGAGCACCTGCACAGTGCTGTGATTAAGGTCAATCTTAGATCAACCATTTCTGGATGGAGACAATCCCGAAACACAGGCATTGCAGACCCCACTCCTCAGGACAGTTCAGAATTGGATTACTCAGATGTCCTAAAATTTCCAGGCAGACCGAGTCAGAGCATGTGTGGATCCCCAGCTTGAAATAAGTAGCCACCATGAAGGTATGCACCGTAAGTAAAACATGTACTTATGTACTTGCCACAGGCAACAATTTCAGCGATGCAGAAGTAGCTGGTTCCTGCAATTATCCTAGCAGCAGTAGGTAAGAACAGCTGCCAAATCTGAAATCTTCCAAGCCTCTGTATTAGAAATCTTCCCAGATACTGGGATATCCACAAAAGCTGCTATTTCAACAATCTAGGAAAAAAAATGAAGTGGGGGCTACCTAGGTCTCTGTCATTCGGCAGGTCAATGCAAGCAAAGAGAACCTGCTTTCTCTTACTCCAAAAGAGCCCACAAATGCAAAAGCACCTTTATTTGTCAAAATCACAGAGTGCAGGAGACACAGCCTCATCCAAGAAAGCTTGCACAGGGACCTCAACACAATCTCTACTGTCTCCCAAATAAAGCCTGGATGTTCTGTGCATGACTTTGAGGCTGCCGTGGCAGGGAACCGCTCTGTAAACACCTGGGCAGGGACGGTCACTAAAAAGAGGATGGATCCAGCTACAGACCAGCCAACACCAGAGCAGGCTCTATCCCTTCATCTACCACTGCAATGTCTGAACAACCCAGCTCCAGCTTTCACTGGTGTGGAGACATTTTAAGTTCTCATTTCAGCATTATCCTTATCAGCTAAACACAGGTAGCCTTAGGAAGACAACCTCGGGAAAGTCCAAATGAGCGGGGCAAGTATGTGGTCTTTGTATGTAGCAAACTTCAAAGGATTCGTCTTTCACGACCTCCTCCAATCTCCCGTAAAATTGGACCCATTTTAGCATCCATAGCATCCACTATTAATGAGCTCTACAGAGCTACTAGCCACTGCAGATGGCTACAGACTCCTTTTGTTCAAAAGGAACTGGAATCTACCAACTTCATTTGATGTCCTCCTAATTCTTGTACTGGAAGAGACAGCGAAGAGTGGAGCTGTGCCCTTCTCTACATGCCAGTCATCTCCCACCGTAGTTGTCCCTTTTTCCAGAGGTAAGAGTCCTAGTTTATTCAATTATTCCTTACATAAAATTAACCCAGACTTTTGACTGTCCCTGTTGCCCTCCTCTGAACCTTTTCCAGTTCTCCTGTATCTTTTTTAAGATGGTGGAAGGGGAAGAACCAGAATTACACACAATATTCAGATTTACACAACAATCTAGTCATGGCCTCTATTTTCTTCTGTTTGGCTTCCCTTATAATTTCTAGTATTTCATTTGATTTTTTTAACTGAGCCTTGCACTAACATTTTCAGCTCACTGATGTTTTGGTTCCTACTAGTTTTCAAAAGTAACCTTTCTTGCCCTCAAAAAATACAGAGCATCACCTGATTTCCTGGAAGATTTCTGACAAGCTGCAGCCCTACCTGCTCCACCAACAGGCTTCAGCACCCTATGAAAAGGACGATGGGAAAGGAAAAGTAAGATCGATAAATTGCCATGTTTGGAGCACTGAGCAATTTTAGGCAGTTTAAATGCAATAAATCAAAGTTCAGTAGCTTGGGAAAAAATCTAGTGCTTGGGAGAAGGTCATATAAACCTGAGAACCTCTGGCAGGAAAAACTTCATACCTACAACCCACAGACGCTGACAGGTCAGAGGGAAACAAGCACGACCCAGGAGAGAATGAAAGCAGAAGGGCAGGAAGCAGGAGGCATCCTTCAAAGCCTTGAATGATGAAACTCCTGACTCTCTACGGCTGGAAGAAAATGCAATAGTACCTCAAAGAAGAACCAATTATGACAGCAATGGGAGCTGAGGTTATCTCGCAACATCACTGTTGGCATCCCCCCCAGTGCACTGCTTGCACCCCAACTTCTAACCCCCATGATCATCAGCTGCTGACGTCCTTTTACCCCCCACTTAGTTTTATCTAGCGAGTGCACAAAATGGAGCTGGCAGCAGGATAGTCTTTCCTATCAACAACATACAATTATTGAAATGCGTACACCAGCCAGATTACTATCTATCTTCTGCATGTATTTCAGAAGCTCATAAAATACCAGTGAAAGGAGAAAAAAGTCTGACGTATTTATGTGTCAGCAGGATATAAAGTTTGGAACAGCAACTGCAAAAATGCAGGCAAAGACTGTATAATCGTGACTGGTATCCCCCGTGGGCCAGGAAAAGCAGCAAAGCCCCTGCCTCCCTGGTAAAGTGCTGCACAACAGGCTGTGTTTCTGGGGGCTTGCAGCCAGAAAGGCAGAGTCACAAACCACTGCTGACTCTGATTTCAGGTTTCTCAGCAAAAGAAGGGACTAAGAAGAACTGTCCCGCCGAGGTGCCAGCCTGCTTCGTGTGATACTCCGGAGATATAAACCCCAAATCATCCCACAGAGATCACCCAGACACGTGAGTAAGAGCTGTCTGTATGAATGAGCAGTAAGTACAGGGGACCATGGAAGCACCCAGCACAACATGACTCAGATCTTGACGGGAGCCTCCAGATGCCACTGTAATACAAATAATAAAGAATAACCCATGAGTAATCAGCCACTGCTGAAAAGAGGATCTCTGACTAGCTCGGGCTGCCTCTGTAATACAGCGCATGCATTCTTTTGCATAAATATCATAGGTGCATTAACCCATGAGAAAACCGACAGGAAGAAATCCTGCTCGCTGTCACTCACCATGGAAAGCTACCTTCCAAGGCAAGAGGGGGCTCAGGAAAGAGCAGCGAACCTGAGTAGGAGGCTGGAGGAAAGGATTTAAGAGAGAAGACAGTAATACTTCTTAGCTTTTACAGTGTAATATTGATATGCTGTCCACAGAAACAGCTAAACCTTCTTGAAACTGAGGACATGGAGACGTGAAGATAAAGAGCTGCTTGCCCATGGAGCTCAGGAGATGGCATTCAGGTCCCACATCTCACCTCTGGCCCAAGGGCTAGCAAAAACTGCATTTCCAGCATCCTGGACCAGCAAATCTGGGAACTACACAACAGCTCTAATAGGGTACACAGCCCACACATCACTGTAGGAAGAGTTAAACACATCCAGCAAGGCTGAGCAGTAGGAAGGAATGCAACGGCCACAGAGATTTGGAAGATGCAACACTAGGCAAGGAGGGTAACTTACCAAGCTACACCAGGATTAAAAAGAATTAAGAGAGGAGATTGAATAGACTATCTTGGAAGAACCCTGGAGCAGGGAGATGGGTTGAACTGGGGATGTATGTCTTGAGAAATAATAGAAATCTCCTTGGTTGGAACAGTTCAAGCCAGACTGTCCTCGCACTAGTAAATAAACAGCGCACAGAGCAAGTGATGCAAAGGTTGATCTTTTTCATCACAGAATCCAGGAGATTAGATACGGCTGGAGTTTTCCCACTCAGTTCCACTCCAAACAGCCATACACACCTTGTTTGATAGTTATCACAAACCATATTTCAGAGAGGGCGGACAGCAAAAATTTCCTGGAGTTTATCTGGCTGCATTGTTAAAGAGACTGTTACCAGATAACCATAATCTTTTGCTCAGCATTAGGAAAGTACACAATGGATCACCTTCCGTCACCCCAGAGAAACAGCCACATCTGGGTTACGGGAAGGGAAATACTCACAGGAATGCTGAAAATGTTCTCACCTCAACCTCCCCATCATGATACCACCAAGTGACAACCTCCTTCCAGCCACTGGCTGGGACTTTAACGGCCACATCAGGATCATGGCATCTGATCAACTGCGGTCCTGGAGGATTTCTGTTTCCACTGACTTAAGTTTTCATTGTCTCCAAACCGACCAAAGCCTGCAGGCACAACTGGGACACCAAAATCTGGATTAACAATCCAGGCATGACAAACTGCTTAGGAATAGGTAATTCCAAAGTGATAACGTCTAGCGGTTTCTAGTGAACAGCAATGTGAAGTCCTTTTATAAAGGGCTGGAGATATCAGATTTGAAAGTACTGTCCTACTCTGAAAGCAACTCTAAAATCATCAGCCCAGGGTTCCAGGCTCACTGTTGCAGGTACAGTAAAGACCTGCCTATTTCAGCTCCACCTGGTTTTAAAACTGCAGCTGAAGTCTGAGAATCAAGTTGGGTGCTTGCTTTCTTATGCACAACCGTCAAAAGCAAAGCAAGTATTCTGCCAGCCATGCCAGTCTTCAATGATATTTCTGTGTCATGCCGTCAATACCACCAGAAGTATCACAGGGTCTTCAGAAGATTTACTTAATTTTTAGCGGAACTAACAGGAAGGTATAAAAATTTTCAATACATGCGGGCAACAGCTCTACTATGTACAGAGATCTTATTTCTTATATAGCAGAGATGAACTTGTAAGGTTCAGGGACTGACTTCAAAGTCCCCAGACCACCTTGGGAAACTTAATGCAATCCGAGCTTCTTCTGTATCAAGAATGAGCCTAAATCACCTCTGGCACCAGGTTAGGAAGAGGTCGTTGCAGAAGGAAAGTACTAGATGGTGGCCAAATTATCAAAGTTCAGTATCCCTAACACTGAGCCAGACACTGAAGGAAGAACAACTGGGGACCTTCAATTAAAATACACTTTACAGAATGTTAAACGGCAGATATGTAACAAAACTGTGTGACATTCATACTTCCGCTGCTATGCCTCCAGACCATTTTACAGCAACCTGTCAGATGCAATCAGACTTGTTTATTCTGCATTTAAATGAGGACCTGAGGCAGTCCGGTTTCAAAAAAGACAGAAAAGGCATATATTGTCCCTGGCAGTTGCTTGGTTTTTACAACAAAGGCAATGCCTTGTTAACTCTTTACTCCAAATCAAAATTATTTCAATGCTCTGCTACATTACAGTCTTGAGAAGGTTTCTGCTTGCTGCCTCAGCACAGGTAGAAATTTAATTAAAATGGAAATTAAAGGAAGAAAGAAAGAAACAAAGTGCCATTAACACACACACCCCCAAAATCAGATGATTAATACAGAGCATCTTCAAAATCTCACGTAAGCCACTGATAATGGATTAAGTGGCAGTGTCCCTTCTGGCTCCAGTTTATAAATTCTTATCTGCTTAAGGTAGCTCCAGAAAGATTTCCAGCTGACAGCATGATTCTTAAGAGACAAATCCTCCCTGGCAGTTTACAACTGCATACCAACTACTACAGCATTGCGTGTGCCTTCATGTTTGCATTGTAGAGGATGATGGTTCACCGTTTAGGGTTCAGCATCCCCCTCCTTGCAAGTCTAATTTTCAGCACAGCCATTGTCTGGGCTGAGTTTCTGACTGACTTTGTCCATGACAGAGCAGTAAGCATTCGTAACATCTCTTTGCATGACCGTGATATAATCACCCTCAGTTCACGCAACTGTTCCAAATCATCCAAGTACAGGGGAGGGGAGCAGAGAGGTGTAACGGAAGAACAATGCAAGTATCAGAAAATCCTTCAGTATAACAACCAGTTACCCAGCTCATCATTAACCATTTCCACTCCCCTAGACCATGCCAAAGAAGTATCCAAAAGCTCAGTAAAAACAGGAGTGAACAGCAACATCCCTATTTTCCACGCTGGTAGCTGCAAATTCTGCAACACACTGGGGGAGCTGCAACAAGTTTTGATCATCTGAAATGGCTGTGAAAGCAGCACCTTCCCTCATTCCTTGCTTACAGAGAGATGTCTGACATCCTCTACCCCCATCATTCAGTGCCTTTGGCTGTGAAAATGAGCTTAGTGAAGAGGTACTCAGATAGCACTGAACACATACAGTGTGTACTGCTGCCCACAGAAAGCCCTTTCAAGAATGATGGGTTATTTTCTATCACCCTCCCAGCTTCCAGCAAAATGGGGCAAAAAAAGGCAGGGACAGAGGAGACCTTGGGCAGTCACTCCTGCTCGCCTTACAGAAGTCATCCCCATCCCATTTCGTCCCGACAGTGCCCCAGGATTTCAGAAAAGGATTTCATCCTTACAAGGAACTGAATAACCACATAAGCTGGACAAGGAGCCCCAACTACCCACTGCCCTCATCCAAACAGGACTGACAGTCCCCCGCACACAGACACATTCCTGGAGCACCCAGAAAAGACACCAAAGCAAAGCTTTCATTCACCAAGAAACACCTGGGGACTCTTTGGTGGTCCATCTCCTTCAACATGTTGTCCCTTGTCCAGGGTGCCACTGCCCGGGGAGACCTCTGCACCGACCAGGCACCCATGGGGCACTGCCAGGGAAGAAGCGGCAGGGCTGGGAGCAGGGCAGGGGGGCCCATGCCGCCAGAAGGCATGGGGTGCCAGGCTTGGGGCCATCCCACCCCGGGGTGCCCAGGGAGCCCAGACCGTCCCGAGGTGCCTGGGGTGCTCAGGGACCCCAACCCGCCCGGAGTGCCCAGCGAGCCCAGCCTGTCCCAAGGTGCCCGGGATGCCTGTCCAGCCTGGGCTGGCTCAGGGTGCTATGAGCACCTAGGGATCTCATCCCAATTTGGGGTCTCTGGGGTGCCCAGGGTTTGTGTCCTGCCTGGGTGCCCATCCCACCTCGGGGTGCCCAGGGCACCCAACCCGATCCGGGCTGCGTGGGTGCTTCGGGTGCCCCGGGGTACCGCGGGTGCCCGTCCTGCCGGGGATGCTCGGGGTGCCGGGGGTGCTCGGGGTGCCCGTCCCGGTGGGGGTGCCGGCCGAGCCGTACCTTTGAGGTGGTGGTGGCGGGCGCGGTGCAGGCGGCCCTGGCCGCCGCGGGGCAGCGCGGGGATGCTGGAGAAGCGGCTCCCCATGGCGGCATCCGAGCCGGGCCGGGCCGGGCGGCACCGCGCAAGGTCTCTCCCCGGGGGCTGTGGCGGCGGCAGCGGCGGGGGGCAGCGCTCCGCCGGCCTCTCCCGCGCTCACTCCGACGCCGAGAGCCCCGCTCCTGCCCGCCGCCCGCCGGGCCCCATGCCCCCGCGGCGCCGTCGCCCTCCGCGGGGCCGCGCCGGCTCCGCTCGGCTCCGCCGCGGCTCGGTACGGCGGGGCGGGGCGGCGGCACCGCGGCCCCCCCGCCGCGCCCCGTCGCCATGGAGACAGCTGTTCCGCCCGGGGGGGGGGGGGGGGGGCGCCGCCGCGCGCCGCCCAGATGTGCCACCGCTGGCGCGACAGGTGGGGGAACGCGGGACCCCCTCCCGACCCCGCCGGCCCGGTGCCGGGCACACGGACCGGGGCCCCGTCCCGGCTCCCCGGGGTCTCGGCAGCCAACGCGGCCGGCCTTCCCCCAGAGCGGCGTGCGGCTCCGGCTTCCCCTCAAACCACAGGGGTGCCCGGGACCCACACCCCGGGGGGCAGCCGCGGGGTCAGGGACGTTACTGCCCTCCCCAGCCCAGGAGGAAAGCACCTCGTGGAGCGGCAAACCTCCAGCTCCCCGGGAGGATGCTAGGCTTGACCTCCCTCACACCTGCTGGCCCTAAAGCTGCTTCCCCAGGGCCAGCCCAGCGCCCTCCCAGCAAGGAAATTTTCGGCTGACCCCAGAACCCAGCCCCCTGAAAGAAGCTGCATCATGCAGGAACATCCACCCAAGCAGACGTGCTGTGCTGGGATGCGATTGTCCTAAAGCAATTAGGATTCTCATGGATGCAAATATGTCAGAGCAGCACTCGGTGGAAGACAAAGCAGATGGGCAAGCAGCTCCTTCTCCAGCCCTGGGGCAGGTGGACAAGAAGGCAGATAGTCAGAGGGGCAAGAAGGTCCCTTACTGGTCCCCAACCTACCCAGCAAGGTGGGTGGGTGCCTGCACCCACCACGTTAGTCGCCCCAGTGGCTCGAAGCAGTGAGGAGCTCCAGCCAAGCTCAGGGAAGTGGGGTAGGGTAGAAATGGGGTGAAGGGAAACGCTTCACTGGCAGGTCTCCTGTGAAGGGTCAGGAGCTTATACTGGTGAAGTGCTGGCACGGGGCACTGCCTGCACGTGTGGCTTCTGAAAGCTGCTGCAGTATAAACACATCCCACATGAACTGGGACCGCCCTGCATGGCTGGAGCTCTCTGTGCAGAGATGAGCCTCTGCACAGCTGCGTATTCATGAGCACCCGTGCTGCAGACACAAACTCACTCGTACCTGCACAAGCCATGCCCACGTGGCCCTCTCCCTTGCCATGAGAAAGAAGGTCCTGTGTTAATACCATGCCTGTCCACCACCAGAAGTGGGGCTCCTCTCCGCCCTGCCCACTCTGGAGCCATCCAGGCCAGTGAGTTGCTCCACGAAAGCAGCCAGGACCATACAGGGTGGTGAGGTTCCCCTTCTCCTCACCCCAGCAGCACCTCAGCCATACAGGGATTTCTGCTGTGATGAGCACAACCCAGGACCTGGAGGAGTCCTGTTGGTACCACATTAAAATAAATCCACAGCCGATGCTGGTCTATTGCATATTTACATTACCTTTTTCTTTGAAGAGGGCTGTAGGTTCTGGAGACACACACATTTGCAAGCTTCATCTGGAGCTTCAGCGAATGCTGAAGGCTGGGGGCAGCTTCAGTTCAGCTATGTCAGGGCTCTAAAATGTCTTTTTCCTTCCTTCTGTTGAACAAAAATTTAATGTTCAGCTTCCTTCCAAAAGGTGATTTTGTCCATCTCTCCACCCACCTTCCCCCCCCCCCAGTAAATATAAGAAAAGCCCTTCCTGGTCAGGGACCACACATGAACATTTTCAGCTTGAAAACAGTTACTGCCATGATTTCCCCAGGCAGAGAGCCAAAAGATCCACTGTTCTCTGAAACCGTTCAAGTACACAACTTTCAGAGGAGAAGAGGAAGCCTTCTGAGGTTAAATAATACAACTTGATAAGAAACATTTAAAATCTCAACCAAAATCTGATGCTGAAATCAAGATGAGGATTTCTTTTGGTGCGTGTGATGCAGGAGGCCAGGCTGAGGAATAATTACTGTCCTGCCCAGCCTTAGATTGCAAAACCATGGTTTTGCATCCTTTCTCATTCTCTCAGAAGCGGAAAGGGATGACCGTGCCAGTCAGAGTGCTGCCATGGTCGTGTGGGACTTGAACTCCTGCTCAAACAAAAGCCGCTCAATGTTCGGTGCTGCCAGTATATCGAGTCCTGCTCTGGCCCCATGCTAAGTCCACCAGCTGCCTCCACAGGCAGAAAGCTCGTGAGCAGAGGTGGGACAGAGATTAAGTGAGACTGAGTCACATCTTTCTTTATATCCTTTGTGAACATTGTATTTCCAGCCAGCTCATTACAGTGAGCCCACGAAGAAACACGGGACTGGAATGGCCCTTAGACAGGCAACTCCAGCTCCTCATCATACAGTACCTTCCATCCTGCTGAACCTAATTGTCTGCAACCAACAAAAAAAATCCCTGTTCTTTCTCAGTTCCTTTTCTCTAATCTCTCTCTGTGCCTGTCCTTGAATTGTAAGAGGTCTTGAGTAAGGACTGTCACTTTTCTGGGAAGCTTCATGTTTTATGTGGCAGAAAGAGGTGTCAGCATAAGGCAAATTATAATGGAAAGGGACATCTTCCCATTGTATAAAAGAGATCTTGAAAAAGGAAAGGTACCAGAGTTTTGGACTGGAGGCATAGGAGACATCCATATAATAGCACAGGGAACATTTCCGTGCAGTCATCCATTAAATTGCAGGCACTCACGTGTGCATCATGCACACTGCTAACTATGCCTTGTGTGATAGCTCACCACACGGTAGACCCGCTCCCAGAAGAACCAAGTGCTTTCTGCTTCCACCAAATCCACTCTGAGTTTTAGACACCAGGTACCAATTTAATCTTAGTACCATACTGTGAATATTAAACTACACCCCACATGGCTGATGATAGATTATGTGCTCAACCAGCTCCCTTTTCACCCTGGAGAACCAAGGTAAGGCATAGTTACATCAGTGAAAGGAGGAAGCCGTATAGATCTACCTTAGCAACATATTCAGCTTCTGTGAGGGATGGGCTTTGCTTTGCGTGACACCGCAGCCTGCAGTTAACACCGTGGGGAGGAATGCAAAACAGCACCGGGGTGTTGCTGTGATCGTACCTTGGTTCACTTTATCAAAGAGTCTTTGAATTTGCTCCTGACACTGGTTGGAGAAGGAGTGAGAAGGAGGGGCTGCTTGCTGCCCTTGCCAACTTATTTCAGCTCTTTCCGCAGCAAATGTTGAGCAGGGTGAGAAATATGCTCTGTGATCACAGGGGCCCTTGATAGACAAAACAGGATCACACTGATTCTGGGTTTTTGCCTTTTTCCTGTGCTGTAGCAACAAGGAGCCCTGAAACAGCTTGCCAAAACTGCAGGGTTTTCATGCCAGTAAGTCAGGGCGTTCTGTGTTTCTTAGTACTAGTGATATCAATTGAATTGGCTAATTAGGGACATGCAATATCTTGGTATCAATCCTGTCAGGTAGGGGGGGTCTGGTAGAGGGAACATGCTGTGTGACAGAGCAGGGTGAGTTTGCACTGAATTATAATTCCTCTCCACCTTCTGTATTCATGCATGGGCAGCTGACGACCAATTTGTAACTTGTGCTTAGAAGCTGATGGAGACAATGCAGTCAGTCCATGAACTTCATCTGAAATGAGCATCAGCTCCAGGAAAGGTGCTAACATCACGATTATCATTATGAACAAGGAGAAAGGCGCTGCACAGTCACATCTGCTCATGGAACAACATCTACTGCCTTAAGTCCCGACACCACCCATGAATTCTCTACCGGAAAGCTGGGTGCAAGGATGAGCTCCAGCTGTTCAGCTCAGGCATATGTGAAAGAGGAGAGAGACGGGATGTGGAGGAGGATTTGTGAGATGGCTGGAGGGTGGCATCTACATGCAAAAAGAGTGTGCTGGAGAGAGATGGCCGGACAGACTGCTAGGTTTAGTACATGGGGATGCTTTCAGACTGTGAAGGGAGCAAGATCAGATGAGCGCATTTGCACCTAAGGATTCCGGGTATTTTGCAAAGATCTCTAACTCTGAAGCCCTATGCAGCAATGAAGTAAATGTAGTTAAAAATTCCCTTTGCAAAGTCTGCATTTGTGCCTTCTAGGCACATCATCCCTCAAGGGGTTATACAAGAAACGAGGCAACCACAAACAAGGTATAATTATGAAGAACCACAAGAACAAGAGTACACACGAAGCCTGAGGCACCATTGCCAGAGACTTGGGCAAGCACATGTCAGAATTTACACCCTCAGAGGATGTTCAGAGTAGGAGGCGTGACCCAGGGAATGAGTGTCACAGAATAAAACACAGAGCAGTGAGTGGACGCTGCCCAGGTCCTTTTGGCTTTGAAATTCATGGGGTCCAGCAGCCTGGACCACTCACTGGCATGCATGTGAGTGGGGGTGCTAAGAAATCGGACATACAATGGCTTGACCACCTTTTACACACATTGGAAATGTTAATCTTAGCAATAATCCAAAGGGTTGAATGCCTTCCTCAGTCTTCCTGTTTTCCTCCATCTCCAGATGGAGAAACAGAGGCAACAAGCTGATTTGGCATACGTGGCACTTAAAGCAGCAAAGGGGCTGAGGATGGGGATATGCCATACATCCCTTCCAGAGCAAGGTTTGATCCACTGGGCCCTGCTGATTTCACACACGCATTAATCTAATTCTTTGCCTTTATATTGAAGAAGGATCTGCAAAAGAAATCAGCTGTTTTTTGATTTTCTGTAATTAAATGCCTGGCATTTAATTGCCACATCAACAGATGTGGAAGAAAAAGCCACACCTATCCGTGAAATGTACAGATCTGCATGCTGCAGGGAGAAAAGATCATTTGTGAGATATTCACTGCACCGAATTGTTGGGCTAATCTCCTAATTTATGTATTTTTAATTGCCTGAATGACAGTTGGCCAATGGCATTCTTGATGTGGCATGCACCACCCCAAAACGAAATGCCCTGCAGCCGCTACATCAGGAAGGTTTGCCCCCATTGCTGTCACCTCTGAAACCAATGCGGAGCTGGATGTAAGACTCAGATGGGACAGAAGAATATTGAGCATTATGAATTAAAATAGGACAGGATGAGAAGAGTCTGCTCTCAGTCATAGATGAACAACTTCTTGCCTGTGGGATTCTGTGTCTAACAGGACAATAGATTTCACAGCAGCAGCCAGCACATGCTGCAAAGATACTTCTAGAAATATTAGCTTAAAGTGAAGAGGGGGAAGAGATCTGTAGATGTAAAGCCTCATCAACATTTATAAAATGCTTAATCTCAGACAGCAGGCAACAAAAAGTCATCATGACAGGTGATCATCCAATTTGGTGCTTCTTCCCTTAGAAAGATAAATCCTAGGTCACCTCTTTTGTAAGAAATGTAGATACTTATTTTCTGTGAGTGGGATGGGAAAGAAATGTCCATCTTTCATGATACACTGGCTCTACAGTGTGCAGACTGGGAAAACATGTTTTGTACAGCCAGCTTGATGCTTCAGATTAATTCTTGTTTATTTTCTGACCTTTACATTAGCAGTTCTCCCATTCATCAGCACAGGATCTGCATGAGAGCAGAAGCTGCTGCCTGACCTTCAAGGCAGAACTGCAGTAGCACTTACATGACACACTGGTGCCTCATATATACACAGACATCCATCCTGGAGGCTGCTGGGAAAATTGATGCTTGTGCAGCCCAGCAGGTTCTTCTTCCTGATGGCATCAAGCTACTAGATTTACTTTTCTAAGCTTTTCAGAGCCTCAGCTCCATCCTGCAGGACAACAGGGTTGACTCCTGTCTTTAGTTAACCCTGACTGCCAGCATCCATCAGCCTGTCACTATGCCCCCTTCTCCTCCTCTGTAGAGACTAGCCCATGCCCACATACACACTTCATCCAGCCCACTCATATACCCTGAATCTCTGGCCTATTCCCAACCCTGCACCCCACACTATGCAATTCATACTCTTTCTTGTCCCACAAGCTCTGGCAAAGCCCTGCTTCGCTCTCATTCCCATCGGTTGTTCAAAGTCAACATTTTATTTCACATTTGCCAGAAAGGGAAAGCTTTCAGAAGAGGGAGAAAGGCATAGAGAGACTGCATGGACTTTTCTTAGAGTTTCTTATTCCTCCAGTCCTCCTACATTCCTCCCTCTCGTACTCTGCAGCTGCTAGGTTGAGATCTCTTCCCCTGTATCAACCACTTATTAAATTTTCCATCAAGCAACTTCATGGAGGGCAGCTCTTCCGTGCTGCCCCCCTGTTCAGAAGACACTTTCCATAAAAGCAAGCAAAGCCATTTCATTTATCTGCCTTAAAAATTAACAAACTCCTCTGCTGCAGTGCCCTGCAAGCCTTCCCCAGCAGTCAGTGTGGCTGTGCAGAGACCGCTGTTGACCACGATATCCAACATCCCAACAGCATCTCGCTCTGGTGCAACAGGGGGCACAAAATTCCACCCCATGATTTCTGCCACCGCAGGCTCATCCACAGCAGCATTTTTAGGAAGATGTGCACCCCGACTTGAAAGCACCATGCAATAGCAGAGATCTCATACTCAAGAGAACTTAATGCAACAACAATTGACCTTACAGTTAAAAATGTGTGCGTACTGTCCCACTCTAAGTTTGCTAACTCGAACTTCCAAGCCTTGCATCATGTAGTGTCTTTACCTGCCAGATGAAGGAGTCTTGCCCTCTCACAGGTTTTCCAGAACCAGATTCAGCTGTAGACATGCCTTTATATTATCACCTTTTGACTTTCCATTTCTTTCACTTGGTTGCTATATTGTCTCTGAAGCTGCTTCTGTGAAATACATACAAACCCAATAACTGCACTATATGAAGAGCAAGAAAAAGAGCAAAAGTAAGAGAATCACTTCCTTTGGATAATTGATTCCTTTGGGAAGTTCCATTTTAATGAACAAAGTCAGTGTGTTTATGCAACAGAGATCATAGTAAGGGTCTGACCCCTATACTGACAAGCAGAAACTGGAGAGCTTTTACATTTTTTAGCAGCCATTTTGCAAAGTGCTACGTATGGGTTCATTATGAACTACTCTCAAAGTCAATAATATGAAGACAATTATTAACAGGGGAGAATAAATAGAGTGGTTAGAAAATAAGAATTTCTCCCACACATACTGGTCATATTTGTTGAGCTCTGGCATGCAAATATTAGTTATACTCTTGCAATACTTAGGTGAGGAGGGTTTAAGTCCTTTTTAATTCAAGCCTATTGTACTCCCCACACGGGGGAACTCGGTGGGGCCTGCTGAGCCCCAAGCGTATGTTAGAGCAGCCCCAAGGCTGCTTCCTTCCACAGCAGAAAGCTTCAAGGGGCACATTTGTGCCATATCCCAGAGGCCCAAATCTCACCAGTAAGCTGGGGCTTACATGAAAGGCCAATACTGAGCAAAGGATATTTCCAAGGGAATCAGCTCCTCCCTATTTAAAGGGTTCTTTGATCTACAGGAGAAATCTAACAGGAATTTAGCACAGCTAATAGTCAAGCCTTTGATCTTCTCTTCAGAGTTCCACTGTCTGTCAGCCAGCCTGAACCCCTGCTTCCAGCAATATGAGCCAGAGATTCCTCCCTAGCACATTACAGTGAATTTACCAGCTCCATAGATTGACCAGTGTTGCAGGGGTTTTTGCTCCCATTCACTTTACTTTTGGGTAATTTCTCCTTGAAATATTTTCTTGGACAATGGGCCTTCCCTTCAGTCGCGCTTTCACATCTCTGTCAAGATGGTGGATATTTCTACTGAGGTGGCAGGCAGACCACTGGGGCAGAACATAGAGTCTGAGGGATATTTGCCTTCTAAAGAAGATCCTACATTCTTTGCAGATCTAAATGGGTTTCTGTTAAAGCAGGAACGAATCAAGACTTTGATGACAGATGCCAGTGCCAACCTCATATCCTATTTCTGCATCCAAATATTTGCTTTTAATTAAATTTACTGCCCAAATTAACAGTGGAGGTGCCCAGATTTCTAATTGGGTCATTGCAAGCCAGGTTTACATCATGCTAAGAAGTCAGCATCCTCAAGGAATATTGGGAAAAAACAAACTTTTACTAAATGTGGTCAGTTAGAGAAAGAGGAAGTGTGTTAAGGGCTGTTAGTCTGTACCTCTAAATGTGTTTGACGTCCTCAATACCTAAAATGGTGGTTTAGATTACCAAAGGGAAGGCACCCAACAGCTTTGGTATACTAGTCAGTAGTCAACTGTCAAGGTATTAAGCATGTCTTAACTCTACATGTTGTTTTACCTACAGGTGGAGTTATTTTACAGTAGTGTTTCCCAACCATATTGCACATGAGGACTGGTGATATTTTAACACCTTTTTGGTCCAGCTCCTTTTCCCCTTCAATGCATGGAAGGGCAGCTGACAGCCCCTGGTCCCACTACTAGCATGGTGATGGACCGACCTAATCCTATTCCTATCCAGACCCCTAAACCTTTCCCCATCTGGTTCCAGGACAGCAATGCAGCTTCACAGCCTCCAAGGTTTACAAACTCCAAATAAACTTAAAGCAATAAGAAAAGTCTGGTTTTTGATTTCCCAGTCTTCCACAGTCTGCAGAACATCCAGACAGCAAACAGCCCCCCAACACCACCATGCAGAATGACAAAAGCAGTGCCAACCAAGTCGGCCCTCTCACATCAGACTCAGCCTTAGACTGGTTGTAGAAAAAAGACGCATCCAGTACTTGTCCTCCTGACAAGCTCCCATCCCTGTTGGCCAACCCCTGTGCAGATCCTGAAGCTGAACACCACTTTCAGAGGTCCCCAGACAGGCTGACCAGGCTGCTCATTAATTCCCTCCTGGCCCCTGTGAGGAGTCCCAAGCGGATTGCACTGAAGTTGGCTGAATCTCAAAAAGATGACCTGGAAACAGCAGCAATGACCTTCTCTTCCCAGTCTACAGAGCCCTGCTGGTGGCACTGGATGTGCAGCCTGCTGGTAGCATCTGAAGTCACAGATTCTCTTCCTTGCTTTGTAACTCAAATGCTGGGAGCCAGCCAGAAACTCAGAAATGTCAGGTTTAGTATCGTAAAGCCTCATATTGATTCTCAAAGACAATTTGTAGTGCATTCATGATGGGAAGCACTTCTCACCACGAGAATATCAGGGACTGCTGAATTCAGCAAAACAGGTGCAACTATTTCTTTTTCTAAGGGTACAGTCCTATCCCAGCAGTGAGGACTAACCCCACAGGCAAATATCAGCCTTAATTTTGGCTTCACAGCCAGGAACAGCTAGCATGCATTTCAAAACTGTAATCTTGAAATGCACAACTAAATCAGGGAGGAACAGAGGAGAACACAAGTCCCCGACAGGGCTTATTTGAATAATCTTGCTGACAGATCTGTTCTTTTCTCAAAATTTCCAGTCTGGACAACAGATCACAATATGAAATCAGATCCTGTCAGTGGGTTCTGATAAATGGGAACATAAGGACTAAACACTGCCTTCCCGTCTGAATAAATACTCCGATTCGAACTGCACCACTCGTATTGTTCATGCTGTCGCTAAAATCCTGCAGGCAGCATTAGAGCCTAGTAACTGAGCATCACCCATCATTACTCACTTCATGAACAGATATAGATTTTCAGCTCTCATTTACTGACGAACATATTCCTGACATTATTATCTCTTCTAAAAGCCTCTGCATGAGTTTTGCCTACTGGATTCAAAAGGAATTTTTTTTTTCTCTGCCCATGAATTAATGGTGAGATTTTCAGGTCTCTCAGACATTTAGAAAACAAATTCCCCTTTAATTTTAAAATTACAAGTAAAGGAGAAGCTACTGCACTATTAGGCTAATTTTTGCAATATTTAAATGACTGCCTGTTAAAAACTTGCAACTCCTTTCCAGTCTGAATTTGCTGAGTTGCAAGTTCCATGTCAGTGGAGCTGGTTAGATGTTCTGTTTGATCCAGCAGGCAAAGTAGGTACTTATGAATTGTGGTTCCATCATTCAACCTTCTTTTCCACAAATTGAACAGGTTAAGGCCCCAGTTACAGCCTTAAGTATTTAAGGCCAATTGCCAAAGCAGGGTTTTTGCTTTTATATAATTCTTACAGTTCTTATTTTCACCCTCTCCATCTTTGCGGTAGTCAAAACCCTTTAGGGTGGAATCTAGCCTCATTTTGAGCAGGAATTCAATAGCAAGAGCTGGATTTGCAATGCTTCTGTCTGCTTCCAGAGCGCACTTCTAGCTAAAAGAGGACACAGGCAATAAAACAATGATTATGCCAGATGCAGAGATTGAGAATTTGATAATCTGAAATAACCCAAAATACAATCCCTGCCTTGCACTTATATGGCATAATCGTTCTGCTCCGCTGTTCAGGTCGGAAAGCTGTGGCTGGAAGCCAGCAAACATCCGAGTGAAGTCAGCTCCGGGCGCTGCTTGTAACCAGCAGCAGCAAAGCCGGTTTGTGGTTGTTTTGTGGCCACTGTTTGCTGGCTTGCTTCCCCCCAAAATCAGCTTCAATCACACAGAGATGATTTACTCCTAACGAGCAAGGGTGATTCTTGGCAATGAATATGGGGAGGCCAGACAAAAAGAAGAGGGCTGGGAAAGTGGAGGTGAACACCAGAAACGGGGCAGAGGCACTGAGCAGGCTGAGCTGAAGGTGCTGCTTCAAGGCTGGGAAATTAGCTGTAAGAAACCTGCTCGGCCATTAACTGCTGAGGGACCGTGGCTGCGACCAAGCAGGGGAGGGATCACTTCTCCTGACCCTCCTCACTCACCTGTACTGTCACTGCATCGTTGTTTCTGACATGGACCTCAAATATTTTCTGTAGTGCCCCTCAGAGTCACTACAGCATGGTGTTTTGCAGAGATGGACTGCCATCAGCTAAAGAAAAGGGAAAATTTAATGAGATTTAAAGACAAGAAATGGCCCAAAGGGGCATGTTCCCATTATAGAGAAGGGAGGAGAAGAGGCGAAGGGGGAGAAGGGAGTCTGCCTATGAAAGGTCTTAATGAAGGGACAGGGATTCATTTACAACAGCACATTTAATGCTGCGTGTGGTACCAAAGTCAAGACACTGAGTTCCCCAGGAGGTTTAATGCAGAACAGTTCAGGGGCATTCAGAGCTCTTGGAAAAGGCCCATACCCAGAGCACTGTTACTGCAGATAAAACCTGAAAGAGCAGAGGGGTGGCTATTACGATGCCACGGGATCCTATCATACCACACGATGTAATTCTAGCTATTTGCTTCGGAAAGGCAGGAGTGGTTAGACAGAGATGGGATGTTACCAAAGGCAGAGCGAGAAGATGATTATCCTCCGCAGGACACAAGGCACAGCAGGTAATTACTGCCTGTGGGACCACAAGGATTTAGCTTGGGACAGAGAATATGGAAAATTGCAATGTGCCTTAAAAGACCATTTCTGCTGAGTCCATGATTGTTAGTATTCAGTAAAGTTGTAAGTTGCAGTCCATAATCTTGTCTTCCAAAGGTATTTTGTGCTCTGCACTGAGGACCAGGACTGAGAGGACAGAGTTTGTTTTGTGAAGAATTGCCACAATCGGGTAATATCACATTTGTGTTCACAGCATTCTGGAGACACTCAGTACTATATAAATGTCATAAATATACACAGAGAAGAAGATTAATGGTGTGAGAAGATGGGACAGATAAAGTCAAGAGCTAGATGACAAGACAACCCTGCGACACAGAACTCTCATTTTGCTGGAAGATGAATTGCAGCTACTGTGAAGCACCAGTTTTAAATGTTTCAGGGATGTGTGTTTTAGCCCAGGTGGCCCTAGCATCAGTAGGTGAATGAAATGGTATTTTTATATCAGAACATGGATTTTACTTAGGATCAGAAGTCACTTATTACTCTGCAGAGGAACTGATGACCACACAGCAGTGTGTGTATACGCATACACTGGGTAACAAGCTCTCACAACTTTCATAATATTTAAGCCATTACCTGATCTCCAGATACTTGGAAAAGCTCCTTCTTTGCAGCAGATAAGGAGAAGAGCTAGGAGAGAAAGTTTTAATATTTGCCTGGATCATTAAAACACCTTCTTCACTGTTTCTAAACAATCCTGTCATCGTTACTCCTGAACGAACTGCCTAAAAAGATAGCTGTTCTCCACCTGAGCTACTCTGAACCAGAGGAGTCCATAAGACAAGATAGATTTTTATCTGGAAGAAAAGGCTTTCAGAAAAGCAGCAGCAGCTAGGGGTAGAGAGATGTCAGAGCCACGCAGCCCTTCCCACGTGGGCTCCATCCCAGGTGACAGCAGCTGCTGCAGCTGCCACCCATGCAGGGCCATGTCTGCTGGGATGAGGAGCGGCTGAGGCTTCATCCCTATGACTGCGCCGCTGGGGGCCAGGGTGGTTGGCAAAGGGGGCTGTCAAAGGATGTAACTAAAGGTTTCTGATGAGAAAGATCCACTGTTGTGTTTTTTTGTTTTTTTTTCTCTGCAGAGAAATGTCACAAGGAGCTGAGTTTTCTCTCTGTGACTCACTCTGAGACAAGTCTGGAGTCAGCACTGGGCCTGAAGGAAACCTGAGACAAACCCAAATCCCAACTGGATTAAATACTGCTGTATGTGATGGTTTACACCTTTGCAAAGCAGACATCACGCCTCGCTGCATGCACATCCTCCTCTCGCAGAGGCAGGGTTTTTAACCATAACTGTATATGAGAGTAAATAACTACACAGGGCACTGGAAGAGTGAATCTCCCACCTCACAGCACCAAGGAACGTGGAGACTTTTCTTGGGAAACAGCTTCATGGGTTACAGCACAGAGGAGCAGACCCTTACCACCACCCAGCCCCGCCAGTGGGATTGCTTCACTCCCAGTTACCAATCCAACCTCTGCAGTTTATTCGCAGTGCGTAAGAAAGAGTTAACATTGCTCTGCCACACTTTTAGCCCAGGAAATGCCTGATGTCTCTTAAAACTTAATAAGGATTTGTAGTTGAGACACATACATGAGATGAGCCTAAGCATCCTGAATGACAGCCGTGCTTGTGCTTCAACCTCCAGCATTACAGCGATACCGCAGAACGTCTGACAAGTGTATCACTGAGCAACACCACAGCAGGGCTGGCAGTGCTGATCTGCCCAGCACCGCTTCCAGGGATGCTCAGCACTCCTGAAAAAACTCCCTCTTGCCTCTGACTATGATGGGACAGACGGACGGACGGACAGACAGGCCTTGCAGCGTGCGGCAGTGCAGGGAGAAGCGGCTGCGAGCAGGCAGGAGCGCAGGAGCCGCAGCACCGCTCCGTGGTGACGGGTCCCTCTGCAAGTTAAGCACAAGGACGCAAGCTTGCTCTTTTTAAATGCACTATTTAAGACTGGTGCATCACTTTATGTTGCACCAAGAAAAGGTGTTTCCACACCGTTTAGAGGCTTTGCTGTGATCCCTTCCCTCTCCCCAGCTCTATTCCCTCTGGGTGCAAACAGCCCTACCTCCCCATTTTTAAAGCCCCTGCTCTACTGCACCAGAATGCACAGCAGTGACCTCGGGATGCTTCTTCATGACTCTACGCCTGACTAAAAAACACAGTCAGTTTTGCTTAAGGCCTTGAGTAAAAAAAAAAAATTATTGAGGAAAAAAATTGTGAATTTCCTAATAAAATTCTCTTTCTATCTTTACAAACTTCTTCCATTCCTGACACGTAAATTAGAGAAATATAGAATTACTCCTTACAAAAGATCTGTGACATTCATCAGTTTGTTTCTAGGGAACTCATACATCATTGTTTGTGCATCCCAGAAGTACTAAATTCAACCACGATCACAGTCAGTGCAGGTAGATTCATGTTATAACAACATATCTGTAGCCACAGGAGTGTTTTAAGAAATCTGTGCTATGGATTACATCTTGAAAACTCAAGAGTCCTTACCTAGTACCCCAAACGGTTACTGCCTGAATTGCTGGTAAGAGTCAACAGAAAGTTGACTTTGTGTATGACGTGTTCTGACTTCAACGTCGAACAACTTGTAGTGAGATACTGAAACATAATCAGGAGGTTATTTTATAAAGCCATATTCCCTATGGTTATATGAAACAAGATTTTATTATCTTACCATTGTTTCAACATAACAGCCAGGAGAAGAGTGACAGTAAACCAACGCGTGCATGGGATTTGAGCATTGGCAGCCAACGTCTGCAAGTCAAGTGCTCGTGCACCTGCTAACCAAGAGCATCTCTGGATGGTGGCAAAAAATAGGTGGCAGAATCAGCTTTCCACTGTGACTTACCTGAGTGTCTTTGGTGAATTGACGACACAGTACAGACAGAAATTTCAGCTTAAAAGCCACGAATCCAGCTATCAAAGGACTTGGTCTGCTTCCTGGAGTAGTCACACCAGACGAGGACTGCGTCAGCTCCAAACCCCAATGGCTGCAGAGGCCCAGGGTGACAGCGCTGAGATGTGTTTCATCACCCAACCTCCCTTTCCTTTTAAACACCTAAATAGTTTCTATGACATCTCTGCAAACTGAAGACAAACTGATCTCTCAAGAAAAGTTTGTTATCAGTGGTTTTCAGCCTGTAAAGTGTGGACTCCCCAGGGCTGGAGCTTAATTTTAAGAGTCTGAGAAAAATAACAAGAAAAGCTAGTTAAATGTCAGCAGCCTTACATCTGCTATCTGGGGCCTGCATCTCTGTTAGAAGATAAACGACTGTTAGCAAATCAGAAAAAGTCTGAAAATCACTGAGCTGGGATATTAAGAGATCAGCCTGATTCCCTAATTCTCCACCTTATTCCCTAATTCACTCTCAAGATGAGAAGAGACTCCATCTCAAATGATCTCGCTGCAGCATCAGCTCCAAGCCAAGCAGATAAATAGCCTTGCAAAAAGCTCTATCTCAGTGAGAAACGGTGTGATTTAGGTCAAGGTTGGAATAATGCAGAGATCAGGAAACAGGGCTTCCACATAAGCCAAAAAGCTAAGTGCTAATGGCCAGGAGAGCAATATATAATGAACTCTTAAGAAAAACAACACATAACTAACCCATATATTTCCTCACTGGCAGTCAGCTGCATGTTGGTGTTTTAATGAAGTTACAAGGCAAAACACAGGAGTATCTCATCTCCAGAGAACATTATTAGTGAAGACAAACTACACTTCACAATGCTGCCCTTATTTTTTGCTAGCATCTTATTAATCACTTAATGGTCATTACTCATTATTTTCTTAGCCTGGGCAGAGTACTCAGCTGTGCAAAAATACTCAGATTCAGGTGGTCCCTGCCCCATGGAGCCAACAGTGCTTTAATTTGTCTCTGCTGCTAGTGTCCATCAGGAGTTTGCATAGTGTTTGGAGGGAGGAAATACTGCCTATGTCCTTCTTCATGGGCAGTTGAAATGGAAGGTGACTTCTGCTGTGATAAATTGAAGATGCTGAAAGATTTCCAGGCAGTGAGGGGTAAAATACCCTGCCAGCTTTGCAGAGAAATAAGGCAATGATGCTGCTCTGTTGTCCTCAGATACCAGTGGGAGACTGGTCCCCAAACTGTCTGAAAAAGGTAACAGAAAATAAAGCTCAGTTGCAATCTGCTGGTCAAGTACAGACAGGCTCTCAGGGGTGTCTTGTCTACCTGTGTGCCCAAGGGTTAGCAACAGGCCCACCTGAACTACAGAGGAACAAGATACAGGTCTGCAGGCACTGTTGCCAGTAAAGGTGATTTATGGTGTTAACGGCCTTCACTTAAGCACAAGATGACATATTTCCTCTAAGCCTTGAAAAAGCATTAACCCTTGTCCTCTGAATAAACATGGCCAGGTGGAAGGGGTTTTCCAATTCACCAGCTGAGAGGTGTTGAAAACAGAGACCGGACCACAGTCCTCCCATGGTGACCTGGGAGAACATAGCTGCTCTCATGCCACAGGGATGCAGCATTTCACCAGTGACTTACTCATCCTCCCAGCACCCGGTGTGGGGGTCCATGTGGATCCACACTTAACCCCGTAAAGGGAAACTGAGGCAAGGAACACATGGTGTTCGGTACCTGCTCCTTGTGGCCATACAGTGCTCATTTTAACCAAATACCACGTGGAGATGGCATCCCCGTGTGGCAATTAACGAGCCAAGAAATTAGGGAGGAAGAGACATTCAGAGCTAAATTAATTTCATAGCTGTCTCCTGCAGTCCGAGAATGTGCTGGGCCAGTTCTGCACCCCAGTTTGTCCCAGGGTAACTCCACGGCCAGCAACAGAGGCACAAAAAGGAGCGGGGTGATAACTCAGCCTCCTGCAGTGCTGGTGGGGGGACCCCAACTGCAGCACCCACTCGGAGCAGGACAGTCACCACTGTGCCCTCGAGGCGGGTGCCAGAGTTGCTGTGCCTTTGCAGATCAATTTCCCCATTTTTAACAGGGGAAAATAAGTCCTTTTATTTTGTGCCCTTACATCATCTCAGGAGCAGCTGACCAACCCATGTAACAGTTTTCTAAAAATATTTTGCCTGAGGCAGATGTTCAGGACAGAAAAAATTCAATCCGGGTAATTAAATAATTTGTCAAAGTTATAAAAAACTGCAAATGGCTCCTAATGAGGTAACCCATCATCTCCCACTCCAAGGGCCAGGAGTGCTCCTGCCGGAGCCCTGGGGGCCCTTCCCCACTGCCAAGACAAGTGCTCATGGAAATAGCCTGTTTCCAGCAGAGCAACCTTTGGGACGGGTGAAATGGCTGCTCCTGGACACCGGCATTCCTCAGGGAAAGAGGGTCCAGTCCCAGCACAGAAAAGGGAGACCAAAGTGTGACAAAGCAACTCATACCCCCAGCAGCTCACTCATTGCTGGGGTTTGGGGAGGCCAAGGAGCAAGCAGGGTTACTGGCACAGCCATGGTGCTCCTGCCTCCATCCTTTGGGGATCAACCCAACAATGAGTATGGAGCTGGTGGCACAGACCGAGGGCGCAGCCCCAGACACACTGGACCTGTGCTGCTGGCTCTCTTCTCCCCACCTAAATATATGTACAAGGGCTTGCTCTGGATATGCACGCACCCCGAAGGCATGCATGCTGTGTGCACAGCATCAGTGCTGCTCCAGCATCACAGGCTCACGCACAAAACTGACCATACTGTTCTGCTGAATTTGTCCTGTTTTAAATGACCCACTCAGATTTTGGTGATGAAATCATCCTTTTCCCCAAAGCAAGAGTGACTGATGGCTGTGCTGCACCAAAAGGGCTCTCACCTATAGGGTGAGGGTTTCCTGCACCTGTACCCACCACCCTCTCCATCATCCAAGGCAAAAAGCCTACGGCTGGTATTTTACTCCCATAAAGGAGTGGGGAAGGGTGTCACCCTCCCTCCCCCGTGTTCTGCAGTGCTGAGGCAAAAGCAAAGGGTAGTCCAAGGTGGACATCCAAAAGATGCACTGAGGAACAACAGCTTCCAGCGCAGTTTTGGAGATTTGCTGCCAAGGAGCAGCTGCCTTCCTCCAAGGACGGTGCCCCTGTCCAACAGCCCCAGAGAGCCACGGGCAGCCTCGCAGCAGGCTCGGAAGGGTGACTACACCCCTGGGGGCATGGGGCAGGTCCCCTTGCTGGAGGAGAGGAGACAGATGATTTTAGTCCTTGTTTCTTCTTTGTTTCACCCTAAGAACTGAGTAATCAAATGTGCTTAGTTTTGAGAATCATTTTGAACGTTTGCCCACATCTAGCAATTTACTTACCTCAAGGGTCCTTTCTATCTCTCCCCAGCAAGCTTCTGATGTCTTTTGCTGCAAATTAAGGAATATTCCCTTTCTTCTATGATTCAACAGCTCCGTGTCTTCAGCTCTGAGTTACTGGTGAGATCCCAGATCACAACAGAGCGCAGTAATTACCCTGAGGCACCCTTTACAGACCTCTAACATCCAGGCCAGGCAATTGCATTTGGGAGAAGCAAAATTCCCTTGTTGCTTGTGCTGTCCAGAGGATGCTTCCTACTCTTTTTAGATCTTATTTTCCTAAGCTGTGAGGAACTATTTAGCCTTTACTATGTTTTTGCCCAGGAGAGCTGGAAAGGCAAAATGATTTCTCTAAAGTAATTGTTCTACAGAGACTGCACAAGACTTTCTGAACCCGAGTCAGCACATAAATGCAAGCCGTTAAATGAGAAACCCAACGAGCATTAAAGCAGCTGGGAACTGAGACAGGCTGCACCCTGGCTAAAAATCCTGATGCCCTATAACAGCAAAATGGAGGGGTCCTGATGTCCTATCATGGCAAAATGGAAACATTAGCTGATTAGCTGCAGGTTTTTATTGCTGATGGATGAACATTAACAGTCATTTCCACTCACAGGTAAAAGAGAACACAAATATTATGGTCGGTGCAATTGTATTTCATTAAAGTAATTGTGCGAGTTGCTGTTTAGATCGGAGGAGATGACATCGTGGCCCTGTGAGTCAGCGTGTGTCACACAGCCGCTGTATGTGCCTGTGAGCAGCTATAGGTACCCCTCCCCGCTGCTCCCTTTCGGCGCGATCCCATCAAGGCAAACAGCCCTGCAATGGGAGCCGGTGTGGGCAGAAAACTCAGTGCTGGCAGCAAGCGTACTGCAGTGGAGATGGTTCCTCTCTTTAACAAAATAGGTAAATGTAACACGCTTTTTTTTTTTTTTTTTCCTTTCCTGAACCCTTATGGAAACCTGAGCTGAGAAGAAATCTGAAAATGTTTTCAGATGAAAGCTGGGGAGAGGAAAATGATCTTGAATACGTCAGAAAAAAAATGAGCTTCCTTGTGCGGCAATGAGCTGTATTTACCTGTAAAATAAACTTTTGAGAGGAAAAGAGGAATTGCCTCTGGAATATTTAAAATGGACAGAAGATGATGTCCCAGTCCCATGGGACAAATAAGCCAGCTGCTCTGATTGCACCATGCTCTCTGACAGGGAGCAAGAAGGAGCCCCAGTGCAAGGGCCTTGGCCATGGATGTAGGCATGGTGCAAATGTCACAGTACAGGTATGACGTGTAGCCGAGAGCAGCTTTTGCCCCAAAGTGCCATGCCAGGCTTTGAAAGCTGTCGATTCTCGCAGCCTCCTGACTGAAGGGTTGGTCCTTTCAGCCCATTTTCATAGGGAAATCTGAGCTCGCGGTGATGTGGCATGCTCAGAGCCAGGCATGTGCTCCCTGCCCCCCCCCCACCCCACTCAGGGCTGGGGACCTGCTTCACCAAAAAGAAAGGGGACAGCAGCAGTAACGCAGCTGAGCTCATTTGACTCGGCCTGGTTTCTCCTGGCCAATGAATCACTCAACAGCTCCATCAGCAGAGAGGGCAGCTCACAGGCATCCACCGACAGCTCTCCATTGAGAATTAGCATCTCCGGGAGGGACGGTCCCAGCATCACCGGAGGCTGCCGCAGGCTGGCACATGGGACAGCCCTGAAAATGAAAAACTGAGTGGAAAAAACAGCTGCCGGAGGCTGCATCCATCTGCTCACCTAGAAAAGCTACCAACTGCCCCGGAATATAAGCACTGGGTGAGAGACAGACCTGTGAAAGCTGTGTGCCAGTGGAGAAACCCCAGCACAGGGTTTTCCCCCTGCCAGAGCAGCTCTCTTCCATCCCAGTCCTCCTGCCCCAACCGACTGCAGGCTGAGCTGTGTTCCCCGCCCTGCGGCAGCAGAAGAGGGGCAAAGGGAGACGAGCCGTGCCAGGAAGCCCAGGGATTTCCCAGGAGGAGCACCCCAGCCAAAAGAACACGATGGACCGTTTCCGGATGATCTTCCAGTACTTCCAGTCCAACTCAGAGTCTGTAATGAATGGGATCTGTGGGCTGTTAGCCCTGGCTAGCGTAAAGATGTATACCTGCTTTGACTTCAGCTGCCCCTGTCTGCCCTGGTACAACATGGCATATGGTTTGGGGATCATGTTTGTACCCCCAGTCGCCCTCTTCCTCTGTGGCCTCATCCTCAACAGACAGTCCCTGGTGATGCTGGAGGAGTGGAGGCGACCACAGGGGCACAGAAAGAAGGACCTAGCTGTCATCAGGTAGGGTTTGCACCGAGAGTGGTGTTCCTCCTTTCACCTCCTGCTTTGCTGTCTCGCCTCCATAGCTTTGATCCTCCTAGTAATTAATTTTCTTCTAAGCTCAGCTCCCGAGACCTTCCCCCATGAGCCTGGAGGGGCAGGGGCATGGTAAATGCATTTACAACAGCAGAAATGAAGGCAGAGCCTCATCCCATCCCAGCGAAGGAGGGCAGGAGTGCCTCAACACCAACATCTGGATTTATGCTGCCACCCTGGGAAACTGCGTTGCTGCCTGCCCTGTCGTGCACCCACAGGGTTTCTCCTGGGGCTTACACATGCAAAAAGATGAGGCATTTCCACTTAAATGTGCAGAAAGAGTGGCATTTCCATCACAGTCATTCTTTATTGACAGCCTTGTGGTTTCCCTCACTTCAGTAGAGTTTTTACTGACTTACACTGGTGGAAGGGAGGGGAGAATCACATTCAATCTGTTACATACAAAGTTATACCCAGTGCACAGGCTGGCACAGAGTGGGGCAAGAAAGGCTGCAGGGAAAAGTGATTTTCCAGGTAGAAACTGAGCTGATGAGAAAGGAAAGAGTGAATGAAGAAGAAAAGGGAGAGCTGACAAGGATTTGTGCATGGGAGACATAAGTATACGGTTGAGGCAAGCACATAATGAGAGGACCGTGCACTGCATTGAATGCAGACAGCACGCAGGGCACTGCAAGCGCTGGCACAGATTTTACTGGGAGGCAGCACCAACAAGGAGATCCCAGAGCAGAAGAGGCATTAGCTGGAGCAATGCTGGGGACAGTCCCAGGAGTCAGCTCCCTGGCTCCGGGAGGGCTGCTTGGCACAGGGCAGCCTGCATCCATCATGGCTCTGGATGAGGAGAAACCTCCCAGCATTTGCCCACTCACTTCTCTCTCTCCTGCCCCAGGTACATGTGTTCCTCCATCATGCAGAGAGCCACGCTTGCCCCTGTCATCTGGATTGTAGTCACCCTCCTGGATGGCAAATGCCTAATCTGCGCTTTCAGCAGCTCCGTGGATCCCAAGAAGTTTGTGGGCTTCGCCAACGCCAGCCTGGAGCAGGTGCAGCAGCTGCTGGCCAAGGTGCCCTGCAAGGAGGACGAGCTCATGAGGAACAACACGTCCCGCAAGGCAGTGTCCCGGTACCTGCGCTGCTGGTCCCAGGTAGGTCACTGCCGGCAGAGCGCCCCGTGTCGGTGAGGTGCCCAGGGCATGTGTCCTCTGCTCCTGCTCTTCTTTGATTTGTCATTGCTTCACCACGGTCAGGCTGGGAGCAAGACTGCTTCTTTATGCCCCCAAATGTTGCCACCCTCAGTGATAATCTCCAGCGTCACTTAGGTAGGGAAAAGGAAGAAAATAAAGGATGGTTTAATTAACAGAACTTTGTTTCTAGAAGAACCAGCAACTTCTAAACCTAGATAATAAAAAGCAGGTTGCAAGGAATATAGGTGTCTCCTAAGGCCCTGCCCAGTGTCAGAAGACCTTTCTAACTACTAACGTCACAGATAGGACCCGTTGTGTTAAGGAGAGTGCAAGCTGAGACAGACGAAAGCAGCTTGCTGAGGAACCATAGGAGAACAGGACACGATGGGGAGTGGAGCCCTGGCCGGCCCCTGCTCTTGGTACAGGAGTGCCAGGTCAGGGATGAGGACCGGTGGGAGGACATTGAAAGCAAGCCCTTCCTTCTTATGAAAGGGAGCCGCCTGTAGTCTGGGCTGTCTTCACCCTGCTGCCCGGACTCCTGGGCCCTGGAGCCAGTGTAGGTGGCAGACAAAGATCTCACTGGAGATAAGCGAGCGCCAAAGGAGAGCACTGAAGTCCCCTTCCCCTGGGACACTGCCTTGCTCAAAGCAAATGCCTGGTTGCTCCAGGATGACTTTGCAAACAGTTATCTTACTGAACTATCGATGCACAGGTAAATGTCCTATATTCACTGGGAGGAGATTACACTGACCCTCTAAGTGCAGTTTGGGGGTGCGGGACTTCAGGGACAGATCAAGGATGGCAGTCCAGATATGCCACATCCCCCCTCCAGCCACACAAATTCCCTGTCTTGGTAATACAGGCAAACAGCTCATGCCTGTCCTTGTGCTTGTCTTGCTCCTGTTCCACTGCTTATTTCTTATCACCCAGGCACTCGGCTGGAGCATTTTGTTGCTCTTTATCACAGCAGCTTTCCTTGCCCGCTGGCTCAGACCTTGCTTCAACCAGGCCACCCTCCTGCAGGCACGTCACTGGAGCAACTACATTGACATCGAGCAAAAGATTTTTGAGGAAACCTGCTGTGAGCACAGCCGGCTCTTTGCTCACAAATGCATCCTCCACTTCTTTGAAAGCATGCGGCAAGAGATCAAACTGCACAGCTTCAGCTTGCCTCAGGAGGAAGAGGGGGTTGAAAGAGAGGAAGATCTTCTCCGGGGCATAAGACATCAGGACCAGGTGAATAAACTTCTGAAAATGTGGTACTATGAGAAACCCCCCCTGGATGTCAGCCAGGTGACCCAGAGGCATCTCCTGGGGCGAGAGAGATCCCCTCCGCCCTGGGCAGATAGCCCCGGTACCCGGTCCAAATTCCCCCAGCACACCGATGTGTAAAGGGGGCTTTGTCCTGCAGACCCTGAAGGGGCACTGCCATACCTTTGCACAAAGCAAGGACCAGCGGGTAGATGACAGCAATGCTCACATCTTCCTCCAAAACTCCAACCCCAAAGGTTCCGCTCCAGGGCGTGCCTAGCAAAACTTTCAAAATAAACTAGCTCTGAAGAGCCAAAGGTCCCAGACTCAGTCACTGTTAATGACATTTCTCAACCAAGGGCTCTGCATAGCACTTTTGTCATATTAAAGAGTTTGCAGCTCCTTACAGCTGTGATAAAACCCTTCTGGCTCGAGGAAGGATTTAACCAAGGCAGCAACACCTGGCTGCGTATGCAAACCAACCGGAGCGGCAGCTTCACAGAGGTGTGAGGCGCTCCTGCCCGTTTCAGTGAAACCTGGTTCAGAGAGTTAGCAGTGCTGACACTGAAATGATTTCATTGGCAACTCTTTTAGTACCACACCAACATGTTTAGTCAAAAAGGCAAAACCACCTCCTACATCTTCCCATCTGCTGAGAGCTCTGGCTGCCCCCGGCCCAGCTGCCAAACCGTTCAGCCTCCCTCTAACAGCCCGTCAATACTTCCATGCATTTTCAAAACAAAATATGGCAACGCACTGTAATTCATGGAGCAGCATAAATTTAATTGAAGATACCTCTGGATAAGTGTCCCTAGATTGGGTTGGATTTGCAGAAGGAAAAGCAGATGGAGGCTTTGCTTACCATATCCAGAGCCACAGGACTGTGCTGGGGTTCAGGTGGCTGCTCTAAGCACCAGCATCGGGCCATGGAAAGGACACACTGACTCTGCCTGAGAAGTCTGAACACAGATTTTAAACACTCCTCTGCTAGATTTTAGTACAAACCAATCTATCCAGAGGATCATCCTTGCATCACCCAGTTGGGCATTTCCATCCTTAGTTTCAAAACTGTTTGAATGTAACCTTATCTCTGAGCCTCTAATGCTAATTACTTTCTTAACCTGCCTTTTTCCAGCCCCTGTTGTAGATGGTGCCAACCATGGTGCCAGTTTGACTGATATTTCTGTCCAGCATTGCTGCTTGGATGCATTAATCTCTTACTGCAAACTAACCCAGTACAGACACATATATTCCTCCAGGCTGAGGCTCACACTGATGCCCACTTTGTCCCTGGGAGTGAGGGGTGCAAGGTGGAGGGACTGTGAGGAGGGGGGTGTGAAGAAGAAACGTCTCCTTGGCTGTACAAGGATAGATGGGGCAAGCAGGGCTTCCAGTAGGAAAGAAGAGGGTGGGAAAGGGGCAAAGAAACCTGACACCACCTTGTGACTAAATCCAAAATGAGGAGTCGAATTGAAAACACCTATTAATCCCCCAAATTAACTTGTCGAGCTGCTGGGAAGTGGGTGACCTCCTCCCCAGGATGTTTGTGTGCATGGGGTCAGAGAAGGAGGAGATGCTTGGCAAAACACAGGGAGGCCAAATAACTCCATGGTCCACCCGTGGGCACCCTCTGCCAGCCAAGGCCCAGCCAGGAGCTGCGGGGTGCAGAGGGATGGACTGCAGAGCTTTTCTTATTTGCATAACAAAATCAGCTCTGGCTGAATCCCTGAGCTCCCATGGATGCGCTCAGAGAGGGTACAAAGCCAGCTGTGGCCCGTGCTCGTTGCGAACAACACCGTGGTCTTCCCACCAGGAGGTCTTTAGGTCCAAGGACCTTCTGAGCTCTCTTTTGAAATCAGCACTGCACTTTGGATTTCATCTCTGGTTTACTTTTATCAGACACGCCATCACAAATCTCAGGCTGAGACTCAGCTGGGACTCACCACTCCGCCCTAGTCAAATCGGCTCTTTTCCTAACCAGCTCAGAGCAGAGGTCCGCAGCTCCCCTTTGCATGCTGCTTTCCATGTTCTCAGATTTTAAGTCATCCCAGAGTGGCCACAAAATACGAAATGCAAAAGAGGGGAAGAGGAAGAGCTTTGTTATCTGTATCAGGAGGGAGAAAACCAGAGGATTTAAGGGTGCTGCCATAGACTTCTGCATGTCTACAAAGGCTCACACACTTCTGGGAGGGTCAGTCTGGTCATGGGATAGCTCCAGTTGGACAAGGCCACACGTGTTCATCCCTCCCAGCCTCCCTGAGTCCCATGCTGTGTTCCCCTTTGAAGCCAGAGAACTCCTCCATTGTGGAAAATGGTATCTGGCACCCCATGACGGGACAAGAGGCAACAGGCACAAACTCAAAATGCAGGGAATTCCATTTAAACAGAAGAAAACACTTATTTACTTTGAGGGTGAGGGAACAGGCTGTGCAGAGAGACTGTGGCACCTCCATCCATGGAGATATTCACAACCCTATTAGACGTGTCTCTGAGCATGTTTTGAGCAAGAGGGGTGGACCAGACAATCTCCAGAGGTCTCTTCCCACCAGCTCTGCTAGGAATGTGTACCCTCCTGTGGAAGTGCAAGCAGAGAGGGTATTTCACAAACTTCAGCAGCTCTCTGTCTCTCAGGGCTGATGCCTGACATGTCTGACGTGCTCAGGGATCCTCACCTGCCAAAAGCCCGTGAAACAGCAGGGCTGACTGCAAAGACAACTTCTCCAATCTCTTCCCAAACTCTCCTGATGGGAATTGTGACCGTTTTCATGTCCCTCCTCTCTATATCCTACATTGACTGGGACACACAAAGCCCTCCCTGACTCCCTGGCTCGGCATCTGCCTTGGCATCCAGGTGCAGGACCCCACGCTGGGAGGGACTTGGGCATGTACCCTCTCGCCCAGGACCTGGTTTCCAAAGCATGAGCAGGCTGGGATTGTGGGAGGAAGCACCGGCTCTGCCTTCGCTTGCAAATTTGTTGGTGTGAACTTTCTGTTGGCAAGCTCACGAAAACAAGGTCCTCCCTAACAAGGCAACACGAAACAAAGACCCAGGCATTGGCTTCTATGGGTTCTGTTTTGAATCTCACTGACTTATTGTTGGCTTCAGTGAGAACTGCCGGTGCTGCACACCAAGCAGGCTCAGACCCCTCATTCATGTTTAATGAAAGGCAGAGTTTTCCTGGAGATCAAAAAGCTCTCTGCTTTTTACAAGGTTGATTCATGCAGGCTTTGATGTGAACTGCCCTTCAAAAACCCACTTGCCAGGTGAACAGGGAAGCCAGCCTGAGCTCTTAGCTAGCAATGCAATAAGCCTCATCTATATTCATGCAGCCAAATCTCTTCCCGTTTGATGAGATCATGCAATTAACCTCTCCACAGCAGGCAGAGCTAAGATTGCCCAGGTATTACCCATGTGCTTTGTGCTCACCTCTGTGGTGGCATCTCAGGGTGAACTGGGCATTATCAACTGAGCCCCAGGGCTGGCGTGGGGGGAGACGTCTGAAACTGCAGTGCTGACTAATGGTTAAAACACCTGGTTTGGCTTCCTACCTCTGTACTGACGCACTGCAAAACCTTGGGGAAAAGTATCTCCCGCATGCCACCCACCCATGTGCAGCTTGCCTTGGTGATGTGTCTCACAGCCAGCAATGCAGCTGCACCAGTGCCCAGTCGGATGGATCTCGATACCCACATCAACAGCACAGGTGGTGCCTGGACCGGAGGGACTGAGCACCTTGCAGGTAGTCAATACTGCAACCATTTGTTTTATGGCCACTTGTAGTCCAAATATTCCCCCATATTTTGTTTGAGGGAGCAACCTAGTGCATCAAAGCTGCTTTGTGAAGTGGGAACAGAGATGCAGGAGAGCACCAGCAACACAATCCTCTTCTTTTAGGTTTGTGCTGTAGGAGCTAAGCCTGGCCCAACCGTAGCTATCACATCTCATTAGTGTTTGTCTCAGTTCTGGCAAGCTGGGGAGGAGTCTGTCTGGTTGGCTCTGTGCTGGCAAACGTGCACAGGATCTCTGCACCAGAAAGCCCCCGGGTCTGCAGGGCTGACAGCAATGTGCTGAACTGAGCCATACCCTTGTGAAAGGAGAGAAGGATGCAAGCTTTGCACCCCAGTATGAACACATGGGACATGTCCACCACAGACCTGAGCTGGCTCTGCCCAGGCTGCTCCTGGTGTGCAAAGATCAGGGAAGGCAATGCAGGTATTCAGGTCCGCTTGGGTCCAGATCGCCTGGTGTTGCTACTGAATTAATAAGCCCAGGTAAAGTGGCATGGCTAAACTGTCAGCGATCCCGTGCTGTACGGACCAGCCAGCCCAGCACCCAGCTAGCTCAGTCCTCCCTGCACCATGCACTGGTTGCATGGGAAACGTGCCCTTAGACACCTTAGCCTCAGGTCAAGGCATACGGCCAAATCCCAGCCCCAGCCCCTCCTGCTCAATGGATGCACGTTGCTGGCTCAGGTAGTCCTTGCTCTGCCCTTCCCGGCAGGATTTGAGTGATCTTCAGAGGACGGCAGCTCCACTGGACCCTCAGCCCCCGGGGCTGCTGGTAGCCGCTGGCCTGATGGGCAGGAAGGGTTCTGCACTGTCCATGCCTGCAGGTGGTCAGGTACTGCTGGGAAACACGGTCCCTCGGGGGACAGTGGCTGCCCTTGGGCCAGGAAGGTCATTGGCAGGATTTACACATCCTTCTTGTATTCCCAGTTCCTGCACATCCCAAATTTATCAAGGGGCTGGGATTATACCCACAAGAGGTGGCTGGAAGAAAATTGTTCAGACTCCATTGCTGCCATTCAGAGCAAAGTGCACTTAAGCCCTTCCGAAATGCTCATTGAAAGTGCGTGAAAAGAAGAAATCTCAGGGGAAAACCTGAATCTCAGAGCTCTGATGAGCAGGGAGCATCTCCTGAGAAAGCAGAGGCACCCAGGGCTCAGATGCTTTCAGCAGGACCTGCCTGCAGAGCAGGGTGCGTCTTCTGCGCCCCTGTTCCTGCAGCCCTCTCTCCTTTCTCTGCCTGTTTTTCTCCAGCCCTAAAGCCAGGAAAAGCACTATGTGCCTCTGGATCTCACCAGACTATGCGAGCCAGGGTTTCAAGGATATTTTAGCAAGCCCCAAGGGCACAGGGCTATGAAAACCAAGGAGCTACAAGTGTCATCTTGTAAGTCTGGCTGAAACACGGACATTTGTATGATGGAGGGGAGCGAATAACAGACTTCAGCGGTACAGATACAACATCCCAGAGCACCGAGAGCTTTTTCCTCACTTCCTCTGCCTTTCCTTTTCTCTTTCCTTCTCTCTGCAGAGGAAAAAGGCATTTCCCAGTGAAAGAGAAGCATGAACAGACCAGGGGGCTGGCAGAGCTGTGAGACACTTGCATTAGATGCTGCTGAGGTGATGTAGAAATGGAGGGAGGGGGGAAACTCTGGTGCCCTGCTTTTCCCTCTGTGCCAGCACCGCAGAGGTGGGGCGTCACGTTTGGTCCTGGGAGGAGCACCCACTTCCTGCATTTGCAAACAGGTTCACAGAGGCTGACCAGCCAAATCCCCTCTCTGCCCAGGGCACAGATTGCTCTGGGGAGGGCACAGCCATGGTAAAACCTGCACCCCCCAGCCAAGGGGACCGGTGACCAAGAGACTGAAGAAATGGGGACGTGGAAAAGAACGAAGCCAGGTTTAGCAAACCAGAAACAACCCAGGTCCCACAGACCCAAGGAAGAGCAAGAGGAATCAAACTCTGAACTTCTGCAAGCAGCAAAATCAGCAAAAAAAAATGTTTTAATTTTCTGTTTTAAATATTGGGGCTGCCAGAGTGCATAAATGAATCAGTGAACTGCACAGAGACTTGTTGATGTCAGTCTTTGAAGAGAGGGGCTGAAAGAATGAAGTAAACCGAGGCCACAGCTCGGACCCCGGTCAGGAGAGGAATCACATCAAGGGAAGATGGACAAGTTTCGGATGATCTTCCAGTTCCTCCAGTCCAACCAGGAGTCCTTCATGAATGGCATCTGCGGGATCATGGCCCTCACCAGCGCCCAGATGTACTCAGCCTTTGATTTCAACTGCCCCTGCCTGCCGCGCTACAATCTGGTCTATGGGCTGGGCATCCTCCTGGTGCCCCCCTTCATCTTGTTCCTGCTGGGCTTTGTGCTGAACAACAACATCTCCATGCTGGCAGAGGAGTGGAGGCGACCCCAGGGCCAGCGAGGGAAGGACCAGGCCGTCCTGCGCTACATGTTCTGCTCCATGGCACAGCGGGCCATGATCGCCCCGGTGGTCTGGGTCTCGGTGACGCTGCTGGATGGCAAGTGCATCACCTGCGCCTTCTGCACCTCGGTGCCCGTGGAGACCCTGGGCAACGCCAGCCACCCCAGGCTCTTGCAAGGGGAGATGAGTCAGGTCCTCGCACGCATCCCCTGCAAGGAGATCTACGATGGGCAGGAGCTCATCGCCAATGAAGTGGCCATCAGGTACCTGCGCTGCATCTCACAGGTAAGAAGCATCATGGTTGTGCCCTCGCTGGTGGTTTAGGGTTAGGCACTGCCAGCCTTAGCTCTTCCCTTGAGGGAATCTCCTTGTTGAAATCAAGCTGCAGGAAGAGAGACTGGTGATTTCGCAGGGGTACAAGGTATTCAGACTCAGCTCCAGAGAGTTATGCCTCCAGCATGGTGCAGAGATTGAAGCTGTAGGTCGTCCTGATAATTTGGTCCCCTCGCCTGCCTGGGCAGCCTGGGGCTGGAGGGCAGTGATACACGGCCAAGCTGTATGCAGAGATTCATTTAGAGCAAGTTCAGAAGGGGCTGACGTGGATGTTACTGCCTGCCTGGTGGGCTGTCACCCCCTCCCGTAACTCACCGGTTGCCCATGGTTGCTCTTGCTGCTTATTATAATGTGTGCAAGTGATGGACTGATAACCATCTATGCCACTTGCCTCTGCTGCTTGCATGGAAACAGCCAGTATGTGTTTATTAACCATCCCAGGGAATCACAAATGAAGAAGTGCCACTAACTGCTTGTCCCGTGCTTAATTCCTCTCAAGCCCTCTGCTTCTGGCCACCGTGGAGACAGGATGGTCTGAGCCACTCTGGTCACTCATGTACTCCTGTTCAAAAGCAGCTCCTCTCCCTGACCTCCTTAGAGCAGACAGGAATTATTATCCCCAATTTAAGAAGAGAAATGGAGGCACAGAGACTTCTCCAAAGACACAAAGCAGATTTTCATGGGTAGACCGCAATTCCCAGCTGCTGGGAAGCACTGGGAGCTGCAAAAGAAGAGGTGCCACCCAGATACCCTGCTCCCAGGTGCACTTTTAGGGGGCTCCATTTAGAGCGGGGCTCACCCTTGTGAGCTCTGCCTGCACAGCCCAGCAGCAGCCTGAGCTGAGACCGATGGTGAACAAGATAGACTGATCCTGGCTCTGCCCTCACCTCACCCTTCCTGTCAGACCCCATTAACAGGGGAGCCTGTCGCCACTGCTCACCCATGATAGAAGTTACTAAGCCCAACAGCTCGGGAAAAGGGTTAGGCAGCTGCATAAACCCAGGGAGTATCTGGAACGACATTAGCTGCAAGTCAGAGGACACAGACTATCCTAGACACAGGTGAGGCACAGCCATATCAGAGGCAGGACCGAGGGCTGGGTGCAGGATTCGGTCTGATGTTATTTATGGTCACTGCCTGCTGATGCCATACACGGTGAGAAGCAGAGAGGTGCTGCCTACATGGGTGCATCAAACAAAGTTTCAGTGGAGATGCACTGACATGATACATAGGGTCTCCTTGTCTGGCATTTGCAATGTAAATGCAGCCAAATGTCAAACAGCCCAAAGTGGAGCCAGGCTCGTTCAAAGCCCGGGGGCTCCTGCCGGCTGGTGGGAAGCACGGGGCGTGTGCTCTGCCTGCCTGTGACGGGTCCGGTCCCCCCCTCGTCCCTGCAGGCTCTGGGCTGGTGCTTTGTGCTGCTGATGACCACGCTGGCTTTCTTGGTCAGATCCCTCCGGCCCTGCTTCACCCAAGCCGCCTTCCTGAAGAGCAGGTATTGGTCCCACTACATCGACATCGAGCGCAAGCTGTTTGACGAGACGTGTGCGGAACATGCCAGGAGCTTTGCCAAGGTCTGCATCCAGCAGTTCTTCGAGGGCATGAGCACGGACCTGGCGGCCGCTCGCTGCCACCCACCCAGGAAAGCCCCTGCTGATGCGGGGGAAGCCGCTGAAAAGCTCCTAGGCATCACCGACCAGGGCACCATGAACATGGCCCTGAAGAGCTGGCACAGATGCAAGCCCCCGCTGCACCTCCACCCACCTGCCCTCCCCAGTGGCAACGGCTGGGCAGGGGAAGGGCAGCCCCCCGCGCACCCCCCGCTGCCCCGAAGGGAGACAGCTGCCTACTACAGCCGGGTGTGAGGGGGCGCAGGGTGTTGCAGAGGCAGAGCCGCGCTTTTGGGAGAGCGGCTGCAGAGAGGGCAGACAGGCGGGCATCCAAGCCGGGCAGGGGCGAGGGCCAGCGCCATGGGGGCTGCAGGGGGACAGGCACCCAAAGGGCTCGGCAGTGCTGGTGTGATCCCATCTGCTCCCACATCCAATCCTACAGCATTGGTAATGCAGGCAAGGAGTTTTGTGCTGAGCAGGGCAGCTATGCGAGGCCACGATGGACAAGCCCCAGGGTTGCTGAAGGGCGCGATGCGTCAGCCAGACATCATACCGTGCGTCCCACGCCACCAAGCACCGGGTTTGTGTTGTGGCAGTTGCCAAAGCAGACGCTACCAGATGTGCAAAACTTCCTTTCTTTTACCATGGGCTCCGCACTGGGCAGCGTGCGTGGGTTTAGCCAGTATTAAAAATCCCCTGGTGGGGAAACAAGCTGGGGGTGCCCCTCTCTCACGCTGAGCTGTGAAACCCCAAAAGTGTCCCCATTACCCCTCCACACGCTGCATCCCCACAGACACACACAGTTTCCAGGCCAAGGAAAGCTTTAAAATAAATCTGACCCAAGCAATGAGCTGGTGAAGGGACATCCCACATGGCGCTACACGTGACAGGAACGGCGCGGTTGGTGTCACAGGTACTATTCAACGGTTTGCCCACAGAGATGCTCCTTGAAGGGGGTGCCTAGACGAGGAGAGCAGCTATCACTCAGCAGCATGGAGCGTGGGGGCCAGGCCAACCCCCTGCCACAACTTTGCTGCAGGACAGTTTGTTCTTGCAATTTTAGCTGGATTCCTCCCTGACACAGAGACTGATGTTAAAACCCGCCTGGGTGTTTGTTTAAGGAGTCAAATAAATAATTCATGCTTACTGTTCAAGCTCCGTGCTTAGGCACAAGGATTTATAAAAACCATTTACAAAAGCTGTTGGCGTTTCTTTATTTGAATGCAACGAAAAGGACCGAGGGGGCCCCAGGCCAAGCCCAGGGTGCTGAGGCTGCCTGAGTCGGAGCGTTTTGCTGGTGCACAGCAGCCAGCCGGCCCTGGACCTTGGAGGGGAAGCCGGGGAGGCACCACCGACCCTACGCAATACCAGGTGGCTGCCCATTTCCATAGAAACTGAGGATGACGGGATGCAGGCCCTGGAGGTGACTATGGAAATCACAGCCCAGAAGAGCATCCCCCATTGGCCCTGATTTTATTACCAATATGCAGAAGGAAAATCCCTTTTGAGAGATGACTTTTACCCTTGCCGCGTCCCATTTGAAATGCTCATCCCCTTGAAATTTCTGCTGCCGCGTTCTTGTTCAAACCAACTTATTACGGCTGGCTGGTAACTGAGGTGACTGTCGTTTGCATAAACCTTAATTACCAGTGTGTAACTCCACAGAGGCTGTGGGAAGAGGAGAACAAAGGACCAAAATGACGAGGAAATTCTCCGAGCTGCTGTGGGAGAGCCTTAGCAAGCCCGTAGTCAAGGGCAGGCTGAATCTGGCTGACTCCCAGGAGAAAGGAGCTTGACACAGATTTATCATTAATCTTCACACCCCAAACTTCAATTAAGGCACCTGCCCAGAAATTAATAGGCACAAAACCTGATTTACAAAGCAAAAGTGATTAAAAGATAAAGGCGGTTTCCACTCCTATTATTTGCAGTTCAGCGCTGTTAATGGCTCACCAAGAAAGGTGCGCTCAGAGACCCCACAACAGCAAGCAGCATGCAGGGCTGGCGGGCTCCACGGCACAGCTATTAAGATAGTGAAAAAACAGTGTGCATTTGCAAAGAGAAGCTTTTGTGCTTTTAATTTAGATTTTTAGGATCAGAGCGCTTCCTCCCTGCAGCAGTTTTGGCAGTCGTAGAGAGTCCCCGCAGAGCAGGCAGGGTGTCCTCTCTTTCCTGGATTTTGGGGACATCTTTCATCGCCCTTGGGAGGAGACCTCTCTCTAGGGAACCTGACATGGCCCCTGGGATTTCACTGAGCCCGGTTAGCAGCAGTGCCCTGAGCATGGAGCGAGCCCCGGGGCCCCCAGCCGAGCCGGCAGGCACTGGGCAGGAGGGGAGCCAGCCCCGGGCGGGCGCGGAGGCGTGGGAGTGCCAAGGGGTGCACCACACCCAGACACCTGGGAGCTGCAAAACCCGCCCGGGGACCCCAGGTCTGGGGGTAAGAAGGAGGACTCGGTCCAAAAACCCCGGCTGAACTGCTGACGCTGGGCTGAGCTTAGCTTTGCTCCAGGCAGAGGGGAACGTGGGTGTTGCAGAAGATTTGCCTGTGCTGAAGACATCCTCTGGGGAGAGCTGAGTTTAACCCCAGGGACACGGCGAAGAGGAGGCCGGGGAAGGAGGCCGGGGGTTTCCAGCCTCTGCAACAGGCTGGGCGGGAGCTGGAGCCAAGGGACAGATGGTGGAGAGGAGGGAGCAATGCAAGGAGAAAGTGAGGCACGCTCGGCTGCCTCGCAGGCATCGCTCTGCAGAGGAAGCAGCGAGCGGAAAAGCCGAGCTGGGCAGGAATGCACCGCGCTCGCCAAATTGCAGGCTGTGCCCAGCCTCACAGACATGGCTCCCCCGGCCTCGCTCAGCCCCCACCGCCCCCACAGCAGCCCCTCTGCTCCGTCCCGGTGGCGGGAAGCAAAACCTGGCTGCTCCACAGAGCTCGGGAGGGCGGGTTCCTGCTTCTCCCGAAAACCCAGCCAGGCTGGCGTCTTCCCCGCTGGCTCAGCCGGATCCCATCCAGAAAAGCAGCAGTTCCTGCCCCTTCACATGGGACCAAGGGCTTCTCCCATGCACAACTGCATCCCCTGGGGACCGCGGGGGCTGCATCCAGCCCCCAGGCTGAGGGGCTCCAGCATTTCCCCTTTACACCGCAGCAAGGCATCCCATCGCCCCCATCCTCCAGGCAAACCCTGGGCCATCCCAGCCAGCTTTTGCACAGCTGCATGGCGGGTCTGAAAAAGGGCGATGTGCTTTTTCCAGTGACTCATTCTCAGCCTTTCCTTTCCTTTTTTTTTTTTTTCTTTTTAAAGGCACAACCTCAGCCTTGCACCCAGCAGAAGCCTAAGCGCCTGCTCTTCGCCCCACCCAAGCACAGGGCCCGAGAACAACCTCCTCCCTCCTCCCAAAAGCCGACAGCACGCTGCAGACTAAGAAAGGAAGCTGCCAAACTCTTAACGCTGTTTTCATCAGCTTTCGCTTCGTCCATCAGCCCGGCCTCAGCCACATCCCCACTTCTGCACAGCCCCGCACGCTGCCAGAAGCCCCCTGCAGCCGAAGCAAAAACCACACAAGGAGCTGAGAAGGCTCTAGAACTGGTTTCAAGAACTTTTCAAGTAAGTGACTTCATTTTTTTCTTGCTTTCGTGCATGTTGTGGGCAAGGACTTTAACAGAGACTGATAAAAAATGATCTGCTGCAAAAAACTTTTCCCTTCCCCTCCCACCCACCCTTCTCTCTCCCAGACAGGCACCATAACCCCCAAGCAGAGGAAGAGTAGCCCCCCCCAAAATGGCATACTCCCTTTTGCCAGCTCCTCTTATTTTTGCTTTGCCGGTTGCCAGGCACTGTCAGGAAGGTCGCAGGGCCTTCTTTATCAATCAGGGCTATTTGCTGGTAATGCTAATAACAGGGTTTTGAACCCCACACACTAGAACAAGTTTGCAGGTTTCGCATCTGGCTGCAAACGTGGTGTACCACAAAGCGCGGCAGCCGGAGCTGGGGGCCTGGGCCCCATCACATGGCTGCAGTTCCTGGCTGGTCTGTCTCCTTTACTGAGGGAGTTTTGCATATGGAAAACTGGGAAGATACAGGAAGACATTAAGGGCTGCTTGTATTTGAACTCAGCAATATCACAGCATGAGTTTAAAGGGATTGCCGTGGGTTAGACACAGAAGGGAACCGAGGCCAAATTTCTGCCCCCTTTCCCCTCTGCTGCCCCACAGAGGAAGGGTGTAAAACAGGATTTGGTGGGGCAGCAGATGATCCAAGGCACGGGAGTGATTTAAACCACAGTGCATGAGCAAGCCTCGTACAAGAGACCATAAGGATTAAGGTGCCTTTGCCTCCTCTGCATGAATGTCACCATAGCCTTCTCCCACAGCTGGGGCTGGCCTGGGGAAGCCTTGCTCTGTGCACACTGGCTGGGAGATGCCAGCATCGGGGCAGGTTTTGGGGCAGCCCTGCTGTGGGTCAGGGCTCCCCGGGAGCCCCAGAAGCGCGCCCATGCTGCCAGCGCTGCGCAAGCTGCCGGAGATGGTTAGTGCCCGGGTCCTTCCTGTCTCCAGCAAACCCCGGTGACAGCAGTTCCCCTGAGGCCAGCGGGTTTCATCACATGGCTGAGGGCTCCCAGAGCTAGCAAGGTGCTTGGGGCTTCCTGAGATGACACCCTGTGGGGATGCAGCACAGACAGAAAGTCAACTAGGAAATGAATTAAATGCAGCTTGCAAGTGGCATGGCGGAGTGGGCATCACTGCAGAGGGCATGGATACACTCCCCAGTTATTTCCCTGCCCTTCAAAAAAATCAGGGCACACGCTTTCCTTGCTTTCCTCTGCTTGGTCCTGAGTGCCTGCAGTCCACACAGCCCAGCCCTGTTGGTGGGGTGGGCATCCCAGTATAACCAGTGTTGTAGTGGGAGAAGAGGCTGGGGGAAGCCACACAAGCGAAGGGCAGTGAAGTACATCTCTGGTACCGAGGTGTGCAGGTGGAGGGGCTCGGTTTCAGGCCAGCAGTTAGAGGCTGAGCCAGGATGGCGGGCCAGGACAGGCAGTATGGTTATGTCAACCAACTCTGGGAGAGGAGATCATCCTGCCACACCTAATCCTAGGAAAAACTCCTGCGTAATTGCTGACGCAGCTATATGGGCATTTGGTGTTTGTATCCTGGGTCATCAAGATAAGCTCTGCTTTCCCAGAAAGTAACTTCTTTTGCTGGTAACAAAAGCCCTTGAGCATCCCCTCCCCCCTGTTGGTGGAGGCTGCTCCTGCATGGTCCTCTCACACTGGATCTCTCTGCCCCCAAACCTGCTGGGCCATCTCGCAGCACCTCTTGCTCTCTCCCTGACGTACCTTTGGCTATTATTAAATATTAACTCATCAGGTCTAAAGAGCAAGGTAAAAGCCACACACAGCATCCTCAAGTTACCAGCATGCACGTGCCGCGTGAGTCAGTGGCAGGGCTGGGGACGCATCCCATCACCAGTGCTCCGGTCCAGTTTCCCCAGTAACACGGCGTCCTCCTTTCTTGCAGGCTTGGGAGATCATTGAGTGTCCGGCAGCAATGCTGACAGTAATTGCCTCTGCAGGAGGTGACTAAACCCAAAAAGAAGGAAAGACAACAAACGTGCAAATGCCGGGGGCAGAAACAGCTGTCCCATTGGTAATCTTTGCTGCCGAAGACGCTTTTGGAGAGCTTAGTGGGAAACTGAAATGACTGAGGTTTCACACATTGCTTAGGCTGAATCCCTCTTCGGCTCCTCTTGAAGTATCCCTGGTATCAGCAACGAGCTCCAGAGGCTGGGACACCAGGCGGGAGGAAGGAACAGCAGTAAGGTGGTGTGCTCCTGGAGCAGCCTCTTGCACTCCAGCCGGCCCAAGGCCATTTCACCCCGCAGCGGCCTGTCCCTTGGTGCTGGGAGGTGGGCCAGCACAGCCCCCCACTGCAGTACACACCTCCTCTCGCTCCCGGGACGAGATGGCCGCCCTCATCGCCGAGAACTTCCGCTTCCTCTCCTTGTTCTTCAAGAGCAAAGATGTGATGATCTTCAATGGTTTGGTAGCCCTGGGCACTGTGGGCAGTGAGGAGCTCTTCTCGGTCGTCGCCTTCAACTGCCCCTGCTCCCCTGCCCGCAACTACATCTACGGTCTGGCTGCCATCGGCGTCCCGGCCCTGGCCCTCTTCCTCATCGGTGTCATCTGGAACAACCACACCTGGAACCTGGTGGCCGAGTGCCACAAGCGCGGCACCAAGAACTTCTCTACTGCCGCCACCTTCCTCCTCTTTGGCTCCATCATGGGCCGGGCGGCTGTGGCACCCGTCACCTGGTCGGTCATCTCGCTGCTGCGCGGGGAGGCTTACATCTGCGCCCTCAGTGAGTTTGTCAAGCCGTCCTCCCTGGACAAGTTCCCGGCCGACTATGGGGCCGAGGTCCTGGCCAGGTTCCCCTGTAAAGACGTGCCGGCAAACCTCACCAAGTTCAGGGACGAGGTGACACGGAGGCTGAGATACGAGTCCCAGGTAGGCACGCTGGGGAGAAAGCCACACGGAGTGGGTAAGACCACCTTGCCCTGTCCTAACGCAGCCTCTCTCTTCTCTCTCAGCTCTTCGGCTGGCTGCTCATTGGCATCGTCGCGGTCCTGGTTTTCCTCACCAAGTGCCTGAAGCACTGCTGCTCACCGCTGAGCTACCGGCAGGAGGCTTACTGGGCCCAGTACCGCTCCAATGAGGACAAGCTCTTCCGCCGCACAGCCGAGGTCCACTCCAGGATCCTGGCAGCCAAGAACGTGAAGCACTTCTTTGGCTTTGTGGCGCTGGACAAGGAGGAGAAGGAGCTGGTGCAGGAGTTCCCAGTGGAGGGCGTCCAGCCGAGCCCCCAGTGGAACGCCATCACGGGCGTCTACATCTACCGGGAGAACAAGGGCTTCCCGCTCTACAGCCGGCTCCACAAATGGGCCAAAGGGGTGGAAGGGAACGGGCCAAGCCCAGAAGGCCACGAAATGCTCTTTTTGGCTTCCTAAGACAGATGGGCGCTGGGAGCAGTTCCCCAGACTTCCTGGCAGTATTGGTGCGCAGCTGAGGGATTCACTGGGAATATTCCTCCCAACAGGATTACTTCTCTCAGCGGGTAAACAGGGATCAACAGCCTCAATGTAGAGGCTGATAAGCAATACTTTGCTGGGGAACCCCTCTCTCGGAGACAACCTTCTCGTTGCTGCTCCTGGAGAGACAAGGAGAGCAAAGAGCAGATGCACACTTTACCTCCAGGCTGCTGGTGCACCCTGCCATCTAATGCACCAGCAGAAACCTCGGGGAGGAAGGGGTGGGCACGACATTTCTAACCATGACTCCTGCAGTCCCACCCATCTCCCCATGGCAGGGTTCGCCCCAGCTATCCCACACACCTACTTGTTTTATCGACATCAGTATCTTCTGCAGTTGTGCAATGCCTGTTATGCAGGCAGGTCCTGGAGCACTTTACAGGCTTCACGGTACACCGGGAAAAACAGGGGAGCAGTGGGTAAATTCCTGTGGCAAGGGGGATGCAATGGCACCTGGGAAGGAATGGGCCAGTAATACAGCAGCACACTGAATAACTGAGAGACTAAGGCAGGAGGAATCACCAATATTCCCGGTATTCAGAAAGACACTCTGTAATTACCAAGTTGGAATTTGGGTAGGACACCAAACTCCCTTTGTTCTCAGTGAAGCGCCTGGCACTCTCCAATGAGCCCAAACGGTCACAACCATGAGTTTATAAACCTGGAAGATGGCACCATCAGCGGAATAGCTTTCGGGCAAGGTGGAGGCTCAGAGGAAGCAATACCCGCGGTAAGCCACACCGCTGTCTGCAGCTCATTGCATTTCTCATCCAACCAGCAAGACCTCAACCAGAATTAGTTTTGTATATATATATACATATATAGTGTATATACTATATAGTTAGCTTTATTAATGGAGCATCTTTCTTCTAGGGAAAAGGGATGAGAAACTTGCCAGCCACAAGACCACATTACACACACCCATCTGCTGCACTGCAGTGACGAGGGACAGCAGGAACTGGATGGGGAGAGCAGCCCTCTCCCTACCCTTCCACCACTGAACTTTCTTAAACCCTTTCCACTGCCTTGAATGGTCCCCGCAGCAGATGGTCTCTTTTACGGACTGAACTGTACTCCGAGAAAGCAAAGCCAGAGAGGTGTAAAATTACTGCCCTCACCATGACGCTGTGCTGACTATGGCTTCAAGGCTGCTCTTCTGGCACTGCGCAGTCCCTTTTCTCCTGGGGGTCAGCCCTATGCAACCACCACTGTTTCAAGAGCTGGCAGGACAATGGAGTTTGTTTTTCCTACTTGTACTGTTCCTTTATAGGTACAACTTCCTTTTACACTGTGCTGTTTACCAAAAAGCCTTAAATTGTTCAAAAAATGACTCAAACACACAGAACTCAGAGGAACTTACACACAAGGAGATTTGAAATAAATTATTAAATGAGAGTTATTTTTCATTGCCTTCTGAGTTTTCTTCAGGGGGGCACAAAAGGCGTATTTTAACATTCTCTTTGAACCCAAGGACTGGGAACTTATTTTTTCTTTCTATTAAACTTTCAGATCCTCTCCTATCCAGATGACCCCAGGATGCGAAGTTTTAAAGCATTACCACATATTACAAGTTAGTAACACTGATTTTTAGTTATTCTTGCAATGAGTAGCACAGATCTTGTACATCAGGATACACAATTGCAGCAAAGGAAAGGAAACATATTTAGAAACCTTTTTACAAATATGTCCCCTTGCAAGAAAGAGCTGGAGGTTATTCCCTCGCATAAAGAGGGAGGAACACCGCTTAATGGGCGAGGCATCCCAGGATCCCTGTTCAGCTTCTCTACAGATTTGCATTGCATTTGTGGGAAGGCTTGGCTCCCAGCCTCACCATCAGCTAATCTGCAGGAATGATCAGATGCAAGCTAGATGGAATTGCATTAACGTGAGACGAAAGAAAGTTCATTTGCATTTCTTCTCATTGGCCCTCGGGTGTGAACATGCAGACACGTATGCCAGCCCCCTGCACGCAGGTCGGCAGATGCAAGGTGACTTGCTGAAACAAAGCAGCATAAGCATATGCCTTTCCTCTTACTTCCTTTCCTCCCCTTGCCTCCCTCCTTGACAGCCCTAACTGTTCCCTTGACCCACCTCCACTCCAGTTCCTTCTCCTCCCCCTCCCTCCTTTGAAGGAAAGGGGCAAGACACGTAATGCTTGGGAATGGATCTGTTTATCCTAAGAATAAACCATGAGCACAAAACAGCTTTTGCTCTGTTTAGCTCCCTTCTCCATTAACCCCAGCCACTTTCCATGTGCTGGGATGGGCTAGGGGCTTGTCCAGCTTGTCCGTTTTCCCTCCCTCTTGTTGGAGAGGCATGTTTGAGTGGACGGCTGACAGCAAGGAGCGGAGCAAGCCACTGCACTCAGAAATACTTGTTTGCCATTGTAGGGACTTTTTTCCTCCCCTCCCCTGCAGCCCTGACCATAGCCCCAGCTGAGACACCCCTGGGCTTCTGGCCCTCGTAGCCCATCAGCACCCTCACGAATATCCCTGCTGACCACATCGCTCATCCTTCCCCAGTGACGATGCTGAGGTGAGGGATTGAACCCAATGATTTTTTACACCAGCGCAAGCAAGCGGGCTAGGCTTCTCACCAAAACGCCAAGAGGGAAGTCGACCTACCTGTCTTCCTGGCATGCCAGATCACGCAGGCTGGGAGCTCATATGCTCTCTGCTTTTCCTACAGAGGCCGAAAATAACCCCATCGCAGAGCAGCCTACGGGTTGCCAGTTAGGGCACACTTCCCAGCAGCAAGATGGGTTCAAACCAGGCTCCTCCAGTATGGAGAATTACACACAGGTCTTTCATTTTCCCTGCTGACTACTTTAGAGACTATAATAGCCCCAGTAGTCGAGAAGAAACAATACCTCAAAGGAATCTTAGTTTCTATTGCAATGCTTATTTATGTATTCTATTATGTAACTAATTAATCCCCAAAAAAGCCACCATTGTTGCAGCTGTGTTCTTAAAAAAAGCAGCAGCTGCTACTGGATGTTGCAAGCAGCCCCCTCCTCTAGAAGAGCATTCAGCAAAATCCGAGTACAGTACCCTGCTCTCCCTAGGGGCAAGAAGTGAAATGACTTGTTTCTGGATTCCAGTGGACTTGGGAATGAACTAAATGCTGAATTGTTCAGGCTTGCCAACACTGGGCATTCACAGAGGCAGAAGAGCTGGGTCCTGCAGAGCTCTGGTTTTGAGTTCACAGCACCTACAATGAGCAAGACTCTTCAAGTTTGCTATTTCAAAGCTGGGCACCCGCTCACTAGTGTCTACATTGGATAATCATACCTGTTTGCATACCCTGCTCCTCCCCTTGCCTTCAGTTCTTCATTTGTAAAACATGTGGATGATCACAGCCACATCTTACTGGAGTTACAAGAATACAGATCATAAAGCACCAACACCAGTGACAGAGCCTACTTACGTACCCAAGATACTTGGCTTTTTTCAAGCAGAAGGTTAGATTGGGGTGACTTTTTTTCAGCACAGAAAAACACTTTCTTCTTTGACTTCAGTGATTTCTCTTAAGAGACAACCACTACTGAAAATCAGTAATTCTTTCTGCCATCAATCACTGGCAATTGTTATGCGAGATGTCTGTGATCATGGGATCCATCATAACTGGATGCTGTGGGCTTTAAAGGCATATGCCCTTTCAGCTGAAGAGGCCAAGAGCATCCTGGGCTGCATTAGGAAGAGCATTACCAGCAGGCCGAGGGAGGACATCCTTCCCCTCTACTCTGCAGTGGTGAGACATCTGGGGTGATGTGCCCAGTACTGGGTTCCCCAGTACAGGAGAGATACAGGCTTACTGGAGCAAGTCCAGCAGAGGGACAGGAAAATGATTATGGGATTGGAGCATGCATCATACAAGGAGAGCCGAAGAGAGCTGGGGCTGCTCAGCCTAAGGAGAAGGCTCAAGGTGGATCTTATCTACGTGTATAAATACCTGACACAAGGGTGTAAAAAAGGTAGAACCAGACTCTTCTTAGTGATGCTCAGTGACAGGACAAGAGGAAATGAGCACAAAGTGAAATACAAGAAATTCCATTCAAACGTAAGAAAACACTTTTTTACTGTGAACATGGTCAAACCTTGGAACAGGTTGCCCAGAGAGGTTGTAGAGTGTCCATCCTTGGAGACATCAAAACCAAACTGGACATGGTCCTGAGCAACCCTAGTCTAGCTGATCCTTGCTTTGAGCAGGGGTTTGAACCAGATGATCTCCAGAGGTCCCTTCCAACCTCAACTATGCCACAATTCTGTGTCGCTCTGCCAATTGCGAGGAGTACAAAGGCACTTGAGATAAATCTTTCAACGTGTTAATTCAGCCAAAAGGCAAGAATCTTCTCTGACATCTTGACAAAGAGAGAAATCAATTTATAAGACATCACTGTACTTAAAAATAGTGGATCATAACTGCACCATTTCCCCAGGAAAGTAGAACAGGTATGGCTGATGTTTCTATTGGTTATAAAACAGTCTATATTTAAAAACGTCTTCAAAGTCACCAACAGACTAGGGTTATTTGTAACATCTGGACAAAGCTGCAAACACTTATCAAATCTTTTCCTTAGATTGCTCTTTCCAGTTTAGTTTGGTCATAGATCAATGCTCTCCAGAAACTCACTGTCCATGGACGCCCACGGTGGAACTCCGCACCTCTCAGTTCCCACACTGCATGGAGAGCTGAGTCTCTCTGCTTTTACTTGGGCTGTCCTTAGGTGTCAGCAAGGGAACTCTTGGTCTCCACATACTCAAGTGCTGCTCTTTTAACAGCCAGGACACTTTCTGTTGTACCAAATTTCTTCTCATAATCCAGGTAGCGTTTAAAGAAGAATTTCATCTTCTTTGGTGCCAAGCTCAGGTGTATGACCCTCTCAAAGATGTCCCTGCAAGAAACCAAAGTGATTCAGATCGCTGTGTTGGTGACAGCACTCAACACAAGCCCTGTATCCTGCCTTTGAACAAACAGCAGAAAGTCAGGGGAGACATTCAACCTGCTGCGAAGTGCTGGCGCTTGTAGAAAGAGATTCCTGACAACTGCCCAAAACCTCAAAGTAGAAGCCTTCTATTTGCTTGCAGAACTCTAAGGGTGCTGGTCAACTTAAGCTAAGATCCAGCCACTGTATTTGCCTCTGTATTCCTTAAGTGGATGTGGCTGGATCCATAGTGTGGGAAGCTGGACTTCCTTTTGTCAACTCTCAGAAAAGAAAAACAAAAGGAAAAAAAAAGGTTTCTCCATTTTTATGTTACAAGATACACAAAGGCTTGATCTCACCCTTCAGATACAACAAGACAATCCTTCTAGAGGGACAGATGAACCTCGGTGCAAGTCCTCTAGTTTCTGTCATGCAGGTCACTACTTACAAGTCAGTTCCTCTCCGCCCTATGGATCTCCTTGGAGTCTCCCCAGGCCTGGCAAGGATAAGCCCTTCCACACACCCCAATTTTCTTTCTCTAGGTGATAAAAATTCTCTTTTGCTCTGCTCTGGGAGGCTCTATACAACCTCATGCTGCAGGGCACCTCTGCTCTTTTCAAGTGTTGCTGCAAGCACTGTACTCTGCCCCTTCCCAGCCTGCTGTAGCACAACTCACCGAACTTCCTTCTGGCTGCCATGTTTGATCATGATGTCCATGTAGATGGACCAGATGTCTGTCCGCTTGGGATAGCTGTTGAGGGTGCTCTCAAAGAGGGCCTTGGCATGTTCTGGGTCCCCAAAACGGAACTCCAGCTGTGCAAACCTTGAAATTACATCCACATCTGGAACAAATAATGACATGTTAGGGTATCACACCAGCCCTCTTCCCAATGAAAAAACATGAGTGATAACTACACAGAACAGAGGCAGGCACAGAGGCAGCACCATCTCTACCTAGAGACAAAAAGGCTCTGTTGTAAAGTGGTTCTGGACCAAGGTGGGATCGGAGTGGGAGAGAGAAGGGTCACAGTTCATTTCCCATTTCAGCTCTCTGCAGAAGTTTATTCTTATATTCAAAATGCATCTTGCAGCATTGATGGGCAGCCCCACAAACCCGGGACTAGACCAACTGAACTTTTCTAGAGGGCTGTAAGGCTCAAAGACTTCTTTGCTTTGGGTGTTTTGCTTTTGCCCATCACAGCAAGCTTTACTACAGGAGTGTTTAGCATTGATATCCAGGCTGAAGTCTCCCCTCCCTTTACAGTGAAGGGCAGCATGTTTAGCACCAACTGTTTGCACTTTTCACTTACTTCAAACATTATCACAGGCAGCGCTATCAGAGAGCAGCCCATCTACTGGAGACCTGTCAACACATGGTCCACATTATGAATAGGTAGGAGAGTGCTTACGTTCTTTGGTGGGCAAAGCCTTGAGAGCACGCTCCAAAAGCCTGTGCGTAGCCTCAGTCTGGCCTTGCTTCAGGAGGAAAGAGGCGTATTTCAGCCACACAGATTTCTCCTGACGGAAGCGCTTCAGCATTGTGTGGTACAACTCTTCTGCTTGCTGGAAGGGCAGAGTTGGGTTAGATCAGACAGATTCATAATAAAGCCTTGTAGCTTTAAAACTCTTATTCTTGGCCCAGGTATCTCCAAACGCTTATGAGAGAGAAGCAAGTATCAATAGTTCCTTGTCAATCATAACTATTAATCCCCGTTAGGAACAAGACAGGCCTAATGTCTGACAGCTGCAAGATTATACAGCCAGCACTGGTAGTTTACTGGCATGACTGAATGGAATACGTGCCTGGGACCTGCTTGCACTATCTTACCTTGTACTTCTCAGAATTCGCATAGATGTCACACAGATGCTGGAAGACTTTCAGAGGTTCATTGTATTGAACAGCTCTCTCAAAGACCTTCATCAGTGTCTCCTCAGTACCATACATGTTCTCCAAGTTCAGTAGAGCTACCCAGACATTCAGCTTCTCCTGTTCTTCCCTTAAAGCAGATGTGCACAAGAATATTTAGCCTTTTACCAGCCTTCATCAGCTTTTTGCAAACCACCCTACAAAGACTCACTGGCTTGTAGCCTGTCTCCAGGAAAGTGGCGTACTGCTCACTGAAACACCACTTTTAGAATAGAGCACAGCAGTTGTTTCACACTACAACTTTTGATCACTGTTTTTTGTAATTAAAACCCACAAGGATGATTCAAGAAAGTACAATGTACTTAATCATGCTGTAGAGATGATTTAATACACAAGGGTGCAGCCCTATGGAAAGAGCAACAAGTTTCACAGTTTGTTTCATGTTTTAAGTACAACATCATTGACAGCATTATGCTCTTCCAAACCCTTCCGACTGCTGAGGTATGTCTGTGTGCTCAGTGATACCTTGAGGAGTTACTGTGCTCATGAGCTGCAGCAAGTCAGCTACAGGCCAAGTGTGGTGACTCAGGCTAGACCTTCGATGGGCCAGCTGACAATTGCCACCATTTAGTCCTTTTGAGCTCACAAACAGACCCTGCCACTCCACACACACATGCACACACAGTGATGATGCAACCAATTCTCTTCTCCCATCACCAATACCCCACCATTATTTATTCTTTAGGGCAAAGAAAGGCAGAGCCCCATTATTACCTGAAGCAGATTGTTTTAAGTGCTCTCTCTGCCACAGCTCTGGCCTTCTCAATCTCGGTAGCCTGGAGGTGGAAAGCCATGTACTGTAGCCAGAGGATGGAGCTGTTGGGACTGCTCAGCACCAGGCGGTCAAAGTCATCTGCTGACTGAGGCTGTCGACTGGGGTCCATCAGGGCTGCCTCTAATTTGCAGAGCTCCTTCTCCTTCTTCTGCTTCTCTAGCTCCTTCTCCTTCTTGGTTTGTTTCTTCAGCTGAAAGAGGAAAAAAAAGGAGAAGTGGGGAATAACAGGCACTTCACGTGGGAACAGGCAGGCCCAGCCAAAGCACAGACAGACCCCAGTATGTCCAAGGCTAGGCAGTTTTCACAGGAAGAGACGGGGCCAATTGTTTAAGAGAGGAGGAAAATGGTACGCACACTCCACCCCTTCACACACAGACACACACGGTTCACACCTCCAAGAAGAGCAGCAGCACATTAAATCTCATTTCCTTTAATGAAATACATTGAGGGACCAAATACTTTGCTAGTCTTGCACCCCAGCTGCAGGATTCACACTTCACTCCTCCCTCTCATTCTTCCATCTTTACCATCCAGGCCAGTGCTCACCACCACCCTGCACTCTGTAAAAATCTAGGATACACAGGGAGAAATTGTGCAAGACTGGGGTATGTTGCTGGATCACTAGGGTGACTGAGGTCTAAATTGGGAACGGACAGTGCCATAGTTCTCTGTAAAAGGCAGCTATACCTTGGGCAACAAAGCATCGTCCATGCATGGCCTTTACAGAGGCGAGTTTTGAGGGACAGGAGAAATCCTGAAGAGCAAACATGAAAGCAATTCATGAGCTTGTTTCTGATTTTGCTGAATTGCTCACACTGGAAAACTCATCTAAAAAATTACAGCACAAAAGAAGATTTTTTTTTTTGCGTTTTTCTAAATAAGAGGACTATAATTTTTCATGTCCAGGTTTTCCTGTAAATTTACAACACTCAGAAAAGTAAAAAACAGAGCTGACATCAAATGCAAAAATTTTACTTTCATGAAAATGTTTGTTTGACCCTAAATAATTATTTTTTTAGCATGTCAACATGAGAAGCCCTATTTTCATGCAGCCATGCTAAAATAGGGCCTTTTCTCCTCTGCTTCAGAGATATCTGCTGCTAAGCCCAGTGCTCGGAGTAGTTAAGGAAGTTCTGTACTAGCTGTCAGAGATGTTCCCTTGGGTTAAAAGGCTATGGGGCAGACAGACACGCAAATACTGAGACATCACATTACAGCCACCATGTGGTGTCTCCTGCGCAGGAAACACTAGTACACAGTACCTTTGACTGCGGATCCTCATCCTCCTCGCTCTCCGAGCTCTCTTCCTTCTGATTCAGCACAGGTATATCCACTGCATTTATGTCCTCATCCCAGGTGAAGCCCACAGAAACTTGCAGCCTGGGAGCTTCACCAGGTTTCCCTATCTGTTTGGAGGAAGACAGGGAATGCCCTGAGTTTTAACTTGAAGTTTTTACACTGAGATCAGACAACAGCTGTTTGCTTGTGGCTTCTCTCTGGCCAGTACTACTGACTTCTCACACTTGCAAACAGCCCACCAGCAAAAACATTAAACTCTGGTCACCTTTGCTGTAATTTAAACTCAATCCATCTCAAGCCATTTTCAGATGACACAAAGACCAGTCTGTGTCACTTCTGTCTGCAGCAATGATACTTATCGGCATCCAAGTCAAAACCGACACATCTCAATAGGGCTGGAAAGTCATTTCAGGCTCAGGTTCTCCTCCAAACTTCTTACCTTAGATTTCTTTTTAGCTGCCTCTTCCTCCTGGTCATCATCCTCTTCCTCCCGGTAATATACCTCAATGCCACTGTCATTTTCATCTGCTGGGCAGGTCTTCCTTTTTTTTGGCTTTGCCTCCTGCAACAAGGGGAAATGAGTGGACAGTGGTTGGCAACTGGGATGAATCTTAAAGCCAATTCTGATCACAAAGTAAAGAGCCTGACAGCAGAAAGAGGGTGGTGCCCTGGCACAGCAACCCCCACTATCCTCTCACATAACAGAGACAACAAAGAATAAACCCATGCTCACCTACATATGGTGCCAAGACCAACAGGACGGCCCAACAGGCAACACAATTGGGCTGCTAATTCAGTTAACTCCTACCCAAATGGAATGGTTTCTGATCTTTGCTAATCTCCAATGCAATGTAATCTTTTTTTCCTACTCTGTATAATTCCTCAGCATGATCCCAGTGGATCTTCCTAGTCCCTTCAGTATTTGGGCCAACCTCCTTTAGCATGTCCTGTGCAATCACATCCATACCTGCTCACTTTCAGAGTTTCCTCTTCTCCGTTTTGTCTTCAGCTTAAGCTCTTCTCTCTTTTCCGTTTCATCTGCCTCTCTTTTCTCTTCCTCTGCATCATATCGTGGTAGGCCTAGGGATTCAGGCAAGACGCTTGGCATCCCGGTGTCCTCGGGCAGGAGAGAGAGCTCAATATGTTTTTCTTTTCTATTTACACTGTGGTGCATTGCCAAGAGTAGCAGTAGAGGAGGAAAAAAAAAAAAAAAAAATCAGAGAGCATTTACAATGACTGTAAGGATATGAACTCCTTTCAAATCTTCCCGGGTTTTATCCTCCCTCTTTCCATCCTCTCCTCCTCCACCATCTCCTTTCTACTAATTCATGGCCCCTTTTAAAGAACATAGGACCTACCCAAGCACCTTGGCAGTGAGCAGCTTTCCTTCAGGCAGGTACTTTTCATATAAGGAGTGTTTCTGTACAAAGTAAGGGGAAACATTCTGGAACAGGATTCGGCCCAAAAGAGAAGTAGACAAGCTGAGAAGAGGAGGAAAATCAAAAATAAGTGTTCCATAGTGGGGGAAAAGAAAAAAAAAAAAAAAAAGTGCAGTGACTATATCTGTGACACCACCAGTTCTATATAGCGTCACACAAACTTTCGCTACTTTAATTTCATAGGCTCAAGAAAGCAGCAATGACATCTTGATTCCCAGGAGGAAATTCATTTTGCGACATCGCATTACACCAGAGACCGCCCCCAAACAAGATTCCAGAATCATACGTTCAAAATAAGTTCTCCAAGACCCCTCATTTCCCTGAATAATTTTCTTATGTTACTCACCCAAAGAATACACCTGATGGAGTGATTGATTTGACATAGCCTCTCACTAGCTGGCCTTTTTTAACATCCTTAATACATGTTATTTCAACATCTTTCACTTTGCTGTTGCTCTTTGGGTTTAGCCTAAAAGAAAAGTGAGGTTAAAAGTTAAAGCACTCATCTGAATAATCCACATTCTGCTCTGGATATCAAAAAAAAGAAATCAGTATTAACAACAGCTAGCACTTTCTGGAAAACGTGCTGGATCAGAGACACCCTTCAGTCTATTCAAATGTACTAATGGACTATCTGCATCTCTGCCAAGCTATACATAGCATTAGGGAATAGACATGCTGCTGTAAACAAAGCCAAACAAACAGATCAGTCTGCCTTCCTCTGACACTAAGAAAAAGAGGAGTAAAATGCTGTCTGAAATTCTGCACAGCATTGGCTTGGGGTTTTTTCCTCACTTATTTCTAAGATACTTCATTCCACATGGTTTATGCATTTTTGTTTTGTAAAGAACACAAAGCAAGAGGCTCAGTTTTAAGAAGCATTTAGGACTAACTCTGCTATTTAATCAAAACAGTTAAAATGCAGCTGAACATTGAAACGTAAGGTGTTTGTATTGCAAATTCAGTGGTGGAACTTTCCCTTTCTTCCCAAGTAAACAAACAAAAAAGTTAAGTCAGGTCTAGAAACTATGATAAACAGAACTTAAATCTGAACCCACTTGATCAGCTCTACATTAAGTGTCAGACACCTCCACGTTTACCGATACACAGGAAAATCTTTCTGAAATAGGAACGTCTCCTCCCTTAAAAAAACTGTAGTGCTTGTCCTTTTAACGCTTCAGACTGATCCACCCAAACCAACAGCTACTGTATTTCACTATCCTTTTCTTCGCTAGTAGGAGATGACCAGGCTGAAGGGATGACACATACCGAGATTGCCGGAGAGATAACTGGATTTTGCCATTCTCATTGGAGAGGATGTAACACCTGCATGGCAGAGTAAGGGGAGAAAACAGAAAGCTTTCTTACCTGTTAAAAAAAGGCACAGGTAGAAAATAGATACTTTCACTACCAGAATAAAGCTCTAAAGGAAACAAACCGCTCTATCCCTTGGAGCACTTGCTGTCCAACACAAACCAGCATGACACAACAGTTCATGAAACCAGCTACAGGACTTCTTGAAACATATCTACTTGCTTTACCCAGTCTCTATTACTAGTACAAAAGACTTAAAGATTGTTACAGCTGAATCACTTGGCCTGTTGCGCTCTCCAGCATTCCCAACAAGCCTGTGAAGTAGGGAAATGAAGTTACTTGTGCATTACAAATGTAAAGACAACTGACTTGCCAAACAGCCCACAAAACCACAGCAGAGCTGGGATAACTGGCTTCCCTCAGTCCCATCAGCACCTCAGCTAAGAGAGTAGCTACTCTCAAAACACAGTCCAAGAAGGCAGCTGAAAAGGGGCTTCTCCATACACGGAAAATACAATACACCCAAACGCATAAGGTCATATGTTAGCGTTACTTCTTAGCTACAGACCGAACCTTACAGGTCTGGCATCATCTTATGTCAGCAAAAAGCCTGTCTCCAAAGGGGGTTATTTCTAATCCTTGCAGCTTGAGGGAACAAGAATTACTGACCTGACAATCCTGCCAACCTTGAAGTCACCCAGAGGATTCTCCGTGTAAGTATCGTTCAGGTGAAAGATACTCACTCTGCCAGTCTTCCCACCTGGCAGCGCAATGGTCAAACCAATGTGTGGCGTCACCTTTGTTACCATGCCTACAGTGATGGTGCCCTGCTCCAGTAACTGAATTCCTGGAAAAAGTGAAAGAAGGGGAGAGCTTCATAATGCTCCAAAAGTATGCAACCAAAGCAACAGGGGTAATGAGTCAGTGAAGCCGAGTTTAGTTGCCTAGTCTCATATCAAACCCACCAACTTTCAGTAAGGTGCAGTCTATGCACTATCAGTTCACAGCAGCGTTTGCCTTGGTAGCCCAGACAAGGTCCCCTAGTTGCACAGTTCCAGGATTCAGGATCCAGAATAACTGACAAATGTTGACAAATGTACCATCTCATGTCTGAGATCAGAAGGGCATACGTTCATAAGGGCTCAGAGAAGGGCTTCAGTCTGAGACAGTAGGAAACTGATTCTTAAGTCTAAAGGTCTGACCTCTCTTGCCTTGCATGCTGCTACATCTGGGTCAGGGCCCCAGGGGCTGGTTCTGTCCTACAGGGAGGTACAGCTTGGCTCTGGAGCGTAACATCTTCACCTGAGGGGTCAGTGCAGGCCCACCTCTGAGAAAAGCATCATATGCAGTGGGGTCCTGCTGTTAAGGCTCCACTATACCTGTGAGTGACAAGCAGAGGTTCGTTTCAGTGACATCTGTTCCAGTCACTGTTGCTGATATTGCCTGGCCATTTTTGAAGCTCTTTTCTGGATGTTTCAGGACCTGAAAGGAAAGACAGATTTCCACTTATTACCAGAAAAGGAGGTTTGCACAACCCTGGTGTTTCTCCTATGAAGCTTTACACTTTATAAATGCATCTTTGATGTGTACACTTGAATGATAGTTCAGCATTGCTTCAATGGCTCTGCTGTCCTGAGCCAAACTAGCCACAGGCATAGTACTTGCTTGTCATGAGGGACAGTGGTGCCTAAAGGGCAGACCACTGGACTATAAGTTCACATGGATGTCAGAAGTGTCTGCAGTCATTACTTGCAGCCATGAAGAAGAAATTTTGTGTGGCTTATCTGTAATGGCCTCTTACCTTGGTGTTCAAAGACAGCAGAAGATGAGGAACTCTTCCTCGAATGTCCGGGGTGACTTCTACCTCCAGCCAATTTTTGAGCACGTTATACTGAGAAGATATCAAATAACCAGAGAAGACAGCATGATACCTTGGGAAAGAAAAACCCTTCCCTGGTGGATTCGCTGATTTTTAAGGCTAGAAAGGACTACTCCAGCCTTGGCTCTTGCACTAAGCAAAAATGGTGATTTAGCTTCTACTCTTACAAGCATAATGCTGCTGTGGTTCACAGGCAAGTGCACACAGGGGATCAGCAGTGAGCGTACTTTGTGCTGGTGGCATACGCAGTTTCTCAAAGGCCATTTTGCTAGAGTGCAGGGTGGGAAGCATCTGCTGGCCACAAGTAGGCATGTCGAAGAGGATGCGTTAGCTCGACTCCCTCAAGAACAGAAAATGTGACTCCCTTCTCTTGCTCTCCCCATGAGACACTGCATTTTGCATGGGCCACTCTCAGAGTTAATGAAGGCCATAGTAGTGTCAGTGATTAGGTTTGAACTAAGGCCCGTGAGGTTACCCCCACTTGCTGCCTCCCCCAGTACACCGCTTAGGAAGACTCTGACCTCACCTTTTTCACAAAACAGGTAACTGTCTGTCCAACATCATAGAGTCCAAGTTTCTTGAGGGCACTGTCTTCTTTAAGGTCCAGCATTGCTGTGACCTTCCCTTCTATTTCGCTGTTTGCAAACAAAGAAAGAGGACATCAGTATGACAGCTTTGGTCCTACTGATGAAGATAGGAGTTAGAAACCCAAGAGATTATGGTGAGCCAGTACTACTGTGACAATGCCCTTGTGACATTCATCCCCATCTCCACCCCAGCTGCATCCTTCTGCAGGGAATTAATTCTTCCCTGAGCTTAAGAGGGAATCCTTCTGACATGAAGGGGCATACCAGAATCCAGACTGGCAGAACCTGAAGCTGTAAGGACATTCTAAGGAAATCATGTGCTAGGAGAGCACTGTGAGGTTTAACAGAGCTCCCAGACCCCAGTTAGTGTGAAAGAGGGAGCAAAAGGCCTTGCCACACTGCATACATGTGGAGCTCCTTGTTCATGGTCAGCTCCTTCACAAATGGGAGGAACAAGGGAGGGAACCTACAAGGATACAAGGTCTGTGAAGCATCTGCAGACAGCACAGAGGCCAACACTTACCTTGGTCGAATGCTGAGCTCTGGAATGGACCGTGTGAAGTGTGGATGGGTGATGGGCAGGTACCTAAAGAACGGGAAAAGGATCGAAGTTTCTCATGATCTCCCCAGGCCCCAGTCACCTGTAATCCCTTTGCATTGGCAAAAAAACAGGTGTAAGCCCTCTAAAACTACAAAAGCCTTCCAGTTCCAGTTCTTGCTAGTACTATTTCAGTGGCAATTTAGCCCAAAATACTCTGGCAAATTTAGCCCCTGGGGCCAAATCCTGCTTGCATTTAAGACTTCCACTGAACCTTAAGAGTTCAGACATCTTCTTTTCTTGCAATCTATATTCAAGATAAATACAGTGACACAGGTAGAGAGCTAATTCACTGAAACCTGGATCTCAGATAGAATATAATAGCAGATTTCCTCAGGCCTCAACTACTCCAGCAAGGATAGCTGTAACAGTATCTGGTGACAAAAGGAGCATCCTAGGTTATCTGAATTGAGCAACTGTTTCACCCCTTGCATTCCCCAAGAAGTAATATTATGAGCATGTTTTCCCACCTGTGAGTATTCACATCTCTGCCTCCAATGACTCGGGCAGTCACCTTCTGTCCAGCCTTCAGAGTATACGTTGGAAAAGAGCCTATGGGCACTTCATCCAGAATCCGGGATGCATGGATTGAACCTGTCAGCTTGTCATCAATAGCAACTGTGACATGGGTTGGTTTGATGGATTTAACAGTACCAGTAACAACATCCCCCAGGGAAAGCGAGTGTTTCACAGCAGCAAGCATCTCTTCTAATGCTGTCTCAGATTCGTTCCGGACCCTTACAAAACCATTCTTCTTTGCTGGGCCTTGTACTGCTAACAAGACTCCGTGGTCATTCACCTTCACTACTTTCAAGGTTGCACAGATTGTTTGTCCCACCTTCAGTTTTTCTGAGTCAAAGCGGAAGGTGTCATTTAAGTGAGAGGCTATGGGGATAGCTGCCAGCTGGCCTGTTTCCAACAAAGACACGATGGCAAACTCTTCTGCTATGTGCTGCACGATGGCAGAGTACTGGGAGTTCTCTGTGAGACGCTAGACAGAAATAGAGATAGTGACTTCTCCTGCTGAGATTTTGATTCCCTCCATTCTACCTCCCACAGTTCTAAAGGAGGAAACAGTCCCCCCTCAAAATTCATTTATTGCCTAGAGTTTGCCACATGAACAAAAACACACAAATCCAAAAACTGAACACATACTTGCTTGGCTCTTTGTTTTAACAGATCTTCCCGAAGAGAAACATACACCTTGGATGTGAGGGCATCCACATGAAGAACCAATGCCTTTGTTTTCTCACCAGGAACAATATTTTTGTCTACAAATGAGAATAAGGAGATTATCTCCTGATGACAGTGAAGAATTTTGAGCAACTGAGCTAGTGGCACAGGACGGATAGGAATGGGTGCCTGTGGTTCAGTTTAATTCCTGAAGACCATAGTGATAAAAAGACTGTTTAATTACTAATAGTAACTAAGTTACTGTAACAAAGTCAACTTAGTACCAAATGCATAATAAGTCTCTAAGAAAAGAAGAGATTCCTCTAACATTAATGGCAAGGAGGGAAAAAAAAGGGGGCGGCTTTTTTATTTGGAAAAAGAGTCTGATGCGTTCATGGAAGAACTAAATCGATTTTATGAAGATGCAACTCTTACATAATGCAGACAAGGCTGACTAAACACAAATTCAAGGTAATACAGGTTTTGAAAAAGGTATGCTAACATTTGCACAAAACCATCATCAGTCTATCTGTTGCTGAGGAAACAAAGAACTCTTCTGAACACAGAAGTGGTGGGATATCACTCCTGCTGAAGTTAGCAGTTTATACTGGCTTCATTGGTTTATTCATTATCTCTGAACATAATTGTCTGGTTCTGCATAATACGGCGCTTTTCTGCTTTAATTTTGGAATTGCAAAGTACTGAAATTGCCGTTCTGTTTTAAAGTCACAGTGATTTAAAAGAAAATTTAACAGTCATTTCAGATAGAGCATACTCCAAGGAACACATTACTAAAGTAAGAAGAAAAAAAAACGAGAAAGCTGGAGCTTGTATTAATATTTTGTCTATATACAGTATGCTTCAACTAAGGATCTCAGAGCACAAACTAGACCTTAAAAGATGCCCAAGATATGAGGTAGGATTAGGTCCAGTTTACAGATGCGGTAACAGAGGACAGGTAGGTTTAAGTGATATGTTCCAAATCATGCAAATGGGTTGGCAACACATTAAGAAACTAAACTACTCTTCAAGCCCATCCGTACTCTGATCAGATTCCTGCCGTGTTAGTTCCTCATCAGCAGAATTCATTTCAGGACAGAGGTTTCAAAGTACAAGAGTGAAAAACAAAGCAAGCAAAGACAAGACCCTCACCTCCCAAGTGGTAGCGAGTGGCTGTTACAGTCAAGCCTGTGACAGAGCTGCCACTGAACAGCGCTGAGCCATCCTCCTTCACATCCTGCACCACCAGCTGCAGCTCCTTCCCAGGCACCAACTCACAAAGCCCTTGGGCTATGCTGGGCTCCCCTAAATAAAGGGAAGAAAAAGTGGGAAGTCAACAGTGCACGAACAAGCATTTATATCCACCTTCATAACAGAAGACACAGCACTGCATACAGAAAAAGGGGAAAGCAAAATAGATTAATACTAAAAACACAAAACAGACCTGTCACTTCACAATTATAGGAAACAAAACATTAAACACTACTGGATATAAAAAGAACCTAAAAAGGCAAAGTCAGAATTTGATAAAAAGAAACTGCAATATATCCAGTATTCCTAACACGAGAAAAACAGCATGTGAGAAAACCTTTGCTGGAGGACTCATTCAGCAAACCTGTAATACAAGTAGGCAAGTCTATTTGTACAAACTCATCCTCATGCGAGTACTAGGTTTGGGTTATCACAAGCACTTGAGTGACAGCATAATTATCCTTGTACTTTCTAGTTAAGCAGATCCTGGCTAAGTCTCAGGGTGATTGAAAAAATCCCTCTGCGATAACCAGGCATCCCATACACAAATATCAACAATAAAAAACAACTTGATGAGCACAGCATGCACAAATGCAGATTTCTGTACTGTAAGATAGTAGGAGCAGTTCTTGACTGCCAGTAAAAAACAATGCTAGCGTCCTTCACTGTCATAGTTAAAAAAGCACTGTTAGATCAATGTAAAAAAAGGTAATTTCTCATCAGTTATGAGTTACCAGCAAATACAGTATGCATACAAATAATACATCATTACTCTTGTCACTGATTCCTCTTTATTTTGCCAGACAAAGCTAGTCCTATTTGCTTAAACTCAATAAGAGCCCCTGCTGCCTGCAGTATATAATAGTCGAGTAAGGAAATTCTTCTTAAATCAAAGCTTTATCCTTTATTATTTTAACTCTCTAAAAGCATCGCTCATTTTAAACAGATGTACTATTTTTCAGAAAGCAGCAGAGGGGAAGGAAAAAAAAAAAAAAAAAAAAAAAAGATGATCATGGCTTTACCATTGGACAGCTAACTTGCCCAGCCTTTCTAATGTCACAGCAACTGATACTGATGCACAGACTCGGACGACTTCCAGTTGCCTTCTGTCCTTCCATCACTTTTGAGTACAGAAAATTGACATGATGTGCATTCTGATTCTTATGCGCCTATCACCCTAGTATCCAGGCACCCGTGCTGTTTTTCCTAAACTAAGTAATTAGCAGGGGCAGGTCTTAAGCGCCTGTTTCTAATACATGAGTTTGCACCCAACAAGAGCCTCCCATATTGCTTATCACCATTCTCTTTTCAGGCATTTGGGGAAATTCAGGTTTAGGCATTGGGCAGCCTGTTTTGCTTCACTGGTGCTTTGTGGCAATTCACTCAGGGACACAGAAATAAACTCCTTCTGGACTTCCATGAGTCATTCTTCCACTTAAAATAAACCCAAACAAACAAAAAACACACAACAGGAAAGCCGTATGCCTACACCTCTGTTGGCACATTAGATCGGTTTGACAGCTTGGCCCAATATCCCTTTTATCTGTAAGCTCTTTGGAGTTTAACATGTGTTTACTGACCAGAGAAATCAGGTCTGCAGGCTAAGGCTCTTAAAATACAGGAGCATAGAGTACTAAAAACTAACCATTGCCAGATTCAAAATAAACAGATAGAGAAAATGCTTCATGTGACACATAGTTAAATGGTGCAACTACTGCCGCATGTCTCTGTCAATTAAGTTTTAGATGGTTCATAAAGCAGTTACAAATATTCACACCAAAAAAGTGTCTCCAAGGCTGGAGAACGGCTTTGGTCCACAGAATATCTAATCTCACCCCGGCCTTTCTTATTTTCACCTTCACAGGCCCTTCACGGAACCCATCCTTTTGTACCATTGTATCGCCCTTCCTCTTTTGGTATATGGACCTCACAGGTCATCTCTTTATACCCTTATTTTTAATCCTCTGAGCTTCAACCCAGAATCAATGTAAGAGGCCTAGCAGACTACAATGAAAAGAGCAGCTTCTTTGGCTTGTTCCAGCTGTAGTTCCAAAAAGTCTTCTTGTCAATGGGAGACACTGCACACACATCCTTCTTCTAATAAGCTCCTCTTGGAAGCCAAATCTTTGCTTGAACTGACCTTTCTTTCACTGAAAAGAAAATGGTTTTCCCTTTTTGTTCCTCTGGAGCCCCTATTTTGTGATATGATGCCCTTTAGCAGAACATGTGCAATCTTTTACCTCTTCTTCTCAACAAGTTCCTGATTTCTTTCATCTCCTTGAAATATTGATTCAGCAGGGCAAAGCTCTCTGCAGCAGAATCGCCTGAGCTGCACTCTGACACCTTCAGATTGAGGAGCACACGCTGCTTCTCCTCATCAATGCTCGTCACCTTTGCAATCACAGTCTGTCCCACCACAAAGTGGTCCTTGGTGTCCGTCACAAACTTGTCACTCATGCTCTGTGCAAAGGAAACAAAGGGGCAGGGGTTACTGAGCACAGCTGCTAACTATCAACCACCTGCAGTGCTGTTCAGAAGAAGGGTTTGAGTTAAGACTTCATGAAAATGCATAAGAGAAATTAACAAAGATAAACGAAAAGTCATCAATTAAAGTGAATTACTGAAGTCACGTGAAATCCTTGTAGAAGCTTAAGCTCATTTGAATAAAGTCCTTTGTTTCATTTTGGAAGTGAATTAAAACACAAACCTAAAAGCAGCTTTTACGCTACTGGAGGAAGCTGTGCAAATGCAGGACCTACAGCCTTGTTGTTCCCTCCTTGTTATTGTTCCTTTGCTAAAAGCCATGTTTCAAGCATGCCTGATTACACACATGCTGTTTACTGAAGTGAATGCATTGCTTACCACTTTGGGCGCCAGTCCTGTCACACCAAAAGGGAACTCCACAAACACTCCAAAGGGCATCACATTCCTCACGTAACCAGTCAACAGCATCCCAGGTTGGATTTCAGAGAAATTTCTCACAACTTGCTCCTCCTGTACAGCAGAAATCACTGCAGACTTTCTGCTCAAGATCTGAACAACCAGTTAGGAAAAATGGGAAAAGATGAATGAAAGGAGCCAGATGCCAAGCAAATTTCTTGGTGCTGCTAACCATTGGGCTAGAGCACTTTTTGCAGGTTAGACAGTACAGGAGCTCAAAATCCTGCAATTCCAATTTCTGTCTTGATCTCTCTACACTAAAATTTAGCAACCGATGTCTCTTAAGCTGCTCAGCATTAAAGATGAATGCTTCACACTAGCAGAAATGTCAACTTCCTAGTATTTCAGTTCTGATTTTTGGTATAAAAACAGCAAAATTTTTGCTAAGGTTGTGATACGATTAACAGTCCAGAAGCTGATTGGGAAGATCAGTCAATTCACAACCAAGTCCTGGTACTGATGGGATTCTAGCAGCAACTGAGCCTCACTTTTAACACAAGCAAGTTACAATGACTCTGAAGCATCACTAGCTTGACAGGCACTTCCACTTCAGCACACTAACTAGTGTATCTTCTTTTTGTTGCAGATACTCTGGATTCCTGACAGGTATCTCCTTCCCCCCGCTTTATTTGACTGGTCGAGGTGGCAAAGGATACAATACGCTCTCCCTTGTCACTTAGGCACATAAGTCTGGGCAGGACATCTCCCTCTTGAAGACAATGCCACAGGAGCTTGCAGTTAGCAAGAAAGTCAGAGAGGTGCACTGTGGGAATTGAGGCTATCACATTGCCTTCATCTTCTAAGACAGAAACCTCTAGCCCGTTATCTTTCTTCTTCAAGACTTTCACATCAACCATCTGAAAAGAGAACAAATACAGTGATATCAAATTCCAAGGGCCTTTGAAGTCATCCCTTTTCATGCACAGGGTACTAAATGCTGTGCTGCAGGGGCTCTGACATGGCCTCCCAGCTATATATGAAAAAATCTCACATCAACAGGGCTGAGCCTAAAAAGCATGCCAACATTGATAGTAAAATAAAAGTAATTCTCAGCTCACAGAGAAATCAAGAGCTAGAAACATTCTCTTGGTTGTGACTTTCTATTTGAAGGGCGAAGGGAATAATTTAAACAAGATTAGAATTGTCCTGTTCCTGCATCAGCAATATCTGCAGGGTGCTGGAAACTGTGTTCATTCCAAAGACAACAGGGAAGCATTTTAAAACATTTGGAGCAAAAGCAGCTGCTTTTGGAGGGAGAACATGAGCAGCATCCAGAAGAAAGAGGACTCCACCTAGGAGTAGGAGCACTAATTGGTACCTCCAGAAGGACTGTCCTGGGACTCCTTTATCCTGACCTCCGACAACAGAGGTCCTGTTTTTGATCCAGGAGGCCAACCACACAATAAGAAATGCACATTTAATGCTAGTTCCTGACGACCAACAGCTTTTTCTTGAAGCAAAGTTTTTCAAAGTGATACCAAATTGTTTGGAAAACAAGTAGGAAAAGGCAAAAAAGGGAGCAGTCACTGAATTCAATACCTCTCCTATTTGATATTTCATTTCCTGTTTCTTCTTTGGAGTACATTCATTTTTGTCCTCCGGGGCAGGCTTGCTTGATAACCTGAAGGACAACAAGAGTCTTTCCTGCTCAGGCTCACATTTTAAGACCATTACTTTAACAACCTGCAGCAAAAAAGATAAAACAGAAGTTTAATTCAGTTGACCCTCCTCCTCAGTGTGCTACCACCTACAAAAAGAGACAGGGAAATGCATACACAGTACGCTTTTCTCTCACACCTAGGATAGCAGGCCAGTGACTATAAGTTAACAGGTTCAACCAGAGACAAATGTCCTTCTGATCACACCTATGAAAAATGGAAGTACATAATCATTAAATGACCTGTATGTGGCAAGTCTGTAGCAGAGCTGAGAATAAAATTCAGGTCTCCAGATTTGCAGTCAGAAATCTTGACTAGAAAATTACCCTTCTCCTTAGCCAGCCAACAAACAGCAGGATTAAAGACAAACAAAAGCATCAGAAAAATAGCAAAGAGGGCTGAGATCTCTATAAGCTTACCCACAACAAAGACCAGAACTTGGTCAACAACATGGTTCCCAGAGTGCCTGGTTTAAGATGTGCAGGATTTGAAACAAACAGGAAAATCAGAATAATGCAGAGGCAGAAAACCTTATCCTTCTGATTCTGTAGGTAAGAGTTTTAACTTCCTTAGAAGAAGTTGCAGCCTAGAACCCCAAACTTCTACTAAGATCTCAGTAACTCAACCAAGTGTAGTCCCTATATCACATACCATGGTGTTCCTCCACACCAGAACAGAGAGAGCCTAGAAACAAAGACAGCTCTGTGAAATACTCAAAGAAGAGCTGCCCCTTTCACAGCCTAATCTGTTTAAATGGAGCACAACTATTACTTAAAGTGAAAGGACATTAATATCTCTTGGTGCAGCTGGTTCCTCCAGGGGAAAACCCATGTTGGAGCCAACTTAACTGCAGATTTCTCTTTTGCATTCAAACACAAGGCATAGCATAGATACATTAATTACCTGGCCTTCATGGAAGACTTTATCTGGACAAGATACGGGCTCTGAGCTCAGCTCATTCTTGGGTACCAGACCTTTGACATCATTGTAGAACTTCACAATGCAGCCAAACTCCCTTGCACACACCACAAAGCCATGTGTGATTAGACCTGGTTTTGCATCTTCATAATTGGAGAGGACTGGAAGCTTTGATTGGACAAGACTTTTCTTTAGAGTAAGGATCAGCTTCTTTCCTGCAGGATTGCACTCTAGCACCTACAAGAACGGAGTACAAGAAGGTTCAAAAAGGATGTCTGCCATCGATCAATCCAGCTGCTAAATACTCAGAACAAAAGAGTGCAAAGCAGCTGAAGACCCTGCCTGGCAGCTCTCACCCGACACTTGACTTCATCTCCTATGTTGTACTTCTTCTCAGGCTGCTTCAGGATCACATCAGCAAGATGCATGGATGGCACGAGCCCTTTAATCCCATCGGTCACTTTAACCTGCATCCCAATGGGTTTCAATGAAAGCACTTTGCCCTAGAACCCAATATAGGGAAAAAGATCAGTAAATTCAGCATGAAAAGCAGGCCATGCACAGGTAGGAAACAGCCAAGATACTACACCACCTACTATCACCAAACCTAATCACCCTCCAAAAAATAAAATCTTAGTCCAACCCACACTCCACCCAAGCAATCTGACCCATTAACTTTTATACATTACATAAGGTTGTTTTACAGCCTCTTTTCTTTAAGCATAGGCTACTTCTGCAAAATACCAATTGACTCTGGCAAACTAGAATTTTTTCCAGAGACACATCCAATATGGTCATGACTCTGACATAAGAATGATCATAACTGAGTAACTTTCTGCCCATCAGCTGATTGTGACGGTCCATACATGAACTTTTACTTTGAGTGCAAGGCAAGTTTTAGTTTCTTTCACTCAAGTCTTTCTAAAAATGTATTCATGGCCATAAATAAATGACTGACTGTGGCTAAAATTTTATTGCCTTGGCAGCATCACAAATGAAAACCTGAACAAAATGGGGAAAAGAAAAGTATCACATTCCATTAATCAAGTTCTGCAAGGAGAGGTTTTTCTCCTCACTGTCACCTCACTAGTCTGGATCAGAAGTTGAATATACATATTAGGCAGAGGAAATGCACATTAGCTAGATCATGGTTCTAAGTATAACGGCCACACAGTACTGTGTCAGTCCTTCAGAAGCTCACCTGCACCACATCCCCTGTGTGGATATCTTGATATTGCAGAAACCGTGCTTCAATAATCCGACTAGGAAAGAGACATAGCAAGAGATGACCAATCAGTCAACTTGAAGGAAATCCAGGATCTTTGCCTTGTCCCAAATATCCATTATCCCATGCCCCCCAGTGCTCTACAAATCCAGAGTTCTGTGTTTTACTCCAACTGAACCACCTCCCAAAACAGCTCTCTGGACATAAAGCTCAGGGAGGTGCACCAGGCTCCATTCCAGGTGACAGCCACACAGTCATGGCCACCAGCCATGGCTCCATGAAAGGGGAACCCATCATCTGCATTGCTTAAAGCCAGACAGATGGAAATACTAAGACGGAAAAGCAAAATGGGCTGGGACTTGGAAGATCAAGGTTCAATTTCCTCTTCAGCCACAGTCTTTTGACATGATCGTGGCAGAATTAATTTAGCCTCCCTGTGCCTCAGCCCACCAACTATATTGACGGTGTCCCAACTCCCTGTAGCATGGGGAGGATATGCAAGATGCCCAGACAACCTGACATTAGACAACAGAGACACAAGACAAAAACCCCAAATGGCAAGTTACAGTCCAGCAAACCAATGTGGTATTTTCCACTCTCGACCAAACCCTTCTAATCCTTCAACAAATTTTCTGGAAGAGTCTATGAAACTTACTACTTCAGAGATACAATACACATCTCATCCATCAGGCTGTAGTCAATGATCCGACATTTATGTTTGCATCCTGTCTTAAATGCCCCAGGTTTAAAGGATTTTCTGGTTTTTGAAAGATGTTTCAACTAGAAAAAACAAATTACAATTTAGTGTTTGGAAAATGGAAGCACTGATATAGACCTTAGGTTGAAGTGGCAGCATCTGATCAAATCATTCCTCTAACACACTCACTCTATCCAGCAGGTCTCACCAGTTCTTCCTCAACAACCCTCCTGCATTCCAACCCGAACAAGGGGACTTATGATTTGGGAAACACCTTCCACGTTGTCCTAATTTTGTTGTATTTGTCTCACAAGGAACATAAAGGTAGAAAATAAAACCTCATCCTAGCCTCCTCCCCTCGCAGGCAAAGATAGCTACGGAGGACTTCCCTCACCGCCCTGGTACTTACCCGTGCAAATGCAAGACTGCCATCATCAAGCTCAAAGACAGCACCAAATTGCTTGTAGAAAGCTTTCACTGTCGACTCTTCCACCACTGCCCCCATGCGATCATTGGAGAGCTGGTTTGGGGATCCCCCAGGGCGGAGGAAGGCCTGCCGTAGAGTAAGCCGCACTACCTTGGAAGTGGGGTGGACAGAGAGGATGCAAGCTTTCACCTGGGAGAAGACAGTATGTTCATTAAACACAAGTTTGTGAAGAGAAGAGGAGAAAGGCACATTGCTCATGTTTTCAGACATTATGCTTGGTACCTGAACTCTTTGTCCATGTACAAGCACTTCCCAATATTGCTACTAAGACATCACTTCAGTTCTAACAGCTTCACAGACAAGGGATTTTCGCTTTTGTCTGTTGTTTATGGGCTAGTCTGGCACATGACCGCACAAGAAATTTTCTATCACTTGCAAATCTCTCATGCTTCCCAAATAAGTCTTCCATTACCCCAGGAATGGCTTTGCTCTTTACAGCTCTAAAGGACCCATGATAATACTTCAAATAAAAGATGAGAAAGACAGCTATCATCAGTAAGATTTCAGAGGTTATTCCACTGAAATATTGTGGAAGATAAGAGACGTTGCAAGCAACATACCAACTTGAGCCATGCTTCACCCTCCTTACCACTTGATCTGGAGAATAGTTCATGGATTTCTCTGGATCCATGTGCATGAAATCCACAATGCCAGTGAAGGAAGACAGAAAGCTCACTTTGATCCCGAGTGGGGCCACCTAGAAAGGGGAAGGAAAAGATGCCAAAAAAAATTTGCACGCAGTTTTCATGCAGCTCAGAAAGAGAGAGCAATTCACACATTTCACAAAAAGGCACCGTCAGTGCTAATCAACAAGCATATCACAAGAGACAGGAAAACCGCTAACAATTCTGCTTTCTACATTGTTTTGCAAAAACAATCCTTTAGTTTTTCAATAATGCTGTTTACTCCAAAGACTACTGCTAACCTGTGGAATACTTTTCCTAGGCAAAGGCCAAAGAAGCACAAAATGGATCCTGTTGTGCTTCAAGCTTCATCACCAACTCCAGGCTGAAGCCTTTATACTCATGGCATCACAACCAGGACAGAGGGCAGACCTTAGGTGAATGAAGTCGAGGAAGTGTCTAGCAGATAATAGTGTTTGTTATTGTAAAGTAACTGAGCCCAAGCACACAATTTTCCGGGGCATAAACTTCCATCTGTACTTCACCTGTCTCCCTACCTTCAGCAAGGCTCAAAAAAAAAACCCCCAAAAACCCCAAACCAGAGCTTACCTTCTGCACTCGAGCTTTCACCACCAGCCCTGGTAATAAATTAGAGAGGGTCCAGTTCTGTTGCTCTGTTGCAAGGGATGCAGCAACCTCTGATCGATCAATGGACAAACGGACCACTCTTCCCTCATTCTTTACTTCCACAATGACACAGTTCAGGTTCTGGCCTATTTTCAAGTCAGTCCCTACAAAGACAAGTCACAGCATAAAACCTCCACCAGGAACGCTCAAGGATTCCCTTCCGCTCTTTCCAAAGCTTTTTCAGGGTTCCCTCTATTTTAAGAAGTTAGAACTCCTCTCAATCTAAGTGAAGTCTACTGCCAGAAGGGATGGATGAGCTTGGAAAAGTAACATAGCCTGCCATAAAACAGGCTGAAACCCAAAAGCTTGGTGCAGACCAGCCACAAAACTGCTGTTTTCAGCAGCTTACAAAGACTCCACCTTGACCCAATCTCATTGAGGTTCGCTAACACCACAGATATAACAAGCTTTCATCCCTATCATTCTCCACCTCCATTTTAACCCCAGCATCTCCTCCTGCACTACTTCTTACCTCTCTTCAGTGCTTTGATGTAATTTTGGGCTTTCTGACGAGGGAGGAATGCATGAGTCCCACTGACTCCAATATCAATGAGATAGCCATGGTCTTCCACACTGGACACAAAGCCAGAGAGCAGCTGTTGGGAGGGAAGCATTGCAATTCAGTAACATGATGAAACAGCTGGGTCTCCAAAGAATGCACATCTCGTAAGAGATCCCCCACCCAAATACTCAATTGTTTCATGAGGACAGAGCGCTGAGTTTTCTACCGCAGCAGAAAGAACGCTACATTCTTTCTTATTACAGAGCTCATCTGGCAGTAGGGTCTCAACTCTACCCTTATCCAACTATGCACATATGCAGTTCACAAACCAGTCGGGAAAAAAATTGGGATCCTCAAAAATAGCAGGTGCTCTAATTGCCGACACATGCCTGCAACCATACAGCTGGAAACACAAAACATAAACAACTAAGCACCTCTGCAAAGCAGGTTAAATATTATTCTCCGCATAAACAACAAAGAAACCTACTCAGAAGTAAGTCATTAAATAACTTGTCCATATTGAAACAGAATCAGGTGAATGGATTTCATGAGTGACAACCTGGAACCAAGACCCAATCCTGCCCTGTCCTCCCAGGTCTCTTCCATGGCGGGAGCAGCTCCACGTTCTGCTCTGATCCCATGCAAGGACAAACTGCAATGTTCCCCCACGCACTGTGCAAGGAGCATCTCCAGAGCCTAGAGAGGCTATGACAGACCCTGAACACGTACCATGCCCGATGCTAGTGCTGAAGCGTTCAGACCTTTATTGACCTTCTTGGGGTCGATCGACAATTTGATACTCCGACGTCCATCGGCACTTTTCTCAACACTGGTTACAATGCACCTGACCAGCGTCCCTGGAGAATACATGTCCAAAAGCGAATGCAAGTCCTGCCCAGGAAGATGATCAAGAGAGAAACACACAAATTTTACAATATTAAATAATATAGGGTGGCCAGAATTTGTTACTGAAGTAGCTTTTGAAATCAAAGTCCCATAGGAAAGTTCTGTTTCTCTGTCAACACTACAATAAGACAGGAAATGCCATAAACAGCAGGATCTCAATATAGAGGCAGGGATGACATTACATGACGTTAGCAAGTCTAGTAGGCTTTCCTTAAAAAGGAATACTGTGTGGGACGGAGTCAGGAGGTTGCAGCTGAGAAAACACATCTACATAGCCAACAGTGACCCTAACTTCACCTCCATCTTTAGCAGGGAAAACCACTACCACCAAAAGGCTAGCACACCTGGCAGATACAACATTCCACACCACCTTGGAAAAATTTATGGAGCGCTGACACCAGAGAGACAGGATAACAGATTACTCCATCCTTGTTCTTTCTAGCAATCATCATTATTAAGAAATTGCAAAGTTAGCTTGGAAAAGCCAGCTCCAAATCGAGGTCAGTCTATGTCAGCACTATGCAGCAGCACATTGCATGCAGCAACACACAATGAAATTGCAAGGACTGTGCTAATCCCCATGCCCTCACATCATCTTCCAACGACTTCCCTAACTTCTTCCTGCTATTGCCTAGAGCCAGGGATCAGTGGTTCTGAAGTATTATTAATACTCCCTAGCTCCCAGGCACAAATCACAGCCCCAGTCCAAGGTCTCACCTCCAGGAGTTCTCCTTGGGCCACCTGCTTGCTCAGCATTTTGCTGTAGGCATCGCTGATCTGCGTGACTGGCACAAATCCTGAAAGGCCATTGGGCAAGCTGATGACTAATTCGTAGTCACTGACTTCTTTTATACAACCAAGGAACAGCATCCCCTCACAGAGTGCCTACGAAAGCAGGAAGAATAGCATACAAGTGGATATCTTGGCAAGTCAGTGATAACAGGGTGGTAAACACACTTGTGTCCCAAATCATTGATGTATTTTACAGGTTTAGTGAGGAAGAAGTGCCATTTTTATGCAGCCCAGAAGAGAGATGCACACAAAATCAAACATTTATCCACAAACCTCAATTGCGAGTGGTTCAATATTCACAACATTATCTTTAGCAGCAGCTATTTTGTCTGCCTTGAACTTTTTCTGCTTTCCTTGATCCCTTTGGCTCCTTTTTCTTTTCTGGGATTGTTCTTCATGGTGAATCTAAAGCAGATTATAAGCAGAGAGGAAAAAAACCAAAAGTGGATAAAGAGACAAACTTTGCACTAAGGCAGAACTCTGCTGCCAGGAGTAAAATTAGAAGAAAATACTAGGACTGGAGGAAAAAAAGAGAATGCCCTTGCTAACTGCTATATGTCTACATGCAAGTCTTCCAAAATATCTCCTTTTGGGCTGAGGCTGATCACTTATAAAATTGTGAATCTTGGGAATGGAAAAGAGTGGCGCAAGTGACCTGCACCACACTCCACTAAACAGAAAAAGGAAGACCAAACTTAGCCTATATCCATTAACATTGGGACAAGATGCTTGTGGGAAGTTTAGAAGCTAAGCCCTGACAGATAATTTTGATTGAACTTTTTCTGTCATCACATTCAATGTGCATCAGACATCAGGGATCTTTAACAGATCAGAAGAAAGGTGCATGTCAGTAGTTATCTCTTTCTGGAAGTCCCTTCTACAGTTTACTACAGAAGTAAGGGATGGGAAGGATAGTGGGTCATATTCTGACAGTGGAAGAGCTCTGAGAAGAGTTAATCAAGAATACGCAAATAACGTACATCAAACAGATTGTCCCGTTCTAACTTGGGGTTGGGTGTTTTTCCCTCTGTGGGTTTTTTCTGGATGCCCCCTCGAGGAAAGTTTTCTTCCATGGATGCCATGCTTGCACTTCTATAGGACAAACAACAAAACAGAGATTAAACTTGCAGTTGTTACACTTGTTCCTCACAAACACTGATAAGGCATGAGTCAATTACCCCCAAACTGAGAAAGAATTCAGATAGCTACTTTACAGTTCATCACTGACAAAACAGAAACTCACATTTCTGTTTGACTACACTGAGGTGTTGCAATGGTCCATCCAAACATGCGCATCCCTAACACTTTTTACTCTTGCCCAACTGTACTAAAGTATTAATTTTTTTAAAGCAGATAGATGCATCACATAGATATTAATAAAACTGCTTTAGCCATAAGTTTCCTGAACAGGTCTTTATTACATTCAGTGGGCAAGGTGAAATTACAAGCTTCAGCCATCAAGGAGAAAGTTGTGACTGAAATGCTAAGTAAGTCTGGGCTGCATTTTTACTGTTTGGATACACCCTCAAAGGTTAATATAATTTGATACATCTTCATGCAAGTTATATATATATACTTCAAGTTATATATATATATATATTTCATAGATATGCTTAACCTCACTACGTTTCAATCAGTAAAGAACACCTTATTTATTAGGTCACGACTCACATTCTATTTATTACTTTGGCCAACAGTACTTCTACAGAAATTAGCACTGAAACACTATTTTGTCAAAACTTAAAGCAACCTGTTCGACATATAAAACTACTTTAGACGTGAAAGCACGTAGCAAAAGTAAAGCTCATCATAGCATGCTTCATCAAAGGGCTCGCTAAGCAACAGAAGCCGGTCACTGGGCCGGTCACTGAGCCGGTCACTGAGCCGGCTGCACGGGCCGCGCCGCGCAGCTGGGCCAGACAGGGCTGGAGCTCTGCCCGCAGGGGCCTTACCTCCCCCAGCCGCTGCCGCTGTGGCCCCCGCAGCCCCTCGCTCGCCGCCGCCGGGCCCCGGGGAGCCCGGGAAGGAGGCGCGGGGCCGGGAGCGGCACACGAGGCGCACGGCGAGGCAGCCGGAAGCAGTACGCGGGGCAGGGGGGAGAGGGCAAGCGGAAGCAGCGGCGCTGCCTCTCAGCCAACCAGAAGGAAGGGGGCGGAGCGAACCCGCGGGCTGAGGGGTGCAGCCAATCCGCGCGGCCCGCCGTAGCTGCGCGCGGCGCTCGGCGGCCGCCATTTTGTGGGAGGGCGCTGGCGAAGGGCAGAGCGCGGCGGCGGCGGGACGGCGGCGGCTGAGGTACCTACCCCTGGGTGCCCGCGGGGGACGGCGCCCGCCCCGCCGCAGGCCCTGGCCCGCGCCCCCTCCTGAAGGGTTCCGCCGCCGGGCGGGAGAGCGGCTCTCTGCGGCGCCCGGCCGCGGCTGTCCCCCGGGGCGCCCGCGACCTTCAGCCGCGGCGTCGCTCCCCGCCGCGTAGCAGGCGCCGCCGCGTCCCTTCCCCCGGCCCGACGCGAGCTGAGGCGAGGGAGCGCCGGGGTCGCGGCTCCCTGCGCCAGCGAGATGGGCCCGGCTTCTCTGCGGGGCTGGGGCGGGCGCGGCAGCCGGCGGCGCCCGGTGTCGGGACAGCCGGCGGGGCGGGCCGGGCCTGGCAAGGGCACCGGGCTCCTCCGATAAAGAAAACTTGTGTTGTGATGTCCGGTCTGTGAGCTGTCCTCGGAAGGACGCGGTGACTCTTCCAGGCTTTTGCATGGTCAGGCATAAGAAAAGATGACCTTGGCTTTCCAAGTCACGTATGGCAGATGTGTAGTGGGGTTATTTCATTAAGATTTTTAGCTGTTACATAGCCAATCCAGTTACAGGCACACTTACCTGATTATACACCAGCGATGCATTACTGGATTGGGTTGGCATAAGAATTGTGTTAATGAACGCAGCACCTGTTATAGCAGTTTCTTGTATCGCTCTTCTGGGGTGCTGCTGGCTACAGCATCTGCCTGGTTTGGTAGGTAACTGTGTGACGTGTGCTGCTTTTGAGGTGAGCTACAAAATAAACAGCAAAGGTTTGTACTAAAGGTAAAACCCCCTTAAACATTAGAAAAATATATCTCTGAACATTTAAAAGAAAATCCCTTTTATTATAAGGGTGAGCAAACACTGGAACAGGTTCCCCAGAGCAGTTGTGGAGTCTCCATCTCTGAAGATATTAAAAACCTGACTGGGCATGTTCCTGAGTGACCTGCAGCTTTAAGCAGGTTGGGGTTGGACTATGCGATCTCCAGAGGTGCCCATCTGAACCATTGAGTGAATCTGCAAGTATGGTACTGTAGCCATGCCAGGCTTTTGCGTTAATTAACTTCTTACAGGAGACCTGAAACTTTGGTCTGGACACAGACAAAATACAAAAGTGTGCCCTCATGTGCTTGGTGTTTTTGTTGTTCCTGTGAAAGCACTTCTGAGGCTTCGTAGCTGGCTCAAGTAACTTGCTGGTCTGGCTGAAAACTAACTGGGGGGAAAAAAAAAGTATTTTTTATCTAGATCTGTGAATACTAGGGTGGGCAAGTAAGATGCAGTAGGAATGTGCAACTGAGAGCAGGGCAGTTCTTATTAACAAGACTCACAGTCTAATATGGCGTAGAAGTTGTAAAGTAGCATTTTGAATCACAGAACAGAGTAGTGGACACTATTCTAAATCTTGTCACCAAGTTTTTGGGTATGTAATTTAAGCTGTTTCTTAGCTGAACTAGTCAAGATTTATCTTAATTAGGTATTGCAGATTCCTGAACAATTGGTAGAAATTTGCCTGTGTTGAATAGTTGTGTAGGCAGGACTGGCAGGTCTCTTTATAAGTGCTTTCAGGAATTTTCCCTTTTGTCGTCATCATCATCATCATATTGACTTTTTTTTTTCCCCCCGTTTAAATTTGGTTGAATGAATGCTGAGAATTATAAATGTTCTTCCCTTCAGAACCCCTCATTTCCTTGTCTACTCTTGTCACCTGTTTTGTACCTTAAAGATACAGTGCTCTGAATGTGCCTGCTCCTTATGCGTATCCATTGTTTGTTGGATGTCCTGAAAGCAGATTTAATAGCTGATAATGGAAGTATGAAGTTCAGTGTAGAGATTAGTTTGATTTTTCTATTGATCCTGTCCAACTGACTGTAAAACTTGTTAATTGTCCTGTATTGCTTGTTAGGACAAGCAACCATGGCTGGCCATGACTCGGGATCTCAACACCAGTTCACTGGGTTTCAGAAGTACTTCAATTCCTATACCATCACAGGCAGGAGGAATGTATGTATTATGTGTATTAACTTTTGTAGTCTAGTATAATGGTGTTTTCTGGGTTTTAGAATGAAACTAAACTTAACTTTTATGTTTTCCAGTATGTAATAGCAACATACACAGGCATTGCAATGCTCATCTTGTATTTCAAGCTTAGACCTAAAAAGAAAACTCCTGCTGTGGCAGATAAGTAAATGGTAAGTGGCTGGTGTTCTTCCAGGACCAAAATGATTCAATGCCAGCTCAGGAAGAAAGAGTGACAAAGGAGAGGTTGTATTACATAATACAATATAATTAGAGAGAGAAATACAGGCATGTGAACTTTGTATTTATCATTTTAAATCTCAGCTGAACTATAGCATCAGCTTATTTGGGGGCATTCTGAATGAAGTAGGTTGTTAAAAGGGGATGCAGAAAGGATGGGATACCAGTAGTATTCTTGTTCTTCTGACATGGTAAATGGGATTAGGGGCATCATGCAGGGAGGAAGAGAAAGGAAGGAAGCAGGAATGGAAGGAGGTTGCAGTTAGGTTATCAGGCTTTGCCTACAACTATTGGGTGCCTCTGGTCTGCCCTTTTGCTGTAAAATAGGGATAACTGTTGCTTTGTAGGTTATTGAAATAATAGAGTAGTACTTGAGGACTTATTTTGTGGTTGTATTAGAGAATTCCAAGCAGAGATTAATGCAGTCTGTTAAAACCTTCCTTTGAACAGAGAAAAGGAGCACCATACAATGGAACTGTATATATTGCACACCTCATTATGCAAGGCCCATGTAGAAGTGATTGGACTTGTTCTTGTATAGCAACAACCAAGTGTTACAACATTCTAGAGTCACTTTCAAATACAAAATTTCCACTGAAATGGCATTTTGAAAAAACCTATGGGCTGTCTTCATAGTCTGCAAAAAAGGGTAGAAAACAATAAGCTTGATCATTGCTGTTGTATGTTAAAGGGACAGCAGTCATTTCTTTCTGGGTGTGCTGAAATCTGCCTGCTCATAATTAAAATTGTTTGGGCGTGGGGAAGGGGGATGCTCAGTTACTAGTACCGGTGTGCAAGACTTGCTATGTTTGATCTCTGTTCTCTTGGCAGGTTGCTGGCATGTCTGAACCTCCAGTCTGTGTCAATGTAATGCAAGCTGATGACCTGCTGTGGCTAATAAAATATAAATAATTACTTGTTTTATTGGAAATATGAAATGGTGCAAAAAAGCATAAATGTGACACTTTGCTTTTTTTTTCCCTTCGGTCAAAAATAGTTATTTTAACTCTTCTGCTGTTATAACACATACTAAAGTGTTCTGAGCAGCTGGTAGTAGCCTAGGGAAGGCCTCAGCAGCATGACCCTAATACCGGCACAGAGCTTACAGCTGACCAAGCGTCTCTACACTCCCGTGTCGTAGTGGATAACAGCAAGCTGACATGGTTTGCAGTTACCTGGTTGCTCCCATTTTTTGCATTCCAAGCCAGCAGCTTACACAGAAACCGTGACTTCTTCACTATTATTAATACAATGCAGATTACAGCTTCTGCCTCAGTTGTCTATTTTGCATAGAACCTGTTTGGTATTGATGGAAAACCTCTCAAAGTAGAGTAATCAAATTATGGTATTTGAGCCTTTTTTGTTACTGACCTCTCTTGCAGAGGTAACTGCCAGAAAGAAAATGGCTTGCTTTGCTGGTGTTAAGCTCTTATAGCTCTGCATGTTTGTAAACAGTGCTTATTTTTCCTGGGCATAGCCTCTTAATAAATGAGGTGTTCCTACCACAGTTAGATATATCCAGCCCCCTCCCTGCCCAGCACTAAAACTTGTCTATCGCGTTCTCCGCAGTGTTTTTCTGTATCTCGGTGAGAACTCAGTACCTTCCTTAGATGTCACATTAGCGCTGATGTGTGAATGTGAGGATACAGCACGTGCTTCTTGGAAGGGTGCCAGCAGCAGGGGTTCAACCTGGGACTTCTGATGCTAAAGCTTGCAAACATACTTCCCAAACCGAGGGCGGCAGGAGGTAGGCATGGTTGCTGGAAGAAAAGGAGGGATAAATTACAGGGTCTTTGTGCTCTCGCACTGTAGTTCATGTATCTTAAAGCCGCTTGTATGTGCTGGGCCTTCTGAATAAATCTAGTGGTCTTCCTCTCCTATGAGTTTGTTTGCATAAACGGCCTCTGCTGCTGTATACAACTTTCCAGATGACTAATGGCTGTTCTAACAGTGTAATAGATCTAATTAGCTAGAACCCCTCACCTACCCTTAGAACGAGGTTTACATGAGATGGCTAGTCATCAACTTACCGTTTCTGAATTACTTTCTCTTGGCAGAGCACTCGCAGTTACAGGCACTGCTCTTGCTTCCAGTACAGCCATCAAGGGAAGAAAATACCTTCTTATAACATATAGACACAAACTATGTGGTTTTAGTATTTATTATAATATAAAAAGTATAAAACTGTACAAAATACAAAGGCAGAACGTGGCAGTGTTTTCTTCAAGCTGTCAAAACTGTACAAGCTTTGTTTTAGATGATAACTTGTTTGATTCACCATAATTGTACTTAAATCCAACTGGTCATACTGAGAGCTAGGAAATTTTGTTGAGGTACCATTACGCAAAAAAAATCCTTAATAATTTAGTTTTAACCTTTTTTCTTTAAGGAAAATTTCCAGGTGAGCTTCCTAATGAATTTTCCACCCTTTATTTTGATGTATAATGCCTGTAATACACCTTTACTCCAAGCCTTAGAGTCAGAGAAGGGATGAGGGGGAGGTAGCTCTCCATTTACTTTACCTTAGAAATGTCAAGTCTTGTTTCTGTTTTCACTAGAGAGCCAGCAGATTGTTCAAGTGTCCAAGCCCTTAGTGGAAGTAATGAGGAACACAAAACAGATTTCCCTGTACACAGCTTGTAAGAGATTAAAAAAAAAACCCCACACAACAAAAAACAAAAACAAACAAACAAAAAAAACCACCAACCCCAAAACACACCAGATGGGCCTGTCCTGGGGTGGTGGTTTCTATTCAAAGACCCAGGAAGAAGTTATACTTCCCCCTGTTTTGCATGTTTTACTCTTCCCTAGAAATAAAGCGCTGAGCTTTATTGGTTGTCCAGGAGGACTTACTGGGGTAAAATGGTTTTGTAGGTGGAAATTGCCACTTCAGACGACAAGTTGGTCTTTCAGAAGCAGACTGATAACACGCTTAGGACTGATCAATCCTTTTACTCTGCAATACCATTGCAATTTCTTGGCTAGTTTTACATTTTGATATATTAAACCTTATGTATAAAGGACACAGGTTTTTAAAGTTCTTTTAGATCCAATACAACGTGAAAGAAGTCCACTTTCTTAATAATGGATATTTCAGTTGTGCCCCAGTCACCCCCCCCCCCCCTTTTTTTTTCCATACAGTAAAGTATGAAAGTAAATAAAGTTCACATTGCACTTCTGGTTGCTTATCACACTTACAGCATTGGCTACCTGTGAAAACAGAGTAACAAGATCTGCGTTTCCGATACCTCAGAAGAGCACAGGAGTTTGAAATCTCTTCAGGACTTAGTACTTGGATGCATAAACCCCAGACACGTAACTTTGCAGCAGTTCCCCACAAGCCTCTGCCTGTAGGACCGACTCTTCCAATGCCCTGGTTGTTGCTGCGGTACTCTCACCATACCTGTTGCCCAGCCCAGGCTACAGTGAATTAAACTACATTCTTCTTTTCTGAAACTGAACAGTTTTTGCTTGTGTTTGAGATTGATTAAACATTTGCTAACCATAAATTAAGTGCTTTAAAAAAAAAAAAAATCATTTGAGAACACATACCAAGGCTGTTAACTTCCCGCAAGTTTCAGCAGAGCTCAATACCATCTCTGAGAGGAGACAGCCATTTTCATATACTTTTTTTTTTTTTTTTTTTTTTTTTTTTTATCAAAAGCACCATGAACAATTCCTTCTTTAACAGCCACGATGTCTTGTCAATCTCCAGCATTTTCAAACTGTGGATAAATATGGAATAGCAGAACTGAGAAACGCTGCTTGCGTTAGTTGACATAGTTTCGTTTTTCCGGCACAGACTAGTGGGATCCACCTGTACAAGACATTCCTCCTCGTCTCACATCGGAGGTCACTGCTGCAGCGATTTGGCACAGTCAGTCTTACAGCTTCCCGGTTTACTGTGAACTGTAGGCTCCCGCAGCCAGCAGCAGGTTTCTGCGTGTAAAATGGAGGTGTACAACCGGGGTCGATTTGGTCATGTATGTACCTAGTAACAAGTCCTGTGAGTTTTCAGGCAAGTTTATATGTCCGGTGGCTGTAGTAAAGTCATCGGTTTCTAAATCTTCAAATGCCTTCACAGCATCCCACAGACGAACTGTGTTATCCATTGAACCTAAAAAGAAAAAAGAACAGCTTAAAGTCTTTTATTAATAAAAAAGGTGTATAAAAAAATTACTGGGGAGCAAGTTAACAGAAATTAAAGCTCAAAAAGCAGGTCTGCTCGTAACTGTAGACTTATGCCCTCATTCTGCAAGGAAACAGACTTACAAGCCTCTAACATACTGAATGCGCACATAAAAGAGGATTTCAGCTTTCCTGTAATCTAACCTGAATGCCCTGTGGATAAAGCACAAAGAACTACTCTCGCAAAACACTTGGGTGTGGATTGTATCACCTAGCACTGAAAAAGCAGGACCATCCTATGGGCTAGATGCCAATTTCAGGAAACGTTTATGATTTTAAGTCACATAACAACAGTTTCTTTGTTTGATACAGGGAAGACAGCAGAATTTTGCAGGCCCAGTGGCCTGTGCGTTCACTGGAGCGTTGGTAGATAAATTGAAGTAACCACCCTGCAGGCTGGATCAAACCTGTACCCTGTCCATTAGCTTTCACTCCTGCAGCAGTGGCTCACCAAGGATTCTGACTGCACTGCATTTAGGAACATACTGCTAAATAAATCTAGAATATTCCTAGCCTGGTTTCATGAGGAAATTACAGTTTCTTCTGTTAGTAAACTTGCACTTGTTGGCTGATTTCAGCCAGTTGACAGAACAGAACAAGTTTCAAATTCATTAAATTCCTATACATTTTAAGAAAACAGTTCACTAAACATGGAGAGACAAAACTTTGTGCCTCCACGAAGGAAAAACTGGCCAAGGAGCTCTGCTATATTAGACACCAGAGAATCCATGTGGACAGGGCAGGAAAAACAAGCAGGCTTCACAAGTTCTGCTGCTCATAGACCTGCCTGTTAATATTACACACACATTTCCGTATCAAAAATCTACCATGAAGAAAGAGTAAGGGTGTGGATAACTCATCTTCCTTTCTATCCCTTCCTCTCACTTCTTTTTAGTCCTGCTGCATCTCCCACTCCCAGTACCCTGCGCCCCTCTAGTCCAGCCCCTTCTTGTCTGCCCTAGAGTTATTTCCAACTTCAGGTCCCACCCCCGACACTGCGCACAGATCCCAACCTTCACTACCGTCTACCTGCATAACACCTTCCCTTCAGTTCCTGGAAGAGCGAGGGGTTACTTCCTTCCTCTTCAGACCTATGGAACACAACGGCAACTTCGCTGTTTCCAGTGAATTTTACCTGATGCTAAAATCTCCCCATCTCTACTGAATCTGAGCGCGTAGATAGTGTCAGTGTGCCCTTTGAGTTCTCCAACCATCAAGCCATGTCCAATATCCCACAGCAGAACTCTTCCATCTGTTGCTCCAGTAGCCAGGAATCGTCCGTTAGGAGAAAATGCCAATGAATGAATTGGTCCCTAAAACAGACATTTGGGGGGGACCAAACAAGTTCATTAAGTCTACTCACATTCAGTCAGTTAAGGCGTATTCATTCTCAACGCTACTCTTCAGAATCTCATCACAGAAATAAAATCACTTTCACACCGTGAGTGATATGGCTTTACCTTATGTCCAGTGAATATTCTTACACAATTCCCATTCAAAACATCCCAGAGCCGTATAGTTCTGTCTGCCGAGCCCGTGGCAACATAGTTGGAGTTTGGATGAAATCGGGTACACGTCACATCAGCAAGATGGCCAGCAAATATCCGCAAAGGCTGGTAGTGATCCGTTGCCCACAGACTGAAAAGAAAAGCTTTATTAATAAAGAACCCTAATGAAATTCAGTATCTGTTGCACAACGAGGAAGAAAAGGAAGTAATTATGCAGCAGTTTCTTACTGGTCAGTTTATTGAATCAGCAGGATCTGTTTTGGAAAAGTATACTTTTCAGAAGGGAGAAATAAAAAAATATTCTGTCAAGTTGTTAAACAACTGGAACAGAATACTTCTAATCAGATGGTCACATAAGAGGACACCATCACTTTAGTCGTCAGCTAATCTCATGAGTGTTGAAAAGAAAAAATAACCCTACATTAAAACATTTGTTCAGTATTTTGATTAACATGAAATAAAAATTATTTCCAGTAATAGGGTAGGCTAGAGTATATCAGCTAATCACTTGCAGGGTTAATCCACCACAAACTGACCCAGACAAGAAAAAACCCATCCAGTTTCTTACCGAGCCACTCTGTCGTGTCCCCCTGACACAAAGTAATAACCATAAGGAGAGAATTGTGTATCCCACACTGGATAGTTGTGTCCTTTATATCCCACCAAACACGTGAATGTTTGGAGACTCCACAATCTGACAGTGCCATCCTCAGAACAGGACAACAGATAGTTCCTGTCACGGGAGAAAGTATAGCATATTACATATCAAACTTACACACGGATTGTGTAACCGCTGCATAAACACTGAGATGTCTACGATAAGAAAAACCACCCACTGAACAGCATCTGTTTAGCATGTCACATATAAATCACCATTTTGGTGGGGTAAGCAACAATAACCAATTCAAGCAGAATTCAGTTCTAGGCCCTTATGCAAAAAAGAGACAATTGGATGTTGATGACTAATTCTGATATTCTGATGATACTTACAGCAATACTGGAGGTGAGGGGGGAAAAAAAAACAAAACAAACAAACAAAAAAAAAAACAACAAAAAACCAACAACAACAAAAAAAAGAACCAACAAAAAAAACCAAAACCCCACAGAGCTGGTCTTTACTCGGGAATTCCAGTTATATGAAAAAATGACGCATAAACTGCTATGCTACCTTACTTTAAAAAAAAAAAAAAAAAATTTTTTAATATAACTCTAAACAAAATTTCAGGATTCCCTGAAAGAGAATTCGTATCATATTTGCATTCTCAATTCATAATTACAGACTTTATATTCATGGTCCACACAAAGTTTACTTCTCAGCTGTGTTTCTGTGATGGTTGTTTCCTGACTACACACATGCAAAAGCAAAACTTTCGACATTTAAACCTCCTTTCTACTGTCTGGACTCTCATGATTACATAATTGTTTTAAATCTCTTACTTTAAAGACACTATTCCATGCATTTTGAAAATAAAGTCTCAACAGAATATGAGAAACTTGAAGAAGCGCAACGATATGCTACTCAGTATGGTTTTACATTTTGCAATACTGTAAGTGCAATCAATGCTGCAGTATTTTTCCTCTCTACAATTCAGTTAGTTAAAACCTGGTTTAAACTCCAGTTTGCAAAAAAAGATGATCTATTTAGCCATTTAAGTCCTGAACCTCAAAAAAGGTGCTGGCATCCTCAGCTCCAGTTGATTTCAGTAGTAGCTGACAGTGCCCAACACCTTGAGTATTATGAGTACTTATGCTCGCACATAGTTTCTTATAAGCCACATAAACAAGAATTGCTTTAACCTTCTGGAAAAAGCTGCATTAAGAACATGCTTGCATTCAGGAGCATACAATTAAAACTTAAGACAAGCAAACTAGTTAGCTTGTAAACTTATTTTACCTATCAGGACTGAAGCTGGTGCCATAGACAGGTCCACTGTGACCATATAAAATCTTCAACTCACTTGCTGTTTTCTCATCCATGATCCTCTCCAAGACATCATCTGATTCTTTGTCGATGAGACTGAGGTCTGCAATATTTCAAAGTTCATGTATCATAATAACTGTCAGAAGCTCAAAGATAAATGCCAGGAAGATGAAAACAAATAATACTCTCTAAAAGAGGCAAGTATGATGTGAACATGACGAAGTACCTGGGAATTGGTAAGTTTGAAATATACAATGGCATTTAAAATATTTTTCACCATTGTAAAAGGTGAAAATAATGCTTTACATAAATAATTGCTCTTTCTTAAGTCTTCACTGAGCTAAAAATAAATTAATTCTGACGTGTGTTATTTTTCATACATACATTGTTCAGCCTCCAAACACAGTAACATCTTGACAGAGATGCCAAATTCTCACACCTTTTCCGAGGAAGTTAGTATGCCACAAACACGCTTTACAGACATGTTTTGACAGCTGCACACTACACACAACTTAAAACAACTTTTAGTCTGTAGGCTACTGTTTGCTGAACATCATGACCACATATCAGTTAACTATCAAGATTAAGAAACGCTTGCATGGCATCTACCTTCAACTGCAATACATCGTTACATAAACAGCAGAATTAAAGCAGCCTGGTTTCCATGAATTTGCGTAGGTGTTGAGCTACAGGACGTTCTCCTCCATCCTTCTCAGAGTTCCCTCCTATAATTTCCCCCAGGAGCCTCTAGTCTCTTCCCTAGATCACCTAAACCCAACTGTCTACTACACCCTGTAGTTACCATCCAGTTAAGAAGCAGGATGGCTAGTTCCACGCTAGTTACGGCTTGTTCCAAGCTCCATGCACTGACCACCTCACAGCAGGTGTACGCAACCAGACTTCCCATTCCTTTAAAAACATTTCTAATGGTAGTAGATAAGACGTGATCATACATCTGTGGCACATATTGTTTCTCCAAAGTGAAAGCATCTAACTGCTGAAGACAACTCTCCTGCCACAGACATCTTTCTCTGTTCACGCAAAACACAGCTATCACAAGTAATGCGTGCTCATATTAAGTGTTATGGTCTTAATTACCTGCTGCTGTTTTCACACTACGTAGCTTTTTAGGAGTCACGGACCACACTCTGACAGTAGAGTCGGCAAAGCCTCCTACAATCATGCTAGAGTCATCTGTAATATCCACTGCAGTCAGACCCTATACACAAAATATCCATTTATATTGTTTGTATCTTTCATGATACGTTTCAAATATTACAAAATCCTAAGTACTAATAAGAAATTTAACTTGACTTATTTACAAAAATAAGAGGGAATTATTCTAGGATAGACATAAACACACATAAATTCTTGCACCATTAAAAATAAAGCTATATGAATGAAGCACAGTCAATAGTGACAAAACAGTGCTGTTTTCCAGTATTTTGATGCAAAACATCTACTGTATTCTGTAAAATACACTTAGGGCCCCACACGAAAAGCAAAAGAAGGAATTATGGCAAAATCAGAGCAAAACCAAGGAACATTAAATAGTTTAAGGAGTGTTTAAAGAGAATTTTGAAGATTCTGGAACATAAACTTTGCAATGTTTATTCCAAATACTCCAGTAACCCTTGCCCACTCTGTTAAGTGTTCTTTCTTTATTAAGAGTGACGTTTATAATTTTGATTCCCTTTTCCATATTACCCAAACTCTTCTTTTACCAACCTGGTAAGCATTAAGGAATGTGTAGAAACAGATGGAGGGCAGGCACTCTGGGCCAAGACGCACACGCCTTGCAGCTTCCTTCATATTCATTACTTTATCCAGCTTGTCAGAGTCTTTCAGTTCAGGCAGAGGAATTCTACAAGAAGCACACGTTTTAATGAACTAAAAGTACCTTCCATATTGTTAATCTAAACAAAGTAAGCAAAACCTTCGCATGCAACCCTATGCCTCAATATTCAAATACGAAATAAGAATTAGGAAAAACTGTGTAGAAAATTAACTGATGAGAAAAAAGAGCCAGTAGCTTTAAGAATTTCAGACAGGCAGTGGAACGAGATAAATAATTGAGCGTGACCTGAAAAGATTAGTGCGTAACTGAGTAAAATTTTATCAAGGGAAATCTAGATTGACTTGAAGGGCAAAGACAGAGGGTTATATGCTAAGCTTTCCATTACCTCCCTTAGAAGTCTTACGGCTAAAGCTGTGTACAGCTGAAATGGCCAAAATGCTAAAAACGTCATGTGAACAGCAATGCAGATTTGGCACAAGAAGACTGGATTTAACAAGACTTCTCTACACATCGTTCCCTTGGTACCTGTTTTGGGGAGGAGCATTAGGGTCTTGTTTTTTACTTTTTGACCCTACACTATCTTTTTTAGGTTTTTTCTTCTTTGGCTTTCCTTCCTCATTTTCTCCTTCTTCATCTTCATCATCCAAAGGCACATCAAACTCTGGTTCTTTCAATAAGCCAAAGAAAACCTGCAAGCCAATAAAACATACATGAGACAAAACAGTAATTGCTGTTCTTACTGAAAACTAATTTTTTTTTAATGGAAACTTTTCAATGCAATAATCCAAGCAATAGAGCTGCCCCTTTAAAACCGCTACGTTTAATATTACTGCATACGTGACTGGTTAGTCCATAACAAATGCAGTACATGTTCTCCTGTTTTACCCAGCAACTGATCTGGAAAACTCTAAGTTCTCCCACCTTCTCTTAGCACTTCCTTAGAGCAGAATCCCTACAGCTTACATAATTTATCTGTATAGTACTGTGGTACTACACTCTCAAGATCTACACAAACAGCACTTGCAGTAACAACTCGCAGTAAGAAAGAATTACATCTGTTGTACAAAAGAGGAAGCCAAATAGTCAGGTGTCCATTTTAAAACCACAGAGTAATTAATGAGTTAGTTTTAGTTCAGTGGGCTGAATACAAGGCTGTCTGTCAAAGGGGTTCAACAGTTTCTTCTACCAGATGGTGACACATCTTGATCTCTCTACTCCTGCCAACAACTATTTGTACAGTTCTCTTCCTTTGTTCTGTTCACGCTGTCTTTTAAGATCTCAAGTGACAACTGTCAGTCTATACTAAGGTATCTCCCTGAAAAACTAGGGAGAATCGTTCAATTATAAAAGTGCAACAGTCTTTGCCTCCTACCTTTGCTTTATTAGCCTCTCGTTTTGCCTCCCCAGCCAAGCTTCCCACCATAGCATCTATCTGTTGTTTACTGCGAGGCATTCCATCAAAGATATCAATGTAAAGATGTTCCTGAACAATGTTCCAGATCTGATTGTTCTGCTTTTCCTGAAGATGCCTCTTCAAGAGTTGGTAAGAGTCACGGGAAATACGCAGCACAAACTTGCTTGTTCGGAAATCCAGCATGGTCTCGTTACCTTTCATATGTTCTTTTTTGGTTAAGCTAGATAATACACGCAGGTCATCCTGGTAATAACACTCCTGATCCCCATGAAATCTATTGAAACAATTTAAGGTATGATAAAAGATTTATTACAATAACATTATCTCCTAGGTGCACACTTATTAACGTTACTTTAACATGAAACATATATGTAAGGACCTTTTGGAAGCTACTGACTACATTTAGGATTATTTTTCTGCTGAAATAAATTTCATCCTGGGGAAGATACACCAGTGACTTACTGTATACAGTCAGAGCATTCAAGAGTGAAAAAACAAGATGAAGAGAACACACAAACAGAACCTCACAGAATTTCATATACCCAAAGGGTTCTCGCCTGAAGTAAACAGTTACACTAACAAGTTTATTTACAGAAATGAAACCCTAATTTGTGGTATCATAAAGTACAGGGCATTTTTTATTACGCAAGACTACTTGGATGTATTTATATCTGATTCATTATATGAATATGCACATTTCACAGTGTATATGTTTCTCACTCTCCACTTGCATTATCTAATAGCTAACATATGTCTAGAGTTTTCCATTTTCACTCAAACCATGTTACAAAATAGTTGTGGCAGGGAACACTAACTATTTACAGAACCATTTTTGCTGACCATATTGGAGGGAGACAAAGTTATCCTTTTGGATTGAAATATTTCATAATTGGTCTAATCCAGAAAACAAATTAAATTTAAATTTTCTTCTCAAGTGATAAAGAAGTGAAACATAGTAAGACCACAGAAAATTATAGATTAGCCATAAATTACTTCCTTTAATCTCATTTGAAGAATTTCAATATACATGCTATGACATTAGCAAATACTTACAGCATACATTACTTTGGCATCTCAGTGCAATTTTCCAGTGCTAAAAAATGACCCCACAATCTTTCCCTAAAGAAGCAGCATCTCTTCATTGATAGTTTTGCAGCAAGGAGCCCATCAGCTCACCATAAAGATGGTTCAAAATCTGCCCATGGACAGTTCAAAAGCATGTAGTTTGCACATCTTTCTAACACAGGAGATTGGAAAAGGATTTAAGAACAGTTACTGTAATCCATGGCACCATTACTTCAGATTCCAAATCTCTTCAACTTTAGAGAAGAAAAAATAATACGTACATATATAGATACATAAAACCCTATGGTACTATAGCTTACAGATTTAATCAAAGTAGCAAACACAAAATAATGCAAATGCACAAATGAAAATAAATTACCTTTCAAAAAAAGACTTTGCTTCACTCTCATGTTGATTGTAGACCAATTCCAAGTACATGTGCACAAAGAGAGGATAAAACAGCTGAGACAATTCCGCTCGATGACAGTCCAGGGAACACTCAATGAAGTGTTTTAATCCACTGTAGTATTCCTCGTACAGCGTGGGGTCCCCCTGTTGATTGTAGGCAGACAATACCGCACTCACATCTGGCTGATCTTCCACAACAACGCCTCCTCCAACTGCAAAACCATTAGCATATAACAAGAGCTCGTAAGACAGCCTGAAAGAGCTAGCAAATATACAGTGGCTAACAACTCCACTGGTAAGGTGAGGACCTCCGAGCAAAACACGACACTAAGTCTTGTGCTTGTTCAGCACTAAGTTTAAACAATACAAGTGAGAGGATGGCAGCACATTATAGGCCAGCAGCCAATTCTCCTGGCACCTTCAGCCCTTTTTTGCGCTTTCCCTGCCAACAGTTGCCTGTAAGGTATTTAACATAGCACCTAATTCAGCTAGGATTTTAAGTGTAAAGGAAGAAGCCACTAACATCACCAAAATAAGTTCTCTTTACTGCTAAGCCTAGAAATTGTCAAATGAGGAGCAGAATATTTCACAGCCTGTAAGGTATACCCACTATAATTATTTTGCTTCCAGTAAACAAGCAAATTAACTTCATCAAATGAACAACTCACTACAGAACAATTACAGGGCAGTGACTTTTTGTCACTTGCTAACACTCTGAGAGCTCTGTTCTTTATAACAGTCATTAAACATTTTCATTGTTTTGTCTACTGTGTAAAAACAATCGTTATCAGGTGATACCAGGAACAAGCTGGCTTTATACTATACATTTACTGGAACTCGGACGTATCAGCTCCTGAAATGTCATGATACTATTCTATACTATACTAAAGCTGCCCGACAGAACACCTTGATTTAAAATTCGAATTTAAGACTCCAGTCATCCAAAGGACATCTCAAGTACCCAGCAACTTGATCCAGAAATTTATAAAGCCTCCTCTACAAGTATCCCATGGCTTTTTCTTCAAAATACAGCCTGTACATCAGGCCTCCGTTCTCATCCCTGCAGCCGTATCTTGGACCATTGCCTCTAACTACAAAGGAAACCGTCAGCCTCCTGCTACGATGTGAGTCGAGATGGGACGCAAAGACAAGGGGAAGCACTTCTCACTTTGACAGTGCTGCCTGCAAATATGACAGATACTCTATCCTCGGTCCCTTGCTCCACGGAAGGAGATCCCGATCTCTTCCCGAGTTGTACGGGGGAATGACACACTCTGGGGGCCCGCCCCGCAGAAGGCCGGGGTAGACTCTCGCCTCGCCCCCCAGGGAGGGCCACCCCAAGAGAGGCACCATCTGACACCGAGCCTGGCGCCCCACCATCACGGAGAACCCCCGAGGCTGCGGGAGGCAGAGGGCCCCCCCCAGGCCCCAGGGGTCCCGCCGGGAGGGGGCGGCCCCCGTCCTGGGCAGCGACCCCGCAGCCCCGGCACGGGCCCCACCTTTCCCCGGCGGCACGGCGGGGACCACCGCCACCCCGGGGCTGGAAGACGCGGCAGTGGCGGCGCTGCCTCCTATCGCGATGGCGGCAGCGGCGGTGACCCGGCTGAGCAGCGCCTCGCCGCCGGCGGAGTCCGCATCGCCGCCCGGGGTTCCCAGAAGCCCGGTGCCGGCGGGGCTGAGGGCAGAAGCGCCGAGGTCGTCGCCGAGCAGGCGGGCTTCGCGGAGCAGGATCTCCTCGGACTCGCGGAGGTTGCTGCGCCGCAGGAACTGCAGCACAGCCAGGAGCGTCTGCCGGTCCAGCGCCGCCGGGGAGGCGGCCGGGCCCGGTGCCGCAGGCTTAGCGGGAGCCGCCTCCCCACCGCTCCCCGCCGCCTCCCCCTCCGCCGCCGCGGCCGGGGGAGCGGCGGGAGCGGCGGCAGAGACCGGAGGAGCAGCAGGGGGCTGCGGCGGCGTCCCCGCCTCAGGGTCCGGCTTTACCGCCGCCACCTCCGCCGGCTCCTCAGGTAGTGCCGCCATCTTGCATCGCCCCCCATTCGCCGGCAGCGGGCGGCCGCCGCCAGGCGCGGACGCCTTTGCGACAGTCAGGGCAAAGGACGGGTACTGCTACCGCTGCCTACCTAGGCGTTTGAGACTTCATTTTGCGACGCTGCCGGGAGCGCTTTATGGCAGCGGGCGTGGCACGGGTCCCGCGGAGCGGCTGCGAGGCGCCTGCGGCGGCGCGGGCGTCCCGGCGCTCGGTAGCGGCGGTTTTGGGCGGTGACCGGGCGGGTGTGGATCACGGAGCTCACCGGCGCTTCCAGCGTGCGTGTGCGAGAAACCTCCTTCAGAAATGGGTTGCTTTGGTGTTAATAAGCCACTACCGGTGCCTTCCTTGGAGTAAAGGATGGCCTTGGGACTGGGTGCCCTTGCGGGCCTTGCTCCGAATTAAATTAATTACAGCTGGGTTACTTGGTTTTCCAGGTATTTCTAATGTTGCTTCTCTTATTCGCGTTTGGTAAATACAGATTAGTTGATATTGCAGAAGTAAAAGCTGTTTTTGAATGAAACTAGTATCTTGTGATTGACGCGCTTTTGTGATAAATTAAACATTCACCTGTGTGTCATGGTTTAACCCCAGCCAGCGACTAAGCACCACACAGCCGCTCGCTTGCTCGCTCCCCCTGGTGGGATGGGGGAGAGAATCGGAAGGGTAAAAGTGAGAAAGGTCATGGGTTGAGATAAAGACAGTTTCATAGGTAAAGCAAAAGCCGTGTACACAAGCAAAGCAAGGAATTCATTTGCCCCTTCCCATCGGCAGGCAGGTGTTCAGCCATCCCCAGGAAAGCAGGGCTCCATCATGTGTAACGGTTATTTGGGAAGACAAACACCATCACTCCGAATGTCCCCCTGTTCCTTCATCTTCCCCCAGCTTTATATACTGAGAATGATGTCATATGGTATGGCATAGCCCTTTGGCCAGTCTGGGCCAGCTGTCCTGGCTGTGCCCCCTCCCAGCTTCTTGTGCACCTGGCAGAGCATGGGAAGCTGAAAAGTCCTTGACTGGTGTAAGAGCCCCTCAGCAAGAACCAAAACATCAGTGTGTTACCAACATTATTCTCATCCTAAATCCAAAACACAGCACTATACCAGCTACTAAGAAGAAAATTAACTCTACCCCAGCTGAAACCAGGACACTGTGTTTCATTAGCGAGTCACTTAATTCTTAGCTGGAGGAGCGACGAGTGTAAAAAAAAACTGTAAGACAAGCAAGCTGCAGGGTATAAAAATCGCCGGCCGGTTGAGCCCCGGCGCATGCGCAATGGCGGGGTCACGTGTCCGCTAAAACTACATCTCCCGGCGTGCCCTGCGGCGCCGCCGCGCACGCGCCCCAGGCGGGCCGGGCCGGCGGACTACCGCTCCCGCCGCCCCCCGCGGGCGGCCAGCAGCCGGTCCCGCGTGTGCCCCGGTCCCCGCCCCCACCCCGAGCCATGGACACGGAGGTGGACGTTGGCTCTGTGGTGTCGGGGCTGTCGGGCGGGGATGGAGCGGGCGCGGGCCCGGCCGATGAGGACCAGGAGATGGAGGGGGCTCCCAGCTGTTCGGGGTCGCGCTCCCTCCCCTTCGAGTTCGAGCGGAGCCGCTCGGAGTCCAGCGGCGATGAGGACGACGACGAAGACGACGAGGAAGAGGAGATGGAAGAAGAGGAGCTCGAGGGAGACCCCGGGGCTCGGTTCGGGACGGACGACGGGGAGCTCGACTCGGACGACGACCGGGAGGTGAGGGCGGGGGGGGCGGGGAGCGTCCTCCGAGGCGAGGGCACGCACCGGCCGCCAACGGCTCCGTCGCGCGCCAGGCCCCGCTCCCGGCGTGCCCCGCGCCGCCGGTGGGGGCGCGTGCGGCTGGCGGTGGGGGCGCGCGCTCCCTACCGCCGCAAATGGCGGGGCGGCCGGGGCCTGTGGCGGGGCCGGGGTGGCGGGGGCGGCCCCGAGCGGGGCACGGCGGGGGCGGCTGCGAGAGGAGGGCGCGGGTGTGAGCGTGGGGAGGCGGCTGGGTGTGAAACGCAGCGTCTTCAGGTGAGGCCGGGCGTCTGCAGGAGTCCGGCTTTCAGGCAGGTCCTGTGAGCAGCGGACTTCAACTTACACGCTTTTGGGGACTTCTGAAAACTTCCAGGTGCCAATCTGGACCCCTGCTTAGGCAACGTAAGCCGAATGCTACTAGGCTTTTTATTATCGCCCAAGTTCATTTTATCCGTCTCATTTAAATGAAGCGCGTACAAACTCTTGGCGTAGCTGAGGGTGGTGAGCTGTGGCATGTGGGCGAAATGAATGGTGGCATTGAGGGAAGAAAGCCCCTCAGTCTGGCTTTGAGACTAAAGGAAACGGAATATAAAAATCTAACGTGTTACCTTTGTCAGGTCTCGGATCATTGCTATAGAATAAATTTGTTATTTTTCAAAATAGCGGATTTCTGACAGGAAAATTGTTGTGAAGCTACTTGTACGCATTCCTGATAAATGTACTTCATAACCACACTTCAGAGCAGTGAAATTTCAGTCTTGGCATCAGTATGTATTTGTATAGTCCCTAACCGTGTGCAGAAACAAGAGGTGGCAGTAGTTATATGTCTTGATTGGGGGCCCCAACACGCTTGCTGAGCATTTTCAAATAATGATATTATTTGCTACTAGTATCCACTTCAAGATTGCTGATTATTTGATATTCTGAGTTGTTATTATCTGACATTAAAGAGTTTTTCCAAAAGAACTTTTTCCAAAAGGGTTGTTTAGAGTTTGCTTTTCAGATATGATTCATTAAACAAATTGGATTTCCATTCACAAAAAGGTTAATTCAGAAGATTAGCTGAAGGCCTTTAGAAAAGAGCTGTATGGGAGGAATGATTGACCTCTTAGGAAAACCCATTTCTGTAGCATGTTAATCCCGATTTTTTTTCATGGTTTAAGGCTGTGATATTTTGGAAGCTGCAATCAGGAAATTTCATGGCTTAGCCTGTGTATTCAAACTCTTGAAAACTGTCTTTGTTTGTAGCGTATGATAAACCTCGCAGAGTTGACCCCTTACATCCTGTGTTCCATCTGCAAAGGTTACTTTATTGATGCTACAACTATTACAGAATGTCTGCACACCTGTAAGTATCAGAGTTTAGTTGCAAATTCAAACAAAAATTAGCTGTTGAGATGTTCTAGCTTCACAAAGATAATTCTCTGTTTTATGTGAATGTGTCTTGTGTTTATTCTGTTCCTTAAGGAAAATATATTTGCAGATATTTTAAGCATCAGAAAATAATGAAATCGATCAATCATGAAGTCAGCTTAATTTCCCAGGTTAAGAGGGAAGAAGATGTGGGGAAAGAGAAAGCCCAAGTAAAACAAAACCAGAGCTACTATATACCTTTTTTTTTTTTTTTAAGTAGGCTTTAGGAATCTCAGTATGTAACTGAGAAAAGAAAGTTGAGTGATCCTGCACATAATGGACTAGAGAGTTTCCTAAACTGTTGCTGATACGAGTTCGTAAGTTCCCAAAACTCAGTAAGTGGCTGTGTGGAAATAGTGGTTCAGATACAGAAATGGTTATATGCACCCATGGAACAGTTATTCTATAGCCTGATGAATAGAAGTAGATGGATAATAAAAAACTGATTTCAGTGTTCTTGTCTTGTTATTTTTCCCCCTCAATTCTTGTGTTGTGTTAACAGTTTTTTCCATTGCTGACTGAACTATTTTCTCTCAAAGCTAATAAAACCCTTTCTGAGAAGCTGGCTCTTTCAGCCACACCCATGTTCCCACCTGAATCCTGAATGATTCTTATCTCAACTTCCTAGTCCTTCCAACAGCTAAAGCTACATAGAGGAAAATCTTGCCCCTGTCCCCCCTCCCCCCCCTTTTTTTTTTAAATTGGGCACTGCTACTAGTTTGATCTACGCCATATTCAGAGCAGTTTGTAATTTAGGAAAACGCACAGCTGTTAGTAAGGACAGCATAATGTTGCAAGTGCAACTCTGGTGATCTCTTAGAAGTTTCCTGGTAAATGTTGTGGAAAAGTTTGGTGTGTTCAGGCTGATGTGGAGCTGATTCAGTAGTAAGTTATTTGTTCTAGATATTTCTACTCATTAGCTTTCCTTCCAAATTTTTAAAATACGTGTACAATACAATGAGAATGGCAGAATTATAATTTCTTACCTTGGTTTTTCTACTGAAACTGCTTGTAGGGTGCTTTTCAGCAAACCTTTTGTCTGCAGCAGTCAGTATTCTGTCGTCTTAGCTCTACTCTTGTTCTGGGTAACACAGTTACAATATTGAACACCTGCTGTTGCATCAATTGGGTTAGGATTATTGAATATTCAAGAGTGTTGTATCCTGTACAGGCAGAGAGCTGCTGTTCACTTGAGTTTTAAAGTTGAAAGACTTGCTTCGCTTTGTCTCCGACAAATTTTAGCTGAGAAGTCTGGGTGTAATCGCTCCTCTTGCTTAAACAGATGGTATTGTATAATGGACATGTGACTTTCATGGGGTTTCTTTTCTTTACAGTTTGTAAAAGCTGCATAGTGAGACACTTCTACTATAGCAACAGATGTCCAAAATGCAATATTGTTGTACATCAGACACAGCCCCTTTATAATATCAGGTAATAAGTTCACGTCATTTTTACAGGTATATTTTTTTCCAAGTTTTGGTGCTTGCTTTTAAATGTTTTGTTCTACAGACTTGTAGTGCTTTCCTGTTTCAAATGAGGGAACAGTTACAAGAAACGCATTGTGTTCCTTGTTTATGTAAGCTTCATCTCAATAGTGAAAATAAAAATACGCAATTTCTTGTTTTATCTAGCTTGTATCCCTTTCTACGGTTTCTTACCCCCCACCCTGGGTATTTTTATGCATTTGCTTAGTGTTACAGGTGATATGAAATCTTAACTATTTGCTTTTATTTCCTTTTAGACAAAGCTTTGTTGGCATGATATACTTATTAACTCTGAAAACTGAGTTTTTGTTTCTCGAACTGTTCATGAATTCTTGAAGGGGGTGGTGCCTTTAACTTTGCATGGCTGCTTCTGTTGGAGCCCTGCTGTCAGGACACAAATTTAAGCAGATATGCAGTTGCTGCTCTGTCACTTTTCTCTTTATGTACGTCACATTTCAATGCTGTATTTGGCATCTCTTGTTACAATTTAATGAAAACCATTCTGTATTGCACCAAAGACGCTTTCATTTTTTTTTTCTCTTTAATAGGCTGGACCGGCAACTGCAAGACATAGTCTATAAATTAGTTGTTAATTTGGAGGAAAGTAAGTCCCTTTATTTTATTACCACTGGAGACTGAAAAGACTGAACAGAAAACAGAGTAATTCAAAGCCCTGTTTCTACGCTGGGCTCTTTAAAATAGTTTTGTAATGTTTGGTTATAAATCTTAATGAATTAGTTGTGCCAACTGGCATCTTTCTGGCTGCTAAATGGTATTATGGGTAACACTATATACCCTGTCTCATGAAACACAGGTGTCACTGTATCCGGATAAACATCCAGATAGTATTTCATAGTCATGTCTCATATTTTTGTGTAGGTACAGAAAATATCATTCTAATACATGCACTTGCCTCAGTTGAAAAAAAGTTGGTAAGACTGATTCTCTCAAATGCTTTTATTTTTTCCTCGCTGCCACGTATATTTTTCTGATTTTAGATGTGTTCACTGTCACATGTCATTTACCTTGAACTTGGGGAGCCAATGAATCTGCACAGTGTCCACCTGGGTGAACTGGGTGAAATACACGCATCTAGTGGATATATATGGACTATAGATGGTATAAAAATACAGTCATGACAGCCTATAGATGGTATAAAAAGAGAGTCGTGACAGCCAGAAGGGTACTAGTTTTTGCAGCTATTTTGGTATGATTATGGCCAGTTTCTCTGATTTCTTCCCAGTTTTTACTAACAAACTCTTATTCTGGGTATCTTAAGTGTCCCAGCCTCATATGGAATGCTAGGGATGGTGAAGGTCTGTAGGAACTTGGAATGTTTTTACTGTTCTGATCATTGGAAACTATATGGATATTCTCAGCATCTGAAATAACATTCCTATCTGTTCTGTATTCTGTGGTTTTTTTCAGGAGAGAAAAAGCAAATGCATGACTTCTATAAAGAAAGAGGATTAGAAGTGCCCAAACCAGGTGAGCTGTAATCACTTTAGAGGACACTGTTAAGGAAATATTTAGTATAGCATTTATTCTTAAGGGCTTTCCTTGAAGTATTAGCTCGCAACTGAAGAAGATATGTAGTATTGGAAATATGGGATTCTTGGTTGTCTGATAACTGTGACTTGTCATGGTTCTCAAATTACAAGAATAGAAGATGTATCTGGCAGCATTTAAACCCAGATTGTGGTTGGATTTTTTCCAAACAGATTATATTTTGCTTAAAACCAGGAAATATATATAAAAAGTGCGTTAATTTTATTTTCTGGCCCCTAATAAATAATAGACATTACAAAGGAGTAAAAACAAGAACTTCAAAGTCTGTTGACAGATGAGGGGTTATTCTAATTATTTTTTTGTCTTACTATCAAATAAACAGCTCTTCGGAGAGGTGCCACGCTGAAAGCTAGTAAAATGCTGGTTCATATACGCAACATGAAATGTATAAAGAGCTGATTCAGTCATAAAAAAAAACAGGATGAATTGCATGCGCTCTTTTTCCTTATGAGCTCATTTGTTTCGCTTGGCGCATGTTAGTGTCTTATGCTGCTTTTATTTCAAGTTGTGTATGCATTTTGGCTATTTGAATATTTTAGCTGTCCCACAGCCAGTTCCAGTGAGCAGAGGAAGACCTCGAAAAGTTCTGGGCTCCGTGTTCCGGATCCCACCAGAACTTGACATCTCCATACTTCTGGAGTTCATTGGGTGAGTTGTGGGCAAATGTAAAAGCAAGTGGCTGACGCGAGGGTGCTGCTTGTGTGTGTTGGACCATTACTGCCTCTTTAGTTTTCATTGAGTGTGCATTTCCTCCATCTCAAATAGCAATGGGGAACTGATTTTAACTCACAGCGCAATAGTGACAGCCAACTGTGCATAGCTAGATGATGCAGATAATTAAATGTGTAAGGTCAAAATAGCTTCCTAAAAAGTGTAGTTTTAAAACTTACATGTGTATATTTTATTTTTAACGAAGTAGTGTAGTTTCAGTAAACTGAATGATGAAATACCTGTCTCTTACAGTTCCTTAGTCCCTGTAGGTGGCAGTACCGTTAATGCTGACTGTGCCATGTCTTGCTCAGGTAACTCGGGGACCGCAGCTACAACCTGGGCAGCAAGAGTAGTGTTCCTTTAAATGTTATAGGTGGGGGTAATAATGTGGTCTACTATTAAGCTTGCCTAACAGTTTCCCAGACTTTAATGAATTATGATGAAGTTTTTGTACTAGGCGTCACCTTTAGCTATGGATTGTGGGAGGAAATATCACCCAAACACTTGAGTTGTTTTCAGGAACACAAGAAGGGGAAATTGTATTGCTTTGGCCATATGCAGATTTATATGTTAGTGACTGAGAGAAGGTAATTGAGAAAAGACTGAAAGCTGTAACTACTCTGCTAGCACCCCACAGTGCAGAACCTCAATTGGCGGGGGGAAGCGGCTTGACTTTTGTGCAACTCTTACGCCTCTACCCAGATTGTGTCTGGTTTTGGCCTGACTTTGTCTGAACAAAATGTTCAGAGAACTCCAATAAGTAATCATAGCAGACTGTTACACAAATGATGTAAAATCAAGCTCTCAGAAATTTGGAAATTCTAACAGCAATTCTTGATTCAACCTCACTCTTTGCAGACATCATGTCCTAGTCTTTTTCTGTGTTATGTCCAGTGTCTCCACTGTGTCTCACTTTATTCAGAGTACAGAACAAATTTCCTCCATGGGTAAATTTTGGTCAGGTAGGTGGTGGTGTGTGGTTTTTTTGTTTTGTTGGCTTTATTTTTGTGTTGCCCATCGTGTAGCTTCCTTATTTCTTTAAATGGATGAGGAGTGGGCTGGAGGAAGAAGAGAGAAGGTCTTAGAGATAAACGTCTAGGGAACAATGCCTGACTGTGCTATAGAATGTCCTTGTGAATCCACATACCTGACTTAATTTCAGTGTTCATTTTCTTTACGCCTGACTTGTAGAAGTGCTGAATGCTCACAAGCACAGCTGAAAGCAGTGGGAGCCATGACTAAAACTGTGGTATCAAGTGCTCTGCAGACAAATCCAATCTTGGCTGTCCCAAATTGGGCACTTGCTGTTCTTGGTTACCTTTCAGCACAGTCTGTCTCAGGTTCCTCTTTTTAAACAAGGCGTTATACTGCTATTCTGCTGAGTAGGATGGTATGGAAATACATTCCTGTGTTGAAGAAATGAGACCAAGGAAATTAATGCTTCTGCATTAAGAGCAGGTTTGTCATAAAGCCAAGAGCCATGTGTTGAACAGGAGAGGAAAGCAAAGACATTATGTAGCTGTTCAGCCTGTGACCATTGTGTATTGTACACTCAAAACTTAATTTAAATATAGTTTGTAATTGTACTTATAAAGGCTTTTTTCCCTTTAATGAATGTGGTATAAAACACATGATGTAATTATTACAGGGTCCCAGTGACCTGGTGCTCAGGCATGCTTTTTACCCCATGGGGTAAAATGTGATTAAATGGATAAATACAGATATAAGGTAGAATTCTTTGACTAAAATCTCACTAGAAAAGAGTAAATATAATGCTATTTACCTTACATTTATGTTGGGTTAGGAATGTTAGGAAAATATGCAGTTATTTTATTGCCTTGGCTGTGACTGTGTTTCATTAAGTTAACATCGAGATAGGAGTTTGAAGGATGCTCGTTCTGGGACCCGTGATGGGTCCCGGCCACTGCTGGGCTGGCCCAGCAGGTGGCAGAGGGAGCATGCTTTTATACCAACAGCCCCGCATCTTTCTCAATGGTAATTTCACTGTAAAATTACTTTAAAAACAGGAATTAGATTTTAGTTCCAAGGATGTCCCTTTCAGGTTGGAACACTTGGTGACTCTATAGGAAAGCTTCCTTAGATTGTCTTGACGGCAGGATTAGATACAGTTTGAACTCACTGTAGTGCAAGTACTTCGGTTTAGATCTCCACTGTGAAAGTCTCCTGGTTACTAGCCCCCCGCCCCCTTCCCCTCTCCTCTCCCGCGATTCTCAGCAGGTTTGTTTTCCTTTTTTCAGAGCAAGAGGAAGATGTCAGGCAGCTTAGACCTCAAAACTAGTAAACGTGTATCTGCCTGTCTGTGAAACAAAATGACTTTTGAATCTGTGTTGTTGTATTTGTTTTTCTGGTAGTTTTATTTCAAGCTTCCATTCCAGTGTTGGCAGCAAAGCAGGTAATACTGTGCAAATACCATCTATACTATGTACAACTGTCCACTGTGGTTTTGTTACTTATGTGGAGGGAAGCACAGAATGTTTCTAACAATAAAAGGATGATGGCTTAACAGCATCTACTTTGCAATTTATTTTAGTGACTTTTTCAACCTTTGATCTTTTTTTATACTTTATATGTTTAAGGGTTAATATGTTTTCCCCTTCAAGGGTCAAAATCAAAGAGCTTTTCTTGGCGATGAGAGACTAAGAATGCTCTTTGGATAAAGAAAACTTGGAGTAGATTGGACTAGCTAGAACAAATTTGAAAGTCTGACTGTCTATATTGTGTCTTTAGAGTATATTATCTAGTCTGCTGTGGTTGTGGAACTGTATCGAAGAAAATGACAGCTGTAGTGGAAAAGCTTTTCTATGTTTGCTTCTTAGTAACTTTAAATTTTATTTCAGTGGCAGAATTTGATGATAGTTTTATTTAACTCTGTCTGATAGCTGGTACATATTTAGAGGTGGAGATAAGTTACAGTAACTTGAAGTGCCATGCTAATGTGTGGTCTGCACAAGCATTACAAATACATTTATTTGCTATATCAAATGGTCAAAGGAAGTATAGTTGATTTATAGTGATGTTTGATTTTTGCCCTCTCCAGTGCAACAAAATGCTGCATTTTTTCCTCTCACATGTACGTACTTGCTAATGCCATGCAAGAGTAGTGAAATGTCATGAATTGGGCTTAACTAATTGAGAAATTTATACATTGCACTACAAGATGGAGGTGTGGCGTATAGATGATCTGTAGTAGATCACGTGCTCAGACTGTGCAAATCAATGAACCGCTGTTGAAACCAGCTGGGAATTTGGTCATTTGCCATCTTTGTGTGTATTTCACCTTCTGGAGAAACACCTGCTGCTTTCCTGAGTTCCTGGATAGCATTAGCATTAATCCTGTGAGATAAATAGTCTGGAAGGCCAACAACTGGCCCAGAAAGCTTCTTCGGTGGTTGGGCATTTTCTGTCAGCAACTTCTTAGGTGCTGTCTGTTAAAGTTCCAAATATCAAGGATGGTGAAGTATGGTTGTTTAAGCAGCATTAATATTACAACCTATTGCTATGAAAACGAATGTTATGTTGTATTTAAAAATGGCTTTAGGCTGTGTTGTTTTTTTTTTTCCATTTCATGTAGACAAACCTTAAAGCCATAAATAGCTGAATTCACAAGAAAAATGGAGTACCAAATAAAGGGTAGGAGAAAAAGATACATAAATTTGGTCTACTATTATTTCATGTATTAGAGGTTAATGAAAGGAAGAGCCTGATTCAGAAAAAAGGCTTGATATGCCAGACTACTAAATCAGTAAGTCGCTATTATAATAAAGAGCTTGAGGGTGTTAATAACTGTTAACCTTAGCAATATTGATTGTGTTTACTTTCTCTTGTTTTTCAGAGCTAACGAAGGCACAGGGAATTTTAAGGTGCAGATGTGATTTGAATTTTTCTCTTACTATTTACTTCAGAAATATGTATAACCTGAATGTATTTAATGTAGTTTGTTTTTCTTACACTGAGTGCAGCCTGAACTTTCAGCAGCATAGTAATAACCAACCTTGGATAACAGAGTACTTTCACACCTATCCTTGTATAGCATCACAGAATAGGAAAAGAATGCTTCTGAGGCTACAGAATTGAAGTTTTGGTGGGAGAATGGGAATGATACTGATGTAACTTCACCTAGGTGGCTCTAGCTTGTTATTCTTGCATCTCTCTCCAAAAGGTGCGCTACTATGGCTTTTATTCGAATCCTAAACAAAGGTGTAGACATTGTCTAAAATACTGTTTTTTGAAGATTCTCTAACTGTAGTGGAGGGCTTGCATAGGTTATTCAGAGGAAGCGTAGCCTGAGGTATAAAATAGTATAATAAATTGCCATGTGTGTAAACATATAACGAAAAAAAATACGAATTGTCTAGGCAGCACAATACACTTTCTTAGCCAGCAGAAAGCTTATTCTTTTCTGCATCCCTTCGCTAACAACGTTTGTTGTCTGAACAGTGGCTATTCTGCTAAACAAGAAATAGCATTCCCGATTCTTGCTAAAGAATATGGCTCTTCTTCCAATACAGATCTTCTTACTGAGCTCCTTCGGTACAACTTCATAGAGCAACTGCACATTTTTTGCTGCCTTCAGGATATCATATGCTGTAGTTAGAGATGCTTAGAGTGTGTCATTCCAGTATTTTGGCTAAACATTTAGAAAACAAGACTCTATTCAAGGTCAAGAAGGAGATGTAATTTAAAATTACTCAGTATATGTTGCGTTTAATCTTTCATTGTATTGGAATCATATGACTCAAAAGATGGAATGGCACAGAATAATAGAATATGAGACACCTAACTGGTACGGTTAGCAGGAAAATTTTACTTTTGAAGAATTTGAGAGAAAAGCATGTTAGTAACTTAAATATGAATTGTCCTGGTTGTACCATTTTACTAATTTCCTTCATGTTTTCAGTTGGTTTGATTTCTAATCAATATATTTTCAGGCACAAATCTGAACTGTTAGATTTGGTTGCAGTTATTCATACTATTTTTAATAGTAATTACGTTTGTTATGGCAGAGCTTAGGAGGCAATTTCAAACTTTAAATACAGAAATAAGCATATTCACAAAGAGTTGAAATATGAGTATAGTTTCGTAAAACAAAATTAATCTGTACAAGGGGGACCTTGTTCTTGAAAATGTCTGCGGTCAGTTTTCTTCATCTGTTACACCCCACACCTACCCAGCATTTTTTCTTCTTTTTACCCTTACATTTTGCACTATTTTTTTCATCTTCTTGCCCTTGTATGGTCTCCCATCCTTCCTGTCTCATATTTGCCCTTCTTTCTGCTTTGTTTTTTAATCCTGTTCATTTTGGGCCACACAAGAACGACTGTAGGGCAGTTCAACCATTTTATTAACTTACATGTTGGAATATCAAAATTTTTGTCAGATGCTTACTTCCTCTGAAACATTTCATTCCAATGTGAGTAGTTTTGCTTTTTAAAAAAGGTAATTAGTTTGAACATTACTAAGGAGTGCTTGTGATTTAGGAAAGGGATTTTTTTTGTGTGTGTATGTGTTTTTTGGGTTCCCCCTCCCTCCTTTTTTAAGCGATAAATATTCCTGCTCACTTTAACTCTAGTGTTCTGAGGATGCTGAAGATGAAAGGCTGCCCACCATTACTCACAGTGAATAGTTCTGTGCTGCAAATAATCCTCCTGTCTGTAGACTAAAGTGCCACTCAGCTTATGTGCATGTTTTGACTTCTATATCATCTATGTGAGTTTTAAGACATACAACATCTTCCAACTGGTATTTTTCTACAGCATTTTCAAATTCCTTGCTGTATGTTAACCCCCCAGTTCACTCTCTCTCTTCTTCCTTTCTATCCTTAATTTCTTCACTACACTTTATCTTCATGCTTTTTTGTTCCATTTCATGACCAAGAGGTTTTTTCAAGTGGGAATTGTGGGGAGAGAACAGGTTACAAGGTCTGTGGCCATAAACTGTGATTTATACATGCAGCAAGCATAAATTCAGCATCATCAAGCTTGCAGCAGCATGGTTCCCTAGATCAGGTCTGACTGTCATTTCTAGCTCTCGTACATGAATAAATGAAACTATTGTTCCAAAACCACGGTTATCATGGATACATATTTAAATTCATTATTGAATTCAAGGGTAGTCCATGACCTTCTGACCCTTCTTTCAAATTGAAAGAATATGATGAACCTGGATAGTAAATCACAGCTGTTCAGAAGTCAACATAAAAATCCAATTAATTGACATAAAAGGTAATCCATTTATCACACTGAATGCAGTCATCTGCTGTGCCTTTGTGCCTCTTCGCTTAGCTGCCCACATCACCAGTCAGCTGTTTTAAAATTTTATCCGTAGAAGAGAAGCCCATTAAAATTTTTGAGGCTGGCTTAACAAATATCTTGTCATTGCAGTCCTTGCTGTGAAAGTATTTAGAAATGATACAAAAAGATTTCAGACCAGTCTTGCCCTTGTGTTCTGCATAGTAGTATATTTTAATTGATTCTGGAATTTCATGGACTATTAAGTTGATTCCAGCCCAAGCATAATACTTCTAGAATGCTAAAGGATTTAAGCTCCTTGCATTATAAAATGACATGGTTTAATTATCTGAATCATGTTTGGTACACAAGCCTGATTTGGGGAAAATAAAGAAACTTTAGGAAATAGTTCGTGTGCTTCTGATGAGTAAATGCTTGTGGGAGGAGAAGTTCTTAAAATGCTGTGTAATACTAACTTCTATGCGGAATTAGCAGCAAATGTCATTCTCCAGTACTTAATAGTGAAATAGGATTGAAGTCAGTAGTTGGCTATTTTTAAATGTTGTTTTAAACAGTGGGAAGTTTGAACCTGGAGTCTTAATACATGTTTAGTCCTTTCCCTGTGAGATAATCTGGAAGTAGATCAGAAATTTAAAATGTCTCCCTCTGTTATTGGGCTTTCACTTGGGTTTGGGGTTTACAAGGGATGATGGCTGAAAATGTACATTGTCTTAAAATCTTACATTTATTCTTTGCAGCCTTTGGAAAAGAAGTTTGTACGTGTTTCAGGGGAGGCAACAATTGGACATGTGGAGAAATTCCTTAGAAGAAAAATGGATCTGGACCCTACTTGTCAGGTATGCCACTTGTAGTGTCACTTACAAGTTCACTGTGATCGATGTCATGCCTGCACTTCAGACAGAACATTTCCATTGTTCATTACAGTCAGGTTTTTTAATGCAGTAAGGATTAAAAAATGAAGTGTTTGAAATGATCCACGAGGAACAACTTTCCCAACTCATTTGCAACATGTTTAAATTTTCATTGTAATACTTTATTATTTGTATAGAGTTTCTAAAGTGCCATGTAATATTTCAGCAGATGAAATTCAAAACCAAAAGATACTGCTGTTTCAAAGATAAAACTGGGTATATAGACAGGAAAGTGTGCGAGTGTGGGAGGATATGAAGGCAGAGACAGGTAGGAGCTGCATAACAGTAAAATTTAATTGAATGTTGAAGAAGCAGACAAGGGCTAAGAAAGAATAACTGTGGATGGATGTGTTGCAATGAGAGGTATGAATGCAAATGTAGGCACGTGCCTCCAAATAAGAATTTAAAGGAGCAGAATATGGTACAAAAGAATTTAACTTAATATTTCTCAATCATTTTGGTAGGAATTGCTTGTCAAAACCAGTTTTCAATTCTTCAATATATTTCAGCAACCCTTCAGTTGAGAAGGTGCAGGAGTTCCATAATGTGTAAATGATTCTTAAAACTGTCAATTATTGGTAAATCAAGCTGATACTGATGTGAATAGGCGAGTAGTGGAAGTTAAGTGCTGGCTTTGGAGTTCAGGCTCTGTTTTCATACAGCAGTAACTGTCTGAGACAATGCAGCATGACTGTGTGCCTCAGTAATGATTGTTTATGCATGCTGCTTACCTTTTCAGTGGTGGCAAAGCAAATCAGTTACAAATTATTCATCATTCTGAGGAAGTAATGTGTTTTCATTTGCTGGTTTCCTCTCAGTGAGAGTCTCTAACTTTCAGGTGGTGGTGACTTGATGTTCTGAACAAATAAAAGTATACTCAAAATGAGGCTAGAGAAACTTCTTGCATTAATTGAGTTGTTGTTTGTTTGAGGGGAAGGAATTGTTTTATTTGTTTGGGTTTTCTTTAGTACATCAGAATCTCAATTTTCAGGAACACTGAGCATCTGTGATGGAAACTGCAGTTACCCATCTTTCAAAATCAAGCTAGGCCTGTGTGTTGGATGTCTTTCAGATTTTGCAATCTTGAGATCATCTAATAGAGATAAGTTGAGAACTCCCCCCCCCCCCCCCCCAATAGTTACTTTCTGCATGCATGTCACCAGACAGGATTTGATCCAGTGTTAGTGGGTAAATGTTACTGTCTCTCAATAGGTGATGATTTCATAGACTTCCTTTCTCAAGATGTTGCTTGATGCTGACCCAGTCACTTTTACCTCTGCTAGTATCCAGTTTGTCATTCTGGAGTAAGGCGCAATCATTGGCTAGTTACAATCTCTTGGTCTCTTCCATGCAAGCCCTGCCTGTCTGGAAGAAATGTTAAATCTGCTTTCTTCTACAGTCAGATCCTTTGGCTGCCTTTTTTTTTTTTTCCCCCCTTCTTAACTGATCTGCTCGCTTTTTTTTTTTCTTTCCCCCAGTGAGTTTTTTTTTTGTTTTTTTTTTGGTCACTGGAAACCTGTAGTTGATTTTCATGCCGCAAATCATGACTGATTTCTTAAAGATATTCAGGCTTATTTTTAAAAGATTAGGAAATTAGGGAAATGAAGCAGGAAGTATTTTTCCTATCCTGATCATTTCTTTGTCACATGGGGACTTAAGATTAAAGGAGTGTATGTACTGAGCTGTCACCTTCTTGTTGTAGTATGCAGAACTGAAGCTGATGGTTTGTTAGCAAACATGCAGAAAGTGAAAGAGATGTCAGATAAGTCATTGAAGATTAATAAGCCTGATGAATCATGTCTTCCTCCAACTTCCCAGTATGGCTAATGAAACAGAAACTGTAAAACAAAATTAGGGAGAACCTGAATATAAATTAGCACAGGCAGAAGATTTTAGGGAAATAGGTTGTAAACCATATGTGCAAAGAATATAAATGTAGAGGGTGTTTGGCTGCTTTTTTAGTTTGCTATAGAAATTTGGGAGAGAGTTGAGGACTGCAGTGGTTCATTTTCTGTAGGCTTCCCCAAAGTATTAAAGAAGTAGATACTAACTTAGGACAACAAGATTTCTTTTTAATGTTACTTCTTTAGTCTTGATTTCTAACTTTCTTCAGTTCTTCATTACCTAAAATAATCAATTTTTATATAAAACGTCACGAGTTTGGTGCGCTCAACTTGGGACTAGAGTGCAAGAAATAGATTGCCTTGGGAAGCTAGGAAATTTCTTTCAGAAACACGTTTCAGGCACTATTGAGCTAAAATGCACTGCATTCGTGGTATTTTTTTCTCACATTTATCTACAGAAAACTTACTGCCACAGCGTTTAATTGTGCCTTACCTGGGACTTAAAGATGTAACTCTAAGGAGGGAACGGAGTCTTCCCTCCTTTCTCTCCTCAGTGTATCAATTGCGTCCTTGGTTTCGTTGTTGAAACTTCCAGTAAGGACACTAGGTGTGGTTATTTTGTGAACGCAGTCAGTTCCTTCTGAATATCAGCTTAGTTTGACAGTCTGCAAAAATATTATTTGAGAATGTTTTACTTGTTCCCTTTTAGAGCTGATTCAGTGACGAAGTGATAGAAAGCATGTTACCCATTCTCCTGAACTACTGACTGTACTTGGACCTCTTTGACTTAATTTGTTCGTGTGGAATATTAGCTAATATTTGCCCTTTTTCACTGATGTGCACAAGTGGGTTGGATTGATGTTAATGAAAATGTGAAATAAGCCATCTGACTCTTTTGACAGTATATATAAAAGTCTAAAAATCGGTTTTGAAGACACTGCCTTGTTCTTTTTTCCTGGTCTGAGGCCTCAGATTATTTTCAGACTTTTGTATTTGAGTTTGCAAATGGGTTATGATTCAAATTTCCTGGATTACCTGAAAGGTTAAGGCTTCATTTATTTTTATCTACCCCTTGAGCTGACAGACTGTAGTTGACTCTTTCTGGTGCTTTGTTTTGATCTCTGTGCTTTGGGCAGCAATTAATTTTCTGTATGTGTTTATATAGATTTCTAATTCCAAGATATCTCTTGAATATTGTTGCTGGAATTTGTTGCGGGGGTTGTGAAAATAATTTTTAAGCAACTGGAATTGCTAGTAATAGCTAAGTAGGTATTATTTAATTTGAGCTAAATACAGGCTATAGTGTTTGGAATCCATTGGGTACTTGGCTTCGACATCTGATGCACATCTGTGTTCTGCTGAAGGGTGGGAAGAAAATGAGAAGTTTTCTTTAAAGTGTTATTTCCTTTGAGGTCATCCTGCAGCGGCATGATTCCTTCTTGCCATTCATTCTGTAAGGACGGGAGAGACTGCTGAAAGCCTTGTGGCTCGACTGGTCTGAATGCATTAATGTAGCTTATAGAATAGAAATGTTCCATAATCGGACGTGCATTCCTCAAAATATGTGTAAACTGCAGTCTGGGGAAAGATTGGAAGAAAGTCTGTGCTCATACAGTGTAGTTGTTTATGCAGTTTCTTTATGCCAGTCTCAGACCCTGGAATAGAAGTATCTGGTACCTTTGAAAAGTAAATAGCAGCTAGAGGAAATGGAAAGCTTTGCCAGCTTTTTGAATAACTAGCTCACATGCTCGTCAGTCTCTAAAACCGTGTTTTCCTTGTCCTTCCCTGGATAGTATGGGTTGTCATAGAAACTATTGATTGAGGTCTACTGCTTTCTGGGCCAAATTCCCCCTTGGGGTGAATCTTATGTGGGATGTCCCTTACATGAAAGTTTTTCATTTTTATCTCTGTCTTGGTTGGTGTGTATTAATTTATAATTGTCTGTTACTGTGGCTTTTAGAGAACTAGCTCTAATAGCAAACATACCACCTAAAGAAAATAAATGGCATGATGGAAAGGCTACTTTATTTTAATAAGAATTTTAATGGAAGTGACTGAGTATTCAGCAGCTACACCTTCATGTTTCCTTTCAGCAAAAGGTCAAACTATATTTACTGCTCTCTCACTAGCTATCAGTACTAGTTGGCTTCAATTTTACCAGTCAGTCGAAATTGTAGTAAATTCGTAGCACTTGTGTTGCTGCTGCCTTTTTTGTAATGGAATATATTAATTCCCGTATAGCACAAGGATTCCTCTGAGACACATTTCGCAACTGACTTTGACAATGAACTGTGATTTTTTTTTTTTTTTTCATTGTATGTTTTATTCTCTTATCCTTATAGAATGAATCCTAGCATAGCAATTTGCAGGCAGAAATTCAGGCTTCAGTGCTGGAATGAGGAAATTAGGCCTTTGGTATTCAGAGCACTCTAACTGGTAAATGTGAAAAACTCTTCTCAATTTATTAGAAGACACTGGATCTTTAATGACTACCATTTGAAACTGGAGCAGTAGGATCGACAGTGGGATATTTTCAAACAGGCATTCTGATTCTGTTTTGAAAAATTGTCAGCAGTTTTCAGTATGTCTGTTTGCATTCTATATTGGGCAAATAAATTAGATTTTCTGTTTCTGTAGAATATATTAAAAGTGTATGTATATATGTTTCAGTGGGAGCAGGATTGAGTTTTCAGTGCCTTATGGTATAAAAATCAGAAAAGTAAGCTTATAAAGCAAAAGTAATTAAACTCATGTATCACTGGAAAGCAAAGCAGACATCTGTCCTCCTGCAGTAATAACTGTAGAGGCTAGAATGCATGGGAAACAGCAGAAATAACTGTAACCAGCTTTCAAAAAGAAAAAAAAATACATTTCTTTCAGGTTCTAAATACATCAAGTGTTGGTGTTAAATGTATACGTGTGTGTATATATGGATCAATATCTAATCAATATTTAATGTTATGTCCAGGTTAATTTTCACTTGCTGGTTTCCTCCTAGAAGCTTAAAGCAGAAGTAACACTAAGGATTTTACATCTTTTGCACGTTAAAATTCAACCTAATGTGAACAGAGTATTCTACATAGTTCTCATAGTGTACAGATGGTGAAGTAAATTAGCCCTTTTTGATCCTCTAAGGAGCAGAATTCCTGTGTTCCTGATTCTCAGAACGCTATCTGCCAGCATGAGGCATAAATCTTCCTAAATCTTTTAATGAAGAACAAGAGAAAGATAGTGGGTCAGCATGCAGAAGAGCATAAATCCAGGGGGGATTGAATAGCTGAAGCACAGAGTGCATCCTGTAGTGGAAAGTGACCACGTAAGAGAATACGTAATGATATTGCAGTATGCTCCCCGACTACTGCAGTGGCAGAGCTTAGACATTTTCCTTGCAGAAAGCTGTGGGACAGCTCATTGTCAATGCTCTTAACTGTAATTTTGAGGTTTTGTCATTGTAATTCATAGATGAGAGCCCTCTCGTTTCCATATCTAGAAATTGCTCGTAAGGAAACTGTAACCAAGCTGCAGCTGAGAGAGAAACAGTGCTGTGTTAGCTGCTCTGATTTGCAGTGTTAGAGACTGGATTTCCATTATGCACAGTAAATTCATATTAACTTTATAAAGAAGCTTATTTTTCATAATAGTCAAGACAAGAAATGCAGAATACCTCATTATGATTCCTTTTTTTTTTTTTTCCCCCAAAATTACTGTTTTTGTGGGCAGTTACTTAACAAAAGTGCCTCCTCCGGAATTGCAGACATCATTGACATAGTTTAGCTGCAGTAGAGGACGTCGCTTAGAATTGCTGAGTACGCCCTTTACTTGCATCACAGAAGTATTGATTGCATTTTGAAGGACTGTGTGAAGTAATTGCTGACAGTGGCATACAGTGAGCTGTTCTTTTCTATTGAAACACTTCTTCCAAACGGTCGTATTAAGCAGACTTACTCACATGTTTTCTCACTCAAGATAAGAATGAGGCTAGCAATGGCTCATTTTCTGACAGCAACACAAACAACTTGCCTTCTTTTGCAACTGATAAATGACTCTGGATGTTTGTGGGATTGTTTTAATACATGATCTAAATTCTCATTTAATTCATCACAGTTATTACTAAACAGCTTTTTTCAGCGGGCACACCAAACTGGGAGTGAAACAATAAACTGTCCTCTCTGTTCCAGAAGTGAGCCGCACATCAGGGGCGTGGGGTGGGAGGCATTAGGGCAGTGCAATAGTGCTATGCATGCTAAATACATTTGGACAACAAAGGTAAAGATGGCTTTAGTGTCTAACATCCTAGAATTGGAACTCTTCTAATCAAACTTAAAGGGCTTAGATACTGTTTTGCTAGTCCAAAGGTAGGTTGAACTTGACCATGTTTGTGTTCTTTCACAGGTAGACATAATATGTGGTGATCACCTGCTAGAACACTACCAGACACTGAGGGAAATTCGTCAAGCCATAGGAGAGAGTGCAGTACAGGTATGTGTGGCAGCTGGGGCTTTGTTCCAGGTTTCCTTTTTTAAAACAGAAGTTGTCTTTCTTAAGCTATCAGGTAGCACCAACTTGTCTGAAGAAGTCACTTAGAAAATCTCTCCAGCTTATGCAAAATGTCTTTTATATTGTAAATAGAGTTGAGAAGTATACCATGTGCCAACAGTGTTCTTGATGGTTTGATGATGTTCTGGATATGAGGTTTTTGTGGGGCTTTTTTCCTGTTCTGAAACAAGTTGCTATCTTATCAGTGATAAATTATACCAGCCTTTCTTTCAATTAACAGTCCTTGTTTTCCATCCTGGCGATTGCATCTCTGTAAGAAGTGAAAGGATTGAAGCATCCCAAATAAGGCTAGCCTTGTGACTGGGTCAGGGGAATAAACTTGCTCAAAAGGGCACAAACCAAAGAGAGTAATAAATGCAATTAATATGCTTGATGCATATTATACCAGTCCTGGTCACAGCATGAGTGTATAGCCAGCTATTTCTTGTTGATAACTTACTGTCTTAAGTGCTGCTGGCTCTGTAAATAAGAAAGCATTTTTATTTCCTTGGGAATCTTTTCAAGCATCTTTATAATGGGAAGGGTCACACCATTTTAGAAGTGCAGCAAAAACAATGAAGCAGTCTGTTCAGTGCATAGTAAGATATAGATGTAAAATCATGATGTATGGCAAACTGTATATTAATCTACACTTCGAAGTCTGAAAAGTTAATGTTTAATAGAGTGGGACAAAACAGGATTTAGATTGGCATTTTATTTGGAAAGCAATCTAAGCAGATGGCAGGCTAAAATAGTAGCAAATTCAGTTCTCTTGACTTGTTTGTTCACACACATGCACAATCTTTTACATTTAAATTTCCTGCTGAGCCTTTTCATGCTACAAGAGGGCTTCTCTGTCAGGGGCAAGAAGTGGAAAGCTGATTTCAAGGTATCTTGGACTTTGTGTCACCTGTACCTGATCTGAGTAACTAGGAGGGATCCCGCAGTCAGGGCAGGCATATGTGGCTCATACTAGCACTGGCAGACACTAAAAGTCTTTGAGGCTTGTGTTGTGTACCTCAGTTTCTGCAGTCAAAGGGAATAAATGCCATACTTGATGTCTTATCTGTTTATATAATAATATGAAGAAAAAATGAAAATGTAACCTAACCCGCTTTGCGGAGCAGGTGATAGAAACCAGGAGGAAGCGGCACTGGTAACAGACTTGCTTCTAACATAACGAGTTCATTGTAAGTAAATGCAGCAATCAACACATAGTGATGGAAGTGCCCTTTACTAAAAGCTTCAGTAAAGAGCAGGGCGGGGGATGATTTATTTCTCAGTCCAGGGTATAGTCAAATGTACATGCTTTTAGACTTCATCTTAGCACAGAAGTTTTTCATGTATGAAAAATGCCCTTGGGGAAGCACTTTAAGGAAAACTGCATCAGTTTCATTTCTTGTCAGAAACAGATCTGCCTAGTTGAAGTTTAGTGTCTTTCATTTCTTGTCAGAACTGGGTCTGCCTGATTGATGTTTAGTGGCTAAGTACCAGTCAGCAGCTCCACAAAGAGAACGGTTGTCTCGGGGTACGTTCTCCAGTGATGTTTCAAGTCTAGTTATTACAAAATCAGTATGCTAGTGATGAATTCTCGCAAGCCTGCTCTCTTGGGCAAACGAACAGAAAAAGATCTTTGCTTTTTGTGAAATCTTGTGCTTTCAGTCACTTTTGCCAGGGAATTTGAAAGATCAGGTTTAATTTTTCTTCATTTTGTTACAAAACCTCTTAGGATGCTAAATAGTTACAGTAGGAATGTTGCAAATAAACCACAGTTGCTTCTTTTTTGATGTTGAAATAATTGTGACGTTTTCATGTTTTATAGCCTTACATTACATTAGTTTGTAGAAATCAAGGTGATGCATTTCTAGGATTAAAAAACCTTGGAAAACGTTTTTAGATAATTATCCAGAAAAAAAAAAAGATGAATAGGTCAAGTCTGAAAACAGTAAGGGTTGTGTCTTTTTCAGCAAGACCTGAAATTCAATGAAGGGCATAATTGTCCTGGCCCAGTGAGACTACAACTACAGAGGAATGTTTGATGGATTTTACATTAAGCGCCAAGGGCATCTTGTGCCATCGCAACCTTCCAGCCTTTCCAAACCAGTGCTGGAGCTTGGAATGCTCCCAGCAGCTCTCACTAGGATGCTGAAACACTCTTCAAAACTGCTGTTGTCATTTACCAGTTTTTGAGGCTCATTGTAGAGGCTTCATGCTAAGAAAATAGCTTCAGTAGCTACTTATGCAATACAAAGTCATTTAAAGGATTAAACATTGGGGGTTTTTATTTAGATGAGTACAGTCACTGTTAGAGGAGGAAAAATAACTGCTCTTCTGAATCACATTTTTCACTTGCAAGTTCATCCATGTCAGCAGTTACTCTTTTTGCAGAGAAAAGCGATTTAAAAAATGCAGATAAACTTATCTTTGCCAAAGGCATTGATTTTAACATGCATTCTTTGGCAGCATTTACATTGGAAGTTTCTTCCAATGTAATGCAGCATAACATATGTTGTGTGTCATTTATTTTTCTGGGCCGTAATCACTGTAGTTTTTTTGGGCGCTTTTACTCCTGAACAGTTCTTAAATGCTCAAGATTGTTTTGTGAAGATTTTGGGTGTTGGGGTGTTTTTCCTACTGAGTAACAATGTGTAGTGATGCCTTAGAGCCTCAGTAAATTAGTCTCCTATAGGTGCAAGGTAGCAAGGTTTTAGCTGCTCTGAATAACTATTTTCCTTTCCAACGAGTGTGGGAAGATCAAGTGTGATCTGATGATAAGATAAATAGTCCTGATACTGGCCCCATAGTAACCTGTTTGGGTTGTTTTAATTGGAGTAACTAGGCAACTAATTTTAGTGGTTGAATGTAAACAATTAACATGTTACTTTCTGAGTAGTTGATGGAAGGCTAAAAAAAAAAATGAGTAGATCTTGTTTAATCTTGTAGATCTCAAGATATTTTAACATTTCTGAAATTGGGTGCTTGGTTGAATCTTTTTAACTAGCTGGAAATAGGATTTCTAACTCTAGGGCAAAACCAGAACAAAATTGCTGCACAGAATTTATATAAAAAGAAGCAACTTTGCTTAATTTTTAGAACAGTGTACAACTTGGGGAATTCACTGGAAGGGGAGATCAAGGACACTGATAGAAAATTTTAAAAGGCTCAATTTTGTTTACCAAGCATTGAGATCTGCCTGTAATTAAGAGTTTGATCAAGTAGCTGAGGAAGGAATCTTGTTATTAACCAGATGGGAATATAATTTCTTCCCTGTATTCCCTTCCTCTTCTCTGCTGCACAAATGCAACATGATCCAAGCTGCTAGTTATTTTCACTTGAATGAAACCAGCCTCCTCAGAGCTCTGCATCACTGATGGATATAATGAGCTCACACATGGGAAAAGCTAAAAAGAGTAGCTTCCTTTATGTCCCTGGCCCTTGGCACAGAGGTCTTGCAGATTATAATGCTCTCTTTGTAACTCTCACCTTTTGGTAACCCAATGCCATTGTATCTTTTTGGTCTTTCCTGAGCTAGGCAGTAAGAGCTGTGATCTAATTTAATCACTGTGACCCTCTAGTACACATCTGCTATGGAAGTGTTTTACTCTTTGCTGTGGGGATATTGAATTTGGAAAGTGGGGCACTTTTTGTTGCTGCTGCTCTTATAACATCAAAAGGTATTTATACTATGATGTTTACGTCTGTCAGTTCCCCTCTAAAGTTTACAGTTGGGTGTAACAGGTGGGTTTTCTTTTTTTTTTAGGTCAGGTTCACAAATGTGTGGCAAAGAACACTGGAGAGTTTTGCTGTAAGAAGGGATCGTATTTCGTTTTTCTTTTGGGCATGTCTGAGTTAGCCTGATCTGAGATTTGTAATAAGCAGTGAGAGCTCATTCTCTGTTTGGAATTCCTTTTAAGAACAGTATCCAGAGAAAGCAGTTGAAAATATATAGAAATGTGTAATACTTAAAGTGAATAATTACAGAGTAAGCAGTGCCAGTACTGGGTTAACTCTCAGATTCTCTTTGTACAGAAAGAATTGCAGTGGGCTTGGCCTTTGGTTTAACAGAGATATTTCCTGTGTAGATAGATAATTTCTTTAAATGTCCTACTGCCAAATGTACCATTTGAAAACTCATTCATCGAAGAATACATTGTAGCATTTGCTTCTTGTACAAATATTTCTTTCCTTTAAGAAACTCTGCCCTAGAGGAAAAACTGGTTTTAACCACTGTTCTCCAAAAAAAAGGAAACTTGAATGTGTCTTATTTTCTCTACTGAAGTAGCTAACAGGCACAAGGAGTAAGTATACCTTTGTGAGCATATAACAACATACTGTGTGCCAAGAGGTTCATAAGTAATTTCATAGGACCTGTTCCACCTAACAAGAAGTGAGGACAATCAGGATCCTGTCTTCATACTGCAACACAGTCATCCCACTTTATGCTAGGCACTGAGTGAGTTAAAGATCCTGTCTCCTCCTGTATCCTTTTAGGAGTTAGCAATGGATTTCTGGTTATTAACAGGTTGAGAAGATGAAGGCAAGTTAGTGAGCTGGCACTAATAACACAGGAATAAAATATGGGTTTTTTTGTTCCTATCCATTGAAGTTAAGGTTGATTGGCATCTACCCTACACTAGGTCCTCATTTGTCATCGTAAGCATTGTTTAAATGAAAATGAAGCTGCTTAAGACTCACGGAGCACATGTGCTGCTGTTCTGAAGCTGTATCACCTGTAGCTGTAGAGTTAGGGAACACGTATATTTGCTGTAGCCTGAACATAGTCTCTTCTAGAGGTGTTTTAATGTGCTGGCCTTTTTTTCCAACATGACCCTTCTGGTTGGTTTTGACAGCTCTTATAAAAGAATACTTTTCGCAGTGCCTGCATTTTAATCCCTTTTTTCGGATCTTCGGTCTTGATCTTATGAC